>NC_064640.1:410969104-412242229 GCF_023864345.2 Schistocerca serialis cubense | reverse complement strand
TGTATATATCGGCAGAGATGTATATATAGGCTGTATATATAGGCTGTTTCCTTCCTCGCAGGTGTCGCAACACACTCTTCTGCAATCTCTTGGAGAGTCAGGTCTTTGACTGGTACACACAATTTCGTTAACGTTCCTGACATAAGTGTTGTCAGTAGACGTCAAAGGGTGTCCTGAACGAGGGTCATCTTTAACTTTCATCCACTCCTTTTTAAACCGTGTGAACCATTCATAACATCAAGTATGGCTTAAGCACTCAACACTGCAGGCCTCCTGCATCACTTGGTGTGTGTCTGTAAAGGTTTTCTTGAGTTTCAAGTGAAATTTAATGCAGACATATTGCTTCTCTAACTTTGCCATCTTTAAATTCGCAAACTGTGTGACACAACATTTTACTCAATGGAGCACTGAACAATAACTAAGAGGCATACAACAATGAAACTTCGTCCAGTTCCATATTAGACACAGGTGTGTGCAGGGATGCCAACACACCACTGGCGCAAAATTGCAAATGTTTCGGAATTTTCTGAGCAGACCTTGTAAATACAGAGATTACTTCTGGCTTTTCTAGGAGGAGGAGGAGGAGGAGGAGGAGGAGGAGGAGGAGGAGGAGTGTAGATTGGGTGGGCAGATTATCAGGACGGGTAAGGGAGTCCCGCTGATGGAAAGAAGCAGAAGTTGATTAGTATGATAGGAATCTTCAGACAAGTGAAAGCAAGTACAGTTTCGTTGAGACCAAGCCAACTGGATAATGGAGGGATATCAGTACAGTTAGGTGGAGATTAATACTAATCCAGTTTTACACACTGTGCAGCTTCTTAAGTGGGGGGCTGTGAAGCAATCAAGATGAAAGAACGGAATTGTGATACAGGAGAATGAACACACAGGAAAAGTTGACAAGAACAGCAATGGAGCAGATGCAAGAGAAAGAGGGATACAATAGTTGAGTTGGCCTAAGAAGATTCCTGAGAGTCGCAGTAGGTCGGGCACTACAGCTTCACGCATCTACCTTAACTGTTCACATAACATGATTTTGTACATGTCTCTATCGCAACTATTGGGACTTTGGCTAAACAAATTGATGGACCTGAAGATGAAAGAAAGGCATTTTTGCGATCACAATACCTTAGGCTGCATTTACACTGCAGCCTCACTGTCAGCATATTGCTGGTTGTGGAGGTGTCCCCAGTCACCGAGAGCACTTACCCTGCAGGTGTTCACATCAGTAACTGAGTGCATTACTTGCAGTGGTGTGAAGTGAAAACAGGACTGCCACCAGTTTCCCCAAGTGAAATTCCCTGATATTTCCCTGATTTCCAGACAAGTTTTAGCATTTTTTCCTTAGAAATTTTGAGATCTCAGTGGTAAGTTAAGACATAAGCTGACAATCTGTCTTTGCAGTTATGCTACAAGAAACAATAGAGCAAACAAGGAAAAAAAGCTTGCAAGCAGATGGCATTTCCTGATGTGAGCAAAAATCGTAAGTGCTAACATCAACATATTTTGTAATGAACAATTTTTGGATGGAAAAAGCAAGCCAAATGGTATGTGTGTTTCATTAAGACCACTGATTTTATTTTATTTCAATAAAACGGAACACATTTGGTGACAAAAATATGCATTTCCTCGGAGTCGCAAGACAGATTTAAAATACCTTCACTGATTTAAGAAATAACCGCAGAAAAAAGTAGGCCTCTTGAAAGATGTGTATAAGGTGGAACAAAATTGGATAAACCAACACTATAGGTGACTGCAAAGAAAATATTGGTTCTACTATGTTCATTTTTGTCAGTTATTGCCCACTGTGTTAACCTATTATTTTACAGGTATTGTGTGATTTTTCTTTCAAGATATATATGAGTATGTAGTGTACAAACTCCCAGCAACTGACAAGTTTCTTCTTCTTATCTTCCATACTATCTAACATATAAGCTACTTCTGAAGTGCCAAAATGTACTGGAACAAATAAAATGTCTATAAAACGTCACACTGTACAAATGTACTTGCGGTGAGACAGCCACAATTCCTGAAATCCATCGCCCATGGCCTGCTAAGAATCACTGCACTCACAGGTCCATGGATACACCATGAAAATCCAATGCATTATGACACACCCAAACAGACCTGGCCCACAGGCAGATTGATGTGACTAGATCTGACGGGCAGGGCCTGAACATTACTGGGAACCAAATAGCACGCCCATCCATTATAGATACCTGCAGAAATGGCCCGTGGTTTTGGTCTGTCACGGAAATCCTCTCGTGTGGCCAGTTATTCACGAGCCACAGACAGCATGTTGCTGAAATGAAACCACGGTGCTCAATCCATGCAACAGATAACTTGTTCAAATACTCTGAGAATCAGTAATAATGACGATAGGTAGCAACTCACTGTAAAGATGATTGCTGAGCCGCAGACACACACATAGAAAAGACAATCACACTCTCACAACTAAATTTTCAGCAATAGTTTTTGTCAGAAAACGAGAGCACACACACATTCACACAATCACTCAGACACAACTCATGCACACACGACTGCCATCTCCAGGTGCTGCGTCTACAGTCTCCGAGAATCAGATCCAAACAAATCATTCTTCATGCCTCCCTGCTTCTCGTCAGCAGCTGCTAGGCTAGCGGCAAGAAGTGGTGGCAGCACTAACTGCAAGCTGAAGGGATTGGTAGGAAGGGAAGAAGCAGTAGTAATGGAGGAGTACGGAAGCGGCAAACGTACTCAGCTGCACCCAGCCAGTGACGATGCGTGATACCTCAGTAAACAAACCATTTCATCTACTGAGATAAAAACGAGATTTTTCCAGTGTCCCCCCCCCCCCCCCCCCCCCCCCAATATTGCTCTGACCACATATGACACATCTTTCAAATCAATATTTTTATGATTTTTAACAGACTTGCTTCTTCCTTCTCTTCTCTTTCTAACAATAGCTTATGTAACAATTCTTTTCTGTAATACAGTTTGAAAGTCTCAATAATGTCTTGATCAATGGGCTGTAATATGGAGTTTACATTAGGTGGAAGGAACATCACTTTTATGAACTCTTTCTTTTCATTTAATATATCACACAACACATGTGTTGGTGTGTTGTCAAGGAGCAGAACCGTTTTCTCCCTCTTGTCATTCACTAATTGGTTAGCTTTTACAGAGGATACAAAAACTCTGATAAAACATTTGGTGAAAACAGTACTATTCATGCAGTCAACCTTTAGTGGGGTCTTAACAGTAGGTACTGCAGACATACTACCATGTTTGAAACAACACTGTTTATTACTTTGACCAACAACAAGCATAGGCAATTGGTGGTTACCAGTAGCTGAAGCAGTAATATGATCCTCACTTATTAAGACCAGGTGGTACTCATTCATGATGCGAAGCTAAATTTTTTCTTGGCAATTTTTTCCAATTTCGCACAGTTTTATCAGTATTGTAAACGTTTTCATGAGCATAATTTTCTTCTCTCTACGACAGTTATGGGGAACCAAGATTACTGGAAATATACAACTACCATGAAGATGCATAACATGGACATTTAGCTTGTGGTGAGGTAAGTGAATTAGTTCACTTACTATGAATGCCGGATAGCATAGAGCAGCAGACAGAGAAGAGGGGAGGGGAGGGAGGGAGGGAGGGATTGGGGGTGGGAGGAGTCCTCCTCTCTTCTGAGGGGTGTGAAGCAGCTGACCACACATGCAGCTACAGATTCTGTTACAACACATTCAAAAAAATCTTCATAATTAATACATTGCCATTCATAACTTAAACTGTTCAGATACATATGAAAGTACTAGATACTGTGTTTGGAAATGTTTTTTAAAAGTTTCTGTAAAAATCGAAGCCTTCAGTAAATTTTTTTGAGGCACGAGATATTAAAGCTACAAACCTGTAAATTTGATAGTAGAGGTATGTTACCTAAAATCGTCACTCTGAAGTTTCCAGTGCACTATTTTTATTAATTTTCAAGTTTCTCCTGAAAATGTAAAATCTGGCCCAGAATAAGCAACAATGTGACACTGGACACACCCTCCCCCTCCCCCTTAAATATTGGTTGTGGAGACAGATTTATCTGTACTGTAAGCACGGTCCAGGTTAGGTTAAGAGATGATAATCTGGTTGCAAGCTGGCAAAGCTGACACATGTGAGTGGCAAATAAAGGCTGTGGTAACAGATCGACTTGTTGGGTACCCTAGTGCTTATGTTCACATCATCTTTCAATTTACTTTGCAATATTTAACACACCTCCGGAGAGTAGGTTGGTTGGTTTGGGGAAGGAGACCAGACAGCGAGGTCATCGGTCTCATCGGATTGGGGAAGGAAGTCGGCCGTGCCCTTTGAAAGGAACCATCCCAGCATTTGCCTGGAGCGATTTAGGGAAATCACGGAAAACCTAAATCAGGATGGCCGGACGCGGGATTGAACCGTCGTCCTCCCGAATGCGAGTCCAGTGTCTAACCACTGCGCCATCTCGCTCGGTGCCCTCCGGAGAGTATTTTAATGCACATTAGATACATATATCACATATAAACTGTGTAAAATGAGAGGGTGGGTCTACTATGTAACTTTTATCAAAAGCACTGTACATTATTTACTCCCCTGGGGTAAGA
The DNA here is from genome assembly GCF_023864345.2 of Schistocerca serialis cubense. Classification (NCBI taxonomy): domain Eukaryota; kingdom Metazoa; phylum Arthropoda; class Insecta; order Orthoptera; family Acrididae; genus Schistocerca; species Schistocerca serialis. The sequence goes on along the minus strand of NC_064640.1, from coordinate 412,237,613 downwards.
TGGTAAGCAGAAATTTCAGCACCATATCCCAATTATAGATCAATAAAGAAGCACCAATTTTTAAAGTGGCAAGTTGAGAAAAGAATACCTATGAGTAGTTTTGTTAAAAAACTTGTAGAGGTTGTAATTATTTAACAGGAGACTCCAAATTGGGTCAGTGTATTTTACAAACCATTCTCTATCACAGAAAAAATTGCTATTAAAATAGAATCCTTATTGGGAAGAATATTTGAGATTTGTTGTGGAGTTTGCTTTTGATTAGGCTGTTGGAGGTGGTGACAGTGGAAAGTCGAGTGCTGTCCGCACTGAATGATAAAAGCGACACCATTACAGACAGAGGAATCAGTCCTCAGCAGTCAGTCACTGTGAACACTTTGTGATGGAAGCAATGAGTGCATAACCGTAACCTTTGTTATTGGTGGTGAACGCAAGATTCGGATGGCTGTATACGGAAAAGACTTACGTATTTGCAAGTGAGACTATGCTAGTAGCCCACGAATCTGAACTTTTGTGTGTAATTTATGAAAATATAGAAAAACTATACGGTATTACTGCCACATTCTTTTTGGTATTCCTCAGTTTTTGTTTGCTGGCTGTATAAAAAAAATCTATGGTGGGTGGAGCATGAGGCTTGCCGCTTTACGGACAAGCAAAGCTACCTCTGACTAAACCGGCTGATGTTTAGTATGGCAGGAACTATTATTGACAGAACTTTAGAAGGATTTTCGAATCTGAATGATGGCAAATGCTGAGGGAAAATTAACAACCTTATGGGCTTTACTGTTTAGTGTGTTTCATCAAACATAACTGATCATAAATGGACATTTCAATGGAACTGAGTCATGCTATCAAAACTGGTGCCTTGTCTGAAAATTAGTTTGAGGAGATACTTAGAGAACTAACTCATAAAGATAATGTCTTAGACTTCCTAGCAACAGACAGACTTGAACTTTTCGAATCATTAACATAGTGGAGACAATCAGAGATCAGCCTTAGGCTGTGATAGCATCTATGATTATGGATATTACAAAGAATGTTAAGAAATGTAGGAAAACATTTTTGCTTAACAAGAGTGACAAGATACAAGTTGCAGAGTATCTGAGTAGTCAGCATCAAATATTCAGTGCTGAGGATGAAGGTGTGGAGCAAAAACCGAAAAAATTCAAAAGCATCCTTCAATATGCCTTAGACAAGTATGTTCCAAGCAAGGTCTTAAGGGAGGGAGAAAGACCCACAGGGGTTTAATAGCTGTGTCAGAAAACTCTTCTGTAAACAAAGAAAACTTCATCATGGATTCAAGAGAAATTAAAACCTAGCTGACAAACAAAAGTTGAACGAACTGAAATTTAGCATAAGGAGATCAATGATAGAAATGTTCAATGACTCTGAAAGTAAAATTTTGTCACACAATCTGACTAAAAACTGTTGGAGGTTTTGATTTTACATAAACTGTTTATGAGCATTACAAAATCATCTATTCAGTCACTCTGTGCCCATAATGGTAGGAAAACAGAAAATGACAGAGAGAAGGCTGAAATTCTGAATTCTGTCTCACAAAATTGTTTCACTATGGAAGATCGTAATACAGCCTCTCCATTCAATCATTGTACAAACATCAAAATGGCAGATATTGAGATGACCGATCGCAGAATAAAAAAAAAGAACCACAATTGCTTTGTAGTGGAATGAGATACCTGTAACATTCCACACAGACTACGCGTAAGAACTTGCTCCCCTTCTAGCAGCACTTTATTGTGGGTCGCTGGCACAAAAAGAGGGTACCTAGCAACTGGAAAAAAATTTGCATTTTTAAGAAGGGTCATAGGCCAGGTGCACATAATTATAAGCCTACATTTATGACATCAATATGTTGCAGAATTGTGGAGCATGTTTTATGCTCATGTATTATGATGCTTTGGAAAATGGAAATCTCCTCTACAAAAATCAACATGGATTCTGCAAACAGAGATCTTGCAAAACTCAACATTCTCTCTTTCTCCACGAGATCCACAGCGCTACAAACACTGTTGATCAAATTGATGTCATGTTCCTTGACCTCAGGAAGGCATTTCACACTGTCTCACAATGCCATATAGTGAAACAAATATGAGTTTACCAAGTATCACACCAGATTTGAGACTGGATTTAAGATTTCTTGCAGATAGAACTCAACACATTGCTCTTGGTGGAACAAAATCGACAGGTATAATATTGGGAGTATCCCAAGGAAGCACGAGAGGACCATGCCGTTTCCAATGTATATTAATGATTTAGGAGAATGTGTTGGAAGCTGTTCACAGATGATGTGGTTGTCCGTAAGAAGGTAGCAATGGCAGAAGACAGTAACAAATCACGTAAGGACCTATAGCAGATTGATGAATGGCACAGGGTCTGGCAGCTGACCATGAACGTAAATAAATGTAACGTAGTCTGAATACATAGGAAAAGAAGTCCACTATTGTACAATATGCTACTGATGACAATTTCCTGGGAACAGTAAATACTGTAAAATATCTAGACGTATCTATCCAGAGTACCCTTAAGTGGAGTGACCACAAAAAAGAAATAATAGGTAAAGTAGATGCTATACCGAGATTCACAGGAAGACTTTTAAGAAAATGTAAGTAGGTTTGTTTATTAGTAAGTAAATCTTCTGCTACCAGTCACGATTTTTCTTTATTTTACTTTTCGCACGACGCGTTTCGAGAAATAATTCCCATTTTCAAGTGCGTTTTTTGTGTGTATTAAGCCATTTCTTTTGATGTTGTCAGTGTGTGTGACTCTGCTTCATTTCGTTGACTTTTCTGCAATATATAAGAAACACGCGAATTTTTTAGTTGGGTATCAATTCTTTTTGTGAAGTTATTGGCGAAATTTAGAAGAATTTGTACTTACAGTTTTCTAATGGTCCATTTGTGCAGAGTCTCACACACACTAAACATCACACATAACTTGTTGTACACTTTACACATAGGAAATATCTTATGTAAACAAAACAGTTACGAAGATCTTCTTACAGGTAGTCCACAGAGATAACATTATAGGTCTTCCACGGATTATATGTTTTTGTACAGAGGTTATTTATCTTAACAATTTGGCTCATAAATTACATATATTAATTTTACAATTGTGCTTATTTCTATGTTTTACTTTTTTTTATTTAAGTATATTATCGAAACATCTGAAGAAATTCACTTTCAAGTTTTTCATTTAATATTTTATCTTAACATTTTCTGTAATGTGAATATATCTCCAGTTCTTCAAGTAAATCCATTTTGTGTCCTTTATGTAGTCAGTGGAGTACTTTGACATTTTGCTCTATTTTTCCAAATGGGTGTCCTGTATTATGTGTGTGTGTTGCTATTGCTGATGTAGTGTGTGTGTTGTGTGTGTATGCTCTAATGTGCTCTGTGTACCTGGTGTTGAAATTTCTGCCTGTTTGTCCTATGTAGAACTAGGGGCACTCGTGGCATGTTATCTTGTACATTCCAGAGTCTGAATATGGATCATGATTACACTTTATATTATGTATTAGTTTTTGTTGTAGTTTATTAGATGCAGAAAACCCAATTTTTACCCTGTGATTTTTGAAAACATTTGCAATCTTCTGTGATACATTGCCTATGTATGGGATACTAGATATACATTTGTTTTTCTCTTTTTCTTCTGTGGTACAGTTTGTACCTGGGTTTTTCTTCACTTTGTCTAAGATTGTGTCAACCATGGAAGCATTGTAACCATTGGCAACTGCAATCTGTGTTTATTTCTTGTTGCATATTTTCTTGGTTCAATGGTATTTTTGTTGCCCTATGCAGCATAGACCTGTATGCTGCCTGTTTATGGATATTTGGGTGACATGAGGTTGCAGGGATTGTGGTGTCAGTCATTGTGTTTTTCCTATAAATTTTGAATGTGCATGTGTTGTTGTGTCTTGTAATATTTAGGTCTAGAAAGTTGATACTTTTATTTTGCTCATGTTCCACTGTAAATTTAATTTTCTCATTTAGATTATTGAAATGATTTAGAATGTCTGTGATATCTTTGGTATCCCCTTTCACTAACAGCAGTGTGTCATCTACATATCTCCTATAAAATTCTATTTTCTTTAGGCAAGGTTTTTGGCTGTCAAATAATTTTTGTTCTACGTGATTTATGTATATGTCAGCTATGGTACCGGATATACATGATCCCACTGCTAGGCCATCTGGTTGTTTATAAATGTTGTCATTAAAGGTAATGTAGTTGTACCTTAGGGATAACTGAAGGAGCTCCATAAATTCAACAATCTCTGTGTATGAAAGTTTCTTTTGTTGCATAAGGTTCTTTTGTATTACTGTTGGAGCTTCTTTTATGGGTATGTTTGAATAAAGATTGGTGATGTCAAGTGATATAAACTGTGCATCTTGGGGGAGTTTTCTGGTTCTTAGTTCTTTAGCTAGAATCGTGCTGCTTTTTATGGAGTATGTTGTTTCATATGTATAATTTTTCATCAGTATGTTATTCAGTTTTTGTGACAGTTTGTATGCTGGGCTATTTACAGAGTTGACCACGGGACGTATCGGGTTTCCATTTTTTGTGTATTTTTGGCTGTGCTCTTAGGCGTGGTGCTTTTGGATTCATACATGTAAGGTATTTCTTTTCAGTTTCTGTCAACAGGACATGTGTGTTCTTTAATTGTTCCTTAACTTTCTTTGAAATTGTTTGGTTGGGTCTTTTTCAATATGCTGAATATTATTAGCAGCAAAAAATTCATTTGTTTTGTCTATGTATTCTTTTTCTTTCATCACAACTAATGTATTACTTTTGTCTGACTTTACAACTATGGACTGGTTGTTTTTCCAGTTTATTATTTATAGATTTTAAAGTTTTTGAATCATTTATTGTATATTTAGATCTAAACTTATCTTTATTCATTTCTTTCTCAAGAAGCTTGCTTACTTTGTGACCTATTGCTGCTTTTGTATTTGAATTTAATTTTGCATCATCTGCTGCACTTTTAGTTGGAGCTATAACCTGTTTCAGTGTATGGTTGTTGAGGTTAGGCTTTACATTGTATTTTAGTCCTTTTTGGAGTAGATCGTTTTCTCTTTGGTTGAACTTTATGTCTGTGTTGTTCACCATTCTGCTGTAAAATGTGTGTATGCTTTTGTCAGTTATCTCAAGGCTGGATCTCTTATCTTGTTTGGATGTCAAGGTCTGTAGTTTCTTGTTATGTGTGTTGCAAATGGTCAAGTACTCCTTGTCGACTATGTCTTGGAAGTGTCTGCAAATGCTGTCATAAACTGTGGATTCCATGTTGTTTGCTGCTTCTATCTGCATGTAAGTAGCTTTCTGTTTGCTAAGTCCTTCTTCTTGTGTAACTGCCTTATTTCGGTTTTCAGCCAGAGTTTTTCTGCTTTGTGTTTTATAAGTTTTGCTATGCTGCTGCTAGAACATATTTTCACTTTTATGTATTTCGGAATTATGCCCAGTTGTTGACAGTGCTTGTTGAATCTTATGTGTGCAACTGTTTTCAGTACTTTCATTTTGAGGTTTTTGTATTTATATATAGCTTTCATTGCCTGGCTTGGCACTAACAATCTGATTTAATTATTATAAATGGTTTTTGAAAGCCTGCGACTGTAGAAACAATAGATTTTACTTTTCGCACGACACGTTTCGAGAAAAATTGTGACTGGTAGCAGAAGATTTACTTATTAATAAACAAACCTATTGTTTCTACAGTCGCAGGCTTTCAAAAACCATTTATAATGGATCAAATCAAAATGTAAGTAATTCACTAATGAAGTCACTTACAAGCGACTGAGATACTAGATTGAGATTCACAGGAAGAATCTTAACAAAATGTAGTAATTCACTGAAGAAATGGCTTACAAAGCGATTGTTTGACTGACTCCTGAGTATTATTCATCAATCTGCGACCATTATCTGGTACAAATGACAGAAGAGACAGAGAAGTTCCAAGGACAGTGCAAAGATGCTCAACAAACTCAAATAGCAGATGCATCGTGCATAACAAACATGTTTACTATTGAAATTTCGAGAGAGTACTTTCTAGCAAGAGTCAGACAACATATTGCTTCTTCCCACATAGGTCTCGCGAAATGATCACAATGAGAAAATTCAAGAAATTAGAGCTAATACAGATGCTTACCAACATTCACTCTTCCTACACAACACTGGAGAGTGGAACAGGGAAGGGGGGAGGGGGGAGGGGGGAGGGGGAAGGGGGAAGGAATCAGTGGCATCAGTAGTACTCTGCTACACACCAACAGATGGCTTGCAGGGTATTGATGTACACAGTATACGTAATATGAGAAAAAGTTTCTCACTGTCTCATACCGTCATTTATTAAGAACCTTTCCGCTAGCGGAAACTGAGATACCAGCAAACAGAATGCAGACTTCATGTAACTTTTTCTGATAATTTTCAGGTAACCTATATGAGTGGTTTACAGGCCCATGTGTAGTTGGCTAAAGACTGGTATTTGCTGTTGAGATTGATTTTTGTTCTTGTTTTGTTCTGTAAAACGAAAATATTGAAGTAATGTCTAGTGATACGATCCAAGAACGTGATAGGAAAAAATTATTCCATCCTTCCATAAGCCAAATAAAGTAGTCTAAATTTAGTATCAAGTAAATGAAACAAAATTTTTAGCATACGGTGCTAAAAATTTACATCATCTGAGACAGACATTACTGGCAAAATAGGTGCTCCATCAATGACTTATGCACAGTTGATACATGACATAACTGCAGAATATGCTACGTTTCATACTTGAGGAGTAACACTGATTCAACAGTGAGAATTGTCTGACAACCTGTCAATCTGAGAGTCCCCCCCACCCCTCTCTTAAACTAGATACAGTTTTCGCTAAATAGACCCAAAAAAATGAGATGATTCTCATGGGTGAGGAACATGTCAGAAATTATAACATAAAAAACATAAAACATTTGAATATAATACTTACTAGCCTAATCACTTGTCAGAAGATTGTCAAAATAGGTGAATACATTACAGTAAACTGGAACTGCTACTATTTACGAAATTAATATGCTGTGAGAATGAAACATTGTTATGCCCCATTAATAAATTTATCATAGACAAAATACCTAATTTTGACTTGTAACCAAGTACTGTCAAAACTGAAATCTAACGGACATTTTTTCTTAAGCTGGTCTATCAGTACCTGTTAAGATATTCATCTAGAGCGTAGAAGGAGTTGTCCATCAAAAAGTCTTGCAAACTCTATTTAAATTGTGCTTTATCTGAAACCAAGTTTTTAATGGTTACTGGCAATTTATTGAAATTGTGTGTTCCTGAACATTGGACCCCTTTTTGGACCAAGGTAAGTAATTTTAGGTCTTTATGAAGTAATTTTAGGTCTTTATGTAGATTGTTCTTATTCCTAGTATTGATATTATTTGTTGAACTATTGGAAACAGATACATATTACTTGCAACAAATTTCATTCAGAAATAAATACACTAAGAAGCAGAGGTTAGAATACAAAGTTCCTTGAACAGGTTTCTACATGATGTTCTTGAATTTACACCACAAATGATCCTTATTACATGCTTTTGGATGCTAAAAACTATTGTTTGGTTTGACGGGCTACCCCAGAATATGATCCTGCATGACATAATAGAATGAAAGTAAGCAAAGTATGCAACTTTTTTTTATTATATTTACATCTCCTACATCTGACATAATTCTCACTGCAAATACAGACTTCTTTAGGCATTTAAGCATTTTGTGGTATGCCCCTCCCATTTGAATATATTATCGAGTTGTAGCCCCAGAAATTTAGCACTGTCAACCTCTTCAATCTGCATGTCTTCATATGTTATACACATGCTGGAAGGAAATGTCTTACATATAATGGGTCTTTTCAAAGTCTAATGACAGTGATTTAGCTTTAAACCATTTTTTAATGTCAGTGAAAATTTGATTAGCGACTATTTCTAAATCTGGACTTGACTTGCTACTTATTGCAATGTTCATATCATCTGCAAACAAAACAAACTTAGCATCTGGCAACGTAACAGACAAGAGGTCATTAATATACTCAAGAAAAAGCAATGGGCCCAAAATGGAACCCTGATGAACACCACACATAATTAACTCCCAATCAGATGAAGACTGACTGCTTACTGCACAGGTATTTCACGATGACACCCTTAGTTTCCCGTTAGTTAGATAAGACTCAAACCATTTCACAACATTGTCAGTGATATTATAATGCTCTAATTTACTTAAGAGAATGCTGTGGTTCACACAATTAAAGGCTTTTGACAGGTCACAGTAAATGCCAGTAGACTCTCATTAATTATCTAATGAATTAAGTACATTCTCACAGTAAGTGTAAGTAGCTTCCTCTGTGTCAGAACCCTTAAGAAACCCAAACTGTGACTTGGACAATATACTATTTGTAGTCAGATGCTTAAGGAGATGCTTGAACACAACCTTTCCAAATATTTTTGACAAAGCTAGCAAAAGTGAAATTGGTAAATAGTTTGATGGTATCTCTATCCCCTTTTTGTAAAGAGGGTTAACTTCAGCATCCTTTACCCAGTCTGGAAATGTTCCACTGATAAGACATTGATTACACAAATAACTTAAGATAGACCTCAACCTGCATGACTACTCTTTGATCAACTTTGTTGATATGTTATCATACCTACGAGAATACTTAGATTTTAAGGATTTTATGATGGATGCTATTTCTTTGGGAGATGTGAGTGTGATTTTCATATTACTCAAGTTGTTTTTAAAGACTGATCTCAGATAGTCCATTGCACTGTTCACTGAACCTGATAACCACAAGCTGTCAGTAACAGAAATGAAGTACCTGTTTAAGAGGTTTGTAACACTACATGCACTTTTTACCAAAGTCTGATTTATTTTTAAAGCTATTTGTTCCTCTTCCTTTTTGGCCCTAACTGTCTCTGTCTTCACTATACCCCCTACTGTTTTTACTTTGTTGTCCAATGTACATATCTTTTTCTCATAATAAAGCTGATTCAATTTCTGGACCACTTGCTTCAATATTTTGCAGTATACTTTGTAATGCATTATAATACTAACATAAGAGCTGTTCCTAGATAGCAGATACAGTCTCCTTTTCGTACCACATGATATCTTTATTCCTTGTGTAATCCATGATTTATTATTATTTCTTTCTTTTCTCAGATGTTATGTCTGGTCAAAAATGGAAAGTGACGCGGACCTTGATCAAGCGTGACTTCCTTTTAACTGTACGGTATACGTTATATTGCATTTAGGAACTTTCGGGTAATTGAACATGTATCAATAATTACGGATTTCTGTAGTTGTATATATAAGTTTGGATGTAGCTGTATTGCATTGATGTACTGGTGGACATTGTGTGGTATGACTCCTGTAGTTGATAGTACAATTGGTATAATGTCAACTTTATCCTGATGCCACATGTCCTTGACTTCCTCAGCCAGTTGGATGTATTTTTCAATTTTTTCTCCTGTTTTATTTTGTATGTTTGTTGTATTGGGTATGGATATTTCGATTAGTTGTGTTAATTTCTTCTTTTTATTGGTGAGTATGATGTCAGGTTTGTTGTGTGGTGTTGTTTTATCTGTTATAATGGTTCTGGTTGCAGTATAATTTGTATTCATCATTCTCCAGTACATTTTGTGGTGCATACTTGTATGTGGGAACGTGTTGTTTTATAAGTTTATGTTGTAAGGCAAGCTGTTGATGTATTATTTTTGCTACATTGTCATGTCTTCTGGGGTATTCTGTATTTGCTAGTATTGTACATCCGCTTGTGATGTGATCTACTGTTTCTATTTGTTGTTTGCAAAGTCTGCATTTATCTGTTGTGGTATTTGGATCTTTAATAATATGCTTGCTGTAATATCTGGTTTTTATTCTTTGATCCTGTATTGCAATCATGAATCCTTCCGTCTCACTGTATATATTGCCTTTTCTTAGCCATGTGTTGGATGCGTCTTGATCGATGTGTGGCTGTGTTAGATGATACGGGTGCTTGCAATGTAGTGTTTTCTTTTTCCAATTTACTTTCTTCGTATCTGTTGATGTTATGTGATCTAAAGGGTTGTAGAAGTGGTTATGAAATTGCAGTGGTGTAGCCGATGTATTTATATGAGTGATTGCTTTGTGTATTTTGCTAGTTTCTGCTCGTTCTATAAAGAATTTTCTTAAATTGTCTACCTGTCCATAATGTAGGTTTTTTATATCAATAAATCCCCTTCCTCCTTCCTTTCTGCTTAATGTGAATCTTTCTGTTGCTGAAGGTATGTGAAGTATTCTATATTTATGGCATTGTGATCGTGTAAGTGTATTGAGTGCTTCTAGGTCTGTGTTACTCCATTTCACTACTCCAAATAAGTAGGTCAATATTGGTATAGCATAAGTATTTATAGCTTTTGTCTTGTTTCTTGCTGTCAATTCTGTTTTCAGTATTTTTGTTAGTCTTTGTCTATATTTTTCTTTTAGTTCTTCTTTAATATTTGTATTATCTATTCCAATTTTTTGTCTGTATCCTAGATAGTTATAGGCATCTGTTTTTTCCATCGCTTCTATGCAGTCCCTGTGGTTATCCAATATGCAATCTTCTTGTTTAGTGTGTTTTCCCTTGACAATGCTATTTTTCTTACATTTGTCTGTTCCAAAAGCCATATTTATATCATTGCTGAATACTTCTGTTATCTTTAGTAATTGGTTGAGTTGTTGATTTGTTGCTGCCAGTAGTTTTAGATCATCCATGTATAGCAAATGTGTGATTTTGTGTGGGTATGTTCCAGTAATATTGTATCCATAATTTGTATTATTTAGCATGTTAGATAGTGGGTTCAGGGCAAAGCAGGACCAGAAAGGACTTAATGAGTCTCCTTGGTATATTCCACGCTTAATCTGTATTGGCTGTGATGTGATATTATTTGAATTTGTTTGGATATTAAGTGTGGTTTTCCAATTTTTCATTACTATGTTTAGGAACTGTATCAATTTAGGATCTACTTTGTATATTTCCAATATTTGTAGTAACCATGAGTGGGGTACACTATCAAAAGCTTTCTGGTAATCAATGTATGCATAGTGTAGCGACCGTTGTTTAGTTTTAGCTTGATATGTCACCTCTGCATCTATTAGCAGTTGCTCTTTACATCCTCGTGCTCCTTCGCAACAGCCTTTTTGTTCTTCATTTATAATTTTGTTCTGTGTTGTATGTGTCATTAATTTCTGTGTAATGACTGAAGTTAATATTTTGTATATTGTTGGTAGGCATGTTATGGGGCAATATTTAGCTGGGTTTGCTGTGTCTGCTTGATCTTTAGGTTTCAGATAAGTTATTCCATGTGTAAGTGTATCAGGGAATGTGTATGGGTCTGCAATGTAACTGTTAAATAATTTAGTTAGATGTGAATGTGTTGAGGTGAACTTCTTTAGCCAGAAATTTGCTATTTTATCTTTTCCAGGGGCTTTCCAATTGTGAGTAGAATTATTATTATTATTATTATTTACTTTTGTTTCATTTGAGTTACCTTTGAAAACAATTTTCAAAAATGAAAACTTTATTAATAAATGCTTTGTATTTTCCATTTGAGTCAGAAGTACTGTAAACATCTATCCAGTTCATGTCTTTGAGCAACTTCCTGAATTTTTCAATCTTTGACTGATTTATTACCCTCCTGTACTCAGATTTAACAGATTTTTTATCCTGACAAGTTTCCACATTTAACACAAGATGCTGCATGTCATGATCAGATACTCCATTTACTATTGGCTTTGTGTTATGACTTTTTCCCTAGATTTGTCTACAAAGATATTATCGATTGCAGTCTTAGAGCATTTACATATCCTGGTTGCAAAGTTCACAGGAGGAACATTTCAATGGTGCCAGTTGGGTCTATCAGTAGATCGGGTTTCACTACGCATGGCCTGCACCTCAATAGGTATGGAAAGGGGAGGCTGGCAAAGCTTATAGGTGACAGGGTAATGGGTGATGGTGGTGGGTTCAATGATGGAAAAATTCATTTAGTAGTTGCTAATAGAGGTTGACTCTGAAATTATTGGTATATCAGAGCACCACTTAAATAATCTGACAATTCAGAGGCTTCCTTTACCATGATACAGATTAGCTGGCTGTTTTTCATGCAGTTCCTTGCGGGATGGGGGAGTGGCTATGTACGTAAAAAAACAGTATTCCATTTGAGTTCTTAGACGTATCATGGCACTGCACTGAACAGATGTATGAATGTTGTGCAGGGTCAGTTGAACTAAGTGAAACTAAACTGCTAATTGTTGTTGTTTGTAGGTCCCCTAACTCTGACTTCTGAGCATTTCTGCTCAAGCTAGAGATGGTTCTTGATTCACTTTGTAGAACGTACCACAAATTAGTCATATGTGGTGACTTCAATACAAATTTTGTATATGATGGTGAAAGAAAAAGGATGCTGGTAGATCTCCTAAATTCATATGATCTGATGTAGACTGTGTTTTTTTTCAACTAGGGTGCACGGGAACAGTAGCACAGCCATAGACAATATTTTTATTCATTCTTCATTACTAATGGTTCAAATGGCTCTGAGCACTATGCGACTTAACCTCTGAGGTCATCAGTCGCCGAGAACTTTAGAACCAATTAAACCTAACTAACCTAAGGACATCACACACATCCATGCCCGAGGCAGGATTCGAACCTGCGACCATAGCGGTCGCTCGGCTCCAGATTGCAGCGCCTAGAACCACACGGCCACTCCGGCCGGCTCTTCATTACTAGATGGGCATTCTGTTAGTAAAAGGATGACTGGCCTTTCAGACCATGATGCACAAATTTTAACACTAAAAGGCTTTTGTACTCAAACAAGTGTCACATATAATTACAAACTATGTAGGAAAGTTAATCCAACAACAATAGAGAATTTTTTAAACCTTGTCAAGGAACAAGAGTGGCAGGATGTTTATAGTGCCGATAACATAGACGATAAATACAATGCTTTCCATAACACATTTCTCATGCTCTTTGAGAGTTGCTTTCTATTAGAACATTCTAAACGGGGTACTAGCAGTAATAGGCAGCCTGGGTGGCTGACTAGTGGGATAAGGATATCATATAGAAGAAAGTGGGAATTGAATCAAAATGTTAGAGGTAGTCACAATCAAAAAATTAAAACCATATGGCCAGTTGGGAAGGAAGTGTCTGGTTAGCAGCACAAGGTTGACGATATAAAGTCAGTTCATAGTAAAAATATGTCTGTCACCTATAAATCAGATATATGTACAGTATTTTATAATCATTTTCTGAGCATTGCTGGTGAATAAAATAAAAATTTAGTTTCTACAGGGAATCATGTAACTCTCTTGGCAAATGCCTTTCAAAGACTGATGCCTGAAATACTCCTCTGTGATACAGACAAAGGGGAGATTGAGTCAATAAGTAAATCACTGAAGACTAAGGACTCTCATGGACATGAAGAAGTGCCTATCAGAATATTAAAGTGCTGTGCTGCATACGTTAGCCCTGTACTTAGTCATCTTTGTAATTTTTCCATTAACATCTGTCAGTTTCCTGAACAACTAAAGTACTCAGTAATAAATCCCCTATATAAAAAGGGAGAAAAGGACAATGCAGACAATTTTAGACCTATTTCTATGCCATCAGTGTTTGCTGAAGTTATTGAAAAGGCTGTGTCTGTAAGGATAATTGATAATTTTGTATCACACGATTTGCTATCAAATTGTACAGTTCTGCTTTAAAAGTCGTTTAACAACTGAAAATGCTATATTCTCTTTTCTCTGTGAGGTACTGGATGGGTTAAACAAAAGGTTTACAACGATATGCACATTTTTTTATTTAAATAAGGCATTTGATTGTGTTGATCACAAAATATTGCTCCAGAAGTTGGACCATTATGGAATACGGGGAGTAGCTCACAACTGGTTCACCTCTTACTGTAGCAACAAACAGCAAAAGGTCATTATTCACAATGATGAGAATGGCTGTGATGTGGGGTCTGAATGGGGTACAGTCAAGTGGGGGGTGCCCCAGGGATCAGTGTTGGGGCCGACTGTTCCTTATTTATATAAATAATATGTGCTCTAGTATTACAGGTAACTCTAAAATATTTCTGTTTGCAGATGACACTAGCTTGGTAGTAAAGGATGTTGTGTGCAACACTGGCCCGGTTTCAAATAGTGCAGTTCATGACCAAAGTTTGCGGCTTGTAGAAAATAAACTAACGCTAAATCACAGTAAGACTCAGTTTTTACAGTTTCGAACACAAAATTCAACAAAATCTGAAGTTTTAATTTCACAGAATGGGCATACGATTAGTGAAACTGAACAGTTCAGATTTCTAGGTGTTCAGATAGATAATAAACTGTTATGGAAAGCCCACATTCAGGATCTTATTAAAAGACTTAATGCTGCCATTTTTAGTATTCGAATGGTATCTGAACTGAGTGATTGTTTGACACAAAAATTTAAATTTGTCTACTTTGCTTATTTTCATTCGCTTACATCATACGGTATTATACTTTGCAGTAACTCTTCCATTTCTAAAAGGATATTTTTGGCTCAGAAACGGGAGGTTCGGGCAACAAGTGGTGTAAGTTAACAAACCTCTTGTCGACCCCTGTTCATGAGTCACGGTGTGCAGTATACTGCTGCATCAATTTTCAATAAGCTACCGCTCGAATTCAAAAATCTTAGCAGTAAACCACGCACTTTCAAATTTAAACTGAAGACTTTCCTTCTATTCTGTCGAGGAGTTCCTTGAAAAACTAAGCTGATTCTTGTTGTATTGTTGATTGCTTTTACTTAAACTTATGGCTTGACTTTTTTGGGTTCATAAACATTTTATTTTTATCTGTTATTACTTTTTATGTTGTAATTCCAAGTACTGACATGTTCCATGAACTTGGAGATTTGCTCCTCAATTTGGTCCTATGGAACTTGACATGTAAATAAATAAAATAAAAATAAATTGAGTGATAATGTTGCTGATTTCAATAATTGTTCACAGACACAGTTTTTTAATAAATCCACATTCAAATCACCAGCAATTACTATTTCCTTGGTTTTTACTGTGAGATGGGACAACAGAGTTAAAATTTCCTGAAGGTGATCTGTATATACCTACTATTATAAAAGGCTCATTATGAAATTTTACTACTGTTGTAGAAGCTTGTAAGTGCTGCTCTGAGCAAAATTTATTAATATCAATATTCTTGAAATAAAGACAGTTTCTGACAAATGTGGCACCTCCTCCTTCCTCCATATTTCCTCTACTGAAGTAAGAAGTTAACATGAATCCCATAGCATTTAACATCTCTCTCTCTCTCTCCCCCTCCCCCATTCAACTGAGGTGAGAGGGTGAAGACAGCTAGGCCTCACTCACGAGATGGAAGCAGAACTACTGTTTTGTAGCCCTGTTCCCAGAACTAATTGCAGTCCTCCGGTTTGGAGCTGAGTGGAAGGCTTAAACCTGAGGCTCAGATGATTCTGTGATGATGATCCTCCCATCCTCCATGCAGAACATGATCACATGGACATCTGTTGACAGATTGTATCATTATATCGCGAATTAGACACAGGACAGGTAAATAGTGGTTTGTTGCTTTAATTTTGGACACCAGTGTAATTCTGCTTCTGTATAGTAGATGGAAGATTGTTTATATAGGCCTATCTGAGGAACAGAGTGGGCCTAAGACTGAACCTTGGGAAACAACATACAATTTTTTTCCCCAGTCAGAATTATATCCCTAGACTATATTGCTTGAATTACTAAGTACAACTTTCCACATTATTTTGGTTAGATACGACATTATCCAGTGGACCTCAACGGGATTTCCCAGCTTTCTAGAAATACAGCATAATGAATAATCCAGTGGTTGGCTATACCATCAATCCCATAAAATGTCAATTTAGCTAGGAGAATACTGTGATTCACACAGTCAAATGCCTTTGATAGGTTGCAGAAAATACTAACTGGTGCTATTTTATTATTTAGTATTTGTAAGATCTGGTAAATAAAAGCGTAACTGGCATTCTCAGTAGAGCAACTCTTCTGGAGCCCAAACTGTGAATTGCTAAGATACTATTGTTGCTAAGGTGAGATACTATTCTAAAATACATCATCATCCCAAAAATTTTGGAGAATGATGTCAGCAGTGAAACAGGTCACCAGTTATCGAGATCTCTCTCTTATCACCTTTCTTAAAAGGGGGGGGGGGTGTTAACAACTGTATATTTCAGTCTCTCTGGAAAAAGTGATGTGTTATATATTTCAGGTAAGACTGGGCTTATTACATGAGAACAAATATTTTGTACTCAATTGGAAACACCATCAAAACAAAATGAGCACCCCCCGCCCTCCCTCTCTCTCTTCTCCCCACCCCCCCCCCACCCTCCAGAAGAAGAAGTTGGTGATGGAAATGGAAATGATCGTATGGTGTCAGTGGCCGGGAGTTCCCAGACGGGAAGTTCGGCTGCTAAGTGCAAGTCTTATTGAGGGCGACGCCACATTAGGCGACTTGCATGTCAACAATGGGGATGAAATGATGAGGAGGAAAACAACATCCAGTCCCTGAGGGGAGAAAATCTCCCACCCCAGCCAGGAATCAAAACAGGGCCCCCATGTGTGGCATTCTAACATGCTTACCGTTCAGCTATTGGGGCGGACAAGTTGGTGATATATTTATATGATTAGATTTCATGAAAGTTACATTTTCAACATACTGCTGTCGTTTTGCTCTTGAACTATTTGTCCCTATGCTTTCTGCTACATTCAAGAAATGATTATTAGATACATTTGATATCTGGGACTCTTCATTTATAACCCCTCCACTCAGTTCAATAGTGATGTCTTGTTCTGCAGCTGGTTGCCCTGTCTCTTATTTCACTATCCACACAGCTTTAAGTCTGCTGTCAGAAGTACTGATTTCTGACATGAAGTACACGTTCCTTAATTTTTTTAATAACCTTTCTTAGTAATTCTGAGTACTTTTTGTAGTGTCCAACTATTGCAGGAGTCTGAATCGTTCTTGCCAAAGATGCATTTCCCTCTTCCTTTCACAAGACTTTAATCCTTATAGTGAGCCATGGTTTTTTTTACATGGCTGTTTGGCGTCCTTCCTGATTAGCTTATGCAAAAAGCTATTTTCAAATAATGATATGAATTTATCATGGAATAGATTAAATTTTATATTAGCATTTGGTTCACAATAAATTATATCCCATGTCATCTGTAAACTATTCTTAAAAACATTTGTACTGGAGTTATTAATTATTCGAACAGATTTCCACTGAGGAGTATCCGTATTGTAAGGCACTATGTTATTTATCCTAACTCACTGTGCATCATGATCAAAGAGAGAATTTGTTACTGGGTAAACAGTTATTTTCTAGCTCTGAGCTTCATCAAAGAAAATGTAATTAATTAGGGTCCTACTGTCTTTATCCACCAGCGTTGGAAAGTTAATTACTAAGACCCAATTGTAGGATCCAAATAAGGTTTCCAGATAATTTTTATTACCAGGACAGGAAGTAAGGAAGGGGAATTGTGTGAATATGTTCTAAGTGCAATATCTGACTATTATCTTGAGCAGTTAATCAACTAGTGATGGTAATATTTTAGACCTACTTAACAGACACAAACTTTTTGACTCAGTGTACAGCAGGGAATCAAAGATCATAAGGCCACTGCAACATCACTGAATACGGCTGTAAAAAGGAATATAAAGGAAGATAAAAAGATCTTTCTACTTGCACAAGAAACAGATTTCACATTACCTGAATGGTCAGCATGAAAATTTCATCTCCAGCACTAACAGTGTTAAGCATCAATCGGCAAAGTTCAAAAGCACTATACAATAAGCTTTAGACTGGTATGTTCTGAGCAAAGTTGTGAGGGATGGGAAAGACCCACCATGGTTTGACAACCATGTTTGAAAGCTGCTACCAAAGCAAAGAGAACTACACTGCAAATTTAAATGTAGTCACAGCCTCATAGACACACAAAAACCAAACAATGCCGAAATTGGCAAAATGATGGCCACGTGTGATGCGGTCAACGAATTCGAAAGCAAAATTTTATCAACCAATTTTGTCTAATGTTAAATCAGAATACAGATCAAAGCCATCTATCCTGACACTCTGTGACCATAATGGGATTGAAATTGTAGATAACACAGACCAGGTTGTAATGTCTTTTTCAAAAACTGTTTCACAGAGGAGAACTGCACTGTAGTTCCTCCTTTAAATTGTCACACGAATGGCAAAATGACAGATATTGAAATAAGTGACCAAGAGATAGAAAAGCAACTGAAATCGCTAAACAGAGGATAGGTCACTAGACCTGGCGGGACACCAATTCGATTATATGTAGTGTATGCTAAAGAACTCACCCCTCTTCTAGCAGTCATGTACAGCAGGTATCTGGACGAGTGAAGCATTCCAAATGACTGTAAAAAAAGCATAGGTCATTCCTGTTTTCAAAAAGGGTTGTCAGACATGCACAAAACTGTATGCCTATGTCTTTGATGTTGGTCTGTCATAGAATCTTTGAACATTTCATGCTTGTGTAGTATAACAATTCTGGATACCAAAAATCTTCTCTGTAGGAATCAAGAATGGGTCCAAAAACAACGATGGTGACACACCCAGCACACACTATTTATTCATGACATCCAGAAAGAAGTAGATGCAGGCACTCAGGTAAATGATGTGTTCCTCGACTTTTGGAAGGTATTCGAAACAGATCTGCACTGCCTCCTAATGAATGAAACACAACCGTACAAAAATCAGACCAGCTGTGTGATTAGGTTAAAGAACTACCAGCAAACAGAACACGGCATGTCGTCCTCAACAAAGAGAAGCCTTCAGATATAAAAGTAACTTCGAGCATGCGTCAAGGGAGTGTTACAGGACCATTACTTTCTGCTATACATATAAATGACCTAGCATATAACATCAGAAGTTCCATGAGGATTTTTATGGATGATGCTGTTGCATCCAGAGAAGTTGCAACTCTAAAAAATCATATAAAAATGCAGGAAGATCTGCCAAGGATTGAAACTTTGTACAGAGTTACACAACTGCAAAACAATGACTGGAAGACGTTACTTCCATAAAATATCTACAGAGTATGCATATGGAGGAATTTGAAGTGGAACGACTGCAAAAAATTAACTGTGGGTAAGGCAGACCAGAGACTGAAATTCAGTAGAAGAATCCACAGGGAATACTATCCATCCATAAAGGAAGTAGCTTAGATAACACTTGCTCGACATATATTTGAATATCGCCTATCAGTCTGCGAGCTGTACCAGGTAGGATTGATAGAAGAAAATAGAGAAAATCCAAATAAAGGCAGCATGTTTCATTAAGTAAGTGCAAAAGCATTTCAAATATGCTCAGCTACCTCCAGTGACAGACTCCACATGAGAAGTGTTCTGCATCATGATGTGATTTAAGAGAGCATATGTTTTTTAAAGAGTCCACAAATATAGTGCTTCCACTTATGTACATCTCACAAAAAGACCACTAAGATAAAGTAAGAGAGATTCGAGCCCTCAAAGAGGCTTACCATTTGCACCTGGAATATAAGAAGGGGGAAGTGATACTAACGCACAAAGTACCCTGCACCACAAACCATAAGGTGGCTCGTGGAGTGTAGGTGTAGATGGTATTCAGCATTACACAGCGGTTCATTCTATGAGAGCGGGTGAAATATGTCATGTTGCATACTTATGAAAAAAAGTTAGAGAACAAGTATAAATTACTGACCTGTTTCCCCAATGGTGAAAAATTACATGTCCTGTTTCCACAATGGTGAATATTTACAATCATTTAAATAGGTCTACACACAAATCAGACAATTTATAAATTTGCATCAATATCCTTCACTAAATTCTTGCCACATATTCGCGCATATTACAGATTCCTCTCACAGGTAGCAACTTTTTATGAGATGACATAGAAAGCAAATAATAATATCCTTGTTACCTGCACTCAGGTACACAAAAGTCACATAATTATAACAGTCAGATTAGGAGAAAGCTCCAAGGAGATGCAGCTAGGTGCAAGGAAATAGAGATATCCCATAGATCACCATCACACAACAACCACAATATCGTGTGCACATTAGTTGGCTTCACCAATTCAGAACCAAATAGTCAGCTTTCAACCTAACCTATACCTTGGGCTACACCACAAAAAAATAATGTAGAGATAAAAAAAATATATTGACGTGTTCTGTTCTCTTTCTGCCCTACTATGCACTACAGCACTGTTAGAAATATGGATTCTAACATTGATTACAGCCAACAAAGAGCCGGCCTCGGAACAATGCTGTATGGTATCTTCTTGTCAAGGCAGTAAATCATATGCATTTGGATATCAATTCAAATAGTAGATTGACTGTGTGCCACATTCAACAACTTCCATAGAAGGAAGGAATTTCACTGGAAATTTTGTAAGCCTAGCTTAGTTGAGTCATGGTATTTCTACTGCATCATTAACACTGCCAAGTCAAGTTCACAATTATGACACAGAAGTAGCAAAGTAGAAGTAAAGACTACAAAAAACTTTTTTTTAACATTTTTATGCAGCGACAGCAACTGATATTGTTTATATGAGAATATACAGCCTACAGTTGCAGGTTAACTTTATCGTTTACCTAGGTTTCAACGTTAGTAATAACGTCTTCTTCAGAGTTTGATTCTACACGTCTCACGCATGCGTGCCGCACTCTGTGAGGCAGACCGCGAAGCCCTCGTGGTCCGCAGTCTCTAGTCACACGACAAGGCCCATACAATGGGCTTAAAGTGAATTTGCTACAGCTTGTTTAATACAAGTGACAAAAGCTTATGGTTATGCATCAGTTTTATAAAGTTGACTTAGGACATGGCTTGTTTTAGGCAAACATTTAAATAATATTTCATGTAAGTACTACACGTTGCAACCTGTAGGATGACCATATCTAATATAATTTAATAGCACATTATAATACTAACTTTTTGCAGGTTCTGAAGAAGACGTTATTACTAACCTAGGTAAATGATAAAGCTAACCTGCAACTGTAGGCTGTATATTCTCATAACTACAAAAAACATTAGATATACATTAGAAAGAGTTGAAAATTATGTTTATACCAAACTGATTATACACCCTAAGCAACATATATATTTGCACACTGATACAGGTCTGCCACTTTATTAAAAAGTGTGTGATGTTGTTTATTACATACTTCATATAAATAATTTTTGCTGTTGCTTCCCTGTCAGACGACACACTGGATAACTGCAGAAATGATGCGATGTGAAGAGTATAGGAAAATAATGTGCTTTGTCCACTTTTTTTCCAAAAATGAATTATGTACACCATGACACACAGGATTCTGTGTTGCTTAGTAATGTTAATCGACCAATGTGATAATATGAATAGTCTACGTCTTACAATCTATTTTAGGTTATGCATGCAGGGAAAGAACGAGCTAATGTCTCTCGCTACAGGAAATAAATGTGCTTTGTCCAGTGTCATGTATTAAGTTGTAGATTCCTTATGGATTGGCAAACACAGTTAAAGCAAGAAACAGAGAGTTTTCTTTTATTGTGTGTTGTTGATACTAGTGAAACATTTAATTTGAGACACACTGTTTAGTAATGCAGGTGTCACTCATTTCAGTTTTAATAGTAATATATTTTAAATTATGAGTAACCTTCAGATTCTAACAGTGTTAGGAAAAGGCAGTTATGGGGGCTAATGAGTAAGTCATGAAGAAATTAAGGGTTTAGTCACATGAACTAGGAGAAGACCGCAACTGTAAGTTAAAAGTCTTTTGAGGTAGTAAGTGCTGAAGAAACTTCAAATATTTTATGAAAATTTTGTGATATGGTAGACTGAAATGAACAACCATTGTATCTGAAAGGCCTCATTACAATACCTCCACTTCACAAAAGGTGATCAAGAAAGAATGAAGATGAAGCAAAGCTTAGAGAGTGTGATTTCAGCTACAGAGTAAGAGTGAAAGGTGACGACACTGTGCATGAAAATCTTGTACAAAGAAAAGTCATTATGGCAGTATGTGGAGTAACAAGGTGACAATTAATGACAGTTAAGAAATTTTTGAAACTGGGCAAGTCCCTACATGCTGGAATGGGTAAGCATGGAAGTAGTATACAGAAAATTAAGAAAGAAGTAGGAATGGCAGTTTACGATCACATTAATTCATTTAAGAGTAGTTCAACTCATTACAGTAAAGACAAGACCAAGAAATTGTATCTTTCTGAGGAACTTTGGGGGGAAAAATTCCATAAACTGATCCAGGAAAAATGCCCGAATTCTGACATTTCATATGAAATGTATATAACAGTATTCAACACCAAATTCAACATAGCTTTGGGTATTAAGGAATGATACATGCTCAACCTGCGATAAGTACACTGCTAAGATGGAAGTGCTGAATGCAATGTTATCTGAAAATTTAGATCATGACATGAAGAAACAAGTCTTGAAAAAAATATTAATAAGATCACCATTGACTAGAAAGTACACAAATTAAAAGCTGGAATTTTTTATTTCAGAAACAGAAATTCTCATTTAAAATGCCAAAATTATAATGAAGCAGAAGCAATCTGCACTGAATACCAAAACAACATATGCTTAGCAAACATTAAGTACTAATAACACCTATTCCAAAAGGCAGATGTCTGTTTCCTCTGTCAATATTCATCAGCCTTCAAATGCAGCTTCAGTGTTCTACACTTACACTGAAGATATTGGAAGAAAAGAGGCCAATAAAGTTGTTTCCTTTTTAATTCACTTTCTGATAGAATTACTGCACAAGAAAGTCAAACATATTGATGTTTTTGTGATTCATGCTCAAGCCAGAACAAGAATTACACTGTACCAAGATATCTTAATTATCTTATGAGTGAACTGCAACTTTTGGAGACAGTGAAAGTAACTACACCTATTAGAGGACACGTTTTTATGGCGTGTGATAAGAATATGAAACTGATTAACATATAAGCAGTAGCATAAGTTCAAATGGATTGGGTGTGGATCATAAGTTCAATTTAAACCTAAGGTTCTTGATATTGTCTGGGTGAGTCAAGATATGATACAAAATTGGGGGTCATTTCCAAAAAATAAATATTTGAGGAAACACCTTTTCCCAACTCGGTCCATCAGAGCGGTAGTCATTATAAAAATCATCCCTGTCTCATTCAACATTGAATAACATATAAAGGAGCTTGGATTTTATCAGTGCGGAGGGTCTCACAGCGATTTCAAGAGCAGCCCTCTGGAGAATATTCATCCCCAGCTTACAGAGCTAAAATAAAAATACAGTAGGCCTATAACAAAATATTTTTAGAATATTTTTATATAATGCTGATAACAATATAATAGAAGTAATATTGGTGGTGGTGGTGATGATAGTGGATGTTGGGACAAGGTGATATTACATTTTATTCTTTTTGCCACTTTATCACATGAAGTTAAACTAGCATAGAGAGCCTGCTTATCAAGAAATATTTTTATTGTTTCGAACATTGTTTTTAATTACAAACTAATCAGACACATAACGTTTAAGAAAGATATAAAGTTTTACTACCAATATCCTGAGTTCTGCTATACACAAGTAGCACATCTTTTTTCCTTCTACTGCAGAACACTAATTTACTATGACAATAAAACCACAACTTAAATTTCTAAGGAATTACTTTATATTAAATTAAATGTATATAACATGTCTTTCCAAATGACAATTGTATTCATTAATTTTGTCCATTCCTATCCATGAAGTTCGGTTTCAAACTTTAAAATTGCTCTCTGAACAATTTCATAATATGGACAAACCATGTTCCTTTACTGTACTCTTCATATGTGACTTAAGAATAAAAGATGTTCGTTGCTTCTATTCATAATTTAGACCAAAGTTTGCTTCCTCGGTATATCATTTACAGGCTGTTTGCTGCATAATTCCTAACGGGCTTGTCTACAACATCATACAAAGTCATCAAAAAATGTGTAAACGTTTTAATATTACCGAGTTCCATTAAGTCGTGCTAAACACCAGCATATAGTGTCAATCAATATTTCCCCCGTTATCAAATTTTCTCGCAGAGCGCTTACAGTAATTAAATACTATAATTTCATAACACTGTTTTTCTTCTGATAATAATGGAATATCTTTTATTCCGTGGTTTCGGATGTAACAGCAGAAATAAAGACAAGAAATCTACATTAAAAAATTACTTCATTCTCGAAATATTACAAATTTAACCCATTTCTCACATAAAATTTTATTTGTTCCTAAAACGTGTACATGGACAAAAATCAGTCAAAAATACGTACATCAACCAAGATCCACAATAAAAATCCTGACACTTAGTTGAATCAGCTTTAAAAATAGAAAAACAAGGAGAAATTATGCTTTTGGTTTGATATACATACCGAACAAAACTAGTTACCCGCAACGACTTCATTTTCACTCCACTACAATGGCCACAATTCGTAACAACACACATATGTACAAAACAAACTTCAGAATTTATTGACGATAGACACCCTCAGAACAGACCAAAGTTCTACAAACTGAAAGTAGAGGTCTCTGAGGTGTCTAATCGATAACACGAATTGCCAGCGCACGCCGCACAGTCACCACAGGTGGCTACACGATCGCCAAACTTATTTGTCAAATTCCGTCGTAGCTATGCACGGATTTGTCAAACAAGCCTGTGCGCAATCCAACATGTTTGTCAATTTGACCTCGCTTTCGAAGTAGGCGTTCGTGTATACCGTGATGTGACGCTAGTGGGAATACCTATAAACATTACATTACATTAACACTTGTTCCACAGATCACGAATACGACATTTTGTAATGATGTGGAATGCATCAGTTTAACATAAGGTTTCTTTACATACATAATAATTTTTTACAAACAATTACAATTTCATATCTAAAAATTCATCTACTGGGTAGGAGTAGTTGTCATTCAGAAATTCCTTTGATTTGTTTTTACATGCTGGTTGGCAGGCAGACAAAGCCCGGTCCACACGCAACGATCTGTCTGCGCAGACATCGGCGCAGATGTCTGTACAAGCAAAAGTTCGCTGCAAATGTGGTGTGTTCACACGACACAAACCCCAATCTAGTACTCACCCGCCATCT
Organism: Schistocerca serialis cubense; assembly: GCF_023864345.2. Classification (NCBI taxonomy): domain Eukaryota; kingdom Metazoa; phylum Arthropoda; class Insecta; order Orthoptera; family Acrididae; genus Schistocerca; species Schistocerca serialis. Next base: position 412,212,430 of record NC_064640.1, on the reverse strand, counting down.
GTCGGTGTAGAAAAGAAATCAGTGGCAAGCGACTACGCTCCCCGTAAACGTCAAAAATTTAATTCAGTTATTCTGAAATATAAAAATGGAGGAAGTTCTGTTGTGGTCTGTGTTCGCAACTTGTGTTGCAAAAAAAATTAAGACCAACCGCAGGAAACAGAGAAAGCGGTCAGAATGGTGTAGACAGTGGCTGCTAAAGCGAAAGCAGTTTTCTCACACAAATTTGCTGCGAGATTTCTGAACTTTGGATTACTCTTTTCGGTAAACAGTTCGCAACGAATTTTTTTTTATTACTATTTCTCTGTTTGCCGAGGCGTCAACTGCCCGCAATTTTTCAATTAGAGCATTGTATGGTGCTGTCTTTTTGTCTCGGTCACTATATTCTTTACTTTAATCTTCCACAAACATGGGTGGTTTCTATATATTTCAATGAATTCACTAACAAACTCTCGAGAACACTGACGAGTTATCAGCCATTTTAATGGCCTGTGCGCACAAATTCAAACACTGTTGTTGTTGTTGTGGTCTTCAGTCCTGAGACTGGTTTGATGCAGCTCTCCATGCTACTCTATCCTGTGCAAGCTTTTTCATCTCCCAGTACCTACTGCAACCTACATCCTTCTGAATCTGCTTAGTGTATTCATCTCTTGGTCTACCTCTACCATTTTTACCCTCCACGCTGCCCTCCAATACTAAATTGGTGATCCCTTGATGCCTCAGAACATGTCCTACCAACCGATCCCTTCTTCTGGTCAAGTTGTGCCACAAACTTCTCTTCTCCCCAATCCTATTCCATACTTCCTCATTAGTTATGTGATCTACCCATCTAATCTTCAGCATTCTTCTGTAGCACCACATTTCGAAAGCTTCTATTCTCTTCTTGTCCAAACTATTTATCGTCCATGTTTCACTTCCATACATGGCTACACTCCATACGAATACTTTCAGAAATGACTTCCTGACACTTAAATCAATACTGGATGTTAACAAAATTTCTCTTCTTCAGAAACGCTTTCCTTGCCATTGCCAGCCTACATTTTATATCCTCTCTACTTCGACCATCATCAGTTATTTTGCTCCCCAAATAGCAAAACTCCTTTACTACTTTAAGTGCCTCATTTCCTAATCTAATTCCCTCAGCATCACCCGACTTAATTAGACTACATTCCATTATCCTTGTTTTGCTTTTGTTGATGTTCATCTTATATCCTCCTTTCAAGACACTGTCCATTCCATTCAACTGCTCTTCCAAGTCCTTTGCTGTCTCTGACAGAATTACAATGTCATCGGCGAACCTCAAAGTTTTTATTTCTTCTCCATGAATTTTAATACCTACTCCTAATTTTTCTTTTGTTTCCTTTACTGCTTGCTCAATATACAGATTGAACAACATCGGGGAGAGGCTACAACCCTGTCTTACTCCCTTCCCAACCACTGCATCCCTTTCATGTCCCTCGACTCTTATAACTGCCATCTGGTTTCTGTACAAATTGTAAATAGCCTTTCGCTCCCTGTATTTTACCCCTGCCACCTTTAGAATTTGAAAGAGAGTATTCCAGTCAACATTGTCAAAAGCTTTCTCTAAGTCTACAAATGCTAGAAACGTAGGTTTGCCTTTCCTTAATCTTTCTTCTAAGATAAGTCGTAAGGTCAGTATTGCCTCACGTGTTCCAGTGTTTCTACGGAATCCAAACTGATCTTCCCCGAGGTTGGCTTCTACTAGTTTTTCCACTCGTCTGTAAAGAATTCGTGTTAGTATTTTGCAGCTGTGACTTATTAAGCTGATAGTTCGGTAATTTTAACATGTGTCAACACCTGCTTTCTTTGGGATTGGAATTATTATATTCTTCTTGAAGTCTGAGGGTATTTCGCCTGTTTCATACATCTTGCTCACCAGATGGTAGAGTTTTGTCAGGACTGGCTCTCCCACGGCCGTCAGTAGTTCCAATGGAATATTGTCTACTCCGGGGGCCTTGTTTCGACTCAGGTCTTTCAGTGCTCTGTCAAACTCTTCACGCAGTATCATATCTCCCATTTCATCTTCATCTACAACCTCTTCCATTTCTGTAATATTGTCCTCAAGTACATCGCCCTTGTATAGACCCTCTATATACTCCTTCCACCTTTCTGCTTTCCCTTCTTTGCTTAGAACTGGGTTTCCATCTGAGCTCTTGATATTCATACAAGTCGTTCTCTTATCTCCAAAGGTCTCTTTAATTTTCCTGTAGGCGGTATCTATCTTACCCCTAGTGAGATAGGCCTCTACATCCTTACATTTGTCCTCTAGCCATCCCTGCTTAGCCATTTTGCACTTCCTGTCGATCTCATTTTTGAGACGTTTGTATTCCTTTTTGCCTGTTTCACTTACTGCATTTTTATATTTTCTCCTTTCATCAATTAAATTCAGTATTTCTTCTGTTACCCAAGGATTTCTACTAGCCCTCGTCTTTTTACCTACTTGATCCTCTGCTGCCTTCACTACTTCATCCCTCAAAGCTACCCATTCTTCTTCTACTGTATTTATTTCCCCCATTCCTGTCAATTGCTCCCTTATGCTCTCCCTGAATCTCTGTACAACCTCTGGTTCTTTTAGTTTATCCAGGTCCCATCTCCTTAAATTACCACCTTTTTGCAGTTTCTTCAGTTTTAATCTACAGGTCATAACCAATAGATTGTGGTCAGAGTCCACATCTGCCCCTGGAAATGTCTTACAATTTAAAACCTGGTTCCTAAATCTCCGTCTTACCATTATATAATCTATCTGATACCTTTTAGTATCTCCAGGGTTCTTCCATGTATACAACCTTCTTTCATGATTCTTAAACCAAGTGTTAGTTATGATTATGTTGTGCTCTGTGCAAAATTCTACAAGGCGGATTCCTCTTTCATTTCTGTCCCCCAATCCATATTCACCTACTATGTTTCCTTCTCTCCCTTTTCCAACACTCGAATTCCAGTCACCCATGACTATTAAATTTTCGTCTCCCTTCACAATCTGAATAATTTCTTTTATTTCATCATACATTTCTTCAATTTCTTCGTCATCTGCAGAGCTAGTTGGCATATAAACTTGTACTACTGTAGTAGGTGTGGGCTTCGTATCTATCTTGGCCACAATAATGCGTTCACTATGCTGTTTGTAGTAGCTTACCCGCATTCCTATTTTCCTATTCATTATTAAACCTACTCCTGCATTACCCCTATTTGATTTTGTGTTTATAACCCTGTAGTCACCTGACCAGAAGTCTTGTTCCTCCTGCCACCTCAAACACTAGTCTGAGCAAACAGCTGTTTCGCGCCAGATTTGCGGCGATCTCCTGTCCACACGCTCCAACTCGTCTGCGCAAGTGTGGTTTGAACCCACAGATTTGAGAGGTTTCGCTCAAACCTCCAACTTCCAGGTTTGCACACACCTCAGGTTGATGCAAATCTTCTATCCACACGCAACGATCTGTCTGCGCAGATGTCATGTGCGCAGAAATTTGCGCAGACAGATCGTTGCGTGTGGACGGCACTATGTTTGAATAAGAAGACGATATGGTGCTCCAGCGAATGGTTTAAATAAGACACAAATATATATATGAAAACCTATGCAAGGAAACTGATGATTATACCAATTTTCTCCAACCTGACGGTCAAAAGACACAAGTAGGCTTATGCGAACATTTATTGTTTATATATTCCTGACTTGTGCCAGAATGAGGGCGATCTGCAGTATTTGTATAGATCATGTGGCATGTAACTTTTCCAACTGCATGAACAATTAATTTTGCACACTGTAATAGTTAACATGTAATCCTATTATCCTGTGAACTTGGTGCAACACATTGCATACCCAAAGATGGTAATGTAGTCGTAGCGAAACTCGTTATCGAAATCAATGCTTCGGTAGCGATAATGTTTCTTGAGGTTTTTCTTCTGAGTTTTTTTTTTAATACTCTTCTACTTGATCCTCTAGTGACAGTTCATTAAAACACCGGAGCGTGGGAACATATGACCTACATCATTTGCGGAAAAACCGGAGAACTTAGATTTTTTTTATTTTATTGCACTCCTCGCTGTATGCTGTGCGTAGAATATTGATTTTCTTCTAATGGCCAATTAACTGGTCTTCACAGCACTCGGCAGGTCAAGTTAATAGAAGTCATATGGCCTCAACGCGAATAGCTGTCCTCGTCCACTGCCATCTATGTAACTAGGTATTTCCGAGTAGTACTCGAGGTAGCTAGTGAAACCACACTGACCACTGAAGCTTGAAAAACTGATTCACACATGATGCAGACATCCACTTAACAATAAAAAATCCTGCTACTATTTAGTGTACATATTCAGTTCCCTTAAAGCTTTGTGTTTGCCTGCTAAATGTTGCAAAAGCCTTACCTGTGCTAGGGATAACAAGTGAAACCACATGAAAACTGACCAGATGCTTGCAACTACTCCTTGTTAGTACGCTGCACAATTAAATATGGGTGTGATATTATACATACAAAATGATGGTGCCCTGATTCAATACATGAAAAATGGAGTCTCTGAATTATTTTCTTTTTAGTTTTGTATTTCACAATATACTGAAACTGATAAAGTAGTATGTGGTTCTAAGGGCATATAAAGTAACACAAGTATGTCTTACTCTTTCTTCCACAAATTAGAAGTCCTGATTATCACTGGTCTGAGAGCTACAAGGAGTAAGCAACTTATATTTACAGTAATACCTGTTAGAGTAACAGAGTATGAGAGATTCTATGCACTGTAACTGACTGGAAGAAAGAAAAAAAAAAAAAAAAGAAATGCCACTGTTGCAGTGTCTGAAAGTTTGTTCATTTCTCTGTCAAATAGTAGAAATGGTTTACAACATATAAATAAATTTCACTTATTTATCAATCTGAGTCTATGAGTAGTACTTTTTTCACTTCTAGATTGCAGCCTTACTGCAACCCATTTCATTGTAAAATTAAATATTTATAAAAATCCACCTTATACAAGGTTTTGAGGAAAAGTAATTTAGAAGTGCTACTGAAAATACATTGCATGCACATAATTACAACACAAGGTTTAAGATGTTCATGTATTAGAATACTCACAAACTTTGAAGTTATTTATTAAAAAAAGTACATTGTGAAAATTCTTTAGGGTTGAAACCTGAAACACAACTTCCTAACTCTCTAATCTAGTTACAATTTTGTATATTTCATTCCTGAGGATTCGCACATTATCTACAGTGCTCATGAAGACTAATGATATAGGGTACTGAGTTCCATGAGGCAGTAATTCCTTAACCAGCTCAGAGGAGCTTGATGATGTTTCCCTCTTACATTTTCTGACCGAGCCAAATGGGGGAATTAAATTTTGAACTGAGAAACTGGTGATGCCAAGAGATAATGTGGACAGTTCTTCTGCTTGAGAGACTAGTACATCATCTGTATTAGCTTGGAATGTACTTGATATTGTCTCTCTCTCTCCCTAAAATAGACTTTAAGAAGCTCATGACGTTCTTGTACTTCCACCCTTCTTGTTGGTACTTTCACTCTCTTTTGTTGGTTGGTGCCTGTCCACATTTTTTTTTAATTCTTTAGTGCTGTAAATCTAAACCAAAAATAAATAAAACACTGTATCATTTTTTGGACTAAAAATGTTAAATATGATAAGTCTGGTTCAAAATATGATGCACACGAGATATTCCTAAGTACAATGAAGATAGGAGACTGAGGTCTTAAAAATGAGATAGAGCACACAAAAAATGATACTTATGTATATCTGGGAGTTTTCTTTCACAGATTTTTTAAGGATATTTATGGCATGAAATGAATGTCGGTGTCTACTACAAAAACTTCTTTACTTGTTTCTTCTATTTTCGACATTATTAAGTTAAGCTACAATGAGTAGAAACTGTTTACAATTATACTTGATATATTGACACTGATACAAAAATAATAAATGCACAAAAGAGAATCAGTGTCTTTTTTTTTTTTTTTCCATGCACATCAACTGGACTGTTAAACACAAAACAGATTCCTCGTCTGATATTTCCAAAACCAGAGGAATTGGCAACTTCCCTATCACATCACTCTTATTAATTAGAGAAATGTCTTTTTCATTTAATTTAAAAACTGTTTTGTCCTTGTCTACAGACTCTAGAGCCATAACTTCAAGATCATTTTCTAATATTTTTTTAACGGTGCACACATACCTATAGCTGTAAGAATCTCTCTTCCCTCCTTGAAATTTAGCCAAAATATAATCTCCTTCAGCTACATGTGCTGGATTTGTCATTACAACAGGATCTGGTGTGGGTTCTTCTAACAGATCGACATCATCAAGGCTGTTGTCACTCTTCAAAGAGATGTCTGAATCTGAATCAGTCTCCTTAGGCCTACTCTTTTGTGTATTTGCAGTAGTTTTGGCTGTAGGCATAACTTTCCTAGTCTTCTGCTTTTGGCTTAGGCCTAATCCTTTGTTGTTTGGAGGCTTTTCTTTTTCAGCAATGAGTTTGCTGTATTCTTCTGAAGTTATTACTTGTGACATTGGGTTGATGCGACTACACTTGGTCACAGGTTTCGTAGTTTTTTTTATTCTCTGAAGGAGTAAATTTTCAAAACTTGCTGATGATTCACTGCTGCAAACAGGGGTTGCACTAATTTTTTTCAGAACCACTAGCTTCAACTTCACCGCCAACAGAGCAAGACAACAGGGTGTTCTCTTCCGAAATGCTGAGGTCTGGCTCACTGATATTTGTGGATTTGTTCATGACAGTTTTGTTTTGGATATTATATCTGTGTAATTTTTCAGGAGCCGGTCGATGAACAGGATACCGTGAACTGTCATAGGGGCAGATTCCCATGTTCTTGAAGACTGATGTTATGTTTGTAGGTTTCAAAGCATCTGGCCACACTTTACACACAAGATCCACAAATTCTGATTTAGATGGTTTTCTCTGATTGCTTTTTTGCCACTGAATCAACTCAGTATTCCAAGTGTCCTTAAAAGACTTGAAGCAACACTTGTCTAAAGGTTGCAGCTGGTCAGTTGTATGTGGGGGCAGCTTCACGATTGCAATTCTCTCATTCCTTGCTTTTTTAATTACTGTGGGATCTAAATGACTAAGGTGACCATCCAACAGTAGAAGTAAAGGTCTCTCTTTCACAGTGTCACAGAAATGACTGAAGTACCTCGAAAAGACTGATGACATCATGAAACCATTAACAGCAGTTGAATAAAATGTGCCAGATAAATCACGTGCTCCCTTCCAGGAGCTCCATAAGTGCACTCCCTCAAAAATGATAAGTGGTGAAAGAGCCGTGCCTGCAGCTGACACACAAGCAAGCACTGTTGTGTTGTCTTTTTCAGAACCCTGAACATCCTGGAAAAACTTATGACCAATACCTCCAACAGCTCATACCCTGGAAGGATCAGTTGAAAAGTATGTCTCATCCAAATTCCATATATTGGCTGGTTTATCTATGATGTCCAGCTCTTCCAATATTGCTTCTAATTTATCATAGAAACATTAATAATAAAAGTATCACTTGTAGCTTTTCTACGATTCATTTCACGAGCTTCAGGCTTCTTCAGTGTTAATTAATTTCGTGAACAGAAATGTCTGGACCACTTTGAACCAGGTTTTCCATCTGTAAAATGAGTGGTCAAACAATTTTGTTCCACGAAGTCTTGAACAACCAGCAACACTTCAGCTCTTGTCATTGGAAATCCCCATTTAGCAAGTGTCTTCAAGTGATTAGATTAAGTTGTTTCTTGATCTGCTGTCAAGTCTGTTTTCCTACCTTACACACCTGAGTGAGTACCATGTACTCTTCTGTGTGCAGGAGCATTTTATCCATTTTATATTTCAATGCTACCTGACGGAGTGAAGCTCTATCTTTCACCTCTCTTATGGCTGAAGAAATATCTTCTTTACTATATGACCTTTCTTTTTTCTTATATGAAGGTGCCATACTGTTCCTGTCATGACCCAAAATATTCCAATATAATATTAGATAATATTGGCATAAAATAAATTTAAGAACAGTTGGGGCCTATTCTAGATGAAACCTATACTTAGGCCTACCTGTAAAAGAGATCTGAGAGGAATAGCAATACACCACTAACTCAAAACTGTAGCACAGTCTATATCCTCTGCTGCTGCTTTTGCTGCGCTAATCTTAACAACAGCATGAAATAAAGAACAACAACTGCTGCATTATTGCCCTAACAACAATAGCAAGAAATACAGCACAACAACTGCTGCATTGTTGCCAATTGCAGCAAGTAACAAACATTTCAGTGAACAGAATGGCATTATTAAAAAAACAAAGAGTGTACCACTTTTAGGAAACTGCTGTATCATATTTTGGAACTGGAGTGTATCATATTTAGGGATAATATTGACTGTTTATTAATTAACTCCATATAATAAATGTGAAGGTAATGAACAATCCAGCAGACAGAGCACATCTTTCTGTCTATATAATCCAAATTTGGTGGGTACAGAATCAATATTTCCAAGACTGTGGCAAATGTTGTAGAACTGTGTGCATATTTATTTTCGATATGAAAAATGGTGACTGACAAAATTATTTTTTACGTCATTTTGAGTTTATAATTGAAAAAACAAAATATGACTGGCCATTCCCAAAGAACAGCAGCATAAATAATAGTAGGAACATTTGTGATAAGTACGGTTTTCCTATGAATAGACTGGGTGTACCATTTTTTGGAAAATTTTGGCTGTATCAGTTTTAGGACACCTTACCCTACCACAATAAACTTGAAAATTACTGTGATGTAATTATGTGCATGCAATGGATTTTCAGTAGCACTTCTAAATTACTTTTCCTCAAAACCTTGTATAAGGTGGATTTTTATAAATATTTAATTTTACAGTGAAATGGGTTGCAGTAAGGCTGCAATCTAGAAGTGAAAAAGTACTATTCATAGAATCAGACTGGTTAATAAGTAAAATTTATTTATATGCTGTAAAGCATTTCTAAGTATTGAGAAGTTTTTTGAAGCAGGTGCTATATGGCCTGATGAAAAAAGTCATAGTCATAACAGAGTATAGGGCACCATGTGGAAACATAGAAGTCTTTTTTGATAAATTAGAATTGTTGCTAAATACTTTTTACAAAAAAGAAACTGTGATTATTCTCAATATTAATCTTATAGTTGAAAGTCAACAAAAAGGAAATTTTTGGACATATTAAAGAGTTTCAACATGTCACCACACATAAACAATTCAACTAGAATAACAAACACCTCCAATAGCCTCATAGATAACATTTTCTCAAATATGTCAACAACTGAAATAGAGGTAACAAACATAGATTTAGGATTGTCTGAACACAATGCTCTCACCATTGAAATCCCATTAAGGTCAAAGGAAGATAAAGGTGTAAATAATATTTACAAAAGAAATTTCTCTGTGGACAGCTGTCATCAGTTCATAAGTATCTTAGAAAATGAAAATTGGTTAGATGTTATGAAACAAACAAATACATATGAGGCACATAGTGTATTTGCATCAATTTATATGATGAACTTTGAGATGTGTTTTCCAAAGAAACTGACCAGAATGAAGCCTACTAGACACATCAAGTCAAGTTCTTGGATGACTCTTGGCATTAAGACATCATGTGAAAACATGAAAAAACTGAATTCAGAGTTGAGGGATGTGCAGATACTGATTTTATAGAATATGTAAAAAGGTATAGGAAAATATATCGTAGAGTAATTGCAAATGCAAAGTTACTAAGTAATGACATGGAAATAAAACAGCCCAGAAATAAAACTAAAATAGCATGGGAAATTGTGAGAAAAGAAACTGGGGTACCTATCAAAGATAAGGAAATTATTCTAAAAGATGAGGAGAATAAAATGGTAGATAAATATGCCATGCATAATTATATAAATAATTACTTTTTAAATATACCCCAGACATTAAGCAGGAATTTTGGGGAGCAGATTAAGATAGCAGCACCCAAGGCAGCCAGCAGTATGATGGCAGTCCCAACAAACGAAAAGGAAGTTTTAAAAGTGATTAAAAGTCTGAAGTCCAAGATGTCAGCTGGAGTAGATGAGGGGCCAATAATACTAGTAAAGAAAACAGCTAATAAAATAGCGAAACCATTGGCGCACATAGCAAACTTGTCAACGGCTGAGGGCGTGTTTCTACAGAAACTGAAAATTTCTAAAGTCGTTCCCCTGTTGAAAAATGGTGATAAGCTTTAAATAGAAAACTACAGACCTGTCTCACTTCTCCCAACTTTCTCTAAGGCTTTAGAGATACTAATGAAATATAGAGTCACACATTATCTTAATATACACAATCTGATAAACAGTAATCAGCATGGATTTCAAGCTGGGAGAAGTACCGAAACAGCTGTACTGGAATACACAAAAGAAATAATCAGTAAATTGCAAGAGGGAAAAAGTGGAGTCGGGATAAATCTAGATTTGTCAAAAGCCTTTGACACTGTTGACCACAGCATACTTTTGGAAAAGCTTGAAACTATAGGTATCAGAGGACCGATAAAAAAGTGGTTTGAGTCGTATCTGGAAAAGAGGATGCAGGTGGCTGAATTACAGCACCAAATATTAACCAAAAAATTAAACTAAAATCAGATCCAAAGGAGGTCACAGTAGGAGTACCCTAAGGAAGTGTATTAGGCCCCTTATTTTTCCTCATTTACATTAATGATATTCAGGTGTCAGAGAGAAAAGCTAGAATCATGTTATTTGCTGATGATACTAGTTCAATAGTTAGTGATATGAAGCAGTCATTGCACAGTACTGTGGACCATGTCCTACAAGATATACAAAAATGGTTTAGTGTAAACAAGCTAACACTGAATCCAAAAAACAAAAAAAAAAAAAAAAAAACGAATTATGTGCAATATGGAAAAATAAGTGAACAGGACAACCTAAATCCCACCATGGAAGGCAAACAACTTGAAAGAGTACAGTGTGAAATTCCTGGGTATGCACATTGATGAGAAGATAAACTGGAAGGACCATGTGGTGAGCTTAGCACTAAAACTAAATTCAGCATGTTTTGTACTTTGAATAATTTCAAGTTTGTAGTAATGACTGTACCAGATTAGTATATTTTGGCTGTTTTCAGTCAATTGCATCCTATGGGATAGTATTCTGGGGAAAAACAAATTGTTGGCTAAATGAGATTTTCAAATTACAAAAACACGCTATTCGGATAATGACCCAGAGCCCACCTCAAACACATTGTAGGCCCCTTTTTAAAGCATTGAAAATTTTAACAATTCTATCATTATACATTCTGAAATGTCTGTTGGTGATCAAAAGAAATCAGGACAACAAAATGAAAACCAATACAGACTACCATAATTACGATACACGGCAATGTAAAGATCTCCACTTACAAGCTGTAACAAGGACCCGAAGTCAGAAATATGTATGTAATTAAGGCATCACAAAACATATCAAAGAGCTGGAAAACGAGGATAAAGTTAAAACTGTTATAAAGAACCACATGCTTGACAAATGTTATTACAGCATAAGTGTATATCTCTGCACAACTGTATAAGAATATATGTTTAAGTTAACATGACAAATGAAATTACATCAAATAATATGTCTGTCAAGCACATAAGAAATTGTGTTATCAAAACACTTATTAGTCGTATATTGTATTAATCATAAGATTGTATTGTATGTTAACTGGAGACCTAGAAACGACAGAGGCTCCGTCCCCGCCACAGCCGCAATGGTCCACAACCCCACGACGACTACCACAGTCCACTTAACCCCTCTGCTGCCCCACACTGAACCCAGGGTTATTGTGCGGCTCGGCCCCCGGTGGACCCACCCCCCCACCCGGGAACGTCTCACACCAGACGAGTGTAATCCCTATGTTTGCGTGATAGAGTAATGGTGGTGTACGCGTACATGGAGAACTTCTTTGCGCAGCAATCGCCGACATAGTGTAACTGAGGCGGAATAAGGGGAACCAGCCCACATTCACGGAGGCAGATGGAAAACCGCCTAAGAACCATCCACAGACTGGCTGGTTCACTGGACCTCGACACAGGTCCGCCGGACGGATTCATGCTGGGGACCAGGCGCTCCTTCCCGCCTGGAAAGTCGTGCGTTAGACCGCACGGCCAACTGGGCGGGCCAAACATAAGAGAGATTCATATGAATTCAGCATAGAAAAAAAATTGTAAAGATGTTATATAGTTGTTAAAATGTATCCTGACAAATCCTATATCACAAGTGTGATCATTGGGATGATAATAAATAAATACATTTTGATAGGGAAATGAACTGAAACTTTCAGACACTGCAAACAGTGGCTTTTTTCCGGACAGTAATGGTACATAGAATCTCACATACTCTGTTACTTTGAAAGGGATTACTGTAAATAGAAGTTGCTTACTGCTTGTAGCTCTCAGACCAGTGATAATCAGAACTTTAATTTGTGGAGGAAAGTGTAGGAAATACCTGTGTTACTTTATATGCCCTCAGAACCACATATTACTTTATCAATTTCAGTTTATTGTGAAATAAAAAACTAAAAAGAAAGTAACTCAGAAGTTCCATTTTTCATGTTTTGAATCAAGGCACCATCACTCTTGTGTGTATATTATTATAACCATATTTAATTGTGCAATGTGATAACAAGGAGTAGTTGCAAGCATCTGGTCAGTTTTTATGTGGTTTCATAGTCATCCCTAGCACAGGTAAAGCATTTGCAACATTTAGCAGGCAAACACAAAGCTTGAAGGGAACTCAATATGTACACTAAACAGTAGCAGGATTTTTTATTGTTAAGTAGATGTCTGCATTGCATGTGAAACAATTTTTCAAGTGTCATTGGTCAATACGTGGTTTCAGTAGTGAACCCCAGTATAGGTAAATCTCTTGCAACATTTAGCAGCCAAACACAGAGGTACATAGTAGTAAGCTTATTTGTTGTGTAGTTCTCTGCATTGTTTGTGAAACAGTTTTTCAAACATCTGTGGTCAGTACGTGTTTCCACTAGCTAACCTCAGCACAAGTGAGGCACTTGCAACATTTATCAAGCAAACACAATGCTTGAAAGGAACTGAATGTGTACACTACACAGTAGCAGCCTTACTTCTTGTTAAGTATTAGGTTGGTGGTGAAGTTTGCAGCATTTTTGTTTTACATGTTGGTATTCGGTTGCTATGGGTTTATTTATCAACTGTCATTTTTTATCTGTAGTTCACTGTTGCTATTTGAGTTTATGTTTTGTCATGTCACAATAAATAGTGAAGCTGTGGATGCTAGAAAATGGAGTGCCTAGTGGAGAAATATATAATTCTGACATACTCTTGTGTTTGAGTTCAATAGATGCAGGTCAGTGGTGGAGGCAGCCAGAAACATTTGCACCATGTATGGGGATAATGCCACTGGACAGGGCTTGGTAAGAAAATGGTTTGCTTGTTTTTAAGAGGATTCTTCAATAGTAGCTCTCCACATTCAAGAGAACCTCTGCGGTTTGATGAAGAGCTTTTAAATGCAGTGTATTAGAGAACTGGCAAATGTGATTAACTGTGATGATTCCAACATCATGCAACATCTGAATGCATTTGGGAAGGTTAAAAAATTGGGTGTATGGGCACTGCTTGTTGCAAGCCAAAATCACAAAATTCAGCAGGTGGCTATATGTGCATCTCTGCTTGTTCACCATTGATTGGCTCATGTTCAATACCTGTTGTTCTAGCCTGTATTGTCCCTGGAGATGAGAAATTGTGTCTTTATGTTAACGTAAGGAAGAGAAAGGAATACTTGAGCCCAAACAAAGCAGCAACTCCCAGTATAAAGACCTTTGCACATCCCGAAAAGATAACGTTATGGATCTTGTGGAACAGTGACATTGTGGTGTACTATGAATTGCTTCCCTTAGGTGTAACTGTCACTGCTGACATTTATTGTCAACAACTGAGATATCTTGCAGATTGGTCATTCCTTGTCAATTCTACCAATTTGAGAAAATGTTCCAGCTGATAGTCTCAGATTTGGCTGAAATTTAGCACACTAATGCTACCAAGTGTGGAACACTCGTGTACAAAATTTTAAGTACCTCTGCCGATTAGTTCCAGAATTGTGGCTTGTGAAAGAGTGTGGCGTGACCCGGAAATTGCAACCCGCATCTGGCAATATATCTTCAGACCCAACTTCAAGTCTTAATAACTTTGGAACTATTCCGCACAGTCAAGTTAAATTTTTACAACCCAGTAACATTTATTTAGAGAACACACTCCATGAATCAAAACACCAACAACATATTTCTGAGGGAAAATAAAAAATTCCAAAATGTGATTAAAAAAATGTAATACGTTAAAGGATACCAAATGCCAAATATAATTCACTCAAAAAGGGTATAAATTTTGTTGTGGTAAGCTTAATGTGGCCTAAACACACAGAGAACCCACCATGCCCATATAAGTCACAAAAACTGAGTTACATGCACATGAAAATACAAAAATTTGAAAAATTACTTGAAAACCATGGATTTTCTAAGTGTGGTAGCACAAAAGGGACAAGTGGTGTCCAAGCCAAATTTCACACACTGCATAAGTAGACCATAATGATATATATCTCAAAATTTCAGCATGTTATTCCAAGGCATTTTAGACAGCTTGTTTCAGATAAAGCTGCAATTGTTGGGAACCATTAGGCAACAGAAAGTTAAACAATGTTAATTTTCAGGGACAGAATGAGTCATTGTTAAGCAGGAACAACAAAGGAAACAAGCAACAATTACAGGTTACTCATGTTTATAAGATTCTAGTTCAGACTGCTCAGTACTGTTGTGGAAAGTCAGTATGGAGGCAGAAGAGTGTACTAGTGGTGCTTTTGTTCAAACAAGTTACAGTATTGGTAGAGCACAAGCATCTGAATGTCATAAAACAACATATGGAACAAAATGTGGCATTTGCTTTGTACTGTATGATCTGGATGAATTGGACCAGGATTTGTCGCTATGGAGATCCGGGATACACCCTGTGGACACAAGAAGTACAGTTCCAGGAAACTTTAGTGTTTCTTACCATCATATGAAAGTGTTTCTGGATAAGTATTCTTTCCTACAAAGAAGTTGTTTTGATCCATTTCGGATTCATAAGAAGACAGTGAAGTGTAGCCTCAGAGAAATTTATATAAATTAAGTATTGAAAGTGAATCAGTGCATGGGACTTAACATGAAACCAGGACAAAAGTTATGTTCCAGGTGTGTTACACTGCTAAAAAATGAAGAATATTCTGATAATTTACATGACAGTGACGAAGAGTATCAGCCACCTACAACCCCAGCGGATGAGCAATTAAATACTTCTGTGACTGCTTTTGGTTTGTCTCCCATGAAGACACACAAAGTTGGGAAAAGAGATAGGCCCAGCTATGGTAGAAGAAAACTGCAAGAAGCTCAAATGGAATTAAAACACAAAATAGCTGACACATTAATGGTGGAAGAGGAAGAACTATCTGCACCAAAGGAACAGAAATCATGCCAGAAATGCTCTGATTTGGACAAAATTGTACATGATTTGAAAGAAAAATGTGCTATATCCACACGCCAGAAAAAGTAGCTATTCTTACCCTAGCACCTTCCAGCTGGTCTATTGACTACACTGCAAAGGAATTCAGTGTTTCTACACATATGGTAAAGCAAACTAGGAAAATGAAAGCAACCCAAGGAGTGCTTCCACAACTTCAGCAGGCTCAGGGTAAGCAACTGAGTTCAGAAATAAAGGTGCTAGTGTCGGAGTTTTATGAAAATAATGACTATAGCCGAATAATGCCAGGAAAACAGACTACGTAATGGTGAAAATGGGAAATATACGTGTACAGATGCAAAAAAGACTGTTGCTATGCAACATATCACAACTATATGTAGAATTCAAGGAAACGTATCCCAATACCAAAGTAGGTTTATCATCTTTTTTCAGTCTTTGGCCAAAATGGGTTGTGCCTGTAATTGCAAGGGGCACACACAATGTTTGTGTATGAGAGACCCATCAAAATGTTAAGCTGATGTTTGCTGCTATAAAGGATTCTGGTCTGGATTACAAAGGTGCAATGAAGCTGCTAGTGTGTGACATCAGTTCCTACCAGTGCATTATACACAGGTGTGAAAAGTGTCCTGGTAAGGCAAATCTTGCAGAACACATGAATAACGAACTGTATGGTGAATTCCTTATGGATGACGATGAATTTGTTTCTTATAAACAATGGACACACATGGATCGCAAAAGTCTTGAAACAAAGCAAAGTACAGTGGAAGATTTTGTTGAAATGTGTTGTCACAAAATAGACAAACTGACTACACACAGCTTCACAGCAACAGCACAATCGGCTTATCTCCAGTTTTGTAAGGATAATTTGAAACAAGATGAAATTATAGTAATACTAGACTTTTCTGAAAATTATGCATTTATAGTTCAAGATGCCATCCAAGGATATCATTGGGACAACAATCAAGCTACTCTCCAGCCATTTGTGATTTACTACAGAGGTGAATCAGGTGATGTGTCTGTCATGAACCTGTGCGTTTTTAGTGACTATTTAATTCATGATGCCATTGCAGTTCATGCCCACATTCGCACTGTGATGGCATACGTGAAAAACAAACTGCCTCACATACATTTTGCGAAATACTTCAGTGATGGGGCAGCTAGTCAGTACAAAAACTAAAAATCTCAAAAATTTATGCATGCATTACCACAAATTTCAGATTCACGCAGAATGGAATTTTTTCACAAGTCATGGTAAAAATGTATGTAATGGTATTGGTGCTACCATTAAGCGCATGGCATCACGAGGTAGTCTGCAGCACCCTACAGAAGGTCACATTCTAACACCTCTTCAATTATTTACCTGGGTACAGAAAAATATCTATGGCATACAGTCATTCTATGTTTCGAAAGATGAGGTGAAGTCAGTTGAAGAGTTGCTAAAAAGCAGACTAGAACACGTTAAAACTGTTGCAGGCACAAGGAGCCATCATCACTTCTCTCCAGCGGACTCTGACAATGTGCAGATGAGCAGACTGTCTGGTTATAACTATAGGTTCATGCACAACATGTGTCTTCACAGTGTGTCTGACTCAGGATTCAGAAGCTAAAGCAGCAACATACAACCAGGTTGCTATGTTATTGCTGTTTATGATGACAAATGGTACTTAGGATGTGTTGCAGAGTGTTGTGAAGTGGAAGGTGATGTATTTGTGAACTTCATGGCACCAGCTGGACCAGCAAGATCATTTCATTGGCCATGTTTGGCAGACAGGTGTTGGATTCCTTTTGAGCATATTCTTATGACAGTTCCAGTTCCTACCACAGTGTCAGGAAGACAGTACAATTTGCCACCCAATGTACAGAGTACAGTAGCTAAAGTGTGGGAGAACTTCTGTTCGAAGCACAATCGACTGGTTTTTAGCAGTTAAGGTGCAGTAAACATTAACGATAGGTTGTGTTAATCTGTCTATATGTTGTTGCTTAGTGATTAAACAGTTGTGGAAGAGGATAAGAAGAGGCAGAACAGTTTATGATATGTTTTTACAAAATTGTGTTGTGGAACAATGGTCACATCACCAAATCCATCTGTCAACTTCCATTGTACACAAATGTCTTGCAATAACATGCTGAAATTTTGAGATATATATCATTATGGTCTACTTATGCAGTGTGTGAAATTTGGCTTGGACACCACTTGTCCCTTTTGTGCTACCACACTTAGAAAATCCATGGTTTTCAGGTAATTTTTCAAATTTTTGTATTTTCATGTGCATGTAACTCAGTTTTTGTGACTGATATGGGCATGATGAGTTCTCTGTGTGTTTAGGCCACATTAAGCTTACCACAACAAAATTTATACCCTTTTTGAGTGAATTATATTTGGCATTTGGTATCCTTTAACGTATTACATTTTTTTAATCACATTTTGGAATTTTTTATTTTCCCTCAGAAATATGTTGTTGGTGTTTTGATTCATGGAGTGTGTTCTCTAAATAAATGTTACTGGGTTGTAAAAAATTTAACTGGACTGTGCGGAATAGTTCCAAAGTTATTAAGACTTGAAGTTGGGTCTGAAGATAGATTGCCAGATGCGGGTTGCAATTTCCAGGTCACGCCACCTTCTTTCACAAGTCATAATTCTGGAACAAATTGGCAGGGGAAACTAATACTTTGTACATGAGTGTTCCACAGATGGTAGAATTAGTGTACTGAATTTCAGTCAAATCTGAGACTATGAGCTGGAGCCCCTGGTTGAACTGACATGGAATGACCCAGATGCAGTCCAAGAATGACGACCAGAAAGACAGCAAGAAGTGATGCTACCCCATGATAAAGCCTGTCCGCATTCTGCTAGACTGATAGAAAACACTGTACAGGAGTTGGGTTGGGAAGTCATTCTGCACCCATCTTATTTTGTGCCCTTAGATTTTCACCTTTTCTACTCTTTATCGAACAACCTTCAAGGTACTTCCTTTCCAGATGAAAAAGCACTCCAAACATGGCTTGATGAGTTCTTCACCTCAGAACCATGTGATTTTTACAGTAGCCGAATCGAAAAGTTACCCCAGTGTTGCAGACTGTTGTAAATAGTGAAGAATAATATAATATTGATGACTAAAGTCTCTGTTAGATGTATTTATTGTGTTTATTAAACTTAGGGAAAAACACTAAGATCCGCATTGTGTGTGAAACAGTTTTGCCAGCATCAGTGGTCAATGTGGTTTCACTAGCTAACTTCAATACAGATAATGCACTTTTACAATACTGAGGGAGATACGACTATTAAATAAAAATTTGCACTGGATTGGAAACCGAGCTTATCTTAAACAAACCATCAATTTTTCACGGGGTGTGATGGCAGCTCATAACACTGCCTTCCTTTTGGTGATTCTGGGTTAATTTTATGTAAAAAGTGGAAAAATTGTTGTTTAACATGTTGAAATATTTATAAAATGAAGATTCTTCTTCCTTGAGCTCCTTGTAGAGTGTGTGAAACTCTTCTTCTGTACCATATAATGACATCATTTTTCGCACCCACTCTCTTCTTTTGCATTGTTTCGCATTTATTTCTTCCTCGTCTAGTATACGGGTTATCGCTGTAGGCTGCAATCCATTGAGTCGGATAAGTGACATTTTACTGCAAATGTGGACCAAACCCACATGTATGTACCGCATTATGTCTGTACTTCACATGTAAAAATAATTGAGATCCTGCCTGTGGAGTCCGCAGTTCCCACAAAAAGCTGTTGAGGACAGCCATGTGAGGTCAGATCACGTGACCTGTATTGACTTGACAGTCAGTGTGAATACACCTTGATGTGATGGTGCCGTGATGACCTGTGTGAATTGGCCTTTAACCTCTTGCCATAACATATGGCTGGGGAAGATGTGACACCTCCACCATTTTGCTAACAGTCTGTGCTCTTTCGTTTTTATCCTTGATCATAGTTTCCATATCTGTGTGGAAACTCACGAAACAGTGAGATAAATTGTAATTAAACTATTTTTCACTAACCGTATGTGGCAAAACTTCAACACACGACATTTGTCACCTTTCTGACAACCACACAAACCATATTTTATGTTTGAGGAACACATCGAACAGCACCAAACATGGTCAAAGTTTTTGACATATATAATACAGTTTGACAAATTGTTTGATCATTTACAGGTACCTTCAACTGCACACTTGAAAAACACTCATCTGCAAGTGTGCTTGTACAAGCATGCTTGTGTGTGTAGGGCAAATTTGCACAAGTATCAGGACTGTACAAGCAGAACGATGCTTGATCAAATTTGGATTATACATGCTTATGCAAGCGTTCAAATGTGTGCGTGGTTGAGCATCTGTATTAGGGATAGGGAGGCTTGCACAAGCATTGGTCAGTGATTTGATTTGATTTGATTTTATTTGGTCATGTTAAATAGCATTCTGTACATAAGTCATACTGCAATGTAGGATAAGTCAAAATATACAATATTACATTGCAAAAAGGAGAAGGAAAAACATCACCACTATGAGACAGTTTCCATAGCGTGTACTGCAAGTAGTTAATGTGGGAATAATATTTTTGTTTCTTTAACCACTATTTACTCCACATATGACATGTACTTTTTGTTTTTGTCATAACACAAGCTAAAAGGTTGCCAAAGCCAGTGCATCGTTGTATGAGCTGGACTTTTTTTCATAAGCAGACTGATGCTTGTCAAGCCTGCAATTACGTGTGTGGCTAGCTTTACTTTGGACTCGCAAAGCTACATCTACCTCCATACTTTGCAAACCACTGTGAAGTGCATGACAGAGAGTACTTCCTGTTCTTCCCATTCCAGTCTCATATAGAGGACAGCAAAAATGTTTAAATACCTTTGTGCATTCTGTCATTAATCTAACCTTGTCCTCATGATTCCTACTGGAGCAAAAGTCTAGGGTTGTAGTACATTCGTAGATTCATCGTTTAAAGCTGGCTTTTGAAATTTTGTGACTAAGTGTTCTCTCGATAGATGGCATCTGTGAGTGTCTGCCAGCTCAGTTTATTTGGTATCTCTGTGACTGGATCTCATGGGTCAAACAAACCTGTGACCATGTTGCCTTTCTCTATATACATTCAGTATCCTTTATTAGTCTTATCTGGTAAGAGTCCAACACACTTGAGCAATATTCTAGGCTGGGTGACATGAGTGATTTGTAATCAATCTCCCTTTTAGAACGATTGATTTTCCATAGTTTTATACCAATAAACTGAAGACTGCTACCTGCTTTACCCCTGACCGAGCCTATGTGATTATTCCACTTCATGTCCCTACAAACTGTTATACCCAGGTATTTGTATGAGTACACCAACTCCAGTTGTTACTCGTGGATACTGCAGCCATAGGATACTACATTTTTCTGTTTTGTGAAGTGCACAGTTTCACATTCCTGACCATTTACAGTAAGTTGCCAATTTTTGTACCATTTTGAAATCTTATCACGGTCCAACTGAGTATTTGCGCAGCTTCTTTCAGATAGTACTTCATTACAGATAACTGCATTATTTTCAAAAAGTCAGATGTTACAATTAATATGTAAAGGTGATCATCAAACTCTTGACTGTGAGCTCCTAGTAGCTTGCGGGGACATTTTCGGTATATCGCGGTAAAGCTCAGGCTTGCTTACCTGGACTGTTCCACTTTGTTGAAACTGTGCTCATGACAACAATGGTTTGTTTGTCCTGTGCAGCTGCCATAGTCAGTCAAGAATATTACATTGTCAGCTGCATAACTGATTATATATGTACGAGCTTGTGCACACTATGCTTTTATGTGTACATTAACCAATGAGGACTGTTTGATCAACACATTGATACTAAGCTAAGCTAGTTTTGTTATAATGATGGGATGTTCAAGAAAAAATGTGTTACTTCCCTTCAGAATGGGGAAACTGGTTACTTCTTTATCCAGGGAAAGGAAAAATGTGTATGTTTACCATTCTACACAAGTGTATCTGTTGGGAAGAAAGTGAATGTCAAATATCACTTCAAAATCATTCACTCAGGGCTTGAAAAAGGTTTCTCACAGAATTCTGCTCGAAGGAAAAAAAGATGAGAAAGATGAAATGCAAACTTAATGCTCAATAATCAACTTTTTTAAAAAACCTTTAGACAAGAAGAGACCAGCAACTTATGCATCATAACAAGTTTCAAAAATTGTAGAAAACTGTAGAAAAACAGTGCACTAATGGAAAGTGTGTTTTTAGAAGATGCAATGTCATTATTTGATAGTTTGAAAAATAAATCTGTTTGGTATTAAACCTGTACAACTTTCTACAAATACAGCAATGAGGAATATTGAGATTTTGATTTCTGATGTTACTTTGGAACTTGAAACTGAATTTGATTCTTGCAGCTATTTTCCCTTACAACTTGATAAATCGACTGATATAGTTGATACAGCTCAGTTTTAGCAAGAATGGCCTTTGATTACTTCGAAATAGGAGAGACTGTGGTATCGATTATGCCATTAATAGGACACATTACAGGATATCGCATATTTTTAGGAGTTACATATCTTATAAACTGTAAAAATTTTCTTGTAATGATGTCCAAAGGCTTAGCAACTAATGGAGCATCTGTGAGGTAGGAAGAGAGAAGGCCATATGTCATAATGATGACAGCGTTCTGAAATTTCTGTCTTACCATTGTGTAATATACCAGCAGTCTCTGTTTGGGAACTTTTTAACTATGAGCAACGTAATGAAAATTGTCATTAAAGTTGTGAACAAAGTTAGAGATATGCAATTCAGAGATGTTTGTTCATAGCACTGACTGATGAACTAGACTGGCAGTATAGTGATCTTCTGCTTCACACTTAAGTCTGTTGGCAGGGTAGAGGCAGAGATTTAAGGCAAAGATCAGATTTTGCTGCATGATTTTTCTTTTCTTGCAGACAGCACTGAAAAGTTAAATATGGGGTAAAACACGGACAGATGGTCATGATTTTTTCAAAATGTCGATATCAAACCTTAATAGCCATAAAACACTGGGAAATTTACATATATATATTGCTTTATATATTCATTGAAACAAAATAAGACTTTGTTCTTGAAGTTGGACCAAATTTCAAACTAAGAAAAGTTTTTTTTAATATAGCCATCTCACCTGTGTATCAAGGTTAGATGGCCAGACATGCAAGGGACAGAGGGCCTGTCATCAAAACACTTGAAAAACAATGAGGAAATCATATTTAAAAAAAAGTATCCAATTGTCTAAACATGTTTTTATTAACTACTAGTTACAGTTAAGTTTTGTGAAGAAAATTATAGGAAATCACACAAATTATTCTCCATTGTCTAAACCCAGACAGGAACCTGGACCCATTGCAGTTTCTGAATCACAACCAGTTTTTACATTTTGCTCTACAGTTTTCCTTGGAATATTAAATTCTATGCAACCTTTTCTGACTGAATGCCCTACAGTTTTCCTTGCAATATTAAATTCTATACAACCTTTTGTGATTGAATAACTGTCTTTTTTACTCTATTAATGCAATTTGAAATCTTCTTCACTCCATCTGCCTTTAATGGAACCAATATTAGGAAAGGACTTAGTTGATGTATGTAAAAAAATAACAAAATTTACAGACTGGCTAACTATTGCAAAGACAGGCCCTATAACACCATCAAACATGGTGGACAAGAATGCAACAAGAAACAACATGGCAGTATGCAGCTAAACCTATAAATCCCTGAAATATAAGTTTCCGTAACTACTCACATTCTAACATCTACAACTCCATCTATGCTTTGCAAACCACTGTGAAGTGCATGTCAGAGGGTACATTCCATTTTACCATTTATTAGGGTTTCTTCCTGTTCCATTCATGTATGGAGTGCAGGAAGAATGATTGTCTGAATGCTTCTATGTGTGATGTAATTATTCTAATCTTATCCTCATGATCCCTATATGAGCAATACGCAGGGGATTGTTGTGTATTCTTAGAGTCATCATTTAAAGCTGGTTCCTTAAACTTTGTTAGTAAACTTTCTCGGGATAGATTACACCTTCAAGAGCTTGCTAATTCAGTTTCTTCACTATCTCTGCGACACTCTCCCTAGGATCAAACAAATCTGTGACCATTTGTGCTGCCCTTCTCATTATATGTTCAATATCCACTGTTAGTCCTATTTGGTATGGATCTCACACACTCAAGCAATATTCTAGATCCAACTGCATGGTGATTTGTAAGCAATCTCCTTCTACAAATAAACCAAAGTATACCACCTGCATTACTCACAACTGAGCCTATTTATTTATTTATTTAGTCCTTCAAATCCTATAAGTATAGAATATATACAAGGATATTGGACATGGTTATGTATTTACAAGATAAAATACAGTTTGTATTGCAATCCTGTGGACTAGATATTGAAGTAATTTAGCAAAGATTCATAAATACAACAAACATTACAGGCAACATACAAAGTAGAATAGTAATAATGCATCTTTATTTTTGTTGTTTGGCTTTTATATATTCTGTCAGACTGTAGAAGCAATGATCAATTAAATATGCCTTTACTTCAGCCTTAAAACTACAGAGTTTACCTATTGAGTTAATATGTTTAGGTAGATTATTGAAAATCTTTATCCCAGTATGCAGTGTGCCTGTTTGGCACAATGATGTTCTCACCTGTTTCATATGAAGGTCAGATTTTTGCCTTGTATTGTGTGCATGTATATCTTCATTTTTTAATACGATATCTGGGTGTCTATCGATATATTGTTTGATGAAAACTGATGTTTCGTAGATAAAAATGCAAGGAAGAGGAAGAACTGACAGTTTTTTGAATATGGTTCTGCATGATTTCGTATTGCTTACCCCTTCAATAATTCTTAGTATTCTCTTTTGCATCCTGAAAAGTTTAATATTTTTTGTTGTATTGCCCCAGAAGATTATGCCATATTTAATTACAGAATGCACATAGGAGCAGTATACTCTTAACAGGCTGGCTTTGCTGCAACAAGTTTTTAAGATCCGTATCATGTAACAGGTTTTGCTTAGTTTTCTTTGCAAATATTCAATGTGTACCTCCCATTTTGTGTTGTTCTGGAGCCAGAGTCCCAGAAATTTAGTGCTGTCAACACTTTCAAGAACTCTGTCCCTAAGTTCTATTTCTATGTTTGGGTGGTGTCTTCCTTTTACATTATAAAAGTTCAGTGCTACTGTCTTTTCTTTGTTTATAATTAGCTTGTTGTAGCTGAACCACTGTTCTACACTGTTCATTGTTTGGATAGTGGAGTCTTTTAGTTTTTCTTCTGTTTTACCACTAATAAGGAAGCTTGTATCGTCTGAAAATAGGAGGGTAGTTTGGCAATACTTGTTGTACATAAGACCATTGACATAGAGGAGAAACAGAATGGGTCCTAATACTGATCCTTGAGGGACGCCATATTTCACATTTTCATATCCTGAATAGTAGTAGCTGATTTTGTTATGGTCAGTATGTTGCACTTCAACCACCTGTTTGCGACCTCATAAGTATGTCTTGAGCCACTCATTGGATATACCTCTAATTCCTAATTGGTCAAGCTTCTGCAGTAGGGCATTATGGTCAATGACGTCAAAAGTTTTAGATAACTCAAGACATATGACTGTTACAAACTCACTTGCATCCAGCTTAGTATAGATTTCATTAAGAAATTCAAATATTGCACTTTCAGTTGAATAGCCTTTCCTGAAGCCATGCTGTGAAAGAGACAGAATTTTATTTTTATTTAGGAAATCAGACAATCTCTCATAAAAAAAACTTTTTCTAAAATTTTTGAAAATACAGGCAGTAGGGCTATTGGTCTATAATTTGAAACACATTCTGGATTTCCTTTTTCGAACATTGGTTTCAGTTTTGCTGTTTTTAAGCATGAAGGGAAGGTTCCTGATGCCAGTGAGCTGTTGCACAAATGTGTAATGGGTTCAGCTAAGGCAAGACAGCATTTTTTAATAATTGCATCTGGTATTCCATCATTTCCACATGAGTACCCTGTTTTCAAGGTTTTTATAACTGATAAAATTTCTTCAGTATTTGTGGGTGAAAGGAACAAAGATGTAGACATATTTCTCACACTATTGCATGATGGAGGTGATATTTTGTTGTGTTCTTCCAGTCCACTCACCAACTGTTCACTTACGTTTGCAAAATATTTGTTGAAGGTCCCTGCAATTTCTGTTGGGCAAGAAATCATTTGTCCTTCATAACATAAGTTCATATTTTTATATTGTTTAGTTTCACTTGTTGTTTGATTTTTTCATAACTTCCCATATAGCTTTAGATTTGTTTTTTTTTTTTTTTTAATTTGTCAATGTATTTATCATTTGCCATTGTTTTAGCTTTCCTTACAACATTTTTGAGGCTCCTCTTGTAATTCTTCAGGTACAAATGAAATTCATGAGGCATGTTCTGTGTCTTTGCTATATCGTGTAATCTTCTTTTCTCTGCACAAGATATTCTAATACCTGTTGTAATCCATTTGTTCTTTTTGAAGTTAGGTTGACATTTTTGCTTTTTTAATGGAAATGCAACTTCAAAGTATGACGAAGACTTCCATGAATTTTTCAAACTTTTTGTTAGTATTTTCACAAGTATACACTTTATACCAAGTTTCCTCACTTAGTCTCTGTACAAAAAGGTTTATTTGTTTGTTAGTGAATTTCCTTGCTTCTTTTACAAGTTTCTCTTTCTCAGTTGTTTCACTTGGGATGTGCAAAGCAATAAACTGTGCATAGTGATCACTGAAGCCAGTATTAAGATTTCCGGCACAGAAATTGTGATTTACATTTGTGTTTATTAATATCTATTCAATTGTTGAGCTATTTGTTGGTGTAACTCTTGTAGGAGAGTCTATGGTGGCTTTTATGTTATATGTTTCCAGTAGGGTCATCAAGCTTTGCCGGTCTTTTGAGATTTCCTGAAAATCAGTATTAAAATCTCCACATATGATCACTGTTT
The DNA here is from genome assembly GCF_023864345.2 of Schistocerca serialis cubense. Classification (NCBI taxonomy): domain Eukaryota; kingdom Metazoa; phylum Arthropoda; class Insecta; order Orthoptera; family Acrididae; genus Schistocerca; species Schistocerca serialis. The sequence continues at coordinate 412,185,943 of NC_064640.1, read as the reverse complement.
TGTTGAAGTTTTGTATAGTATTTAAAGCTGCTTCTAGTTGATGACAGAAATCATTTAAGTTGCCATCAGGGCCCCTATATACAAAGATGATTATTAATTTTAATGCAGAGAGTTCAACTGTGGAAACTTCAAAAACTTTCTCTTCAGCTAACAGTTCAATGGGTTTTATGTTACAATAATCAATGCCACTTTTAACAAATATACGTGACCCTCCATGACTGGATGTAATTCTAGAAAAGTATGATGAAAGATTGAAGTCTGCAAGTTTTGTGACTGACAATGCATCTTTAGGCAGCCAGTATTCAGTTATACACATAACAGAAGCGTTTTTTATCTCATCAATACATAAAATTTCAACTTCACTTAATTTGTTTAGCAATGATTGGACATTTCGATGAATCAGCATGAAATTAAAGGACTTGTTAGGCTTTGGCCTATTGTTAGACTTTGGCATATTTAATTGATCACTTGCCTTTACCTTGTCAATAAAAAACCATTCAGGTGTGCTGGAAGTACTGCTTTTCTTTTTCCGACTGCACCTATTCTTCTATTATCATCTGCAGCAGAATTTTCTTCTGTGTTTGGCTCCCCTGGTAGTTGTTCAGCTGCTGCTCCTTCTGTTGATAATATTGCTGCTGCTGTTAGAGCTGTTACTGCATTCATTGTTTTTGCTGTGCCTGAATATTGGAGGCACCTAGTTCCTTCTTTTGTTGTTGATGTTGGTGAGTGAGGTCTTTCTGGCATTGTTTCCGTCGAATATTTAGGGGGCCAATCCAGGATGATTTGGTTTTGAGTGTTTGATGCCTCTTGATGACAATTTCTTCAATTTTTCCGACAAGCAGTTTTTTCCCCATGTTGTTAACGTGCAATCCTTGTAATGTGTGGAATCTGCGCCCAATATTGTTAACATTTACGAGTTCTACATTTCTGAAATGTTTGCGAAGTAATGAAATTTGTTGGTTGGCATTGATTATTTCTTTATATACACAAGACCAAGACGGTAAGTCATGTCTATGTGGGATGTTCAGCACTAAATCATTTGCGTGTGTCAACTGTCCTAAGCACCTTTTTAATTCTTGTTTTGCTTTGAGGGTTTCGTTTTTATATGCGTCATTTGACCCACCAATTAGCACAACAAAGTCTTCAGAGGATAAGTCAGCAACGTCTGTGGATCGTACATGATTGAAAACTTCCGACATAGAAGCACCAGGCTTTATGTAAGCGATTGTTTGTAAATTGGACTGACCGTTCAGAAGGCGAGCGAATCCACGACCATGATTGCCTGCCATCAAAACTACTTTTCTTCGTTTAGGTTTCTCTGCATGTTCAGAAGGCCCACCGTCGTTATGGACAAACAATTTAGTATCAGCGCTGGACAAATACTTGATATCTGGGTCACGCAAGTGTTCAGTTTCATTTCCCTTCATAACAGTAGTTGAGATGTTAGGCATTCTTTTGGATGTATCACTCAGCGTATTTCTAGTTTCATGTTCAGCTCGGAAGTTAGTTTTATCACATGCACAATGTTTCTTATCTTGCATAGTTGATTGCACACTGAACCTGCTTGTGAACGCGATATTAGGCTCATACAATAAGCTTCGTTGAGAATGAGGCACTTTGCCACTTTGCCTGGAATTTCGTGGTTACTGTGAGGCAAGTTTGATGTAGGTCCACACTTTCCGGACGTAAGTTTTCTTAGTTCGCTCATCAGAGTATTAATGGTTAGTTGCAGACTACTTACACGATCATTTAACTTTCTGATTTCATCACTACTATTCGTGCACACGCTGTTTTTATCGGTGTAATTTTCACTTTTTTTTCGCATGAACACTATGCATATCAACACTAGCCTACATGATCATTCCATTTTATATCTCTACAAAGTGTTAAACCCAGGGATTCATAGAGTTGGCCAGTTCCAACAGTGAATCATTGAGATTATAGTCATAGGCAACTATGTTTGTTTTGTAAAGTGCACAATATGACATTTTTCAACATTTAAAGCAAGTTATCAATATCACTTTGAAATTTCATTTCATTTTTCATTTCATTTTATTATCTTCCTATATATCATTTACATGATGTAGGAATTGTCACAACAAAGTTATCATACTAGTACAAGTACTACAGACATGATAATAGAATATCACTTTCAAGGCATTTTTTAAAAGTACAAGTTTAGACATACAAATTAAAATTTTTGGCAATAAATTTACACACAATCAAAGTACTCATCTACGTCATAGAAAGTTTTGCTTAAAAGGTAATTTTGAAGTTCAGTCTTAAATTTTACTTCATCCATTATTGCCTTCATGTACACTGGCAGAGCATTGTAGAGTTTTATTCCAAAATAACTTACATGCTTTTGGGTTTGTGTTGTCCTTACCCTTTCTACATACAAATTCTTATGAGTTCTAGTATTATAATTATGGCAGTCCTCATTTGTACGTAGATTTTTCATATGTGCTCTTGTACACAGAATGCTTTTAAAAATATACAGTGATGGTATTGTGAGTATTTGCAGTTCTTTGAAAAGGGGCCTACAATGAGTTCTTGGAGAGTTATGTGTTATGATTCGTACAGCTCTTTTCTGAAATTTGAAGACATCTGTTAAGCTTGATTTAGTTTTACCCCAGAACACTATGCCATAAGACACGATGGACTGAAAGTAAGCAAAATACACTAGTCTAGTACAGTCTGTACTGCATACTCTAGATAATATCCTCAATGCAAAACATGCCGAATTGAGCCTGTGGGATAAGTACTTGAGATGGTCTTTCCAGCTTAAGTTTTGATCAATGTGCATGCCCAAAAACTTTGTGGATTGTACACTCTCTATCTTCTTATCCATTAGTTTTAACTGGAGGTCCATATCTTGAGTTGCTTTGCCATACTGTATATAATTTGTTTTACTTAGATTAAGTGTTAACTCATTAGGATTAAACTAATGTTGGATATATTTCAGGACTATATCAGTTGTGGTGGTTAATGATTTTTTATCATCACTTATAATTATGCTAGTGTCATCTGCGAACAACATTATTTTGGTAGAAATATTAGGATTTTTTATGTCATTTGTATAAAGCAAGAATAATAAGGGACCGAGAACACTGCCCTGTGGGACACCTATTTCCAATTTCTTTGCATCTGAGACCCACTTGATTTTCTGATTTTTTTACGCTCTGCGATGATTTCTACCACCTGAGTTCTATCTTGAAGGTAAGATTCAAACCACTGCTTCACAATTCCCCTTACACCTATTGCCTCCATCTTGTTTAACAGAATTTTGTGATTTACTGTATCAAAAGCTTTAGATAAATCTAAGTTAATTCCCACTACACATTTTTTAGTGTCGAGACTCCTGACAATCTCTTTGGTATAGGCATGGATAGCTGATTCTGTGCCGTGGCCTGAGCAAAAGCCATGTTGATTGCAATTTAGAAGTTTGTGAGCATCTAAGTAATTTATGAGTCTGGTTTTCATTAATTTCTCTAGAATTTTTGAAAATGATTGGAGAAGGGATATTGGTCTATAATTTTCTACCTTGTATGGATCTCCTTTTTTAAACAGAGGTCTAACCTTAGAGATTTTCAACCTCTCAGGAAACACACCTTCGCTGAAAGACAAATTAGCAATATGTACCAGGGGCTTTATAATTTGTTGGGCAACTTTTTTTATTATTGACACAGGCACTTTATCCACACCTGCAGACATTTTTGATTTTAGTCTCTTCATCACCTTTAATATTTCATTATCATTTGTGGGAGTTAACAACATACTACTGTCTACTTTTGGGGCTGTTAATTTCTCATGTTTAGTAAAGTTTTTACTTAATGACACTGGTACACTTAAAAAGTAATTATTAATGTAATTTGCCAGAGTTTCATCTTTTAATTCAATATTTTCACTATTTTTGAGTACTATTTCCTGATCCTTGAGGCCCTTACCTGTTTCCCTTTTCACAATTTCCCAAATAGTTTTTGATTTATTGCCTGATTTTCTTATTAATTTATCATTACTTAGTAATTTTGCTTTTGTAATTACTTTCCTATATATTTTTTTGTAATTTGTTACATATTCTCTAAACTTGGGGTCAGTCCAACTTTTCAGTCTATAGTTAAGCATTTTCATGGTCCTGGAGGAATTTCTAATACCTGTTGTGATCCAGGAGTTAGCATGTGTATGCCCATATGTGTTTGTTTTGACAAGTTTCTTAGGAAAACACATTTCAAAATTCAACATAAACAGGGAAGAAAAAACATTATATGCAGTGTTTGTGCTAGTTTGTAACAGTACTTCTGCCCATGATTGGCGTATTTATGAAGTGACTGCAACTATTTGTGGAGAAGGTTCTTTTGTACATTTGGTATGAACTATTTTTGGTCACAGGGGCTATGGGAAATTTAAGGATAAGTGCATTGTGATCAGATATTCCTAGGTCAACATTTATTACATCTATATCTATGGCATCTATATTTGTGAAGATATTATCTATGAGACTTTTTGAAGAGTTTGTTATTCTTGTAGGGTTAGTTATATGTGGATACAAATTGAAGCTATGTAAAACATTCAGAAACTAATCTTTGGATGCACCTTCAGTCAATAAGTTGACATTAAAATCTCCACTTATAATTATTGTTGATTTTTTATGATGTAATATTTTGAGCAATGCCTCTAACTTATTTCTAAAAATTGCTGCAGCCTCAAAATGTTTTTCTTCATTCAAGGATTCAGTTACAGTCATATTTTTAACCTTTACTCCAGGTTTTACATAAATGCAAACACCGCCATGTCTTGTTTCCTTCTTGCAAAAATGGCTTACTAATTTGTATGGCGAAATGCAAATTTTTCTAGTTCGTAACTCATGCACCAATGTTCTTGAATGCAAATACAATCTATACTAGCTTCACTGGCTGCAATCTCAAGTTCTAATATTTTATTTTTAATGCATTGTATGTTAAGGTTCATTATTTTTAAATTGTTGAAATTAGATTGAGAGGAGTTTGTACTCATGTTTCCCAATGTTACCGGCTGTTCCTTGCCGAGGCTGGGTACCAAAAATCCTTAAGAATTACGCGTTTCCTACTCCTTGTATTTCTTACCCCTGGACATGCCACCATACGTCTTGTATCTGTAGTTGTAGCTGCTGTTTCAGTGGATGCTGGAGGTGTTTCTGAAGCTGATGATTCAGTGGATGTTGGAGATGCTGCCAGTTTTGATGCTGAGTCTGGTTTTGTAAGTGATGTTCCAATTGATACTGGAAGTGATGTTCCAATTGATACTGGAACTTTTGCTGAAACTGTATTTTCGTTTAAATCTTGAACTACAGTTGGCACCTTATCAAAATCTGACTGAATATATATGCAGCTACTTTCAGACAGTACTTCATTAGAGATAACTGCATCATCTGCAAAATGGCTGAGGCTACTATTAATATTTTCTGCAAGGTCATTAATATACAACATAAACAGCAAAGGTCCCAACACCCTTCCCAGGGGCACACCTGAAGTTACTTCTACATCTGATGATGACTCTCAGTTCAAGATAACACACTGTGTCCTCCCTACCAAAAAGTCCTGAATCCAGTCATAAATTTCCCTTGAGATATCCCATATGATCATACCATAGACAATAAGTGTAGGTGTGGTATTGAGGCAAATGCTTTTCAGAAATCAAGAAGTACCGCATCTACCCGACTGCCTTTATCGAAAGCTTTCAAATGTCGTGTGACAAATGAGCACATTGGCTTTCACAGGATCGATGTTTTCGGGATCCATGCTGGTTGCCATGGTGGAGGTCATTCTGTTCAGGACACCTCATAATGTTTGAGCTGTAAGATTCTACAGTAAATCATTGTCAAGGACACTGGTTGGTAGTCTTGTGGATCGCTTCTACTACCCTTCTTGTAGATGGGTGTGATGTGCTTTTTTCCAAGAACTGGATATGGTTTTTTGTTTGAGGGATCTACATTAGATTATAGTTAGAAGAGGGACTAACTCGGTCATAAATTCAGTACAGAATCTGACAGAGATTCTGTTGGACCCTGGAGCTTTGTTCAGTTTTAACGATTTCAGCTATTTCTCAACACCATCAACACTAATACTTATTTCACTCATCTTTTCAGTGGTACGAGGATGAAACTGGGGCAGTTCTCCTGGGGTTTCTTTTGTAAAGGAATATTTGAAAATGGAGTTAAGCATTTCAGCTTTTCCATTGCTATCCTCAATTTCTGTTCCTGTTTCATTTGCTAGGGACTGGACACTAACTTTTGGTACCAATAACAGCCTTTACATACATCCAGAATTTCTTTGGGTTTTGTGGAAGATCATTTGACAATATTCTGCTACGGTAGTCATTGAAGGCATTATTGATTGCTCTGTTTAACAGCTAAATGTGTTTCATTCAGCATTTTTCTAACTACAGACCTATGCTTTGTTTTACACCTGTTTGGCAGTAATGTCTGTTTCTTTTAGAACTTTCTTTACAGTGAGTGTACCATGGAGGGGTCCCTCCCATTGTGAACTGTTCTACTGGGCACTTATCTGTGCAGTGCATGGTCAATTAATCTCTTAAACTTTAGCCATACTTCTTCCACATGCTCCCACCCTGTGCTGAAGGTTTAAAGTTTCTCATTGAGATATGACACTACTGACAGTTTATCTAGCTTATTGAACAAACACACACACTATATATATACTTTCTATTTGTTGTACTTGTCCTTTGGTTATCATTGTTGCCACAACCATGTCCTGGTAACTGATACCAGTTTCAATGTGAGCATCCTCAAAGAGGTCAGGTCTGTTTGTTGCTATTAGATCCAGGATATTTCCATCATAAGTGGGGTTCCAAACTATCTGTTCTAAGTTGGTTTCAGAGAAGAAATTTGGTAATTTCTCACTTATTAGGCCCACCACTAACAAACCTGTAATTTTCCCAACAGATGGATGAATAGTTTAAAGTCTCCACTGATGGTTACAGTGTGATTGGGGAACTTATGTACAAGTGACCTGAGATTTTCTCTAAAGTTTTCGGTCACATCAGGACACGTGTCTGGTGCGCAACAGGATTCAGTTATTTTATGCCCACCCTGATACTGAGTCTTGCCCAAATAATCTTACATGCAGTTTCAGTTTCTACCCTCGTGGATCTGAGTTCCTTGTCTACTGGGGCAAATATCCACCTCCATTTACTGTTCACTAGCCTATTGATATACACTTAAATGTTCCCCAAAAATCTGCTATCAATTTCACATTTCAGCCAGCTTTCTGTATCTAGTATTATGTGCACTTCCCCTTGTTTCAGGAGTGCTTCAAATTCTGGCACTTCATTGTGAATGCTCTGGCAGTTAACCGTTAGGATTTTAATACTCTCAGCTGTGGGAGGCATTTCTTTCGATCTTACACTGATACTTCAGGGTTTCCTACAGCTATCAATGTTTGGATTGGATAGACTGTCATCTAATCTAAAAGGCCCTCGTGTCCACCCCCTACACAGTCAACTACCAGAGTAGCAGTCTCTGATGTGTAGTACACACATGACCCATTTAGAGGGACACTACAGTTCTCCAGGTCTCAAACCTATGGCGCAAGTCCAGGAAGTCACAGCCTAGCTTGTCACAGAACCTATGAAGTCTCTAATTCAGTTCTACCACTCAACTCGGAACCAAAGGGCCACAACCAATTCTGGGGACAAATGCTGCAAATTGTGAGCTTCATTGAAACTCTGTGCACAAGGCAGGTCTTCTCTGCCAGTCCCTGGAATGTCCCAAGAATATCCTCGAAGCCCAGATGGCAGACATTGTTTTGTTACAATGTGTGCCACAGTCTGCAGTTGGTTGTACCCTGATCCATCAATGGCTGCTGGAATAGCCTTTTCAACATGTTGAATGACGCCCCCAGGCATACACATTGAGCGTACATGGTGTCCTATCTTGCCCTTTCCTTAACGACTACCTTCATTCGCCATATGTTTGAATTGCCAATGACTGACAGTCCCATGTTCTTTTGCGCTTGCCTCCCCCTGACATCAGATAAAACTGTTTCCCCGAAACAGGTGAAGTGAGTCTCACTAGCTCAGTTTCAGTGAAAGACAGCACCTCAAACTTGTTGGTTGGGGGATCAGTACATCACCCAGAGTCTTCCCTTGTCCCAGTCCGCCCCCTGTGCAAGATGCTTAACCCTACTACTGAAATACTACTCACAGTCAAGTGTAAGAGTAATGACAGATTACGTACTTTCTGCAGAGGAGGCAGGATCCAGGAGTAGATAGTACTTGAGGTACCTTTGGTACATGACTCTCAGGAGTCCTTCCAACACGACGATCACAGGAGCTACCAATCAATTGACAGTAGTCAGAGCAATTTCCAGCTGCTTACTAATGTCAACCAACACATTCCATGTTCGAGAACTATATTCACAGTGGGGCTGCATTTTAGTTTGTGCAATATTACAGGGCAGTGAAGAAATAACTTTAAATTAAGCCCACTGATTATCATTTAATCTGTTGAGCTGAATGGTTGCCAATTCCCTATAAGAAATGAAGCAAATACACGAAACGAGATTTCTATTAGGGCAACAGCAAGACCTTCGTTAAAAATTACTAATTTCCTAAAACTTTTACAGGTTAATTAAAGTTGTTAGCAAACTCGAAAACAGTTAAGTTACGATAAATGAAGATAATATAGGGCTGGTAATCTTTCAGGGAAAAACTAGATGTAACACAATATGTTAGTTGGAATATTTGCTACAGTAACATCTGTCACCCGATTGTCATGGCAGACATCCATTATAAGATTACTGTTTACAAGTTTCAAATGGACGTTCTCTGGATTAAGGCTCTCCTGTGAAGTTTGATGATTACAGGCTCATTGGAATCATATCAGCCTTTTGTATGTTGAGCGATAAATGACCATAAATTCATAAGATGGCGGCGCGTGTAGACGTACTAATAAACCGATCCGCGGAAAATTACGAGTTTTTAAATCCTGTGTGTGTAAAATACAGTAAGAAGGTGAAATATGGTGTTAAATTATTTTCGTGGTCACAGAAATGGATCCATCGTCAATGTTTAAATGTCTTAGAGGAAAAAAACATGACCTGTGACTGTGGAAATGTGCACTGTAACTATCGTCATATCGTGTGTTTACAAACGGAATGCGAAGAAGAATGCACGACTTCTTCATTAAAATATGATCTTATGTTAGCTAAACTATATGTAGAGAAGCTTGAATCAGTGATAGATAGTGTACAGAAGCTGGAAGAAGTGATAGACCATTCAAAGGGTAGTGAAACGGTTGTAAACGAACAAAACGGTAACTTTATTAGGCCTAAAAAGTTTTGTCGTGTTAATCGTAACGGAAACAACTTTCGCCTCCCACAAGCAAATAAGTTTGAATTTTTAACGTGTGATGAATATGAAATATGTGAAAAGAGCCAAAGAAAGGAAGTACTTTCATCAAATGCAGCGACCACAAATCATTTCAGTAGGCCTACGAAGTCCTGTAATAACAAGAAAGGAAATACCATAAAATACATGGAACATACTTATCGTGCAAACAAGATATCTACCAATACAGGTAAGAAGAAAAAAGAAGATATTTTCATACTTTCAGACAGTCATGGAAAGGGCTTAGCCGACATTTTGTGTAACATGCAAACTACACTCCTGGAAATTAAGATAAGAACACCGTGAATTCATTGTCCCAGGAAGGGGAAACTTTATTGACACATTCCTGGGGTCAGATACATCACATGATCACACTGACAGAACCAGAGGCACATAGACACAGGCAACAGAGCATGCACAATGTCGGCACTAGTACAGTGTATATCCACCTTTCGCAGCAATGCAGGCTGCTATTCTCCCATGGAGACGATCGTAGAGATGCTGGATGTAGTCCTGTGGAACGGCTTGCCATGCCATTTCCACCTGGCGCCTCAGTTGGACCAGCGTTCGTGCTGGCCGTGCAGACCGCGTGAGACGACGCTTCATCCAGTCCCAAACATGCTCAATGGGGGACAGATACGGAGATCTTGCTGGCCAGGGTAGTTGACGTACACCTTCTAGAGCACGTTGGGTGGCACGGGATACATGCGGACGTGCATTGTCCTGTTGGAACAGCAAGTTCCCTTGCCGGTCTAGGAATGGTAGAACGATGGGTTCGATGACGGTTTGGATGTACCGTGCACTATTCAGTGTCCCCTCGACAATCACCAGTGGTGTACGGCCAGTGTAGGAGATCGCTCCCCACACCATGATGCCGGGTGTTGGCCCTGTGTGCCTCGGTCGTATGCAGTCCTGATTGTGGCGCTCACCTGCACGGCGCCAAACACGCATACGACCGTCATTGGCACCAAGGCAGAAGCGACTCTCATCGCTGAAGACGACACGTCTCCATTCGTCCCTCCATTCACGCCTGTCGCGACACCACTGGAGGCAGGCTGCACGATGTTGGGGCGTGAGCGGAAGACGGCCTAACGGTGTGCGGGACCGTAGCCCAGCTTCATGGAGACGGTTGCGAATGGTCCTCGCCGATACCCCAGGAGCAACAGTGTCCCTAATTTGCTGGGAAGTGGCGGTGCGGTCCCCTACGGCACTGCGTAGGATCCTACGGTCTTGGCGTGCATCCGTGCGTCGCTGCGGTCCGGTCCCAGGTCGACGGGCACGTGCACCTTCCGCCGACCACTGGCGACAACATTGATGTACTGTGGAGACCTCACGCCCCACGTGTTGAGCAATTCGGCTGTACGTCCACCCGGCCTCCCGCATGCCCACTATACGCCCTCGCTCAAAGTCCATCAACTGCACACACGGTTCACGTCCACGCTGTCGCGGCATGCTACCAGTGTTAAAGACTGTGATGGAGCTCCGTATGCCACGGGAAACTGGCTGACACTGACGGCGGCGGTGCACAAATGCTGCGCAGCTAGCGCCATTCGACGGCCAACACCGCGGTTCCTGGCGTGTCCGCTGTGCCGTGCGTGTGATCATTGCTTGTACAGCCCTCTCGCAGTGTCCGGAGCAAGTATGGTGGGTCTGACACACCGGTGTCAATGTGTTCTTTTTTCCATTTCCAGGAGTGTATATTCAAGGTTAGTGGAATAACGAAACCGGGGGCCCCTTTGCGCGAAATTTTAAAAGACTGTGAACATTCTTTGAAGCTTGGAAGCAACTGTCTAATAATAGGAGGTGCTAATGATATTTATAGGAACGAGGGCAAACTCGCCACAAGAGCTCTAAGAAGTACATTACAGATGTTAACTTCTTTATTGCCAGTATCCCACAAAGACATGATCTTATAGAAGAATCCTGTGTCAACAAAGAAATCACAGTTACTAATAGGAAATTTGAGAAAATCTGCCGAAGCCTCCCAAATGCCACATATGTGGACGTACCATCCGCAGAGAGAAGTCATTTTACAAGGCATGGGCTTCACGGAAATAAACTCGGAAAATCATTCATTAGTCGAGAAATCCTTAATGCAGTGAAGGCAGTTAAGGACAAGAATAGCACGACCATACCACTTCCACCACCAAACACAGCAACTGAAAATTTCCAACAAGAAAATGAAACTGAATCACTGACAACAGGTCCAGCACTAGAATCTCCACTTTCGTCAAAAACATCTGAGATAAATGAGTCAACTAGGACAGAAGTTTCCAAAGCAGCTTCAGCAGAAGCAGCTACATACTACGCAACTGCATCATTAACAAGAAAAAAAAGCCTGATGTGCCAACAGCCAATGACCTTTCATCAGTATTGGCCGCTCCTCAGTCTTCAACAGTGAAAGACTTTTCACCAGCTTCACCATCATCATCAGTAACAGAAGCAAACAGAAGAAGCACAAGAACCAGGAAACTTTCAACTCTGCAGGATTTTTGGTACCCGGCCTCAGTTACAAGACTAACATAAGGCAGATACCTTCAGATACACCAACTTCCAAGTCAAACCGGCAACAGACTCACCTCCACTGTCATCAACAGAAGAATAACCATGCCACCAGCTCATCTGAAGGATTTTTTAGCATCAGGTCTAAAGGGAAAGGTGCCACCAAGATAAATGAAAACAAATGCCTAACAGTGTTTCACCAAAACATTCAAGCCATAAAGAACAAAGCACAACAGCTAGAAGTAGAATTGGAAAAATTTGATAGCCAAATTTTGTGTATCACTGAACACTGGTGCAAAGGGAAGCAAATTGAACACATTGCATTAGCCTCATTTGACCTTGCATGTTACTATAGCAGAATCTCAATGAATGGTGGAGGTTCATGTATCTATGTAAAAAAAGGTATGTCATTTAAAGTAAGATATGATCTTTTAGATCTAGGTGAGGACAAACATTTCGAGCTTTCCGCTGTTGAAATAATAGGACCTGGCATAGCAAAAAAATTAGTCATATTTTGTGTGTACCGCTCTCCTAGTGCAGACATTGATATATTCTTCTCAAAACTGAATCAAAGCTTAGACAAGGTTTCTGGACCAAAAGCGAATGTAATTATCTGTGGTGACTTAAACATTAATATGATGAAGCCTGATAAGGCTAGCAACATATATATGAATATTCTAAGCTGTTACGGAATATCCTCCCTTGTTAATTGTCCAACTAGAATAACGAAAGAATCCTCCTCATCTATAGATCATGTAGCTACAGATATTGATAGTAAAAAATGTCATATTGTTGTCCAAAACCTGGGCCTAGCAGACCACCTCTGCCAGATCTTAAAAACCAACATTCATGTAGAAACTCCTCCTAAACTTTGTACATACAAAAGAATGTTTTCCAAATCAGCCCTGCATCAGTTTAAATCCCAGCTAGAATATGAAGATTGGAGGGAAGTCTATGCAGAAACCAACGCAAATCAGAAATTTATCAAGTTCATGTTAATTTTTAAACTCAGATTTGAAGAGATGTTTCCCAAAACTCTTTATCAAATTAAAACTACAAAGAGAAATCAGTGGGTGACTACAGGTATCAAAAAATCCTCAGAAACTCTTAGATATCTCAACTCCATAAAAAATAATCAATCTAACCCAGAAGTTCTGCAATCCTACAAAAAGTACAGGAAAATTTACAGAAAGGTGTTGCTAGCCGCAAAAAAACTTTCAAACAACAAAATATTACTTGAAGCTGAAAACAAGAGCAAAGCAGCCTGGAACATCGTCAAACAGGAAACATCTAACTCTGCTAAAAAGGACCTCAATTCACATATTAAAAAGAAAGATGTACCAGTAGGTAACCCTAAAAAATTAGCTGATTTTGTAAACTCATATTTCAGTAGTAGTGCAAAAAAATTACAGCAGAAATTTCCAGATACGTATGATTTACCTACTCAGAACCAGCCAACAAACTCAATGGTGCTCTTGCCAACTACAGAAAGGGAAGTGGCACTAGTAATACACCAACTAAAAAATAAAACTTCAGTAGGACTTGATGAAATCCCAGTCTGCGTAATTAAAGATTGTATAGACTCCATAAAGGGCCCATTAACAGACATAATTAATGAATCTTTCGAGTCTGGATACTTTCCGGAGTACCTAAAACAAGCAAAAGTTATACCTATCCTTAAAAACAGAGATGTGGAAAATGTAGAGAACTACAGGCCGATCTCTATACTGTCTAGCATTTCTAAAATAATAGAAATACTAGTCAAAAAGAGACTGCTAAATTACCTGAATAAATATAATCTTCTTTCCAATGACCAATTTGGTTTTAGGCCCGGAAAAGGCACACAATATGCTATAGCACAGTTCACTAAAGTAATTTTAGAAGCACTGGACAAAGGTGAAAATGTAAGTGGTATCTTTTTAGACTTGTCCAAGGCCTTTGATACAGTTGACCACAAAATCTTACTTCATAAATTAGGGCAAATAGGAATAAGAGGTGTGACAAAGAAGTGGTTCAAATCATACTTGGAAAACAGAGTTCAACGAGTTGAGATATCACATGTTTCAAACAATTCCCTTATAAAACACCTGTCTGACCCAGAAAATGTGAATATAGGCGTCCCACAGGGAAGTGTATTAGGCCCAATATTGTTTCTTATATACATTAACGACTTCCCACAAAGTATCAGACATGGCGAAAAAAATACTTTTTGCTGATGATAGCAACATAGTAATAACAGGTGAAAATCCAACACAACTGTCAGAAAGAGCAAACGAGGCTCTCAATGATGTCCACAACTGGTCATTAAAAAATAAAGTAACCCTAAATGTAAAGAAAACTAACTATATTAACTTCCAATTGAACAAAAAACACAATGCCACTAGAATAAAAGTTAATAATAATGAATTAGAATGTGTAACAAGTACCAAATTCTTAGGGATGAATGTAGACAGCCAACTGAAATGGACAAACCATGTCAACATTTTGGCAAAGAAATTATCCACAGCATGCTATGCTCTTAGAATGCTTGCACCGGTATGCAATAATACCTGTCTTAAAATAACATATTACGGATATCTACACTCAGTCCTCAGCTATAGGATCATGTTTCGGGGAACAAGTGCCAGTAACATACAAACTGTGTTCAAAGTACAAAAAAGAGCCACAAGGATAATAACAAATAGCAACAACAGGGCCCACTGTCTAGAATTATTTAGAAAGCTGGGAATTCTAACTGTTTCTTGTGAGTATATCTTTCAGAACATAATGTTCATTAAGAAAAATCTAAACATGTACAACACAAACAGCCTAATACATGACCATGAAACAAGCGCTTGTCACCACATCCATCTAGATAGAAAGAACAAGGCAAAGACGCAAAAAAGTATATTTTACAATGGGATAAAACTGTACAACAAATTACCACAAGAAATTAAAGAAATAAATGAGCCCCTCACTTTCAGACAAAAGCTTAAAACCTTTTTAGTAAGTAAAAGTTGTTATACTGTAAAAGAATATTTAACATAGATGTAGATTATTAGCAACATATGACATTATCACCAAAATATTATGTAATTATAAATACATGTATGACTAGTTATAAAAACTACACAAAATATGAGAAACCTGTTTAATTGTAAATGTAAATGTGTGCTCATGTGTTGTAATCTGACGACATCCATACAATATTTATTGTTCCACGGATGAATAAATAAATAAATCACAAACGCCGATTTACAACAAATTACTCGTAGATAATGCACAGGACAATGATAGTTCCGAAAATTCTCAAAAGCACACGTTTATCTACGTTGCTTTAGAATGAAACTCAGGCGTGATGTATTATTTGGCAGTAACTGTGAACCAGAAACACTGATTTGCTGTGAATTACGTTACGTATACAAAACATTAGTACCGGTAACTTACGAAAATGTAGGTTTGTAAGCGTGAGAAAATTCGCAAAAATAACCTATTTCTCACGTAATTATACAATGAATTTGAGAACAATTGTTTTGAACGAGGATAGGCCTACTGCTCTCAAAAATGTTTAAAGAGCACAAGTAAGTTTGAGCCTACAGTACGAGTTTATCGTGGCAATCGCGAATGTTCGAAATTTCACAATATATCACAATACAAATAGGTATCGATACAATCTATAACAGATTATGCAGAACCGACGCGAACAGTAAATTATGCGAATCTCCAATTTCGAATTGGCATACGAATCTCGAGCATGCGATCTCACACAAAGGAAAATTCCGAAGTTTGCTTTTATATATAAAAAACGTCCGAATTGGACGAATTTTTCACTTGGCTGCTGCTGTGCCAACTTCTACACTGATGTGCAAAAGAAGAATGCTGCAGCCTGAGTTTATGTCAATGACAATCGCTAAAATGTGCACCACCAACAAAGCACGTCTTCTGCCTGTTGCAGCTAACAATGCAGCTTACGGCAAAATGGAAAAGTATTGACATGCTATATAGTATTAAGGTGTAGTAAAAACTAAAATCAGGAAAACTACTTACTTTTTGTTGAAATAAAGAGTCAGGGAAACATCACTGTGTCACTCGCAACAAACACTCACAATCAACTGACTGGCAACACTGTAAAGTAGGTAGCTGTACAACCCTAGCCGTTGGCCATCTCCCCAGTATGGCTGTCTATCCCTGTTTTACCCTACTTGACCTGCAGCGTAAAGTTACGGATAAATAGATTGGCGGAACAATTTCAAATGTTGCTTCAGTCTCAAAAAAACAACGCTCATACTGCGAACGAAATTTCAACCAAGGTGAAAACAAACACTTCGTCTGTTTGAAACAAATCCTTGACAAGTGCCGTGCGGTTAAAGGCGCTGCAGTCTGGAACCGCAAGACCGCTACGGTCGCAGGTTCGAATCCTGCCTCGGGCATGGATGTTTGTGATGTCCTTAGGTTAGTTAGGTTTAACTAGTGCTAAGTTCTAGGGGACTAATGACCTCAGCAGTTGAGTCCCATAGTGCTCAGAGCCATTTGAACCTTGACAAGTAAAGCTCTCTATTGGCACCATACAACAGCAAACATTACATTAAAATTCTTTCAGATTTGAGAAGTCAATTCAACAAATGCTTTAAAGATTTAAAAAGCATTCAGTTGTTCAACAGCTTATCAAATTGCCTTTTGTAGTGATTTATGAAGATTGATGCTGAGGAGTTCTCTACTTGGGTCATAGAGAATTTTGATTTTCAAGGACAGAATAGAATATTAATTCACTTTTAAACAGGTTTACATGCAGTCAGTGTCATCATATAAAATTTATGTACACATATAGTTACAACATTACAGAGATTTTACATGGATTCATACACAGTTATGTTACATGGAGGGTTTTATGTAAGTTACTACTTTAGGAAAGTACTTGATATACAAACTGATTACTGTTTGCAAATCTAATACAATATGCCACAATGAATCAGCATATCATGTTACCATTATATAAGTCCAAATCTGCAAATAATTATAATTGTTGTAAACTTTATCTCTATATTTCCTAATATAACATGGCACAGTGAGTCAACATACTAGACTGGTAATTTCATAAGGTATGACCATGTATAATTTTGTGTACTCTAGTATCAAAAATCCAGGTCATCTACTGTACATTCTTCAGATTCATTCACTGTATGAAAAGCTTAACTTTTTACCTACTTTGTTATTACACTTTTAAATTTATTCAGGGGCACTGAATAGGCATTTTTAGGTAATTTTTTGTAATATGAGAGATTTAGATATTGATAGGTGTTGTCAGGGCTGTATTTAGGATGTGTGACGCTCCAGTGTAGAAATTTATTTTAAATACCCCGTTCCTCTACTTCAGCATAGCTATTTGTTTACGGGCTACCAACAAGAATCCTGCATAATTATTAAATTCATTTCGAAACCTTACTGGCGTATTTATATTACATATAACACAAAACATGTGCAAGTTAAATATTCAAAAGTAATAAAATAGCCCGTTTAACTGAAAAATTACCAATGAAACATCAAATTTGGACATAGCATATGGTAAAAATACAAAGAATATCATTTAACGTATTTCATAACGGCTGTAGTCGCCGCAGTGCCTGTTTCTTTGGACATGCATGTATGTCGAAAGGAACTTTGCATTATAATTCAGAATAACACATGCACTGCAATATTGTATTTATCTGCCAACACCAGGCAAGCAGCTTTCAAGTAAAATGTCTCACCTGTACAGTAATATAAATAATGGATGTACGAGTACAGATTGTAGGCACGTGGTTGGTGACACATGGACACATCTACATCTACGTGATTACTCTGCTATTCACAATAAAGTGCCTGGCAGAGGGTTCAATGAACCACCTTCAAACTGTCTGTCTACCGTTCCACTCTTGAACGGTACGCGAGAAAAACGAGCACTTAAATTTTTCTGTGTGAGCCCTGATTTCTCTTATTTTATCGTGATGATCATTTCTCCCTATGTAGGTGGGTACCAAAAGAATGTTTTCGCAATCGGAGGAGAAAACTGGTGATTGAAATATCATGAGAAGATCCCGTCGCAACGAAAAACGCCTTTGTTTTAATGATTGCCTCTCCAATTCACGTATCATGACTGTGACACTATCTCCCATATTTCGCAATAATACAAAACGAGCTGCCCTTCTTTGTACTTTTTCGATGTCATCCGTCAGTCCCACCTGATGCGCATCCCACACGGCACAGCAATACTCGAGAATAGGGCGGACAAGCGTGGTGTATGCAGTTTCTTTAGTAGACCTGTTGCTCCTTCTCAGTGTTCTGCCAAAGAATCGCAGTCTTTGGTTTGCTCTACCCACAATATTATCTATGTGAGCATTCCAATTTAGGTTGTTTGTAATTGTAATCCCTAAGTATTTAATTGAATTTACAGCCTTCAGATCTATGTGACTTATAGCGTAATCGAAATTTAGCTGATTTCTTTTAGTACTCATGTGAATAACTTCACACTTTTCCTTATTCAGGGTTAATTGCTACTTTTCGCACCATACAGATATCTAAATCATTTTGCAAGTCGTTTTGATCATCTGATGACTTTACGAGGCGGTAAATGACAGCATCATCTGCAAACAATCTAAGACGGCTACTCAGATTGTCTCCTATGTCATTAATATAGATCATATAGATCAGTAACAATAGAGGGCCTGTAACACTTCCTTGGGGAACGCCGGATATTACTTCTGTTTTACTCGATGACTTTCCGTCTATTACTACAAACTGTGACCTTTCTGACAGGAAATCACGAATCCAGTCGCACAACTGAGGCGATACTCTGTAGGCACGTAGTTTGGTTAGAAGACGCTTGTGAGGAATGTTGTCGAAAGCTTTCTGGAAATCAGAAAGTGTGGAATCAATCAAACATCCCCTATCGACAGCGCTTGTTACTTCATGAGTATAAAGAGCTAGTTGTGTTTCACAAGAACGATATTTTCTGAAACCGTGCTGACTATGTGTCAATAAATCGTTTTCTTCGAGGTTCTTCATAATGTTCGAATACAGTATATGTTCCAAAACCCTACTGCAAATCGACGTTAGTGATACCTTTTTGTGTATTGGTGTGACTTGAGCAATTTTCCAGTCTTTAGGTACGGATGTTTCTGTGAGCGAGTGCTTGTATACTGTATAATTGCTAAATATGGAGCTATTTTATCAGCGTACTCTGACAGGAACCTGACTGGTATACAATCTGGACCGGAAGCCCTACCTTTATTAAGTGATTTAAGCTGCTTCGTTACTCTGAGGATATCTACTTCTATGTTTCTCATCTTGGCAGTTGTTCTTGATTGGAATTCAGTAATATTTACTTCGTCTTCTTTGGTGAAGGAGTTTCGGAAAACCGTGTTTAATAACTCTGCTGTAGTGGCACTGTCATCAGTGACTTCACCGTTTTTATCGCGCAGTGAAGGTGTTGATTGTGTCTTGCCACTGGTGTGCTTTATATATGACCAGAATCTCTTTGGGTTTTCTGCCAGATTTCGAGACAGAATTTCGTTGTGGAAATTATTAAAAGCATCTCGCATTGAAGTACGCGCCATATTTCGAACTTCTGTAAAACTTTACCAATCTTGGGGATTTTGCGTTCTTTTAAATTTGGCATGCTCTTTTCGTTGTATCTGCAACAACGATCTGACGTTTTGTGTAACATGGGGGATCAGTACCATCACTTATTAATTTATGTTATATATATCTCTCAATTGCTGTCGATACTATCTCTCTGAAAACATTCCACAACTTTTATACACTTACATGATCAGATCGTAAGGAGTGAAGACTGTCTCTTAAGAAGGCGTTAAGAGCATTTTTATCAGCTTTTTTAAATAGATATACTTCCCGTTTCTTTTTGGTGGTTGTAAGTGTTACGGTATTCGGCCTAGCAGCAACTGCCTTGTGGTTGCTAATCCCTGTATTCGTCACAATACTCACTATTTGTCCAGTATTATTTGTTGCTAAAAGGTCAAGTATGCTTTCGCAACCATTTACGCTTCGAATGGGCTCATGAACTAATTGTTCAAAATAATTTTCTGAGAAAGCATTCAGTAAAATTTCGGATGACGTTTTATGCCTGCCGCCGGCTTTAAACGTATAATTTTTCCAGCATATCGAGGGCTGATTAAAGACACCACCGACTATAATTGTATGAGTGGGGTACTTACTTGAAATGAGACTCAAGTTTTCTTCGAACTGTTCAGCAACTGTATCTTCTGAGTCGGGGGGGGGGGGGGGGGGGGGTCGGTAAAACGATCCAATTAATAATTTAATCCAATTGTCAGGTATAACGTCTACCCATACTATTTCACACGAACTATCTACTTCAATTTCGCTACAAGGCAAACTATCTCTGACAGCAATAAATACTCCACCACCAACTGTATTTAATCGATCCTTTCTGATCAATGTTAGATCGTTTGAAAATATTTCGGCTGAACATATTTCCGGCTTTAACCCGATCCCTGTACCTACAACTATTTGAGCTTCAGTGCTTTCTATTAGAGCTTGGAGCTCTGGGTCTTTCCCATCACAGCTACGACAATTTACAACTACAATACCAATCGTTTCTCCAATTACCTTACTGTGTTTTACCTGTCCACTTATAGATGGACATCCCTTCAGTGGTTTCCAGAGACCCTCTGACCTAAAAAACCGCCCAGTCCCTTCCACACAGTCCCCGCTACCCTTGTAGCCGCCTCCTGTGTGTAGTGGGCTCCTGACCTATTAAACGGAACCCGGAAACCCACCACCCGATGGCGCAAGTCAAGTAATCTGCAGCCTACACGGGCACAGAACCGCCTGAGCCTCTGATTCAGATCCTCCGCTCGGCTCTGCACCAAAGGACCACAGTCGGTTCTATCGACGATGCTGCAGATGGTGAGCTCCACCTTAATTTCGGAAGCAAGACTGGCAGTCTTTACCATTTCCGCTAGCCGCCCGAAATCGGACAGAATCTGCTCCCATCCAAAGCGACACACGTCACTGGTACCGACATGAGCCACCACCTGCAGTTGGCTGCACCCTGTACTCTTCATGGCATCCGGAAGCACCCTTTCCACATCCTGAATGACTCCCCCTGGAACGCACACGGAGTGCACACTGGCTTCCTTCCCCTCCTTGGCAGCCATGTTCCTAAGGGGCCCCATTACGCGCCTAACGTTGGAGCTCCCAACTACCAGCAAACCCACCCCATGTGAATACCCAGACCTTGCGGGCCGAGAAGCTTCATCTGGAACAGGGTGGACGACCGCATCCGGCTCAGAGTCATCGTCAGCCACAGATAACGCCCGAAACTTGTTCGTCAAACGAACTGGGGAAGCCCTACGATCGGCCCCTCGGAAAGTTTTTCGCTGCCTGCCAGACTTTGGAATGATCTCCGATTCGACCACGGGTGAGGGGTCAACCAGCCTCAGTGCAGGCAGTACCTGGGGCAGCCACAGCAGTGGACCGATCGGAGGACACGTAGGACGTGCTCGACGTCCCTCGTATCCTCGTGTTCAATCCCCCACAGTGACGCTCCTCGGCAGCTGCCTCAAGCTGTGTGTTGGAAGCCAAAGCAGGCTGGAGCTGTGAGTGAAGGTTCGCCAACTCAGCTCGCATCTGTACACAACAATCACAGTTCCCATCCATAATTGCAGTCGTGTCCTGTTTGAAGCCAGTAAAAATATGTAACAAGCTAACGGTGTATTCGCCTTATTAGTAACAGGAACTAGCGGTGCTGCTCACGCTGATGGTCTAACCGACATTGAGCTGTTGTAACCAAACAAACAAAAGCCTGTACGATATGAGGGTCGATACAAGCGTCGATAACAACGATGGTTGTGTACGCTACACAGTTATTAAAATAAAAGATTGTGCCTAGTAAGCATTCAAATACGCAAGATATTACAAAAATAAACTATTAACTACACAGATAACTGAAAATAAGTCGCTCCTGTTTGAAGCTCGTAAAAATATATAACAAGCGAACGGTGTATTCACCTTATTAGTAGCAGGAACTAGGGGTGTTGCTCTCACTGACAGTCTAACCGAAGTTTGGGTCTGGCCGTGAGTTGTGCATGGATAGTCAAATGGTAAGGTAACAGCTCGCAATAAGCAAGAAATCGATGTGCGAGTCCCAGTCTGGCAAAAATTTTCATTATCGTGATTGCATTCTACAGCTGGTGGATATCCATATTAGAAATTGTGAATACAATTAACACATTCAACTAATAAAAAGACTTTATCATTTTTTCAGTTAATTGATTTAAATGTATTTTTTTATTTCTAATTCTTTGCCAGATCATTTTCATCATCTTACTGATTTTTAAAATTTGGTCTTATTTTTCTACCTTTCATTGTTTTTTACATCTAGAATCTACTGGTGTCGCCCATAATCTTCAATCAGATGTCAGTGAGGACTGCTCGTCAGTTGATAATGGGGCAGCTTGTGCAGCCAATGAGAGGATGGTTTCGGATAACCAATCTTAGCGAGAAATTACAGTTTGCTTTTAACGCTGAAACTGAACTTTTTCTGTCTTGCATTTGCTCATAAAAGTTGGAATGAATAGCTGTGAACAAAGCAATCATGATTTTAGTCCTACCCAGATTGTTGACCACCACTTTCTTGGTACGTACCTCGCACATCACGAGGTTGTGGTTAGCTTAGAACGTGACTTTAAACTCAAGGCTACAAAACATGTCTCCCGCTGGAGTTCAGTCATTGGTCACTTAAAATTAGCTGTTGACAGAGCATCTCACATTTGCGACACACCTTGCAGCAGCCACTTCCAACATTGCTCCGTGTTCACATTAACAGCATTTGTCAAGTGACTTGCTGTGTTTGTGTGTTATTGATAACTGATAGCTGGCAGCCAATGTGGCAGCACTGTAGCAATAAGTGACAGACGTCAACTATCACATAATTTGAAACCGACTTGGGTGCAAGCACATTATTATTCCAGCCGAACTGTATTGTACACTACAACATTAATCTGGTACTAAACCAAGCAACTGTGTATTTATTTATAAACAAAGAAAACACCTGTTTTATATACACTTAAATCTATTTTCTTCCTTGTTGCTGTCTTATTCATCACATTTTTATAAATACAGTGTCATATGTAGTAAAAAAAATACAGTTGCATGCACCAATTCCATCAGTCTTTCTGTTTCCACTGCCATCTTGTGCCACTTGCCCACCACAGAATTTTGTAGTAATTCACAGCCTGCCAGCTGTTTGACTGGGGTAAAGCTGTAGCGCAGTATGCAACACAGAGACTGCAGTGGGTGCCCTCACAGGTTGCATTTTCCCTTTTTGGCAGAGACCTAATGTGGTCATACACGGTGGTTTGGCTGATAGTAAAATACAACTTTAATGATAGGTACAAATATTCATCAACACTTTGCCAATAAATTATTGAATGCCAGAATGCTGATGCAATGAACATGAAAGTTATCTTTACAAAAATTTTTCGATGACACTTTGTCACCATATGCAGTTGCATGTGCTGCATCTGTCTAAATCTGACCCTGGCTTTTGTGGAACTTTGCTAGTTTGCACGTGGCTTATGCACTATGTAGAATTTGTGGCATCGTCTGTGAACAGTAGCTCATATTAACCACCATAGAAAGCTACAAGCTGTAAAGTCACTTCAATTCCGTGTGTGAACTCAGCTTCATATGCACAATAATTGATGTGGATAGGATATTGGATAATTTATGCTGGTCTGTCCCATTCAAAATATGAAGCAGATGTATTCCCCATGTGTGTCTACAACAGCCTGTGAGATTATTGTACAGACAGGCAAGTGCAGTTGGAATCTCCCAGAACGAAAATTGTGAAAAACATTGCCAAAGTCTGCCCCAAGGACTCTGTTTGTAGTGGTGGTGGTGGTGGTGGTGATTGGTTTGTGGGGCACCCAACTGCGCAGTCATCAGCACCCATACAAAGACTAATTTTTACACAGTCCATTTTCTTTTCACAATCCACTCTCACAAATGATGATGATGATGATGACGACAACACAAACACCCAGTCCCTGGGCAGAGAAAATATCCAACCTGGCTGGGAATCGAACCCTGGACTCTGTGATCCAGAGGCAGCAATGCTAGACTCTGTTTGTGGTCCTGAGTTCTGGGATGTTGGCATAGATCCATTGATGAACCAGCTTTAGAGTATAACAAACTCTGGAAGCTGCATCACCTATGCACGCGATCGGCTAATTATAGTAACTGTCAACACAAAGGTTAAATTTTAGAAAAACAATAGGGAAGTTCTTGAAAGACAAAGTGACTGGCACATAGAAAACAAAGTAACGATAGCAGCACAGAAAACAGTTTATATGTTACTAAAAGGAGTATTATCAAGACCTACAAACCCACAATCAGAATAAATGACCAACTTGTGAGAAGAATAGAAATACCAGGTGGTTATAATTAAAGTGGATCCACTAACAGAGGTCCAATATGGGCTGTAATTATGACAGCGAAACTTCCGATTCATGCTGGAAAAGAATTAGTTCCAATTTTGGCCACCAGCTGCAAATCTGTCACTGTGAATGCAAGAAAGAGGCATTGGAAATGTTTCCATACGTAATGTATTAAGAACAGAACATGGACTGTAAAGGGCAAACAAATGAGAAGGGCATAATGTTGATGTTGCTATAAATAATCGCTTACACAATTTGCCCAATATGAGTACCAAAGGTGTCAACTAGAGGCTGCGCCTGTAAAACAACGTGATCAGTAGTTGCTTGCAGCAGTTCTGGTGGAATCTGAGCAATGTGTTCCTGTAAACTGGCCTTCAGATGAGGTAGAGACCAAATGAGCCTGTGGTAAATGCATTATTTTGGATATCCTCAGAGAAGTCACATGAATTTACATCAGGTGATCTTGCAGGCCACGTATCTGGAAAACTGCTGATGTAAACGTTTCGCTGGGCCAGTGACATGAGGTATTGCCACATCCTGCAGGAAAACAGTGGTTTCCTAACAGTTGCACTCTTCCAAAGCAGGAATTACATGCCGTACAAGGAGGTCTCAGTAACATGCAGATGTCACATTACACCTGACAGGCCCAGTGGGTGCGTTCTCTTCCAAGAAGATGAGGCGGAGAGTAAAGGTGCTTGTGAATTCACACCACTCAGTGACATACAGTGAGTGCAATGCCTCTTTGTGTACAACACACAGTTTAACAGTACTCCAAATTTAACAGTTCTGTATATTCACTGTGCCCTGTGGTGTAAAATGTGCCTAGGCATTACATAGAACATCCCCTAGCCACATGTTATCAACTCTGATCAATGCCAGAAACCAAAGAGCAACGTTGCTATGGATCATGGGATTTCAACTTCTGCACCGTCTGGCTATTGTAGGGGTACCAGTGTAAAATAGACTGCAAAACCTTCCATACTGTTGACAATTCTCATGACACTACAGAAGCAGTAGCATTATCCAGAGCACATGCTGCCTCCTTAGTTACAGCAACAGCAACCTTGTCAGTAAGTTTCACCGGAATGGGACACCTCTTCCATGTGCTACACCCAGTTCAACCATGTTTTCGAATTTCATTATCATCATATTTAAAGCATTTGACGATAGTGGGCCTCTCCTCAGACCTTTCAACCAGCGTATTCTCTCTGTGCCTCACTGTAATTGCTGCCATTCACATAAAACAGTTTCACTAATAGCACACGGTCTCTCTTCTCAATGGCCATACTGTTTACTCATATTATGCCTTGTCAAATGACAGCATGGATGTAACACCGTCATACAAACAGTGTACAGTGCCAGATCTTCACCTGGTGGTCAAAATTGGAACTTACTTTTTCCCTGCATAAATCTGTTCCACATTAACACATTAGCATACCTAGCAAGTTTTGCTGCCATATGATAATTGCAGACTACACTGGAACTGTGTGAGTAACTGCATTTTAATTATAACCATCCTGTATATAGGTATCTTGGTATAAACTTCGACAACAGACTTAATTTTCACACTCGTGTAGAAATCGACTGTCGGAGAGGCAACAACTGGCCAAAGGAGCTTTCAGCTGCCTCTAAGTGCTATAAGAACATACCACAACCCAATATTAATCACTATTGTGGGCTATGGGACGGGCATTAGGGTTCATAGAGCCAGAAAGGTAAGAAGTATACTCCTGCACCTGAAAGGCACATATAAAACAACACCGAGTGAGGCACTGCTGGTAATACTAAGCTTGCTGCCTCTGGGCTTAGCTGTAACAAAGAGAGGTGCACAATACTGGCTGAAAATGGGCGAATAACATAGAGTACAGTGGATACTGGGCACAAGAACTACTTTGATTGAGGAAATAAAGGCATGCCTTGATAGATAATGGCATGAAATCCGGGTGTGAATGTCATACTTTCAAACAAGGGAGCTACACACTACCTGTCAGGACAGGGCTCATATCCCAGTTACTTACTAAAAAATACAACAATGTGCCACAGACTTTCGTGAATCTGGAGCAATTGGCAGCCTGGATCAAATGGTCTGGAAGTGTGCCGTTAGACAAGATGTTTAAGACCAGGATAGGAACATCTTTGGTAATACAGCAGTCTACAACATAATGATAAGTGAGGAGTTACGGCACAAGCTGAACTCACTGACAGCCAAAATGCCAACTTATGAACAGCAAGCCTACATGGCTGAGAGGCAATGAAGAAAAGGCCATATATCATGACAACGAGGTGTACCATTGCACATCATCAACCTACAGCAACCTTCAGGGAGAAGTGAAGAGATGATGTCTTGGAGGACCAGGAAGGATTTCCTGAGTCCCTGACAAAGATCTCTTAGTCACTTCATATTACATCTACATCCACATCCACATTTATACTCCGCAATCCACCCAGCGGTGTGTGGCGGAGGGCGCTTTACGTGCCACTGTCATTACCTCCATTTCCTGTTCCAGTTGCATATGTTTTGCGGGAAGAACGACTGCCGGAAAGCCTCCATGCGCGCTCGAATCTCTATAATTTTACATTCGTGATCTCCCCGGGAGGTATAAGTAGGGGGAAGCAATATATTCGATACCTCATCCAGAAACGCACCCTCTCGAAGCCTGGACAGCAAGCTACATCTTGAGTGGCATAGCAGCATAGCCCCTGTGAATGATGAGTTGTGCCCCATAGCCCCTTTGGCTAACTATCCAGACATATTTAGATTGGTCCTGATACCAAGTACATTAGTGTAGTGTAGTGTAGTGCTGTGTAGTGTAGTGTAGTGTAGTGTAGTGTAGTACTGTATAGTGGTGTAGACCAGTAGATGTGCCTTCTGGATTCTGGATGAAAATATCTGTGCACCAGACAAGCAAAGTGGACTGCAGAGGCAAAATAAGCTGTTGGTGAAGATTTATCGATTAGAAAGGATGCTATAAATTTTAAATTATCTTGTACCAAAATTCTAGTAATGCATTTATAAAAACCTTGGAGAATGATTTTTCGCCTACTTGAACTTTTGTTGTTTCTGGACCTATTATTGGTGCTGATTTTTTGAGTTATTTTTCTCAGGTAGAAGACTTGGTGAATAAGCGTCCTTTGAGTGGACCTTCATGTGCTCAACTCCTAATGTATTGGGTCTTGAGTGGCATAATGTGCACACCATGGACAGCATGAAGATTTCCGTACCAATCACATCTGTAATGACGGTGCAATGCTACACGGAGCCACATTCGTCTGCATGAGGAACACACACATGTGCAATATACAAGAAGACATTGCTTTCTCCTGCATGCATCACAGTGCAAATTTCAGAGTTCAGTGCACAGTGCTCCACACTTAGGGCTCAAATTGAGGAACGTTTGGAAATGGAAAACTTTGCAATGAGACATCTGTGAGAGCAAACCCGCACTTGCAAGATCAGGCGAAGCACGTGAGTAATATCCTTTGAGCAGGAAATGCGCAAGTTACGACTGTTACGCTTAGCAACTGCCCTGCAAATCGTAGAGCTGCCATCTCCCCCCCCCCCCCCCCCCCCACTCCCACCCAAGGCCGACCGGGCAGTGGATAATGACCTTGGCCAGCTGTTACTGAAGGATTTTCCATTGCTGATTGACTCAATGTTCGCAACGGAGAGGCATTGCCATTCTGTGCTACATCACATCAAAACTACATGAGGACTGCATAGTAGACTTTGCCGTCTGCCTCTGGAAAAGCTACATGCTGCTCAGCAAGAGTGAGATAGGATTAGTGATGGTTTTGTTTCTCGCTCTAAGAGTGGTTGGTCTTCTCCCACGCAGAAAAAAAATTAAAACTTGAGGATCTGTGGGGATTACAGAGCTTTGAACTCTTGTACAATTCCTAATAGGCACCTTGTTCCTAATGTATCTAATAATGCCAGTAAGTTATCAGGTGCACATTGTTTTCACTGTTCTTGACTGCGCTAAGGTCTTTGCACAAATTCCTAAGGCCCCCCAAAGACAATGTGAAGACCGCTATTACTATGCCTTTTGAGTTATTTGAACACAATATTATGCCTTTTGGACTGCATAAGGCAACACAAACATGGCAATGGTTCGTGCATGAAGTTCTTCAGGGTTTTCCATTTGTTTTTTGCTATGTCGATGACATATTAATTTTCTCTGCTCCGTGTGAGGACCATTTGAAACATTTGCATGCAGTCCTCTGAGAGTTGGAGGACTATAGTATCACGATTAATGCTGACAAGTGTATTTTCATGAAGAAAGAAGTTCCTTTCTTAGGCCACAAGGTGTGTAATAAAGGCATCTCACCTATTCCTGGTAAGGTTTCCGATATTCAAAATATGCCTCTCACTAAGACTTTCAAAGGAGACTGTCATTTCTTAGGCATCTTAAATTAGTACCACAAAGAGCTTCCCATGCTGGCTGGACCACAAGAGCCTCTTAACAGCCATCTAAATGAAAAAACACTTCTAGCAAAAGAAAGCGTTCTTGGCATGATATGGACGTTAAAGCTTTCGAGGACTTAAAGATTTGCCAGGTTTCTTTGCTGGCTAACTCCGTTGCTGATGCTCCCAGTGTTTTTTTTTACAATAGGTACACGTGGCTGATTTCATAGCTCAATTTTCTACAGATGTTCAGCACATTTCTTACAGGTCAATGTGGTGGCAGATCAGGACACTGACCCAATCCTCCTCCAGTACCAGCAGCATCCAGAATCAACAGGTTTACATCTAAAACGCCTGCCCCTGGGTGGGTCCGCAAATAGTATTTGGTGTGACACTTCTGCACAACAAATACGTCCATTTATCCTTGAAAAGTGGCGTCGAATTGTTTTTAATTCATTTCACTCTTTCGCTTACCCAGCGATAAGAGGAACTATGTATTTGATTACAGACAAAGCTGTCTGGCCTGGGATACGGAAGTGTTGCTGCAGTTGGGCGAAGGAATGCGTCAAATGTCAAACATGCAGAATTATCAGACATATGGCGGCTACAACGGCTAATTTTCCCACACCTTCTGGGAAATTAACTCAGTTGCATGTCGACATTGTTGGCCCCCTCCCCCCTTCTGAGGGATACCGTTTTTTGGTCACGATGATAGGCCATTTTGCTCAGTGTACAGAGGCTGAACCTGCTCAGGATATTTCTGGAATATCTATTGCTCTTGTTTTGGTATGGTATCTGTTTGGTTCAGACGTTTTGGCATCCCGCAGGTATACTTCAAATAGGGGACACCAATTTGAGTGCCAGCTATTCACAGAACAATTGCGTATTT
Organism: Schistocerca serialis cubense; assembly: GCF_023864345.2. Lineage (NCBI taxonomy): Eukaryota > Metazoa > Arthropoda > Insecta > Orthoptera > Acrididae > Schistocerca > Schistocerca serialis. The sequence goes on along the minus strand of NC_064640.1, from coordinate 412,156,332 downwards.
GTGGTTACAAGCATATCCGTACTATGAGCTACCATCCCTACAGTAACAGGACGGTAAAATGGAAATGAGCGTTTGGCGTCATCGGCCAGGAGGCCCCTTGCGGGGCAGTTCCGGCCGCCTTGGTGCAGGTCCTACTACATTCGACGCCACATTGCGCGACCTGCGCGCCGGATGGGGATGAAATGATGGTGAAGACACCACAACATCCAGTCCCTGAGCGCAGAAAATCTCCGACCCAGCCGGGAATCGAACCCAGGCCCGCAGGACGGCAATCCATCACGCTGACTACTCAGCTATCAGGGCGGAAAACAGGACGGTAGAGCATACACACTGGATCTTAGAGGACAGCGTTGGCATGCTGTTTAGAATCTTGGGTCTTAGCATTGCCTTTGGTTTTATTGGGATTGCATACTAGTATTATGGAGAACATGCAATGTTCCCATGCACAGTTGGTTTGTAGTGAATCAATAAATGTGCTTGGTGATTTTTTTTTTCGCCATCTAAATTTCCTCCTTTGCAATCCGAGAATTTGTTGATTTTTTAAAACAAACTACGAAAGCTTGTGCGAAGTCTGGTTCCCAAAAATCCTACTAACATGGCACCAAACCTGTTTTCGTACATAAGGTCTTGAAGTCATGCCGCTATGTTTGGTTAAGTACTGATGCTTTCAGACTACCCCTTACCCCTCACTCTTCTGGCTCTTTCAGGGTCCTACAGCGTGACGACAAGGCAATTATGATCGACAGAAATGATAAACCAGATGCGGTCTCAGTTGATCATTTAAAGCCAGCCTATTGCTATATCAGTTTGAGTGTGTAATTTTCATTCCTTTCCTATGTTGTTAGACGAGCTACAGCTCTCCCAAAAATGGGGGGGGGGGGTTCAATGTGGCGGGACCGATTTGAATCAAGTTATGGACTTAGGATAGACTCTGATTTCTACGAGGTTTGACTGAAAAGTAATGCCTCCACATTCGTAGCTCTTCAACAGTTTGCAGCATTAGTATACGGCAGAAGCTGCCTTGTTCCGTAGCCTCTTCTCTACAGCTCAAGTTGGCGGGCAGCCTTAGCATGGTTGTGTTGTTACAATATTAAGTATGGAACCCTGCACAGACGGTCGGTCAATGCGGTTTAAGCAACGTGCAGTCATTGAATTCTTGACAGCACGTGTCACCCCAAAGGAAATTCATCAGAGAATGAAAGCAGTTTATGGTGATTGTGTTGCTGTGAGTACTGTGTGTCGTTGGGTGAGTAAGTTTAAAGTTGTTGAGGTGGGAATAGCTGACCTGCGTGACAAACAAAAAGTTGGACGTCCTGTGAAAGCAACTACCGAGTTTCACAAGCAAAATGTTGACAGATTGATTCAGGATGATCGTCTTACCACTCAGAGAGAAACTGCCAGCATAATCGGCATTTCACAAGAACGTGTGAGTCACATTATTGCTCAATACCAAACCACACATTAAATTCTTAGTATTACAGCTTGACAATAAATTCAACTGGGAGGAGCACACCACAGAACTGCTGAAGCGTCTTAACAAATCTCTATTTGCAATGCGAATTGCGTCAGACATAGGGGATATAAGAATGAAAAATCTGGCATAATATCGTATGGGAAAAATCTGGCATAATGTCATATGGGATTATTGTTTGGTGTAATTCATTAAGCCAAACTAAAGTTTTCCGGGCACGAAAACTTGCAATAAGATTTATATGTAATGTGAACTCTAGAACATCCTGCAGAAGCCTGTTTAGGGAACTAGGGATACTAACTACTGCTTCCCAATATATTTATTCCTTAATAACCAATGAAATTCAGTTTAAGAGAAGCCTAAAGGATTTATTTGTGGCCAACTCCTTCTATCCCACTGATGAATTTCTCAGTAGAACCAACAGTTTTGTGTGTGTGTGTGTGTGTGTGTGTGTGTGGGTGTGTGTGTGGGTGTGTTCATTGTAAATAAGTATTGTAGTAGCTCTATCATATGTTTATTACTTTATAAATAAAAAATATTTTTTAAAAATTTTAAATTCAGTGCATTAACGCGATCTTAGTAATGAGTGTTTGTAAAATGTTTCTTTTATGTAGTGTTCATTAAAAAAATGACGATCATTTCACTTGGGACCTGTGGAAGATACATTAGCTTATTTGTTTCAGTTGTAAAAATCTGTCATGTATTATTGTTTTTCTGACATGTTCTACATCCTGGAGGACCTCCTCACTATGGATCAATTGGAATGAAAGTAAATCTAAAATAAAATACTTATCCCGTGTTCAGGACTGTAAACTTGATTCACCCGTTTGCTTGAACACAATGCTAGTGGTAAGTGCAAAATACAAACGACATCAATGATGGAGAGGAGCCCTAAACACTAAAAGCAAGGACAGGAAGGGTGCTACTTTCGAAACAATCTTCCTTCGTTTTGCTTGTAATTGTTGCCAACACTGGCAGTATTTATAATACGTAAGTTTTCTGGCCAGAGATAATCACATTCCAGGCTCAAAAATATCTTCTATTTTATAAGCCATGTTAAATCTGACATTTTTCAAAACTTAAAAAGAAGAAACCAGAAAATTAATTACTCTGAGTAAAAATAAATGGAGGGGCTAAATTAAAGCCAAAAAACCGGGGGAACCCATCAAGAAAAGCTTATCTGGCAACCCAACTTGATGTCCAAACAAAAACTATCAACATAGCTTTCACTGCATGTCTCAAATTTGAAGACTACTGCTAGGTTGCACTCACCATCATGGACATAAACTTACAGGGAGACCCCCTTCTCCCCCACCTCCCCAAAAAGGAAAACATTATACATTTATGTTTCGAAACACACTATTCTCTGTTCATCATAAGAATAAATCTGATGTAAACATTATACCATGTATTCTTCCGCGTTTGCTTGAATATCAAAGCCCCTCCCATTGGAGGTTCGAGTCCTCCCTCTGGCATGGGTGTGTGTGTTGTTCTTAGCATAAGTTAGTTTAAGTAGTGTGCAAGTCTAGGGACCGATGACCTAAGCAGTTTGGTCCCTTAGGAATTCAAACATTCGAGCCTCATTGGATTTCGTTTAACGTGGAGCAGAAGTCAAGCTGTGACCAGTGCAGTCAAGTACGATCATAAGGATACGTTTTATGCTGTGTTACACGCATATTGATTGGCTATAATGCGGGACAACAGCTTTACTGGTGCATTAAACTTGGACAGCACTGGCCAACCAGAGGTCCAACTAATCTGCAATTATGTGAGCAGTTGCAGTTCAGACATAAAAAGAGACGATCAAAGTAACAATATAGCTTGGAATGTCATTAATTTTTAAAGAGAATGAAATAATATTCTCCAAAACTCCAGAACTACCGCGGCCTTCTTAGTTGACCAGACGGAAAGCATAAAACGCTCTCGTTCTCACCTGACATGGTATTCTAATTACAAACAAGAGTGATGAAACTTTCTAACTTAAACACAGGGTAAGTTTTGTGAGCGAGCTGTGTGATCCAAAAGCACACTACAGGGATTTCAACGTACTGATGAATACTGAAGCCACCGAAATTGTTAGTCAGTCGTCGGTAATCTCATAGCCCCTTCCTTTTCCGAATCCGATAAATATATTACAATTCTGGAAGTGTCATCTGCTTCGTTGATAATGAGCCTTTCAACAACAGAATCCACAAAGCGAACCAGGCGCCACATTTTCTCCTCTTCTTCTATGACAAGCTGTTCTATATCCTGACAGTGTTCTGCAGTGACACGTGAAAAAGCTGGGTGCCTTAGTTTCAGTATGTCCCAGATCAGTTGTGTTGGGTTCACATTGTAATGGTACTGTCGCAAACGAAAAAATGCAGCATTTGAATTGTGTGCTCGATGTGGTGAAAATGATTATTTTTCATGTTTCTATGACATTTATTTACGTCTGTGATACAAAATGATGGACATAGTCCAAATAAAGGGTATTTGTACAATGAAGGCTTTCACGACCGGATGTTTCAGCTGCTGAGAATTCTTCTGGGTTGTATGGCCGTGGTCCATGGAACTCTTCTATCCCTGACGTTTCGTCCAAGGCTACGCTGGACATCCTCAGAGGTGCTCCTGGTTGCGCTAAGTCTTGCTGACTGACGAGTCGGCCGTCGAAGGGCGGCCTAAATACCGTGGAAAGCGGGCGTGGTCTTGATTTCATGTGATAGCAGACATAAACCTTGTCAAAGATAAAATATAACTATCAATAATCATGGAGATATAAGGAGGGGAGATGGCACTATGGCCGTCTGCTGTACGTCTGTTTGAAGCCGGTGGGCCGCCATGTTTGATTGGTCAAAACAGTGACAGAGCTCTTGTTAGAATTGCGTGTTCTTCATATTTAGCGTTATGTCTGCGAAATAATTTCAGATGATGAGTGTTACAATGTTTACATTCATAACACAAGGTCAGAATAGCTTTTTCAGGTGTTTTCGTTTTCTTTTTAATGCGTTTTTGCCACAGCAATACAACTAATTTGGTCTCGTTAACTTAAGTGTTTCTTTTGGATACGAACTTCGAATGATGAAAAATAACAGTGTACAAAGCTGTTTTCAAACTCAAATCACCTTTTACTGTATTTGTGTCGATGTAAACTGAAAGCAGAACCCGAAAGCTATGCTAGTTTACATACCGGATGATATTTCTTACTCGTTTACACACTTATACAAAATTTCATTTGTAAATACAAACATCGTTTGTGCTTTGTCAAGAAAAATAAGCATATGAACCCACAGAGCCCTACGAGCTTCATTGATCGAAAATTGAAATAAAATAAGAAGAAAACAGTTTCACAAAACGTAAACAAGGCCGCACATCTCACGAATATAAACGACAATATTTTACGAACGGGGCCATTTACGCATGGAACGTGATTCCTTTTAACTTGGTAGCACTATTCCAACGGTTAGTACACCCGTAAACAACGCAAACCGGCATTTTAAAATGAAAAAACCTTCAGTAGCTCTACACAGTAGCACAATCGGAAACGAGTCTTCTGACCAAACTGCAATGGCGGAGCTCGGTTTCTGTCAGCTTCAAGTTTGTGACGTCATGGCATCTCCCCTCCTTATACCTCCATGATCAATAATAGTACGTCAAAGATAAAAACGTCTAATCGATTCTGTAGTGGCACTGTCCATATATCGCTGAGTTTCATGGCATCTTCTTTTCTCTTAAAATTATCCCCATGTTTATATATTTCGATGGCTTCTGTATATAGCCATGGATAATAGTTCGTCGTAGTACATAAAACTTCAGTTTCCGAAAATTTCACTACATGATCGCCTGACTGAAGAGCATGTTCCGCCATGGATGACTTGTCTGTTTTCCCTAGTCGGCAAAGACTTTTATGTCCCTTCAACCATGCATCTACACTCCTCTTTGTAATTCCAATGTAGACCTTACCACACGTACACGGAATCTTGTATACACCACTTACAGACAGAGGGGGACGTTTATCCTGCAGAGCTGCGATGGCGGTATTGCACGCACGATTTGTTCAAATGGCTCTCAGCACTATGGGACTTAACATATGAGGGCATTAGTCTCCTAGAACTTAGAACTACTTAAACCTAACTAACCTAAGGACATCACACATCCATACCCGAGGCACGATTCTAACCTGCGACCGGAGCGGTCCGCGGTCCCAGACTGAAGCGCCTAGAACCTCTCGGCCACACCAGCTGGCTGAAAATCGGTCGAACGTTATGTTTCCTTAAAATCTTGCTGATTTGATCCGTTACTTTTTTGATGAAAGGTAGAGAGAGACCGTGTTCTTCCAACGCTGTGTCCTATCTTTGTCCTTAGGCCTCCTGTTATTCGTTCGCAAAACTCTGTTTATTTCCGTACTAGAGTACCCATTCTTCTCAAAAGCCTGCTTTAGATGTTTTAACTCGGCGTCCAGGTATTCCGGCATACAAATCCTTTTAGCTCTGTCCACTAGACTTTTAACTACACCTCTTTTCTGTTGTGGATGATGATTGGAATCCTTGTGCAAGTATCTGTCAGTATGTGTAACCTTCCGAAAGACTTTTATGTTTCAAGCTGCCATCAGTCTGTCTCATAACGAAGACATCCAAGAAGGATATTGCATTTTATTTCTCTATTTCCATGGTATACTGGATTTTAGAATTTATACTATTTAAATAACAAATGAATTCCTCTAAAGCTTTTTTGCCATGTGACCAAACTACAAATGTATCATCCATGTATCGATACGATCGACATAGTTTCTTATTCGCTTTGTCCAGAGCTAATTGTTGTAATTTTTCTATGTAAAAATAGCGATCGTAGGTCTCAATGGGTTACCCATCTAAATATATAAACATGGGGATAATTTTAACAGAAAAGAAGAAGCCATGAAACTCAGTGATATATGGACAGTGCCGCTACGGAATCGAGGGGAAGTTTTTATCTTTTACGTACTATGATCGATAGCCATATTTTATCTTTGACAAGGCTTATCTCTGCTATCACGTGAAATCCAGACCACGCCAGCTTTCCACGATATTTAGGCCGCTCTTCGACGTTCGACTCCTCAGTCTGCAAGGCTCAGCACAACCAGGAGCGCTTCCGAAGATGTCCAACATAGCTTTGGACGAAACGCCATGGATGCTAGAGTTCCATGGACCACGGCCATACACCCCAGAAGAATTATCAGCACTTAAAGAGTATTTGGTTTTTCATTTTTGCCTTAAAAAATTAAATTGTTATGTTTTCTTACTTTAAGCGTGTTTTATTGATAGTCTTTAATAAAATATCTATACAGTGGAAACTCGATTAACCGTCATCTTCGGGACCGTGGTCGTGACGGTTTAGCGAATAGATGGATAACAGGAACACTGTATTCCTCCAAAACATAACCTCAATCAATTATTTTATGTATAGACACATATCACTCTCACAGTAATATAATAACATTTCGGAGCGAAAACAAATTAAACACGATTGTAATAGCAAATAAAACTATGTATTACATGATAAACACATCCGTACAGAAGCTACAAAAGTTGCAAAATACGTAATGTACAGTACTGTACTGTACTATAAACTTGCAGGTGAAATAGTTTATCTAGCTTGGAAATACTCAATTTCTTCTGCCTTTTTGATGTTCGAGCTTTCACCGCGGCAATATTTCGTATTTTTTGGAGCAGTAGTGCCTGCGTTGCATTAGCCTCTTCTTGACTTTCAAACCATTCTGTACACTTGGACAGCATTGTTTCGGCCTCTGAATGGCTAATAGTTTGTTATTCTTCATGGTTTGAACACTCGTCTTCATCAGCCCCTTCTTCTTCTTCTTCTTCTTCTTCTTCTTCTTCTTTGGTGGCACTTACGCTGGCAACAATTTCGTCATCACTCAAAATTTGAAAACCCCCGTACACTTTGTCACACTCTAACCACTCTGATACTTCTTCTGACGTGAAATTTGTGCTGATTTGTAAATTATTGCACAAATTGACCATCTCGTCAACTGTCACACACTCAGGTTCCTCCGATTCTTCACCTCTAGGTTGAGGCCAAATTTTATTCCAGCCGTTCTTGAGATTTGACACTGACAAATCACTCCATGCACCGGCAACATTGAAAATGGCATCTTTAATACTTTAAGACCTCCAAAACTGTTTTACAGATGTTGATTCATCAGATGAGAGCAAAATTTCGATAAATATTTTTCTATAACGACGTTTTATGTTTTCGATGATTCCCTGACCCATGGGGTGTATGAGCGAAGTTGTGTTTGCTGGAAGGAAGAGACATGTTATGTTGCCGTCATCACTTGTCATTTCACAAGTAGGGTGCGTTGGGGCATTGTCTAATAGATGTGCTTTCAATTTTCATTTTGGCAAAGCCAGTTCTCATCGAGAAAAATGACAGGGAGACTATGATTTTCTTTGCTGATGTGCATTCATCTCAGAAAAGTAGCCCTAACTGTTAAAATATCGGATCTCACCATCAGAATGCATCTTCCATAGTTACAGTTCTCTATACCGGTACCTGAATCACAAAGATTTCAGTAATCTTCCCCTTTGAAAGCAATTTTATCGTGTAAAACATCTGCCACATTTTGCCATGTAGAATACTCACAACGATTATAAAATTCCGATTAAATACGATGAACAATGTCTTTCTGAATATCGTCCAAATCACTGACATTTCATCCTCCATTGAAATCTTTCTTCAGAGAATGTAACTTCATTTCTTGACCACGGGTTCCCACCGCCAGTGCTTCTACAAATATTCTTTTTACATGCTTGTTTCGTAAATAAAACTACCTTTTCCTGCTGCTAGTTACTTTATTTATGCCATACGCGTTTCGCCTTCTCCTGTTCTAAGGCATCATCAGTGGGATCTATAACGATACAATTCTGTTAGTTTTAGATTATTAAACAGTTCACTTCGCGATTTTTTTGTAAAAAAAGTAATTACTTGCGATTTGCTGATCTGCGTTTTCTCACATCTGGTCTGGAGGTCGCACTATCACTTTTATCACTGCCATATAATCACATCTTTGTGTTCTCGCCTTCCACACACTGTTCACCATGTTTCTCACTCTTTTTTGTGGTGAACCACCACATATTATATGTAGAAGACTGTGTTCCTATATAATAAGTGACCCCGAAAAAGAAACTGTACTCTCATGAACAGTTCGCCTGCTGCGATTCGATAAGATACGTACCGTCATGTCTACCGTGTGTAACGTACTGCACGCCAACGACAGCGCCATCGAGGACATTACAAACGAGATCGCCGTTCTATAGCATCCGTCTCCTGTGCTCCAGCCACCGGATTCCGTGCCACATGCTGATTCATCTCGGAACATAACGGTTTCAACCCCGCCGATCGTGACATCCTACACAGTGACGCAAAAACACAACAGCGCTTGGCACAGCCATGCAACAGCCTCGTGTGACATCGACGTGCTACTTCAGTGGTGTCAGATATTATACACACATCAAAAAAAGTTTTGCATCACCTCGGTTCCGAGAATTCTGGAACCTGTACAGAAAACTGGAATAGAGATCAACATAAATATCATTTCCGCCCTTTTTATTGCTCATGAAAACCACACATTGAATGTTGTACCACCTTCAGAGGTGGTGGTCCAGATTGCGGTACACACCGATACCTCTAATACCAGTAGCACGTCCTCCTGCATTGATGCATGCCTGTATTCGTCGTGGCATACTATCCACAAGTTCATCAAGGCACTGTTGGTCCAGATTGTCCCACTCCTCAACGGCGATTCGGGGTAGATCCCTCAGAGTGGTTGGTGGGTCACGTCGTCCGTAAACAGCCCTTTTCAATCTATCCCAGGCATGTTCGATAGGGGTCATGTCTGGAGAACATGCTGGCGACTCTAGTCGAGCGATGTCGTTGTTCTGAAGGAAGTCATTCGCAAGATGTGCACGATGGGGGCGCGAACTGTCGTCCACGAAGACAAATGCCTCGCCAATATTCTGCCGATATGGTTGCACTATCAGTCGGAGGATGGCATTCATGTATCGTACAGCCGTTACGGAGCCTTCCATGACCACCGGGGGCGTACGTCAGCCCCACATAATGCCACCTCAAAACAGCAGGGAACCTCCACCTTGCTACATTCGCTGGACAGTGTGTCTAAGGCGTTTAGCCTGACCAGGTTGCCTCCAAACACGTCTCCGAAGATTGTCTGGTTGAAGGCATATGCAGTGAAGAGAACGTGATGCCAGTCCTGAGCGGTCCATTCGGAATGTTCTTGGGCCCATCTGTAGGCCCATCTGTACCGCGCTGCATGGTGTCGTGGTTACAAAGATGGACCTCGCCATGGACGTCAGGAGTGAAGGTGCGTATCATGCAGCCTATTGTGCATAGTTTGAGTCGTAACACGACGTGCTGTGACTGCACGAAAAGCATTATTCGACATGGTGGAGTTACTATCAGGGATCCTCCGAGCCACAATCCGTAGGTAGCTGTAGTAGCCCTTGGGCGACCTGAGCGAGGCATGTCATCGACAGTTCCTGTCTCTCTGTATCTCCTCCATGTCGGGTTCTGGGAACCAGGGTGATGCAATACTTTTTTTTTATGTGTGTATTACAGTTGTAGGAATCAGTAATAGGTGTGGATATTTGTAGGAAAATTTGTGACAAAAGATGTCAAATGGTATCGCATTTTATGTCAGTAATACAGGATATAACGAGACATGACCGATTCAGGTGGTAGAGGGTGGAAGTCACCCTCTACCACCTGAATAGACGATATCTCGTTATATCCTGTACTACTGACATCAAATGGCAGTCGGCTGTGTATGGTGTTAGTGTGTGCCTTTGTGCCTTTACTGCACATAAGAAAGAGACACCATTAATGACAGTGCGTGTTGTGTACAAAAACAACGATTGTGACAATGCGACGCGGAAAACAGTTATCATAAGATGAAAAAGCAAAATTTGGTGCGTACAGGGTAATGGGACTCTCTAATCGTCAAATCGCCAAGAAGTTGTACCGTTCAAGACAGTGATTAATAATTTAGTTAGATTGGAGCAGGATGTGGAGAGAACATAAAATACTGTATATCCCTCTTCTGCAACTGTAATAAGCGACTTATTTAGACCAGACGCGTTTCTCTCTTTTGAAGCATCATAAGAGGACTGTATTTTGTGTCCTCCATTGCCAAGTCACCTTTCGTAGTTTTGTGCTGCGGTAGCACAATATTCAACGTTTGTGTTGGCTCATCAGTGTTTTAGCAAATAAATGCTGTTTGTGTGTGCCACACACAAAATTATATTTGACATAGCTCTGAGCACTTCACTGACAGACGGTATATTCAAGTCCTAATGTTTTTGTAAGTCCACAGTTTTGTTTAATGTATTTTGTCTACTTCCTTTTGATTGATTGAAGTGCTTTAAAATAAAGCCAAACGTGCCCAGTGTAAGTAAAACTTTTGTTACAGTCGCGAATGGTGGAATATTTCTCAATATTACATACGACACTTATGTGGTACTTAAATTAAATGAAATATATAGGTATCTTGTCCACATTTCATTCTCAACATTGTGGCAACTAAAATCGACCATACGGAAAGTATGCTCTATGGACTTTTACCTCTGCAAACTCTTCAAAATTTCGTGCAAAGTTTTACTATATTTAATGCTGCATAATAACTGCGCTGAACATCGAAACAAAATTAAGTCATTTATGGGGGGAAGGTATCAGTCAAGAAGATAGGTAAAAATCTAATTTTTGAGCCAAATAGTTTTTGTGGAATCGAATGATAAAGAGTGTCAAAGCAGTCGGAACACAATGTGTCTGCACAGGCGAGCAGGGAGCACGTCTTTGTAGCAGCGAAAGGGTTAATGCGGCCGTGGTGGCTTTACTTCACGAACTGCGCGCTCCCCCCTACACGTAAGCTTGCGAACTATGCTATACCATGGCGCTGCTTCTATTGGCGCGTGCGTCGTGTGCAACTGGCAACGCAGCAATCTCCAGCGTATGGGCGGGCATGCGCGAGCCGCCAAGATAAAAGAATTGAACTATAGTGGCAGAGCACTATAATTGAACAAGTGTCTTTCCATATTTGACGATCTGTATTCCACTTTTGGATGGTTTAACTGTCAGTGCAATATGGCAATATGTACAAAATAGTTTTGCTGCTGAAAGTCTCATTTGTAGGAAGAAAAAGGCGGACAGTGCTTCCACACTGGCAGCATTAGTAATTTAGGCGGGTAAATTAGGTAAGATCCGATCAGAATATCCCATTCATTTGCAATACATCCTTTGTGCTGGGGCATAGGAGCCTCTAAATAGCGGTGAGAACGTTTGCGTTTCGGAGATGTTTGTTGAAAGCGCAACTTAACGATTTCCAGGGAGGGTAACATGTGATGGACGAGGTGCCATGTTAGGACCATCATGAGGAATGCATTCTGTGTTATTCTGGTCTATTTTCGTAATCAGGTTCTGTTAGGACAAGAATTTCCATGTAGACAAGCCGAGATGTCACAAAAGCTCCAACAAAACAGGTGGTTAACTATTTCTGTGACACTTTACCAATTCTGAGAAGGGACTGATAAGTAATGGATGGGCTGTCCTGTAAGGATCGTGAGCAAGAATGCAATCGGTGTTATTCTGGGATATTTTCGTGAACAGGTCCTGTTAGGACCAGAATTTCCATCCAGACGGCTGAGACATCACGAAAGCTCCTACAACAGCAATCGTTAACTATTTCTGCAGCACTTTACTATTTCAGAAATGTAGACTTGGTTCTTATTTACATAGACATGTGACATCAGTATAACATTGAGAACCTTTTAGCTGCACCTAAGTGTATGAGCCACAACACAAACATCTCACACTTGGCAATTGGACCTGTGACTGGCAGGTATGCATGGTGGCTGATTAAACACGTCCATGGCCAGAGGCGTCTCGCATGTAGCATTAGGATCGCCAGGGAGAATGCACCCTGTGCTATTTTGGAAAGCATTACAACACAATTCTATAGTGCATTCAGAGGGGAGACTTGGCTCTTATTTACATAGACCTGTAATGTCAGTATAACATCGAGAAACTTTTAGCTGCATCTGCGAGGGTGACCCACTATGCAAACAGCTCTCTCGGCACTGTAACGGCAGGTACACCTCAGCCACGGTGGTTTGGTGAACACTTGCACGTCCAGAAGGTGACTTGGCTCTTATTTACATAGACATATGATGTCAGTATAACACTTGAAGAACTCTTAACTGTATACCCGAAAATAAATGCGACTTTCACCTGCTGTTTGCAGGCGGCAGCGGCGTGAGAGGGATGGCTCACGCCCTGGAGTTCGTCTCTTGTGTCGGTGGCGTCGGCATGTGTATGCATTGGAACAGTTCGCTGACACATCGTGGTTGACGATAGTTCGTAAACGTTTTTAATGTGCACTGAGTATTTGTGCAATGCATTATTTCGGCAGTAGGTGTGTTTGCAGAGCCTTTTTCATGCATTATTTTGATAATTTACGAGTTGTTTGCATGTCTGTACATCTTTGTACTGCATTATTTCTATAATTTACTAGTAGTTTACAGGTCTGTAATGTATGCACTGCATTATATCGGTAATTTACAAGTTGTTTGCATGTCTGTACATCGGTGTACTGCATTATTTTGGTGATTTACGAGTGGTCTGCAGGTCTGTGGGCACTTTGTTGTGACCCCAAGCATGTCATAAGCGAGTATTTTGTATAATTGTAATAAATAAACTACGTGATTTCCGTCCCTAAATAGATTGTTCTGAAATAAATAAAGTGCACTCCTTCCTCTCTCCAGCAGCTGGACACAGACTGGGTCCTTTTCCCACCATTTCCCCTCCCCCCAAACTGCCATGGGTCGACAGTGCCCCCTGGTGGCAGTACTGTGTACTAGGTCAATTGGACTCCAGACCTCATGGTGAACACACTAGATGGAGCTAGTGCCTCAAATTGTTTAAATAAAGACTGTCTGCAAAATGAGGACTTACGCCCATCCTGTCCAGCAGCAGGTTGAGTGCTTTTCCCGCCAATTCCAAGGAAGTGGTGGTGGTCGGATGACTTATGTTAGTGGAGGTAGACAAGTGACCTCCTTTCCTTCCATTTTCTTAGGTTAATGGAGGTAACTCAAGAGACCATTTTTCCAACAAAATTTGAATTTCCCACCATTTTCTGGGGGAGAGGAGTGGGAGGGGGAGGGGTTAGGTTAGTGGAGGTAGCCCAATTGATCTACTTTCCTGCTAAAATTTGATCTTCCCTCCATGACGTCACTGCGATGTTTCCACATCTATCGCCGCCATTTTGGATCCACCATCTTGAATAAATTTGGTAACAATCCAGAGTGGGGTGACGCCGCTATTGTCCTACAACTAACACTGTCGGGATACAGTTCTAAAAACCCTTCTCTTTTCCACTCTTCTTCTTTTTCTTGTTTAGTGCACATTTGAAATTCATCACTAAATATAACTTAATTTTTTCACATATGGTTTTATCAACTGCAAATGCTGCAATGCATTGACCTATCCAATATCCTTTCTTCTGCATATCATGTTAGCCTTATCAGCTAAAATTTTATCTGCAATGTGACACTTTGGGAGATCTTTATTTGCAGCTTATGCAATGTCGTGTTCCATACACACTTTGTCGAGCAGGTTAACCCCCTATCACTTCATGCCAAGTGTTTCAAAAGCTTTGTTCCAGGTCCCCAGTAGTTATATTCCAGAATGTGTAATTCCAGCGGCAGTTTATCTAGAATACCACCACCCCCTCCAATGCATCTCCTAGCATGCATATTATGTCTCTGCAGTGGCTGTGGACTGCGCATCCCATTATATAGCAAATTGTTAGCATCAATCCAACTTTTTGTACTGCAGAAAAACAAAGCCATCTGACTAGTGCTGTATTTCCCAGACATCTTACGACTCTCCCCGTGAAACACATACAGTTATTAGCTTTTCAGCAACTCCCAGGTGCAGAAACAGACTGCAATTTCTTCAACTTTAATATACTTCAAGATATAAGTTCTAGGATTCGTTCTTTCCACCTTTGAACCTGTAAATATGTCTGTTGACCAGTTCGGTAGGTATGATTTCTCAAACGCTGTCTGGTGTTTTGAGATATGTACTAAATCAACTATATTAAATTTGTGTTTGAGTGGATTGAGCATTTTAATGCAGTGGTACACTGTATCCATGAGTCCATCATCACAAACATCGATTAGTTTCATTTCCGTTGTGCTATGTTTGGCTCAGTTATGCTGAGAATTTATTTCTGGGGGAATATCTGTCCATTTGTATGAGCCACAGAGATTAAAATACATACAGAAGAATTTTAATCACCATCAACATGTACACTATGCACACGTAGGAAGTGCAGAACGTCATTGTACGCGGAGACTCAGCCTCTCATATTTAATGCGTAGCACAGTATCCACATCGTATACATTCATAACTGGTACATGCCAAGATAAATAAACTTGTCACGTGACTTCACACATAGTGTAGAATCATTGTACTCTATTGCAATGGATAGTGTCAAACCTGTATGCCAAACGTCCGGGGGTATACGAGTTGGATGATAATCTGTAGTCATCTGCTGATTGATGCAGCGCTCTGCATGATATATTTGGTTCCAGTCGAACTCAGAAATAGGACCTTTAACACCCTTAGATTTGTATTCTCATATGCAAGCCCCAGTCATGATGTGCTTCTATGCCAATGTTTACACGTTTCGTTTCACTAGGAGTAAATTGTAGGTAGAACTCAAATGGCTCTAAGCTCAAATGGCTCTAAGCACTATGGGACTTAACATGTGAGGTCATCAGTCCCCTAGACTTAGAACTACTTAAAACTAACTAACCTAAGTAAATCACACACATCCATGCCTGAGGCAGGAATCGAACCTGCGAGGATAGCAGCAGTGCGGTTCTGGACTGAAGCGCCAAGAATCGCTCGGTCACAGCAGCCGGCCACGAAAACAACCAAAATGATAATAATAATAATAATTATAATTATTATAATTATTATAATGTTACCTACAGATAAAGATGTTATATGGGATACTTACTTTTCCGTTTCTTCCTATTCTGCAGGGCTGTGCTGGATTGCGACTGATGTTGACACTTCATGGTTCTCTTTCTTTGTCTTCTTCCACTAATGCTGTTGCTGCTGCTGACTGAGTGAGACTGAGGCTGCAGAGCTGCTGAGCATGCCCTATATCCCCTCCGATGACGTCACGATCTACTGCCATCCCATTGGCTGAAGCCTATCAGTGACTGGATTCAGGGTTCTTATTGATTACCACCATTTCTTTTCTGGAGCACCATCTTGGACTACGTCATGGGAGGGGAGTGGTGGAGGGCCGAAAGCACACTCTAGTGGAAGATTTGTGAACTAGGCCAGTTTTTCTCCAAACCTCAAGGTGAACACCTGTGGTTCGTTGTGGAATAGGGCAAAGTTGATGTGGGGTGTTACACAATTTCGAGAAAGGGAGGCAATTCCAGCACAAACATCTATCTGTGTGAGAGCTGAAATGCATGTTCACGCTGTCCCAATGCATTGTCAATATATGTCGAAAAGTATTGGCCACACACTCGTCCATTATCTTTTCGTTCCACTCATTTTGTAGGAGGCTCTGGATGCAGTCCTCAGCTGTGTGCTTGCATGTAGTATACATATTAAATTCATCCCTACTCATCACCAGCATTTCCTCAATTGTAGACATGGATGCTTGCACTGGATTGGGTGAAAGTCTTTTCTCTCGTGTTTCGGAAGACTGACTGGACTTTTATCGAATGATCTACACTTACACCACAAGTATTTATCAGCATGAGTTCTGAAGTATAACTTAGCCCTATCCTGCTGCATCTTCATTATTTAATAAGACATATTCATCTTCACCAAATACAATTACTATCGCTGGAGTCCTCAGAGGCATGGTTACAGTTAATATACCCATTAAACTCCTCCTTCTCCCACAAAGACATCTCATCCATTGAACACAATAAATAACTATGTCTGTCCTCTCAGTCCAGCAGCTAGGCGCAGATTGAGTCCTTTTTCGTCATTTTTCCACAGACCACCATCTAGAATTAAGTCATAGGAGGTGAGAGATGGAGGGATGACAGCGTCCTCCGGTAGCTGTGTTGTGAACTAGGTCAGTTGGACGCCAGAGCTTATGGTGAACACATACTATGGAGCTACTGCCTATGACAACTCAAATTCTTTAAATAAACAATGCATACAAAATAAAGACTTACGTCCACCCTGTTGGGCAGCCCAGCACAAACTGAGTACTTTCCCCATCAATTTCCAGATAGGTGAGGGGAGAGGAAGGGAGCAATGCATGCAAAATGAAGACTTACATCTATCGTGTCTGGCAGCCCAGCACCGATTGAGTCCTTTATCCTGCCAATTCCCAGATGGTGGATGGGGGGGGGGAGTGTGGGGGAGTGGGTATGGGAAGTGGGGGGGGTGAGGGGAAATGGGTTAGGTTAGTGGTGGCAACGCAATTGACCTATTTTCCCGCCAAAATTTGTACTGCCTGACACGACGTCACTGCGACGTTGCCGCATCTATGACGCCATCTTGGATGCGCAACATTGAATAAATTTGGTAACAATGCAGAGTGGAGCCTCAACGCCCTTGACGTACTATATATATTTATATATTGCTGTGCTAGTGTCAGTCCTAGTTGAGGGAATGGGAAATTTTATCAAACGTCAATGAAGGAGCAGTTGGACGGTGGAATCTGGGGCCACTGGCAAAGTGTGGTAACAGTCGACAGCCAGCAGGCCAGACAAGGTAAACATGGCACTCGCGTGCATGGTGTTGCGATGGTGGTATTGCATGCACGATTTGTTTTGAGTGGTGCAACAACAAGGCAGGAATCTGCAGCGTTGCTTAAGTTATTGCGATGTATGACGCGGGGCACTACGTCCGAGCAAGGGGTGATAATTTGTAAATGCCTGACATGTGGGAATTCATACCTGCCATAGTTTCTGTATCTCTCTGACACTACGTCAGAAGCGAGGGGAAAACCAGTATAAATAGATGGGCAGTTTAAGCTAGAGGGAGAGTGTGCCAGGTCAGTCGAGCATTAGGATGGACCTGTGCTGGTCTACACTTACAGGGGCCAGTCTGGCAGCAATGTTATAAGTGTCCCACATAAACTTGTACTTTGTTTCTATGTACTTGTTCAGGCTATATTCCGCCTCTGGGTACACAACACCGAGGTAGGACGGAATAGCAGCCTGAAACTTGGAGATCACATGGTTTGCCTGAAAGAGGGCAGTGACAGCAGGTCCAGGAGGGGCTCGGTTCCACTCCAGTCTACGGGCCACATTCACTTACCGCCTGGCATACCTGGGTCTGGGCGAGGCGTATGCTGTGGGAGGTGCAGCAGTGCTGCCGCAGCGCCAGAGACGGCGGAGAGTGTTGCCATCCGGCAAACACCACTAGTGGCACTGCATCCAGGAGGGTGTGGGTTCGAGTCCGGTCCTGTCCTGGGAGCAGTGGCGGTCCGAGGGCCACGGGTGACCGGTACATCCACCTTCATCCCATGCTCGGATAGAGCAGGCGAAACGGGGCAGATGGTAGCGAGGACCAGAGACTGTAGCAGTCTCCAGAATCACGAGCAGCTACGTGGCGCAAGACATGACGCATCGGCGGGCGGCGACCGGGCAGAGCGCAGCCGACTTCCAGCTGAGCGGCCTTGATGACAACAGCAGCAGCATCAGCACACCAGGAGTTGTTGAGCCAGCTGGAGTCGCAGCACAGATGCGGGCGGCACCCTGACACTACGCTGCACCCATCGAATACTGTAAATTAGCTGAATAAAGTAATGCTACCGAATTCCACTGTATCACTCTGCACTGCCCCTCAACTTGCTCGGCCTCCTGATGAAATATGGTTCGGTGGGTCCTGGCTTCAGCTCGGCCATCTAGAGTCCCAGGTTCGACCCCTGAATCCGCAACAGTGGTGTTAGATGTGGTGCCAGTTACAACGCTGGTACTGGATTTCCACTCCAACATCTTGTGTCAAGCAAGTAGCGTTGAGGTGTGGCTGTGTAGAGGGGTAGTTGAGGTGTTTGATTGCGTTCGTGATGGGTGGTCGTGCACTTCTTGTTACATCTTGTCGTTTGGGAGGTGTTCATCTATACCAGTATAGGGAGAAAAGCAGGACTGTTCACCTGCACATGAGCATGATGTGGATGGGAGAGTGACGTTTGATATACTGTTTATGTGTCATTCTTTTGTGTTTTGAAGGGTTAAGTACACTACTGGCCATTAAAATTACTACACCAAGAAGAAATGCAGATGATAAACGGGTATTCATTGGACAAATATATCATACTAGAACTGACATGTGACTACATTTTCACGCAATTTGGGCGCATAGATCCTGAGAAATCAGTACCTAGAACAACCACTTCTGGCCGTAATAACGGCTTTGATACACCTGGGCATTGAGTCAAACAGAGCTTGGATGGTGTGTACAGGTACAGCTGCCCATGAAGCTTCAACACAATACCACAGTTCATCAACAGTAGTGACTGGCGTATTGTGACGAGCCAGTTGCTCGGCCACTATTGACCAGACGTTTTCAGTTGGTGAGAGATCTGGAGAATGTGCTGGCCAGGGCAGCAGTCGAACATTTTATGTATCCAGGAAGGCCTGTACAGGACCTGCAACATGCGGTCGTGCATTATCCTGCTGAAATGTAAGGTTTTGCAGGGATCGAGTGAAGGGTAGAGCCACATGTCGTAACACATCTGAAATGTAACGTCCACTGTTCAAAGTGCCGTCAATGCACTAGAGGTGCAAGATAGACTTTTTAAAGGTGTCTTTTGTAAGGCCAGAGGGGCCTGTAGATTTATCTGGATTCAGGGGAAGTGAAGTGACCTAGACGTTTTCAGTTGGTGAGAGATCTGGAGAATGTGCTGGCCAGGGCAGCAGTCGAACATTTTATGTATCCAGGAAGGCCTGTACAGGACCTGCAACATGCGGTCGTGCATTGTCCTGCTGAAATGTAAGGTTTCGCAGGGATCGAATGAAGGGTAGAGCCACATGTCGTAACACATCTGAAATGTAACGTCCACTGTTCAAAGTGCCGTCAATGCAATGGCACCCCATACCATCACGTCGGGTGATACGCCAGTATGGCGATGACGAATACACGCTTCCAATGTGCGTTCACCGCGATGTTGACAAACACGGATGCGACCATCATTATGCTGTAAACAGAACCTGGATTCACCCGAAAAAATGACATTTTGCCATTCGTGCACCCAGGTTCGTCGTTGAGTACACCATTGCAGCCGCCCCTGTCTGTGATGCAGCGTCAAGGGTAACTGCAGCCATGGTCTCCGAACTGATAGTCCATGCTGCTGCAAACGTCGTCGAACTGTTCGTGCAGATGGTTGTTGTCTTGCAAACGTCCCCATCTGCTGACTCAGGGATCGAGACGTGGCTGCACGATCCGTTACAGCCATGCGGATAAGATGCCTGTCACCTCGACTGCTAGTGATACGAGGCCGTTGGGATCCAGCACGGCGTTCCGAATTACCCTCCTGAACCCACCGAATCCATATTCTGCTAACAGTCACTGGATCTCGACCAATGCGAGCAGCAATGTCGCGATACGATAAACCGCAATCGCGATAGGCTACAATCTGACCTTTATCAAAGTCGGAAACGTGATGGTACGAATTTCTCCTCCCTACACGAGGCATCACAACGTTTCACCAGGCAACGGTGTCAACTGCTGTTTGTGTATGAGAAATCGTTTGGAAACTTTCCTCATGTCAGCACGTTGTAGGTGTCGCCACCGGCGCCCAACCTTGTGTGAATGCCATGAAAAGCTAATCATTTGCATATCACAGCATCTTCTTCCTGTCGGTTAAATTTCGCGTCTGTAGCACGTCATCTTCGTGGTGTAGCAATTTTAATGGCCAGTAGTGTATGAATTAGGATAGACTTTTTAAAGGTGTCTTTTGTAAGGCCAGAGGGGCCTGTAGATTTATGTGGATTCAGGGTAAATGAGGGACATGATAACATAGCGCCTAGGAAATGTAATTTTTGTAACCTGTCAGCCCACGGATTACCGTGTACAAAGTGGGTGCCAAAGAATTGTTTTAATTGTAAGGGATTTGGTCATTTGGCGCGTAATTGTTCAGAACGTAGATGGGCGATGATTCGCCGCAAGAACTAAGTTTAAGGAGTGGCAGAGTGAAATTAATGGCAACAGTGGAGCTATAAGCAAGAATGGTGGAAACACGGCAAGCAGCGGAGGCTGCGGCAGTGACTACAGCGGAAGCTGTAGCAGCTTTAACAGAGCAAATTCGGTTATTGTCAGAGGCGACGATAAGTGACAAAGTAAAATATGAAGAATTAGCAGGGAGATTTGAAGCATTGCGAGTAGGGGAAGGGACGTCGGGTGAAAGTAAATTACAGGTCATGGAATGTCATAGACTGTTTGATCCGGTAATCGCGGCATTGATTAACCCCTTTTCGGGTAAAGCAATGGATGATGTGTCGGTATTCCTTAATGACATTATCACAATGGCTGAGGCCAATGGGTGGTCGGATGTTGTAATGTTGAGAGTGGCGAAGTTACACGTGATAGTGGGTGCCAAGTCGTACATATTGTACCGTGAAACGTTGAACAATGTGGGGACCTTTTCAGAGCTTGATGCTGGGTTACGCCAGAGGTACCAAAAACAGAACAGTACCAGGTTTTTTCGTGAAAAATTAAGTGCGTTAGTTATGAGGAGAAATGAGACTGCGGAGGAATTCGAAAGCTGAATGCACAAACGTTCGAACTGTCACAGAATGGGGAGACTAATAAAGTGCTGTTACAAGAGGCCGAGAACAGGGCGTTAGATTTGTTTTTGCGGGGAGTACCGCCGGAGATGTCACGTTGGGTGAGAATGGAGAATCCCAGTGATGTTGCGGTGGCTCTAAGGATTGCCACATACTTGGAGGAGGTAGATTATGCGACGACGCAAAGGGTGGAGCATAGAGTCCTGGCAGCGGAAATTAAGTGTTTTGGTTGTGGCCAGGTAGGGCACATCAGGAGGCAATGTCAGCATCAGTTGCGGTGTTACTCATGTGGGAAAATGGATCACCGGGCAATGAACTGCAGGACTAAAGTAGGGGGGAACCTCGGCGGCAGCAGCCGTAACGAGTATGGGATTGCTTCAACCATAGGAGAGCAGTCCCAGTGCAATTAGGTAATGCGCTTGTAGGTGCACAGACGGAATGCTGCTTATTAGGCTCGGTGAATGGAAGGAAACAAAGGGTTCTGGTTGACACGGGGACACGCGTGTCTGTTATTAGTCTAGACCTGGTTAGCAGGAGAAGGCTTGAGCCACCACGTTATAGGTTACGTGGGGTGGGAGATAATTAAGTGGAGTCATTGGGTACGACGGTACTTCAATTCGTGATCGCAGGAACTAAGTTTAGTGAGCGGGTAGAGGTGTTACCATGTGTAGGTGAGGGGTATTCGGTGATTCTCGGGCTGGACTTCCTTGACAAACATCGTGCGAAGACAGATCTTTGGCAACAAACAGTGGAACTCGGTGGAACAATGTTTTGCATGGGAGAAACGGTTGCAAATGGACGAATGTCGCAAGGCGCACTTAACATGAAGGTGACGCCAGCTAAACTGCGAACGGATTCATTAAAGGTCGATCAGCAGGATAACATACCGTCAGGTACAGGGAAGGTAGTTTGGGTTTCGATAAATACGGACTTGCCAAAGGAGACGATGTACATGGTGGAGACACTCTCGAGTAATGAGGAGTTGGATAATGCGCACTGTTTTGTGCGGAGGAGTTTAGCTCACGCAAGTTATATGGAAGGAGATTATAGAGCTCCTGTAAGTATAGATGACTTCGGCAGAGCGGATTTTAGCTCGTCGAAAGGGTTGTTATTGGCCACTTTGGGGGTTTCTGATGAATATGACCTCGATAGGTGGGATAGAGAGGCGAGCCATAAGCAAAATGTCGATGCAGCGCAATTAAGGGGAAAATTACAGCATTTGCAGGGAGACGACAGGGTCGCGTTGGAGGAATTGTTATTTAGGGATTTATTCGGAACGGAGGGCAGGTTACTGGCAACACCGATTACGAAGCATCACATACCAACGGAAGATAATACACCAGTGTTTAGGAAACCATATAGGACAGCACGTCATATGCAACCGCTACTAGAGGAGTTTATAGAACAACAACTACAGGATGGAATCATAGAGCATAGCGATAGTCTGTATTCAAGCAATGTATTTCTCGTACCTAAGAAGTCGGTGGATGGTACAAGGAAATATAGGTTTTGTCGTGATTATAGGTTTCTGAATGCGAAAACCATTTCGGACGCATATCCGATTCCGAATATCACGGACCCATTGAATAATCTGGGTCAATGTAAGTATTTTACGACGATGGATTTACGGAGTGGATACCATCAGTTGGAAGTAGCGCAAGAGGATAGGGCAAAGACAGCTTTTACTGTTCCTGGGGGGGGCACTATCAGTATGTAAGTATGCCGTTCGGGTTGAAGAATGCACCGGCAACTTTTCAGCGATTATTAGATGGGATTTTAAGGGGATTGAAACCAAAGACATGTATTTTTGAATAATATACCAGGTCATGTATCACGTTTAAGAGAAGTCTTTAGAAGATTGTGGTCAGCAGGGTTATCATTAAGTTTAGAAAAATGTAATTTTGCACAGAAGCAGGTCAAATACTTAGGTCATCTAATCAGTGAACAAGGTGTTCAAACCGAGCCTCGGTTAACAGAGGCAGTTTAAATTTTCCGACACCACGTACAACGAAGCAATTACAATCGTATATTGGGTTGTGATCATACTGTCGTAAATTTGTAAAAGATTTTGCTAAAATAGCCAAGCTGTTAACAAAGCTTTTAAAGAAAGGGGTTAAATTTCAATGGACGGAGGAATGTCAGGATGCTTTCGATGAATTAAAGATGAGATTAGTTTCTGGTCCGGTGTTGTGTTTCCGAATTTTGAAGAAGACTTCGTCTTATCACGTGACGCTTCAAAACAGCGCAGTAGGATGTGTTTTGGGGCAAATGGCGAATGGACAGGAGCATCCGGTGTCGTATGCTTCTAGACAATTAATTAGGGCAGATCGGAATTATTCCACAACGGAGAAGGAGATGTTGGCTGTAATATATGGAGTAACGTATTTTCGTTGTTACCTTTATGGTAGGAAGTTTAAGGTAGTGACGGATCATGCAACGTTGAGATGGTTACTGGGACTCAAGGATCCTTCTAGTCTACTAACACGGTGGGCTCTAAAATTAAGTGAGTTTGACTTTGAAGTAATTCATAAGCTAGGGAAAAAACACGGGAATGCATATGCATTAAATCGCAAATTAGACGCATTAGAAGTAATGGGTAAGAGTGTCGCAGAATGGCAAAGGGTACAAGCAGAGGATGAGGAGTGCCAGAGTTTTAGAACTCAACCACATTTCACTGTGGAGGGAAATTTTTTGTGTAGAGTTACCAGGTGCGGACCACGGGTAGTGGTACCAAAGAGTTTGAGAGAAGAAGTCTTAAAGCAGGCCCATGATCATGTGCTCTCGGGGTATGGTGGTCGTCGAGCAATGGGAAGACGAGAAGCAGAACGATTTTCGTGGCGCACTCAGAGAAGGGATGTAGAACAATACGTAGTAAATTGTGTGCCACGTGCACAGCGAGCGGATGTGATGCGCAAGAATTCCATTGCAACGGTTACCAGAGGCTTCGAAACCATTCGAGTTTATCGGGCTAGATATCTGCGGGCCATACAATAAAACACCGGCAGGGAATCGTTGCGTTTTAACTATAATTGATCACTTTTCGCAGTTTCTAGCCATGGTCGCAATACCAGACCAACAGGCAAGTGCGGTACCACAAGCATTTGTCAATAACTGGTTATTGAAGTTTGGGGTGCCTGATACCATAGTTAAGGGTCGGGGAACAAAATTCATATCCGAATTAATGTCACAGTTGTGTCATTTATTGAGAATTAAAAAATTATATACCAGTCCATATCATCCGCAGCCGAATGGGAGAACAGAGCGAGTACATACGGCAATTTCGAAAATGCTAAGTTATTTTGTGAATGGAAACCATGATAACTGGGATGTTTATCTTCCATACGTGGTATCGAGTTATAACTCTAAAATACATTCGAGAGTCGGAATGTCACCGTTCAAGGTTGTCTATGGAAGAAAGATGCCATAACCATTTGACGTTCTATGTCCGAAATCGGGAGCTAAAGGGGACGCAGTGAGGGAATTTCCATGAACAATACAGGAAGTCTAGAAGAGGGTACAGAAGGCCAATAAGAAAGCGCTAGAGAGGCAGGAAGAACCGAATAAGCGGTTGGCATCTTCACCACAGTACAGGGCACGTCAATGGGTATTAATCACGTATCCATATACACCTAAGGGAAAGGCGAAAAAATTCTTGACGAAGTACCACGGACCATACCAGGGCGTGGAGATGACTTCGCCTGTGAATGTTAAAGTGCAACTGCTAACAAAAACATCCATTATCCACGTGAGTAGAGTAAAGCCTTTTAAAGGAATGGTGGACGGATTACCTCAATTACAAGAAAGTGGCCCGATTACAGAGGCTAGGCAAAGCACGCAGAGGAAAGTCTTGGGGTAAGGATAACAGCGGACACATAACATTCTGTATGCGTTGCGGTCACAAAGGGAGTCAATTATTGTATGTGTAATATTGTATGGCATGTTTACATTTTGTGTTTTTGTATCAAGGGATAATTTACGTTTTTTTTTTTTTTGGGTGTGTGTTTTTTTCTCTCTCTCTCTTTTTCTCGCGTTTTGGTGGGACCGAAAATAGTTGCGTTTTTCTTGTTTGTTGTTTTAGATTTGTCGTTGTCTGGGGGAGACTATTTTTTTTCTTGTTCAGAGAATTCGATAGGGGCAGAGTGAACTATCGGGAATTTTTGAGGATGTCGTACGATGTTGTAGTAACTTGTAGTGGGAAGGTTCTCCGCCCGCATCTCGTGGTCGTGCGGTAGCGTTCTCGCTTCCCACGCCCGGGTTCCCGGGTTCGATTCCCGGCGGGGTCAGGGATTTTCTCTGCCTCGTGATGGCTGGGTGTTGTGTGATGTCCTTAGGTTAGTTAGGTTTAAGTAGTTCTAAGTTCTAGGGGACTGATGACCATAGATGTTAAGTCCCATAGTGCTCAGAGCCATTTGAACCATTTTTTTGGGGAAGGTTCTGGAGATATTACCGGTGCAGAATCTGACATATATGAACTCCACGTTAAACCCAGAGTTTTTGGAAACGTTGTATGCCTTTATTAATGCACAGGAAGAATCTATCATGGTTAATAAAGTATTGGAACACGTTCGAACGTTACAACAGCATGGAAGCAAGAGGATAATGTCAGTGAGCATTTCAGCCACAGGGTGTGCCGTTTTTCAATTTTTCTTGAGTATAGCTTTGTGGAGA
Source organism: Schistocerca serialis cubense (assembly GCF_023864345.2). Lineage (NCBI taxonomy): Eukaryota > Metazoa > Arthropoda > Insecta > Orthoptera > Acrididae > Schistocerca > Schistocerca serialis. The sequence goes on along the minus strand of NC_064640.1, from coordinate 412,130,364 downwards.
ATGTGGAATCGTGCAGCAGTGGAGGAGATGTCAACACATCAGTTGCCTACGGCAAGGGTAACCAGTGTAACAAATGTAGAGTTAATGTTTTGATGTCCTCATTAGTTTTAGTCTGTAGAATGTAAGTTTTGTGCACAGGGTATGTTTACACAGCCACAGGCCACGTCTGTATTATTTCAATTCGGGACGAATCTTCTTGAAAGGAGGGAGGTGTGCTGCGCTAGTGCCACTCCTAGTCGAGGGCAAGGGAAATGTTATCAAAAGTCAATGAAGGCGCAGTTGGACGATGGAATCTGGGGCCGCTGGGAGAGAGTGTGGTAACAGTCGACAGCCAGCAGGCCAGACAAGGTAAAAATGGTTCAAATGGCTCTGAGCACTATGGGACTTAACTTCTGAGGTCATCAGTCCCCTAGAACTTAGAACTACTTAAACCTAACTAACCTAAGGCCAACACACACATCCATGCCCGAGGCAGGATTCGAACCTGCGGCCGTAGCGGTCGCGCGGTTCCAGACTGTAGCGCTTGGAACCGCTCGACCACTCCGGCCGGCCACGATTTGTTTTGAGTGATGCAACAACGAGGCAGGAAACCACAGCATTGCTTAAGTTATTGCGATGTATGAGGCGGGGCACTAGGCCAGAGCAAAGGGTGGCGATTTGTAAATGGCTGGTGTGTGGAAATTTATCCCTGCCATAGCTTCTGTCTCTCTCTGACACTACGTCAGAAGCAAGGAGAAAAACAGTATAAATAGATGGGCAATTTTAGCTAGAGGGAGAGTGTGCCAGGTCAGTAGACCGTCAGGATGGACCTATGCTGGTCTACGCTTACAGGGGCCAGTCTGGCAGCAATGTTATAAGTGTCCTACATAAACTTGAACTTTGTTTCTATGTACTTGTTCAGGCTACGTTCCGCATCCGGGGACACAACACTGGGGCAGGACGCAACGGCAACCTGGAAATTGGAGATCACACGGTCTGCCTGAAAGAGGGCAGTGACAGCGGTCTGCAGTGGATCCAGGAGGGGCTGAGTTCGACTCCAGTTTACGTGCCACGTTCGCTTCCCACCTGCCATACCAGGGTCTGGGCGAGGCGTACGCTGTGGGAGGCGCAGCAGCGCTTCCGCAGCGCCAGAGACGGCGGCGGGTGTTGCCATCTGGCAAGCACCACTAGCGGCAAGTTGCGGCACTGCATCCAGGTGGGCGCGGGTTCGAGTCTGGTCCTGTCCTGGGAGCAGCGGCGGCCCGAGGGTCACGGGTGACCAGTACATCCACCTTCACCCCATGGTCGGACAGAGCAGGGACTGTAGCAGTCTCCGGAATCCCTGGCATGTACGCAATATGTGACACGACGCATTGGGAGTATGACTGGGCAGAGGGCGGACGACTTCCAGCTGAGTGACCTTGATGACAACAGCAGCAGCGTCAGCATACCAGGAGTTGCTGAGCCGGCTGGACTCACAGCACAGCTGCGGGCGGCACACCGGCACTAGGCTACACCTATCGAATACTGTAAATTTGCTGAATAAAGTAATGCTACCGAATACCGCCGTATCACTCTGTACTGCCCCTCGACACTCTTGAACTTGGTCGGCCTCCTGACGAAATACGGTGTGGTGGGTCCCTGCTTCAGCTCGGCCATCTGGAGTCCCAGGTTTGACCTCGGGCCCCGCTACAATATACATATAATACTTAATTTCCGTTATTCTCTCTCTCTTCTATAACAATGCCACAGCTCGCTGTGGAGGGGATTCCAGGGGGGGGGGGGGCAGCGGCCAAACCAGTGGCTGCAAAGCACTGCCCGATGAGGCACACACAACCATTCAAGACACCTATGGTCCTGGCGCAGTAAGCTGCCACAGCCGCTGTAGATGCCGCTACCCAGCCCGACCCCGATATTGCTCCAGCGCCACCTCTGCTCTGGCGTCCCTGGATAGGGCATCTGGAAGAGCAATTAACCCCCAACCCTGAAGCTAGTGGGTCAGGCCTGCAACACAACAGCAGCATCAGGAACCATCACCACAATCAGGCTGCTCACACTGGCCTGTCCTAGTACGTTGCCTCCTCCTCCATCGTCTCGTCCCTGCCAGAATCGCTCTCAACGACAGGTGTGTGTGTCTTGGCACATACCCCTTTGTTCCACACCAGCTGTCACCAACCGGATGGAAATCCACATCTAGTGGTAGTGGTATTAATAGACATCCACATCTAGTAGTAGCAATATTAGTAGTGGTGAAGATCCTGTGACTAGCGGTAGTTTTCTCTCCTGTCCTTTTAGTGAAGGACATCAGGTCAGATGCGTCATGTCAGCATTAGAATACTCGGTGGTTGCTAAGTCGTTTGAAAGGCACATCTCTTTCACACGAACTGAGAATGCAGCAGGAGGGCACTGAGAGCCTGCCAGGTATCCGGAAGCGTGCCTTCCTATGTTGGAAGCAGAGCTCCTTAAAGTCATTAGTGAGCTGCGGTATTCCGCCATTAAACGCAGTGCTGTTCTCTGCTGTGATTTAATGCATCTCCCTAAACAGCAAGGCGCTGTTGAGGAAAAGAGTCTTCATTGCATTTGGGGGGGGGGGGGGGGGATAATATCCTGGAGCACATAAATTGACGAGTAGGTTCGTGTGTCCACCTTGAGAGCTATACTGGCCCGATTTTTCGAGATAGCAGTTACAGGATCAAGTAAATCTCTCAACCAAATACTACACCTCGACATCCATACACATGCCTATGATCCGAATAATGGAGAGTCAAGCTAATGGAGCTTCCTAAGGATACAGCCGCCAAGCAGGCATACATTAATGCCAAAAATAAAACCTACTAGGCTTGTTTTGCACGGTCAGTTCTGGCTTGCGAAAAAAATTATGAGAAAAATCCGCAGCGCACATCTCGATGCCTCGTAGGTATTGACGTTTGTGAGTATTATAACTTTTACGGTATCGAGTTTCCCGTTCAACTTCAGGGTATACCTAAATTTGAGGCTCATATACGTGAGAAACGAGGGTTGCCTTTCCTTCGACTACCTAGTTTCAAATACTTTTCAATGTCATCCAACTACACACGTCCCATACACACACATTATCGTAAATAGCAGTAGTTTTCTTTGTGTTTTTTGGCAGTGTAGAGAGAATTTGAAGACAAATATTCTTGTACAACATCTTTATTAGCTTCTGCATGTCATCTATACATAGAAAATGACTCTTCCTTTATTTTTTGTTTAATAACATCCACTTCATTAAATGCCGTTATGTCGTCGGTTTTAAGCACTGCAAACGGTTGTTCTGTTCCTAAATCTACAACATCCAGTCCAGCACACTCAGATACAATGCGACCATCCTTTTTAAGCAGATCCAGGTGGGAATACAGCTTTATAAACAGGTTTTTTCGTGTGTCCTGTAACGTAGTAAACGTGCTCCAATCCAATCTTTTCGGCCAGCACACCAACATAAGACCACTATTAACAGTAAATACAGGTATTTCCTATTCACCAGTAGTAGACAGATACTATGTTTAAAGCAGTATGTAATCCTTGTCTGTACATTTGCAATAGCTTCTTCCTTTTTCAGTTGCAGTTAATATTTTTCCTTTATGACAGTTGTATTCGCCATATACTACCGTTTTCGTTTTTTGGCTCCCATCTCTTCCATTTCCAGTTTTCTTTTTCGTACACGCACCATGTTAACTGCACTGAAAGGCACAATTTCTTTAATGGGGAATGGCTTCAGTCTGTTCGACACATTGCTTCTGTTCTACATCTACATCTACATCTACATCTACATCCATACTCCGCAAGCCATCTCACGGCGTGTGGCGGAGGGTACCTTGAGTACCTCTATCGGTTCTCCCTTCTAAGATTGTCGGTATGCCTCTGTGTGGGCTGTAGTATCTCTAATTTTATCCTCATGTTCTCTTCGCGAGATATACGTAGGAGGAAGCAATATACTGCTTCACTCCTCGGTGAACGTATGTTCTCGAAACTTCAACAAAAGCCCGTACCGAGCTACTGAGCGTCTCTCCTGCAGAGTCTTCCACTGGAGTTTATCTATCATCTCCGTAACGCTTTCGCGATTACTAAATGATCCTGTAACGAAGCGCGCTGCTCTCCGTTGGATCTTCTCTATCTCTTCTATCAACCCTATCTGGTACAGATCCCACACCTGTGAGCAGTATTCAAGCAGTGGGCGAACAACTGTACTGTAACCTACTTCCTTTGTTTTCCGACTACATTTCCTTAGGATTCTTCCAATGAATCTCAGTCTGGCATCTGCTTTACCAACGATCAACTTTATATGATCATTCCATTTTAAATCACTCCTAATGCGTACTCCCAGATAATTTATGGAATTAACTGCTTCCAGTTGCTGACCTGCTATATTGTAGCTAAATGATAAAGAATCTTTCTTTCTATGTATTCGCAGTACATTACACTTGTCTACATTGAGATTCAGTTGCCATTCCCTGCACCATGCGTCAATTCGTTGCAGATGCTCCTGCATTTCAGTACAATTTTCCATTGTTACAACCTCTCGATATACTACAGCACCATCCGCAAAAAGCCTCAGTGAACTTCCTATGTTACCCACAAGGTCATTTACATATATTGTGAATAGCAATGGTTCTAAGACACTCCCCTGCGGCACACCTGAAATCACTCTTACTTCGGAAAACTTCTGTCCATTGAGAATGAGATGCAGCGTTCTGTTATCTAGAAACCCTTCAATCCAATCACACAATTGGTCTGATAGTCAATATGCTCTTACTTTGTTCATTAAACGACTGTGGGAAACTGTATCAAACGCGTGGTGGAAGTCAAGAAACACGGCATCTACCTGGGAACCCGTGTCTATGGCCCTCTGAGTCTCGTGGACGAATAGCGCGAGCTGGGTTTCACACGATCGTCTTTTTCGAAACCAATGTTGATTCCTACGGAGTAGATTTCTAGTCTCCAGAAAAGTCATTGTTCTCGAACATAATACGTATTCCAAAATTCTACAACTGATCGACGTTAGACGTCTATAGTTCTGCACATCTGTTCGATGTCCCTTCTTGAAAACGGGGATGACCTGTGCCCTTTTCCAATCTTTTGGAACGCTACACTCTTCTAGAGACCTACGGTACACTGCTGAAAGAAGGGGGGCAAGTTCATTAACGTACTCTGTGTAAAATCGAACTGGTATCCCATCAGGTCCAACGGCCTTTCCTCTTTTGAGCGATTTTAATCGTTTCTCTATCCCTCTGTCATCTATTTCGATATCTACCATTTTGTCATCTGTGCGACAATCCAGAAAAGGAACTACAGTGCAGTCTTCCTTTGCGAAACAGCTTTGGAATAAGACATTCAGTATTTCGGCCTTTAGTCTGTCCTCCTCTGTTTCAGTACCATTTTGGTCACAGAGTGTCTGGAGATTTTGTTTTGATCCACCTACCACTTTGACATATGACCAAAATTTCTTAGGATTTTCTGCCAAGTCAGTACATATAACTTTACTTTCGAATTCGTTGAACGCCTCTCGCATAGCCATCCTCACTATACATTTCGCTTCGTGTAATTTTTTTCTGCATGGCTTTGGCTATGTTTATGTTTGCTGTGAAGTTCCCTTTGCTTCCATCCAGTTCCCTTTGCTTCCGTAGCAGTTTTCTAACTCGGTTGTTGTACCAGAGTGGCTCTTTTCCATCTCTTACGATCTTGCTTGGCACATACTCATCTAATGTACACTCCTGGAAATGGAAAAAAGAACACATTGACACCGGTGTGTCAGACCCACCATACTTGCTCCGGACACTGCGAGAGGGCTGTACAAGCAATGATCACACGCACGGCACAGCGGACACACCAGGAACCGCGGTGTTGGCCGTCGAATGGCGCTAGCTGCGCAGCATTTGTGCACCGCCGCCGTCAGTGTCAGCCAGTTTGCCGTGGCATACGGAGCTCCATCGCAGTCTTTAACACTGGTAGCATGCCGCGACAGCGTGGACGTGAACCGTATGTGCAGTTGACGGACTTTGAGCGAGGGCGTATAGTGGACATGCGGGAGGCCGGGTGGACGTACCGCCGAATTGCTCAACACGTGGGGCGTGAGGTCTCCACAGTACATCGATGTTGTCGCCAGTGGTCAGCGGAAGGTGCACGTGCCCGTCGACCTGGGACCGGACCGCAGCGACGCACGGATGCACGCCAAGACCGTAGGATCCTACGCAGTGCCGTAGGGGACCGCACCGCCACTTCCCAGCAAATTAGGGACACTGTTGCTCATGGGGTATCGGCGAGGACCATTCGCAACCGTCTCCATGATGCTGGGCTACGGTCCCGCACACTGTTAGGCCGTCTTCCGCTCACGCCCCAACATCGTGCAGCCCACCTCCAGTGGTGTCGCGACAGGCGTGAATGGAGGGACGAATGGAGACGTGTCGTCTTCAGCGATGAGAGTCGCTTCTGCCTAGGTGCCAATGATGGTCGTATGCGTGTTTGGCGCCGTGCAGGTGAGCGCCACAATCAGGACTGCATACGACCGAGGCACACAGGGCCAACACCCGGCATCATGGTGTGGGGAGGGATCTCCTACACTGGCCGTACACCACTGGCGATCGTCGAGGGGACACTGAATAGTGCACGGTACATCCAAACCGTCATCGAACCCATCGTTCTACCATTCCTAGACCGACAAGGGAACTTGCTGTTCCAACAGGACAATGGACGTCCGCATGTATCCCGTGCCACCCAACGTGCTCTAGAAGGTGTAAGTCAACTACCCTGGCCAGCAAGATCTCCGTATCTGTCCCCCATTGAGCATGTTTGGGACTGGATGAAGCGTCGTCTCACGCGGTCTGCACGTCCAGCACGAACGCTGGTCCAACTGAGGCGCCAGGTGGAAATGGCATGGCAAGCCGTTCCACAGGACTACATCCAGCATCTCTACGATCGTCTCCATGGGAGAATAGCAGCCTGCATTGCTGCGAAAGGTGGATATACACTGTACTAGTGCCGACATTGTGCATGCTCTGTTGCCTGTGTCTAAGTGCCTGTGGTTCTGTCAGTGTGATCATGTGATGTATCTGACCCCAGGAATGTGTCAATAAAGTTTCCCCTTCCTGGGACAATGAATTCACGGTGTTCTTATTTCAATTTCCAGGAGTGTATATTGTACGATGGTTTTGAACTTTGTCCACTGATCGTCAACACTATCTGTTCCTGAGATAAAACTTTTGTGTTGAGCCGTCAAGTACTCTGAAATCTGCTTTTTGTCACTTTTGCTAAACAGAAAAATCTTCCTACCTTTTTTAATATTTCTATTTACGGCTGAAATCGCCCATGCTGCAAGCGCTTTATGATCGCTGATTCCCTGTTCTGCGTTAACTGTTTCAAATAGTTCGGCTCTGTTTAGCACCAGAAGGTCTAATACGTTATCGCCACGAGTCGTTTCTCTGTTTAACTGCTCAAGGTAGTTTTCAGATATTTCACTTAAGAAAATTTCACTGGATTCTTTGTCCCTGCCACCCCTTATAAACGTTTGAGTCTCCCAGTCTATATCTGGTAAGTTAAAACCTCCACCCAAAACTATAACATGGTCGGGAAATCATCTCGAAATATTTTCCAAATTTTCCTTCAGGAGTTCTGCCACAACAGCTGCTGAGCCAGGGGGCCTATAGAGACATCACATTACCGTGTTTCAACCTGCTTTAACCCTGACCTTCACCCAAATTATTTCACATTTCGGACCTCCGTCAATTTCCTTCAATACTATTGCACTTTTTATCGCTATAAACACACCTCCCCATTCACTGTCGAGGCTGTCTCTGCAGTATACATTCCAATCTGAGTTTATAATTTCGTTACTGTTTACATCTGGTTTCATCCACTTTTCCGTCCCTAGTACTACGTGGGCATTGTGACCGTTTATAAATGAGAGCAGTTCTGAGACCTTTCTACAGACACTCCTGCAGTTTACTATTACCACATTAATATTGTCATTCCCTGTTGCGTTTTGCCTACTGCTACCTTGTCACATCTCGGAGGCGTCTTGTCAGGCATAGGAAGGGAATTCTCTAACCTAAAAAACCCACATGTGCACTCCACACGTACTACGCTACCCTTGTAGCTGCTTCCTGCGTGTAGTGCACGCCTGACCTATTCAGGGGGACCCTACATTTCTCCACCCAATAGTGGGGGTCGAGAAATTTGCACCCCAGGTCTCCGCAGAATCGTCTGAGCCTCTGGTTTAAGCCTTCCACTTGGCTCCAAATCTGAGGACCGCGATCGGTTCTGGCAACGACACTACAAATAGTTAGCTCAGATTCCAACCCGCGAGCGAGGCTTTCCGCCTTCACCAACTCCGCCAACCGCCTGTATGAACTGAGGATGACCTCTGAACCCAGACGGCAGGAGTCATTGGTGCCAACATGAGCAACAATTTGCAGTCGGCTGCACCCAGTGCTCTCTATCGCCGCCGGCAGGGCCTCGTCCACATCTCGGTTGAGACCCCCCCCCCCCCCCCCCCCACCACTCCCAGCAAGCAAACTGGACACTGGCCTTCTTCCCCGACTTTCCCGCTATTTCCCTAAGGGGCTCCATCACCCGCTTAACATTGGAGATCCCGATCACTAATAAGCCCCTCCCCCCGTGTGCCTGCTCGGTCCTTGGTGAAGGAGCGGCCACATGTCCACTCACAGGCAGAGCGGGCGATGCCACACATCCAGCCTCCACATCGACCCTCCGCCTCGTGCGACGCGAACGCCGTTGAACCCGCCACTCCCCTTGGCGAGAGGGTGGCCCAACGGCACCCGGTACTCGCGAAGATGTCTCGACAGCAGGGACCGTGGGTGAAGCATGTAACACCTGGGGTGTACCATGCAACGCACCAGACTCCCCACTGCCGCTACACTCCGAGGCAGCAGCCTGAAGACGGCTGACTGCGGCCATCAGCGCGTTCAGCTGTTTGCGAACAGTGGCCAGCTCCTCCTGCGTCCGCACACAGCAGTCACACATCCTATCCATCCTAAGAAATCAACAATTTACTGTAGAGAGTTAACTAATCAACTTTTAACAAGACTGATAATTTACTAAAGGCGGCTGATAGCTGTGGTTACTAGACGATTCTTATTGGAAACGATGGAAATAAGCACTAACAGTCTCTGGACTGTATTCAAAACGAACACGAAACCTATGGAACACTATTACTAGTACTCGAGAATCAAAGCCTCCAAAAGCAAAAACACACGGAAAAAGAAGTGACAAGTAAGAAAAATACAGTTAATACTCAAATTTACGTAGCTTGCTTCTGGAACAACATTGTATGTAGGTACCAGTCTTAAGTCGACGTAATCTATATCTGTCGGTGTGGTGGAGAACAGTGTCCTGGATTGAAAGAAATACATTTCTCCAGCTTTAACACTGCACTTGTGTGTAATAGTTATATTGTCTTGGTTGGAGTCAGTGTTACATATCTCCACGTAGTTTACAGGTAGATAATTAAAGTCAGGCGGACTTACTCGCATAGCAGTAAATTTTTGGTTATTCTTAATACCTCAATAGACAAACTGCAGAACTTTGGTAAACACCACACAGCAGCTGTTCTGTAAGGTATTAGTTAGCTGACAGCACATGGATGGGGCTGGCACAGAGTACAGTAAACACATTGTAAATACAGTTTTGCACAGGGTCAAACACACGATCCATTCTGTAGTTCTATATTGTAGCTTTCAGTCTGGTAGTGGAAAGTCTGGACATTTTATAAATTCTATAAGGTGGTTACCGATACTTTTGTTCACACCTGGACTTGTGATTTGACATATAATTTTTTTATATATCTCTACTCTACAGCTGAAGGTTATCCACATTAAACAGTCTATTCCAACGGTATTATCGTTGTCCACAATCACTTGTCTGCTTCTCTGGCGGTCTCCTTCCAATGTAGAAGTCGTGGTATGATATTAAGCAGTCGCACATCCCTATTTTATTAAAAATTGCGGCAAAATCTCGCATTATATCCGAATCCAAAAGGTAATAGTCGTCTACACTTAGCTGTTGCAGTATTCCAGCAGCTCTTCTATCAGAAAATCCATTTTAAAATCAGATAATTCCACTTTATATGGTATAGTCAGAGGATATTTATAGTTCTTCGAAATGGCTTCCAGCGCTTCCTAGCCGATTTCATGCAATATTCCTCTTACTGACACACTGTCGCTCACATGTAGGAGAAATAGTGGTTTCACCTTGACACCATGCCTTACAGTGACCAACTTGGAGAATTTACTACATAGATAAGAGTTAAATGAGTCACAGTCTCCCTCCCCTCTTTAACATTACAGATCGTCCCTTCTCTAACTGATTCTGACAGTCCATTTGATCACAGATTTTAACTAACATAATGCTATCGCAAAATGGCTCTCTAAAAGGAGTTGGCACATTTAAATTCTTCTTGCTTCGGAGCGTACCATTTTCGGTGTAATTTATGTTACCAATGGCAGAAACAGGATCGTCCAGGTTCTCCAGTAGCAACCATAAACCGAAGCGATTATCGGTTGGTCTCGTCCTCCCCACTAAAAGCTGAGTCATGTTAAACTCTTTGGAGGAATCCATGTTGACACTTTCAACTACCACAGAAGACTGATCGGTTGCGGCTTTCAAGCCTTCTTTTATACTATAAAGATCCAACATGGCGGCACTTCTGGTCACGTGATCTTCCGGCCATAGATTCTGAATTTGGTTGTACTTGCAATCCAGTTGTAAACTCCTAGCGCTATTTTGTGTGCAAGGTTTCCTTGGGAGGGAGGGAGATTTTGCCACGATTTTTAATAAAATCGAGATGTGCGACTGCTTAACATCATACCGCGACTTCTACATTGGAAGGAGACCGCCAGAGAAGCAGAAATGTGACTGTGGGCAAAGATAATACCGTTGGAATATACTGTTTAATTTAGATGACCTCCAACTGTAGAGTACAGATATATAACAAATTTATATGTCAAATGGTTCAAATGGCTCTGAGCACTATGGGACTTAACTTCTGAGGTCATCAGTCCCCTAGAACTTAGAACTACTTAAACCTAACTAACCTAAGGACATCATACACATCCATGCCTGAGACAGGATTCGAACCTGCGACCGTAGCGGTCGCGCAGTTCCTGACTGTAGCGCCTAGAACCGCTCGGCCACACCGGTCGGCTTTATATGTCAAATCACAAGTCCGGGTGTGAATAAAGTTATCGGTAACCATCTTATAGATTTTACAATGTGTCCAGACATTCCACTGCCAGACTGGAAGCTACAATATAGAACTACAGACTGGATTGTGTGTTTTACCCTGTGTAAAACTGTTAAGTCAGTCTGGTGATTGTGACTGTTTAACATATAAATACCATCCTACAGATTTACAATTACATTTATTTCTTTAAATTGACCACAAAATTGATCGTGAATACGTACAACGAACTATCACTTATGTTAACATAAGCCAACTCCTGACTTGATTGAGATGTTGGCAAGAACCTAGTACAAATAATACTGCAGGAGTGTTTCTCTACAACGAGAAGAGGGAGTAGAGAGAACAGGTGAAATGTATAATATTGATAACAAGAGGGTAATCAGATACAGTACCACAATATCACCTAAGGAGTCTAAGTGATTCTACAGATGCCATCTACGAGAAACCTCCGTTCGAACTGTGGTTGGCTGAAAAATCAACTGAAACACTACAGGCTGGAACTGCGTTTGTTACCGACAGTACGGCAAATGGTCAGCTGAACTGTATAGAGATGCAGTTCTGCCATAGAGAGCAATCGAAACGCAAGTGGGCAAGTGGAAACTGCGAATAACATTACTCTGCATCAAGGGTGGCAAAGTACACCAGCAATTATCCAAGATGGCGGCCATAGATGTGGCAATGTCACAATGACGTCATGGTGGAATGTATAATTTTTGCGGGAAAATTGGTCAACTGGGCTACCTTCACTAACGTAACCCTCTCCACTCCCCCTTCCTCATCATCCTCCCCTCCCACCTCCACTCCTCTCCCCTTCACCATCTGGTGATTGGCAGGAAAAGGACACAGTCTGTGCTGTTGCAACAATTTGAGTGTGCTGTAGTAGGGTGGACGTAAGTATGCATTGTTTATTTAAACAATGTACAGGATGGGCATATGGGCAGGCGGAGGGTGTTATGGAATGATTAGGATTATTTTTAGAGAAAGGTCATTTATTGGCGAATGCATGTTGAAAGGGGTTACATAGACCTAGGGACGTGAGGGTGAGCCAGAGCTTAGAGTTTGACAAAACATTGTTCTCGAAGCTACTGAAAGTTGTTGTCTGCCAAAACTAAGTCCACAGTGCCACAGCACCGGGAGAAGCAGGAGATGTTCAATGCTACAGGGCGCGTATCCGACTTGTGGGTGAGCAAGAATACCAGAGAGGGCGCCCGGCGACGGGCGACCGGGTATATTCGACGCACCATGTGGCTTCCTCCGCCCTGATTGGTCAGGACCGAGAAGACAGTGCGGGCTCATCCTTTACAACAATTTGAGTTTTCATAGGTAGTAGCTGCAACCAGTGCATTCACTGTGACATCCCAAGTCCAACTGACCTAGTTCACAGCACCACCACCCCCAGAGGGTGTTGTCGGCCCTCTCCCCTCCCATGACATAATCCAGGATGGCGGTCTGGGGAAAAAGTGGCGGGAAAGAGACTCAGTCTGAGTCTAGCTGCTGCACTGGGAGGACAGACATAATTATTTACTGTGTTCATTGGATGAGATGTCTGTGCTGGAGAAGAGGGAGTATGTTAACTGTAATCATGCATCCAAGGACTTTTCTGATAGCAATGACATTTGGTGAAGACGAATATGCTTCAAAAATGATGAAGATGGACTAAGTTACGCTTTGAATCTCATACTGATAGATGAGTGTGCTGTAAATGTAGATCTGCTTGGTGTAGGACGATTCTTGTATGTGGCAGCAAGATGAAGACAAGCACGTACCCTCGCATTTCGGCGTATTTCCCCTTTCAATCTATACATATTTTCCATCAATTTTCTCGTAATTTTATGTCACTTACGCCGACGCCATCATGACGTCACTTCACACCATGTCTGCACCTTGTATTCTAAAATTGCTTGTAAATGTGGTAATACAGTCGTCAACACCTAGCGCAAATACGCTATTTTCTGGTCATATGATATTGAGAAGCACTGTACTCGAACATAGTTGCAGTGCATTTGCTCTGTTTTCTGTATGTCTGTGTAACACAGATGGTTCAGGGAGGAAGGCAGAGTGGCTTCAGGTCTGCTGCCAGCTTCACATGGTCACAAAGAATAAAGGCTGAGGTATTTTCCGAGGGACAGAAAGTGTGCCTAGGATTAGCGCCAGCCTGAGCGCACGCCCTGACCAGAGTCGTATGATCTGACAAAAGACGCTTGTTGCAGGTCGGCAGACGGTGGGACGTTATGTGTCCTTAGCTAAAGAGCGTTGTATTACCAGCTGTGGAACTGAAATATACGACCAAAGAATGAATCGCATATTTGACCTTGCGGACTGATTAAGAGTTCTGTGACGTCAGTATAACACTCGAAGAATTCTACTGCATACACGAAAATAGACCCAACTTTCACCTGTAGCGGTGTGATAGTGGTGGCTCACGCTGGCTTGCCTAGAGCAGTGACTCGCGGCGACGGCTGCGGCGGGGGCGGCGTCAGCGTCGGGCGTCGAGTGGCGGGATGTGTTTTTACTAGCAGTCTTTTCTTTAAACTATATTCCATAGATTTCACTAACCAATAGGATGCTGAAAAATAAGAAAAACTACCTCATACATGTGAAGAATACCCACTTAATTAATCTGCATAAATTTTTTATATCAGTGTGGTGCTAGCGGTACAGTAGTTAATGAGAGGGAAGAGGGAGTGCGTGAGTTGGTGACATGGAGCAGAAGAGTAGGTTATGTGCAGAACACTACGTTACTTTGCATAATTTTTATGTAAAATGCAGTACAATAATTTAAGGGATCGAGTGACAAAGGAGAATGGGTCAGAAATGGCGTTGAGAAGCATCTGAAATTCGAAACGTGTACCAGAAAATGGTGAGAGGACATAACTGTTTATTTAATTTGGTATCAAAGGCGGTACAATAGTTTAAGGAAATGGGGGTGACATGTAAAACCAGTTAATGGAACAATAGGTTAAGTGCCGACAACAGCCCAAACGTTAGGTTAATACGCCCAGAGTAAGTGCCGAACATTAGGTTATGCATCATGTTTGCCCCATGCAATTGCTTCTTGCAAGTCCTACATATTTCCAAACAGCAGAGAATGATGAGCAAGAGAAATCCAACCCCCCAAAAACTGAATTTTTTATAAATAAACAATATACCCTCGAATTTCCTATTATGGGATCCTTCCTCTCCACCAATTTCTGTATATTTCACAATGTTTAAATAAACTACATTTCACACAATGTCTAAATTGTTTAAACAATATTCCATACACTACAATCGAATACCCTCCAAAAGATCGATCAACTGAGTCTTTTCCCGCCAATTCCTAGGAAGAGGTGGTGGTTGGATGACTTAGGTTAGTGGAGGTGCCCTTTTTTCCCACCATTTTCTTTGGTTAGTAGAGGTTGCATTGTCGTGATGGAATTTGAACTTCCCACCAGGGGGCGTGGCAGGGGGGTGTGGCATTTTCCCACCAGAGAGGATAATTTATTGATCAATGTAATTAAGTAGTCAATGTGACCTCTCTTCCCGCCATTTTCTTAGTTGCATTGTGCTGATTCCACCAGGGGGGATGGCAGGTGGGCGTGGCACTCGCCAAAATCTGACAAAATTTGAATTTCCCACCTGGAAGGCATGTCAGGGGGGCGTGGCACTTTTCCACCATAGAGGTTAAGTAATTGATCAGTTTAATTAAGTAGTCAATCAAATTGATAAGAGTGAGAGGGGAGGCCTATTCCAATAACTCAGACCTGAAAGTGTACCTGTAGCAGTGAGGGAGGAGGGGGTGGGGAGAACAACAGGTTAAATGCCTGTCATCGAAAAGGAAATGGGGGTGACATAGAAAAGCACTTAACAGAAAAATAGTTTAAGTACCTGTCAATCAAAGGAGAACAATAGGTTTTCCTCTTGAGTGCATACCTGCTCTGATGTAAGCAACCCACTCTAACAAAATGGCCCAGCACCCCCTTCCTGATGGGAGTTGGGATGGGGGAACAATAGGTTAAGTAGAGTGACATGGGAACCCACTTAACAAAACAATAGGCTAAGGAACTTTCAATTAAAGGAGAACAATAGGCTAAGGACCTGTCAATCAAAGGAGAACAATAGTTAAGTACCCGTCAGTCAAAGGAGAACAATAGTTAAGTACCCGTCAATCAAAGGAGAACAATAGGCTTCCCCCTGAGTGCATACCTGCCCCTGATGTAAGCAACCCACAAGATGGCTCAGAACGAAGGTAGCTCTACTACTGAAAAATGTTAATGTCAGTATAGAACCTACACAGACCTTGAAGTCGTGACTGAAAAAAAAAACAAAATGTATGGTGGCGCACAAAGAGTGTTACAGTAGAAAAAAACGATGTATCAGACAACAAACAGGGACCGTACAGTACAGGCGATGCAACTTTACACTGGTCTCTGCAAGCAACTACGATAAGTGGCCAGCTGCTTCAGTGGATCAATACCTGAATATTCAATAGGATCACCACATATGCTCGATGCCTGCACATGGACAGTGTTTGTTATCATATATCAGAAGAGAGAGATGCAGTAAAATCTTACCGAGTTCTCTGTCGGACGAAGTTAGTGACACTTTTATAGTTTGTAGTTTTTTATTCTCTGTTTCGTGGTACAAAATAGCGATGGTACAATGTTTGATTGACAGACATGGATGCACCGTGAGAGACGCAGATCTCCTTCATGCTGTAGTACCTGTGTGATGTGGAGTCTTCCTAATTGTCCCGATAAGAAACACCACCATAACTGTTCGTACTGTCTTCTGTACTACCTCGTGCAGGAGAGAGCTTTGTTTTGGCGCTGACCTTACATATTGTACACAGTTTGTAGAGCTATAACAACATGTTCCCATTTCAACTGAGTGGTCTATACACAGTCCTTCGCATTAGTTCAGCTTACCCTGTTTCTACATGGGTTGCAGAAGGTGGTAGATATAGCACTTTGCGACTTCTGTTCAGTTCTGACTTAAATTGGAGCGATTATAAGGGCAAAGCTGCAGGGGTGGAGGGGAGAGACTGAGGAGCAGTTACAAGATGCATAGGGACTATCTAAACCCACGTTGGAGTTTTACTACAGCAGACAGGTTCGGAAAAGGTAGGTCGTTTCCAGATATGAGAGTGGCATAAATATTACTCATCAGTGGCTGCAATCATTAAAAGACGTCTCCATAGGATCCAAAGCAAATATGTGGTTGAATGGGGAGACTTAATTCCAAATAGCAGGCAGTGTTTCTACCACATGCATTACACTATCAGTGACTCTTGTGTGTGCCTGTAGAACCAAGACCGCTTTTTATGCAGGGCGATGGTAACATAGTCGTCGTGGTCGTGTTTCTAATAGCGCTGTCCTTACGTGTAATGTATGTTGCCAGTGGTAGAACCCTTCTGTGGTCAGCTTAGAATGTCGGTTCTGATTAGTGTTCCTCGAAAAGAACGTCGTTTCCCTCCAGGGATTCCCATTTGAACTACCTGGTGAGCGTAATCCGACTGCTGAAAAAGAAACATTGCTCGCCATGCAAAGAGACTCTCATAATCAGTTTAATTAATTAGCCTATCAATTTGATATCAGTGACATGCCGTCTGGCGGGTGTAGGCGATGGCTAAGGAGCCACAGATATCATTCTTCACTTGGCGTTCTTTTTCGTTGCGGCGATATCTTTTAACGATATTTCAATCGTTCACCTAAACAAAGAGAGACAACCATCGTAATAAAATCAGATATGTTATCGAATTTATAAAGTGATACATACAGCAAAACTTATATTTACAACGTCCCTGTGCTGTTACTTTAAGAGAATTCGTATGCGGTGTGACATTTGGTTATCTTAAGAGAAAGTTCTAGAGTGAGGAGGCGTCTTGTGACATTGGTAGACCTTAGCATTCCATCATCTGCCAAAAATGAGTTTAATATTCTGGTCCTGTGATGCATGACGTAGCAGATAAGGAAAGATATTGTTCTACTTGATGAAAGAATACTTGCCATAGTCCTGTACGGGATTTTCACGACAAGTAACGATACTTTAGCGACGTGAAAACGCGTATATTGTCCGATTTCTTCTATCTTCGAAAATAACTCGTATAAACGGGAGGAATCTACACTTCGCAAGAGAAATTCGAGGGGCATGGTCAACAACATCGCTGCCTCGGATTGGGTAAAAAGTGGATTTTTTAAGCAGGAGGGTCTGTGTCAGGGTGGGATTGCTTAGAACTACTGTATACGTCCGAGCTGTACCTGCTTGTTAGAAAAAATAATAATAAATAAATAACTAAATAAATAAATGGTTCAAATGGCTCTGAACAGTATGGGACGTAACATCTGAGGTCATCAGTCCCCTATAACTTAGAACTACTTAAACCTAACTAACCTAAGGACATCACACACATCCATGCCCGAGGCATGATTCGAACCTGCGGCCGTAGCGGTCGCGCGGTTCCAGACTGAAGTGCCTAGAACCGCTAGTCCACTGCTTGTTTCACAGTGGTCCGTGGCTGCCTGCAACAGCTGTCACGAGGAGTCGGAAATCCAAACCCCAAGTACCGGATTAGCTCAGCCATTGATGTGTACAAAGGATGCGCCTACCTCTCCGATCTTGCCCTTGGCAGCGAGGGTGTTAGGTGAGAGAGGATTCAAAATGATGGACTTTGCGCTGGACGTATTGATAACATCCGAATTCCTACCACTCCAATCATCCGCAGATGACCTCCATGGTCGGGGGTAGTGCACTGTGCCATACACGCAGGTCCACGCTGCGATTGTTGGCCGCAGTGGAAATTTTCAATGACCTCTTTACGTTGGCGCTGGCGGTGTACATGTTGGGCGGGGGGGGGGGGGGGTGCCGGTGCCGCGTGTGGACTTCAGGTTGCTGCTACAGACTGGATCGTGGTTGAAGTGAGTGTTGTGTTTAGTGCTTTTCAATACATTGCAGTGGATACTGTCTTGCAGTGATATTTGCCGCTGCCTCTATTCTATCATGCAGTAGAACACCCCACCCTCCTTCCTAATGTATTGGAGAGAAACGATTTAGGAAGTTTATAGTTTTTTTAAGAACCCAATCACGATGTCAAATTCCCAGTTGATCACTCACCTGTTTCTGATAGTTGTAATGCGTGCACGCATGCGCTCGATGTGGGCAGGGATGGCCGACGTAGGTGTGGGGATCTCTCTCTAAGCCGGTGCAGACAGGGGCTACCCTGCAGTTGGCTGACGGCTCGTGTCACGTGATCGTTAGCTTGTGTGATTTCAGAATTGTTTTATTCAGCAGATACGATTAGTGGAAACGTTGTGGTGGAGGAGGGCGCGTACAAGTCCTCGGATGTACTTCGCACTACGATCTTTTTCCGACATATATTCCAATACTTGATTTAAGGAATGTTTGCGTGTAATACTAAAACGCTGAAAATATGTTTTATTATGAAGAAGGATAATTGGAAGGTGGAAGTGAGTGTTTTAAGCGATCTGTTTGACTCCCGTAAATTGTTAAACAATTTGACAGAGTAATGCAGATAGATTATTTCCGTCTATTTTTGATATCGAAATTGCGTCAGCTTTCCCTCTGTCTCCAGCACTAGCCAGTGAGAATACAGTATCCTGCGGAGATTTGGAAACCGCCATCTTCGTGTTTGGAGACGTTGGTTCACACAGACAAACATGGAATGGCTTCTTGGGAGCAACAGAGACAGGAAGCAGCTCTGGAATTTGCCGATCAACAGAATGCTGCCACTTGATGCTTTGTTTGGAGGCCGCAAGGTCAAAGGTGGTCGATATCCGGTTAATGGTCAGTGGTGTTTAGTAACGTGATCTGTAACTAGGACGTTGGGCTGTTTTGACTCCCGTGGTGGCGGCGCCCTGACAACAAACACACACATGGGAGTGCCCAAACGGTGGCTACTATATCCCACTTCATTCCATTCCCTTGTGATTACACGTATTATGTTGGGGGGGACGGGGGGGGGGGGGGGAGTGCAGTCGCCATGGATGGCCAAGTGGGGGAACACTGTCTCCCGCAATGTGATTAAATAAAGAATTTGTATCAATATATTATTGACTTTGATTTGAATTTCATGTAGTGAGATCCTTCTTCTCCAGCACAGAGTGGATCTTTTTCCCACGTGGGAGAGGTGGGGAGACAGGGCGAGGGGTAGGGTGGTGGAATGCCATCTGGTGGCGGCACTGTGCGTTAGCTCAGTCGAACCCTGCATGTGAATGTGAGTGCACACAGGAAAATTTTCCAATAAGACGACACCTACAATCTGCTGCAGTGTAATTACGTAATTTGGACATGTATTTGCTGGATGTGAGTTTTCCGCATCAAATGAAAGTGAGATCCAGCCCCTGCAATCTGAACTTTATAAATAAACAGTATTTCCTATGCTATATAATTGAATTTCTCGTCGTGAGATCCTTTCTCTCCAGCACAGACGGCAGCTAGGAGGCCATGGCAGAATCCATTCTCAGTCACGACTTTGCGCTGGAAGGAAGGCGTCTTGCGTGTGTCGGTATTCCGGAGGGGTTTAGTGGGTAAACGCTGCTTCGATTGCGGTTCAGCTCGACTGCGACCGAAGACGCGTGCAGACTGTCAACACACGAGGAGAAATAGAGAGAATTTCTTATATGCTTTTGTTCGGGGATTAGGATGACATCCGGTTTCTCAGTCGCGCGCCCGAGTGGACACCTGAATGTGGTGTGTAGTGCGTCGCTTTGCAGAACCCCAAGCGTGTTGCGGATGGTGCGTGCTTCGCGATCGAAGCACGCACGTAATTACGTGTGATGTGTGTTTCATGACGATATTCCTTGCGTGATCTGAATAAAAAAAAAAAAGAGATCGATGTAATTACTTCTTTACAAAACCTGCATCCTCCCAAACAGCCGAGAATGATGACAAGAGAACTCTAACCCATGCAAATTGAATTTTTTATAAATAGACAATGTACCCTCTGCTATGTGATTGAATTTACTGTCATGAGATCCTTCCTCGCCACAACAACACCCCCAATTCACAGGTAGGGGATGGTAGGAGAGGGGGGGGGGAGGTTTGAAGGTTTACCAGTGGGGAAGGGGTTAATTAACTGATCAGTTTAATTAAGAGGTCAATCAAATGGAAAAGAGTTCTAGGGATCTATTTGAATAACTCAGGCCTGAAAGTGTACCTATACCAGTGAGGGGGAGCGTTTGAGGTTTCCTGAGGAGTTGGGAGGGGGAGGGTTGGGGGAACAATAGGTTAAGGACATGTCAATCAAAGGGAAGGGTTATCCCCAGGGGATCTCTGGGATGATGTCACAAGTTTGCCGTGGTCTTTTCTTTTTGAGTATGTGTTCAAGTGTGGCGGTACACATCGCAAAATTGAAGCCAACCACTGTGCTGCGATCTTGTTAAAATTGTATTGAGAGACATACTCAATAGTATTTAGTAGCTCCTGAAGCAGTTCGTGTTCAAAGACAAGGGTATTTTCCACCCAATCGCGCGAAGTGTATCAGGGCCAGTTTCATAAGTGTGCTGCGATCTTTTTTTTAGAGTCTGTGTTCATGTGTGGTTTTGGTGATATTCCCTGGAATAAAACGCGTAAATGTTTAAATATTCTAGCGTCATCTGTAAAGGCTGTCTCTCTATCTCTCTCTTCGTGCAGTGGTACATTTAGGTCCAGTCATATCTTCAAGTTATATAGGTGACAATATTCCGCAATACCAGATGTATTAACTCCTGAAGCAGTTCGTGTTCAATGATAAAGGGTATCCGGGTGGCTGTGCAGTAAGTGGGTGCAGAGACTCTTGGGGCAGGGGGTCGAAAGTGTTGCCTCTCTTCCAATAGAGTGTGAAGACTCTGGGGTGAGTGTCTTGCCTATTACACTTCAGAAGACTGACTGGACTTTTATAAAATGATGGACAGTTACAGCACACGCATTTATCAATATGAGTTGTGAAGTGTAACTTAGCACGTCTTCATCTTCACCAAATGTCATTGCTATTGACACAGGCCTCATACCCATGATTACACCCTCTTCTCCAGCACAGATATGTCGTCCATTGCCGGTCGCTGTGGCCGAGCGGTTCTAGGCGCTTCAGTCTGGAACTGCGCTGCTGTTACGGTCACAGGTTCGAATCCTGCCTTGGGCATAGATGTGTGTGATGTCCTTAGGTTAGTCAGGTTTAAGTAGTTCTAAGTCTAGGGGACTGATGATCTCAGATGTTCAGTCCCATAGTGCTTAGACCCATTTGAATCATTTTTTGTCTTCTATTGAACACAGTAAACAATTTCGTCCGTCCTCCCAGTCCAGTCGCTAAACTCAGACTGAGTCCTTTTCCCACCCATTTTCCCCAGACTGTCATCTTAGGTTATGTCACTGGAGGAGAGGGGGAAGGGCGGGCAGCGCCCTCTGGTGGTTGTGTTGTGAACTAGGTCTGCTGGACTACGGAGCTCATGGTGAATGCACTGGATGGAGCTACTGCCTATGACAACTCAAATTGTTTAAATAAACAATGCATACTTACATGCATCTTAACTGGCAGCCCAGTGCAGATTGAGTCGTTTTCCCGCCAATTTCCAGAGGGGGGGAGGAGAGGGAGGGGAGGGAAGGAGGAGGGGAAGCGGGAGGGGATGGAGGTTAAGTTAGTGGAGGTAGCCCAATTTACCTATATTCATGCCAAAATCTGAACTCCCACTACGATGTCACTGTGTCATCTATAGCTGTCATCTTGTATCCACCATCTTTAATAAGTTTGGCAACAGTGCAGAGTGGGGACACAATGGCTTTGCCGCACTACTCTCTACTTCTCTATCATCCCGCGTTCACAGTGCGAGCACTCCTCTTGCACAAGAACTCGGCCAATCGTCGCCATTAAATAATGCTTTCGCCAATTACAGCCTCACAACAAATTCGTCTAAACTTCCACTGCTGTACTTTGTCAACCTAGGCGCCAATAACATTCTTTCTCACCAATTCCTGATAGTGACTGCAAACATGTGCTAATGAAATAGTGGAGCAACCGAGCATAGTCCGCACTGGCCGGTGTGGCCGAGCGGTTCTAGGCGCTTCAGTCTGGAACCACACAACTGCTACGGTCACAGGTTCGAATCCTGCCTCGGGCATGGATGTGTATGATGTCCTTAGGTTAGTTAGGTTTAAGTAGTTCTATGTTCTACGGGACTGATGACCTCAGATGTTAAGTTCCATAGTGCTCAGATCCTATTATATAATAACTGTGGTGCAACATTTGGCGCTGTTCTGTCAGCTACTCCATGGCGACCATATCTCCAAAATATCCGCAGACAATAGCACAGCCATGGTGCCGAGCTGGTGCATTCCTGTGCAAAACATGAGGCTTTTGCGAGAAAACTGTCCCCAGCCATCATAAAACAGTGAGCATTCGTAGCTCTGGCCCTTGAGACCCATCATCAGAGGAGAAAGCCGGGACTCTGCAATTCCCAATGACTGAGTGTCCGCCCCCCCCCCCCCCCCCTACCTCCTACTATTGTGAGTGGTTGGCCTCCTAACAGCCCAAAATTTCCCACTCGTGTCGTATGTAAAATGAACAGAACTACGAAATGCATCATGCATCTTAATCCCGATCATGTAGATGCTGGTACATAGCATGCAGTCACCTACTTTGCTTGAGGGTATACTACAGCTGCGAATTGACATTAATTTGCACATATACAAACTCAGATTCACTCTACATTTTTAAGCAGCGTGTGTGCCTCACTTCTGTTGTTGGGATAGTGTTGCACAACACCAATTAAAAATCACAACTCACTTGAATGTTTCTCAACATATCCGAAGGAACCAGAGTTCAATAAAAAAAAAACGGAGTTTAAGAATTCCCAGTCCACTATCCATTCATCACAATAAGTTAGATAACATGGAGACATCCTTTGGGACATCACACTTATTCATTCAGTTTGGCACACGTACCTAGAGAACTGGACACCAGCCTGTTGCCCAAAATATTTGAAGTGAGTGTCCCAGATTGGACAGAGGCCCTTACAATTAATGTGCACAAATAACAGGTCTCCCACATTGCAAATTTTAGCTCCATATGTGAGCTGAGAAGTACAATACGAGAAGAGTGGGTGTCAGTTTCAGTGCAAGAACTACAAACCCTAACAATATCAATGCTGAAGAGAATTTTTCAGATAATTAGGAAGAAGGAAGGATGGAGAAAGTACCAACAGTGCACGATTGTTTGTGTCTATCTACTACTTTCATAATAAATTCGATACAGTACACAACAGACACTGTTCTATTACTTTCGTGCGAACCCTGACTTTATACTGATTTCCACTTCTGTATGGCCTCCCCCCAACCTCAGCACCCCTACAACACTCTCAAGATGGCACTGATTTCACATTGCACAAAACTAATGGATTAACATTAAAGGCTGAGAAAATCCTGTACTACGAGGAGTGTGGCGACAAGACACCATCCGAATTATGCAGACAGTTGTGTGGAATGATTGCTACCAGTATTGGTCCAGATGCTTTGTTGTTACACATTTGGCAACAACAACTGTTATCCCAAGAGAGGACAAAGGGCAGCCATCGTGCAAGTTGCTTCAGGTAGCTGATAGAGCATACACCTTGCTAAACTCGCACGCCACAGTGGCGGCCACGCCAACTTCCGTTTACTCCAAAGATAGCTAACACATCCTGGACCAGCTCAACGTACAGCCGCTTTGCTGTGAGGCTGCCTCCACTCAAAGGCTGCTGAGTGTTCCCGAATACCTCTGAACTATCTGATCCACTGCTGGAAGGCTGTCTAAGCAGTTGGAAACATTGCAACTAAGGACCGCAAAAGCTGAGTGTGTGTGTGCCCACCACATCTCCATATCACAGACTTGTAGCCATGAGACACTCATGCAAATGTTTGCTGGTTCCACAGACACTTCGGTCACCTGGCTATGAAGTGCAAGAAACATGTTCACACACCAGCGCCAATGCACGATCTGATTCAGACACAACACTTCTGACATTCATTTGCAGTGCCTTCCATTCAAGTACAGTCGACATCCATGATCAAAAAGACATCATAGACTGCTCATCATACCACCTTTTGCGGAAAGATTCCAGTGCTCCCTACTATTATAAGACCACACAACATTACATCTCAAAGGCTGTTCATCACCAACCACCATCAGACCTAGTATTTTTAATCGACACGGGATCAGATGTCAGCAAACTGCCAGCTGTGTTCTAGTCAGGAGCACACACAGTATGGCCCCTTTAATCGCAGTTACCGATTCCGCCATGTGCACATATGGTCACAAGACTTTGGAGTTTGACATCACTTTCGCGAAGAACTGCAAGTGGACATATGTGTTAACTGACAATGCTCGATCCGTTTTTGGCGCTGATTTTCTCATGCTGGTCACTTCGACTGTGGATTTATAAAATGTCCTATTGATACACTCTGTCAACGGTCATACTATACTTGGAGAAAAGGGTCATTCGACAAAACAGCCCATGTCCAGGAAGGGTAATTCATGTGATACTATCTCGAATGACGATTTTCGTTACTGAAGGTCCTACCGTTGCAACTTGAAATCAGACTACCATACTGAGGAAAACGATTATGCAACATTCAGACCTTAAATTATCAAGTTACGTGAGGAGAACGTGTGACTGAAGGATACCCTACTGGAGAAATCCAAGCGATCTGCAAACCGTTACAACAGATTAGGCCACCTTCACAGTGCAACTGTGTTCCACACAGTGCAGTGTCCACAGACAAACAGTGGTCTGTAGAGTCCAGGGCGCGGCCTCACACAGTACGGTGCACAATATTGGTACCACACCTAGCCTGACACTTTCGTCACACACCTATCTGATCGCTGGCCGGTGTGTCCGAGCGGTTCTAGGCGCTTCAGTCTGGAACTGCGCGACAGATACGGTCGCAGGTTCGAATTCTGCCTCGGGCATGGATGTGTGTGACGTCCTTAGGTTAGTTAGGTTTAAGTAGTTCTAAGTTCTAGGGGACTGATGACCTCAGATGTTACGTCCCATACTGCTCACAGCCATTTGAACAATTTTTTTTTTTTAAACAAGCAGCTGCAACTCGGACGTATACAGTAGTTCTAAGCAATCCCACCCTGACACAGGGTGTTTAAAATATCCACTTTTTACCCAATCCGAGGCAGCGATGTTGCTGACCATGCACCTCGAATTTCTCTTGTGAAGTGTAGATTCCTCCCATGCTCAGAGCCATTTGAACCATTTGAACTTATCTGATCGCACTGGAATGACTACTCTGATGGCCACTCGTCGACTTCTCTACCCTACAGTAGTAGTTGGACAGGCAGAGTCTGTGCAGTTTTGGTACTAGATAGGCATCAAACTAAACATGCAAATAATTTTGTATCAAATGCAAATAATTAATTGATCAATTAATAATCTCCCACAATGATGACATCTTGGGTGTTCCCTTGGTCACGAGTGGGTCTCCCTCAAGGAACTTCAAGCCCCTCCAGAGGAAATGGTTGAAAAATTCAAAACATGGCAGGAAGTTCAAATTTATTCGTGAGAATATCAAATTTTGTGTGTTCACCGTAAGGTTCAGAGCTCAGCTGGCTTAGTTTACAACACCACCACCACCAGTGGGCGCTGTTCGCCACTCAAACTCCCCTCCTCATGTGGAAATTGCTGGGAAAAGAACTTACGCTGTGATGAACTGCCATATAAGACTGACATAAATTTTTATTTTGTATGCAGTGCTGTATATTGTTTATTTAAACAATTTGCGTTGCAACTGATTGAGCTCTAGTTACTAGCTCCATCCAGTTATGTCAGTAACTACTGGATTTGGAGTCGATATTTTCGCTGTTAGTCTAGCTAATAGCCCTACATGGGGTGGATGGGTGATGGTGGTAATAGGACAGAAAACTATCATTAAGGTACATGGGAGTAGCCTCCTGCCATTCTGCTAGAAGTCGAGAGGATACTTTCGCTACTAGTCCAGCACTGGAGAGTTGCTTCAGCCATTCTAGCCAATAGCCCTATACATGTCATAATGATAGGACAGCAAGCTATCACTGAAGTACAGGGCAGTAGCCTCCTGCTGATCTACAAGTGAACAGCTGCTGCTGGGATGGACTTAAGAATGGGTAATAATAATAATAGAACAGCGACCCATGGTCCCTCTTTTCTTTCCTTTATTGTAACTTCATTCCCCTGTTCCAAAAGGGCAGGGGGGGGGGGGTGGCAGTGGCACAATCCGCTGCTCTTCAGCTAAGTGGCACACAAATAATAAAAGTGCAAAATTATTCATAAAAAGGAGGAAATATGGGAATATGAAAACATAGTAAATGGAGATAATGGAAGTTAAAATTTACACTAATGTGGGGACGTTCATTGGGGGACAGTTAAAAAAGCCAACATACATTTAAAATAACACAGTTAGTGATTTGTGGGGCACTTAAAAATACACTGAAATCACACACGAGTTAAAAGTCGGCCACAGTATAAAAACACAGAGTGAGAGGCACTTAAAAAACCACTGCAGGTGTCGGAGCACACACAAAGCGGAGGGGCCGGAGGCATGAGAGGGGGCAAACTGTCCTGCTTTTTTTCTTTTTTCTTTATTGTATTCCGATTCCCCCCCCCGCCCACAGATGGGGTGTGGGCTCGCAGCAGCGCAATATGCCGCTCTGCAGCTTACAGATAAAGTTAAAAAAAACATGATGAGATATAACAACAAAAAGAGGTGATAAAATGGTGACTGTTTAAAACTGGTACATGGCGAAAAAGTTGTCAAGAAAACATAAAAGACAAAGAGGTCAGTGACGTTGAATAAAAACACTTAGGAAATAGACAGGCACAGTTAAATAACACGGTGAAAGTCTGGTTTCTGTTTGCGGCACTTTAAAAAGGGGATGCACAACACTGAACACACACAGAAAACACTGAACTGGGGGGCGGGGGGGAGGTGCTGTTCCTATTTTTTTTTCTTTATTGTTATTTTCAACACCTTGTACAAAGGTGGGCTGTCAGCAGCATAATACGCTGCTCTTCAGCCAAGAGTGATACAATATAAAACATAACGGTGGTACAGACGATACAAGACAAATGGCGGGTAAAAAACTGTAGACATTGAAAAACAATATACACGAAGCCGTTCATGCTGGACAAGAAAAAACACTAAAACCTGTTGACACGGCGCACATAGCATGGATGACTGCGACGGCACACGTGAACAGTGGTGGCGTGACGGCGAAAGAATACTAAACACAAAATGAAGGCACACACACGAGATACTAATGGCGATGATCTCTGGCACGTGAATGTCCACTGAGCGTGTACGAGTCAGGGGACCTGCCAAGAGAGGAGGAGGGGCGGGGAGAGGGAGAGGGGAGAGCAGAGGAGATAGGGGGAAGGGAGGAAGGGGGAGGGGAAGCCCGGGGGTAGAGGTGTGGAGGAAGGGGGATGGGGAGAAAAGGAGAGAGAGGGGAGGGAGGGTGCCCAAAGGAAAAGACACAGGAAGTGGGAGGGGAGGATAAAAGTTGATAGGAGGGGTAGATGGAGGGGAGGAGGACATCATCAGGGAGGGGGAGCTGGCGGAAGCCACCTTGAGAGAGGGTAAGGAGGGTGGAGAGATGGAGACCGGGTGGGATGTGGGAATACAGGCATGGCAGCAGGAGGGGGTGGGGGTGGGAGAGGATGGATGAGACAAGTGGGTGAGGAGGATCGAGTTTATGGGAGGTGTACAGGATCTGTATCCTTTCAAGGAATCTGTTCCTCTTATTTTTTTTTTTTTTCTTTATTGATTTTCAATTCCGCCCGAAGGGGGCGGGCTGGCAGCAGCTTACTACGCTGCTCTACAGCCTACAGACTTTTTTTAAATAAAGGAAGAAGAAAGAAACAAGGAAAAACAGGCGATAAAACGGTGATTTAAAGTGTAAAATGGCGTAAAATTGCGGAAAGTTAAAATAGAAAGCAAAAGGGGTTGGCAATGTAGATAAAATACACAGGAATCAGACAAGTAAACATAGTAGACACACAATTAAAAAACATGGCGACAGTCTGGTTTCGGCACACCCAGCGACAGTATGATGGCCGTTCGCAGCAAGTCCCAAAAAACACAACACGGAACACTCACTGTAAAACACGCACTGTAGAACACTCACTGTAGAACACTGCACGAAAGTGGCAGCACAAAGATGACACTCCCGAGCCAAAGGCAGATGGGGGGGGGGGACCTGCAGGAGGGGGAAAAACAAGGAGGGAGGAGAGGAAAAAACGAAAAGGGGGGGAACCAAGGAGGGAGAGGACTAATAAAGGGGAAGTAGGGCAGACGTGAGAGGGAATGAGAGGAGGCAGAGGAGGGAAATGGAAAAGAACGTGGGGGAGAGAAGGGGGCAAAGAGAGGGGAGGTGGGGAAGAAAGAGGATGGAAGGGGGGGAGAGGGAGCCCGGGAATAGGACAGAGGAAAGGAGGGGGAGTGAGGATCAGAGTTGATAGGAGGGGTAAATGGAGGGAGAGAGGGCATCATCCGGGAGGGGGAGTTGATGGAAGCCACCTTGGGAAAGAAGATGTAGGGTGTAGAGATGGAGGGTAGGGGGGACACAACGGTGAAGACGTGGCAGGGGGCGGGGATCGGAGAGGAGAGGAGCAACCAGGGGGTGAGGGGGTTCAAGACGGCGGGAGGTGTAGAGGATGCGGATATGTTCGAGGAATAGGATCAGATGGGGGAAAGGAAAGAGATCATAGAGGATTCGCGTTGGGGACGGGAGGCGTATCATAGAGGATCCGCGTGGGGGACGGGAGGCGTATACGGAAGGCGAGGCGGAGTGCATGACGCTCAAGGATCTGGAGGGACTTACAGAATTGGGGGGGGGGGGGGGCAGGTATCCAGGCAGGACTGGCATAACAGAGGATCTGTTCCTCAGACAGCCTGCTCCTATATACAGAACTTCAATCGCAACATCATTTGAGAACGAAACCCACATGTCCATATTTACGAGTTGCATGTCATATGTTAGCTAACAAAAATATGGGAAATACATCGTACAACATTTTTTACAAATGCCTTGTCTTGTCTTACCTGAACACAGTGTCTCAAGACAAATAGGAAAACTGGCCAGCCACCTTTAGTCACGTCTAGTGACATCTACCAAGTGTATTGTGAACATGAAGAGTCGGCAAACTGGGAAACGGTTCGCTGGACGCAACTTGGTGTCACTGCTCGAGCACTCCGGCTGTCAGCTGTGGTGCACTGTGAGTCAAGCACTAGCAGCTGGCATGTATACAGTGCATTCTTGATATAGACTCATCGGTTTAAAAAAGAAATCCGAAACAGGTATCTTATTTTGTCAATATACCTCGAACTTCTCACGCAAAATGTAGGTTCCCCCCTTTTATACGAGCTATTTTCGAAGATTGTAGAAATCAGACCATGCACACGTTTTCACATCGCTGAAGTATCGTTACTTGTTATTGAAATCCTGTACAACACTAAGGCAAGGGCTATATTTCCTCTAAGTATTCTCTCATCATGTAGAAAAATCTGTTCTTATCTGCTATGTTCTGCATCACAGAACTAGAATATTAAACTCAGTTTGTCTCATGACAGAGTGCTATAACTATGCTGGAGTTCTGTCACAGGATGCCTCCTCACTTTTGAACTCTCAAAGTTAACAAATGTCTCATCACATACGAAGTCTCTCAAGGTAACAGCAGAGAGAAGTTTTAAATATCAGGTTTATACTATGTGTCAGTTCATAAATTCGATAATATAGTTGATTTTATTACAATTATCATCTCTCCCTGAGTAGGTTCCGTTAAAAATCTCACTGCAACGGAAAAACGCTTGTTTAATGTTCCAACTCTCGAGTGATATCTGTAGTACTCTCACCCTCGCATCCACCAGCCCAGTGGCATGTCATTCATATCAAATGAATAGGATAGTTAATTAATTTGCTTACGAGCGCCTCTTTGCATGGTAAGTAGTTTCTTTTCCTGCAATTCTATTAGACTCGCTGGATTACACTCGCTAGGTAACCATTGTAGACCTTTCCGTGGTCTTTATTGGCTTCCCACAGGCTAGGTAATTCCTGCCTCTGATACCAAAGTCGGTGGTAACCATCGTCAAATAGCTAAAGACATCCTACGCTATTTGTGTATTGTCTCTCAGTTGTCTTGTCATGTTGGTGGAAATAAGTAACTTAGAATTCTGGTATACTGTTCCCAAACTAATTCTGCTGAGACCTGTCGGCCTACGGGGCAATTGGATGTTTCACTCTCTTCTCCACCCATGCACTGCATGAAAACAGCTGTCACTGGACCTCAAACCTCTTCCCCCACGTCAGGGCTGTACCGCTTCCTGCAGACAACCTACAACCCGCAGTGCCAGACAGCTGTTAATGATTCCAGACTCACAAAAGTTGTCCTATCCTTCTCAGAAGGACTGGGCGCTTAAATATCACTGGGTTAGATACTAGGGCGTTGAATAATATGCTTCCCTACAGCCCTCCTGCAAATCTAAACAGTCTGAGATGTGTTTTCGAAATATCCCGGGAGGTTGATGCAGTGAGCAATAACAAAATAGCTATCTACTGAACGCCCATCCTAAACATGTACAGGTCTGCAGTCCTCAGAATATAGCCCTATCTAAGCGTTCTTCTAGGCAACCGCAAAATTAGTGAGCGGATGCTTTGTGAACTCAAATGGGGATCCCTGGAGGGAAGATGATGCTCTTTTCGAGGAACGCTATTGAGAACTGGTATTTGAAGCTGAATGCAGAAGGATTCTACTACCGACGAGATACATTTCGCATAGGGAGCACGAAGATAAGATACGAGAAATTAACACTCAGAGGGAGACATATAGGAGCTCTGTTTCCCTCATTGTATTTGCAAGTGGAATAAAAAAGGGAAGTGGGACATGATACCCTCCAACACCCACAGTACGGCGGCTTCAGAAGTAAGCATATGTTGTTGTTGTGTCTTCAGTCCTGAGACTGGTTTGATGCAGCTCTCCATGCTACTCTATACTGTGCAAGCTTCTTCATCTCCCAGTACCTACTGCAGCCTACATCCTTCTGAATCTGCTTAGTGTATTCATCTCTTGGTCTCCCTCTACGATTTTTACCCTCCACGCTGCCCTCCAATACTAAATTGGTGATCCCTCGATGTCTCAGAACATGTCCTACCAACCGATCCCTTCTTCTAGTCAAGTTGTGCCACAAGCTCCTCTTCTCCCCAATTCTATTCAATACCTCCTCATTAGTCATGTGATCTACCCATCTAATCTTCAGCATTCTTCTGTAGCACCACATTTCGAAAGCTTCTATTCTCTTCTTGTCTAAACTATTTATCGTCCACGTTTCACTTTCGTACATGGCTACACTCCATACAAATACTTTCAGAAACGACCCCCTGACATTTAAATCTATACTCGATGTTAACAAATTTTTCTTCTTCAGAAACGCTTTCCTTGCCATTGCCAGTCTACATTTTATATCCTCTCTACTTCGACCATCATCAGTTATTTTGCTCCCAAATAGCAAAACTCCTTTACTACTTTAAGTATCTCATTTCCTAATCTAATTCCCTCAGCATCAACCGACTTAATTCGACTACATTCCATTATCCTCGTTTTGCTTTTGTTGATGTTCATCTTATACCCTCCTTTCAAGACACTGTCCATTCCGTTCAACTGCTCTTCCAAGTCCTTTGCTGTCTCTGACAGAATTACAATGTCATCGGCGAACCTCAAAGTTTTTATTTCTTCTCGATGGATTTTAATACCTATTCCGAACTTTTCTTTCGTTTCCTTTACTGCTTGCTCAATATACAGATTGAATAACATCGGGGAGAGGCTACAACCCTGTCTAACTCCCTTCCCAACCACTGCTTCCCTTTCATACCCCTCGACTCTTATAACTGCCATTGCTTTCTGTACAAATTGTAAATAGCCTTTCGCTCCCTGTATTTTAATCCTGCCACCTTCAGAATTTGAAAGAGAGTATTCCAATCAACATTGTCAAAAGCTTTCTCTAAGTCTACAAATGCTAGAAACGTAGGTTTGCCTTTCCTCAATCTTTCTTCTAAGATACGTCGTAGGGTCAGTATTGCCTCAAGTGTTCCAACATTTCTACAGAAAGACCTGAGTCGAAACAAGGCCCCCGGAGTAGACAACATTCCATTAGAACTACTGACTGCCTTGGGAGAGCCAGTCCTGACAAAACTCTACCATCTGGTGAGCAATATGTATGAGACAGGCGAAAGTCCCTCAGACTTCAAGAAGAATATAATAATTCCAATCCCAAGGAAGCAGGTGTCGACAGATGTGAAAATTACCGAACTATCAGTTTAATAAGTCACAGCTGCAAAATACTAACGCGAATTCTTTACAGACGAATGGAAAATTGATAGAAGCCGATCTCGGGGAAGATCAGTTTGAATTCCGTACGTTTTAAGATGTCAGTCCATCCATTTCTAGGCCGCAAAACTCACCCAAGAAGTTATGTCTTATTTATCGAGAAAATAGACGGAACTTCTGCTGCTGATTGTCTCTCCGTAGAAACCTTCGTATTAACCCCTAATTTTTCATTGCAGTCACTTCGCAAGACATATGTGAGATGTTGTAATATGTTTACCAACAATACTAAGAAGACATGGTCTAGAGCTCACATCTCAACTCCCCTTTCGTCACAGTATCACTTACCTGCCGTGTTTTCAAGAATCTTTCAGTCTCTGATACATAGCATTTGAATCCACCTGATTTCGACGAGTAAGACATGATCCCCACTAAGTTACAGACATCTGCTAATTCTCTCGATATCCCATCACATTCCGACAGCACTGTTGCATTAGATACACTATGTGATCAAAAGTAGCCGCACATCTGGTTGAAAATGACTTACAAGTTCGTGGCGCTGGAATTCAGTATGGTGTTGGCCCACCCTTAGCTTTGATGACAGCTTTACTCTCGCAGGCATACGTTCAATCAGGTGCTGGTAGGTTTACTGCGCAATGGCAGCCCATTCTTCACGGAGTGCTGCACTGAGGAGAGGTATCGATGTCGGTAGGCGAGGCCTGGCATGAAGTCGGCATTTCAAAACATCCCAAAGGCGTTCTATAGCATTGAGGTCAGGGCTGTGTGCAGACCAGTCCATTACAGGGATGTTATTGTCGTGTGACCACTCTACTACAGGCCGTGCATTATGAACAGGTGCTCGATCGTGTTGAAAGATGCAATCACAATCGCCAAAATGCTCTTCAACAGTGGGAAGCAAGAAGGTGCTTAAAACATCAATGTAGGCCTGTGCTGTGATAGTGCCACGTAAAACAACAAAACACGACCACACCGTAACACCACCGCATCCGAATTTTACTGTTGGCAGATGACGTTTACCGGGCATTCGTCATACCTACCACCCTTCCATCGGATCGCCACATTGTGTATCTTGTTCGTCACTCCACACAACGTTTTTTCACTGTTGTTCAATCGTCCAATGTTTACGCTCCTTACGCCAAGCGAGGCGTCGTTTGGCATTAACCATAGTGATGTTTGGCTTATGAGCAGCCGCTCGACCATGCAATCCAAGTTTTGTCACTTCCCGCCAAACTATCACAGTACTTGCAGTGGATCCTGATGCAGTTTGGAATTCCTGTGTGATGGTCTGGATAGCTGTCTGCCTATTACACATTACGACCCTCTTCAACTGTCAGTGGTCTCTGTCAGTCCACAGACGAGGTCGGCCTGTACGCTTTTGCGCTGTATGTGTCCCTTCACGTTTTCACTTCATTATCACATCGGAAACAGTGGACCTAGGGATGTTTAGCAGTGTGGAAATCTCGCGCGCAGACGTATGACACAAGTGACACCCAATCACCTGACCATATTCGAAGTCCGTGAGTTCGCAGAGTGCCCCATTCTGCTCTCTCACGATGTCTAATGACTACTGAGGTCGCTTACGTGGAGTACCTAGCAGTAGGTGGCAGCACAATGCACCCAATATGAAAAAGATACGATTTTGGGGGTGTCCGGATACTTTTGATCACATAGTGTAGAAGGCTGACTGGTAGAGAGCTATCACAACGAGAAAAATAGCACACTAACGTACAGAAAGAAATTCATAACCATGCAGAGTATACATGGCCTGCACAAAGAAATTCAGAAGCATAGCACCTACAATTTATCGATATCGAATGACTGACTGTAAATATCCCTCCTGTATTTGACCTAATCAACTTTATCTTATTCCTATGATTAAGATGCTAGAAATATTACAGGGTAATGGTGTCCAAGTCTTTGTTGACAGCACAGCATCTCTCTCCTCGTTATTTTTGTAACATGCAACTGAATAAAACTATGAACTATAAAACTTCGCTGACGTCACCTGGTAGAGAAATTAATAAGATTTTACTGTGTGTGTCTCTTCCGATACGTTGGGAAAGAAATACCGTTGCGTGTTGACATCAACCATATGTGGCGAGCCCATTAAATATACATGTATTGGTCCACTGCCGCAGGTGACCAGTGATCGACGTCACTTCCACAGACCTGTGTAACGTTTTTTCACCTGTACTGGAGGAAGACTACATCGACTATCAAATGTACAAAATCCTATGACCAATACACTGGCTTTTCAGATCTTTAGTGTTACTCTTTGTGGTAGAAATGCTGTCTACAATTTGGAATCAAATCCCTCCATTCAACCACATACTTGCACTGGACCCTAAGGAGATGTCCTTTAATGATTACAGCCACTGGTGAATCGTATTTGTGGCACTCTGATATCTCAAAGCGAGTCACCTTTTTCTAACCTGTGTGCTAAGGATCCCATACAGCAAAATTTCATCGTGGTTTTAGGCAGTCTATCCACATCCTTTACACTGTCCACAGGCTTGGTCCCCCCATCAATTGGTGCCCTCCTTCCTCTCCACCGCCTGCACGTGCGCCTCTATCACTGTATCCCTCTCTCTCCCCAGCTCCCCACCCTCCATGTCCTTCATCAGGGCATTTTCCAGCACCTCCACCCTCCTGGATGACGAACTTTGTCGTGATGTCTACCCCTCCTACCAACTGGCCTTGGTTCCCCATCCCTCCCCATGGCTCCCCTTTCCCCTCTCCCCCCCCCCCCCCCCCGCCCGAGTCTCTTCACCACCTCCTTGGCTATTCCTTCCCTCCACGGCCCCCTTCGGTGCGACCCCCACCCATTCTCCCCCCTCTAGCACCACCCCTTCCCCCCTTTCTTCCCTTCTCCCTCATATCCCTGCCCTGGCAGATCCTCCCAGTTTGTTCTTCGTCATCAGTGTGCTATGTCAATGCTGTGTGGCGCCAAGTGCTGTGGTTTTAATCGTGTGCTTGAGTTGTACATAGTTTTGCTGTCCGTGATTATTCTGTGCTACACGCCACCCATCGCATGGCTGTTTTACTCATTCTGCAACTTTTATGCTACAGCCGTACATTGCCTTGTGTTCTTTTAATCCTT
Organism: Schistocerca serialis cubense; assembly: GCF_023864345.2. Classification (NCBI taxonomy): domain Eukaryota; kingdom Metazoa; phylum Arthropoda; class Insecta; order Orthoptera; family Acrididae; genus Schistocerca; species Schistocerca serialis. The sequence goes on along the minus strand of NC_064640.1, from coordinate 412,094,741 downwards.
ACAGGGTGTGGTTTTTTGTGTAAAATACTTTTTTAGATTTTTGTCTCCATTTTTACAATCATCCCCTTTTGTATGCTCTCTTCCATTATGTTCCCCTTTTTTATGTCTATGTTCTGCCATATTTTCTCCTTTATGTTGTTTTAAATGTCTTCCTGTTATATACTTAATGACTCTTGGCAGAAGAGCAGCACCTATGCTGCTGCCAGCCTACACCACATGGGGACTTGAAATACAATAAAGAAAGAAAAAAGTCATACAATGGTTTCAAAGTGCCATCGTTCTAGTGCAGATTTTTAATACTGGCCAAGTTTTATCTTGTGCTTGTGACTTCAGTGTATCTTACGTGCTGCGCACATCGCCAACTGTGTTTTTATATCTATGTGGACTTTTTTTAACTGTCTCTCCCAATGAACATCTCTGTGTAAGTGTACATTTTAACCTCCATTGTATGCCCCCTTATTATGTTCTTATGTTCCCCTTTCTATTGCCTTTTTATATGTTTCATTTCATTTTTTTAATAGCTGTATTATCTCTCGGCTGAAGAGTGGCGGATTTTGCCCTCTGATGTCCATATGGGGCCATGGAATGAAATTACAGTAAAGAAAGAAAAACATGCGCAGAGGGACACTGCATCGCTGTGCTGATATTATTATTACCCATTCTTAAGCTCCTCCCACAGCAGCTATTTACTTGTTCACTTGTAGATCGGCAGGTGGCTACTCTCCTGTACTTCAGTGCTATCAATATCACACAGTCCGCCCTGATAGCTGAGTGGTCAGCGTGATGGATTGCCATCCAACAGGCCCGGGTTCGATTCCCTGCTGGATCGGGGATTTTCTCTGCTCAGTGACTGGGTGTTGTGCTGTCTTCATCATCATTTCATCCCCATCCGTTGCGCAGGTCGCCCAATGTGGCGTTGAATGTAATAACAACTGCACCAAGGCGGCCGGTCCTGCCCCGCAAGGGGCCTCCCGGCCAATTACGCCAAATGCTCATTTCAATTCCAATATCACACATATAGGTCTATTGGCTAGACTGGCTGAAGCAGCTATGTAGTGCTAGACTAACAGCGAAAATACCGACCTCACATCCAGCAGTTATTAACGAAACTGGATGGAGCTTCTGTCTAGCGCTCAATCAATCACAGCTCAAATTGTTTCAATAAACAATATACTTGCACTGCGTGCAAAACAAAGACTTATGTCAGTTCTGTCCGACAGCTCAGCACAAACTGAGTCCTTTTTCTGCAATTTCCAGATGGGGTGCGAGGGTGGCAGTGGTGGCAGGGGTGGCCCACAGCGTCCTCGTGGGGTGGTGATGTGAACTAGGTCAGCTGGTTTCTGAACCTCACTGTGAACACACAAAATTTCATATTCTCGCCAATAAATTTGTATTTCCCAACATTTTTTAAATTTTCTGCCAGTTCTTGGGGCCTGGGAGTTCCCTGTGGGGATACACGTGCCGACTGGGGAAAGCCAATGACGTCATCAGAGGGTGGCGGTAATTAATTGATCAATTAATTTATTTGTATAATTAATTTGACAGCAACCTGATATCAAAATTGCACCAGAACTCTCTTCGTCCCACTGCTCACTGTCTCCAACTGACTGCGCTCCTACTGACTTTCTCTCCATGGACTCAATTGTGTTACTGACTGCAGTTATGTGTTCGCTAGACCCAGCAGCACACACATGAGCTGTCCACAAAGTTAAATTCAAATTGCCTATCATGTCCAGTGCTCTGCTCTTTAGGGGGGAGTGGGCTGTGTGAAGATGACATCATCAACTAATTAATATACGACAAGAGCAGTGTGTCTAATTTCTCATGTTCTTTATTGCTGCCTGTTCTGCTTTGTTCACAAATGTATACACGTGCCTATCATATTTGTGCACAGTAAAGTGGAGTTTATTACACAGTTATTTCGTGTATGTATTTTATATGTAGGAGATGGTGTCCCTACAAGGTAGCGAAGAAAACTGTATACCTTGTATATGACTCCCTTTGTCTGTGTGTTTTGAAACACAGCCAACTTAACCATTAAATTGTTAAAATTTATTTTGTATGTATTTGAAAAATACAAGGTCAAAAACTATCTTCGTTTTTTAAAAAACCGGTGATTTATGTTTTCATGTGAATCTAGGATTTTCAGAGTTACATTTTTGCTTGTAAAATCATTTTATCTGGATGGCAAATATGGAAAAACGTATAACAAATCAATATCAAAGCACATTTTTTCTTGTGACTATGAAAAACATGAACTGGTGCACCTAAATTTTCAACATAAAAGATCAAGATGGCTTTGGCGTATTACATATCAATGTTTTCTACATTCTATGAAGTTTTCTGGGTCATATACGTACCTCTAAATATGAGTTGTGTACAACCCAGCTGGATTACTGAGGAGTGTAGTAATATTTAAAAACAATATCTGTGGTGTGTAAGAAAAGACAGTTGGTTACTTCACTCTTGGAATGGAGAGACTGGTGATTTGATCCGATTTTTGTGAAAAAGACACACTATAAACACACGCCGCCCCATTTGATCGGTCATAGCCTCGTTTATATCGACATGGTAGCACTAGGCACGTGAGATATAAGACGTCCCAACGCTCAAAACTGATTAAGTGAGCAAAGTTAATGGTTTAAATCAACGTACATAGTGTAGCTACAAGAAAAGCTAAGCTTTCACATATGGCATTGGTCTTTTTACCGTGTGTTACACTTTAAGAGGCATCACACAAATATGCCAGTAAAATTTCAGACAGTGACGTTAATGTCTGGTCTTCTAGGCTCAAAATTATTTAAGTGGGTTGTCCTCAAAGTGTTAAGTTTTAAATGAGACTCAAACGTTCTGTGATTTAAGAACTTCATTGCACATTCTCGCACGTTACATAGTTCATCTTGCGTAAAAGGAAATTTCCTTTGAAAATAACGCTTTTCAAAGAAGCATTCGCAATATTTTCCTGCGATCCTTAAGATGGCGGTGAAAAAACGTACACGAAAATCAAGTTCCGCGAAAACTTAAAACAGAATGAGTCTTTATGTATTCAGTTCAAAAAACTATATTGGGTCGACCTGGAAAGTGTTACTCTGCGAAGTTAAAGCAAAAAACGCAAACGAAAACATTACAAGATCAAAATCTAGTGAAAAAACAGTGGCAAATGTAAATTCAGTGACATCCATATGTAAACATTGCGATGACTTTCGCCTCATTCTAATTAAAAAAAAAAAAAAAAAACAGAGAAATCAGTGAACTTAAAAGGACTGTAGCCTTATTGGAGAAACAGCTGCAACATCTTGGTTGTAAAACTCAACAAACTGAACATCGACTCAACCTTAAAGAAAGATAGGCTACCAGTGACACAAACAAAGGAAGAACGACTGTGGAAACCAGCGAAAAACTTGGAAATATAAAAGTAAGTGCATCAAATCCTTCCCAGGGGACACCGCCTAATCGAAGGTACCTTCAGTGCAGGGCGGGAGGGTTTGCATAATCCGATGAAGTTAAGAGCTGTGTCAGCGGTAGCGTAGCTACTGGCGGGGTCACTCAAGCCAGAGTGGTCTTGACAAAGGAGCCAGACAAAGCGTGTCCCACAACATAGGGCAAGGAGGGCTCTATAGGCATAGTGAAGCCAGCTTCCCTAAAGGAGTAAACTTCATACAAATCCTGGTCCTCCAAGTTGGGGGTTGGGCAAGTGGTTAACAACCCCATCCTTTAAAAGTTCTTGTTGAGAAACCTCAGAGCAAAGAAGCCGGAAGGATTTATGGACGACGACATGGCACTGTTAAAGGCAAAGGAAAACGAAAAAAATGATGTGTTTATTGGAACCTGGAACGTACAATCGCTGTACAGGACGGGGTCATGAGGTCACTGCTTGATAAACTTGATAAAACCAAGGCAGGCGTAATTGCCCTACAGAAAATACGATGGACTGGACATGGAGTGCTTGATATGGGAAGCTGGATAATTTTCTACCTTGGTTTAGAGAGCAACATGAATTTTGTTCAGGGTTCGTGGTACGACAAAAATTTAAACACCTAGTGAGTGGATTCACTGGAATAATATCTAGGATCTCACATATGAGAGTGAAGACCCGATTCTCAAACTATTCATTGAGTAATGTATATGCACACCCAGAAGTATCAGTTGACCAGGATAAAGACACCTTCTTTGAGAACCTTGAGAGCACTTATGATAGATGCCCTGTGTATGACACTAAAATAATTATTGGAGATCTCAATGCACAGAGTGGTAAAGAAGAACATTACCTCCCAGCAATAGGAAAGGAATGAATACACAAATGACAGTGGCCACGGAGTCATTCAGTTTGGACTGACACATAACATTGCTGCAGGTAGCACTATGTTCCCACACAAAAGGATTCATAAAGCAACATGATGTAGCACTGATCAGCGTGCCTTCAACTAAATTGATCATGTAGTTATTGATGGCAGGCATTCCTCAAACTTACTAGATGTACGAACTTACAGAGAAGTTAATGTAAATTCAGACCACTACCTTGTAATTGCAAAACTAAGAGCTCGAATATCCAATGCAAGAAAAATCTCAAGAAAATACCTCAAAGTAAGTATATGGTATCAAAGTTAAAAAATGAAGACATCTCTAAAACGTACTTTGAGAAGGTTGCTGAGAATCTTGCATTATACACCCCTAGTGTAAGTGATAACCTGGATCAGGAATGGAACACTTGCAGCGATGCAGTCATTAAGACAGCAGAAGAAGTTATAGGGAAAGAAGGAAAACAACCGAGGAATTCCTGGTTTGATGAAGAATGTAAGAGAATAAGTTAGGAGAAAAATCTGGCATACACGAAAATGCTTGAGAAATGGTATACTCTTTTAGCGGTAGGAAATTATCAACATAGAAGGAAAGACGAGAAGAAACTGCATTGGAGAAAGAAAAGGGAATGAGAAAGAAAGTAGACTGAAGAACTGGAGACAATTGGAAAAACAAATGATGTTAGAAAATTTTATTAGAAAATTAATAGTGAAAGAAGAGCACTTAAGCCACGCATCAACCTGTGTAAAAGTAAAAATGAGACAGTACTAACTAATGATCAAGAAGTATTGGAGGTTTGGGTAGAGTATTTCAGTGAACTGTTGGATGCTCCAGAGTCCCCTATTGAAGATATCGCAGTCACTCCAGAAGATGATGCCATGGTACATTCCCCTTCCCAAGGAGAAGTGAACAAAGCAATTGCCCAACTGAAGAACAATAATGCACCAGGGACTGACAATATAACATCTGAACTATTGAAAGCTGGCGGAGTTGAGCTAAATCGTAGGATCTACAAGATTGTGTGCCTCATCTGGGAAAGGGAAGAGTTACCAGAAGAATGGAATGTAGGGATAGTGTGTCTGGTGCATAAGAAAGGAGATCTATTTGAATGCAGCAACTACAGAGCCATAACAAATGGTTCAAATGGCCCTGAGCACTCTGGGACTTAACATCTGAAATCATCAGTCCCCTAGAACTTTGAACTACTTAAACCTAACTAACCTAAGGACATCACACACATCCATGCCCGAGGCAGGATTCGAACCTGCGACCATAGCGGTCTCGCGGTTCCAGACTGTAGCGCCTAGAACCGCTCGGCCACCCCAGCTGGCGAGCCATAATACTTTTAAATATTATATATAAAGTACTATCAAATACCCTGTTTAGTAGACTTTCACCTATAGCAGAAGATATTATTGGAAGCTATCAATGCAGGTTCAGACCAGGAAAGTCAACCGTAAACCAGGTATTTACTCTCCGACAAATAGTAGAAAAGACCAATGAATTCAATGTCTGTGTGCACCATCTTTTCATTGACTTTAAATCTGCATATGACACAATAAACTGGGCCAAATACGGGCATTTCGAGTGCCTGGAAAATTGGTGCGTTTAACAGAGGTCACCCTAAAGTATCCACAGTGTGCCATTCGAGTGCCATCAAGGCTATTCACCTCAGTTTCCCACTCGAACTGGGTTAAGGCAATGCCTACTTTTCAACCTGCCACTTGAAAAAGTGGTACGCGAATCGGGTATTCAGACAAGAGGAACTTTCTCCTATAAGGCTGTACAATTGCTGGGATATGCAGATGACTTGGATTTAATGAGCAGAACATTTAGAGATGTACAATGTGCATTTTCAGCTCTAAAACTGAGTGCAGAGAAGATGGGCCTGAGAATTAATGAAAGAAAGACGAAGTATATGTATAAAGGCACTAACCAACCCTCACAGCCCTGAATAACCATTGATGGAATGACATTTGAGCAAGTGGAATGTTTCACCTATCTGGGCTCAAAGATAGAAGCAAATGGCACCACCTTTACTGAAATTATGGCTCACATAAATGCTTCTAACCGATGCTACCTTGAAATGTTGCGACATTTTAAATCCAAACTTATATCACGAGGGACTAAGTGTCGACTTTACAAAACACTGATATGCCCAGTACTTACGTACAGGTCAGAAACATTGCCAATTAGGAAGAAGGGTGAAAACAATCTGAGATCACATGAAAGATGTATATTGAAGAGGATTTTTGGACCTTTATATGAACATGGGACCTGGAGAAGGCGAAGAAATGACGAACTTTATGACTGCTATAAGGAGAATGATTTGGTCAAGTTCATAAAGCTGTGTAGACTGTGATGGGCTGGACATATAATGTGACTCGATGAGACAGATCCTGCTAGGAAAGCCTGCTGCAGTGAACCTGGAGGAAGAAGAGCAAGAGGACGACCTAGGTTAAGTTGGAGTGATGAGGTTGGAGAGGTCGCTGGCAGAGTCGGTTGCCGTAACTGGAGGTCCACGGCGAAGTCCAGAGAGGAATGGCAGAAAATTATTGAGGAGGCCAAGTCCCATCCCGGGATGTAGTGCCAATGGAAAAAGAAGCAGAAGAAGAAGAAGAAGTGCATCAAATAGCTATAAGGACAAACGTGATTCTGCAAACAATAGCACTCAGAAACATATGAGTCCAGATAATAATTACAAACACCAACCGTGCACTGTAAATGTTTCGCTCGTGTCGCATCGTAAACAAAGTAATGTGATTAAAAAATCAGTCGACTGGCCTCAAGTGTGCAAACAAGAACGAAAAGTCTTAATTTTTGCTGGTAATCATGGACATCAGATAGCAGAAACGGTGGAAGATACAAAGACTAACACAAGTGTCCTCGCCTTTGTCCAGCCAGGAGCAGGCATTGCAGAAGTGACAAAAACATTGCTGAAGTAGTGAGAAAACCTTGACTCAAAAGACTGTGTCGTAATTTGTGCAGGTGCAAATGATATTGCCAGAGACAAAGGTGGTGAACTCATCACCGCTCTTGAAATTGTGCTACCCAAATTAGGCAACACAAATGTAGCTGTTGTAAATCGACCACACAGACACGACCTATCTCCTAGACCATGTGTAAATAAATTAATAGGAAGAGTAAACAAACAGATAGTTGAAGTATGTAAAAAATTTCTGTATGTGAACTTAATAAATGTAAGCAAGTTAGACAGATCGATATGTACCAGCCATGGCCTTCATTTAAATCACAGTGGGAAACAATTTTTGGTTGAAGAAATCTGTTGTTTAGCAAATCTGAGTCACAAAAGGTATAGTATTGAAGCAGTCCAAAGTACCTTGGACAAATACGTCATAAAGAAAGATGTGATGACTTATAAAAAGGGCGAAAGACATTTTAGGAAAGTAGACTATAACAGAAAAAAATGTGATGCAGAATTAAATCGCAAATACACACCGAATATTTACACCAGAATGTGCAGTCATTAACAAACAAAGTTGATGAAATAAACATACTCCTCAATAGCGTATGGAAAGTTGTTTCAGTTTTATGTTTTTGTGAGCAATGGTTACAAAATGAGTATTTTCAATCCTTAAAAATATGGCATTTTAACCTTGCAAACTGATTTTGTAGAATGGAATCAATACATGGGGGAACTTGTATATATGTAAAAGATAATGTAGATTATAAGAGTATAGCCTCTGTTTGCAAACTAGGGTGTGAAAAAGTCTTTGAAATCTCAGCTGTTCAGATAATGTCTGAAAAAGCTATTATTTTATGTGTGTATAGATCTCCTGTTAGGAACATTAGCATCTTTATTTTTTTTTTCAAAAAAACTGGACCTTGCATTACGCAAACTCAAGACAACTGGGAAAACAGTGGTTCTGTGTGGAGATTTTAGTACTGACATTGCCTACGCAGGGAAAAGTTCTTAAATATTATAAAAGACTACAATCTTTGTCTGACTGTTAGCTTTCCAACACATGTAAAAAAAAAAACTCGTGTCACTCCCCTTATCAGGTATGTGTAAACATGGACAAGTGTACATCAGAAAACTTTGATACAGGCTATATTGACCAACGTTTGCAATTACTAACCATACCTGGAAATCACATCTCATCCAGTGCACAAAATATTATCCCTAAAAAGATTTATAATTAGAAAAATATTGAACACTTCCAGTATCTAATCACCGAACAATCTTGGAGAGAAGTATATGATACTTCTATTACCAATGAAAAGATGGAAAATTTTTTGAAAATTTTCAAGCATAACTTTGACATAGCTATTCCACAAAGGCAAGTGATTTCCAGGAGCACAGATAGATTCAAAAACTGGATTACATCAGGCATTAGAGCACCTTGTAAATGGAAGAAGGAACTTTTTTGCAGTCAGAAACTGACAGCAGTCCAGAATTTCTTAGTTATTTCAAAAAATGCAAACTAGTTTTGGAATGTGTCATAAAATGCGCAAAAATTAATTTGGAAATCCACCTAATATGACATGGAAAGAACTTTCATCTATTAAAATAAATAATATATCAATGTTCCTCAGTCCAATAGTACCAACAGAGCTCCTAAATACCATCAACTCACTGAGGCGTAATTATTCAACTGGTACTGATGATATTCCCGATTATATTATAAAAATATCAGCAAGACAAATACTCTCTTCTTTATTAGACATTTGCAATTCTTCCTTATCATGTGGTGTCTTCCCACAGCAACTGAAAATGGCAAAAGTAATACCACTATACAAAAAAAAGGGTGATCGGCAATGTAGGGGTAACTATAGGCCTGTGTCTCTACTGCCAGGGTTTTCGAAAATTATTGAAAAAGTGTTCCTTTCAGGACTAACTACATTCTTCAACAAGAATAATATTATTTATGGGTGTCAACATGGCTTCAGACCACAGCAATCAACTGAAACAGCCACTTTCAACCAGATGAACCATGTCTTAAATGCAGTGGATAACCACAGAAATATCTCAGGTTTATTCCTGAACCTAACAAAAGCTTTTGATATGACTGATCATTCTGTGCTTCTGAGGAAGCTTGAATGGTATGGTGTAAGAGGTGTGACAAATCTGTGGATTAAATCATATTTGGAATATCCTTCTCAGGTAACTGAAATTAAGTACATGGAAAGAATTGAAATCAAGGTACAACTTTCAGAACTATGTGGACTAAGTCATGGTGTTCCACAGGGCTCTATTTTGGGTCCCCTTCTTTTTTAATACACATTAATGGTTTCCCATCAAACGTTAGAGATTCTGAACATGTACTGTATCTATTGAGTGAAGAAACTAAAGACGAAAATGTCACTGCATCTGCAAAAGATATTACAAAAGAAGTGTCTGAATGGTTACCAGAAAGAGGCTGATTGTTAGTTCCTAACAAACGGTACTCATGAATTTCCACACAGATCAAAATAAAAACGCGCCACAACCCGTAATATGTATAGATAACCAAATCATTAGTGCTATCAATGAAACTAAATTTCTTGGGATTCATATCCAGAAAAATCTTAAATGGAGCACTCATATCACATCGCTAAAATCAAAACTAGCAAAAATGAGCTATGTAGTAAGAATTATTTGCAACAATACTACTGCAGAAACGGTTAGGGCTGTATACCTTTTCTTGTGTGCATTCAATACTGAAGTACTGTATCCTTTTCTAGGGAAATGTACACCAGGCCATAACAGTTTTCAGGAAAAAAAGGCAATTATAAGAATATTTACAATATGCTTCTCTGTACTCTCCACCAATAACAACCATGTTGTGTCAGCTAACAAATACCTTACAGAACAGTTGCTGTATGGTTTTCTAACGACATTCTACTGTATGTGTATTGAGGTAATGATGATACATGCAAGTTGACTGCTGTCTCTGATGCTTTCCTGGAAAAGAGAACCATCTGCCTCTAAACTGACATTGATCTGTGTTAAAGGATGATAGAAACTAGATGGAGTGATCAGCTGAAAGGGATTGTAATGATATATTATTTAATCGTAGGCTGGTGATGCATTAGAGAGAGAGAGAGAGAGAGAGAGAGAGAGAGAGAGAGAGAGAGAGAGAGAGAGATGTTGCTGAAGGTTATTTATGAAGCATTTAACCATTTTTTCCGTTGTTATCTCAGAGTGCTTCAGTTGTGTGATATAGTTTACGATCGACTTGTACACAACTGTTGTGTGTTCTATGTGTGACAATCTACATGCAGTTGTCAACAGCAAACGTCTCCATGCCACAGTCTACTTCAATAGAATTTACAATGAATCATGTCCATCAATGGAAAAGCCTATTGCAACACCCTCCTGTAGACAAACGAAGATGTATCCAAATTACTCCACTTCTCTACCTTATCTTGGATGTAAATGGAGTCTTCAGTTTCATAATGGCAGTGATTCTAAGTTAGTGACAGGTGTTTGAGAGGTATGGCAAACCTTATGTATACATTTGCTTGACGGGTTCCTGTTTACAGAGTTAGTGCACGATGGCGTGTATTTTCATATGTCAAACACTGCTGCTATGCATTTGTCTGTTTCCTTTTTAAGATGCGTTTTCTGCTACTGACGATCATTTTATAGGACTGATGCAAGCACAGTATAATGCCTGAAGTGTAATCAGATATGAACAGTGGACAGTATACACTTCACCGATAAGGGGTGCTAACCTCCTTGACAAGTGTGCATCTGGAGAGAGATTGTCTACTAGTCATGAGTAAGATTGGTGCGGAACAGTCTTCCCTGAACAGTTGTTATGGACTCAGCTCACTCTGTTCCTACACGAGACATGGATTGTTGTGGGTATAGCACCCTCCTACTTCTGGCTAGCTAAGAAAGTAAATTGGTAAGAATGTTGTAGGAGGTTTAGTCAAAGACAATGTGGGGAGATCTTTCAATCTCAAACTTTCTCTTAAGGATGTGAGAACACACTGTGACTCCCATCCACATAGTGAAAGGTGGGCAACCACGTGCCATGATGGAAGTGCTACAAATATGTAGATAACCTAACTGCTTAGGTATAGGACAATGTCTGGTAAGCTTTGGTGTCTATGTTCGAGAACTAACCATGAATGGATGCATTGCGCAGGCATCTATCTACATCCATAATCTAGTACAGGGCTTCACAACGTACGTGCTCCCGGAGCAAGCTGTGAGTAGCCAGGCGCGAACACGGAGCAGCGCGGGCACACTACCCCCACTACCGGACCAGAGCCAAGAGTGAGGAGAGTCATGTGGGGCACACAACAGCTGCCACCAGTCAATATAAATCCGCGGCCACATGCAGGGATATCACTCACGAATTACTACTGCGACAAATGAAACAAATAAAGGAGAATGTACACGTGCCACATAATTTTATTGGTTTAGTGTACGCCTTTAGATTCGTATTAATTTGTGAACTGTTACACAATAAAAGGTGTCACTGAAGTGTGGGATTCTCGGTTATCTTGTACTTTTTGCCCTTTACAATTGCGTCTATGTTCGGAGTAATTGTTCTTGTGCACTGTAGGCGCAGCGTGCAGTTTAAATTTCGATCAGACAATGCGTTTCTCAGGCGCGTCTTGTTACATTTCATTGCAGAGAACAGTTGTTCACAAACATTGTAACCGCCAGTTTGTGCAAACGAGGAAATCTATCCTGAGGGAAGTGTCTGCAGAATTCAAATGGTTCAAATGGCTCTGAGCACTATGCGACTTAACTTCTGAGGTCATCAGTCGCCTAGAACTTAGAACTAATTAAACCTAACTAACCTAAGGACATCACACACATCCATGCCCGAGGCAGGACTCGAACCTGCGACCGTAGCGGTCACGCGGTTCTAGACTGAAGCGCCTTTAACCGCACGGCCACACCGGCCGGCTGTCTGCAGAATTCCAAAATGTTTTTCTTGTTCTGAAATTTGTCTCTGTATTCTCTGTTACACTGCAGGTCAATAAGTTCTAGTAGCAGCTCAGGACGAATCTCTTCAATATTCGCTGAATATGGAGAGGAGAACAGATCAAAATCACTGTCTAGTGCTGTCAGATCTTGAAAGCGTTGATCAAATTCTTCCTTAAGGGCAACTAAACTATGTGAATAACGTTCACAGTCTTTGTGAACATCTTGCATGGATGATAATTTAGGAAAATGAGCTAGATTTCCTGTTTCCAGCTGACTCACCCAAAGTGTCAATTTCATTTTAAAAGTTCGTTTTCGATCTATGAAATGAATACTTAGCAGATTTTTACCTTGCAGTGAAATGTACAAAGCATTCAGATGGCTAGTTAAATCTGCTAAGAACGCGAGATCACATTTCCATGAAGGCTCTTTCAATTCAGGAACACACATGCTATTTATTTCCATGAACATATTTATCTCATATAATAGGCAAAAAAATCGATTTAATAATTCGTCACGACTAAGCCAGCTGACCTCGCTGTAATAAGGCAGGCTACCATACTGGCTTTCTACATCCTCAAGAAAGCTTTTAAATTGCCTGTGTTGTAGCCCATGCTTCGTTATATAATTGGTTGTACGAACAATAACACTCATCACATTTTTTAGAGTGATACTCTTTGCACACAAGTTTTCCTGGTGGATCACACAGTGAACGCCCCTTCTTTCATTCGGCACGGTCAGTTTTTTCATTTTCTCCTTCAACAGCGCAATGAAACCTGATTCTTTCCCTGTCATCGCTGGTGCACCGTCTGTAGACACTGAAACTAAAGAATTCCACGACAATCCTTTATTTTCAACACTTTCTTCAACACTACTTCAAATATCACCTCCGGTTGTAGTGTTCTTCATGGCTACTACATCGAGGAGCTCCTCCCTCACCTGAAGATCTCTATTAACACCTCTAATAAATATGGCAAGCTGCGCTGTTCCAGTGATATCAACACTTTCTTCCAGAGCTAGAGAATACGCCATAAAATCTTTACAGATATTTGCAAGCTGGCTCTGGACGTCGTCTGCCATGTCCTGTATGCGACGCATAATGGTCATGTTAGATAATGGCACAATCCGAAACTGTTCAACTTGAGATGGACACAAATGTTCCGCTGCAACTACCAAACATCCTTTTATTAAATCGCCATCAGTGAAGGGGCGCAGGGATTTTGCTAAAAGCAAAGCAATTTTGTAACTCACTCTGAGAGCTGCCTCAGTTGATTTTTCTTCGTCGTCCAGATCTTCTTCGGATAGCTTCCTTTTAAGTTTAACAACTTCCTGTGCACGATCTGGTCCATCACATTTTCCACTTCCGTAGTCTTTCGCGTGGTACGACATATAATGTCGCTGCAAATTAAATTTCCTAAAAGAATTCAGCGTTTTGTGACGTACTAAACATTTTGCAACACCATCTTTTACTGTTAACAGATACAATTCCTTCCAATGGGGGTTGAACTGCGAAAACATGGTTGGGGTTACACAACGGCGACTTTACATGATTCTTAAGCTGCGAAGTGACTGTTAGAGCTGATCGTAGTACTTTAAACGTTACACAGTCGGCGCGAATTCAACAGGCACGCTGCGGCCCTGTTCAAACGTGCGCGCGCATTTCCCCTCCCTCCCCACTCCGCGACCTTGCACCTGCTCGCGAGCACGTGCCTGAGCAGACGCGAGTACTCGCGCTCAAAACCGGCCAGTTGTTAAGCCCTGATCTAGTATGTGACACACACAAAGTAATGAAGGGGTGGTTTAGTGATGATACACAAACTGGGAAGCATGTTGCCGTGTCATTGTTTGTAGCTGAAATTACAGAAAACCTGGTCAAACAGCTAAAATTGATCACACTATCAACTGTGGTGCTTATTGCAGTATTTTGTCCCCTTTTGAGGTGTCTTTTCCATCACATCCATCCACTGGTACGCCGCTGATTATTACATAATGATTGGCTGACGTCACTTGTTTGAGTTTGAGAGGGTCTTGAGGAGACCAACACCTTCTGAGGGATGGCCATCACCGAAATAGTGATCACGTGTATAGTTGCAATTAAGATTGAATGCTCCTGATCTCTTCAAAATGGAACACCTACACATCTGCTACTGCATCACTGTGAAAGATGAGATTAAATGTAGAGGATATCACCCACGGGAAGCTGTTTGGGAATGCTTCACAATGCCATAAATTCTTCCATTTTCCATATGTTGTGATGTCTAACACATTATTGTTAGTAAGATACACTGCCTTGTTTACATCATGCTTTCTGTGAGAGCCAGTAGAATGAAATGTGTTAATGTCGGTTAAGCACCTGTCACAAATCTTGAAGTCGTAGTGAAAAAACAAAATGTATGGCGATTTCTCTACCATGTGATGCTAGCAGAGTTTTTATGGTTCACAGTTTTTCTCTGTTGGATGGTATGAAATAACAAGGATAGAGAGAATGTTTGGGTGGCAGACCTGAATGCACCCCAAGGGATGCAGATCTCCTTCAGACTGCAGTACCTGTATGTAATTTGGAGATGCACTGCAATGCAGTAGCAAAATCCTTGTCCTTCTTCTTCCAGTTCCCGTATGATGTGGAGACGTCCTAATTTTCCCGATAAGAAACGCCACCGTAAATGCTCATTTCGTCTTTTTACTACCTTGTGTTGCAGGAGAAAGTTTCGTTTACGCTGGCCTTACAGACTGTCCACAGTTGGCAGAGCTATAACAACATGCTCCCATTTTCACTGAGTAGTCAAAACACGGTCCTGTCGCTTTAACTCAGCTCATCCCGTTTCTCCACGAAATGCAGAAGGCGGTAGACATAGCACTCTCTTACTTCTGCTCAGTTACAACTTAAATTGGGATGATAAAATGGACAAAGCTGCAGGGAGGGCAGAGCAGAGACTGAGGAACAGTTACAAGATGCAGGGGGCACGTTGAATTTTTTCTGTATGGGGTCCTTAGCTGATAGATTTGAAAAAGGTGACTCGTTTCGAGGTATAAGTGTGCCATGAATATGATTCACCAGTGGCTGCGATCTTTAAAAAGACATCTCGATATGATCCATCTCGATAGGATCCAACGCAAGTATGTGGTTGAATGGAGCGATCTGATTCCAAATCGCAGACAGCATTTCTACAAGAAAGAGTAACACTATAGATAGCCCACCCTGTTAGCCGAGTGGTCTAACACACGGGTTTCCGGAGTGGGAAGGAGCGTCTGGTCCCCGGCATGAATCCACCCGGCGGACTTGTGTCGAGGTCCGGTGAGCCAGCCAGTCTGTGGATGGTTTTTAGGTGGGTTTTCTATCTGCCTCAGCGAATGCGGGTTCGTTCCCCTTATTCCACCTCAGCTACACTATGTCAGCCATTGCTGTGCAAACAAGTTCTCCACATACACGCACACCACCACGTTGCTCTACCATGCAAACATAGGGATTACACTCGTCTGGTGTGAGACATTCCCGGGGGGGGGGGGGGGTCATCGGGGGCTGAACCGCTCAATAACCCTGGGTTCGGTGTAGGGCGGCAGAGGGGTGAAGTGGACTGCGGTAGTCATTGTGAGGTTGTGGACCACTGCAGTGCGGATGGATCCTCTCTGTCGTTTCTAGCGCCCGGTTAACATATAATACAATTCAATACAACGCTATTGATCTGAAAAGCCACTGTACTGGTTAGAGGATTTAGTACATTTCTCACGACCTCAAACTAGTGTTGCATTTTTAAGTGATTCATTACATAACACACCATCTATTGTATGTGATCATTTTCAATCAACCATCATTTTTCCTCACCTCTAACTCTGTTGATACACTGCAGAACCTCTGTTACATTGCCTACATGGTGTCGAGATATAATACGTTACAAATGCTGTTTGTTACCGTGTGATATATGTAGCCGTGGCAAGAGGGGGTTGCAAATGTCCGCTTAACATCACGTTCCCTACTCAAATCACTTTCTAAATTCGGTGATAAGGGTGATTTTATTACGAGCTTGCAACACTGGCATCATGCACCTGTACTTTTGGTCTGTTAGTACACACCCTACAATGTGCATCTGTATTCAATGTCATGGTATTTGTGTGGGAGACCACTTCATTCAGAAGCAATGCCATACCTCGATTTATAAAGCATGTATAGTTTGGATATCCTTAGCGATACTTGTGTGTACCTGATGAACGAAGACCGCTTTTTTTGCAGAGTGACAGTAACATGGACGTTGCGATCGTGTCTTTACCAAGGTCTCTTATACACTGAAGCGCAAAAGAAACTGGTACAGGCAATCGTTTCCAAATAAAGAGATATGTAAACAGGCAGCATACGGTGCTCAGGTCGGCAACGCCTATACGAGTCAACAAGTGTCTGGCACAGTTGTTAGATCGGTTACTGCTGCTACCACGGCAGGTTGTCAAGATTTAAGTGAGTTTGAACGTGGTGTTACCGTCGGCGAATGAGCAATGGGACACAGCAACTCCAAGGTAGCGATGAAGTGGGCATTTTCCATACGACCATTTAGCGAGTGTATCGTGAATATCAGGAATTCGGTGAAACGTCAAATTTCCGACATCACAGTGGACGGAAAAAGATCCTGCAAGAACGCGACCACCAACGACTGAAGAGAATCGTTCACAAGTGCAGCCCTTCCGCAAATGGCTGCAGATTTCAATGCTGGGCCATCAAAAAGTGTCAGCATGCGAACCATTCAACGAAACATAATCGGTAATGGCTTTCGGAGCCAAAATCCCACTCCTGTACACTTGATGACTGCGTGAAACAAAGCTTTATGCCTCTCCTGGACCCATCAACACTGAAATTGGAGACATGTTGCCTGATCGGAAGAGTCTCGTTTCAAATTGTATCAGCGGATGGACATGTACGGGTATGGAGACAACCTCAGGAATCTATGGACCCTGCATGTCAGCAGGGGACTGTTCAAGCTGGTGTGGGGCGTGTGCTGTTGGAGTGATATGGGACCTCTGACACGTCTAGATGTGACTCTGACAGGTGAGATGTACATAAGTATCCTGTCTGATCTCCAGCATCCCGCGTACTTGGGCAATTCCCGCAGGACAATGCGACACTCCACACTTCCAGAATAGCTACAGACTGGTTCCTGGAACACTTTTCCGAGTTTAAACACTTCCGCTGGCACCCAACTCACCAGAAATGAACATTATTGACCATATCTGGAATGCCTTGCAACGTGCTGTTCAGAAGACACCTCCACCCCCTTGTAGTCTTACGTATTTATGGACAGTCCTGCAGGATTCATGGTGTCAGTTCCCTCCAGTACTACTTCAGACATTAGTCAAGTCCATGCCATGTCGTTTTCCGGCACTTCTGCATGCTCACGGGGCCCTTACATGATATTAGGAAGGTGCACCAGTTTCTTTCGCTCTTCAGTGTAAGATGATAACTTCTCTCTTTCTAAGAGACACTGGTACCACCCACAAGAAAAACAAATGAGGCATGTCCGTCCATCGCGGATTTTCGCTCAATTTTTTTGTGCCACCAGCAATCAGTAAAGGATGTGGGATAGATTCGCTGTGAGGCAGGGTTATAATGTTTTTGTCGGGGGAGGGGGGGGGGGGTTAGTTTCTGTGGTCATTGTTCCAACATGTGCAGAGAAAATGACTATGTGCT
Organism: Schistocerca serialis cubense; assembly: GCF_023864345.2. NCBI lineage: Eukaryota > Metazoa > Arthropoda > Insecta > Orthoptera > Acrididae > Schistocerca > Schistocerca serialis. The sequence continues at coordinate 412,076,883 of NC_064640.1, read as the reverse complement.
ATCGTAAGTGGATGTATTGATTTGACGTGGGAGATTGCGATTACAAAGGGCCGATAGCCATAAGGCTAATGTCATCAGATTGAGGCTGCATTCGCAATATTTAATTGTAATTACAATGATAAATATGTCGCTGGTTTCCTAGCACGACACCATTTGGCGTGAGGGGTGCGTGGCGAAGGTAGCCTGTCGCCAAAATGAATGGGCATTTGCGGCTTGAGGCTCTCGCGAGCGGCGGGTGCAAAGAAAAGTTCCAGCTGGCCGGCTAGTCAGTTCCTACCCCAGCTGCAGGGCCAAGTCCGGCGGTGGCGCCTTCTGGGTAGCTAAATAGCGATTTAATACTCAATATGCGTTGGGCTGTCTCCGTGATCTCGTGTATTGAATATATTGTCTGTCGAAAATTGAGCGATTCAACGTCGATCACTGGTAAGTGTTGGTGCTGGACATACTGATAACATCTGAAGTCCTACCACTACAATCCTTCCCGGATGCCCTCCATGGCTGGGGTTGGTACAGTTTGCCATAAATTCACGTACACTGTGGCAACTAGCGCTGTGTGACACTCTGACCTGCGGCGCTGAGTGAGGATGCAGGGAAATGAGCGCGAGGGATGTACGAATGTTCCAGTGATCTCCAACATCTAGCCATGACAACAACTACTGCGGAATGGAAAGAGGTGTAACTGTGTGGTCCTTACTGCTTCTCAATAACAGTCCAGTGGACTCTATCTTGCAGCAGAAAGGTGGAGGTGGTATTCGTTGTTTTTACTATTTGATGCATTCGTGTGATTTTCGGTTCGTGTTCCTGTGATGCTGCAGCTGTGTCGATTTCTGGCGTCAGTGCGCCTCTTCGCAAAATATTGTTCTTTGGTCAGAGAGGCCTGGTGTGGATAGCAGCTTTAAGCTCGCTGGGCGAGCCTGTGGTGACTTGTGTACTGGACGACAGAGGGTGGATTAAGCCGTGTAGCGAGAGCCGGACGCATGATAGTCGTGGACTGCAACCGCGGGAAGTGCTACAGCGTCGTCCAAGTGATGGGTCAGTGGCCTGGAGGTTGCTACTTAGTCGATGCATGGCGGTGAGCGCATCACAGAGTATTTAGTGCCTCGCACTCTTACTGATTTTGGTGAGCGTCGGCATCCAGTTTGGAATTTGCACTGCGTCTTACGCCTTGACTGGAACAGCAATTCATCCATCTGTGATCGACTCCAGTCGCGTGCACGTTCATCCTGTACATGGAACTGTTTTGTCAGCAAGTCTCGGGAGCGTTTTCCGTATATCGTCTGGGACACATCACAGTGGATGTTGCATGGGTGTGCGAGTTGAGCTTATCATTGACTGTAGTGCCACGAAATTGTACCCCGGCAGTATCCTGCAAATTTCCATGTGTGCATAGTTAATTTGAAGTCTTCTTGATGTAGACTTTGTGGGGTGTGTAAATAGTGTTGAGTTGTGCACTTCAGGGCACTTTGTGGCTGTGGATACGTGTTCTCAGGTTCCACTGGCCGAAATGTGCGTGTAAGGGAGTTAACTAATTTCTGTGATTACAAAGCTGTCAATCAATTCCATCAAGGTTTATCTGTATTGTTCCAAATTGCCTCGTGTTCAAGAGGCAGGGTGAACGTAACGTTAATTAAGATTGATAGTGATAATTTGTCTGTAGTAAAGAGAGCCATGTACTTATGTATCTGAAACTGATGAAAGAGTTATTCGAGTGCGGCCGCAGTGAAGTGTAATTATATTTTGTTATTGGTTCTTCCGTAATTATACTCCAATGTTAGTTTTCTCACAACTGATTGAACTGGCATTAAGTCATTCAGGTGTCAGTATCCCTATGGCCAGTTACGGTGCACTAACGTGAATGAGTTACTGAACTTAATCTCATTTGGTTTAGAAAGAATACCTCGGATGATTTCAAATTTTTATGGTTATTGGTTTCATGTTTACAGAAAAAAGGAAGCTTGAGCAATCTAGAACTCCAGCGATTATTCTAAATACCTAGGATCATTGTATTTTTTAAGTTATTGGTTCTAATGTTAAATGGAAATTTTGGGTAATTTAAAATTTCAGTATTTAACTTTATATATTTTGGAAGATTTTAAATTCTAAAAATTTTGCATGATAATATTTTAAGGATTATTGGTTTTAATGTCTTAAGAAAAAGAAAGTATGAATATTCTGTATACCTGCATAACTAAGTAAACCAATAAATATTCAGCTACTGTGCTCAGCCGCTTACCACACCAGAACCATTGTGTTCTAGCTTGACCAGCTCCAAAGTTATCTTTACCTTTCGAATTCTTTAGAAAAGGTATCAAATGTTAGCACAGAGTGTGGTTACGAAGCTGTACACAGGCATACATTGAATTTTCTTTAGGTACGTTGTATTAGTATTGTAAGGAAGTGTTTTGTTGTATTCTGGTACAGTTCATTGTTTTTGTGATTTCAGCTTTGATTTAATATGGAATCATAAGGTGTCCTGGGGCTGACGTATTTACGCAAGGATTGCTTGCGGTATGAGCCCTGGATTAGAAAGTCATCCAAGGAGGGCACGACTGTGGAATTATGCCACAGACTGCGAGGGGTATTGGAGAAGCCTGTAAACATTAGCTTGCAGATGGTTGGGGAGGTAAGTACCGCATGTGCTGCATGTTTGTCGTTGCACGCCGGCATTCAGGAAGGTATTGCTCTAGCGGAAGGCTGCTCCCCCTCTCACGCCCAGCTTACGCGATTGCACGCTCTGGCAGATCATGTGGTCAGTAGGATTAATGATGTTTGTTCAGTAAATCAGAATGTTAAGACTGTGGAAGTTATATCTAAGTTGCAAGATCAAGCCTTGTCTATGCAACGGCAATTTCCCGTCTTAGCATACCTGAGGAAGGTAAACTAGAAAGGGGTTATGCGTGTAATGAGTTAGGGGAAGTTAACCTGCAAGTAAATATGTTGAGTCAACTTGGTAAACTGCCGGATCCCCTCCTGCCGGTCATCCAGGGTATCTGCATTTTATTGGTTAGTTCTACTGGTAGCATAACCAAAGTGTTGTGGTTAATGTGCAAATTGCGGGAGCAGGCCAAAGTGTTATTGGTGAACCATAAGTTGATATTCCAGATGACATATCCATTGTTGGATGGTTGATTGCATAGAGTGATTGCTAAAGCTATGCAGGCAGGTGAATCTCTCCAGGCTTATCGTAGGAGAATCTTGGTGGACTGTTTAGGCCCACATAGAAGAAAGGAATTAATGGATGAGCATTATTACAGGGTACAAGATGAGAATGAATTCTTGGGGGATTGTGTTTAGAAAATACGGATGGCAAAGCTTGCGTTCTGTGTAGATGAGACAGGGGCTGAGGCCATTACGAATATTTTGGAGAGGTTACGACCTCAGGATCGTTCTTGTCACGTTCTTCACTAAGTCACGCACCTTTTCAGAACTTGATAAATGGTTACTAATGCGGAAAGTGTTAGTTGACACGGTGAAAGGCATTGGCAAATTATGCCTCCCAGAAGGGCAACTACAGGAATACCAGGAAATGGGCCAAATGCTAGTACAGAGAGGTACATGTGATATAAGTATTTTTGATATGGGAGCTTGCAGTATATGGTTAAGGAATGCAGGGAGCCCTGTGAGGAGCTTATGAACAGCTGATGCCAGGGTGTCCCCTCTGGGGTTGCCTCTTGCCAGCCTCTGTGGGTGTATCCATTGGTTTGTGCTGTTAATCCCACACTGACCCCATTCACGTGTGCCACTGTCAGGTGGGCACCATTGTGCATACTGAGAGATCCAGGTAGTAGCACATACTTAAATGATTTACATTGGTATAACAAACATAAAAAAATGGCGCGTTTCCCAGGCTTGCGATGAGCAAAAAACATGTAGGTCTTTATCAAGTGAAATGTTGAAGCTGTTTGGTAGTGTACGTTGTAAACTTAGTATTGGGCAGTTTTCTTGGCCAGTTGAATTTCTTGTAGTGGTAGGACTTCCTATCTGAGTGACACTGGCATGTGATGCTTTAAAAGGAACCTAGTGTTGTCTAGATTATTCCAGTGCGGGATTGTACACACATCGAAAAAAGTTTTTCATCACCCCAGATCTGAGAGTTCTGGAACCTGTACAGAAAATTGGAATAGAGATCAACATAAACATCATTTCCGCCCTTTTTACTGCTCATGAAAACATTGCATGTTGTACCACCATACAGCGAGTCCTTCATAGGTGGTAGTCCAGATTGCTGTTGACACCAGTACCTCTATTACTCAGTGGCACATCCTCTTGCATTGATGCAGCCTGTATTCGTTGTGGCATACTATCCCCAAGTTCATCAAGGCACTGTTGGTCCAAATTGTCCCACTCCTTAATGGCGATTCAGCGTAGATCCCTCAGAGTGATTGGTGGGTCACGTCATCCATAAAGAGACCTTTTCAATCTATCCCAGGCATGTTTAAAAGGGTTCATGTCTGGAGAACATGCTGGTGACTCTAGTCGAGTGATGTCGTTATCCTGAAGCAAGTAATTCACAAAATGTGCACGATGGGGCGCGAATTGTCGTCCATGAAGACGAATACCTTGCCAATATGCTGCTGATATGGTTGCACTATCGGCCAGAGGATGGCATTCACGTGTCGTACAGCCATTATGGCGCCTTCCATGACCACCAGCGGCATACGTCGGCCCATACAATGCCCCCCAAAACAGCAGGGAACCTCCACCTTGCTGCAGTCGCTGAACAGTGTGTCTAAGGCGTTCAGCCTGACCAGATTGTCTGGCTGAAGGCATATGATGTGAAGAGAATGCGATGCCAGTCCTGAGCGGTCCATTCGGCATGTTGTTGGGCCCATCTGTATCGCGCTGCATGGTGTCGTGGTTGCAAAGATGGACCTCGCAATGGACGTCGGGAGTCAAGTTGCGTATCATGCAGACTATCGCGCACAGTTCGAGTCATAATGCGACGTCCTGTGGCTGCACGAAAAGCATTATTCAACATGGTGGCGTTGCTGTCAGGATTCCTCCGAGCCATAATCCGTAGGTAGCGGTCATCCACTGCAATAGTAGTCCTTGGGTGGCCTGAGCGAGGCATGTCATCGACAGTCCCTGTCTCTCTCTGTATCTCCTCCATGTCCGAACAACATCGCTTTGGTTCACTCCGAGACGCCTTGACACTTGCTTTGTTGAGAGTCCTTTCTGGCACAAAGTAACAATGCGGACGTGATCAAACTGCAGTATTGACCGTATAGGCATGGTTGAACTACAGACAACACCAGCCATGTACCTCCTTCCTAATGGAATGACTGGAACTGATCAGCTGTCAGACCCCCTCCGTCTAATAGGCGCTGCTCATGCATGGCTGTTTACATCTTTGGGAGGGCTTAGTGACATCTCTGAACAGTCAAAGGGACTGTGTCTGTGATACAATATCCATAGTCAAAGTCTTATCTTCTACGAACCAGGGTGATGCAAAACTTTCCTTGATGTGTGTATTTTAAATTTCTGTCTGAGGAGAGGTTTCCATTTTGTCCTCACCAGGATTCGTCCATGGTGGGGCAGGTTCAAACTAAAAAAAATTCATTCAATGTTCAACATAAGCCACCAATCAGGCCCAGCAGTTACGTGGTTTATTAAAGGAGTTTCCGCAGGTTCTTACTGATCGGTTGCAGGTAACTAATAAAATACAATATAAGGCCAGATTAATGGATAATACACAAGTGAGACGGCCGCCTTATCGGCTTTCGCCGCCCCAAATGCGGGAATTGCGCGAGAACGTAACCCAGTTGTTAAAAGCTGGAGTGATTATGCCCTCTGTGTCACCTTTCGCAGCACCTATTTTTCTAGTGCCTAAGCCTAATGATTGTGGGTCTAGACCAGTAGTTGACTATAGGGCTCAGAATAAAAAGGAAGTGCCGGAGTTGGTACCTCTTCCAGACCTACACAATTGCTTTTTTTTTATTGGACTGAAGAGCTTTTACTGTCCTCGATTTAAATCAACCATAGTATCAGACACGTTTAGATGAACAGTGTAAGCCGTTAACAGCATTTTGTGCCGATTATAATCTCTTTGAGTTTAATCAGGTACCTTTCGACTTGGCTACAGGAGCCTCAGTGCTATCTCATTTATTTATTAGGATATCTCAAATTTAAATGAGTCTTCAATTATCTGAACGACTTAGCGGTATATAGTTAGGACTTCCAAGGCATCTCGAACACCTCATGTAAGTTTTCAGTCGTCTTAGGGAAGGTGGGTTGACCGTGAAGCCCTCTGAGGTCACATTGTGGTGAATAGAGATTTCCTTCCTAGGGAATGTTGTGTCTGCAGAAGGGGTGAAAGATATACCAAGCTAGAACACAGGCAGTTTACAAGTTCCCTAGACCATGGAACACAAAAGACAGCTGTTTTCACTGGAATGGTAATTTTTTTATAGGAAATTCCTCCCCAACTTTGCACAAACTGCTGCTCCCCTGAACTGACTTTGTTGGAAGGGCGAGGGATTCGAATGGGAGGAATCCCAGCAAGTGGCGTTTGAGGCACTGAAATGTGCCTTGAGTAATGCCCTGTGTTGGGTATTCCTAATTTCAATTTGCCATTTATTGTAAGGACTGACACATCTAATACTGGTGTTATGGCCATTCTCCTACAAGAGCAAGAGGTCGAACATATGACTGTAGCGTATGCCTCAAGGGTGTTATCAGGTCCCAAGGCTAATTGCTCTGTGTACGAACTTTAAGTGATGGCACTCTTTTGTGCCTTGGAGAAGTTTAGGATCCATCTTACACATAGCAGATTCCGTTTAGAAATGGATAACCAAGCCTTAAGCTGCGTCCTAGTGCAGCCACATAAGAATGGAAGAGTACCCCACAGGGCGGTTTGCATTTCAGCCTTCAGTTCGATGCCGAACATATTAGGCCACCCAAAATCAGATGGCGGATGTCCTGAGTCGAATGCTCGAGGATGTCGTTACGGAACGTCTATTTCGGCCTCATCTCCTGCGGAAGATGTGATGGGCGTCCTGGGGGAGTAGTTGGGATGGCTATTTTAACTGAGATTTCTGAGCTTTTCGAAGATTTAGGGGAGGAACAGCGTAGAGACCTGGACATACATCCAGTTATTGAACAACTGAATGGAGCACATGAGTTGGAAGGCTATTCCTTGCAGAAGCAGCTGCCGTGTTACCATGCTAAGTACAATGGCAGGTTAAAGATATGTATGCTGCAAAAACTGGTGCCTGCCGATTTCGGTTACCTCCATCAGACCTTGTGGGGAGGGCATTTGGGAGTGAACAAGACCAAAATGAAAATAAAAGAACAGCTAACAAAGAAAGGAATGGTGTCCGAGATTAAGGGTTTGGTATCCAAATGCGAGCAGTGTAATCTGGCTAAGCTGGATACATTTGTAAAGAAAGGTATTTTGAGTTCAACTAGAAAATTTAAAGCAATGGATAAATTATTTATAGATTATCTCAGTCCACTCCCATGCACGAAGGACACTGGCAAGAAGAAGGAACAGGATGGTAGGACATCTGTTAAGACATCAGGGGATAAGTTCCATGGTACTAGAGAGAGCTGTAAGGGGTAGAAAGAGTAGAGGAAGAAACAGATTGGAATACATACAGCAAATAATTGAGGACATAAGTTGCAAGTGGTACTCTGAGGTGAAGAACTTGGCACAAGAGAGGAATTTGTAGTGGGCTGTATCAAATCAGTCAGAAGACTAATGCCTAAAAAATGAATACTTACATATATTTGGCGAGCTCTATCTTTTTTGTGTTTTACAATGTGCATTTTATGTAATTTTATCAAGGTTTTTCAGTGTGTTTCCTTCTTCCGTTTTTACAATGCACATTTTATGGAACTGTATAAGAAATGTTCAAATGAAAAGATACAAAACGTCGTAACAATCAAACAGGCTGAAATCTGCAGATGCTGCTCTGAGGTAACATCACTTCAAGCCAGAGACAAAGTGGGACAGCATGCAACTGAAGCATTTGTTGTCACCTCCCTCGTATCAATTCTAAGCTGCGCCTGCAGCAGGCAGGATGATGATCACCATCTTTTCCGAGGTCTGATACTGATCGAATTCCTTGAGCACTGAAAAACCATTAAGTGACGTGTACTGTAAAACACTCCGAAGCCTAAGCAAGTGAATAAAGAGGAAGCGGCCTGGGGTGCTCAAATAGGGAGTGATTCTGCTTCATGATAATGCACATCCACACTTCTCCAAGGTCATACGAAATGTAATAGCCACTTTCAAGTGCGAGCAGCTTGAGAATCCGCCCTACAGCCTGGGCATGTGACCATGCGACTTCCATCTGTTTGGTGCGCAAAAAAAATTCAGTAGGAAGCACAACTCGGATGAAGAACTGGTCTAGCTCCTGTTAAACCCACAGAAATTCTGTGAACAAGGAATCCCTCTGTTCATAAAGTAGTGGGTTAGTTGTGCTAAGGCCCCTGGTGATTATTTTTGAATAAAGAATTCAATTACACCACTTTGTTGTTTGGTATCTTTTCTTTTGAACACCCTTCACACCAATGTTTCGTCACTGATACCTCTTCACGTCTCTCTCTCTTGTGGAGACTTTGATAATGGTGTAAGGTCGAAACGCATAAGGAACAATAAAATTGATAAATACTATCTTCTAGGCAATCAGTTTGTTGCACATCGTCAGATCTGCATGGGATAATGTATATGTTCGCCCTGTAACAGTTTAGGGGATCAAGATTGCCTTAATTCCTTACTGTTTATGGAAAGAATGTCTGCCTGGCTGGTAAATATGAAATTTGTGGACGATCCATGAGGATGTAAGATTTCATCCTTTTTCTGATTGTTTTTCAACTACACAGGCTAACCATCTGTGTCCATTAAATTCACAAGCAATATATACTTTACCATCAAACTATATTGGATCACTGTTACCAGGTCCGCAGCTCGTGGTCGTGCGGTAGCGTTCTCGCTTCCCGCGCCCGGTTTCGATTCCCGGCGGGGTCAGGGATTTTCTCTGCCTCGTGATGACTGGGTGTTGTGTGATGTCCTTAGGTTAGTTAGGTTTAAGTAGTTCTACGTTCTAGGGGACTGATGACCATAGATGTTAAGTCCCATAGTGCTCAGAGCCATTTGAACTGTTACCAGTTCACTTTTGCTTTCATTACAGTCTGAATATACTTTTGTCATTATTTTGTTCTTGTTTGGGGGAATAAAGATGAGAATTTTTTCTGGCCCTACAATCGTGCAGCATTTCTCACATCTCTATGTAAGTTTCAGTTCTTCATTTTCATGATCTTCCATACTAGCATACTTGAAACTGATCCCTTCTACTTTATCCTCGGCAAACACACCAAGTTGTTTGGGTGTCATGATTTGATCAGTGTATGAGGCTGTGACGGTTTCTAAAGAAGCTAGTCAACTGAAAACTATTGTTTATAAGTTATCTGGTCAATATAACTAGTATCCAACAATTCTTGTCAATAATTTTTAAGTGTCTCTGGCCCTGGACAGAACTGACATTCACCAAAGTGAGAAACAAGTAATGATGAGTTACACACAACTCTTGCACTGCAGTCTTTGTAAGTTTTAATGGAAGTACCATCATTCATTGTCAACTGAGAAATGCTAAGCCCAGTCAGCATTCGTTTGAAGTTTTGGTGAGTAGTACAGACAGACAAACGCTATGTCTACCACTACTTCCAACTAAAGTACAACTCAGAAAACTTTGAAAACCCAATGTGGAGTCGTGGATAGTCGTCTTTGAAGTGTGCATAAACTTACCGTCTTCAAACATTCCATCAACTCTTAAATGAGCACAAAATCTTTTTTACCAGACATTGACCTGCTTAACTCATCAGATCAATAAAAGCTTTTTGCAAAATTAGCAGTCGTCTGACAGAGTCTTTCCAGGTTTTGGATTGGGAAAAGACAAAATACCTTTGGCCCCCACCAAATCTTTTTACTTTTCTAACCATGTAGTTTATTATGATAAATTCTTCTTAAAGCTTCTTAAGACTTCAGCTTTTAGGTACCATGGTGAGAATTTCCATCTGCTTGTTTCGAATGAGCAAGTACAAAATTTTATTTCCATCTGAATAATCGTCTCTAATTTTGAATGATAATCTAACTCTCAGTCATCAGAAGGCAGCAACAATACTTTTCTTTGGATTGCTGAAGTTACTTTTATTAGTTACTTCTTAGTATACTTTGCCTCACACAGTAGGTTTTACATTTATTGATTTCTTCTTAGCATACTTTGTCTCACATAGTCGTTTTCTCGTAACTGGCAGCTGACCTAGAAGCAAAGAAGAATTCAAGGTTTCTAGGGCTGCACTTCTAGCTATGTCTTGTTCATCACTGCAACTTAGGATTTTTTCTTTAGGGCCAGCAGCATAATGTGTCAGATAATGACGTGATTATTAGAAAGATGCGCCATAATAATTGCTTATAATAATTAATCTTTATTACTAACAGACTGTTTCGGCATTTATCGCCATAGTCGAGTGCTTCTAGAATTATGTGACATCCGTATCACGTCGTTAGTGAACTGTCTTATAACTGTCAGTGTTTTGATTAGATGGTAAATGACCTAAATACATTGAAAACAATACAATGATTATGGTCTGACAGTTCTACTCTAACGATGTATGTTTATATATTTGTAAACATTAACGTCGTAAGATTAGAAATGACAAATCATAATTAACGTATTATTTTAAACATATTTTAGATATTTGCCATCCATTCAAAACATTGGCAGTTATGACAGTTCACTAACGACGTAATACGAACGTTAAATCGTTCTAGATGAAGGCCTACATGACAATGGCGATAAATGACGAAACAGTTTGTGGTTAATACAGATTATTATAAACAGCTATTCTGGTGCATCTTTCTAATAATCTAAAATTAAGCATCTTTTCATTTTTAATCTAAAACAACTAAGCATCTTTTCATTTTTTTGTCCAACCACAGAACACATTAGTCGTTACTATTTTCTATTTGTGAACTGTAAATTTTCACGGCTAATAAAATATTCTGGGCTATTATGTTGTGGTTGGATGAATTTCACATCAAAACCCAACGTTTCGTCCCCATATGCGTAGGACATTTTCAAAGGGGATTATAGCTTCTTGGAATATCTAGACTCGCTACTAGCTGCAGGAAAATTCAGTTTGTGTGTGTTCCGCACAGGGGCATAATGCCGCAGGCTTTAAATACCCAGGCACAATTGGCCATTGTCAGCTGCCATCGTCCACTGTTGCTATTACTCCGCAGTGAAAGACTCATACACAGCTTCTTAAGTCCCAGGATCCAAATGTCATTCAATTTCACGCCCTTCTCCTTCCTACTGAAATTCCTAGGCTGTTTAACCCTAGGATGTATATACAGGGCCTCTGAGGCCCTTGTATGTCTTCATTTTTTAAAAACTTCTGTAATTTTTTGTTTGATTTCAAACTGCTTTCCAGTACTCTTCCACTAATACTGTGACATTCCTCCTATCAAATCTGAACGAGATACCTTTTTAAGGTTTTTGTGTAATTCAATACCCATACACCGTGAATGCATAAGCAGGGCTTCAGAAGCCTTCACACATTTATAAATGTTCTTTAGCCTATATTGTCTTCAACATTTGATTGGGAGCAGTTATTAATTCAACAATAACTGTAGTGGTACTTCCAGCAACAGGAGTGCCAACAGCAGCAGTAGCTGTAGTAGTAATAGTATAACTAAAAAATAACACACACTACTTTCACATATTGGCGATGTCGGTGTATTATTGATCTTTTTGCTATCAAATGTTTTATTATTGCATAGTATTGTTATCCTGTGCTGCTCTTCTCAGCTTCATTGTTACTGTAGTTTGTTTGTTGCTGCAAGGCCCATACTGTTACGAGTATGACTCGTTTAGTGCTGCACAAGCTGCTGTTCGAGACACACGCCTTTTGCTATGGCTTCGACATGCAAAGTAAGAGAGTCAGTACGTGCAAATGCAGCTAATTTTGAAAGTGTTGTGGCTCAGTGGTTTGAAGAAGATGACTCTTGTGAGGATGGAAATATTTTTGAAGATCGCAAGTAGTGAAGAATCAGCCAATGAACCTGCAGATGTGAATATTGAGGCAGATGACAGTCCTTCCGATAACATTACTTCATCAGAGTCTGAAAATGAAGAACCACCACAAAAAGGTATAGAAGACCACACATACATTAGTCGGAATGGAACGATTTGGAAATTAGATCCTCCTGCAACTTTTTGTATGACTGTCCATAATATCGTAAAGAAGGCACCTGGTCCAGCCCGTGGTTTGAAAATCTGTAAAACTAAGGATGCCTGGGACTATTTCATCTCCAAGAAAATACTAGAGGAAATCATCAACTGCACAAATATTGAAGGCAGAAGATTGGCTGCTTTACATGGAAAAACGTTTCGCTTGCTGAAATGGAGGGTTTTCTTGGTCTTTTACTGCTTTCTGATGTTGAGAAGAGTTGGGATGTCCCTATTAGAGAATTATTGTAGGATGAAAAGGCAAATCCTACATATAAGGCCACCATGTCAGTAAACAGATTCTACGATATAAGGAGAATGATTAGATTTGATGACAGGCGTACCCGTGAAGCTCGATCAGCAGATGACAAACCTGCAGGAGTTTGCTATGTATGGGAACTACATCTTGACAAGTGTAGAAATAGAATCATTCCTAATGATTCGCTCACAGTTGACAAACAGCTAGCCCCATTCCGTGGAAGATGCAGCTTCACCCAGTATATGCCCTCTAAACCAACCAAGTATGGCATAAAAATATTTTGGTTATGTGATGCTACATCTGCATATGCTTTAGACAGAATTGTTTACACGGGAAGGAAGCCCCATGAACCGATTCAGAAAAATCTTGGATTGAATGTGGTGAAAGATCTTGCTAAAAGCATTGAAGGATCATCAAAAAACATTACTGTTGACAACTTCTTTACTAGTGTGCAGCTGGCAGAAGAGAAGCTTCAGAGGCAAATTACAGTGGTGGGAACAATCAAACAAAATAAACCACACATTCCTAATGAGATGAAACCATCTGCCTCAAGAGCGATTCATTCCTCTTTGTTTGCATTTAGAGGTGACATTACAATGGTGAGTTATGTTACCAAAAATAAAAGTCTGTAGTTCTCATTAGCACAATGCATCACGACAGAAACATTGATGAAACTCGTGCAAAAAAGAAACCAGATATAATAAAGTTTTATAACTCTACGAAGGATGGAGTAGATCAAATGGACCAAAAAATTCGTTATTACACTTGCAAGAGACAAACAAAAAGATGGCCATTTGCATTATGGATGAATATGGACGTCGCAGCAATGAACAGTGAAATTTTATTTTCCACCCAACATCTGACATACCATAGTGGAAGAAGTGATAAAAGGTGTTTGTTCCTAAGAGATTTAGCAGAGGAAATGGTAAGACCACTAATGGAACTTCATATTCAGATCTCTAATCTTCCAAAGAAAATCGTTGATGCCATGCAAAGATGTGGTGTTCAAAAAGATGTCATATTGCCGAACCAACTACCTGTTTCAGGAAAAAGAAGATGAAGCAATTATTGTCCATATAATAAACACAGGAAAAGTGCTATGACATGCATTAAGCGTAAAACCAACATTTTTAAGGAACATAGTGGCGTTCTTTGTGCTACTTGTTTGTCACATGTTGAAAACTAAGAAAACTGCAATTTTATGTGAACAATGAATAATAATTTTTTGTCAAAATATTGCCTATATACATAATATTGTGAATAATGAGTATGTTTTAACTGAAGAAATTGGTTGTAATAAATGTTATAAAATGTAAACTGCAACTTATAAGTGAATTAATAAAATTATTTATATATATTGTATGTAAATGGATGTAACTAATATAAATTCACTCAGAGTTTTTTTTTTAAATTAATAAAATGTTTATCAGGCCCACCAGATCCTGTAACAGTATCTTAGGAATCTTTCAATAAGACAATAAATTTGACAGAAATAAATTTAACTCCAAAGAATGATTATATGAATAAAGGAAAATTTTAAATTAGAGCAGGGCCTCGGAGTCCCTGCATATGCATTCATGTGTGTTTTCGGCACCATGCATCCTAGGGTTAACAATCTCTATGGCCTTCCTGTACAGCCTTCCATGGATCTGCTCGTGGCTGCCAGCACTTTAGGCCTATCAAAATGAATGTGGTGGTCTCCTGGCTGCAAAGCATATCCAGAAAAAGCCTTTGTCAATCTCTTCCCTTCTACATTAGCCCTTCAGCTCTTCTAGTCATTTTTGACCTTTCATTTTGTAGTACACACATCCACCTCCCCACAACTACACGCAATCCTATAAATTCCTGCTTTTTCCAGGCGTTTACGAGCATCCTAGGTTACAATGTTCCGTTTTGTCAAGATTTTTCCTATGTGGTCAGTAACGTCCTTGACGGAAGGCAGTAAAACTTCTGATTTCAGACACTTGTGCATCACTATAGTCTTTGAATGGCAGTCTTAACGCTCTTTTTACCTCAGCACAGCCAACAGTTCTTGAGCAATGCATAGGTGAGGTGTTTTAATTATACATCAAGCAGCTATGGTCCTTAAATGTTTTTTGCTTAAGCTGCCAACGTTTTCACGATACCTCGCTATTGCTGGGGATGGTGGTTCGAATCCCATTGTAGGTAACGGTCTGTGTGTATGGGTTTTCGGTAAATTGTTTGGCCTAAGCTGCCATCTACTTTCTTGAAAACTAGCGCATGAAGAAATTTTAATCTTATGCTTCCCTCTATTTCCATGGTAAACTGAATCTTCGGATTAATCTTGTTGAGATGCTTAAGAAAACAATGTAGTTCCCCTTTGCCATGCTTCCACAAAACAAATATATTATCCATTTAGCGGAACCAAATAGTAGGTTTTTGTTAGCAGTTTCCAATGCCTGCTCCTCGAATTTTTCCGTAAAGAAATTCGCTATAACTGAGCTTAAAGTGCTTCCCATAGCCATGCCATCTGTCTGTTTTATAGAACTCTTCATTCCATTTGAAAAATGAGGTTGTGAGACAATATTTAAACAGTTCAGCAGTATCGGGAGGAAAAATCCAATTCAGCTGTTGCAACACCTCTCGCGGAATCATAGTAAACAGCTATACCACATCAAAACTATCTTATATGTCTTCCAGCGGGACCACAATGAAGTTTAATTTACTGATCAAAAATGCCGAATTCTTGATATAAAATTCCGACCGTCCTACGTACGGTTGTAATAATGTTGTCAAGAACTTGGCAACTGAGTAGGTGGCCAAACCAACTACACTCGGATTTCCCTTGCCAGCGGAGAGAATGATAATACTGCCGTCGCCATTCGCGTGTTTTAAGGCGTTCCTCTCACCCGCAGTTAAATTACTTTTTGGAGTCTTTGCATGAGCCAATACTCTTACAGCTTCTATACGGGTTTCTTCAGCTGTTAACAGTGTCCACACTACCAATGCCTGCTTCTAAACTGGATATTACGTCCTCCGTGGGCACAGCTGATGGAATAATGACAACATTTCCACCCCTGGCAAGAACCGACCTCTCATCGTCAGATAACGTACGTCCAGATAAACTGATAACAGCGCCGGAAGCGCTAAGTGGCGAATCGCCAGATTAGTTTGCAAATTATTGAACTACTACTGCCTACTATACGTTGTCAACGAAATCTTACTAATATTATACTGCAATAATCTGTCAATTCTATCCCAATCACCACTATACAAATTATTACTGATTGTAATATTGAGAGATATTAACTTACCGTCTGTGCTTGCCAGGTCCCAGCAGATCTATTGCACCTGCTCTCTTCCATCCATTTGAAAATCAGCTGCCCCTTCGTCGAGCTACACAGTCGCTTAGTTCTCAAAGACTTGAAACAACATTGACCACTGTGCAACGAGACAGATATGTGAGGGAACACAAAAGATGCACTCCCATCTTCTGGAGACCTTCCACACATCACACATTTATTGGCGTCTCCTCCTCACAGAGGCTTCTAATTGTAAAATGTAAGTTTTCAGAGATGGACATGTCACAATTAATAAAATATTCTGAGCTATTATGCTGTGGTTGGAAGGATTTCGCATCAAAACCCAACATTCTGCAGAGGACATTTTCAAGGGAGATCGAAGCTTCTTTGAGTGACCCATTCACACACTGGACCGCTACTAACTGCAGCAAAATTACGTTTTCACACGCTCCCACACAGCAGCATTTGGCAATTGTCGGTCGCTGTCACCCGCTGTTGCTATCACAACATGGTGGAAGACTTGTACAAATCTTCTTCAGCTTCGGGATCCAGATGCCATTCAATACCACGCCCTCCTCCTTCATACTGAAATTCCTGGGGTGCTTAACGATCTCTCTCCGTATAGCCTTTCATGGTACTCACTTGTGGCTGCCAGTACTTAATAACGGTGATATTTTCAGTCGTGAATGGTTACATTTTGTAATTAGACGCCACTATGTGGAGGAGATGTGAAGAAATGTGCGACGTGTGGACGGTCACCAGAGGAAGAGAGTGCAGCTTTTGTGTTCCCTCACATCGCTGTCTCGTTGCAGAGCAGTCAGTGTTATTTCGAAATTTTTGAGGATTAAGTGACTACGCACTTTGGCCAAGGTGTAGCAGATTTTCAAACGAACAGAGAGGCCTTACTAATAAGGTGGATCAACAGACCCGGCAAGATCCAGCAAGCACAGACAGTAAGATAAGGTCTCTCCACGTTACTATCAGTAATAAATTGTGTAGTGATGACTCAGATAGAATTGACAGGTTATTGCAATATACTATTAGGAAGCATATATTGACAATGTCTAGTAGACACAAGAAGGAATTCAATAATTTGCAACCTAATCTGATAATTCACCATTTTAGACGCTTCCCGCTTAGTTACCAATTTATCTGGACAGACGTTTTCTGCCTATGAGAGGTCTGTGCTTGCCAGGGTGGAATGTTGCTATTCCGCGAGTTGTGCCTACAGAGGACATAGTATCCAGTGTAGAGGCAGGCACTCTTGGTATGGACACATTTACAGCTGAAGAAATCCGTACAGAAACTGTAAGTGTATTGGTTCCCGCAAAGCATCCAAAAAGTAATTTAACTGAGGGTGAGAGGAATGCAATAAAACGTCTGTTTGAAGGCGATATTATTGTCATTCTTCCCATTGAGAAGATACATTTGACAGCTGTTTTGAATACGATCGACTATCGTAGTAAGATTAACGACTTACTAGATCTGCAGACACATATGAAAGTGAGTAAAAGACCCCACAGACAAGTTCTTAGAACTTTTATGCAATTGATAAAAAAGTCCTCTATCGAAAAGAGCGTTCAGGAAGGTCTGTTCAACTCGGATGCGCTACCGCCAAGACTTCATGGGTTGCCGAAGGTGCATAAAGAACATATTCCTCTGAGACCTTTAGTGATTGACAAGTTCTTGACAACATTATTACGACCACATGAGCCGATCAGAATCCTATATAAAAAAATCCCGTGCCTTTGATCAGTAAATTAAACGGCATAGTAGTCAATGCAGAGAACATATGATAGTTATAATGTGATACCGCTATTTACTATGGTTCTGCTCAATGACGTACTGCGACAGCTGAATCGGATTTTTCCTCCCAATATTGCTGAACTGTTTAAATATTGCCTCACGACCACACATTTCAAATGGAAAGATGACTTCTATGGACAGACAGATGGCATGGCTATGCCGAGCACCTTAAGCTCAGTTACAGCGAATTTATTTATGGAAATATTCGAGGAGCAGGCATTGGAAACTGTCAACAAAAAACACAAATATCTGGTTCCTGTACACAGACAGGTTTGTTTTGTGGAGGCATGGCAGAGAGGAACTAGGTCGTTTCCACAAGCATGTCAGCGTGATTAACCCCAAGATTCAGTTTACCATGGAAGTGGAGGCACACAGAAGATTAAAATTTCTTCATGTGCTAGTTTTCAGGAAAGATGGTAGCTTAGACCACACAGTTTACCGAAAACCTATGCACACAGTCAGTTACCTACACCAGGATTCGAACCATCACCCACAACAAAAGCGAGGCATCATAAAAACGTTGGTGGGTAGAACAAGTAACATTTTCCGAACCAGAGCTGCTTGACGCAGAATTAAAACACCTCACAATGTATTGCTCAAGAATTGTTATTCGTCTGCTGAGGTAAAAAGAGCATCAAGACTGCCACTCAACAATCACAGCGATACAAAAGCGCATGTGAATTCAAAAGTTTTCCTACCTTTTGCTTAGCACGTTAGTGACCACATACGAAAAGTATTTATTAAACGGAACATTGTGGTACTCTACAAACCCACCTGGAAATTCCGAATCATCTGAAATTGGCTAAGGATGCTCGTAAATCTCTGGAAAAAGCAGGAATTTATAGGATTTCGTGTAGTCGTGGGGGTACTACAAAATGAATGGTAAAAAAATGACTAGAAGAGCTCAGGGAAGAGACTGACATATCAGCTGTTTCGAAATATGCTTTGTATCCAGGAGACCACCACATTCATTTTGATAGGACTTAAGTACTGACACCCACATTCAGATCCATGAAATGCTATAGAGGACATAGATATTGTAGAACAACCAAGGAATTTCAGTAGGTAGGAGCAGGGCGTGAAATTTAATGACATTCAGATCCTGGTGCTTTAAGATGTGTACAAGTCCGTCACTGTGGGGTAATAGTAACAGTGGACGATGGCGGCTGACAATGGCCAATTGTTCCTAGGTATTCAAAGCCTGTGGCATCACGCCGGTGTGTGGGAGCACACAGACAGAATTTTCCTGCAGTTAGTAGCGAGCCAGGGGTGCGTTATCACACACTCCATATGAAATCCATCCGACCACACTATAATAGGCCGTAATATTTTATTACTCGTATGTTTTCTGTACTATATGTATTGCAAACTTTTATTTGTGAATGTTTTCCTGGCTCTTGGCACATACTTTCTGACTTAATATTGGGAAAGGTTTTCTTTCTACCATCCATTGGGGAAAGAGGATGCGAGTTTTTTTGGCTCTTAGCACTATGGGACCTAACATCTGAGGTCATCAGTCCCCTAGAACTTAGAAATACTTAAACCTAGCTAACCGAAGGACATCACACACATCCATGCCCGAAGCAGGATTCGAACCTGCGACCATACCGGTCGCTGATAGAAGTTTTACTTGTGGTTATTGAGATCCTTTTCATTAAAAACATTACAGCTCAAAGCTGAATTTTTGGGCAATTTATGTCGTTCTCAAGTGTCTAACTTTCGACACATTCTCAGAGTTCAGTGCATCAACTTTGTCTATTTAGTAATACACAATGTTACTTCCCCAGCTGTTCACATCCTGGAATAAAATTAAATGTTATGTTAATAGTTTGCCAATATTAACTTATTACATGCATATAAAATTGTACACTTCTGTGAGAATTATACAAACGTACCTTTAAGCTAATTTGAACACAATATTTCAGTATTACTCGCATTATTTTACTTTATAGGTTATGTCAGTCCAAAGGAAGATGTACCGGTCACTTTCAACAACTGAATACCATTGACTGCAGCTGACTAAATATTATACAGTAACAAAATATTCAAAATATGGGAGATAGTCACACTATCCAACCATTTAGTATACCGTCTTTAAAATGTGGTTCCTTCACTTCTATTAAGATATATGTATTATAGATATCCAGGTCCCTTTATTAACTTTGAGTTATTAATTTCGCTTGTGCTACGCTTTAAAACACTTATTTGTATCACAAATACAATTTTGCAGCCCAAATAGTAAATCAAACTGTGATTCTGTAAAACTGTAATGGGTAGCAAAACAAGAACAACAGTTCACGATATGAGTGACATTTAACAGAATTGTTATACACATAAAATTACTTTTGAAAGTTTTTACACGATCCTCTCAAGTTGAAACTTTCATACTATGTGGGGGAAAACATTATCTTTCACGTTTTTTGGAAATTATGTATATATATTTTTCAAATAATTATATCATTTGAAAGCCCTTTAACTGAGTTTTCAAATAAATTCAGTTTCACTGTTCTACCTTAAATTGAACACAACTTGTGAACAAATCGATACTGTTCTGAAAGTCATTTTTTTTTTTGAGAACTCATTACTCAGTGACTTATCGTCAACAAAGTGGAGAAAATTGCTTGTGTCACTATTTATGAATAGTACATGCATATTTAATTTCAAATAAATCTGTAGCACTTTTTGATATGACATTGAATGAGTGGTGAGATACGAGGTTATCAGAATTACATTGGCGACAACTTCCAGTGCCGTTATTCTATTAACTGGCAAAGCTTCCCTCTGAATACCACCATATTACAAAGCAAATGAAAAATTATTTAGCCACACTGAAATACATATTTAAATTCAGAGATTTTGTAGTTTATTAGTATGACTTAAATAAAAAATATCACAGCAGTTTAGGAAATGTCAACAAAATTACATAAGTATTTAATAAAAATACTCAGAAATATTCTTTAAAAATCAATTATCACAGAAACTGATGACATTGCAACTAACATACCAGCCACATTTAGTAAAAATATCCAAAAGTATAACAGGTAACTGCAATCACAGCAACTAATAAATAGATGTGAATTATGTGCAATGTTTAATGAGAAGTTAAAAATATTATTTATAACTGTGTGAGATTATGAGAATTCATGTCAATAGCATCACTTACTTCCTCAGAATTTACGTTCAATTAGAGGAGGAATGGGTACTTCTATTATTCAGAATATTTAGTCATCATTAAGCGGTAAAGAAAATTATCAGTAAAGTAAGTTATTACGATTGTAAACACCAATTACATCAAAAGTAAATTCACATAAGAAAATTATCTGTAACTGATTACATTACATAAAATTAGACTATGAATAATCATGAAAATATTGATATAATACTGTAACCCCCTTGGAAGAATACAAACAACAGAATGACTAAAGATAATCACTCAGCATGTAGCTCACATACTAACATTTGTGTAAGCCCAAAACCAAGTACTGAAAAAGCTATTTCATCTGACACAAAGCTCCCATGTTGCAGTTCTCATTTACGCACTTGTCATTATCTCATCTTTATATGAAAACTTTACAACCACTCCAATTTTATAATTCTCGATTTTTACAGAATTCAAAACATAATACAAATTTTCAAAATCATGAATATTACAAACACATGGATTATAGTTCCAAAAAAGCTGCTAAACCATTTTATACAATATCTGGAAGAACAGTCTATTATTATAGAGCTGATTCGTCAATTTCTTCGTCTCTTCAATGATAACAAGTTAGCTAACTTATGTTCTGTGGAAATATATGAGATACACAACTTTTCTTTTAAAGTGTACATAAGAGATGAGATGGAGAAATTAGGAAGTGGCCACTCAATAACACAATCATAATTAATTTTTCTTTAATCGTAAAGTATTCTTATAGTGTGTGTTTACAGTAAGCGACTGGGAAATGGAATACAGTTGTGATAAAAATTTTGAGAAGAGGATAGGAAAGAGAAAGGTTTCTAGCTAATGGAATGAAGATTTAAAGAAAATGGAGTGAGAATGGTCTGTTTAGTAGTGTTTTAAAACCACGAGAGGGAAGAAAAGCACCCATAAAGAAGAAAGTAAATGTATTAAATGAGAAACACGTGCAACCATATTGTAAATATAAAGAAAAAAAAGAGGAGCACAAGACAGAAAGTAGGTGGGTAGTTGGTAAAAGAGAGCTCAAAGACGAACAGAGCTCATGCTGTCCCCGTAATTGAATATTATGGTGACTTTGGAAACAATCAAATCTGGTCTTGATGTGTAATGCTGGACATTTACAACTGCAGGTTTATAGTAAATGGTGGCCTTTTGAGATGAATGGTTACCAGTTTTCCCTGAAACAGTGAAAGAAACAATACATGTAACGAAATTAAACATGAAGTAGAAAATGTATTTACTATTAACTATACTGGTTGAACAGTTTGTCAGGTCATTAATTTATGAAGTCCAACAATTTTCAAGCAAATAAAAAAAAAAAGAAGAGCCATGCATTTTCAAATACAAGTCATTTTCATACATATGTGCATGTGTGCCTATTCCCACATACTGTGTCATAAAATAATGTTCACAAAAAACTTAGTTGAGAACATCAAAATAAGAACAGTCATCATTGTTATGAGATTGACAACTAGAATAAAAAAATGACTTATCAAATTTGCAATTAGTCCTGTGCTACAAAAAACTTTGTCTCCTGCAGTACAGTCATTCTATCAATACCTATAATGCCACACATGCCTGACAGAGAGAGAGAGAGAGACAGAGAGAGTTGAAACTTACTATGTTACTTCCATTGCCATCATTCTGGAGTAAAGTGGTAGCATCAAAATGTCATCTGGTGTTTAAACTGCCTGCTATTCAGGCAACTATGATGCAAGGAATAACAAGCTGTTCCCATATGTTTGCTCAAAGAGTCAAACTTTTTTCACCACTTAGCATTTCATCATCTCCTAAGAGCTTTTAAGATTCCTTACATCTGTAAGCTAAAGGCACCATTTCGTGGATTCTGTATGTTGCATGTTAAACAGAGTTAGTATTCAGCATTAACTCTTTTTTACCTTTCTGCACGCAAGGAACAATTTTCAATTGTGATGTCAATTATGGAATACAAAGTACACACAATAAATATTAAATGAGTGTGAGTGGGTGATAGTGTTGTGTGTATATCAATTTAATAAGATTAGAATTGAAAACTATGTACCTATGTGAAGCATTTCCTAGCACTGTTGGCTGTAAATAGAGAGAACTGGTGATTCATGAGGCATGGGGGAGAGAAAAAGAGGATACTGCCAATACCGTGAAGTATTTCCTGTGCAATATGCAATATGCCAGTGAAAATTGTCAGAAGACCAACCACCATGTTGCTGAAATACTACATTTCTCCAGAGCTTACATCACTGCCTTGTTACATACAGCTCCGGTTGGTAGCAGAAAAAAGCAGGCATTAATTAATCAGAAATTTCTAAATTATGATAAAAAATTAAAACTTAGTTTAACAAAACTTAAGTGAAGATTAGAATAGGTAAAGGCACAAATAACACAATAAAACTACATTTGAGGCAGAAAAATTTTATATGGACTAGACAAAAAATGAATGTGTCAGTTTGGAACACAAAACAGGCATAATTATTTTCCATTTATCAATGGAAATGGTGCCACTAGAGAAGTAAGAGTGACAGAGGACTGGTTCGGAGGAGCTGGTTGACAGAAGGTGATTTGGGCGTGGTGCAGCACAGGTGTCTACATTGCAGCAGGCAGTGGACCACAAGTCACTGGGACGGGGCATGGAATGGGTGGTCACAGGGGCCACCGGTGTGTGTCAGCCCGTGTCACCGGCCTGGGCCCGGGGCCACAACCGGTCCGGGCGGGGCCCGGCCCGGGTGGGGCCCAGGGCCACGACCGGCCCAGGCAGGGTACAGGCCCAGGGGCATGAACGGCCCGGGCGGGCTCCAGGCTCGAGGGCACAATCACCCTGGGCAGGGTAGGGCTTGAGGGTATGAGCACCTTGCCTGAACAGCTTGGGTGCTGCGGCATTGGCACAAGGGGCCTGGGGGGGGGAGGGGACAGAAGGGGTTCTTGATGGTGGGTGATGCAAAAGGTTGGGAGGGAGAAACACAGGACCGGGGGGTAGACGCACGTGAGGGTTTGGGGGTAGTTGCGCATGACAGGGGTCGTACTCTCGGATGACAGGGGTTGTAGTCATACCGGACTCTGGGAGTGGTCACGCCATAGTCACGTGGGACTTTGGGGGTAGGGCATGCAGGAATTGGGTAGGGGAAGGGCTTTAGGGCTCGAGCGGCTTGCTTAGGGGTTGGTTGAGGAGCATACTAATCAGGGGGCTGAGCACCTCGGTTGGAAAGGCCTGATGGAGGCCTGAGTGGCTTGTGTGGTGGGGGTCAAGAGGTCCCAATCAACTTAAGGGGGACTAGTATCCCAAGCTGCTTTATGAGGCCAGGGGCCTGAAGAGGTTGTGTGCTGGGGCACTGGCACGAGGGGCTTGGGGGAATGGCAAGGGGTTCTTGATGGTGCATGGTTTGTAAGGATGGGAGGCAGGACTGGAGCAAGTCACACAGGACTCAAAGGTGTAGTCATGAATGACTGTGGGGGTAGTTAAGAAGGTCTTGGCAAGCGGTAGTCACGTGAGACTCTGGGGGGTTGGGCATGCAGGAATTGGGTAGGGGTTTGAGAGACATGGGGTTGGTTAAGAAAGGTGTGGGGCAGGGTAGGAGGGACTTGCAGGCATGAAGGTTTTGATGGTCTATCATGTAGCAGGGGTGGTGTGGGGAAACAATTAGTGGGAGGAGCAGTCGTGGGGGCTGTAGCGAGGTTTCATGGTCGTGGCAGCCACTCTGTGGCCTCTGACGATAGGTGTGTTGGCGCAGGGTATCGTGACAATAGGTGTGTTGTTGGAGGAGGTCTACCCAGAAACATGTTGGCCTTAGGGTACAGGTGCCACAGTCCCTCTTATAAGATTTGTGTTGCCTTTGGGGGAGACTCAACAAAAGATGAGAGATGAAGTGGGAGTATCACTGGGGTGAGCAACAGTTGATGCTGAGCACCAGTTGGTGTTGAGTGCCACCAGTCAGGGCATGGGTTGGTGTTGAGTGCCACCAGTGTGAGTGCATTGCATTGAGCACCTCTGATGTAAGGCTTGAAGCTGGGATTCAAGCAGTGAGGCCCAATTGGGGAGGGCGCAGGAATTGGACAATGTGCAGTGGCTGTGGCAGCGCGGGGCCCGGCCGGGTCGAAGCGACGGCGCGGCCGGGTGGAGGCGACGGCGCGGGGCCCGGCCGGGTGGAAGCGACGGCGCGGCCGGGTGGAGGTGACGGCGTGGGGTGCGGCTGGGTGGAGGCGACGGCACGGGGCCCGGCTGGGTGGAGGCGACGGCACGGGGCCCGGCTGGGTGGAGGCTTGATGAAGGTGGAGTCAAGTCCATCAGATCTGTTGGAGGTGAATGCAATTGTGTGTTCTTGTTGTGGATGGCAGCCTGAGAGCATAGGTAGGGTGGCAGGAGTGGCAGCTGGCAAAGTAGGATGGGGTAGCTTGTGTTGCAGCTGCGGAAGGTGGGTGGGGTGCCTTTTGTCGCGGCTGGGGAAGGGGGTTGGGTGCCTTTTGTCATGGTTGGAGAAGGGGGCTGGGGCGCCTTTCATAGCGGCTGGGGTGCCTTTTATAGCGGCTGGGGAAGGGGGGTGTGGTAGGGGGCATCGAACCTGGCAATGAGGTGGTAGGGGACAGCAAACCTGGCAACGAGGCGGTAGGGGACAGCAAACCTGGCAATGAGGCGGTAGGGGACAGCAAACTCGACAGCCAGCAGCAAGAAAGCAAGTGACAGGAAGCCAAGGGGCCGATAATGAAGGGGTAGGTGACAGCAAGCCCAGAATCCAGCTGGTAGGGGATGGCAAGCCCGGTAGCCAGCAGTTTGCAATTGACAGCAAGCCCAGGGGCTGATAATGATGTGGTAGGTGACAGCAAGCCTGGTGGTCCATAATGAAGGGGTGGGTGAGAGTAAGCGCAGCGGCCGGTAAAGAAGGGGTAGGCAATGGCAAGCCCAGTGGCTGGCAGTGAGGAGTTGGGGAAGGCAAGCCAGGTTACCTGCACTCCGAGTGGCTCAGAATGAGAGAGTAGGAGATGACAGGCCTAGCAATCTCCAAGCCCGATGGCTGACAATGAGGAGGTAGGTGACAGCAATAGCCAACGAGGGGGCAGGGGGCACCATCGAGGGGGCAGGGGGCACCAACAAGGGGGCAGGGGGCACCAACGAGGGGGCAGGGGGCACCAACGAGGGGGCAGGGAACGGAAATGGGGGCGGTATGTGTCGGCCAGTCTCATAGCCAGAAATAAGGTTCAGGGAATAGCAAGCCAGTCAGCTGGCAACCAGGAGTAGAGTATGGCACACAAGGCAGCCGGCAACCAGGAGGTATCTGATGACATGGCTGGCAGCTGCCAATGACGGAGTAGGGAACGTCAAGCCCCACATCCAGAAATGAGATAGTAGGGGTGGGGAGACAAGCCCCCACATCCAGCTATGAGGTGGTAAGGGGTGGCAAGAACCACATCTGGCAATAAGGGGATAGGTTATGGCAAGCCTTATGTTCTGCAATGTACCAGTAGAGCTCTGCAAGCCCCACATGTCAATGAGGCAGGTGGGGATGGCAAGTCTCAGGTCAGGTAATGTGAGGTTAGGGGAAGCCAAGCATGGTGACTGGCAGTGAGGGGTAGTGGATGTCATAGAGGGTGTGTGTAACGACAAAGAGGGCGTATGGGACAGCAAGTATGCCATCTGGCCAAGAGGCAGTATGGGAGGGACAGTAGAGTGCCTGGCCAAGAGGCAGTATGGGAGGGACAGTAGAGTGCCTGGCCAAGAGGTAGTAGGGGACGGACAGTACAGTGGCTGGCCAAGTGGTATAGGATGGAAGTACAGCAGCTGGCCAAGAGTGGCTGACCAACAGGTGGTATGGGATAAACGTATGGCAGTTGGGCACGAGGTGGTATGAGACAGCAATAATGGCAGCTGGTCTACAGGTGGTATCGGACAGCAAGTAAACAGCTGGCCTAGAGGTGGCATGGGACAGCAAGTACAGTGGCTGGCCTACAGATGGTATGAAACAGGAAGTACAGCAGCTAGGATAGGGATGACATGGGACAACAGGTGGTATGGGATGGCAAGCTCCATGTCCAGCAATGAGGAGGCAGGGGATGACAAATCCCACATCTGGCAATGAGGGAGTAGGGGATGTCAAGCCCCATGTCAGGCAACAAGGCAGGCAGTAGAGGACAAGCCCCATGTCTGGAAACAATGGGATAGGGGATGCCGAACCCGGTGGCTCACAAGCAGCGGGTACGGGATGCCAAACCTGGTGGCTAGCAGCAAGGTGGTTGGGAATGTCAGGCCCGACAGACAGCTATGAGGGTTAGGGAATGGTGTATGGAACGTCAAAGAGTGGGTATGGGACAGCAAGTACGGGGACTGACCAATAATTTGTATGGGACAAAAAGTATGGCAGGTGGCAAAGAGATGGTACGGGAAGGAAAGTGTGGCGACTGGCCATGAGATGGTATGGGAAGGAAAGTGTGGCGACTGGCCATGAGATGGTATGGGAAGGAAAGTGTGGCGACTGGCCATGAGATGGTATGGGAAGGAAAGTGTGGCGACTGGCCATGAGATGGTATGGGAAGGAAAGTGTGGCGACTGGCCATGAGGTGTTATGGGAAGAAAGTGTGGTGGCTGACCCCAAGGCGCTACAAGAAGGAAAGTTTGGCGGCTGGCCATGAGGTGTTATGGGAAGGAAAGTGTGGTGGCTGACCACGAGGTGTTATGGGAAGGAAAGTGTGGTGGCTGACCACGAGGTGTTATGGGAAGGTAAGTGTGGTGGCTGACCACGAGGTGTTATGGGAAGGAAAGTACAGTGGCTGGACAAGAGGTGCTATAGGATGTAAAGAATGGTGGCTGGCCAAGAGGTGGAGTAGGGCATGTGATGAAAAGTATGGCGGTTGGCCAAGTGGTGATATGGGATGGAAAATATGGAGGCTGCCAAGTGTTGGTATAGGATGGAAAGTACGAGGGCTGGCTAAGTGTGGTGTGGTATGGTATGGAAAGTATGAGGGCTGGCTAAGTGGTGGTATGGTATGGAAAGTATGAGGGCTGGCTAAGTGGTGGTATGGTATGGAAAGTATGAGGGCTGGCTAAGTGGTGGTATGGTATGGAAAGTTTGAGGGCTGGCTAAGTGGTGGTATGGGATGGAAAGTATGGGGGGCTAGTTAAGTGGCGGTATGGGACGGAAAGTACAGTGGCTGGACAAGAGGTGGTATGCGATGGAAAGTATGGCGGCTGGTCAACAGGTGCTATGGGATGGAAATTATGGCGGCTGGCCAAGAAGTGCTATGGGATTGAACATATGGTGATTGGCAACGAGGTTGAACAGGACATGTGACAGGAAGAATGGCAGCTGGCCAAGAAGTGGTACAGGCTCAAAAGCATGACGACTGGCCAAGAGGTGGTATAGGACAGAATGTACAATGGCTGACCTACAGTTGGTATAGAACAGGAATATGGCAGATGGGCTAGAGTTGGCATGGAACAGGAAGAGTGGCAGCTGGGCTAGAGGTGGCATGGAACAGCAAGAGTGGCAGCTGGGCTAGAGGTGGCATGGAACAGCAAGAGTGGCAGCTGGGCTAGAGGTGGCATGGAACAGCAAGAGTGGCAGCTGGGCTAGAGGTGGCATGGAACAGCAAGAGTGGCAGCTGGGCTAGAGGTGGCATGGAATAGCAAGAGTGGCAGCTGGGCTAGAGGTGGCATGGAACAGCAAGAGTGGCAGCTGGGCTAGAGGTGGCATGGAACAGCAAGAGTGGCAGCTGGGCTAGAGGTGGCATGGAACAGCAAGAGTGGCAGCTGGGCTAGAGGTGGCATGGAACAGCAAGAGTGGCAGCTGGGCTAGAGGTGGCATGGAACAGCAAGAGTGGCAGCTGGGCTAGAGGTGGCATGGAACAGCAAGAGTGGCAGCTGGGCTAGAGGTGGCATGGAACAGCAAGAGTGGCAGCTGGGCTAGAGGTGGCATGGAACAGCAAGAGTGGCAGCTGGGCTAGAGGTGGCATGGAACAACAAGTACGACAGCTGGCCTACAGATGTCTGGAACAGAAAGTACAGCAGCTGGCCTAGAGATGTGTGGGACGGCAAGTACAGCAGCTGGCGTAGAGATGTGTGGGACGGCAAGTACAGCAGCTGGCCTAGAGATGTATGGGACGGCAAGTACAGCAGCTGGCCTAGAGAAATATGGCAGCTGGCCTCTAGTTGGTATGGGACAGCAAGTACAATGCCTGAACTAGGGAGGGTAGTGGACAGGAAGCACAGTGGCTGGTCTAGAGGTGGCATGGGAAGGCAACTACGGTGGTTGGTCTAGAGGTGATATGGGACAAGGGGTGGCAAGCCCCATGTCCAGCAATGAGGGGGTAGGGGAGGACAAGGCCTATGTGCAGCAATGAGGAGGCAGGGGACAGGAAGCCACATATCCAGCTGTAGGAGGGTAGGGGACGGCAAGCCACATATCCAGCTATAGGGAGGTAGGGGATGGGAAGCCATAAGTCTAGCAAGAAGTGGTTAGGAGGCAAGCACCACATCCAACAACAAGTGGGTAGGAGGCGAGCACCATGTCCGACAACAAGTGGGTAGGATACAAGCACCACGTCCGGCAACATGTGGTAGGAGGCAAGCACCACGTCCGGCAACTAGTGGATAGGAGGCAAGCTCTAAGTGTGACAACGACAGGGTACGAAGCAAGCCCCATGTCTGGCAAACAGGGGGTAATGGACTGCAAGCTCAGCAGCCGGCAATCAGAATGTAGGAGAAACCAAGACTGGTGACCACCAAAACGAGAGCAGGTGACAACAGGCCAGATGGAAAGTATCGAATGGTAGGGGATGACACAGAGGGAGTATTGACTGCCAAAGAGGGGGTAAGAGACAACAGGTATGGTGGCTGGTCAATATGTGATATGGGACAAAACGTAAGGTGGCTGGAGATGAGATTGTATGGAATGGACATTACGGAGGCTGGGCAAGAGGTGGTATGGGACAGCATGTGCAGTGGCTGGACAAGAGATTGTTGAGATCACAATTAAGATTGCTGACCAGGAGGTGGTACGACAAATACGGTAGCTGACCAAGAAGGGTTATGGGGTGGAATGTACGGCAACTGGCCAAGAGGTGGTATGAGAGTTCATATACGGCAGCTGGCCACGAGGAGGTATGACACTGCATGTACAGCAGCTGGCCAAGAGGTGGTATGGGATGGCAAGTACAGTGGCTGGCCTAGAGGTTGTATGGGACAGCAAGAACAGTGGCTGGCCAAGAGGAGACATGGGACAAGAGGTGTTATGGGATGGCAAGCCCCGTTTCTGTCAATTAGGAGGCAGGGAATGGCAAACCCTACATCTGGCAACAATGCGGTAGTGAACAAGTACCATGTCTGGGAATGAGTATGGGACGCCAATCCTCTTGACCAGCAACAAGAAGGTAGGATACAGCAAGTCCGGCAGCCAGCAATGAGGGGTAGTGAATGGTATAGATGGGGTATGGAATGCCAAAGAGTGGGTATGGGACAGCAAGTATGGCAACTGGCCAATAAATGGTATGAGATGAAAAGTATGGAGGCTGACAAAGAGAAAGTACGGGACACCAGGTACCTCGGGTGGCCAAGAGGTGGTATGGGACATGAGGCAGCAGGGGACAGCAAGCCTGACCTCTAGCAATTAGGAGGTATGGGACAGCAAGCCCAGGTCCAGCAATAAGCGGGTATGCGACGCCAAGCATGACAATCAGGAATGAGGGGTAGGATACATCATAGAGTGTGTGTGGAATGCAGAGAGGGGGTATGGAACAGCAAGTAAGGCAGCTGGGCAATATGTCATGTTGGACAAAAAGTAAGGCAGCTGGCAAAGAGATGGTATGGAACAAGAAGTATGGTGGATGACCAAGATGTGGAATGGGATGAAAATTATGGTGGCTGGTCAAGAGGTAGTAGACGATGGCAAGCCCCACATCGAGCAATGGGGGAAATGTGATGACAAGCTTGATATCCCGCACTCAGGTGGTAGGGGATGCTAGGCCTGGTGACCAGCATTGAGGGGTAGGGGATGGCATAGAGAGTGTGTGAACGGCAAAGAGAGAGTATGTGACAGCAAGTATGGTATGGGACAGTAGGTTTGGCAGCTGGCCTAGAGGTGGTGCAGGACAGAAAGTACGGCAGCTTTCCCAGAGGTGGTAGGGGACAGCAAGTTCCACATCTGGCAATGATGGGGTAGGGTACGGCCAGCCTTCTGCCAGCAATGAGGGGTAGGGGAGGGCAAGCCCCATGGTAGGCAATGAGGAGGTTGGGGACGGAAAGCCCCACATCCAGCAATGAGGAGGTTGGGGACGGAAAGCCCCACATCCAGCCATGAGGAGGTTGGGGACGGAAAGCCCCACATCCAGCCATGAGGAGGTTGGGGACAGAAAGCCCCACATTCAGCAAAGAGGTGGTAGGGGACAAAGCTGGTCCAGGGGATGGCAAGCCCCTGGTCCAGCAAAGCTGGTCTAGGTGATGGAAAGCCCCTGGTCCAACAATGCTGGGCTAGGGTACGGCAAGCCGCTGGTCCAGCAATGAGGGGCTAGCGGAAAGCAAGACCCACATCTGGCAATGAGGGGGTAGAGAATGGCAAAGCCTCATGTCCAGCAATGAGAGGGTAGGGGACAAGCCCCATGTCTGGCAACTAGGGGGGTAGGGGAAGGCAAGCAGGGCAGTTGGCAAGCAGGACATAGGGGACTCCAAGCATCATGACTAGCAACAAGGAGGTAGGGGACAGTAGGCCTGGCTGCTGGTAATGAGGGTAAGGGACGGTATTGAGGGTGTATGGAATGCCAAAGAGGGGGTATGTAATAGCAAGTATGGCAGTTGGCCAATATGTGGTATAGGAAAAAAGTATTGTGTCTGGCAAAGAGATGGTATGGGACTCAGGTATGGTGGCTGGCCAAGAGGTGGCATGGGACAGCATGCACAATGGCTGACCTACAGTTGGTATAGGACAGGAATGTGGCAGCTGGCTTTGAGGTGGCACAGAACAGCAAGTACAGCAGCTGGCCTTGAGGTGGTATGGGACAGCAAGTACAGCAGCTTGCTTTGAGGTGGTATGGGATAGCAAGTACAATGCCTGACCTAAAGGTGGTATGGGACATGAAGTACAGCGGCTGGCCTAGAGGTGGCATGGGACAGCAATTACAGTGGCTGGCCTAGACGTGGCATAGGAAAGCAATTACAGTGGCTGGCCTAGAGGCGGCATAGGAAAGCAATTACAGTGGCTGGCCTAGAGGCAGCATAGAAAAGCAATTACAGTGGCTGGCCTAGAGACGGCATAGGAAAGCAATTACAGTGGCTGGCCTAGAGGCGGCATAGGAAAGCAATTACAGTGGCTGGCCTAGAGGCGGCATAGGAAAGCAATTACAGTGGCTGGCCTAGAGGCGGCATAGGAAAGCAATTACAGTGGCTGGCCTAGAGGCGGCATAGGAAAGCAATTACAGTGGCTGGCCTAGAGGTGACATGGACAAGAGGTGGGCAAGCCCCACATCTGGCAATGAGTAGGTAGGCGAAGGCAAGGCCCACATCCGGCAATGAGTAGGTAGGGGAAGGCAAGGCCCACTTCCACCAATGAGGTGGTAAGGGACGGCAATCCCCATGTACGGCAATGAGGTTGTAGGGGACAGCAGGCCATATATCTGGGGGGAGGGGGGGAGGGGATGGGAAGCCCCACGTCTGGCAACAAAGGGGTAATAGGCAAGTCCCAAGTTTGGCAATTGATAGAAAGTAAGCCCCATGTCTGGCAACAAGGGGGTATGGGATGTCAAGTGGCAAGCTGATTGATGAAAAGCCTCACGACCACCAAAAAGGAGGCATGGGATGGCAGGCCTGGCAGCCAGCAATGAATTGTAGTGGAGGGCACAGAGGGTGTATTGAATGCCAAAGAGGGGGTATGGAAAAAGTATGGCGGCTTCCCAATATGAGGTATGGGACAAAACGTACGGTGACTGGCAAAGAGATGGTATGGAATGAATAGTACTGAGTTTGGCCAAGAGGTGGTATGGTATGTCATGTACACTGGCTGGCCAGGAGATAGTATGGCATGGCTTGTACAGTGGCTGGCCAGGAGGTGGCATAGCATGGCATGTCTTGTACAGTGGCTGGCCAGGAGTTGGCATGGCATGGCTTGTACAGTGGCTGGCCAAGAAGTGGCTGAGAGGGCAAGTAAGGTGGCTGGCCAAGACACAATATTGCACAGCAATGTGAATGGCTCAGAGGTGGCACGGGACAGCAAGTACAGCATCTGGACTACAGGTGGTGTGGGACAGCTAGTACAGCATCTGGACTACAGGTGGTGTGGGACAGCTAGTACAGCATCTGGACTACAGGTGGTGTGGGACAGCTAGTACAGCATCTGGACTACAGGTGGTGTGGGACAGCTAGTACAGCATCTGGACTACAGGTGGTATCGGACAGCTAGTACAGCAGCTGGCCTAGAGGTGGTATGGGACAGCTAGTACAACAGCTGGCCTAGAGGTGGTATGGGACAGGGTATGGCAGCTGGCCTAGAGGTGGTATGGGACAGGGTACGGCAGCTGGCCTAGTGATGGTGTGGGTCAGCAAATATGGCAGCTAGTATAGAGGTAGTATGGGATGGAACTACAGTGGCTGGCTTAGAGGGTGTATGGGTAAGTACAATGACTGACATGCAGGTGGCTCGGGACAGAAAGTACGGTGGCTGGCCAAGATGTGGTGTGGGATGGAAAGTATGGCAGCTGGCTAAGATATGGTATAGGGCATGGGACACAAAGTATGGAGTTTGACCACAAGGTGGTATGGGACAGGAAGTATGGGTGTGGCCAAGAAGTTGCTTGGGACAGAAAGTACAGTCGCCCACCAACAGGTGGCATGGTATGGAAGGCCAGCGGGGCAGGCAAGAGGTGGTAAGTGAAGAAAGTCAAAAGATAGGCAAGAGGTGGTACGTGAAGAAAGTCAAAAGATAGGCAAGAGGTGGTACGTGAAGAAAGTCAAAAGATAGGCAAGAGGTGGTACGTGAAGAAAGTCAAAAATAGGCAAGAGGTGGTACATGAAGAAAGTCAAAAGCTAGGCAAGAGGTGGTACATGAAGAAAGTCAAAAGCTAGGCAAGAGGTGGTACATGAAGAAAGTCAAAAGCTAGGCAAGAGGTGGTACGTGAAGAAAGTCAATAGCTAGGCAAGAGGTGGTATGTGAAGAAAGTCAATAGCTAGGCAAGAGGTGGTACGTGAAGGAAGTCAATAGCTAGGCAAGAGGTGGTACGTGAAGGAAGTCAAAAGCTAGCCAAGAGGTGGTACGTGAAGGAAGTCAAAAGCTAGCCGAGAGGTGGTATGTGAAGGAAGTCAACAGCTAGCCAAGAGGTGGTACCTGAAGGAAAGTATGGTGCCTGGCCAAGAGGTGGTAGGGATTGACAGTAACGTGGATGGGCAAAAGGTTGTAAGGGATGGTCAATATGGTGGCTGGCCAAGAGGTTGTATGGGGTGGAAAGAATGGTGGCTGACAAAGAGGTGATACGGGAAGCAAGCCCAACATCTGGCACTGAGGGGATAGTGGACGGCACACCCAAAATCTGGCAATGAGGGGGTAGAGCATGCTAAGCCTGACAACCAGCAATGAGGGGCAGGGGATGGCATAGAGGGCATGTAGAACTCCAAAGAGGGTGTGTGGGACAGAAAGTAAGTGCAGATGGCCAATATGTGGTATGGGATGGCAATTATAGCAGCTGGTCAAGAGATGGCTGAGACGGCAAGTAAGATTGCTGACCAAGAGGTGGTATTGGACGGCATATAAGACAGCTGGCCAAGAGGAGGTATGGGTTGGAAAGTGTGGCAGATGGCCAAGATGTGCTATGGGACTGCATGTACTGACTGCATGGCTGACATAGAGGTGCTATGGGACAGGATGTACAGTGACTGGCCTGGAAATGGCATGGGACAGCAACTATGCCAGGAGGCTGAGTGGTGATATTGGACAAGAGATGTTATGGGACAGCAACCCCATGTCTGGGAATTAGGAAGTAGGCAATGGCAAGCTCTATGTCCAGCAGTGAGGGGGCGGGGGATGGCAAACCCCATGTCTGGCAGTGAGGGGGCAGGGGATGGCTAACGCCATTTCCGGAAATGAGGGGCAGGAGATGCCAAGCATGGCGACCAGCAGTGAGGGGTAGGGGATGTCATAGAGAGTATGTGGAATTATACAGAGGGGGTATGGGACAGCAAGTATGGAACCTGGCCAATATGTGGTATGGGTCAGCAAGTATGGCACCTGGCAAAGAGGTGGTATGGAACAAGATGTGTGGAGGCTGGCGAAGAGGTGGTATGGGATGGAAAGTGTGGCAACTGGCCAAGAGGTGGTATATGAGGGAAAGTACAACAGTTGGCCAAGAGGTGGTATGCAACAGCAAGTCCAATATCTGGCAATGAGGGGGCAAGGGACAGCGGACCCCATGACCCGCAATGAGGAACTACGGAACTCCAAGCCACACATCTGCCAATGAGAGGGCAGGGGAGGGCAGTGAATGGCAAGCCCCACATACAGCAATGAGGGAGTACGGGACAAGCTCCACGTTTGGCAATGAGGGGGTAGGGGATGGCACTCCTGACACCAGGCAAACAATGGTGGGGGACAGCACAGAGGGAGTATCAATTGGCAAAGACAGGGTAGGGGACAACAAATATGGTGGCTGGCCAATTTGTGCTATGGGCAAACAGTTTTGCACCTGGCAAAGACATGGTATGGGACTGACAGTATGGAGGCTGGCAAAGAGGTGGTGGAGATGGCAAGCAAGGAGGCTGGCCAAGAGATTGTATGGGAATGGAAGTACAACGGCTGACCTATGAGTGGTATGGGACAGGACATACAACAGCCGGCCTAGAGGTGGCTTGGGACCTCAAGTACTGCGGCTGTTCTAGAGGTGACATGGGACAGCAAGTACGGCAGTTGGCATAGACGTGGTATGGGACAGCAACTATGGCAGCTGGTATGGGGTATAAAGCATGGTGGCTGGTGAATAGGTGTTATGGGACGGAAAGTATGGCTGCTAACCAAGATATGGTATAGGGCAGACAGTACAGTTGACTGCTAAGAGGTGTTATGGGACAGAATGTATGGCGGTTGGTGAAGAGGTGTTATGGGACAGAATGTAGGCTGGTTGGTGAAGAGGTGTTATGGGATAGAAGGTAGGGTGGTTAGAGAAGAGGTTTTATGGGACAAAAGAAACGGCAGTTGGTGAAGAGGTGTTATGAGGCAGAAGGTAGGGCAGTTGGTGAAGAAGTGGTATGGGATGGAAAGTATGATGGCTGGTCAAGAGGTGGTATGGGATGTCAAGTAGGGATATGGGACAGCAAGTACAGCAGCTGGCCAAGAGGTGGTGTGGGACATGGGACAGAAAGTAACGTGGCTGGCCAAGAGGTGGTGTGAAACGGCAAGTAAGGTGGGTGGCCAAGAGGTTGCATGAAATGGCAAGTAAGGTGGGTGGCCAAGAGGTAAATGGGATGGCAAGTAGGACAACTGGCCAAGAGGTAGAATGGGATGGCAAGTATGACAACTGGCCAAGAGATGGTATGGGACAGCAAGTACAGCAGCTGGCCAAGAGGTGGTGTGGGACATGGGACAGAAAGTAACGTGGCTGGCCAAGAGGTGGTGTGAAACAGCAAGTAAGGTGGGTGGCCAAGAGGTTGCATGAAACGGCAAGTAAGGTGGGTGGCCAAGAGGTAAATGGGATGGCAAGTAGGACAACTGGCCAAGAGGTAGAATGGGATGGCAAGTATGACAACTGGCCAAGAGATGGTATGGGGCAGCAAGTACAGTTGCTGGCATACTGGTGGTATGGAACAGCAAGTGCGTCCAGTGGCCCCGAGGTTGTGTGGGACACAAAATAAGGTGTCTGGCCGAGAGATGGTATGGGATCGAAAGTAGGTGCATATCGAAGAGGTAGCATGGGTCAGAAAGTACGGCGACTAACCAAGAGGTGGTATGGGATGGAAAGTTCAGCAGATGGCCAAGAGGTGGTATGGGATGGAAAGTTCAGCAGATGGCCAAGAGGTGGTATGGGACAGAAAGTAATGTGGTTTGCCAATTGATGGTATTGGAGGGAAAGAGGTGGTACTGGATGGGAAGTAACGTGGCTGCCCAAGAGCTGATATGGGTCAGAATGTACAGCAGCAGGTCAAGAGGTGGTGTGAGATGGGACGTGTGGCGGCTGACCAAGATGTGGTAGGAGATGGGAAGTGCGGCAGCTTGCCCAGAGGTGGTATGAGCTGGCAAGTGCGGCGGCCGACCAAGATGATGTATGGGACCTAAAGTACAGTGGCTGGTCAAGTGGTGGAATGGGATGGAGTGTACAGCAGGAAGTGGTATGGGACAGCAAGTATGGCGGCTGGTCAGGATATGGTCCGGACGGCTAGTACTGTGGCTGGCTTGGAGGTGGTACGGGATGGTAAGTAAGGCAGCTGGCCAGGAGAGGGTGTAGGAAGGTAATTACGATGGTTGGAGAACAGGTCAGGTGGTTGGGACTGTAATTATGAAGGTTGGATAAGAGGTCAAGTGGTATGGCACTAATTATGAAGGTTGGATTAGATGTCAGGTGGTATGGGACTAATTATGAAGGTTGGATAAGATGTCAGGGGGTACGGGATGGTAATTACAGTGATTGGTTAAGAAGTCAGATGGTATGAGATGGTAATCAGGGAGGCTGGCTAAAAGGTGAAGGGGGCAATGATGCCATAATTACAGCATTTGGCAAAGAAGTGGTTTGGCATGGTAATTATGGCAGTTCACAAAAAGGCGGTATTAGATGGTAAGAAGAGTAATTGGCAAATAGTTTGTACATTATAGTAGTGGTGGTAGTTGCCAAAGAGCGGGAAAGGGGATGGAAGTTACGGAGGTTGACTGTGAGAATACACACATAATGGATGGCTCAGGTGATAAGAGGGAGGCACATAAGGGATGAGTTAGATAAGGCAGGATGTAAAGGTTGGCTCAGGTGACTGGGGGGGGGGGGGGGTGTTATAAGGGATGGCTCTGGTGAGGGGGGTATATAAGGGATGGTTGAGGTGAGGGGATATAAAAGATAGCTCAGGTAAGGGGGGATATAACGGATGGCTTGTATGATGAGGGGGGGGGGATGTAGGGAATACTCAGGTATTGGGGGGGGGGGGGGGTACACAGGATTGGTCACATGATGATGGCAGAACATAAGGGAAGGCTGTGAGGATGGGGTGGGTGGGGGGGGGGGGCATAAGGGATTGGTCAGAGGATGAGGGGGCAATATAAATGATGGCTCAAAGGATGAGGTGGTAACATACGTGATGGTTAAAAGGATGAGGAGACAATATAATGGATGGCCCAGAGAACAGGAGGGGACTGAAGGGATGACTCTGAGAATGGGATGGCACATAAGTGTTGACTCAGAAATGGGGAGGGGGCAGTAAGGGATGGCTTACAGTGAGAGAAGTGGAGGAATGGAGGGATTTAAGGAAGAAAGGAGATGTCAGGGAGTATCGAAAGAGTGAATATGATTAAATTTAGGTATCGGAAGTACAGAGTGTGAACGGAATGGGTCCTACAGGCAACATGGATTGAACTTACAAGGAATGAAGAAAATGCGGAAGGGAGGAAGGGAGGAAGGAAGGAAGGGAGGACAGGAGTTTAGGGTTAAAAGTCCCATCAACATCAAGCTCATTAGAGACAGAGCACAAACACAGATTATTTCAATGATGGCAAAGGATGCAGACTTCAACAACCATCATCCTCAATGAGAGTCAAGGCACGATAGGAAACAAGGTTCATGGTAGAGCAGGGTGGGAGGAGTGGGCCAGGGTGGAGGCAGTGAAAGGCAGGATTTGAGCAGTGGTGTGGCAAGTTTAATGACAGGGTGAGGTCGCAAAGGCAGGGCGAAGTCTCAGTGGTAAAGAGAGTGGTTTGATGGAGCTAAAGAGTTGCAGGATGGTGTGTAAGTGGTGGCATGGGCTGAAGATGGCGAGGCACTGCAAATTGCAAGGCAAGAGTGGCGGGGTGGATCAGGCGAGGGAATGCAGGGGCGGAGGCGGAGAGTGGGGCGGAGGCGGAAGCGGAGAGTGGGGCGGAGGCGGAAGCGGAGAGTGGGGCGGAGGCGGAGAGTGGGGCGGAGGCAGAGGCGGAGAGTGGGGCGGAGGCAGAGGCGGAGAGTGGGGCGGAGGCAGAGGCGGAGAGTGGGGCGGAGGCAGAGGCGGAGAGTGGGGCGGAGGCAGAGGCGGAGAGTGGGGCGGAGGCGGAGAGTGGGGCGGAGGCGGAGAGTGGGGCGGAGGCAGAGAGTGGGGCGGAGGCAGAGAGTGGGGCGGAGGCAGAGGCGGAGAGTGGGGCGGAGGCGGAGAGTGGGGTGGAGGCGGAGAGTGGGGCGGAGGCGGAGAGTGGGGCGGAGGCGGAGAGTGGGGCGGAGGCGGAGAGTGGGGCGGAGGCGGAGAGTGGGGCGGAGGCAGAGAGTGGGGCGGAGGCGGAGAGTGGGGCGGAGGTGGAGAGTGGGGCAGTGCTGTCACTAACAGAATATTTGCAAGATGCTAGGCAATTTTCTCTGTTCCACATCTGCATCCTGCAAATAAATTTCCATCACACACTATAACTTAACAGAAATTTAGAAACTGATCATAACTTTTCTTTATTCGTGCTCAAATGGAAAAACTATTATCTTATCCATCAGAAAGTGCATTAACTTACACCAGGTACATACTATGCCACTATATCAAAGGTCTCCTTTTCATTTGAGAATGACCTCTTAGAATAACAACTACCTTTGCATTTTTGGTGCACAACACCGTGAGTCTTAAAAAAATTATAATGGAAGTAGACGATGTTGCATTTGCTAAAAATACTGATAACGTAGCTATTCTTAGGTTATCTCTACTCAATCTAAGAAGCAAGAGAAAGAAAGGTCACCAAATAGGGAAGGATTTAATTCCTTCCCATACATTGCAATCTTTCATTTGCAAGTATTGTATTACTGAGGGGGTGAAACATGCTGGTGGCATACAGACTAGTTGCCTCATATACTATCAAGTATGTAGCCAAGGTGAACAAACACATCCAACAGATGGATCACATAGAACATGTCTCCAAATCAACTTCATGAACTGAATAAAGCAAGATCTTGTTAGATCTGCAAAAACTGTAATTCAACTACCATTTTGTATCATCAATTTACATAAAAGATTTGTACTCACTTTATCCCCTCCTAGTTTACTTCTGTTGAAGTTAATTATCTCTGTGTGGTTATGGTTTATGGGTTAAGTAAGATCCAGCTATCCTGTAAAAGTCTTAAAAGAGGAAAGAACTAAACTTCTACCTCACAGAAACTTAAAAGCACATGAACCAACATACATTGTTCCATTGTTAAAGATATAGTGTTCGAAAGCTCAGTACTTCAGCCATTAAAATTTCCCTCTACTTTCCAGATGTCAGGAGTGGGCTCTCACGCTCTGCCCTATTCTGCTGAATGTAAGCAAATACATAGCTCAGGTAGAGTTTGTGTGTTTATTATTATGTCAATCATACCAAGTGTTCAAAATGTTCACTTGCTTCAAAGTGATTCCAGACAAACAATACTGCATGTTGGTCTTTATGTACTTATTGCAGCACAAGCCTATGTCACACATTTCATGACTTAAGGATTTGTCAGTATTTCAATGTATATCTCATTTTAATGATCCCCCACAAAAAGAAGTCCAGAGTTGTTAATTCTGGTGAGCGTAAAGGTCACTTTGTGATTCCTAACAGATTAAACAATCTACAAATGTTCAGTTAAGATGGTCTGTGATTAACTTCATCTGCAAACTAAATCCTGCATAGAGACACTTTGCAGTTTTCATAAACTCCATTCAAAGAAATCTAACCAATTTTAAAAATCTTTGTCATGAAGTTGTTGATGGAGTAAAATGTGAAAAGGATGAAACACATTGGAATGTAGTATTAACAGGATACTCCTTTGGCTGAGACCACAACCACATTCAATCAGCCTTGTAGTGACATGTGGATTGTGTGTTACGGCAGCTAAAAAGGTAACTGTTTATTCCATCAGTTGCTGTTCATTTTCATTGGAGTATTTTATTCTTCACACTTCCAGTTTCTTGAACTTTTTTAAATAATATTTGCAATGGGACATCATGTGACTTTGGCACGATCAAGATACCTTTCAGCATACAACCATACCACTGCTGTAACAATTTGCCAAAAACAAAAGCTATAACCACATTTTCAACTGATGTACATATTATGAAAATATGAATAGCTTAACATGCAAATTATTATCTGATCACTACAACAGCAGAGCACAGACTGATTTTCTTCTAGAGCATATGTAAACACACAAAACATACCCAGGTGACAAGTAGGCTTACATTTGGTACAGAAGGGCAGACATTTTGTATGACTCTGGTGGCAAGATAATGGTATGTGGCACTGTTATTTTATTACTTTCTGAACCAGTTTCACACGTGTTGCTGAAATCCTGTTAGAAACTCCTTTCCTGTGTCACAGAAGAAAGTATATAGTTCCATAAAAAAAGCATCAGTGGCATAATTTGGCACCTATAAACACTAAAAGTTACTTGTGTATGTCAGGAAATTATACAATGTTTGTTATAACTTGCCAAAAACTGCAATTTAACATATTTATTCTTTCTGGACATATTTCGAGTGGTATGTCTTAGTTGGTTGATTGATCTGAGGGAGTGGACTAAACAACGAGGTCATCAGTCCCCTGGGATTGGTGAAAGATTGGGAAAGAAGTTGATTGTGCCCTTTCAAAGGGACTATCCCAGCATTTACCTGAAGCGATTTCAAAAATTCACAGAAAACCTTAATCAGGATGGCTGACTGCATGTTTGAACACATCCTCGTGAATGTGAGTCCACTGCGCTAACAACAGCGCCACCTCACTCGGCATATGTCTCAGTATTTGGAAATGTAACACAGAGTGGTGCTATCATGTAACTGATGGCATCGGTTACATCTGTTCCACCTTACAGAAAAATGGCTTGAATTGAATATTCTCATTTATGGATATCCAAATACTGTATTTTCAGAGACATGTAGTATATTTCTATTCCACACAGGAATATCTGCCAACAAAACTGTGTCACACCATTCAAAAGAGAATTGTAAAGACTGTCATTAGATTACTTACCTAGTAATTTCTGAACAACAATCTGAGTTTACTGACATTAGTATGTTGAAGGACTACGAAACCTTTCATGATGAACTGTTCCCTCACGAGCTCAGCAACAAAGACTTTCACCACTTGTCTCTTGACTTTCCACTGACATCATTGTAAATTAGACCTTTCAATTGTTTTCAACTCCAATGAAAAGATAATAGCCACAGCATCAATGTGAAAAGAGCACAGCACCAAACGAAGGGATACTTCATAAAAGAATGACTGATGCATCCTATTTACAGCTAGGATGCCAGCTTAATCATTTCATATCTTAAATATTGCGAAATAAATTACAAGGGTGTTTCAAAAAAAAGTTTTAAGTAATATAAAATTATGAAATACAAACTGTTGTTTGAAGTCATAAATAGGACCACAAAACAGCTCTCTGACTTACCCCATCACAAGTAATGGTATATGGCAACAAGACTGGGAACGAAGATAGTGCAGAGTAAGTTGTCTCAGGTTAATCTTTGTACAACAAACTTTAGAAGGCAAAAAATACAAATGACAGTGCCATTCCAAGTGGTTTGACCACAAAAAAATGAATATGTCTACATTGTAATGTAAGATATGCAGTACAAGCATACATTTTTTTGAATATATGATGATTATTGAAACAGTGGACAAAATATGCACTAATTTCTGGTATAAAATTTTGTCAGTAACATAATAAAAGAATGAATTATACTTTCTGACAACAAGAAAAAATAAGCATTTGCTAATTTGTAAGTCATGCTCTACTTCTGGTAGACTTTTATGACAAGAAATGTTTATAGCTCAGGAAAATGGGGGACGGGGAGTCTTTTCCAATTCAGAAAAATAATCAACTTTCATTTTCTGACTAACGGCTTTCAAACTCTGTCTCAACAATCTAAGATAGTAATAAAGAAGTGTAGGTATGTATTATAGTTTTGGGAAGCAATATCATGCAATCCTTGCTGAGAACATTGGCTGACAAAGAATTCTTATTTCAAGCAACATAATAGAAATTGGACAGTGATTTCTTTGAAGTTTTTCAACGATTTTTCACTGATTATACAAGAACTATTTCATACAGTCATACTTGGTATTTTTTGTAGATGATAAGTGTTATAATTAACCTACTTAGAGAGGCAGCAAAATAAGAAAATGTCATTATGTTTTTCTGAGAATCAATAAGTTGATCTGTACAAATGGATTCTTATCGTATTATTCAGATCAAACTAAATGGCACAGTAACAACTATTAATGCAGCAAATGAGCAGGAGTCAGTGGGTACGATAGAATGTTCATAATTTTGGAGCTTACATACTGATTAATATATGAAATTAGAGGAACACATTACAGAGCTTCCCAAATATCCAAGATAAGGACTTTTGGCTCTCAGCATAACTGCTAGTTTGAGAAACAAACAAATCAACAGATTAAATGGTTCAAATGGTTCTGAGCACTATGGGACTTAACTTCTGAGGTCATCAGTCCCCTAGATCTTAGAACTACTTAAACCTAACTAACCTAAGGACATCACAAACATCCATGCCCGAGGCAGTATTCGAATCTGTAGCGCCTAGAACCGTTCGGCCACTCTGGCCGGCAACAGATTAACACATTTTGCATTTTTTTTCAAGCTTTCATGTATTATGGTATAATTTTCTGAGGTCACTCATCACTTAGGAAGAAAGTAGCAATTCCACAAATGTGAGCAGTCAGGATAATATGTTGTGTTCAGCCACTGTCACCTTGTTCATTTCCCTTCACTATATGAAGGGTGTCTCTCCTACGAGTCATCAGTTGCATTTACTATGGTGTTTCAGTATGTATTTGCATTTTCACTCTTGCAATGTGTAGATGGATTCTGCCTGAACAAATATTGCTTATCACACCATTCATGCAGTGCCCAAGGTCAACAAAAAGTGTTGGCTTGTTTCCCATTACAAACAAAATGGTTTTTAAAGTGGAATTTTGCACACCCATTCAATAGAGTGGTTCCCAATTAGTGTAGAATGATTTTGTACTAAGAGATATGTGTTAAAAGAGACAGTGAAACCTTTTCTTTGCCACAGCTTCATTGCCTGACTTACCTCACATGCTGCCCTGGCCCGTGATGTCTGCTATCACCATGCAGCACTGCTACTCAGCCACTGCTGAACTACTCATTATTCTCAGTGTTTTACTGTCGCTATTAAAACATACTGCTAAAGCAAGTATTACACTAGACTAATTTGGAACTGCTCTATCAAATGGGCAAGTAGAATTTAGCTTTGAAAATAATTTTGTTTTTAACTGGATATAATCGAATGCTTTCTGTTGACACTAGGTATGGATGAAATGTGACGCGTAATATCTGTCTGGGCCAGCTTCATATACCAACTGCAGAAATGAGATTGAAAATATCTTCTGAAAAACCATAGAAAATGCGCCTTGACTGTTAGGAGAGTCACCCTGTACATTAGTAATTTCCACAGTGATGATCCTGGAAGCAAACAGCTTTTGTTACTCATTAATAAAGTTGTCAGTGGTTCAGAAAGGAGTTCAGTATGTATCCACAAATTGACCATTAGCCCAATAATACAAAATATCTGACAAGTAGCCAGGCAAATTTTAACTCTAACCTGAAATCGTTTCTTTTCGACAACTCCTATTCCAAGATGAATATTAAATTAAGCACTGGTAAAATATGGTAATACTAGAAAAATATGTTTACTATGTTGTTAAATCTTTATTTCTCTTGTAATGTGTACTGGTGATTAACATGTCATTTTTTTATGAAATTCAAGCCAGTCTTCTAATTAGTATTCTGTATAATGCAGTCATACACACAAACAGATCAGCTATACATAGTCTGTCAAATGATTTTATTCATATTTCTATAGAAATTGAGCAAACATTTTGTGTAACATTTACTAAGTAACTAATTTGTGCCTGACTAACAATGGTGAATTTTATCCTTGAAATTGTGATTGTCATAGCTCTGTACACATTGCGCACTCATCCTGTGTAAACTCATGACAGCCTCTCATATAGAAGAATATGTAGTAACAATGATTGCA
The DNA here is from genome assembly GCF_023864345.2 of Schistocerca serialis cubense. Taxonomy (NCBI): domain Eukaryota; kingdom Metazoa; phylum Arthropoda; class Insecta; order Orthoptera; family Acrididae; genus Schistocerca; species Schistocerca serialis. Next base: position 412,032,008 of record NC_064640.1, on the reverse strand, counting down.
ATCTAAAGCAGTAACTTATACTTCTCAACTTCTCTCGCTTCAGATAGTTAACAGGTTGTGTTCCATTGTACGAGTATTCTGATCCATTTAAACCTGACTGCCTATCCCAAAAGTAATGTTGTCTCATATACCAGTGCAACTGAAAAGCCATAACCATGCCAGATATGATTAATCAGTGTGCATGATAGGGACATCTGAGGCCATATGAATGGGAATTTTCACCATCTCTCTTCCCGATATGAGTGCTTTGACATGGCTGAACACCATAAATGTGTAACACAGAAAAGAAAGAAAAATGTGGTAAAGTTGAAGCAAAATATACGAATACAGGAAAATCAGACCCTATTTTTGGCATGTGTATCTATTGCACCTTCTTTTCTGTCTCCATCAAATGCAACCTGAAAGTTAGTGCTGACGTTTGCTTTGTTTCTCCACTAAAACTGTAGATTAGGTGTACTATATGATTAACATCAAACATGTTTTTCTTTGTTTGTACTATCTTTTGCTGAAACTGGAGAATATTTCACACAAGGGCAATGTAGTTTTTTTCTTTTCTTTTCTCTCCCCCCCCCCCCCCCCCCCCGAGACAAATAAATTCGTTATAAGTAATGCAGCAAGATGAGATGTGACACTGTTTTTTTCCAACTCCTTATGAAATGTATTGATATTCTTGATTGCAGTAATAACTTTTTATGTCCAGTTTTAGATACTAATAGCTATATCCAGATTAATACACTTCAACCTCAATCTAATATCAGTTACGACAAATATCACTCAACAACTATTCTTGCAACAAAAAACTAAAGCAAGGAACAATTAAAAATTCTTTGCTGTATAAAACCTACCTATTGACATACCTGTACATCAGTCCATACCTGTTAGCTGGCTGTCTCATACTCATGATACAGCATTACTGAAGAACCTCATTCGCGCATTTTGCAAAAGTAATTATTGAAGAAGGAAGGCAGACTATGATGTAACATGCCGTTAATGACAAGATCATCACAGAAACAGCACAAGCACAGACTGAGGTATGCTAGGATAGGAAAATGACTGTCTTTTTCATAGGAACCTAAAATTTTCCTTAAATAATTCGAGAAAACCATTGAAAGCCTAAATCTGGGTGGCCAAACCAGGATTTGTACTACTATCCCTAATATATGTCCAGTGTCTTACCACTTTGCTTGGTAGTAACTGATGACTTAGATTTGATAGTATACATAATTTCATATTACTCCTTTATTGTACAGATGTGACAATGGCTAATTAACAATAAAAATGCTTGTGAAAGTGATAGAAACTGAATGACTACGTCACACAATTGCAGAATATGATCACTGTCTTTGTTGTCAAACATTACATTGACAGATATTAAATTATACAATAAAATAGATATTTTTAACAATGATTTCTGGAAATAACAGATTAGACCAGGTAATTATAAAAATTGTGCAAGAAAAAATGCTACCTATATTTTACATGTTACAGAAAACGGTTCATTAATTATGTGGAAGAATTCATACCGTTACCATAAATAAACTAAAGGTCTAATAATGAGTTGTGGAATGGTAGAAGTATGCCTGCTATTAATATCACAGACTGGTTTATTAATTACAAGTGGCAATAAAGTACAACGCTGAGCTTTCCTCCTAATCCTGCGTGTATGTCACTCATTTAGAAACCCATGCATCCCTGATTATAAATGATTCTTGGCTGACTAGCTTTGTGTATTTTCTCCTCTCCTTCACTCCTTTCCAAATAATCAATCTGTAAATGGGAAATACTCTATGAATGAGTATTTCACAATTCAGTCTTTTTTTAATATCTGGAATGTTTTAATCCAAATGTTTTAAATATGCAATTACTCAAACAGTAATAGTTACTTCTATACACATACTTTTTGTGGAAGGGTATCCATTTCTTAAAAAAAATACGTGAAATAAAAAATCATATTTTATTTGATAAACATATAAAACAGTCATATATGACAACTTATGATTTGCACCTGCCAGTTGGTCTAAAATGAAGTATCTCCCAGGCCATCACTGTATAACAATTTTCACTTCAAAGCTTTATATATATGACCCACTCTAGTATCTGTTAATGCAGAATAACAATCACACACAATAGATTCATAATATTGCTGCTAATATTACCCTAACATATTAAGGATATAAAAAAAAAAAAAACACTGTAATAAATGAACATGTACATGTACACTGAATGCCCTCTCTTCATATTAAAGTAACTAATTCATAATTTCACTAGCACCAAAATGGTAACATTACTTCCATATCTTATTTATATAATATAAATACCATACACTAATATTTCAATGTTGCTTTATTTTACAATTTTTTTGAAGAATTTGCCTACTATTTCATAACTGACTGCAGTTGCTGAAGATGAAACACCTTTCACATCAATTAAATACTATAAATACAGAAGCACCCTTGGCAACTAGGTCTCTCGGGCTGTGTTAACCATTTTGTTTCTAAACAATAAATATAAATGCATTGTTGCAATGTGCAAATAATACTGCGTAATTTTGTAACCACTTGCAGATACAAGTGATTTATCAATTAAACTTTGACTGCAAAGTAAGAACCAATTAAAAATATTTAGACAGTACAGATTACCCACCTTATCATGAAATATACGATTATATACATTCACATCATTAACTTTAAATTCTGAAATAATGCACATAACAATACCTGATTTAGTGCATACGAGAAACACGAACACATTTAGACTTTCCACACGACTATTTGTCATTAGCGCAACAACGTGTACCAATGCTAAAAGCAGAAAGCAATTAGCCTTAAGTTTCTGTCTGCTGGCAAATTATATAGAAATTTCACAGAAATACTGTTGGTGTACAAAGGTGGGTACCACCTCAGTGAAACACTTTGACACTGTGACAATATGTTAAAAAAATTATAAAGTTTAGTATGCTTTTATACACATGTAACATGTCATGAAAGACAAATCATACAAATAATGCATACCTACATTCCACTTGCCACCTCTGAGAAAGAGATCAAGATAAGAGTAGAGGCAGTTACGAAATTAGTGTCATTTTGTTATGTGTACGGGTAGAGATATAATAATATAATTTAAGGACCTGTAAGTATTTGAAAATATATTCACCTTTTGATTGCTATAATAAAAAATTCAAAATTTTTAAAAGAGTATGGAGGGTAGTATGACAACTTGTGCCCTACTAACAGAAAACAATATTTATAGTTATGTTCTGAATGCATAGTTTTACAGCTTTCACTAAGATGGCTTTGAACTGTTAGAGTTTCAAGATGTTTAGGACAATAACATCAGAATCTGTCAAGAAATCAAGAGATGTAAATCAAAAAGTTTCCACAGAACAGATATGAAGAATGTGCTACACAAAAGAGTGTTCACATACAAAATGATTACTACTTATGATTTAACAAATAGAGTTGCGGAGGATTTTTTGAATGTTGGATGTTTGATGTTGTACTGTTAACTACCTAGAGTTCTGCCTAGAAATTTGTGGACAGTTTGCCTTTCTTTTAGATTTAATAGCTAATAATGACTTTCTACCTACCCCATGCATGAAAATTTCCATTTCTGCTTCCCAAAGAGCATTTGGTGTTATTTAAATAGTGAATGATCAACATATGCGAAGTTTGTAAGAACTGGGAATACTGCAAATACCCAACATGCAACACGCCATCACGCCCATTACCTTTATGGTAATTAAAAGCTGTAGATTATTCTAATTGAGAGAAGTAGATCATAATGAAGAAAACTGTGGAGTAAATTAGTCCTCAGGAATGTGACCAGATACTTTATGTAATAAATTATTACTGAAAAATAATAGTATAACAGAGCATCCACATTTTCTTGTACTGATATGATGGAGACAGGAGTGGATGGAAAATCCTAAGCATGGCAGATGAATAACTAATAGTAATGCCATAACCACCAGAGGGGACTTAGATGGTAAATATAATTTGAAATTAGATTCACCCCTCCAGCCCTTTATTTTCTGCATAATCTTCTCATTACTCACAGCTCCGAGTTATTTATGGAAGTATTAAGTTTACAAAATTAACAATCAACTGAGGAATTACTCCATTTTGATTTAATACCAACTTATTACTGTAGTAACAGAAACTAAATTTAACAATCAGTCTGAAATTTTTCAAAAAGAAACAGCTATTTTAAATTTTATTTTAATGTGACTTAAGTGCTCTTTTTAGTTATGATTTACATTCCAGCAGTGCAAGCTGACATATAACAGGAGACTGCAAATCCAAGTTCATTACTCTTGCTCTCTGACTTGTCTTCTATTGGTACTTTACATGAGCTACACACTCCACAATCTCCTAAGGTCCATGAACTACTGTGTTATTTTTGTTCAACTCCTCAATATTTATGGCAGTTAAATGAAGGAGTGCTCACTACCAAAAAGAGTTCTTGAATATTTATCATAGTCTCAAAAGCAGTTTCTATTGATTTTGTTCTATGCACTGGGAGATGAGACACATAATCCCTTTTTCAGACAAGTCTTCAGTCTACTAATCGAACCATAGCACCTCCCACTAAGATTTAAAAAATGGTGACCATGACAAGGAACACGCAGAATTAAAGAGAGAGACTGAAATGCAGTCAAGTGGGATTACCACTTACATAGATAATGTCCACACAGACATTTCAAAACCAAAGAGAGATAAAGACTTCACAGATTAGGCTAGGAAATCATCAAACACCAGCTCTTCATAATACCATTTCCCACACTTTGGCTTTCAAATGTTTTTAATAGCATGTAAAAATAGAATTGTAAAAACAGAATTGTAAAAATTGTATAATGAAGTACATAACTGAGTTTAAGTCTGGTTCAGTCAGAAGTTTATAAAAGGGGCAGAAGAATGACTTCTCTGGCAAACTGGTAACATAGTTTGAGCAATTGGAGAACTAACTTTTCTCCTTGAATAAAGTAAATTTACATGCTAACTTCTGCATGATGGGTATGGTGGGACAGCAACTCATTTTTACATTGTAGTGTAAAATGAGAGAGCCATATTTGCAACTAAAATGGATGTTTATTTAGCCAGTGACCAGTTTCAGGCTATGCCCATTCTCAAACCACCAAGTTTTGCCATGTGAAATGCCCATCCAGAATTGCAGTAAACTAAGTGGGTACATATACATATGGTCCCAACTAAGACCTTTAAAGAACATTACTTGGGGCCATACACATAGGTATCCATTTGTTTATGGGTATTTTGGGCTGACATTTTACTTGGCAAACATTGGTTGGGTGTAGTCTGAAATCAGTCACTGACTAAATGAACATCAACTTTAGTTGCAACTCTGGCTGTCTCTTTTTGCATCACAAAGTAAATTTCATTTATTCTTGCTAAATAGTTATTCCATTCCAAATATTGGGATATACTGGGACCAAGAACAGTTTTAGTAGTATTATACGTAACACATGTGTTAAAATGTCCTTTTTACAAACAACTAAAACTTGAAATTCATAGAACGCTAATACATTAAAATAAAACACATCACCTAATGTTTCTTTTTACTCGCTCTCCACTTAATAACTATAAATTTTCAGTCTATTCTGTTGACATGGGAGAGCATGTCTGCATGGCTTATTGGTCACTCAAATCAGCTTCTGAAAAAGAATGGATTAATTTGAAAATTAAAATATCCACAGACCAAGCATGCTCTGTTCATCACTCATGAATTCATCTGTACGGTGAGAGCCAACCTGCAGTTTCTATAACTATACAATTCCTATCAAAACACAGGGAATTTTTAAAAATACTTTTGTCAAGAGCATGATATAATTAATGCCGCAGGTATGATTTCCACTATTAGGTACACAATAAAAAAGTGACTGGATACACTGTACTTTGCTTTGTGTATTTAAACTCACAACAGTTACAGGTATAACAACATACCACAATGCCTTTTATAACTTAACAAATACTAACCTCTGTCATGCATAGTGTTTCAAAATGGTGCCCACCTGCATCCACTTTCATCTGATTTTTCCAGTAATTCTTCCACTGACATACTTTAGTGGGTTTTAAAACTTTTAGCAGGGCGTTGTACAACAGCATAAACAATTTTTGTTATGGGGTGGGGGATAAACTTAAAATGTGAGCTGTGATATATTGACTAGTCTTCTGCACAAGGATGTAAATGCAGACAGACACCACTTTCAATAATATCTACAGCAACTGTAGTGCTTGGTATGATTTAAAAATGCAACTGTCTAAATTGTATTATAAACTAAGCAAATAATATGATAAATACGCTACACCAAGGTGTCACAACTCCCGGCAAGTCAGCCACTGTACACCTAGATTTGATTATACATTCTGCACAGTATTACATGATGCAGTTATGACAATTCATGTTCACACAACATGTCATCGACATGTCATGTATCATTTATTACCAGCACTGAGCAAACATAAAATAATTGGCACAAAATTATGAAAATAATATCATTTCAAAATCTATTCAAAGAAGCAGCCTAGTATTCGTGAATAACTCTGAAAATGTCTCACACTAAATTTTTTTGGCATTTCATCTAAGAGGCAAAGAGAACTACATGTGTATAACAAATATTATAACATCAATAAAAATTGTAAATACTACAAAAGTTAAAAAGGCATAAGACCAATAATACAAAAATAAGTTTAAATAAAAAATTACATGTGATTAAGTTTCAATAAATTGGGACTAATCGTAGAAAGTTCAAATATCAAACAGTTACTACAAAATTTACAATGATCTTCTAAATCTTAAGACTTCTGGACGTATTAAGTTTCACTTGATTTACAAAAGTTACTCAGGTCTTGCAGCAGCCATTATTCTCCATTTCTGTTATAATCCCAAGATTTAGTTTCTTCTCAAAACCTGAATGGCCAATCCTAAATGACAATAAAATGCCAGTCCAGCAGTTCACCCAGTCATATTTCTTTTTATTAGTACAAAAGTGGATGTTTTAGAGCATATTCTGATTTAGACATAAATATATATAAAATCTTTACAGACAGTGTTCTGCTCTGAATAATGTTGTTATTAATTTAAAAAAAGTTTAAAAATAAACAACTATTGAGAGACAAACAATATTTACTGCAGCAGTTTCATACAACATAATCCAAAAACCAGCTTCTATATGAAAAAGCCAGTTAATATTGTCAGTAAACGTTATACAACACAAATGACTTCATGTAGTGCCATCAACATGAAGATGGCTGGCAGGGTCAACAGTATTATTCAGTACAGACTGATTTTATACATATCATTACTTGTCTTTGACTAGAAGGTGCTTCTGAACATTACATGAAAATACTGTCCTACTATCCACAAAACCAAAGCATAAACCCTCTTCTCTTTTACAACCCATATAGACATATGCTTCTTTCTGGTTTAACTTGTTTCAAAAAGTATATACAGTGAAATGAAGGGAGAGAACTGACTGATAAGAACTTGCAATATCCTCAGACAACAACAAGAACACAATTAGTAACCAGTAAAAATGTTCACAAATAAGATAATATTAGCACATTCAAGCGAGTACACAACAAAAAACCTGCACTGCAGTGTTGCTTCATTCAACAATATGATACATCAGCTGTCACTATCTCCTCTTAAATATATATATTTTTAATGGATAGATCTGGACATTGACGAATATAGACTGGCTGTAATTCCTTACACGCAACTTGAGAAACTTACATTTACTTTCCAAGATTAATGTTAAATCATGCCTATTTCTTTACTGCAGTTAACAACGTTATTTGCCGAAAACTTCATAAATGTTAGGACAATGAGGCGTTTTAGATATTTTCACAAATTCTCTTTTCTTGCACTAACATATTGATATACTGTAATGACCATTTGCATAAGACATGAAGAAAGGCCACCTAAAAATGCATGCACATCCACATGCACATGCCCACACATCCGCACACGCACGCGCACGCACGCACGCACACGCGCACACACACACACACACACACACACACACACACACACACACACACACACACACACACACACACGAAGTGCGCGCTCTCTCTCTCTCTCTCTCTCTCTCTCTCTCTCTCGTACTCTTACTTTTCAGTGTAAGGTTTAGTGAATTTTTACAGCTTCCTGTTTTTCAATATGACTGATAATAATGGACAGAAGAAACTGCCATCTTATAGATAGCAAAAACAAAATGTGTTGCCAGCTACATAATCTCATACAACTTCTATTATACTTTCAAAGTGAAACTAGCAATCTCTTTAATTATATCTCTAAATTAGGTCTATTATTCTGTATATACCATGATTTAACAGGTGTTTAACTTTTTATATGGACTACTTGCCCTCCAATACACCTACTTCTGCCAGTCTATTAACATACTAGTTTGCATACTTTTCAATCTATCAACAAAATTACCTAATCTGTGTCAAATGAGAATTCCATTCATATCCTCTGGAATACCAAATACCAGTTAAGAAACAACCACCAAAAACTCTTTTTAGGGTCTCTCTCTTCAAAAGCAATTTAAACAGTTGGTTTACAGCATCCTTTACTTGACTACATCGCCCTCAAAGTAATACTCTCTGGCAGACACTCAAACCAGGTCCACTTACATTAACTACATCTCCACAGCTAAGTACTCCGAGCAAATAATGGAAAATATTGCTTGAAAATTGTAACTTAACAAACCAACAAAGAATTTTTCAGTGCATAAAAAAACTGTAACAAGAAATATATCCATGAAGTTATATTTTCTAAACAGAAGCAGGTTTCTACACTGTGGAAAGGAGAGCCAGGAAAATAGTTTCTCCAAAATTAGTGTGAATAAGACATAAAAACTGTATTTTCACTCATTACTAGACAGGATATACACACATGGCAGTGTAATGAGCTGGCTAAATCACAAACACTAATTTTCATCAAATAAATGTTAATATTTAAAATGTTATACTATTGGTTTCATACTATAGTTACTGTTGTTTGAAATCATTTAAAAAAAGGGACAGTAAATTACCAGGAGCAATGCACTGAGTTAAAATTAGCAAAATATTTTCTGGTAGTCACCTTCTCCCCCCCTTGCCTCAAATTCTCTTACTGTGGCAAATCACATCCAAGTAAATATAACGACAATAACATTACATAGCAGCAATGTGCACAAATTTTGGTTGCAAATTACGTTTGGTGAAAGCCACCCCCCCCCCCAAAGAAAGATATCACTATATCTTGTAAATCAAGAAACCTTCAGCCAAGCCCCCGAAGAGAGAGAGAGGAAGAGAGAGAGAGAGAGAGAGAGAGAGAGAGAGAGAGAGAGAGAGAGAGATCACAAACAATTTACATTGGTTTTTCTCTGGTAAAGCAAAGACAATCACCAGGTCTAAATCTATATGCACATGCATCTACTACCTCCAGCATAATTAATTTCCTATATTTGTCTTAAGTTAGTAAAAGTCCCACAAATAACTATACAACGTGAGAATATCACCTCTACAATCTATGTAGCTTAGCCATCTGTACATAATTCCAAGATCCTAAATTTAGTTCATTTTTTCTCCCCATGGGGGAGGGCACTTCAAACAAGTTGACAGTCTACAATTTAGCTGTTCATCAGCTGTTGTTAATTCTCCTGCTCATTTAGACATGGCATTACTCTCTGAACATCACAAAAGGAAACTGTTAATGAGAATTATCTCAAACATATGAACAAGAACATGTAAAAGCACATAAATCACTACTGAGAACACTTGGAACTGTAAACGCAAATTAAGTTCAACCTTGACATTTGTTTGTAACTGAATCACTTTGACAAAATTGTTCATTGCTACAACACACACTCTGAATATAGAACTCTCGGTTTTATCACACTAAAAAACTTTAATTTGGCTTCTACCCAGTTTCCTTAGGTTATATGTGTAAGAAAAAGCCCCATTACAGCACTTCATGGTAAGTGGAAAGCTCACTGCACAAAATATCTATTTCAAATCACTACAGGATATCCATATAGGAAGGAAAGAACAAAATAGTAAAGAAGGTCAAAATTAGGCACACCGGATCATTTACATGACCACTATGTATCTCGATGTTGCTACCATACCTCGATTATTTTCATTATTTCCTTTTTGCAGACTGTAGTACCTGAAAGGCTGAAAATGTTCTTTGGCTATCCCTGTCACTCAGGAGGACAGTAATCTTTCTTCTAGCACTATTAACGATTACATTAGACAATTTTCTGCTCTTGACTGATGGCACGCACAGAGTAGTGCAATAGTGGGGAAAAAGTGGAAGGAGGAACATCGCATTATAATTTTCTCAGCTGCCAGCTTCTGCTTTGGTGAGGTACCAGGCGAAGGGGAGGTGCAGCACAAGCAGAAGAAGAAGAAGAAGAAGAGAACAAATAGAAACATGCTGCAAAAGCTAAGCCAAGAATAGCCTTCAAATCCTGGCATCACTATTTGTGTTAAAATGTTGGGGCAGAAGGAAATGTTGGTACAATTTCCTGTGAAGCATGCCATATGTATAACATTTTCAGTATGGTTGGAAGAAAAAAAGATGATAAAATGGGTAGTACTACTACCAAAGCTATCAAGTCATCTTTGGTAACACAAACATGCAAAATAATGTTTCCATTGCACATAGTTGATCAAAATGAAGGTTGTTTCTGTCAATATTTATCTGAATGCTGGCATATGATAGGTGTCTAATTTTCAACTGTTCACACACACATGACATATGCAGTTACAGAGAGACAGTTGGTTCCTCATACACTAACTCATGGAATGCACACAGTGATCTTTCTACATCATTTGAAGTACACAGTTAATGATGTGTTTTTAATTTATTGTCATTAGTGCTGCAATTTTCAGTCAACACCTATGGTGTCATACCATATTCACACATTTCTTACGAGCTCATTCCACAAAGTATTATCCTTTCCTGCGAACTTACCTAACTAAATTTAAAGGTCCTTACATAAAATATCTGAATGCACAATTTACATCTGTAGTCTTATAAAAACGTATATGTCAGCAATGAAACATTTTTTTTGCTCTCACTGACATGTAGTACTATCTATAGAAATATCTGCACACTCCCTCTCTACCCCCCCTCCCCCCCCCCCCCCTCCAATGCATCATTTTGTTGCTCATCCAGGATCCAAACCTTCATAACTCCACAAGTGACTAGCACCTGACCATCTTTGAGGACTTGCTTTAAGTTAAAATTTACTTATTCATTAACTCTGTCGACCATGTATACACATAATGTTGGTACTCCTCCCTCAATTATGCATCTCTCCCCCTTCAAACACTGGAACCAGATCTTCATGTCAATTACCATACATAAAAGCTATTAACATGTTCATATTAGCCTATCTCCTCCTTCCAAGTTAGGCTCCTGTCTGCCTCTCTCTCTTTCATATGCATCACAGGTATTTACTTTTACTTTCTTGGCTGCAGCATTTTGTATATTTGTTTTTAATTTAAATAAGATGTAAGATTAATTACTGCAGACACATTGTGAGCCTAAAAGCACTCATATTGCTATCATTAATACTTGCTTAATTGAACACTGAGAACAGATAATAAACGTCTCTCACACAAGACCTTCAAATACCTTTTTAACCTGGTGATTACTAATCAATGTTTTCATTAAGACAAAAGATCCTGAAAAACTTATTACTTTGAAGGTCTTTCTTTTGAAAAATTTTTGGGCGAATCTCTCATCTTTCCAGTACAGCTTCTATTGTTCTGATGTGTGAATCACATATGTATACTAGGTGTCTACTGCAATTAATATGAGACATTTAAAGATGCTGTAGTTCCTGATGCAGAGTGAAATTTTTATCACTTAGTATGTAACAGTCTCATGTTTGACTGGCTGAGATATTGGTTTATTGTGTGCTGCTGTAAAGACAGTTGCCACATCATATGATCCATCTGTAGCAAATACTGGACAATTATGAAACTAAACCACACATATTCAAAAATACCATTCACATGACTGTTAACCAGTTGACCCTTAGTCTCTGATTGCAGTATGAGAGGTACTACTACAAATATTTCTTGACAAAAATGTCTTGGTAAATATTTAAATATTCGGTCATAAAACCTAGCCCACTGTATCTACACTGCATTTATGTGGGAAACTACAATATGAAGAAGAGTACCAATACAACTTTTACTTCCATATAAAAAATGAAGTATGAAGTATGTCAGTGCGTAAGTCATTGGACGGATTTCCTAGAAGAAAAGCACAAACCTTCATGATAGTTTCACAACATAAAAGTCTTGACAACCTCAACACTAGCTCTTGCATAGTAGTTGTTTCTCCTTACTGAGCATACAGCAACAATATCAACCAGTACATAATGTATAGCTACTATTTACAACATTTAACAGTTACTTTTGTTGACAGATTGACAAACTTTGCAACTGTATATGCAATGGATCCACACAATTTGTTATTAACATTTGTGAAATGAAAGAGTACAATTAAATACATAATTATTTCTGTTGGTGCAGAATTATGATGGCTGGGCATTACCTGCTTCATCCATGCCAGATAATTACCACATGCAACTATAATGTAGAACTACCAAATTAAAAATAACAGCATTACAGGGCATGCCACAACAAAGTAGCACCTTTCTCCTGTATCACATGAAAGCATTCATCACCATTACAATAAATACATTGTTTCTACAACTTTTTGACAGACATAAGGCCAAAATTCAGAGTTATCACAATCGACGGTAGTAGTAAAAGCCAGCCAAACAATGAATGCTTTTATGTGGCACAGTGGATCAAATTCATTTCCACTGTCAACTTGACTTTCAGTATCATAGTTGATGCAACAACAATCAGCTACTTTGCAGATATGCATGCTCCAAAACATTAATGCGTACATAATGTGTTACAGCTTACCACTACTTGCCTAATAAACATTATGATATACAAAAAAATTCCTTCATTATATTGAAAAAACTGATATTGTAAGGTGGTGAAGTTATACATGCAAGACAGTAGTAATTTTTACAATCGGAACATGCTACACCATATATATCAGCGATTAATGCTTTGAGGTCACAAGCTTTCAAGTGAAATTAAGCAACATGGATAGATCTTCAGCAACATACCTAGTAGCTAGAATTCAAGATCTTCCAAAATATGGTTTGTCATCACTCATAACTGTAAAAGCATTTCATTCAACCATACAAAAATACTACATGTTGGTAGTCAAAAAATCAGATTTCATTTACTTACATCATTGTTACGACTTAAAACAAGCCTGAAGAGACCCTCATTTACCTCCTCATACCTGGAACAAACAAGAATAAGCAAGTCTTAAATATAGAGCATATAGGGAGATAAAAATATCCTTTGAAAGAGGACACACTACACGAATCCAAACACATCCATAAACTATACAGAGGTCATGAGGTAGATTGGAAAATATGACTCAATGTAAAAATGGACACTTTTTGATCATCATCATTTTACATACCTTCCATAGTTCCCTTGACAGAGCACTGATTATCAGTCTCTTTCTACCATATAACTTCCACCTCAGCAATTAAATAACAGGCTATTTGTTTGGTTGTTAGATGTACTTCATTCTTCTTATTTTCAAAGCATTTTCAATGACAGTTCCTCATAGGTATAACCCAGACACACTGATCCAAAACATTATGAATACTGCCCACCAAAAGACTAATTGCTGCCTGGTGGAATTGTGGGTATGTGATGCAGTAAGGAAAGTACATGAGCAGAGCAGAGACAAATGAGGAATTATTTCAGCATCAATGTGGGCAACAAATGGGGAAACCGACTGACATTAGTGACTCTGACAAAGAGCAGTGTGTTATTGACCTGTACGCAGGAATGAGCATCTCGGTAACAGCCAAGCTGGTTGGCTGTTCGTGTGCTACTCTCATGCGCATCTATAGGAAATGGCTGGAAGACAATAAAACCATAAGTAATGACAAGGTGACAGATGTCCATGTCTTAAAAGGGGGTTGCAGACTTACTTTCTCTATAAAGCAGGATACATGGAAGTCTGACAGGTCTGATGACAGAAGACAATGCTGGTGCACACACAAGTGTTTTGGAGCACACTGCTCAGTGCACATTGTTGAACATGAGACTTCACAGCAGATAACAACTGTGTGTTCCTGTGATAGCCCAAAAAATTGTCAAGTACAATTGCAGTGGGCTTGGGATCATTGAGACTGGACTGTGGATCAATGGAAACATGTCACCTAGTTGGAAGAATCACATTCCTTGTTACACCAGGCTGTTGGTCGTGTCTTGACATGATGTCGTCCAGGCAAATGACTACTCATTAGATGCACAGCATCATGCTTGCAGATTGGGGAGGGAGGGGACAGACAGTGTTATGATATAAGGGACATTCACCTGGGCTTCAGTGGGACCTGTGTTCTACATTTTCTATAATGGTGATGGCATCTTGCAACAGGATAAATGTCCATATCGTAAGGGGTGGCCTCCTTGCTGCACTACCCATTACAAAGGAATAAGGACAGAAAATAATTGTTTCATTTTTGACCAAGTTCGGTGTTATTTCTGCCAAGTTCCGTGTTATTTCTGCCATGTTCGGTGTTATTTCTGCCATGTTCAGTGTTATTTCTGCCAAGTTTGGTGTTATTGCTGCAATTTTATTGTTACTCTTTGCTAATTTCAGTGTTATTTTCTGCAAATTTTGGCATTTTTGCCAATATTGGTATTAGTTTTTGACAGCTTACTTTTGAAGTATCATATGTTCTTAATTTTTGTCTTAATTCATTACTTTATGTTGCAAATGAAAGTATACTGATCAGTTACATTATATTTATTCATGTCACACTTATTTGCATTATTAAACAAGGACCTTACACCCATTAAATCTAATCAGTTAAAGAAAAGGTAACATTTGAACAATATACTGTTGAAAGTTTTCTGAAGAACTCACATTCATTACTTCAATTCTCTTCAACGACATTATGCCACCAATCAATCAACATTTCACTATACTGTGCAAGGAGGACAAACTACCTGCAGCACAACACCAGAAATTTGATGATGTCCACATATCCTGCAGGCATGGAAAGTTGCTTTTCAACTAAATTATGAAGGGATTTTCATGAATTCAGAATATCTAACAGGGACTGGCAGTTTAAAAGTAACTTTTTGATTTTTTTTTTTTTTTTTTTACTCAAAAACTGCAGCTTCTAGTGAAAATGTTTCCCAGTACAAAATTAAACTATTTTGAATTTCCTACAAATAAGATCAAATTCATTTCCTCTCTAGGACTATTAGTTTTCACATTGCAGGGCATGGAAAAACCACAAGTCATTAAAGCTACTGTTTCAATGGTATAGAATTACTGTGTATTGTTAAATGAAGTGGGTTAAGAATAAACATGAAGTGTGCATACCACATCTAAGTACAGTAGAGCTGTATTAAGGGATAAATTGCGTTCGGAGGGTTAACAAGGTGAGTGGGAGGGTGCTGGAGGGTAGAAGCATGAGGGAAGGTTAGTCGTCAGATTGTGATCATGCATTTCCCACCTTCGTAGGTCTGCAAATTGAAGAGTGGGCTGGTTAGTCCCCACTCTCTCTACCCCATGACACAACAAGCAACTACAGGGCGTTCTATAAAGTTATACTGAACCTTCTGTAGTGCAACTTATGAATCACTGGTGATGCTGTGCACGGTCGGGGATATTTATTTTTCACACACTGCATTAAAACTACATGGAATACAGATTTGGATCAGTAATAATACTAGCACATGACAATCTAAAGGACAGAAATCTATGTAAATATCAGTACACCGTTCTACAATGCTAGAGGAAAATTGATTCTTAGTCATCCCGTACAGCATCTGTAGCATTCTTCTGGGAAAGGCAACTTCCACACGATGAACGCTGCTTGCCTTTCAGTTTACAGACAGACTATACCTTTCCAGCATTTCCTGTTCAGTTCTCATAAGTGAGCCATTACGTAAAAAAGCTCAATGGCTGGATTTGTCAAATGTCTACACACTGAAGAGCCAGTCACAAGTGCAACCTACTGTCAATATGTATTCAACGATATCAGTTTCATTGTTTCTATTACCAGTCGCTAAAATACTTTTCGCAGCATGAAGGGGCAACAAATGCATCATCTAGATGCTACTGAACTTCAAATATTTCAACGGAAGTCAAGCAGTGCATTACAGATGACTACTGTTCCTTACTGGAACATGATTCATCCCATTCCATCTGACCGATTCAAACCAATCTTGCAAGATATATTGTGGCTATGTTGGACGTGAGATACTCAGGCTTCATACTCTGGCTGCAGCTTGCTCTTGTGAGGGGTGCCACTGCAGCTGCAAGCATATCTCACAGAGCTGTCCTCTGACACAAAAATGCCTGTAAATACTGTGGCCCATACTTGCCAGTCAGTCTCACACTAATCACTGAAACGTTTGGCATGTGTCACTGATCAGTAGAGTTTTGACCTTGCCTATATTATGTTTTTGATTCAAATTCCTCTCTGGACTGTTTGTATACCATTAAGATGAGTTTGCTACACTATGGACTTATTTTTGGTCAGCTATTCACTTCGTGAATTCCACTGTCATCGACCTCTCAAACGGACTGACTGTTCCTCCAGTCTCTGCATCACCGATAGTGCAAGTGATCACTAACTGTGCTCTACCTACGCATAGTAGGATGCAAAAGCTAAGGCAGGCAGCAAAACATTGTCTCTCCTCTGCTAGTATTGTACACACTGCTGAATAGACTTCAACCCACCTACATCTACACCGTTACTCTGTAATTAAAAGTTAAGTGTTTGGCAGAGTGTGCATATATTCACTTTCAGACTACCTCCCTACTGTTTCACACACGAATAGCACGTGGGAAAAATGAACACCTAAATCTTGGTGTGTGAGCTCCAATTTCCCGTATCACAATGATCATGTCTCCCTAAGTACATTGGAGTCAACAAAATGTTCTGGCATTTGGAGGAGAAAGTTTGTGATTGTAATTCCATCAAAAGATCTTGACACAATGAAAAATGCCTCCATTTTGATGACTGCCACCCCAACTCAATTACCGTATTCATGACACTCTCCCTCTATTTCAATATAATAGAAAATGAATGACCTTTGAATGTTTTTGATGTTCTCTGTCAATTCTATACTCCAAAAAACTCATACTGTGCAGTACTACTCCACAAAAGGATAGACAACCATAGTGTCGGCATGTAGTAGATCTGTTGCTTCTTCTAAGTGTTCTGGCAATAAAACATAGTCTTTGGTTAGTCTTATCCATAACACTGTCTATGTGATACTTTCAAATAAAGTTGTTTGTAATTGTAATGCCTACGTATTTATTTGAATTGACAGCCTTTAAATTTGTTCACAGTCAATTTCCACTTTTTGCACTATGCAGATACAGTGTCTAAACTATTTTGTAATTAATTTTGATTTTTTGAGGAGTTAACTACACAGTAAACAGCACCATCACCTGCTAACAATTTAAGTGAGTTGCTCATATCATCTCCTTTATTGTTTATACAGATTACGAACGGGAGAGGCCCTATGACTCTTCTATGGGGAATGCCCCATATAGCTTCAATTCAATTAATAACTTCCCATCAATAACTACAAACTGTGATCTTCCTTACAGGAAATCACAAATCCAGTCACATAGCTGTGAAAATACTATATAAGCACACAATTTGATTACAAGCTGCTTGTGAGGAACCGTGTCAAAAGCCTCCTGGAATTCTAGAAATATGGAATCAACTTGAGGTCTTCTGTCGATAGCACTCACTGCTTCATGTGAATAAAGAGCCAGTTACGTTTTACAAGAACAATATTTTGTGAATCTGTGTTGGTTGTTTATTAATAAATCAATTTATGTGAATATTTCACGATGGTGGGACACAGCATACTTTTCAAAATCCTACCACAAATTGATGTCAATGAGTTACTTCTATTTCCTTTCTTGTGTATTGGAGTAACCTGTGCAACTTTCCAGTCTTTAGGTACTAAACATTCATCATGCGAGGAGTTGTATATGATATTAAATGGGGAGCTATTTCAACAGTATGCTTCAGAAGGAACCTAATTGGCACACAACTGGATTGAAAAACTTGCCTTTATTTAAGTGACTTAAGTGGCTTTGCTACACTGAGGCTACCTAATTTTCAACTAAAGTTCCAGTTTCAAAATGCTGTAGAAAGAGAACAACTGCTCAGAATGATGTCAGATTTGGACAGTATATTATTGAAATGGGGGAAAAATCATGGGGGGAGGGGGGGGGGGGAGGGGGGGGGGAGACAATTATGAAAATTTTACCAATAGATGGTGCTCGAAGTGTCTTAACATAAATTGGGTGGGCATAAATGGCAGATGAATTGCTATATGATAGCTTTGGTTTTAGTTGAACATTACACCATCCATGACTGCACAAGTTCAGCATTAACAATTGTGACAGTGTTAGTCAGGTAAGCTCATTCGCCATGGCAAGGTCATACACCATTGGATGGGAAAATCGGTTTTTAGTTGTGCTGAGGCCAAAAGCCAGTTTTTAATTGTCCTGCGGCCAAAAACTGCATAAAAAGTAAAATTACATCAGTTTCTAATTGTCATGAGACTGGTGCAAGACACTGTCAAAATGCTGTCCACTGTTTCCTGCCAGAAGTTGAAATTGAAAAACAATACGTTCCACAACAGATTGCAATGTCTCGGGAGTCACATTCAGAAAAGTCGTGCAAAACATGCCTTCAGTTCAGCTATCTTTGTAATCAGAGCACTGAGCACAACATATTTCAGTTAACCCCACAGCTATAAGTCGCACAAATTGAGATCATGGCCAGGCTGTTAGGAAATGATGGCCAATAATTTCCGAAATGCCTCTGCAGCAGCCACTTCACTAACTGTGCAATGTGTGAATGATTGTCATCTCACATTAAAAAGGATCCAACCCACACATACACACTGTTGAAGAGCTGGAATGACAAGTGTGCAAAAGACTCTCATAGCGTTTACCAGTGACAGTACAAGTAACAGAGTCCGCAGGACTAATTCCCTTGAAAAAAACATGGCCCTACAATAAATGCTGCTATCAACAGACACCACGCAGTCACTGTTGCAGAATGAATTGGTACTGGTTGATGTGCGTGCAGATTTTCCATTGCCTATACTCTGCAATACTGTGTATTGACATGTCCTTGGTGATTGACATGGGCTTCATATGTCAACAGAATGTTCCACAGTCATTCATTGTCCACTTCCATGCCAGCAAGAAATTCCAGAGTGAACATTTGTCTTACTGTCAGGTCAGCAAGAAGAAACTCCCGAACATGGGTGATTTTGTATGGATAGCAACGCAGGATGTTTCGCAGCGTGTTCACTGGCATGTCCAATGTTCAGCAGTGCATATTTCCACACCACCGCTTGATCCATCTTGCAATACTGTGCCCACATCTTAGACAGACATCGGATTAACTGCTTTCCTCCCTCTGCCACGTTATACTTCAAAAGAACCAGTTTTTGTAAATTCTGCAATCATTTTCACCAGATCCTTGGCACACTTTGAACCAATGGCTTTTTTCATGCACCAGAGTGACCAGAATTTCTGCAAGGCTACAGGTGCACCATTCTTGTAAAAGAGCTTTACCAGCAGTGCACAATCTTTCATGAAGACAGTCACATTGGGCATCTCGGTGAGGAAAGTCGTGCGGTGCTTGTTTGTTAGTATGCGTATTCAGATACTTACACTATTTATTGGTCAAATTTTCATTAAAAATGTTTTTTGTTCCATGACATTTCCCCCTGTGTCAATAATATGCTGTTCCAATATGATGCCATTCTGTGCAGTGGTTCTGTTTCTACAGCACTTTGAAACTGGTATCTAATTATGGATTGTCTCCCATATTTCATGCCAGAATTTCATTATAGAAAATAGTAAAAGCGCCTTGCACTGAAGTCTGCACCAGGTTTCAAGCTTCTATAAACTATTGCATGTTCAGATTTTGCATTCTTTTAACCAGGCATGTTTCTTCGTTGCTCCTGCATCTGTGTCCCGAGCTATTTCATGTACCATGGGAGATATGTTCCATCTCTTATTAATTTACTTGACAGAAAACTCTCGACAGTCATTAACACTTATTTCTCTGAATATGAGAGGCATTTTTTCAACACTTACGTAGCTAGTATGCAAGAATGGAGATTGTCTTTTAGGAAGGCACCACACCAAGCAAATTTGCTCTTTCTTTTTTGTATATTTTGGGTTTATTTTCGATAGATTTGGATGTTATGGCATTCAATCATGTTACAACAACCTTATGGTCACTAATTCTGTAACAATCATAGCTACATCCTGGATTTTTATATAATATAAACAAGTAAAATATGTTTTATATATATGTTTTATTAAATATTCAACATAAAACAATGATTTTTAACCGAAATCAACTTCTGATTTTTATCATAGCTTACTGTATAATCTTAACATGAACTTAAACATACCACATAGGAATTAAGAAGGTATATTTTACATTACTTAATATTTTACTTTTACACAGCGCAACTAAAAGAAAATTATTTTCCATCACATCTGTTCACTTAAATGTCTATCTTCATTGAAACAACTATTTTTCAAATTCTCTGCAATCACAGAATTTTGCCAATGAAGAACTACTTTTTTATAGGGCGGAAATGAGGTCCCCACATCACACGGCACTGATGATGCAACTTTAACGAGAGGAAATATTCTTTGTAGTATACCTAAACTAGGAGACCTGAAAGACATTAATTCTCTCTTTCTCATGATTTATAGGAAGATAAACCTAACAAGATTATACTACATGTGGTGCAGAATCAATGTTATGTGAGTAATTTCAATTTTTTAATATTTATTTGTTAACAGTTTTCTTTTATTAATCACTTCTCTTGTTTTGGATGCCTCTATGGTAGGATGTTTTATGGAGGTGCTCCATCTTCTGTGTGAAGAAAAAAGTGTAAACTCGTACAAAAAGTATTCAATATAGTGTTTATTACAAGTATGGAGTGGAGTCTTATTTAGTAGGAAGAAAAACCTATGTCCATTACAAGTCCTTCTACAAAAATTTTATATCACGAAGATGATGCCTTATTGACACAACAGGATCAGAAGAAATTTATTTATCTAGTAAGAGGAAGGCCACAGAAGAAGATTCCAGAGCTGCTGTTATTAAGAAGAAATTAGGTAAACTGATAACTTCTGCAGAAATTACTTTCTTTACAAGACATTAATGAGAATTGGCAGTGTCACAGGTGAACAAAACAATAGCAGCTGTTTGGTCTGCTGCCCTCCCCACATATCATCAAAAACTTATTATTTATACAAACTGTAAGGAAAAAAAAAAATTAAATAATTTCACCCCCACTTCAGCTGGCTACCAGTGACCAGTGCTGAATGAACATGTAAGTGAGTACATAAAAGTGTAAAACTGCATACATTGTAAATATTCTAATTTTACTTTATTTCTGTGTTTCATTTGTGCAATTATTGTGAATGAATGAGACGAGTAGCAAAAGTGAGGATGTAAAAGAGAAGCTACAGAGGAAAATTATCCTAATAATATACCTGAGGTAAACTGCAAAAAAAATATAGAGACAACCATTTTTTCAATAAACATAGGTACCATTCAATTATCAAGCTCACATGATTATGCTTGGTAGCATCTCTATCAGGGCTAAACCCAGATCCTATCCTGCCCTAAAAACTGTGCTTATTATTATCAGTAGTAGTATTGTTCTAAAAAATTGCTTCAATTCACCGTAACAAAGGCAACAATTATTTGCCATTTACACACACTGTAAATTGTACATAAAGTTTTTAAAAGTCTCTTAATATGTTGAAACAAAGATTACTATTTTAATATGTCTGCTTGTGTCTGCATATGCGTGCGCGCGTGCGCACATGCGCGAGTGTATACCTGGCCTTTTTTCCCCCTAAGGTAAGTCTTTCCGCTCCCGGGATTGGAATGACTCCTTACCCTCTCCCTTAAAACCCACATCCTTTCATCTTTCCCTCTCCTTCCCTCTTTCCTGATGAAGCAACCGTTGGTTGCGAAAGCTTGAAGTTTGTGTGTATGTTTCTGTTTGTTTGTGTGTCTATCAACCTGCCAGCGGTTTCGTTTGGTAAGTCACATCTTCTTTGTTTTTAGATACATTTTTCCCACGTGGAGTGTTTCCCTCTATTATATATATATATAAACAAAGATGATGTGACTTACCAAACGAAAGCGCTGGCATGTTGATAGACACACAAACAAACACAAACACACACAAAATTCAAGCTTTCGCAACCAACGGTTGCTTCATCAGGAAAGAGGGAAGGAGAGGGAAAGACGAAAGGATGTGGGTTTTAAGGGAGAGGGTAAGGAGTCATTCCAATCCCGGGAATGGAAAGACTTACCTTAGGGGGGAAAAAAGGGCAGGCATACACTCGCGCGCGCACGCATATCCATCCGCACATACACAGACACAAGCAGACATTTGTAAAGGCAAAGATATATATTCGTAATTTTGCTGCAGTAATAACTTTAAGAATTTCAAGTAGATATTTATGTTTTGTGTTAGGGTGAGTGTGAGTGTATGTGGAACATTCGCCAATATTAAATTTTCAGTTTGTAATTCTCTATAGGAACTTGCAAGTGTTCCAGCTTTGTATCATGGGAACGAATCCACCAGTGGTTCTCCTACTAGTGGATGACAGATGTCCACGCATGTTTGAACATGTAAGAGACAGCGAGAACATTTGCAACTATATAGTTAAATTCCAGACGTAAAGTGCAGCTTAAAGTTTATTTCATTTTATTTGTTTACCAAGAGAGTGTTGAGTTGCTTATTTTAATGACGTCAATGAGCTGAGAGCAGTGGTTGGTTCTTGCTAGATTTTGGCGCGAGCCGCGCCCTGAAAGTCAGTTCTGATTGGCCGTAATTCTGTACAGCCAATAAGGAGTGAGACGGTTTGCCACCTAACACATGAGATAAAGGTGCTTGTAGAGGCAGAGAGAAGAAGGAGTGGTGGACTAGGTTTCGAAGGAGCCGGTCATGCTGAAAGTGTCCGAACACATTATGTGTAAAATGAAGTGATATTGTGACTTCCGCATTTCGGTACAGTGATAAAGGTAGCTGGTGTTTACCATTAACTATTTGTGAAATTTTAAGAGTCAAGAGATATTTTGTTCTGGAGAAAATCGCGTGTGTAAACTTTGAACTAAAAGTGTGGCGGTACTAAGTAATTTTTTTTTTTTTACTGAGTATTTATGGCAAGCAAAAACTTTATTTAAAGACAACCACTGAATGCCGAGTGCAAAAGTAAATAGCAGTTTATTGACTGTGTTACTCTCATAAATGATTTTGGAATTGGATAGAAAAAGTTCTGGCTGTTTGAATGTGATGAGGACTGTGAAAAGGGACTTCAATGATTTGAACACACGTGGGCTGATGATCTTGCTTAATAGCAATAAAAAAATCCTAATGCAAGTTTAAAAGGACCTTTGAACTTAGAAATTTGAACAGCAACCCATTTCCGATTTATTCTTCAGAGTTCACAAGACTACTTTCAGCTTTTTGTACTTATAGCGGCCTCCAACATGTAGTTATGAAATCTCAGTTTCTTCAACATTGCTTTTCTGAGATCTCTTAAGTAGCTGCAGTCAGGAGTTACATGTGCAGATCTGCAACAGTATCGAGGTAGGTGGACTATTCATGTTGCAGAACCGCCATCGATGTGCGAAAGAGCACGTTATGTCGCAACCCTACTGCAGTCCCATATTAGCAACTGCAAAGCCAGACGGCAGTGTGAGGTTAGTATTTGACAGAAGGAGTATTAACACAATTATTGACCCAGTGAGAACATGACCAGGAAATTTATAACAACAACTGCTGAAGTTTCATGGAGTTTGATTTTTCTACCACGATAAATCTCAAAGCATCCTGCTGGCAAATAACACTGCACCATGAGAGCAAAAAGTACACAGCATTTGTATGTGGGAGAAGGAGTTTTCGATTTCGTGTATTACCTTTTGACTTAAATGTGCATGCCGGTGTCTTTATTGCAGCATTGGATAAGGCATTGGGACCGGAGCACCACAGCCAAGTTATGGTATACGTAGATGACCTTTTCATAGCAATTCCCACATGGGAAGAGCACCTATGTATAATAGCACATATACTTGACTATTTTTTCTGAGTATGGGGTAACAGCAAACTTGAAAAGTCCAAATTTGGCAAAGAAAGGATTAAATTTTTAGGACACATTATTTTGTCTCAGCAGATCTTCCCTGATCCTCGGAAACTGGATGCCATTAGATACTTTCCACCTCCATGAAATAAGAAACAGCTCATGGCGTACTTAGGCCTAGGAAATTCACGCCCAATTAACTGTTAAATAGTGATGCACTGTTGAACTTACTAAGGAAAGCAACACTTGGTTATGGACAAATCAATGCCTAAAAGATTTTGGAAACATAAAGGTAGCACTTGTCAATGCCTATAGTTTAAACCACCCTGATATGAGCCAGGAATTTTGTCCAAGTAAAGACGCATCATCACAAGGCCTGGGGGCTGTATGTCTTTTCCAAACTAAAGATTTAAATGGTAAATGAACATCAAGCATTATTAGTTTGTGAGTAGAAGGCTAACAGAGTGCGAGAGGGCATACTCTGCAACTGAACTCAAAGCACTTGCTGTTGTGTGAGCGTTTCAAAAATTTGAATATTATTTATAGGGCAAGCACACAAAGGTTTAATGTAATCTTCAAGCCCTCTTGTTTCTCCTACCCTGAAAACTAATGCACAGAAGGATAACTCGGTGGCACCTATATTTACAAGAATTTAGTTATGAAATAGTGAACATTAGGGGTGAACAAAACATAATAGCCAATGTGCTACTGAGACTACCACATGATTTGAATGAATTTTTGGAATTTACTGAACGGACCTCAGTTATTAAAGTCTTACTAATGCATGACGGAAACTTTTCACCATACTACGCAAAAAAGTGCCGCAGCCTAGGAGAGCTGCAAGAAGAGAATCACTGCTGGCAAAAGATAAGGAAAAAGTTACAGGAAGCTAGGGACACAAATGTAAACAAGTTCTACATGATACAACAAAGGGTGCTATTTCATAGATGCACACCAGAACAAGAAAATTGGTGTGTGTGCTTATCAGAGGACTTTGTTGATGACTTTATTAAGTACACTCATAATTTGTGGAGACACTGCGGCTTTTCCAAATGTACAGGCAAAATCACCATGTATTGCTATTTCCTGAATATGAGACACAGGAGACATATGATCAAATACTGTGTAATATGCCAAAAACCAAAATAAACCTTGGTTGAATTAGTTACATCCTATCATTCCAATGAAATAACTTGATGTTGCTGGCCCATGTCTGCGAGGAATGGGGGGCCTGAAATATGTGGTAGCATTGTATGATGATGATGATGATGATGATGATGATGATGATGATGATGATGTTGTTGTTGTTGTGGTCTTCAGTCCTGAGACTGGTTTGATGCAGATCTCCATGCTACTCTATCCTGTGCAAGCCTCTTCATCTCCCAGTACCTACTGCAGCCTACATCCTTCTGAATCAGCTTAGTGTATTCATCTCTTGGTCTCCCTCTACGATTTTTACCCTCCACGCTGCCCTCTGGTACTAAATTGGTGATCCCTTGATGCCTCAGAACATGTCCTACCAACCGATCCCTTCTTCTTGTCAAGTTGTGCCACAAACTCCTCCCCCATTCTATTCGATACCTCCTCATTAGTTATGTGATCTACCCATCTAATCTTCAGCATTCTTCTGTAGCACCACATTTCGAAAGCTTCTATTCTCTTCTTGTCCAAACTATTTATCATCCACGTTTCACTTCCATACGTGGCTACACTCCATACAAATACTTTCAGAAACGACTTCCTGACATTTAAATCAATACTCGATGTTAACAAATTTCTCTTCTTCAGAAACACTTTCCTTGCCATTGCCAGTCTACATTTTATATCCTCTCTACTTCGACCATCATCAGTTATTTTGCTCCCCAAATAGCAAAACTCCTTTACTACTTTAAGTGTCTCGTTTCCTAATCTAATTCCTGAACCATCACCCGACTTAATTCGACTACATTCCATTATCCTCGTTTCGCTTTTGTTGATGTTCATCTTATACCCTAGCTTCAAGACACTGTCCATTCCATTCACTGCTCTTCCAAGTCCTTTGCTGTCTCTGACAGGATTACAATGTCATCGGCGAACCTCAAAGTTTTTATTTCTTCTCCATGGATTTTAATACCTACTCCGAACTTTTCTTTCATTTCCTTTACTGCTTGCTCAATACCAGTTTTTCCATTTGTCTGTAAAGAATTCGTGTTAGCAATTTGCAGCTGTGACTTATTAAAGTGATAGTTCGGTAATTTTCACATCTGTCAACACCTGCTTTCTTTGGGATTGGAATTATTATACTGTTCTTGAAGTCTCAGGGAATTTCGCCTGTCTCATACATCTTGCTCACCAGATGGTAGAGTTTTGTCAGGACTGGCTCTCCCAAGGCTGTCAGTAGTTCTAATGGAATGTTGTCCACTCCCGGGGCCTTGTTTCGACTTAGGTCTTTCAGTGCTCTGTCAAACGCTTCACGCAGTATCATATCTCCCATTTCATCTTCATCTACATCCTCTTCCATTTCCATAATATTGTCCTCAAGAACATCGCCCCTGTATAGACCCTCTATGTACTCCTTCCACCTTTCTGCTTTCCCTTCTTTGCTTAGAACTGGGTTTCCATCTGAGCTCTTGATATTCATACAAGTGGTTCTCTTTTCTCCAAAGGTCTCTTTAATTTTCCTATAGGCAGTATCTATCTTACCCCTAGTGAGATATGCCTCTACATCCTTACATTTGTCCTCTAGCCATCCCTGCTCAGCCATTTTGCACTTCATGTCAATCTCATTTTTGAGACATTTGTATTCCTTTTTGCCTGCTTCATTTACTGCATTTTTATATTTTATCCTTTCATCAATTAAATTCAATATTTCTTCTGTTACCCAAGGATTTCTACTAGCCCTTGTCTCTTTACCTACTTGATCCTCTGCTGCCTTCACTACTTCATCTCTCAAAGCTACCCATTCTTCTTCTACTGTATTTCTTTCCCCCATTCTTGTCAATTGTTCCCTTATGCTCTCCCTGAAACTCTGTACAACCTCTGGTTCTTTCAGTTTATCCAGGTCCCATCGCCTTAAATTCCCACCTTTTTGCAGTTTCTTCAGTTTTAATCTATAGTTCATAACCAATAGATTGTGGTCAGAGTCCACATCTGCCCCTGGAAATGTCTTACAATTTAAAACCAGGTTCCTAAATATCTGTCTTACCATTATATAATCTATCTGAAACCTGTCAGTATCTCCAGGCTTCTTCCATGTATACAACATTCTTTTATGATTCTTGAACCAAGTGTTAGCTATGATTAAGTTGTGCTCTGTGCAAAATTCTAACAGGTGGCTACCTCTCATTTCTTAGCCCCAATCTATATTCATCTACTACGTTTCCTTCTCTCCCTTTTCCTACTACCATATTCCAGTCACCAATGACTATTAAATTTTCGTCTCCCTTCACTATCTGAATAATTTCTTTTATCTCATCATACATTTCTTCAATTTCTTCATCACCTGCAGAGCTAGTTGGCATATAAACTTGTACTACTATAGTACGCGTGGGCTTCGTGTCTATCTTGGCCACAATAATGCGTTCACTATGCTGTTTGTAGTAGCTTACCTGCACTCCTATTTGTTTTATTCATTATTAAACAGACTCCTGCATTATCCCTATTTGATTTTGTATTTATAACCCTGTATTCACCTGACCAAAAGTCTTGTTCCTCCTGCCAGCGAACTTCACTAATTCCTACTATATCTAACTTTAACCTATCCATTTCCCTTTCTAAATTTTCTAACCTGCCTGCCCGATTAAGGGATCTGACGTTCCACGCTCCGATCTGTAGAACACCAGTTTTCTTTCTCCTGATAACGACGCCCTCCTGAGTAGTAATGTATGGTTAAATGAATAACTACTAGCCTATTTATGCTATGCATTAGATAACAAAATATTCAGGTAAGTTGAGAGGGAAAATAGAGTAACAATATTTGTGCTCATATTAACAACAAAATGTGTGATCACTAACAAAAGGTTTAGAAGATAATACTTTAAGAATTTAACTCTGCTGAGTGTGAAAGTAAATAAATAGAGAATACTCCCACGTACTGAGCCAGTACAAGTGATTAAAGGATGAATGTGATGCGAGCTGACCCATGGGCAGTTACATACTTGGTAGTTTAAATAGTGATAAGAATATATTCTAGGAAATGGTGAAAATTTTTGGAGATTAAAGAGTGCGGATGAATTTATGAGGTAAAGGAAAGATGTAATACCATAACAAATGAGTTAACGAGTAATTTACTATGAGGCACATAACATACAGTGTGAGTATCAAATAGTGTTTTAAACAGCGAATTGTACAAGTGGACGTGTCTACCTCTGGATATGTACATTGGTTATAGGACATGATAGTAAGATCTGTAAATAACAGAATCAAAACTTTACATCATTATGGTACCTGAACAAAATTACTGATAAAATATGCTGTAAGTACAAGAATTAAGAAACTAACTCCAGTGAAAACAATAATATGAGGAATGCAAGGTGGAAATGGAGCAGCCTTCTGTACCAAGGTATGCGGGGACGAGTAAAAACATACATGATAGAACTTCTTAAGCTGGGAGACTATGTACATTTACAGAAGAACTGTCTAATAGTTAACACAAATACATGTAGACAGTACAATAAGTATACATAAATATACTGGATAAAACTAAATGTTTGTTTGATTATGATATGATGAATTTCAGATGAATTTTGGGCAGAGAAACCCATATTTTTCCTTTGTTCAAATGCCACAGTTCCCTGTAGAGATTAGATCTCTTTCATGTAGAGACAAAAATGATGCAGAGTGTAGTAGTGTCTTGTCTGTGTTAGAAGATGCAAGGACAATAGAATATTTCAGTTTTCTTTTTCTGACCAGAATACTTCAGTTTCCTTTTTCTGAACCCTTTAATTATGGGAGGATATATAAATGAATGAAAATAAGGCTAATTTTCATCTATTTCAAAAGTGCAAAAAACTTACACATGTCAGCTGAAGAATATTTAGAATGATGAAGTTAAATTCTAATATAAAACCTATGATTCTTGTATATAACCTTGTAATTCTATGTAATATTTCATGTATATTATGTAAAGACAATTAGATGATAGTGATGCAAGACGTACCTGAACCGTGTTAAGTGCAAAAAGTAATAAGGATGGTTTTCTACCATGAACATGGCCTCCCCAATACGGCCAGTCATGACAATATGTAAGAAAATATCAACTGAACTAAAGAGGGCATGTAGAACAGGAAAAATAAAAAAATGTATATTAAATATTGTAAATAATATGTTGCAAAAAAAAGAAATTTTTAAAGTGAATATTAAATAATGGGTAAAAGTTAAAAAAGAAAGAAAAAGCTGACGCGTAGGAGAACTAAAAATTTTTTTAAAAACTTTATTAAGTCTGGCCAAACAATAAAGGGTATTGACCTCCTCCAGGCCAAGGGCCCAAAATAGAAATTGTAATATAATATCTGCTCTGAGCAATGAATAAACAAACTCTAAACTACCTAGAGAGTGCACCACTACTGTATACGGTCATTTAGTAAACTTTGGAAAATGCCAGTATATAGAACGGGGGCAGCAGTAGTGTACCTAAACTAGGATACCTGAAAGAACGTATTTTTTTTTATTGCTTGTATCTCTCTTTCTCAGGATTTATAGGAAGATAAACCCAACACGATTATTCTACATGTGGTGCAGAATCAATATTATGTCAGTAATTTCAATTTTTTAATATTCATTTGTTAACAGTTTTGTTTTATTGATCACTTCTCTTGTTTTTACACCTCCATGATAGAACATTTTATAGAATCACTCTGTCTTCTATGGGAAGAAAAAAGTATGAATTTGTATCAAAAAGAATTCAATATAGTATTTATTACAAGTTTGAAGTGTGGTTTTATTAAGTAGGAGGAAAAACCTACATCCATTAGGATTCCTTCTACAAAAATTTTATATCATGCAGACAATGCCTTATCAACACAATTGAATTGAATTGAATAGAATTTTATTTGATCCTGTAAGATTACATTGTGCACAGTAAACGTAGGTGTAATATAGGACATGTCAAAGTATTAACATTCATTATCACTTTACATTATTACAATAGAGTCAGAAAAAATTTATTTATCTAGTAAGAGGAAGGCCACAGAAGAAGATTCCACAGCTTATGCTACTGAGAAGAAACAAGGTAAAGTGATAACTTCTGTGGACATTACTCTGTGGACATTACTTTACAAGACATTAATAAGAATTGGTAGTGTTACAGGTGAACGTAACAATAGCAGCTATTCGATCTGCCACCGTCCCCACATATCTTCAAAGACTTACCATTATTTATACAAATTATAAGAAAAAAAATAACTAAATCACGTCG
The DNA here is from genome assembly GCF_023864345.2 of Schistocerca serialis cubense. Taxonomy (NCBI): domain Eukaryota; kingdom Metazoa; phylum Arthropoda; class Insecta; order Orthoptera; family Acrididae; genus Schistocerca; species Schistocerca serialis. Next base: position 412,001,347 of record NC_064640.1, on the reverse strand, counting down.
TCCCCACTTCATCCTGGAGAGATGTCCACTGGAGTGTCGTCTTCTCCACCCAATCCCATACATAACAAATACTAGCAAAAGTTGAATAGCCAGAATATGTTGCCAAAGCAATATCAAACTTATTCACTACTCTCTGTCCATTATCACTCCTAATGTCAGTCAGCATGCATTTGACATTCTCAAAAACTTCTGCATAGGTAAACCTATAGACTGTAATTCTTTGATTCTGTTGGCAAGGAAGGCGAAGTTGCTATATAGCCTTACGCCAGAGAAGTTCTTATTTGAAGTTCAGTGAAACAATTTGGTGTCTCTAGTACTAATACTTAATGTTCTCTCGGAAATAACTCAATCACACATTTCCTATCTTAAAAATGTCCATTATAAAAACCGACAGCTTCAATCCATGTACCCCACTTGATAGGATGGGCTCAGGAGGCAATGCTAGGTTGAGCAATAGTTCTCTACAGAATGACAGACAATTCAGGGCTTTGAGAAACACTCTCTTGATATATGAAATTATTTTATTTACTTCTTGATAGCTGCCCTTCATTTCTTCAGCAATACATTTCAGTGCAAGGGCCAGGCAGGTGAAGGGGATTAAATGCGGATAGAATATGCGCAGGGCAACTGATGCCTTCAGCATGTTGGCCACAGCATCCAAATATATAAAGGATTTTTTTTTTCTCTGCCTTCAGACCACAGCACTTAAACACTCTCATTCACAAAATGAGATATTCCTGAATTATTTATGCAGTCCACCACTTTGCAGGAAATCAGTAATGGCTTGGAGGGCTCTTCTCCATCAAGTTTGTCAATAATGAGATTGTAAGAGAAACGTCCACATACATCCATTGTTTTGTTGACAGTTATTAATATGTGGTGGCTAATTATACAAAGCTGCACACTTTTAGAACCTCCTGATAACAAAAATCTAAATAGTTTTACGTTATGTCTATCCCTCAGAAGTTTGTTTTCTGCAGTACCTTTGTAGAAATTTGCAATATTCAGGCACTTCATGCTTATATCATGAGATGTTCACAGCAATCATAGCTGGGCATTTATCATGGAAAAATAACTTTCTGGAGTTTCGAGTTTAATGCATCTGTGTCAATAATACTTACTTCTTACATGCTGCACTGCTTTTTTCTTTGTGTATGCATCACTCCATATATGTTGCTAAAGGTGGGACTTCATAGACCTAATCTGTTTATTGTATGCTCTCCAACACTCGTGAAAGTACTGACTATCATAGCCTACAATCTTAGAGTGATAATTTTAACCAACAGGAGGCATCATACATATAATCGTGAATTCTTAGGAAGTACTACTTGGCAAATTTTTCTTGGTGCATGAACTCCCTAATCTTGAATTGGTAGAAGTCACTAATAGTTGGAAAATTTAAGGCTGCTACTCTTTTGCTTGCCTCACTGCCAGTCTCGAAAGCATACAAAGCCATTTACTGCATATAATAACGGCTACTACAGTGCTACACTCTGTACTGTTATTGTATCTTTGTTGCTTTTGAGAACTAAAATTGTGATATTTGAAAATCAGGCAGAAGCACGTTCTTCATGACCTAACTCCAATGTGTAGTTTTTTGTCTTCTATTAGTTGTCTATATGAAGTGGTACAGAAACTGCAGCTACAGTAATGAATTGCCTTAAATGATCTCAGTGCTCTGTTAACTGGATACTACAGTCAGCAGACACACCTTGTCGCTGCTAGGCTCCAATTTAATCAGCATCATACACAAAATGGTCAGATGTACACAGCTCGGGCTGCCAACTTGCAGGGTCTCACACGTAAGTGCAATTTCATCTGCCAGAACTGTAAAGTTTCATATGTGGAATCATTGATTTGAAATGTGACTGAGCACTTTGTCCCTGACATGGAAGTTACAGCTAATGCTTTGGCTACATCCGAACCTAATCTTGATGAAATGCTGAAAACTGCTAAATCTTTCAAGGATGCTTGGGCAGCTCAGCATGCTTTTATGAATGAAATTCAAGTTTCCTGAGTTGTTAGTCGCCATCGTAAGCAGTGGTCATCCGATGTTTATGATTCATTATCCTCTAACTCTGCCGCCCAGCCTCTCCCAAGTACACAGATGTCCGTATTGCTTGCGTTTTGTGAGAGATCCAAGTATGGTGATATCTCCACTACATTCAGCTTATTCAGATACAATCACTTATTGTTTGAGGTTGCGAGTGCCCCCGTCATTTTCCAAAAATATTTAGAAGAATTGGTTCACAGCATTCTGCACTGTGTTGATTATTTGGATGATATTAGTGTTATGGACTGACACATGCGAAACATTACAGAAATTTTGAATCCCTTTCTCAATGGTGCCAGGAAAATGGTTTACACTGTTGCATGGAAAAGTGCAGTTTCTTTGCCACCACCATCAAATACCAAGGATACATTCTTCGTAACAAAGGTTTCACACCCACACACAACCAATGTTGCCACTATTATCAACATACCAGTCCCAACCAATCTTAAACAGTTGTAGTCATTTCTGGAGAATATCATTTACTATGTTCAAGAAGGGTGTCAAAATTGTGTTGTCACCCGTCTGTCAAAAGGCTTTCCAGCGACTTACGGATGGTGTCATGTTGGCTCTGTGTCTGATGCCACATACAAGGGGCATTTGAAAAGTCCATGCAAATATAAAAACTACTTACGTGTTTGTCATAAACCTTTTTTATTTTTCAACATAGTCTCCTTTCAGACTTATACACTTCATCCAACACTGTTCTAAATTGTTGATCCCTTCCAAATAATAGGAATTGTCCAAGTCTGCAAAATAGCTATTAGTTGCTGCAATCACCTCCTTGTTTGAATAAAATCTTTGTCCCCCAAGCCATTTCTTCAACAAATAGTAGTCCGAGGGAGCCAAGTCTGGAGAATAGGGGGGGGGATGTGAAACAAGTTAGAATCATATTTCCATTAATTTTGCGAGATGTGTGCTGGTGCGTTGTCGTGATGGAAAAGGACTTTTTTGCGGTCCAATCTCCAGCGTTTTTCTTGCAGCTCAGTTTTCAAATGGTCCAATAACGATGAATAATATGCACCTCTAATAGTTTTACCCTTTACCAAATAGTTGATGAGGATTATCCATCGCAAATCTGGTGCAGATTCTCCCTTGTTAACCCATTGTTTAGATTGTTGTTTGGTCTCAGGGGTATAGTAATGTATCCATGTTTCATCCAGTCACGAAACGACACTTAAAGTCCTGCAGATTCTTCCTGAATAGCTGCAAACAATCCTTGCAACTCTTCACATGATTCCATTTTTTATCAAGCGTGAGCAATCGTGGATAGCTTTCTCATGTCCAAATGTTTATGCAAAATATTATGTACCCGTTCGTTCAAGATGCCCACAGCACCAGTAATCTCACACACCTTAACTCTTCTGTTATCCATCACCATATCATGGATTTTATCAATGATTTCTGGAGTAGTAACCTCCACAGGGCGTCCAGAATGCTCAGCATCACTTGTGCTCATATGGCCACTCCGAAAATTTTGAAACCATTTATAAACTGTTTTAATCGAAGGTGAAGAGTCACTGTAATGTTTATCAAGCTTCTCTTTAGTCTCCTGAGGCGTTTTGCCTTTCATAAAGTAATGTTTAATCACCACACATAATTCTTCTTCATCCATTTTTTGACAATCACTCGACTTCCTTGATTCACACGAATGCCAAACACAAAGAAATAGACCAATATGGCTAACACTTGGTGTGCATTCTTTCCAAAGATGCTACTAACTAAACATGACCTCAATACGTGCCAGTGGTGCCATCTCTCGGACTTTGCACGGACTTTTCAAATGCCCCTCGTACACCAGGACTGCCATTAAAACTGTAGGGATGTCATAGTATGGCACTGTGGCAGTTTTGTCACACAAGTTGTCAGACCCAATTGCCTTCACCTCCAAAATAATAAACGCTGCACAACTCAACTACTCCTAAATTGAAAAGGAGGCTTTAGCAATCATTTATGGAGTTGAGAAGTTTCATGTATATTTGTAGGGCAACAAATTTCACCTGCCGACTGACCACATGCCCCAAATTTTCTTGTTCAAGCATCGGTCTAAGTTCCTGGATAAGACTGCACAGTATTTGCAGTGCTGAGAATTGTTTTCAGGCAAGTATCACCACAAAATACATTTTCATCCCACTGCCCAACATGCCAGTGCAGATACCCTGTCCTGCCTCGCTCTTGGCCCCAACATGGAATTTGATCAACAGGAAACTGTTTTGATCTGAATAGAGAGCTGCAGACAACCTCGGACAAATTCATGCCAATAGGGTGTGAGGTTGCCACAGCATCATCCCACGATACAGTATGCCACAAGGTTTTTTCAGAAGTCCAGAAGAGGTGACCAGAGCACATTACCCACTTGGCGGACACAGGTTTTTGAAATTATTTCATGCTGAGCTAGTGCCTCAACCCCACACAGGGCATCTTAAACTGGTCTGCTGGGTCGTCATTCCACCTCCATTCTGGCCCTGAGTCCTCGAGCTCCTTCATGCATTGCATTGAAGCACATGAAGATGTTGGCTGGGTGGCACATTAGCACATTTACTGGCCCAGCATCAGTGCTGACACTGAACGTGCATGATGATGCTGCTGCTGCCATGCCTGCTCACTCAATCAAGCACCCCCAGCTCAATGTTTTTTTTCTACCATTGTCCTGCCCAGATTACTTTTGGGAGAAGTTCCACACCAATTTTGAGAGGCCATTTCAGAGCCCTATGTGGTTGTGGTGGTAGATACGCTCTTCAACTTTCTGTTTTTAGAGTGAATACCGTCCAACATCATGCCTGCTACCACACATTCCATCGAGAGAATTTTTGCTATTGAGGGGGCACTTCGCACCCTGGTGCCTGACAACAAGCCTCAATTTATGTCGATTCAGCTCAAGGACTTCTCTCACTGCTATGGCACTCACCATCCAACACAAGCCCCCTTTCACCCTGCCTCTGAGGCAAAGACTGAGCATAATGTCTGCACCTTCGACATACAGATGCGGAAGGCCTTTCATACATTGTCAACTGAGGGTGCCTCACACAGATTCCTTACAATGTGTCAGTCCACCTCTGTCAACAGGTTCACTGCTTTGTCCTACATAACCAAGACATTAGCGCAGTGCTGAGAAACTATACTATTACAGAGGAAAAGTGAGGTTCAAACACTTGCCTTGTCACCACGATTCACAATTTTGTGAAATACAGAATGATTACAAACCTGGATAGCCACATGCATCAGCACACCACTTCCAGGATTCTGAAGGGCCCCCAGATGGAATCCACCTGGTGGATTAATTACGAGAGCCAGTGTGCCAGCCAGCCTAAACGTGGTTTTAGGCATTATTGTACATTCGACTAGGTTACTACTGGGTTATACCTATTGATACCTATATCCTGCTTCAGTTACATGATTTGCAAACATATCAAAAAAATTCTCACATTTTCGCATGGGATAACACTGAACACAGACTGATGAGGTACACAAATTCCGTCCCAGAGGGGGAGGGGGGGGCTGCAACAGGAAGAGCATCCAGCCACTCTCTACCACTAACATGGCCAAATCCATATTAACATGCTGACCATGTGATGATAAGGAATAAGGCCAGGAAAAGGAAGACTTATGGATTGGTTTTTTCAACAAGACCTGGGTGACATTCCTGCTTCACATTTGGCAAGCTGAGCTAGTGATCCATGTCTAACGAGCTCAGCATTACTGGAATGTTTCACTTCAACATTTTTCTCCTGTTTCTCATAACTGTAGGCATATTTTTAAACTACTCAGTTCATTTGTTAGAAACAAGAAGTTTACCATCATACTGGTTTCACTGTAAACACAGATTATGCATGAACATGATTGCATACTGCCTACCACAGACTTCAGGACAAGAGTAGCGGTACATTCTTATAGTTTGTCACACTCTTTAACACTATGTAGCAATATGAAATGAGGAACACACATTAAATCAGTTACAGCAAAGACAGATGGAATGCACAGATTAAATGGGAAAATTCTGATAAAATACAGTGCATCATTCAAGGAAATCATATACAAGACACAAATGTAACCTATTCTATGACAATGTTGCTTTGTTTGGAGGCCTTACCTAGAAGGCTGAATAACAGACATTGAACAAATGTAGATAGGAACTTCTAGGATTGTAACAGGACTGCATAGTCGATATAAAAGAGTGGTACACATTCTTTTGAGACATAAATTTGAATCTTTAACTCATTTTGTAGAAATTGTGGGCATGTTGTGATTTCCATAACAGTCGGCACTTGTCTATTTATTGGCTACAATGTGATTAAAAAAAATAAAAACTAAAAAAACTGTTGTTCAGTATCAACTATTTCTAAATTGTGGAGGAAAAATGAAATAACCCCCAGCTCACTTCAGGCCAATTGTTTACTGTGAAGCTGCACGAGATGTGTCAGTTTTTTGCTATAATTAAATCACATGTGCCTTGTGCACAAAGCAAATGTCACAGACGACTGGAGCAATGAGCTTATGTTAGATTCATCTTTATCTGTGAAAATCACAAAGACAGACAGGCTCAGATCAATTTACTTTATGCTTCAGAACGACGACATACGCAGGAGGTAACCAACCCACAGTCTAAGACAGTTGTGGAACTCTGTAGGGCAAAAAGTGCAACCTTCTGACAGCTGAAGTGATGATAGTGCTCCATGCGGCTAGCCTGTAGTAATAGATGGCATGACACAAATGGAGAACTTTCTATTTATAATGTTGTTACTTCCATAGTTCTTAGTCACTAAATGTGGTGGTGAATTTTCCAATAACATGTAGGAAAAGGTGATTAAAGTAATATCCCATCTCCTGTTAACATCAATCTGTAATAATAAAATGTTAGAGCAGGGAAATGCATACAGTTCACAGTAACACAGCTGTAACTGTATCTTTGAAAATCGTTTAAGACAAGAAATGAATTATAACCAGATATGTGTAAGTTCAAAAAGATCTGATTATGATTACATCCATGGGCTTGGTGTGTAATTTTTGATGCTTTGCGCTGATTGCAGTTTGTTTCAAGAGGGTTTTCTTTTTAATAACAGATTTTGAATTCATTTTAATACATTCAAAACTAGACATGATTTTTTACCTTCTTAGAGATTAGGTGCTATTTCTCCTTATAAACATCCTTTTCACCTTGTCCTTGCTTCTATGCCTTGTGTATACCTATTATGTTTATCTTTCCTACTTTCCAGGTATCAAAATTTATCTATCTCTTCAAGAATCTCTTTCCCAGTGTAACAATTAGTCCACCTATGAGGCATTCTTCTTATTTATGTGCATACACAACAGCTAGCACATGTTCCATTACATTTTGCACAAAGCAGTGACATCATCTGATGAAAAATCATGTGATAAATTTGACATTAATGTCATTTCGTCTCTATACAAATTTACAAGTTTTTCACTTTGAGGAAATTGCTTCATCTTCTCTTCCAACAAATTGAATTTTTTTCATTACTACTACATTTTAGTTTTATACTTTCCACATATTTCTGTAAAGTTCTAATTCATGGAAGATGAAAATATTCTGATAAATATTTATATGCAAGTGCACTGCAATTCAACATATTCTGAGAAAATACAATTACTTTATCATCACGTTTCCCTAAGGTACTCTGACTTGGTTCAAAACAAGATGTACAGCTTTCTTTGTAAGATACTGACACCTTATCGTGCCAAGTGTCTCCCTGTCTATAGCTACATTTTTTGTATTTAACTTTCTTCTTGCAGTTCTTGGGTGATACACGTGCCTTTTAAACTGTGTGCACCTTTGACACAAAAAAAAAAATCTCAGCAGCTTCATACAGTATTTCAACTGCTTCTTCAGGTGATCAATTGTTCCATTTAATTTGTTTCTTCCTGACAGGAACTGAGTAGCATACCTCAATCAAACAGCACTACTTCTGTACTGGAGTGTCTATTCAGGGTACTCACTGATGCACTCTATTCACCTCCATCAGTGACAGCCACACAGCATGACAATTTGCATTTCAGTTATATAGCTGGCTGTTGGTTTGGAACATCAAACAATGTTGGCACTACATTCTACATAAATTTATTCTTATCAGAAATTCATTAACTGGCATGCCTCAAAATGAAGAGCACAAATCCTAATATTCTTGTCCTGGTACTGTGTATGCTTTTTCATACGGTTGCCCATCTCATATTTATAGGCCAGCTCTTGCTCCAGGGGAGTTAAAAATAAATGATCGCTCTCTCTCTCTCTCTCTCTCTCTCTCTCTCTCTCTCTCTCTCTCCCTCTCTCTCTCTGTCTGTCTCAGATTTTCACATCACCCATAAAATAATATTACTATCTCTTCAGTTATATCCACATAATGTAGCCTAATGCAATCCAGAATGTTTCTTAACTTCTTATTGCATGCTAATTTTAACAATTTCCTGTCTGTTTATACACAATCATAGTAATTACTTGCAACTACATGTATTCTTCCTCAATCTACATCTACATCTACACAGATACTCCGCACGCCACCATATGGTGCATGGCGGAGAGTATCCTCCACCATTACTAGTCATTTCCTTCCCTGTTCCACTCGCAAATAGAGTGAAGGAAAAACAACTGTCTATATGCCTCCATATGAAATCTAATTGCTCAAATCTTATCTTCATGTCCTTACATGCAATGTACGAGGGTTGACTAAAAAGTAATGCCTCCACCTTCGTACCTCTTCAACAGTTGGCAGCATTGGTATGCGGCAGGTACTGGCTTGTTCCCTACCCTCTTCTCGACAGCTCTCATTGATGGGAAGCCTTAGCATTGAATGGTTGTGTTGCTACAGTGTAAAGTATGGAACCCTGAGTAGACGGTCGGTCAATGTGATTTAAGCAACATGCAGTCATTGAATTCTAGACAGCAGAAGGTGTCACCCCGAAGGAGATTCATCAGAGAACTAAAGCAGTTTATGGTGATTATGTTGACGTGAGTACTGTGCGTCGTTGGGCGAGTGAGTTTTTAAGATGTTGATGCAGGAACATCTGACCTGCGAGACAAAGAGTTGGACATCCTGTGACAGCAATCACCAATTTTCACAAGCAAAATGTTGACAGATTTATTCAGGACAATCGTCATATCACTCAGAGAGAAACTGCAAGCACAATCGGAATTTCAAAAGAACTGGTGGGTCACATTATTGCTTTGCTTGGCTATCGAAAGATCTGTGCACCATGTGTACGCCAGATGCAGAACTTCAGGGACTGAATCTCACCACCGTACAGTATCCTCCATACAGTCCAGATTTAGCAACGTCTTGCTTCCATCTGTTCCTGATAATGAAAGACGATCTGTGGGACAGCATTATGCTTGTGATGAAGACGTTGAGAGAACTGTGAGACTGTGGTTGTGGAAACAGAGCGTTGATTCTTCTGTGAGGGCTTCAGAAAACTACTTCATTGTTGGCAGAAATGTATCCAATTGGCTGTAGATTATGTAGAAAAGTGAATATTGGCAATTAAAAATCACATTCTAAGGATTATTTCTGCATTTGATTTATTAAAATATTCCCATCCAAACCCAATTAATGAAGGTGGAGGCATTGCTTTTCACTCAACTCAATAGTGTTTCTTGGAAAGAGTGTCACCTTTACTCCCCCCCCCCCCCCCCCCCCCCCCCCCAAGGATTCCTATTTGTGTTCCTGAAGCACCTCCGTAACACTTACATGTTGTTCGAACCTCCTGGTAACAAATATAGCAGCCCACCTCTCAATTGCTTCAATGTCTTCCTTCAATCTGACCTGGTATGTATTCCAAACACTTGAGCATTACTCAAGAACAGGTCACACCAACGTCCTACATGTGATCTCCGTTCCAGGTGAACCACTCTTTCCTAAAATTCTCCCAATAAATCGAAGTCGACCATTCGCCTTCCCTAACATAGTTCTCACATGATCGTTCCATTGCTCTGCAATGTTATGCACATATATTTAAGCAAACTGACTGTGTCAAGCAGTACACTAGTAATACTGTAACTAAACATTACAAGTCATTCAACTTCAACACTTTACGGTACACCACAGCGAAGAACTGCAGATTGCTGCCCGCCCTGTCCGTCAAATCATTTATGTATATAGAGAACAACAGCAGTTCTATCACATTTCCCTGGGGCACTTCTGATGATACCCTTGCTGCTAAATAACATTTAACGTTGAGGACAGCATACTGAGTTCTATTACTTAAGAAGTCTTCTAGCAGCTAACTGCAAAAATATACCAGTATGGATGTCCATACTTTTTTGTGGAACTGAAGAATGAAACTAAGTAAGCCTTATTCAAAAAGTTGTTGACTGCTCAAATGTAATCGGGAAACATCCAGATTCTGAAGATACTACACGTGAATGGAAATGTTAAACATTTTCTCCCACAGGCCTGAAAGTGTAACTACCCATCCTAAAATGAGCAGTTGTTATTCGTAACATCATTGACTTACCTATGAATATCTTTCGGAAACCAAAAGAGAGATATTTCCAGATTATATTTTTGATTGATGCTACAATTTATAGCACCACAATAAGCTCCAAAATATGACTGCATTATGAATATGTTTCTCACCTCCATATGCACATACACAATCTTTTTGCAATATGTTTATATGCCAGCTGCTTGACAGTGCTGCAGTAGCAAAGTTGCAAAAAATTTCTGGGAGTTTCATGACTCAAAATCCCGCCTGGTTATGATAACTTCATCTTGAAAAGCAAGAGCAGTATTTCCCTGATGAGAATCTAACAACTGATGAAGATTTATGTCTTAGAGGAAGAATTTGATTTAGAGAATATATCAAGAACAAGAAATTCATATATGGTATAAAGTTTTTCATTCTTAGTGATTCTGCAGCAAGCTATGTTTTGAATTGTTAAGTGGATACTGGTGCAGGGGAAAAAGGTAACAGTGCAAATTCAGTAGTCTTTCATTTGTGCACCAATTATCTATGTAAGGGTCATACATTATACATGGACTGGTTTTATACTAGTGTAAGGTTATTTGTAAGCTTGTTTGATGCTGGCACAGTAATTAGGAATAGAAGGGGGCTGCCACAGGAATTTAGACAAAATAAACTAAGACGAGATCAAATGGTATTCTCTGTGCTAACTCCTCACTGGAAAGGCTCTAGGGATATGTCTGCCGTGTCTACAAAAGACAGCATGACAAGTAGGTGTCACTAACACAAAATATAAATCTGGAATGGTAAGAAAGTGAAGCCTAATCACACTTGATTGTAATAAAAATAAAACTGGTGTTGACCATGAAGCTCAGCTGATGATCTACTATTACTAGGTCGGTGGATAAGTTCGTAGCATTTTTGTTTCCCATGTTGGTATCCTGGTTGCTGTGGATTTGTTTATCGACTGCCATTTTTTATATGTAGTTCACTGTTGCCATTTGAGTTTACTTATTGTCATTTGGGGATAGTGAGTGGAGTTGTGGATGCTAGGAAATGGAGTGCCAAGTAGAGAAATCAGGGCATTATCGACATATTCTTCTGTTTGAGTTCAGTAGACGAGTGACAGCAGCAGAGGCAGCCACAAATATTTGCACCTAGTATGAGGATAGTGCCATTGGAAAGAGCATGGCGAGAAAATGGTTTTCTCATTTTAAGGAGGATTGTTTTGGCATTACTGACACTCCAGATTCAGAAAGACCTTTGGGGTTTGATGAAGATCGTTTAAATACATTAATCCACAATGATACATATCATTGTACTCACAAACTCGTACATGTGATGAACTGTGAGCATTTCACTATCGTGTGACTGTCTGCACTGGGGAAAATTCAAGAATCAGGTGTACAGGTACCGCATACTCTATGCCAAAATCACAAAAATCAGCAGCTGGCAATACATGCATCTCTGCTTTCTCGTCATCAATTGGCTTATGAACAACACTTCCCATTCCTATCATGTATCATTACTGGTGTTGAGAAATGGTGTCTTTATCCTAACATAAGCAAACAAAAGGAATGGTTGACCACAAAGAAAGCAGCAACTCCCTGTACTAAGATCTACACACATCCACAAAAGCTAATGTTATGCATCTGGTGGAACAGTGACAATGTGGTGTACTATGATTGCTTCCCCGAGGTGTAACCATCACCGCTTACATTTACTGTCAACAACAGAGATGTCTTGCAGATGTAATCCAAGAAGAATCACACGGAAGACTGCATGAAGTGACAGTAATGGCCATCCGCATTCCACTAGACTGACAAAAAACACTATACAGTAGCTGGGTTGGGAACTCATTCCACACCCACCTTATTCACATGATTGTGTGCCCTCAAATTTTCACCTTTCCTGCTCTCTATCGAGCAACCTTCAAGGAACTTGCTTTTTGGATGAAAAGTGCTGAGAACATGGCTCAATGAGTACTTCACCTCAAAACTACGTGATCTCTACAGTTGCAGCACTGGCAGAGTGTTGTAAATAGTGAAGGAGACTACGTTATTGATGAGTAAAGTCTCTGTTATGTATATTTGTTGTTGTTAAACTTATGGAAGAATGCTATGAATTTATGCAACAACCAAATATTTTTGAGAGTGAACAATGAAATGATGAAAGAAGGTATTTTTTCAAGTGTTTATGATGGGTGTGATCAGTTCCTACATTCTCTACAAGAAACGAATGGAGAGACGTCTACAGACGTTAAAGTAACCTCTGGCGTGCCACAGGGGAGTGTTATGGGACCATTGCTTTTCACAATATATATAAATGACCTAGTAGATAGTGTCGGAAGTTCCATGCGGCTTTTCACGGATGATGCTGTAGTATACAGAGAAGTTGCAGCATTAGAAAATTGTAGCAAAATGCAGGAAGATCTGCAGCGGATAGGCACTTGGTGCTGGGAGTGGCAACTGACCCTTAACATAGACAAATGTAATGTATTGCGAATACATAGAAAGAAGGGTTCTTTATTGTATGATTATATGATAGCACAACAAACACTGGTAGCAGTTACTTCTGTAAAATATCTGGGAGTATGCGTGCGGAACTATTTGAAGTGGAATGATCATATAAAATCAATTGTTGGTAAGGCGGGTACCAGGTTGAGATTCATTGGGAGAGTCCTTAGAAAATGTAGTCCATCAACAAAGGAGATGGCTTACAAAACACTCGTTCAACCTATACTTGAGTATTGCTCATCAGTGTGGGATCCGTACCAGATCGGTTTGACGGAGGAGATATAGAAGATCCAAAGAAGAGCGGCGCGTTTCGTCACAGGGTTATTTGGTAACCATGATAGCGTTACGGAGATGTTTAACAAACTCAAGTGGCAGACTCTGCAAGAGAGGCGCTCTGCATCGCGGTGTAACTTGCTCGCCAGGTTTCGAGAGGGTGCGTTTCTGGAAGAGGTATCGAATGTATTGCTTCCCCCTACTTATACCTCCCGAGGAGATCACGAATGTAAAATTAGAGAGATTAGAGCGTACACGGAGGCTTTCAGACAGTCGTTCTTCCCGCGAACCATACGCGACTGGAACAGGAAAGGGAGGTAATGACAGTGGCACGTAAAGTACCATCCGCCACACACCGTTGGGTGGCTTGCGGAGTATAAATGTAGATGTAGATGTAGAAACTTAGGCCTATATCTCACAAATGAACCAGGTTGTTTACATTTATACTAAACCTGGGAAAATAAATTCCTGAGAAAGCTGGTACAGATTTTATTGAAAATGAAAAGCAGTGCACTACAGCAAACTAGCTAACTGCAAGGCATTTTCCCACTCATGTACCACAGAAAACAAGCAAGAAGTATGCTTCACGATACAGCATTGTTTGTTCTGAGAAAGGTGCATCCAGTAGTGGCAAATGAATAAGCAGAGAGACCAGGTGGCGGTGTGAAGATGTAAAGTAGGTTTGTGACTGACGGACTGCTTCAAACAATATCGCATCAAAGCAATTTCACTCAGTGAAAACAGTTATATAATTCTTATGTATTGCATTTACAAACGTTTCTCTACGTCTGCATCTTATAAGTTTCAAAATATAATGATTCTATAAATATATGGCACATTGCAAAACACCTTAAATAAATGTGTAGATAAAGGATGACAGTACATGTTTCAATACAAAAGTTGTGCTTTTCTCCTCCATCTCGTAAGCAGGAGCCATACCAAGAAGTCAAAAAAGTGTATGACTTCTGGGGGATTGTAAAAGTGTGGTGGTGGTGGTGGTGACTGCTTTGTGGGGCGCTCAACTGCGCGATCATCAGCACCCGTACAAATTCCCAATCTGTACACAGTCCAATCTAGCCATTTTCACGAATGATGATGGAATGATGAAGAGAACACAAACACCCAGTTCCCGGGCACAGAAGATCCCCAACCCAGCTGGGAATCGAGCCTGGGACCCTGTGATCTAGAGGTAGCAATGCTAGCCACTAGACCACGAGCTGCAAACGGGGATTGTAAAAGTCACTGTGGTCAGACTCGACTGCGATGAAAGAGAAAGGTGACGTCATTCTCCCAAAAACAGGTTGGATAAAGTTAAAGAATCTTTATTTGAGGTAATGTGAGAAAATGGTAATTACTAATAATAATGTGAGAAAGTGGTAATTACAAAGGCATATACGAGTCATATTACCCTCACACCATACACAATTGGAACACTGTAGAACATGAGTAACACTGGTAATGAGTATGATGTACAACAGTACATGGAATATAAAGGTAGTTATAGACATGAAACTGATTTGTCAGCAGGTATATAAAAACATAACAAGTGTTAACCATGCAGCAAACAAATCCCTCCTTTGCATACTATCATTTGTCTTATATCTCCGCCAAGAGAAATGGACCTAGCAATTGATAAGGTGGCTTGCATGCTTCAGTGATACACGCAGCCATACCATAGGTGCAACCACAATGGACGGGTATCTGTTGAGAGGCCAGATAAAATGTGTGGTTCCTAAAGAGGAGCAGCAGCCTTTTCAGTGGTTGCAGGGGCGACAGTCTGATTTGGCCTTGTAACAGTAAAAAAAACAGCCTTGCTGTGCTAGTACTGTAAACAGTTAAAAGCAAGGGGAAACTACCTGAGGGCATACTGCTCTACTGTACAGTTAAATGATGACAGTGACCCCTTGGGTAAAATGTTTTGGAGGTAAAAAAATGTCCCCCCCCCCCCCCCCCTTCAGATCTTCGGGACTTCTTCAGGAGGATGTTGTCATCAGGAGAAATAAAAATGGCATTCTAGAGCATGGAGTGTTAGATTCCTTTATCAGGTAGGCACATTAGAAAATTTAAAAAGGGAAGTGGATAACTTGAAGTCAGATTTCGTGATAATTAGTGATGTTCAGTGGCAGGAGGAACAGGACTACTGGTCAGGTGCATACAGGGTTACAATACACAGTCACATAGGGACAATGAATGAGGGCATTTAATAATGAATAAGAAGTGAACATATTATCATAGCCAAGACAGACACAAAGTCCACATCTACCACAATGATTGAAGAAATGTATGATGAGAGTAAAGAAATTACTCAGATAGTTAAGAAAGACAGAAAATTTAACTGTGATGGGGGACTGGAAATCAACAGTGGGAAAAGGAAGAGTAGGAAAAATAGCAGGTGAATATGGACTGGGGAAAGGAATGAAAGAGGACACCACCTGGTAGAATTTTGTATAGGGTATAATTTAACCATTGCTAACGCTTGGTTTAAGAATCATTAAAGAAGACTGTATACATGGGAGAGACCAGGAGACATCTGAAAGTTTAAGGTTGATTATATCATGGTATGCCAGAGATTTCGGTACCAGATTTCAAACTGTAAGACATTTCCATGGCTAGATACAGACTCTGACTGCAATTTATTGGTTATGAACTGTAGATTAAAACTGAAGAAACTGCAAAAAGGTATGAAATTAAGGAGATGTGACCTGGACGAGTAGAAGAACCAGAGGTTGTTGATACTCTCAGAGAGAGCATTAGGCAACAACTGACTAGAACAGGGGAAAAGAATACAGTAGATGGCAGCAGAGTATCAAATAGGTAAAAAAATAAGGTCTAGTAGGAATCCTTGGATAATACACAAGAGATTGAAGTTAACTTATGAAAGGAGAAAATATAAAAATGCAGCAAATGAAGCAGGCGAAAGGAAATACTAATGTCTACAAAATGAGGTTGATAGGAAGTTCAAAATAACTAAACAGGAATGGCTAGAGGACAAAGGTAAGGATTTAGAAACATATTTCACTTTGGGAGGGGGGAAGAGATAGATACAGTCCACAGGAAAATTAAAGAGGCTTTTTGAAAAAAGAGAAGCAACTGTACGATTATCAAGAGCTCAGATGAAAAGCAGTACTAAGGAAAGAAGGGAAAATGGAAAGGTGGGAAGGGTACATAGACGATCTATACAAGGGAGATGAGCATCAAGGCAATATTATAGAAATGTGGATGAAGATGGGATGGGAAATATGATACTGTGAGAAGAATTTTGTCAAAGCACTGAACGACCTAAGTCAAAACAAGGTCCCTGGAGTATATGACATTCCATCAGAACTACTGATAGCCTTGGGAGAGTCAGCCATGACTAAACCCTTCCATCTGGTGTCAAGATGTATGAGACAGACATCAACAAGAATGAAGTAAGTGCAAGTCCAAAGAAAGCAGTTGCTGACAGATGTGAAAATTATCAAACCATCAGTTTAATAATAAGTCATGATTGCAAAATACTACCACAAATCCTTTACAGAAGAATGGAAAAAACTGGTAGAAGCCAATCCTGAGGATGATCAGTATGGATTCTGGAAAAATGAAGGAACGCACAAGGTACTGAAACCAACAACTTATCTTAGAAGGTAGGTTAAGGAAAGGCAAATCTATGTTTATAGCATTTGTAGACTTAGAGAAAGCTTTTGACAATGCTGACTAGAACACTCTCTTTGAAATTCTGAAGGTAGCAGGGGTAAAAAAAGAGAGCGAAAGGCTATTTAAAACTTATATAGAAACCAGACAGCAGCTATACAAGTTGATGGGCCTGAAAGAGAAACAGTGGTTGAGAAGGGAGTGAGACAGGGTTGTAGCCTATTCCCGATGTTAGGCAATCGGTACACTGAGTAAGCAGTAAAGGAGACCAAATAAAAATTTGGAGCAGGTATTAAAGTTCAGGGAGAAGAAATAAAAACCCTGAGATTTACCAATGGCATTGTAATTCTGTCAGAGACTGCAAAAAACTTGAAAGAGCAGTTGAATCGAATGGACAGTGTCTTGAAAGGAGGATATAAGATGAACATCAACAAAAGCAAGACAAGGATAATGGAATGTAGTCGAATTAAATCAGGGGATGCTGAGGGAATTAGATTAGTAAATGAGACACTTAAAGTACTAAATAAGTTTTGCTATTTGGACAGCAAAATAACCAGTGTACAGAGGATATAATATGTAGACTGAAAGTGGCAAGAAAAGCATTTCTGAAGAAGAGAATTTTGTTAACATCAAATACAGACTTAAGTACTAGGAAATCTTTTCTGAAGGTTTGGAGTGTAGCCATGTATGGAAGAGAAACATAGAAGATTAACAGTTTACATAAGAAGAGAATGTAAGCTTTTTAAATTTGGTGCTACCAAAGAATGCTGAATATTAGATGGGTAGATAACTTAACTAATGAAGAGGTTCTGAATGGAATTGGGGAGACAAGAAATGAGATAGATGGCAAGAGGTTCAAGAGAGTACACAAGTTCAAATACTTTGGATCTTGGTTTACCATGGACAACAACATAAAAATGGACATCAAGGAAAGAACAGCAGTAGGAATGAAATGCATGTATTCCCTGAGAGAGACGCTCGGCTCTAAATCGATCTCAGTGAACACTAAGATGAAAATCTAAAACATATGCCCAGCAGCACTGTATGGTTCAGAAAGAAATGTACCAGAAAATGGACAGTTATGCACAGAAGGTAGGGCTCAAAGTGAATCGAGACAAAACAGAGTTCATGCAATTAGGAAGAAGACAAGAGCAGGAAGAATTTCTTGAGATAGATGGCAAGAGGTTCAAGAGAGTACACAAGTTCAAATACTTGGGATCTTGGTTTACCATGGACAACAACATAAAAATGGACATCAAGGAAAGAACAGCAGTAGGAATGAAATGCATGCATTCCCTGAGAGAGACGCTTGGCTCTAAATCGATCTCAGTGAACACTAAGATGAAAATCTAAAACATATGCCCAGCAGCACTGTATGGTTCAGAAATATGGTGCATGACTAAGTGAGGAAGGGAAAAACTATTAATATTTGAAAGAAGAGTAATGAGGAAGATATGGGGATCAGTTTTAGATCATGGAGAATGGAGGAGGAGGTAAAACGAGGAAATCTACCTTCTGATACGACAACCAACTATCCTACAGAAGATAAAGAGCAAAAGAATACAACGGGTGGGCCATGTAGCTTGTATACCAGGTGGAAGACAGGAGAAGATGGCACTAGCAGCGAAACCAAACACCAAACGCCCCATTGGACAACCAAGGCAGCACTGGATGGACGACCTGGCGAAAGACCTAGGAGTCCTAGGAACTGAAGAGACCTGGAGGAACCGGGCACAAAACAGGAAGGAATGGAGGCAGCTTGTGGAAGCAGCGCATGGTCTGCAGGGCCTGTGATCGCTGAATATCTATCTATTACATACCTCAAGTACTCACAACAGATTATTGCCAGATTTGTTTGAATAATAGAGCCTCTTACTTCTTGGCCAAATATTCTGTATGGCCACTTACTGAACAAAGTGCGTATTGCTAGAATCACGATACAGACATTCATATTTATTGTTATTTTCAAACAGGACAATTCTGTACTTACTTAATACTCCGCTGTGTGAGACGCTGCAGAATGGCAGGGCGTAAACGAGGCTGACCCCCACGAGAGTTGTTACCACGACCAGTCACCACATGGAGGACACGCCGTGACTGCCCACTTGCTTTGAGTCGCATAATGTGAGCATCCAGGAAACTGTCCAAGAGGCAGACTGCCTCTCGTACATACAACCCGTGTAAGTCTAAGTTGGAAGAATCTGGTGCTGCTGCACTAATCGCTGTCGCTGCACGGCAACTCGCTTCTTGTGCGTGAGTTTTGTGGAGTCGGGCCTTTAAGCAGAAAATGATAATTGGTATCATTATAATGACAGAATACTTACAGCAGGCTGTTCCAATGCTGCCTCATTGGGCACAAATGCCCAAGAGGGCACATTAGCTCACCTGAGGCAGGTGCAGGCAGTACAGACTATCCACCAAAATTCCAACTCAGAAGCTTTGCCTTTTTGTCAACATGTGCTCAACCAACTTAGCCACTCATGCATGACTCACAACCTGTCCCACAGTTTGGGTAGCTCAGTTGATAGAGCACTTTCTGCAAAAGGCAAAGGTCCCAAGTTCAAGTCTTGATTTGGCACACAGTTTTAATCTGTCAGGAAGTTTCACATTAGTGCACACTTTGCTGCAGAGTGAAAAATTAATTCTACAGGAAAGCTGTTGGTGAGGAGAATGTACATGGCACAGGTTGTAGGGCAGCTACTGAAGTCAACTACGTACACTGCAACTGGATGGTCCAGTTGGCCTTGTCACAGTTTGATAGTGGTCATCCTTTCGAATGGATTATTTGCTCATGGTCATACCCAAGTGGAATGCTGTGTAGTGGTCACACAGCGAAGTTTATTTATGATGAGGACACTTTTACATGTCATTATGACTGAGAGGTGAAGGACTGCATCCAAAAACTACACACTTTTTCACCTCACTTACATGCCTGCCCGCTGTTCACCGTCACCTGTATTTTTTTGAATACTAATCTATTCTCTTTACATACCAGCTGGTTATTATTGAACTGACAGTGTCTCAAGTGGTGCAGTGCAAGCTGGATATATTGCAGGACAATGAAACATCGTAGGTGCGTTCATTAAACAGTGTGCTTGCGGAACAGGCCGAAAAAATATTAGTTCCACTTTCTGCCACCAGGTGAAACTATGGCACTTTGAGCAGTCAGAATGTGAAATGCTTCCTGTTTAGATGTCAGGATGCTGTTTGTCACTTGGTGATGATGATTATGATGGTGTTTGGTTTGTAGGGCGCTCAACGGCGCGGTTATCAGCGCCCGGTGTCACTTGGTGATGTGTTGATTTCTTTTGTGAAGCGACTGTTGGTATAAATGGTTAAGAAGGTCAACATTTTACTGTATGAAACACAATGCCTATTTAGAATGGAGAGCGTGCACCGCTGGTGAAGTTGTTTTACCAGAACGGCAGCAATAGTAGTGCAGCACTGCAGGAATGTTACCGACAGAAACAGCAGTGATGAAGCACCATGTCAATAAATGGAATAACGAATATGATCAAGAAATCTGAAGAAACAGGTGAATTAGGTGGTGCAGCAGGGAGAGGGAAGTGGCCCAGTGTCATGGTAGTTGATGATCAAGTTGCTGCAGTTATAGCTCACCGTGCAGCACATGCCTCAAATTCTGCAGGCAGCATTCAAGCTGTGCCACATGAATTGTCTGTCCCCTCTTCAACAGTTCAAACGATTTTGTGCCACATTTTACACTGGTATCCCTACAAGATTCAGAATGCACACCAAATGAAGCCCCAAGATAGGCTACAACACCATGACTTTGCCTTTCATTTATTGGTATTCATGGAAATGGATTACATATGGCCGGGTAATATTCTTCGGATGGACGAGGCACATTTTACTCTGCACACTGCTGTGAATGCACAGAACTGTCTGATACGGGGTTCTACTTCACCAAATGTTGTGCAGGAACATCCACTGCACTCAGTTTATGTGATTGTGTGGTGTGGTTTCATACACTCCTTCATTCTCAATCCATTTTTCTTTGAAGAGATGACACCTCATGGTCCTGTTACGTATACAGTGATATAAGCTCATTATAAGTCTCCCTATGCAACATGTGATTCCAGCTTTGTAAGAACGTAACTGTGTGTACACCATTGTTTTCAAACAACACAGAGTGACACCACATATCGCTTGTTGGGTGAAAGATTTGCTTTGAGAAACCTTTGGTAACAAGCACATCATCTTTATGCAATTTGAAGATGTGTGGCCTTTCAGGTCCCTTGACCTAAATCCATCCAATTTCTGGCTGTGGGGATATCTGAAAGATTGTGCCTATAAGAGATGCATCTGAACTCTTCCTGATCTGAAGGACATGAAGGACATCATATGACAACATTTTGCTCTTATTATACTGGATATGCTGTGAGCAACTGGTAATCATGCCATGTCATGGATGCAGCATGTTGCCAAGTCAGAAGACTGTATTGAACACATTATAACTTGTGACCATATCCTATTAAACATGTCAGAACCACTATTATCATGTATTTGATTGTTTCTCCCCTTCTCCTGCATCCACACCACATTCCGATTGCTTACAGCAACATATTTTCACCTGGTGGCAGGAAGTGGAAGTAGCATTTTTTCAGCACACTCTGCGAGCACACCAAATAATGAAGATACCTACGATGTTTTAGCATCCTGTGATGCATAAAGCTCACACTGCAGCACTTGGAACACCATCATTGTAATTATAGCCACCTGGTATTATATGCCATTACAGTCTTTTAACTGTCAAATAATGTTTGTAAGGGCAGGCCCATTAAGAGTGTCAATATGAAGAGTTATTTCCGATTTTAAAAAATCTCATTCATTTTTCTTCACTGGAAGCATACGCCATAATAATATTTACTTCACATATTAGTGCAGTCAAGAGATATTGACACTAAAATTTTGTACCTTTAGTCTGCAGTTCTGATTATATAGCAAATTATATGAAATTCTGTAATGTAATGCAAAATCAAATATTTTCACATGACACTTGGAGAAACAAATTCACTAAAAACTTTGATGAACAAAATATGGTTGTCCATCAATCAGCAAAACAAATAATATGTAAGATTAATAACACCAAAGCATATATTACCTTCCCTAATAAGTGCGCAGACGAGGCATAATGGCAAGAATTGATGACATAAGCACCTTGTGCAAAAATAAAACTGTACAACATTTAAATTGTATGCCCACACAAAGCAGAAGGAATGTTACATAGGGATAAAGATCTTTTGGTTCAGTTTATGATCAAACTGAACATCAAAAGCATGAATGAAAAAATCATGCCTGTAAATTCTTGCACTTTTCAACAATTAGTCATATCAAAGCACGCTCATTACTATCACAGCATTAGACACAGTTGCAACATGAAATACACCATTGCTGCAGTTGTTTATGACCATATTGGCACAGATAATTATGAACTAAATGAGAAGCATTACCAGAACGTACCAACTGTGAATAATAATGAGCCACTGAAGGCATTCCTTTTTGGAAAGCTTCCTGTGCTTTCATATGGTATTCACTTCTCCTCCTGTAATGATGTGCAGCTTGTTCTCTGTATCTTTCAACAATATACAACACATTACTGCCTCTTCCATCAGCTGTAATGTCATCAAAATCTTCTAAGGGACTGGTGGTCTCAACACCTCTCTGCAAAAATCAAAAAGAAACTAACAACATTTCCAACATAAAAGGCTCACATAAAATCAGATTTTACCAAGCATAACAAACTTTATGTTACAATACTAGAGGAAAATTCCTCGTACATATTTTACAAGATTGATAAATAATCCAGGAAGACTTATAATCACTTGTCACAGAATTTTTTTCTTTCTTTCCCTTAAGACTGCCAAACCCAATTCAACAAACTGTACATTTAATAACCTCTATACCTGTTGTTCAAGTTATCACAGATGTAAAAACGTTCATCTCCACAAATTATAGTAGTAGCTAGCTTAAACAGCCAATGCATACCTGCTGTTCTGTTACCTAGTTTATTTTAGTGTTTTGCATGCCTCTGAAAAGGGGTTGTGTGTTTCTACTTGTATTTTAAGATCATTAATAATTTTATTACAATATGTTTTTAAACACAAAATCCACAGATGCTCACAGCAGTAGGTAATTCAAATGGTTAAACATTACTGCTTGAGCTGGAATAGGTTTTCTAATCTAAAGGTCCAGTAAGCAAGATGAGTGCTGCATTTGTAATCCTCTTTTAACTGAAATTTTTGCTCTAATTTTTATTTTATACTTTTTAAAATAATGGTCACTACATTTTAGGTATAAATACTAATATTGTGGTATTATAAAGACACTGAATTGCATGTTTAGTGCTTTGAAATGTGGATAGCAAACACTACTTTGCAGGGAGAAACTGATAGTAATGAGGCTATAGTGGACACTGCCCCTTCTATCTCTTTCACCTGGTCCCCCTTAGCCAAGAGTGGCACGTTTCTGGACAATAATGACATCTGCCTCTCCAATGGTTCCATGAAAACCTTTACCCATACGAAACCATTAACCGTCAATAGTATCCTCTCTTTTATAGTGGAAATCTATTCCATGCCAAAAATGTCAACCATATGGTCTGGCCACAAGTGTATGGCGCATCACTAGTGATCTCCCATGAATACCCATGTGTTCCCCTAATTCTCCAATCATGCCAACAAACTAGATATAAAGTAGCAACCACCTCCACCTCTCTTTACCCAATATCACCCCATAGTGGAACAACATAATCACATTTTTATCTTGGTATTTGCCTGCATTTCACCATGCACTATATTTTGCCACCTACCCAATCTATGAAACATCCTAGCTCACCTTTATACCACACATACTCACAATCCATGGCACATTGGTTGTATCCCCCTGGAAAACCCATGTGAAAGACCTGTCCTCCAGAACCACCCTGAACACCCTATTCCAGTCCTATCACAGGTCTATCCTATGTATCACAGGCAGGGCCTCCTATGAAAGCAGTCATCTCATATACCAATGCTGGTGTAACTTCTGCATGGCCTTTTATGTGGGCATGACAACCACCCTTATGAGGAGGTAGAAAACCTCTATGATGAGTTACAGAACTGGCAACTGACAGTAAAATCCCACAACAACATGACAGTGGAGGATATTAATGTGAAAGTATGACAAAAACTGAAAGTACACGTCCTCAATGGGACAGTTTGAATGTGATAGTAGATATGGCACGAAGTCATAAATTCATATAATTTGTCAAGAACAAATAGAAGATGAATTTGGCAAGCAATAAATGGAACAAACAAATTGGCCAGGAAACAGACTGGCATCAAAGACATGATTATAATAATAATCAAAATGAGATACAAATTAATGAGTCACATGGCCAAGAGGGCCCAAAAAAGTTCTTTGCTATACGCCAAGAGATAAGGGAAGACCGGGACAATAGCCTAATAGGAACTAGGTACATAACATTAGATAACATGATAGAGAGTCGCTGAAGAACAAAAAATTCTAGAGGTGGCCTTTGTCTAGCATTGGATGTCAAATGGTTGTTGTTGTTGTTGTTGGTGGTGGTGGTGGTGGTGGTGGTGGTGGTGGTGACGACACTATAGAATTAAGGTAAGCAAGGTATTTCAGCTTTAAAAAAAAAAAAATTGCATCACCTATGTACAAAACATTCACAACACAAATATTTGATTAGGTGCTTCAGCAGTTCAATAGTTTACCCCTTCCAACTGAATTTGTTATAAAGTTGTAATTTCAGAATTTCACACTGACTGCCCCTTCTATTTGCATGCCTACAAATTTTATGCTTATGGTAGGTGGAAACTTCTTACAAGTTATGAACTATATATAGTGAATAAAGATTCCAGAATGACCTGACACAAGGAGGCATCTAGGCAGTAAGTGCATGGACTTACATCATGCGGGCACATGCTGTACACAATACGAATTTTAATTATGTTTTATTTCAAATGTGTGTGTGTGTGTGTGTGTCTTATTCAAAGTGATGGTGAATATGAGTGGTACACATTCCACAAGGATAGTTATCATAATAAAAAGTGTGTTGGCATCCCTAAAAAGTGTTTGAATACTTATTGCCAATAGCCAAGCAGCTTGTTAATCATTTGTAGTGATCCTCATTGCAATCAATGCAAGTGCTATCAACAAACTAACAATCATCTGACACCTTCTGCATAAGGAACACATCTATAAAGGAAACAATTTTAGTGAAAAAAAAAAAATACTTGTAATAGGTATGTGAAGCGTTCATGTCCAACTGCAGCACTTTCATAAAATTTATGGCCATTACAACCAGCCCATTCATCATGTTTTTTGGCAAAAATGATGAGCAGAGATGTTGTACTCTCTCAGGGATATCCTTCACTGATGGGGATGAGACATTGTGTTTCTATTAATCAGTTCATTCAACCACAGCATAATAACAATGAATATTTTGATGTGACAGGTGGGCCTGAGACGCAACCTCATGGGCTGAAGAAGGGCTGAGTTGACAGTGATGGCAGATGGCAAGCAATCGGCCCGTCAGAGATAGGCCAGCTACAGCACACCCATGATGGGCTAGCGCTGAATATGTGTAGTCAATGCTGATCATAGATGCCTATCCTCTTCACCCTGACATAATAATCTATCAATGTACATCACATTGTTATCCTTGGTCCACCTATCTGCTCAATGAATATTTTTTGGGTAATCTAGAACTCACTATGTGCCACTGAATTTACAGACTACAGTTTTGCTGAGACTGGACTTCTCATTGACTAATATCTTCTGTTTCCAGAAATTTTCAACTGTTCTTGTGTACATTACATACAGTAGCTGTCTCAACTATAGTAAAACACTAAAGTAATAATGTTAAATCACTTATGTAGGCTAATGAAATATGATACTTTGAAAAAGGAACAACGTATGTTACAAATATTGTCGTGAGTGGACTTCCTGCAGCTGTGCTTTTCATCTATGTTTACATTATCAGATAACAATTATGAGTCCACTGAATATGCATTATTTCTTGCTTAAGTTGACTTCAGTTTTCAAAATATGTATGTACTTGACAAATATGAGTCTTCAGCCAGCTCACTAATGGGCAGATCAGAATTCCCTCCAGAAATTTTTTAGTCAATGCTTGCTTGAACTAAAATTATTGGTGACATTTAAAATGTCATTTTCTGCCACCTGTATACCAGGATGGAAAATACGAAGTCTTCTTAATTAACAAATTAGTTGTCCTGTTGGAAACAAACTCAAAAAGAAACTACAAAACATGTGCATTATGGGTTATGGGGGTCCCTTCCTGTTCCTTTTATGATCTCTGAATTCCTAAAAGCCATTATTATTGGATACGTACAGACAGATCTTTTCCACAGTACAGATGCAAACACATTTAGAATTCCAAGTGCCAACAATCCATTTATAACAAAGGATGTCCTTGGCCACATTGCATAATGATACAAAGAAGTCAGGCATTTGTAATGATCACTTCCGTTCAGTAAATAAGCTTTGATTCCTGAAGAGGAGCACAAGTACCTCAAAACATGTTGCAAATAAATTAATGTTACACAATTAATAACTAATAAAAAGTGTTACTGGTTGTGGACTACACATATTACCTTTATTATAATATTCACAGATAACCATTACTGCCAAATGGCAAATAATTATTCTTTACATGGCACTTACATTTAGTCAGCACACAGGATAATGAGTTTTACCCTACTTACTTACAACAGATCAAAAAGGAAATATAGACTTTTTTCGGACACAACTTCACACAGAAAACTTTAATAGTCTAAATACAAAAAATAATGTAGCAAAAGCTTCTGAACATCTTTGTTATAGCATATGAGAATTGTAAGTTGAAAACAGTTGACACTTCTGAACTAAAAATTTAAGATCCAACAGCACTCACCTTCACAGTTTCTTCTGCAGCTTCTATCAATTGGCTACGATGTTCAGAAAGAGCTTCTGGGCTCATTGCAACCTTTGCTTCTTCTTCACTTGTGGAAGCTATAAGTACAGCCAGTGTGTTATCAAAAGAGTTACCCGTAGAACTGAATACATCGAGAATTGCCTCTTTACGGAATGTTGGGAACATTTCACATAAAATTTTTTTAGATAACTTTATCGCCAATGTTTCCTTTGTTTCATGATGAGAAAATGTCTGAAAAATAAATGGTATGTGCATGCTATTAATTTCCAATTTATTCTTTTGTACAAGAATTTCAAGAAAAATTATAATCAATTTTATGTATTACAATACATTCAATAAATTTCATATCGTTAGATCACCTTAATGTAACAAATGAATGTAAAACATACACTGAACAACCATTTTTTATGATGTTTTAGATATGTGCACAATGATAAGTAATAAGTGTTTTCAGAATTTCTTTAATAAAGAAGCCTATTGCATTTTCTTTTCATCTAGTACAATTTTATACCATTTTTATCCACAATCATCCTTCTGCACCATAATCAGTTATATCCTTGTTTCATAACATTATTTTGCTCTTTGGTTAACACCTTGCAATGAGCTATTGACCTTGATCTAGTCTCATGCTTTCTTTTAACAATTTTCAAACATATCTGTTCATATCTTTTTGGGGTGCAGCTCAAAATTATATCAATTGCAGCACACAATTTTCTTTCTAGGCAGCTCTTGATATACTATTCTCCTTAACCTTATCTCTGTGGTTTTAATATAGATTTATAGTACTAAAATGAGTTGTATATAAACTACTTATGGGTTGGCAATGAGATTTGGAGGGGGGTGGCGGTGGGGCAGGGGTAGGAAGTGAGAGTGAGACAGAATGAGAGTGACAGTGGCAGTGAGAGTGTGAGTCAAGTGGCAGGGAGGAGGCGGGGGCTGGGGGCAGTTAGGTGCCTCAGTCTCAGGCTGACAAGGATGAGGAATGAAATCTGTCAAGCCATATTCAAATTATCCAACCCAGCCTTCGCTTCAACACATTTACGGAATACAAAGTAAACCTAAATTTCTCATCTCAGTTATATTTTGGCAGCAGTTACATCTATTTGTTCACCTAATATATTTCTGCTTCTCAAATCACTCATTAATAGCACGTTTAGCTGTCTGGCACAGATTATTTTCAACTTTGCACTTGATGTAAGTTCATCATTCATCACTGTGCTGTGGTATCCCACTGACTGCTTCTCTCTTTTGCGAGATCCACATTCCTAATTTCCTAATGCTCTCTCTTACCCCTCCCTCTCTCCTTTACCCATCTGCAGCAAACTCTTCACAACCTCTCCCCCACACACTCCACCCTTTCAGATCCATTGCTCAACAAATCCTTCACCAGAGATGGCCTCAAGAAGCCACACATTTTGCTCAAATTCATTTCTCTACCACCACCAACCCCAACCACCACCACCATCACTACTACACATATTCCTTAATAGGAAAAATATGTTTCAGCAATTATAAACATTGCATATATTTACTGAACAGCTGAAATGAAATTACTGGATCAAATGTGTAGGGAACCAAATTTTTAAAGCCACTAAAACAACATCTAACCTTTTGCAACCACAAAGCATATCAAAATTCAGAACACTTTCATTAGCAGCTAGTGTTGTAACTGCAGTTTGAACTAATGTACCTGGTCAGCTTTATACAACGCCAATGCCATCTCCATATCCATAATTTCTCGAAGATCTGGGACCTTTTCATCTTTAGAACGCCTTCCATAGCTTTCTTGTATTTTCCTTGCAAGTTCCTCATCTATAAGACAGATGGAATAAATATTAGTGTATCATTTCTCGCATTTTTGAAGGTCTATTATCTTTGCTTTATGATCAGTTTGTGTGACTTTCGAAAATATATTTCATAGTTTATATTTTATGCAAATATAATTCTAATTCTAATGCATGTGTGAAACAACCATTACTCTCTCTCTCTCGACACCCCCCCCCCCCCCCCCCACACACGACATCACTACAGAAGATATATTTTAAAATTTTATGATATGTATGCAGTTTCACTAAAATGCGTAACAAGATTCTCAGATGCTGCAGTAATTTTAAAATATCCATCAATGGTATCACCATGATGTACAGTATCCCCATTTAAAACACGATGATATTTTCTTACCAGAAAATAAAATGTATTCTGTTAAAATGTAACATATTGATATTTATACAGCACAAGTGCCGGCAACTTCTCTAATAACCACAAGTATGCTTATGAAGTCTGTGCTATGCAAGAATACAATTACATAATTACATTAACACATGCACTCCAATTAATGGAGTGTTGTGAGACAAGCATGTACATTACTCCAGTGCCTGCTTGAAATGACATTTCAAAGCAATATCTTGAAATCACAATTGGTAGCTGCATTTTGTAATGTGGCCAATAATTATGACACTAACTGTTTGCTAAATAGTAATTTAAGTCTGAAAATATGAATTTCATTTCAACAGTCAGTAAATGATATTGTTAATTCTCATTGGAAGTAATAGTCCTGAAACTGTTAAAACCTCTGTCAACTCTCACACACCTATTTCTTTCAGATAGAATCTGATGGCTCCCACTTCATAACAATCCTTTCAAATAGAAACACATTTTCCATGATCAGGAGTGTTCTACAATGACAAATGCAAATCAATAGAATCTAAGTTTCTTCACATTTATTATGCTGCCACAGTTAACATTAGGTGAAATGAAGTTTTTAAATGTATGAGCAGCACACTTTAACAATAGCTGTAAAGTGATATATGTAAATTTAATACAATAACCATATTTTGAGAACTGCACCTTCTTTAATCATAACATCCTGCTGTTGTTTAATCTGTTCTTCTTCATGCTTCATAAGATAGTAGTGGATCTGAAGTGCCAGGCAGAGAGGGAGCTTCACTGTTGCAGAAGTTTCTGGAAAATTAGTAACCTCATTAAATTATGAGTATAACTACTGTTAATTTAAGAAACAATTCCAGTGGAACTGACTTTTCTTTAAATGTGCTTAATAAAATTATGATAAAATTTAAAGCAACCTAAAATTAATGTTGACTGACAGCACTTATTGTTAAATTGTATGTCAGAGATATTACTCTATTTCCTGTTTCAATAATATACGTACATCTCCATTTACATGTGGTGGATGGTACCTCTGGTATTACTAATACTTTACCCTTTCCCTGTTTCATTTGCAAATGGTGCACAGAAAGAATGACTACTGATTAACTTCTCTAATAGTCTCATAGTCATTTCACAAGACAATTGTGGGCACACCCATGTAATCCAGGACACTAGGACGCCGTCGTGTGTGTGAGCTATGTAGATCAACCACAGATTCATTTTTTCCATAAGCTCAGAAACATCCACAGTAGAGATCAGAAATGGAGGTAGTACAAGTTCAGTGTTGAAGGTTGCATACATTAGAAATCAAGGCGCCACTGTTATGGCGCTCTATACTGGCGTCTCTCCTTCCCGCTATAGTTCCGCGAGTATGACAAGTCTGAGGCTGGTAGTGTTGCAGTCACTTCCGACTCATCGACTCATAACTTCTTAGTGAAGCATGCATGAAAATAAGACTAGCCATGATGTAATAGGGAAGCTGAGTGCACAATCTTGCTGTTGTCATGTAGCTCTTACAGGGCGAAAATGGCCATCTCTTAGGAGCCATATGGCCTCCAATGAAGCTGTGTTTTGTGAGACTGTACAGAATGTAAAACAAAAATTAAGTGATGCAGTGTACATAGTAGCAAATGTGCTACAGAAGAGAAAGAGTGATGTCCGGAAGAAGTTTGAAGCTGTAGTCCAAGCTGCAGATGCAAAATTTACAAAGTTTGTCCAGTAAAAACAAAATGGTTGTATTCTTGTTTATTCCATAAGTCCACCATGAGAAAACATGAATGTTCCATAAAACAAAAACAGGGCAAAGAACAATGTCAGTGTTACGTCACCGCAACCAAAAAGTGTGCTATTTGTGGTTCAGTGGTACTCACGTGCTGCGAAGAAATTAGACCAATCAGTATGGTTTATGGCTCTGGTTTCAAAAAGGTAGCCCATGCACTTATATCTGTCTGATCTGAAGTAGGTTGTGAAGTTTATGTGAAGGCTATACTACCTCATCCTGCTAAGATTAAGAATCAAGTAAATTCCACTGCAGATTCTATTAAAAAAGGTGTGGGTTCCACAAGTTACTGCTGCTACTACCTGTAAAAGGTTCTCTTACCTAAGAGATATGTGGATGGATGATGCACGTAAAATAACCTACATTGCAATGCCTATCCACTATTAGTGAAATGTGACATACGAAAAGCAATGTACTGTTTACTGTCCCCCTTTTCCAATTATTGGAGCTTGTTCAATGTTTAGAGTGCTTGCAATTTTCTGAGGACCTGATGAAGACAGAACCTTCCACAACAGATCAGGGCTCTAATATAGTGGCAGCTCTGAAAGCCTGCACTGGACTTCCTAGCGCTTGTCATTGTCTTAGCAATTTGCTCAAACATACGTTGAAGACAGAGTTTTTACTATTGCAGTCAGAACTATCTTGTGCAGGAGCAACAATAAACCAGTGTGAAGTATTTGTGGCATATTGTAAGAGGGTTGGTCTTCCAAAGAGACTCACAAATTCAATCAAACAAGAGGTCAAAGCCTGATGGAACACTTTGTTAGAAATGGTGGTTTCAGTATCTGATACTCTGATCGATGTTAAGGAGTTGCTCCCACAAAAAGAATTGAGTAAACTGCAGAATATAGATGAGCAGACCCTAAATGAGTCTCTCACATTCTCAAGCCATTCAAAGAAGCTAGTATGCTCTCGAATGAGACAAGTATTCAACTCTACCTTTTTTTATGTCTCTGGCAGCATAAACTTCTGAATGAGCTTTTGAGCCCTAATGAATTAGATAGTGATATCTTGTTAATACTTCAATTAAGATGCAGAAGTTACATGGCCACAAGGAATGATAAGATTAACCTGCACTTATACCACAAGATCACTGCATTTTTGTATCTCCCATACCATGGCCTTTTGATGCTGAGCACTGAAGACAGAGATAATGTTCTCAAAGAGGTTGGTGCTCTGCGTGCAGACATTCTGGGTGAGTGAACAGCCATACATGTCTATTATTTTATGCTTTTGGAACATGATTATGAGTAAATGTTGCTACAAATTGCGACCTCCTATCTTTCTAGTTACTAATGGTTCACACGAAAGTACATCAGGCCCTTCGCAAGTGCCACATCTGTTGAAGTTCCAGAGGTATCCAAGATGTTTGGACCCTATGGACAAACTTCGTGAAGTATCACCATACCTCTCAATCACTGCTAGTGAAAAATATGCAGAGACAGAAACTGATATTCTTGAATGGTGGAAAGAACAAGAAAAGATAGCATCTTCTCAACACATGTAGCTAAGATCATACTGTGTATTCCAGCCTCAAGTGGCTCTAGTGAGAGAAATTTCTGCGCTGCACGTTTAGTTGCTACCAAGCATCACAGTCATCTGTTGTTAAGGTTGTGGATGGCATTTTATTGGTCCACAGTAACAATGATCTGTTAAAAACTTGTGATTTGATTAACTAATGTCAATACCACTCAGATCTTTATATATTATTGTGACATAATAACAAAATTTAATGATCCTTCCCAACAGTCTCCTGAAAACACCTATTTGGTGGACCATCCTCTCTCAGCAATTTGTTAAACTTCTGATACCAATGACACAGCATTGTCACATTATTCGTAATGGACATTAAATGACACTGGGCTGGTTTTTAACACATGCAGCTAGGAGGAGACGTTTGAAAGCAATTACTATGGTTGCAGAAGATAGAGTGCTGTATACAAAATTAATGGAACGAGACAACTTATAAGTCAAGTGTGTCAGTTGGTACATTCTGTCTATCACGGTAAGTCGTGTTTATACGCTAATAGCGAGTTATGTAGCATATCATTCATATCTGTAATTTTTTGAAGATGCTGAATATTTATTTCAATATTTAACCACTATTCAGAGAAACCAACTCATCCTCATATACTGTTTTCTTGTACTGTCATCACATACTTGGTAACTTGTCCAAAGTGCGTGTATGTCAACATAACTGTTTGACTCTCTCTGAAATGAGAGCATACATAAAAATAAATTTGCAGCAGTCTTCAAAAACATTATATTTAAATATTGACAAAAACAAAGAAAAACACGCACACCCACACAAAAATCACTCCTAACTGATCAGTACTAGTACATAACTAGCGACTTGCCTCAGA
Source organism: Schistocerca serialis cubense (assembly GCF_023864345.2). NCBI lineage: Eukaryota > Metazoa > Arthropoda > Insecta > Orthoptera > Acrididae > Schistocerca > Schistocerca serialis. The sequence continues at coordinate 411,968,193 of NC_064640.1, read as the reverse complement.
TTTGCATGGGTTGCAATAAGTACTGACGGCCAGACTTGCCTGTTGTACCGGTACAAAATTATATACACAAATCTTCCTCGTGAATCAATCTATTAGTGAAAACTGTCTCAAAATCCCTATAGTAGTCCCTCACATTAGTCTTCACTTACAGACAGAAAGTCATAGTGGAGGACTTTCAGTTATAATATGTACAGATAATCATTGCAAACTCGTGTACTTATTCTCCTTTCCATGTTGGTGTAGTACACTTGCACCTACCAACAGACTCAAGTGACACGTTGTCGGTTACATGGGCAGCGGTAGAGACTGGCAAGTTGAGTCTCCAAACATATGTAAAAGGCGCACTCAAAGATGATGTCACAGAACCCAGTGGCAAGTTTACTTTGAGTTTACGGAGCTCATTTCTAATCTCTAGTCCAAGGTGACTTCACAGTGTTCTGGAGCAACCAAGGTGGCAGTGCCAAGAACTTCGACCAGTGGTGCTCCCAAAGTTAGAGAAGCCATACCTTATGAAACAAACCTCAGGAAGCCAAAGCATAAGAAAAGTCATGAAATGATGGAGTCAACTTCAAAAGAAACATGTTGCCCAACTCCTCTTCTTTTGCAGATGAATTACATTGCCTTAAGATTTTTCCAATGAATCACAGCCTGGCACCTACTTTTCATTAAAATAAATCACCCAAAATGTGTTCATTAATGTTAATGCTATTCATGTACACATGTCCTGCAAACTGACTCATTCCGCATCATTTTGATAAAAAAAAATCATTCAAATGTGACTTCCCCCCATTGGCATAACTGAACAGTAGTGGATCTCTTCACCTATTTACACACAATATGTTACATTTATTTATGTTCATAGTCAACTGCCAGTCCCTGCATCAGTCATTCATCCTCCGGAGGTCTTCCTGCATTTCTGAACAGTCTTCTGGCATTATAATCTTCTTATATGCAACATCATCATTTGCAGAAATCCTCATGGAGTTTCTGATGTTATCCACTAGATCATTTATATAACTATAAAAAGTAATGGTCCTGTAACATCTCCTTGGGGTATTCTATAAATTACTTTTACATTTGTTGATTTCATCCCATTAAGAATAAGTTCACAGGCTTCAACGGACAGTGTCATTTTGAATAAAATAATTTTGGGTAGTGGGTCACATCACTGTAATTACATGACACTATAATGACATTGCCCAATACCCACAATTATTTTATTCAAAATAATGTATAATAATAATAGAAAGTCCATACACAAATCTGGTTCAATAGTCAGTAAGCTAATATTCTGTTTACTGAATGACAGTGCAGAACTATATCAAATGCCTTCTCAAAGTCATGGAACATGATGTCACCATGGTTGCTTTTATCTGTAATGCTTTGGAATTCATGAACAAACAGAGAGAGCCGTGTTTTTCAAAATTTGTTTATGGAATCACTCTTGGCTTTTGCAGAGGAGGTTTTTGTTCTCCAAACATATGTAATTGGTGAGCACACAACAAGCTGCATAAGTCTGCAACAGAATGAAATCATTAATAGATACCTATAATTATGTGCTTCAGTTCAGTGACCCGTCTGGAACACCGGAATGACCTGTGCTTTTTCCCACTTATGTGGTACCCTTCAATGTCATAGTGACTATGATAAACTACTGTTTGAAAGGGAACAATTTCTTTTGCAAAATGTATGTAGGTTCTCACAGGTATCTCATCTGGTCCATATTCCTTTCCACTATTTAGAAATTTAACTAATTTTCTATTCCACAATAACTTGCCTCAATATCTGCCATCTGAGCATTCGTGCAATGATTTAAACGAGGAACCATATTACGATCTTCTGCAGTAAAACATTTTCTGAATAACAAATTAAGTATTTCGGCCTTCTCTATGTCATCTTCCGTTTCAGCGCCATTATGGCCAATGTGCAATTAATGGACGATTTTGATCTGTTTACTGACTTTATGTAAGACCAATCCTTCTTAGGTTGACAAAATATGCTTTCAAACTCAATGAACATTTCTAGCACTGTTCTCCTTATGATTATTTTGGCTTCATTCAAATTTTGTTTGTCAACTGGACTCTGATTTTATTTAAATCTGTGATGAAACTCTTTCTGCTTCCATATTAATTTTCCAACACAGCTTTTGTACCAAGGTGGGTCTTTTATCATCCCTTGCAACCTTGATCAGCACATACAATATTCTCCAAGCATTCCTGAGGAAGGTGGTCTATAAAAGTATCCAATTACTATGTTTAACCCACCATTGATGCTTACCTTTAGCCAGATTATTTCACATTCGGATTATGTTGTAATCTCACAAGGTATTTTTGAATTCTTTATGGCAACAAATACATCACCATCATTGGCACCTGTCCTATCCTTGCAATATATGGTCCAATTTGGATGTAGACTTCTGTTGTTATTTGCTTCTAATTTCAGTCAGCTTCCTGTTCTTAATACTAGGTGAGCATTATTATGTTTAATAAGCAATACTATTTCTGGGACCTTACCATGGATGCTCCTCCAGCATATTTCCAATCTGCAAGAACAAAAGTACTGTAAAGTTGCTGAACTTTTCATTTTCGGCCTGCAGATCATCACTGACCCTAAGAAGGGCTTCCTCCAATTTGAAAAACTCTATATGCATGGCACATGTACTCTACTACCCAAGTAGCCACTTCCCAATTCTCCTCCAACAGTGGAGATTGAGAATTTTGTATCTGGTGGGTGGGTGGGTGGGGGGGGATTGACACAGAATTGTATGAGTCTCTGGCTTAGATCTTCAGCTTGGCTCCAAACTAAAAACTGTAAATGTTCTGTGTACAATTCTACAAACAGTGAGCTGCATTCCATCCTATAGGCGAAGTTAGCTGTCTTCACCAATTAATCCAACCATATAAAGCAACTGAGGATATCTCAGAACCTAGGCAGCAAGTGTCATTTGTGCTGACATGAGATACTATTTGCTGCTGTTTTCACCCAGTGCGTTCAACAGCAGGTGGCAGAATTCCTCTATACCTTGGCAAGCAAACACAGATCGCATTATCTTTCTTTCAGGACCTGCTTGCTATTTCCCTCAAGGGCTCCCTTGTTAGAACTCCCAGTGATGAACAAACCCACCCTTTGTGATTGTCCAGTAAAATCGGCCATTGGCTCAACAGACAAGGCATTCTGTGTTCACCCAGATATGTTCTCACATTTGTCTTCCAGCCGAGTAAAAACTGGTCAGATGTTTCGCATCTGGAGGTGCAGTGGCACTGGGGTTGCCAGTAGAGTCCAGAGGCACCAGAGGTGCCTTAACTTTCATCACTGGTGCCCAAACATCACTGCAGCTTACAGCAGTATACTGAAGCCTGTTGACCATCACCACCACAGTTCTAGCTGTTTCTAGACAGAGGCTAATTCACAATGTGTGTGCACACAACAAACACAGTCCCTATCTGTTTCTTATTACTAAACAAAAATAAAACCCAGCTGTCATACCTTTTAGATAGTGCTGATGGCTACTAAACAATGTCATAAAATGGAAATTCCACAGGGTCATTCGCCTTCCATAGAATAAGAAATAAAAAACAAACCAGTCTTTTACAAATGTGAAGATCTTGTTTAAAATGATCCACATCATCAATTTGGGACACAAAACATAATTTATTGTGATACAGAATAGTACAAAGAATGCAAAAGTGTACACCAATACACAGTAAAACTAGATCAAAGCGGAATGTGTATAATTCAGAAATCTGTCCGAACCGTACAACTATTTCAGTCCCGATGCATTCAATACACTATTATAAGCCTCCTCATGAACCATGGACCTTGCCGTTGGTGGGGAGGCTTGCGTGCCTCAGCGATACAGATAGCCGTACCGTAGGTGCAACCACAACAGAGGGGTATCTGTTGACAGGTGAGACCAATGTGTGGTTCCTGAAGAGGGGCAGCAGCCTTTTCAGTAGTTGCAGGGGCAACAGTCTGGATGACTGACTGATATGGCATTGTAACACTAACCAAAATGGCCTTGCTGTGCTGGTACTGCGAACGGCTGAAAGCAAGGGGAAACTACAGCCGTAATTTTTCCCGAGGGCATGCAGCTTTACTGTATGGTTAAATGATGATGGCGTCCTCTTGGGTAAAATATTCCGGACGTAAAATAGTCCCCCATTTGGATCTCCGGGTGGGGACTACTCAGGAGGATGTTGTTGTCAGGAGAAAGTAAACAGGAGTTCTATGGATCAGAGCATGGAATGTCAGGTCCCTTAATCGGGCAAGTAGGTTAGAAAATTTAAAAAGGGAAATGGATAGGTTAAAGCTAGATATAGTGGGAATTAGTGAAGTTCGGAGGCAGGAGGAACAAGACTTCTGGTCAGATGAATACAGGGTTATAAATACAAAATCAAATAGGCGTAATGCAGGAGCAGGTTTAATAATGAATAGGAAAATAGGAATGCGGGTAAGCTACTACAAACAGCATAGTGAACACATTATTGTGGCCACGATATATATGAAGCCCACGCCTATCACAGTAGTACAAGTTTATATGCCAACTAGCTCCACAGATGACGAAGAGATTGATGAAATGTATGATGAGATAAAAGAAACTATTCAGATAGTGAAGGGAGACGAAAATTTAATAGTCATGGGTGACTGGAACTCGATAGTAGGAAAAGGAAGAGAAGGAAACATAGTAGGTGAATATGGAATGGGAGTAAGGAATGAAAGAGGAAGCCGCCTGGTAGAATTGAGCACAGAGCGAAACTTAATTATAGCTAACACTTGGTTCAAGAATCATGAAAGAAGGTTGTATACATGGAAGAAGCCTGGAGATACTGGAAGGTTTCAGACAGATTATATAATGGTAAGACAGAGATTCAGGAACCAGATTTTAAATTGTAAGACATTTCCAGGGGCAGATGTGGACTCTGACCACAATCTATTGGTTGTAACTATAGATTAAAACTGAAGAAACTGCAAAAAGGTGGGAATTTAGGGAAATGGGACCTGGATAAACTCAAAGAACCAAAGATTGTAGAGAGTTTCAGGGAGAGCATTAGGGAACGATTGACAAGAATGGGGGAAAGAAATACAGTAGAAGAAGAATTGGTAGCTTTGAGAGATGTAGTAGTGAAGGCTGCAGAGGATCAAGTAGGTAAAAAGATGAGAGCTAGTAGAAATCCTGGGGTAACAGAAGAAATATTGAATTTAATTGATGAAAGGAGAAAATATAAAAATGCAGTAAATGAAGCAGACAAAAAGGTATACAAACGTCTCAAAAATGAGATCAACAGGAAGTGCAGAATGGCTAAGCAGGGATGGCTAGAGGACAAATGTAAGGATGTAGAGGTGCATATCACTAGGGGTAAGATAGATACTGCCTACAGGAAAATTAAAGAGACCTTTGGAGAAAAGAGAACCACTTGTACGAATATCAAGAGCTCAGATGGAAACCCAGTTCCAAGCAAAGAAGGGAAAGCAGAAAGGTGGAAGGAGTATATAGAAGGTCTATACAAGGGCGATGTTCTTGAGGACAATATTATGGAAATTGAAGAGAATGTAGATGAAGATGAAATAGGAGATATGATACTGCGTGAAGAGTTTGACCAAGAGTTTGACGAAACAAGGCCTCGGTAGTAGACAACATTCCATTAGTACTACTGACAGCCTAACAAAACTCTACCATCTAGTGAGCAAGATGTATAACGCAGGTGAAATATCCTCAGACTTCAGGAAGAATATAATAATTCCAATCTCAAAGAAAGCAGGTGTTGACAGATGTGAAAATTACCAACTTATTAGTTTAACAAGCCACGGCTGTGAAATACTAACATGAATTCTTTGCAGACGAATGGAAAAACTGGTAGAAGCCGACCTCGGGGAAGATCAGTTTGGATTCCGTAGAAATGTTGGAACACGTGAGGCAGTACTGACCCTACGACTTATCTTAGAAGAAAGATTAAGGAAAGGCAAACCTATGTTTCTAGCATTTGTAGGATTAGAGAAAGCTTTTGACAACGTTAACTGGAATACTCTCTTTCAAATTCTGAAGGTGGCAGGGGTAAAATACAGGGAACAAATGGCTATTTACAATTTGTACAGAAACCAGATGGCAGTTATAAGAGTCGAAAGACGTGAAAGAGAAGCAATGGTTGGGAACAGAGTGAGTTGGGTTGTAGCCTCTCCCCGATGTTATTCAATCTGTATATTGAGCAAGCAGTAAAGGAAACAAAAGAAAAATTCGGAATAGGAATTAAAATCCATGGAGAAGAAATAAAAACTTTGAGGTTCGCCGATGACATTGTAATTCTGTCAGAGACAGCAAAGGACCTGGAAGAGCAGCTGAATGGAATGAACAATGTCTTGAAAGGAGGATATAAGATGAACATCAACAAAAGCAAAACAAGGATAATGGAATGTAGTCGAATTAAGTCGGGTGTTGGTTCGGGAATTAGATTAGGAAATGAGATGCTTAAAGTAGTAAATGAGTTTTGCTATTTGGGGAGCAAAATAACTGATGATGGTCAAAGTAGAGAGTATATAAAGTGTAGACTGTCAATGGCAAGGAAAGCATTTCTGAAGAAGAGAAATTTGTTAACATCGAGTATAGATCTAAGTGTCAGGAAGTCGTTTCTGAAAGTATTTGTATGGAGTGTAGCCATCTATGGAAATGAAACGTGGATGATAAATAGTTTAGACAAGAAGAGAATAGAAGCTTTTGAAATGTGGTGCTACAGAAGAATGCTGAAGATTAGATGGGTAGATCATATAACTAATGAGGAGGTACTGAACAGAATTGTAGAGAAGAGAAATTTGTGGCACAATTTGACTAGAAGAAGGGATCGGTTGGTAGGGCATATTTTGAGGCATCAAGGGATCACCAATTTAGTACTGGAGGGCAGTGTGGAGGGTAAAAATCGTAGAGGGAGACCAAGAGATGAATACACTAAACAGATTTAGAAGGATGTAGGTTGCAGTAGGTACTGGGAGAAGAAGAAGCTTGCACAGGATAGAGTAGCATGGAGAGCTGCATCAAACCAGTCTCTGGACTGAAGACCACAACAACAACACGCTAATATTTCGTATAAAGCAGAATGTGCCTAACACGGAAACCGGATGCAAATTTTAAGATTTAATTGATAATTAATTGCAAAATGCAGAAAGAGTTTATACAGCACTGCTGTATTACAGCATACATTAGTTATTCATGACTATAAAAGGACACTACTATTACAGGGTGTACACGCGGACAAGGAAAAAAAATTTCTGATTTTTTCCGGATTTCCTGCTTAAAAATAAATTTTCTCCTGGGTGAAAATACACTGTTTCCGTGTTAAGTGACAGTATACTTTCCCTCGGAACTGTAAAACTTATCAATCCTTTGAATGGCTATGGTTTTATACGCCAGCGTAGAATTTCTCGGCACTATAGAAAATGAAACTCAGGAGGGGGGGAAAAAAACACATTTTTGAAAGATCTTTAATGTGTATCAACTTGTACACTGCATATTTTCATATTACGAAAGTATAAATGCGAATTCCACCAAACACCGCATGTTACTTTCCAAAGCATTGAAATCAAGATTGCGATGCACTTTTGTAAGCCAGTCACGGCTCATGTTACATGATCTCGCCACCCAATGACAGAGCATAGGACACGTGATGATGTTAGCCAACAGCAACATTACTGTTAAGTAGCAAGAACACACTAGTAGGAAAAGTTAATGGTTTAAATTAATATACACAGTGTTGCTACAAGGAAAGCAAAGTTTTCACATATAATATTGGTCTCTAAAAGATTTCTGGAGATGTAAAACCACTGGCTCACCCCACAATAATATTGCTACCCTACCGCAGCGCTAACAACTGCATCTTTACTAGACCAATTCTCTGTAGTACGCGCTCTATGCTACACACATTGTGTATATGCTGTGAGTTTAAAAGTATTCATAATAAGTGACGGGAGTGAAAGTGATTAGCATCGTAAATACCATGTCTGCTCTCCAATGCCTACAAATTAAGAAGCTCCAAGAGAAGCTAAGCTTTCACATGTAACGTGAACACAAATGTAATCTTCTGGGCTCGAAATTCTTCTAAATGGCTTGTCCTCAAAGAGTTGATTTTTAAATGAGAGTCAAACGCTCTGTGATTTAAGAAATCAGTTTGACAGAGAGCACCAGATAACAGGTGTCACGGCCCTTGGGCAGCTGCAATGACGTAGGAAGCCCATATGTTCATACGTGTAACACATTTAAAGATCTCACATTGTCTCATATAAGAAACAAGACATCAGAGGATACTCCAAGAGCATCAGAATTTTGTGAACCATATTACAATACATAATTCGGCTTATAGTGCACATTCGCATGTCTACATTCCCAATGAAGTAGGCCTCGACCTGACATTAAGCTTTTCAGTGTCAGTTTTCTTGGACTACCAGTACTATATTATCTCATGTTTGGTTCTTTATTATGGCATAATGCCATACGTGCTAGAAGATGAAAACGTGCACTTGAAATGCGGCAAACAGTTGAAACTAGCCAGTAGCGTGAAATTAAACACTTCGTTTCAAATAAATTGACTGCCTCATTGGAAAAGATTAATAAAAGCCAAATCTCTTTAGCAAACCGACAAAAATAACTTCGTTGTTCTGCAACGCGATTCATGCCTGGCTGTCAGAAAAGTGAAAATAAAATAGGATCTGAAACTAATAACATTTTAACCCTCTGTAATTATGTGAAGGTATTTTAATTCACTTGATAGCTGCCAGCCACAGAAATCCGTTTTGTTTTCGTTTGACTTGAGAGCAGTAAATGAAGAGGAAACAGCAAAATCACTAAACATAAACACGGGTCACTTGTAGAATACCCACCTCCCCACTACAACACAGACTGCTCTGCACATCTGCCCTGGATCTACGATATTTCTAACTCCCCCCCCCCCCCCCCCCCCCCAAGGGTTTGAGATTGAATGACAAAAATTTTAAAAATCGACTTTTCAAAAAATGTTCATTTTGTAGAGCACATCTTTCTGAACAGTCTGCCAAAATGCAGTGCCACGCCTCTTCACACAGCATTCTTCTATCACATGTCACTGTATTTCGCTCTGTGGAATTCAAACTTGTATATTTTGTAATGGATGTCATCAAACTATATTCATGAAAGTGGGAATTAAAATGTCCTGTGGTGCCTCTCCTGCTCCCAGTTGACCTGCCCCTCTTTTTTTTAAAAAAAGAATTACAAATTTGCAGCAGTTGTAACACACACCAAATAAACGAGACTGTTTTGGCACAAATGGTCATTTTATAGCATGACACAATGTAATTCACGAAGTACCAATATCACATGCCTATTAAGCCTACTAATAGCAAAAAGCTTTATGTTAGGAAACAGTTTCACATTTCATTCATACGCTCCAGTTTCTCAAGCATGAGATTGAAAAGTAGTAGCACAAAATTTTTGTGTACATTTGGAATTGTCATATTCTTAAATAATTTGTGTGATGTTCGTGTTTCTTCTCCTTCCTCATTGCAACTAACAATCTTGTCATCAATAATTCTGTAACTATTCCTGCCAATGTTAAGACTCATTCTCTGGTTAGCTTCACTAACCCTGCCACAATCACCTGTTTAGTTATCCCGTGTTTATTCTCTGGTTAGGTGTTATTACATGTCCGTATAACACGTTTTCTGCACGACTCCCATAATTGAACTTAAGCAGCTGCTAGCTGGGGACTTTGCACTAGTAAGTGTAACAATCTGGTCAAAACTTTTCTGTCAAAATTTCATTTTCTTGGATACACCAAGAAGATAATATGTAATCTTTCTTATCTGTTATTCCTGTTTGTCGTTTATTTGCACTCTGGTAGTCTGAAACTATCAATTTCACTAGTAATTATAACAAAGCTGATCATTCACAAACGCCGTCACAACCACATAACAAACAGTGATTGGCAATCACCTGTTTGGCTTTATTCCACTCAGCTCATATAGCCTTGTTCCCTTTTGTTTGCAGGAAAGTTTATTTGTAGATGCAACCGAGATTCTTCTAGGAGAGACATCACATACACTATGCATGCATTCAAAAATCAACTTATGATTCATTCAGAAATCAGCTTGCAGTATGTTCAAAAATGTTAAGAAATCAACAGTGATGCATTTCAAAATCATATGAATAATCGATAGACCAACGTCCGCTGGATGCTAGACGCTTTGTGAAACAAGGTTTTTTCCCCCCCTCAAGAATATGAATTTGGCAGACGCTTGTATGAGCACTGTGTTTTGTTATTGTATGTGGTGCATTTCCTTTGGAACTGAAGTTTTATTTTTCGTAGTTTCTCTCATTCATGTTTTATTGCTGCAGTATTATTCTGTAGTAACGGGATACAGTAATACCCTTTGCTAGAGTATCGGTTCTTACCAGCTGAAATTATAAAAATTTAACTGAAAACTATAACAATGAAAAATTCCCAGAATTCTAAAAAATTCCCGGGTTTTTCCCGGTTTTCTCCCGGATGAAAAAATTCCCAGGTTTTTCCCAGATCTCCCGGGTCATATACACCCTGTATTAACACAAAGACTGAATATCCATGACAATGATGTTGAGCAGTGCAAAATCAAGAAAAAAAGAGTTTTGGAGCAGGGCTGCGTTATGGGTGTGGGCATCAAAGTGTGTTGTTTGCAAGCTTTTCTCATTTTCCATTATTACTGATGCACGCTGGAGTGCACTGTAACACTGTTGCGCACTTACAAACATTCTGCTGCAATATGAGGTGGGTGTTGTTCGGCGAAACAATGGTTTTACCCAGGAAGGCCGAGCATTCAAATAAATGCACTGTGTGCATTATCTTTTGTCAATTTCAGTTCACTAGCAGAACATTAAGTGAGGCCGGTAACATGACGTCAAACAAAAAGTATGTGTCTGTAACATTTAACGAAAAGATTAAGGTAGTCGTGGCGTGTGAGAAAGAAACTCTTGTGTTTGAAATGGGGTAAAGCACAAATTTATGATACCTTAAGAAACAGGGATAAGGTGGATGAAAGAGGATGGGCAAATGAAAGGGAAGAAGACAGGAAATGAAGAAATTAACGAGATAGTGTGGGAATGGTTCGTAAGTAGTGAGTCAAAAAAACTTACCTTTGTCTGGACCCATGTTGCAGACACAGGTTCCAAAAGTCACTGAAGAGCTTGGAAATAAGGAATTTGACTTCTACATGATGGCTTGACAGTTTTATGTAACTATTCACCACATCATGTGACATGAAGTGTGTAGGAAAGTTAAGAACATGCAGGAAAGAGTAGCAACAAAATGGAGGACAATACTGTACAACCTAATAGCGAATTAATTAAAATGCGAAAAATTCCATGTAGCGCAGATGACTACATTCGAAGTAATGACTCCCTGTCAACTCACTCTACTTTTACTTCAGCAACACATTTTAATAGAAATCCGCAACACAGAAGACGATCAAGAATAAACAAAGGAAGAAGAAGGGGAGCAAAATTACGTTCCTAGAAAAATTAACATGTCTGATGATGCTATTGCATTCAGAAACTATGTTATGCAATTTGCAGCACACTCAAATTGTCCCAAGCTGTTGGAACCATTGTATAGTGCAAAAAAAAATGCATAGAATAAACGTTTTTGAACAGGGGAAAAGTGGCAAAAAATGAAATGTAAGGCAAATAAATGCGAGAATAATACGCATGTACATACAACAATAAACAAATTTAATGTTAGAGAAACAATGCAGAAATGCAGCATTATTTATTTATTTCTGTAAAGTCTGATGTTCCGTTGTACAATATGCAGTAAATGAATATCTACTGTGCAGGAGTGAAGGTACATAAATATGTGCACAATTACAAATTTATACTTCATGATACCTGCCAAATTTCATGTAGCCTAATGTGTTTTGTGTAATCTGGAAACTTGTCCAATTCAGAAAATTGTTTCAGTCCCATGTACTTCCATTTTGAGCAGTTTTACTGTACCAGGTGTGCACTTAAACTGATCTCTCAGATTTGTGAATAGTAAAGTTCAAATATTTCATACAGTGACTTAAAACTTTCACCTGCAACTAACATTCTTCTCCTATATCAACAGCCTCACACCTCACTACATAATTTAAAAGATCAACATGCACAAAATTTTAATGACATAAATTCTACAAATGAACAAAATTAATGTATATTAATGTCACTTACCACATACTGTTGTATAAGATGACTTCCCAAATAGCTCATGAAGTTGTGACACAAATTCTTCTCCAAGTTTTATGTCAACAAAAGCTTCACTGTCAGAAATTCCTGTTGCCTCATCACCGTTTGTAGAAGAAATGTCAGTATTCTGATTATTATGCTCAACAACTGCATCAGTAACAGCATTCTCTGGGTATAACATGGCACCTGAAGCAGTCGGTTCCAGAATATTCTGTTTCGCTGAGGACCCAATTACTCCATGAGAAGCTGAGACCTCATCACAATCCTCAATCTGCAAGATGGTGTCATTGTTTTTATTCGAACTAGTAGTTACCTCACCCATGTCTAATAATTCCCCGTGCCTCATTTTCCTAATTCTCAGTGTGTGTTCTGAATAGCAGTTCTTATTTAGCACTATATTTTGTTCAATATGCTCTTTCAGCTCTTTAGCTGTGGGTGAAATATTTTTATCTTTTCGAATGGTTCTGCTGGGGGAGAGCCGTGTCGGTGTAGCATTTGTCTTATCAGTTTCTTTTTCATACTGCCAACTTTTTAATTCAGATGGCTGCCAACATTCTTCAGATGTGTGCCTTGTATTTGAGTATGAAGACTGTTGATCAGTTTTTTCTGTCTCCACTGATGGCAAAACACCAATTTGTAGGTCGTTTTCAGATTTATCTGAAATCTTAAGAGTACATGGCTCCAAGGCCATCTCTATCCCAGGGGACTCTTCTACTCCCTTATAATCTAGCTCCAATAGCACATCAACAGTCCAGTTTATATCCCTATTGCATTTCTGAAATATCTCTTGTAAGTGAGGTATGGGGACGGCAGGAAAAGCTCTAAGCAGTTCTTTAAATTCAGTTTCAGAGAACTTTGTAAAATTTTCTTCATGTTCTGTCATGGAACTTTTGTCAAATACTGACTTCCCATTTTGGCGCAGATGGGGAGACATTGCAGGCTGCACTACAGCACTGCCTTTGTCTGTGATGGGTGCATAACAACTTCCAACTATTATTTTGACATCACTGGGAATCTCTTTACTGCTGTTAACTTGCTGCAACAGTAAAAAATCTGAGTAATGTGTATTTGTTACACAATCTGTATATATTGAATCTTTGACCAATGTCTTTCCATCTGTTACTTCAAAAGTACCTGGAAAAGCTTTACACTGATGCAATAATGTTTCAGGTGTTAAATTCTGCTCTGATTTCCAAGCTGTGGGTTCTATAGAAGAAGAATATTTAGACCAGTTAGACCTGTCATTTACAGCATAATTACCTGCAGCAGATAATGATCTCGGAGGTCGCATATCTCGTATTTTATGTGCAGTATCTGAAATTTCAGATGGTGACTGCCTCTGAGATACACTGGAAGCAGATTTGCGTGACCGAGAAAAGCATCCTAAAGACCTCTGTGGTTGAGGTACAAATTTTCCTTGCGAATCTTTTGAGGACGCATTTGAATGATCCTCTCTCCTCCTTACATCTGTGGACATATTATTGTTTTTCTTCCTATTTTCCCATGAAGATAAGGGATCTTCTACAGTGTCCCACTGATCTAGTTCTTGTACTGGACGTGTAGCATTTTGTGACAAGTTATGTAGACTTTCCTTAAGAAAATCTTTCACAGGTAGTTTCTTACGACTAATACGAGGTGGTTTCGGAAGACAGAGGTCTTCCTCAATGCGTACGTCGACACTTGGTTTTGGGTCCTCACCACCCCAAACATTCCCATGTTCTAAATCCCACAATACATAGTTATTCTCAGCATTTGCTGTTGTTTGATCATTTACTGCAGTGGGCTCAGTGTGCTGAGCAGCACTTGCCAATTTTTCTCCACACTTCCATATTTTGTAGTTACCATTACTTGATTTCTTAGCTGACTCCTCATTCTTATCATCAATTTCTAGTCTGCTCACACTTTCAGAGAAGTTTTGTTTAGACTTTTCTGTAACCACAAATTCGTTACTTGTATCAGAACTCTGATGGGCAGGAAAGGTAGTATCTACTGAACACCTTTTACAGTCATCTCCAATAACATGTTCTGTTTTTTCAAATTCAGTTTTTACACAGTTTCTACCATCCAAACTTCGCAGCTCTGCAGTTTCCTCATGATCCATGGCTTCCATTAGTCTGTTAACTTGTCTATCAAAATTAAAATTCAGTTGAATGTTATCGTTCTCCAGAGTTTTTGATAATTCATTGTCAGTATTCTCTTCATTTACATGACTGGGAAGTGTGTTACTGAGAGTACAATTTTTTTCATTCCCTACCCAGGGTGGTCGTTCCGACAGCCATTTATGAATATTGTGTGGTTTTTTAAATATAAATTCGCTGTTTTTCACAAGTACATATTCATCTGGTGAGGCACTACATTCTCGTCCGATTTCTTCATTTAAAAGATCATCAACAACTTTTCTTGTGTCTAGGCCAGGGTTACTCAAGTCTTCAGTCACTGCAGCTGCTCTTTCTACTTGCTGATTATCCACATTCTCCTCAGTGCCTTCCAAATGAGCAACTACAGGTTTCAAAGACCTAAGTCCATCTACTGTATATGTTCCAGGTGAAGCTGAGTCTTGATTATTTTCATGTACAATGGATTCACCCTTTTGCAATAGGCTGCTTTCAGTTTCCCCTACAGCCTTTGAAAATACATTTGTTTTCTCACCAACAACATTGGAAAATATTGTACAGTTAGAATCATATGATGTACCACATGATACGATATCTGAGATTTTTGACAGATTTAGAATGTTATCACCATCCATCATCAGTTTTTCTTCTGAAAGTGATTTTCGTATTTTGCGTTTCAACCTATTCCTTTTACGTTTTTTACGTCTGTGCTTTGGCATTCTTGTAGTGACAACATGAGGCTGAATTAGTTCAGAGGCATCCAGCTGCAAATGGTACATACCAAGAAGACCGGCTACCGTAATAGATCTGTCAAAGCGATGCATCATATCTGCCACTCGCTGGATAGGGACACCGTGTGTATTTCTCCTTGCACATTCTGCAACAAAGTAGCGCCAGTATGTATTAGGTTCAAGAAATTCGATGCGGTACCCATGACGAACGGCAATGGTCGCATAGGGTCGCATTTCAGATGCCTCCAGGTTGGTATTATCCACAATAATAGGAGTGATGCCTTTCACAGCATCTGCCAAAACTCTCTTTACATTCCACGCGTGTGCCTCATGCAAAAATTTGGGATTAAATTTGTATCGACCTTTACCACACACTGTAAAAAAATTATCAGTAGAATGGATGAACCTATGAGGTTCCTCTCCCATTGTGGAGCGTACTAGATGCCTAGCTAGAGTTGATTTACCACTACCCGGGAGACCACGCATTAATATCATAATTTTCTTGCCATCAATGATGATGTTCGCCAGTCTGTCCACTTTACTACATCGAGTTTGTTTCCTAACACCATTATGTTCTCGCACGTCTTTAGAGGAGTTGCTACTGCTTAATGAAGCAATAGAAGATTCTGTCACATCACTAGAACTCTGGTCAGTCACACGATCCATCACTTTTCTGGAACACAGTGCTTCACCATGATCTTCGCCTACTGGTACGGTGTGACATACTGCTGCAGTGTCTGTAGAATAACTTTGTTCTGTGTCCCGAAGCCAACCAGACACCTTATCTTCAGCATCCTTGTCTTCAACGCTAACATCACTTGTTTCAGCAGCTAACAATGGTGACCAAACATGATCTGAGGTCTTTCCTTGAATGATATCAATATTTTCCAGGTCAAATGTATGCTTACTGTGTGTATTTTTTTGTGTGAAAGGTAAAGTCACAAATTCACCTAATAAACCATCCTGATTAACAACCTTATTGTCATTACATATACTGTCCTGTCCACAAGTAATTCTGGTGTCACACGCTACAGTTACTGGTGGTACAGCAACAGCAATTCCATCAACATAACCACTGGACAGCAGTACAGAGCCTGACAGTGGGCTTGAAGAAATCCTGGTAGAATATGATGCCTGGTCATTATAGTCACCCTTGTTCAATAGACTAACTTCAAATGGTGCACTGGTGACCTCTTTGGCATTTGTATGCACTTCTCCTCCACTAACTGAAGACATTTCACCAATGTTTGAGACACAGTAAGAATCTTCCCGGTTTTTAAACACATCAGTAACCTCAAGCTGTCTGCAGTTGTTTACTGAATTCTCACTTTCAGTACTTTTATTTAATGGTGTCTCTCCCTCTCTAACATATTCTGCACAATTTGCTGCCTGGTACCCACAGTCACCATTACCACATTCAACCTGACAAACATTTTTGGAAAAGCAGTTTTCCTTTTGTAGACTTTCCTCGGAGAGGCAGGATGAAGTGGATAAATTCCTGTTTTGGACGTCAGCCTCAAGCTCACACATCATATAATTATCTAGATCGCTGTTGTTACTTTCTTCTCCTGGGAGCAACTGTTCAAACTTACAAAATGCACACTTCCCTTGTTCATCTTTAGGTGTATGTTCACATCCCACCATTATCTGAGGAGAACAATTCATGAAGTTTGGTTTTTCATGTTTTATGTTTATTTTAGGATCTGTTCCTGATTTAATTTCATTGCCTACACTTCCACATGCTTCTGTTTCAATCTTTATTTGAGAATAAGTATCAGTGCTGTCTGGTGAATTTGTTTTCATACTTATTGTAGAATATGCTCTTGTTGCCATTTCCACATCTATACTTGCACAAGTAAATCCTTTAACTGCAGATTTATCCCCGTTATCAGTTTTCATTTCAGGAGAGACAAATTCCTCTGTTTGTATGTTTGTTTCTTTGGCAGTTCTTGGACTTGTTTCTCCAGGCATATGCTGCTGGGCCTCCTGTGTGTTTCCATTACTTGCAAATCCATTTTTACTGCTGGGCTTTATTTCTTCATTGTGGCTGCTGGATACTGGTGACTCGCTTTTGTTGTGTAGTAAAGGATCCATTCCCAATTCCACTCCTTCTGACTGATTCCCAGCCAACATTTTCAGCGCTTTAGTTGATCTCCATTCTAAAGGGGAAAAAAGTGCCATTAGTACAGAATTCATGCAATTAAACAAATGTTTACAATTGTATTACACCACAGATACTATTAAATATTATGTGCAGGCCATAAATACAACAATTGTATTACACCACAGATGCTATTAAATATTATATGCAGACCATAAATACAGAGTATTCTCTTCCAAATAACTGATATCAATTTAGATGATTCAACATCACTCAACATGCATCTTCAGACCAGCTTTCCAAAATATAGCACACAAATCCATGGATACTTACCAACAAATGGCATATGCACCACATATCTCGTCACTAATCTCGCCTATTTCTGTGGCATGTTGTGTAGCCTGTTCCTAAGTTGTGCATGTTCAAATTCTTGGCAGAGATATATGTTTTCATGGCCCTTAAAAAGATCATCTTGTCTGTTTCTTACTTTCCCATACAAAATAAAAACTTCAAAGTTTGTGCTTAATGTATGATTAAAATTATATTGGCTCGACAAGTCTTCCAGAAGAAGTAAGTATTTTCAAGTATCAGCATTCTAGCATAACAATCTCTGAGACCTCAAAGCAGGTGTACAAAAACTACCAAATTTTTTACTGGGATTGCTACTCTTTACAATAAATGAATGAGAATAGTTCTTCTTGCTATTGTAAGTACTTGTAAAGCAAAGAAGTGAAGCCACAATAAAATAGTGTTCTTTATGTTGACTAATTTATAGCAGCATTGCTGGAGAACTTGAGGAAACTTACTTTTGATTCACACTCATACTTCTTTGCCATAGGTGCAATACAACCACTTTCCTTATACATTTTCAAGCATCTGATTTTAATGAAGAATTAAGTGGCCAGAATCTGCTATTAAATAGAATATCACATGCATATTCCACAAATACAACAAGGAAGAGTTAATGTACATCAAAGCCCTTCTTAAAAAATGAATAGTTACCTCAGATGACACTCAAAATTTAGGGGGAGGAAACACATTTTTCTGCTTTTGCTACAACTTGCCTTTGTATGCTCTCAAAGTACTGTATCTACTTATGACTCAAATATTATGCCCCCTTTTCCTCAGTTGCGCAGTCCAACTGCAAATCTTTCTAACAGAGGCTCTCATGAGAAATCTTAAAGACTGCCACCAATGCAATTCAAAGAGCACGCTGAAGTTTACACAAAATCCTTATTGGAAAAGATGACAATTGAATTTTTAGAAATGCCCCCATTTCATCTCTATGGCTGATAGCAACTGAATTCCCTTACAACAGTTGCACATCATAAAAACTTGTTACAATATATTAGATCCTGTGCGGCTATTGTGTGTCTTTTTCAGGACTACAATGGATTGAAAACACAGTGATTCTTAAAAGTTTTTGACTAATGCTAAAGTAAAATCTAAACTTAATTAAGGGCTGTAATCATACTACTGTGCTTGTTTTCACTGTCTGAAAGCAATGAGTGAAGTAAAATGTCAAGACTGCTATACTTTTACCAACATAAATTACAGATTCAATGGCATGTCTGATGGCCATTACAAAATGTCCATAATTCTGTGGTTGGGCCTATTTGAGAAATCTCAGCTGGCCTTGCTTAGAAAGGCAGTGTACCATCAGTGTAAAATTTGGCATAACATATATTTGTATTATTGTCAATGCTATGAAAAGTAAACATTACATCAGACGTTTTTGACAGGCAAAATTTAATTACAGCTAATCTGACCTAGTATTTGAAGACATAGACGAGTTCCACCACCAACAGTGACGACTGACATTTTAACTATGATGCTGTGAGAATTTAAATAGTGAAACAGGTAATTATTACTTAATTTTAACAAAGTAAAATTATTATTTGACACAGCTAAACAAGCACAACTCTACATATATTTAAAATCGTTCAGTGCACAAAATATACTGATGTTTATAAGAATTGCAGCACCTGGAAAACATAATACATCAAATGTGAGGAGCAACTTGGCAGATTCAGATTTCACGGTGATTACACTAACATTACTGTAGAAAAAATTTTCCCAATTTTCATGAAGAATTTCTAGTTACAAATGTTTGTATTGAACTGTCAAAAGAAACAAAAAAAACTCAATCAACAAACTCGGTTTTTTTTCTGTGAATATTGTTGCTTCATAAACATACAAAACTACTGCCCAACATCAGCTTCCCTGGTGTGTCACCAGTCTTGTCAGCAGGGAAACCCTTAAATCTCCTATCTCAATCCCACATTTGATCATCCTGACAATCATCCACCTCATGATGAGCAGTCACTTGACCACAGTTGCATGAATACAGCAAATGATGATTTAGTCCTGGGACCCTCAAGGTTATCAACTACTCGGCATGCATCAAAGGTGTAATTAGTTTTAACTTTTGTAACTCAATAGGGACCTAAATTCTTGTCCTTTAGCTTTAGTGTTGGTCCAATTCATGTTTAACTTGCAACCAGGTTACCAACTTTGTTCTTTGAAGCCTTCTTCTGATGTCAACTGTCTTCTTGCACCTTGCTGATCTGTACCTTAGCTTTTATTTTCAGTTTACTGTGTCTCTCTTCAAATGAATTAATACTGTCTTCTAATAATAATTTTGCGACATGAAGATCAGTCTGTGTGTGCATCTTAACTGATAAAAGTCTAGATAGTGTTTTCCCAATACTTCTGTTGTATGCTGAATTCATAGCACATTGCACTGATGGTATCACCTTGTACCATTCATTAGCACTATCAATATTAAACTTAACAATGATTTTAGCCAAAGTAGAATTGATCCTTTCAATCTTCCACTGGCTCTAGAGAGCCCTGTTGCTATTAAAATATGTTCAATTCTTTCAGTAATGCAGTACTCCTTGGATTCTTGAGAAGTCAAGCAAGTCCCTCTATCAGTAATTTACTTGGGTTGGATTTCCAAAATTAGTTTTCTGCACTAATTGCTTCTGTTGATTTTGCAGTCTCGGTAGGATACAGCCAGGTAAACTTGGTAAATGTGTCAATAACACTTAGAATGTGGTTATATCCTTTGTGTGTTGATTGAAGAGATCCAGTATGATACATGTGATAAGTATATAATGGGTCACTTTATCTTAATAAAGGGTGAATGAATCCTTTCTTCTTTCCTGATTTCTTATTCACAATTAAACTTTTTAAACAAATTGAGATCACTCTTTTCACCTTGCCAGTCAAATGTGGTATACAATAATATTGTTTTACTTCCTCCTCAGTTGAGTTAACTGCATAATGACCTCTCTCATACACAAGCTTAATGATTTCACGGTGCATAGTGTGTGGAACCACCAAAGTATCTCTTCTGTCATAGAACTTGGAAAGAATTCCATCTCTCATTAAAAAGTTTTCATAAGGCCATTCTTTGAGAATGCTCTCAATTGCTGCTAAATCATCATCATTCTCTTGGGCATTCCTGATCCTACCTATTAAACTATCAGTGAAACCAAACAGTAAATTCACACAATGACTTAAGGCATCTATATTTTTCATTCTAGAAGAAGACTGGTGTTCACTAGTGTAGGAATACTCTTCCAAGACTACAGCCCATCTTGATATTCTTGGTGACAAGTCCTTCTTTGGAATACAGTGCAGTCCATTACAATTTTAAAATGTATTCCTAGCAAATACACCCAGAATATCCTTAAGGCTTTAACAATCACTAAGACTTCAAGTTCATGACTACTTATTCTTCCTCTTGAGGTGCCCTTTTGACTAACATACGAGGCTGGACGGAACATGTCATCACCAGGAGATATCTGTAACAATGCAGCTGCAAAACCTTCTTTTCTTGTGTCCATGTGTAGTTCAGTTTCATGTTTTGGACTGTAATTTTTTTTTTTTTTTAAACTGGATCACTAGGCTCTCGCTAATGTGGCCCTTAGTAGTCCACCCTCTCAGTAATCCGGCTCACATCCAGCCTCTAGTCATTCAGGCAGGAATGACGACACATGCACTAATGAGTTCTCATGTGCAACAATGTTGTTAGTTAAATACAATGTTAAACAATACTATACATTTTTGAAATTGTCACTTTTTTACTGTTCAGTATCAAGGCTTTTAAAAGGAAGACCTTATGTTACACATCAAATAGACACTCGAAATTAGAGATAAGGTGAACTGAGGTTCTTCATAGGAAGCCATTGCTGCTGAGTACAATGTTGGAGGAGCAACAATTTACGATCAAACTTTAAAAGATGAAAAGATAATCAAAAGCGCGCAGAAAAGTTATGATTAAAGTGATGAAGAAGAGGGCACAGGGGGAAATAACGTGAAGATACGTCACACTGTTGGTGCTGAAACTACAGACATCTAGGTGGAGTGCATTATGCAACATACAGTACCGATTTAATGCTTATAAAGCCGTTGCGTGATAAAGTATACGGCCATCACGTATCATAATTGTGACAACTAAAAATCTGGGGCATGTGAATTTTAAAATTTTCCCAGCGAATTGACTGTTCAAACAAATTTCGGGCTTGCAGTCGGTCGTCGTTCAATACTTCGCACGATATTTCAACTGGGCACCTGCCAGTCATCTTCAGGTGAGCCGTCGCAGACTGGCGAAAACATCCTCCGTTCTGCAATATATAGCGTACTGTAACTATTCTGCACATGCGTCGAAAACTTGATAGTTTAACCACACTGCCCGCCGGCAGCGCCCTCGCTGGTGGAATAGCGAACTCAGTTGCCCTCTACGTTGCTGTTTGCCACGGCCGTCGACGCACTCTGTCGTCTTCGATTTGAGCAAATCGTGGAGATGATGGGATTGCATGCACTGTCCAGCTGGTAGCCGCTGCCACGGTTTAACGGATTTTCCGCCAGTCACATTTCTACGGATTCTCTAATAATGGAGTCCCAGAAAGATGTTGCTGTGGACAAAATCATTGTTTTCTCATACTCCATTGAATGTCCAGTAGAAATACAATGTTCAGCAATAGCGGACTTGTTTGGCTGCAAAAGGCGGGTGTAACGTTGATGTTCAGTGCAGCGTTCTTTCACGGTGCGTGTAGTTTGACCTATGTAAGCCATACCACATTGGCACGGTATCTAGTAAATTCCGGCCTTTCGTAGTAACAGATTGTCCTTAACTGATCCCACAAGGTCCGCAATCTTCGATGGTGGGCGGAAAACCACTTTTACCTGAAATTTTCGGAGGATTCTTGCTATTTTAAACGAAGTGTTGCCAACGAAAGGAAGAAAAGCTAAAGATTGTTCCGGCATGTTCTCCTCTTTATTCACTTCCTGCTTCTTAGTTTTAACTGTTAGTGCCCTGTTAATCTGCCGGATGGAATACCCATTTTTGC
This sequence comes from Schistocerca serialis cubense, assembly GCF_023864345.2. Taxonomy (NCBI): domain Eukaryota; kingdom Metazoa; phylum Arthropoda; class Insecta; order Orthoptera; family Acrididae; genus Schistocerca; species Schistocerca serialis. The sequence continues at coordinate 411,945,676 of NC_064640.1, read as the reverse complement.
TGAATACTGTCTTTAGATAGGCGAGTTCTTGAGGTAAGCTATCTAGATCTGAAACAGTATGAGCTCTATGAACAAGTGTTTTAAGCAAACTCATGGTTTGCGATGGGTGATGGCAACTCGATGCTTGCAGGTACAAGTCAGTATGAGTGGGTTTCCAGTAAACTGAATGCCCTAGAGAACCATCATTCTTCCTTCGAACCAGGACATCCAAGAAAGGCAAACAACCATCTTTCTTTATTTCCATGGTGAACAGGATGTTGCTATGAATGGAGTTCAGGTGATGTAGAAACTCCATTAATTTACCTTCTCCATGAGGCCACACTATGGAAGTGTTATCCACATACCGCCAAAAAAAGACCGCTACTGCACGGAAGATTACTGAGAAGGCTAGTCATGCTATTGTCAAGGAGAGGATTTGCTATACAAGACGAAGGTTACATGCTATTTCAGCAGAACTTTACCAGTTACATCTGAAGGTTGCAAGGTATCTTTCTCCTGTATCATGGGACTGGGTTGATGGAGTGACTTCGGCCACGTTCGAGTGGATCCAAAGTGATGCTAATTGTCGGCAGATTTCAAAATTTGATAGACTGTTGCCACAGAAGCCATCGCCAGAAGGGATAATGGTACGACGTTCCGTTGTCAATCTCACGGAGAAGAATTTGGACGATGCTACGCTGTCTGTATTAAGCAAGGGACTCAATTTTGCACCTACACCTACAGCACCGCCATTAATAAGTATTTTGAGTGGTGTTGAAGAAGCTGTATGATGTCTTCCTTTGGATGCTGCAGACGAAATAAGAAGGGAAACTTGCTGTGCTCTGTTGAAGGTTCCTACTCAATGCAGTAATTTAACCTATGCAGAAAGGGCTGCATTACGAAATCTGAGAGAGGACCCTGACGTACTGGTATTGAAAGCTGACAAAGGTAATGCAACTGTTTTGTTACCTTGTGGTGAGTATAAAGATAAGATGTATGGTCTGCTAAGTGACTCTACTTGTAGGAGGATTGATTACGATCCTACAGGACGTGTGCAACGAAAAACTTCAGCACTATTAAATTCCTCCTCCTTACTGCAAGAGACCATCAAGAGGTTAAGACCACATGGTTGTGTACCTCCAAGACTGTATGGCCTCCCAAAGATTCATAAAGAGGGTCTTCCTCTGCATCCAATAGTGAGCAACATTGGAGCTCCTACATATGATTTAGCTAAACATCTTGCTTCCTTACTGAGACCTTTCGTAGGCAAGTTCTCACATCACATACGAAACTCAGCTGATTTTATCAATAGACTGGGGGCTCTTCGTCTTAGCAGTGTAGACCTTCTAGTAAGTTTTGATGTGGTCTCACTTTATACAAAAGTTCCTCTTGCAGATTCTTTGACACTGATTGGTAACATGTTTCCTGTTGATATCACTGCTTTGTTCAGGCACGCTCTTTCCTCAACTTATTTTATGTTTAATCAAGAATATTTTGAACAGACTGATGGTGTCGCCATGGGTAGTCCACTGTCTCCTTTGGTGGCCAACGTTTTTATGGAGGATTTTGAAGAGAGAGAGCTTGAATCAGCTGCCCTGAAGCCAACAGTTTTTTGGCGGTATGTGGATGACACTTCCATAGTGTGGCTTCTACATCACCTCATCTCCATTCATAGCAACATCCTGTTCACCATGGAAATAAAGAAAGATGGTTGTTTGCCTTTCTTGGATGTCCTGGTTCGAAGGAAGAATGATGGTTCTCTAGGGCATTCAGTTTACCGGAAACCCACTCATACTGACTTGTACCTGCAAGCATCGAGTTGCCATCACCCATCGCAAACCATGAGTTTGCTTAAAACACTTGTTCATAGAGCTCATACTGTTTCAGATCTAGATAGCTTACCTCAAGAACTCGCCTATCTAAAGACAGTATTCAGCGCAAATGGGTGTTCCATCCGGCAGATTAACAGGGCACTAACAGTTAAAACTAAGAAGCAGGAAGTGAATAAAGAGGAGAACATGCCGGAACAATCTTTAGCTTTTCTTCCTTTCGTTGGCAACACTTCGTTTAAAATAGCAAGAATCCTCCGAAAATTTCAGGTAAAAGTGGTTTTCCGCCCACCATCGAAGATTGCGGACCTTGTGGGATCAGTTAAGGACAATCTGTTACTACGAAAGGCCGGAATTTACAAGATACCGTGCCAATGTGGTATGGCTTACATAGGTCAAACCACACGCACCGTGAAAGAACGCTGCACTGAACATCAACGTTACACCCGCCTTTTGCAGCCAAGCAAGTCCGCTATTGCTGAACATTGTATTTCTACTGGACATTGAATGGAGTATGAGAAAACAATGATTTTGTCCACAGCAACGTCTTTCTGGGACTCCATTATTAGAGAATCCGTAGAAATATGACTGGCGGAAAATCTGTTAAACCGTGGCAGCGGCTACCAGCTGGACAGTGCATGCAATCCCATCATCTCCACAATTTGCTCAAATCGTAGATGACTGAGTGCGTCGACAGCCATGGCAAACAGCAACGTAGAGGGCAACTGAGTTCGCTATTCCACCAGCGAGGGCGCTGCCGGCGGGCAGTGTGGTTCAACTATCAAGTTTTCGACGCATGTGCAGAATAGTTACAGTACGCTATATATTGCAGAACGGAGGACGTTTTCGCCAGTCTGCGACGGCTCACCTGAAGATGACTGGCAGGTGCCCAGTTGAAATATCGTGCGAAGTATTGAACGACGACCGGCTGCAAGCCCGAAATTTGTTTGAACAATCTGGGGCATGTTTGATAGTGAGGGATACTACTGTATAAGTATACGCTCAAGAATATAGTTTTCTATGAGAATGAATGCCTCTTTGGATTTAATAAAGTATTACGCCTATTTTGCACTAAATTTAAGACACTCTCAACAATCCGGCACCCATATGTACAAGGGATGGCCGGATTAGCGAGAGAGTCTAGTGTACTTATTTTTCCTTTTGAGGTACCCTTTTGAACTGAAACTGCCCTGAGTATCTCACAAACTAGGTCTGTTTTCGTCTTTCTTCTTCGACATAAAAAATAAAAATTAAAAAAAAATAAAAAGTTTCTTGAGGTCTAGTGTGGAAAACACACAGGCCTCATAGTTTATCTAAAAGATTTTTTATAATGGGCAGTGGATAAAGATCTTTCACTGTGATCTTGTTTAATTTTCTGTAGTCTTTACAGACCCAATAATTTCCATTTTTCTTTTTTACAACTACAGCCTGGCTAGCATATCCAGATGAACTGGGTTCTATTATTCCTGGACTTGGTTGTCAACAATTTCTTTCTCTCCTGGTGACAATCTTCTGGGTGTGCTATACAGGGTGGGGTGGTTAAAACTGTTTGGGGAAATATGAGTGAAAGTACACATCAGATTACAAAAAGGGTTTTAATAACAGTTGCTTGTCTCAAAGGGGGATATACAATGATGCTACACTCTACCATCCTGCTCCACCCCTAGCAGCTGGTAGGGGAGTCAACTCCGAAATCTTCAATAAGAACCCCCAATTTTTATTGCTGATTCGGATTCTCCAGGAAAAAATGTGTAACTTTTGTATGGAACTATTTTACTGTTGCATGATGATGGTGCCGTAATTGACACAAATCAAAATAGGTTACAATCCATAGAAATGTGATAGTATCTCAAGAAATTACCCAACAGATTAGGATCCCAGGAAGGAGGAAGGGCAGTATTCTTACATTCTGTAATGTGACACCACGTTTTATAGCAAACCAATGTGGTTCTCCAGACCATAACACATTAAAGTGTCCATATTACTGGGTGGTGAAGTGGAAAGTGGATGGAACAGGTCACTGGTTTGTTTATCAATGCACTAACAACTACATTTAGCATTACCAAGGAACAACAATGTGGACATAGTAGTATTTTGTTCCCTTCGGGATTTTTTTTTTATATGAGTCCCCTTGCCTGTCACAATCAGAGCACTTGTTTTAGATGAATCCCCTTGCCTCTCACCACCGATGTGCTTATCTTAGGTGAGTCCCCTTGCCTCTCACAAATCTTCATGCTTTACTGAAGCATATGTTCACAATGGTGACCACTTATTGCAATACACAATGAAACCCTATTTCTGAAAGACAATGCTACGTCCCTCAGTGTCTCTTCCATAATGCTAAATCTCTCAGTGTCTCTTCGATAATGTTAATACATTCAGCAATAATTCACTGCTTCATATTTGCAGTAGTTGTAGGTACATCCATGTAATATTTCTCTTTTAATTTTCCCCACAGGAAAAAAATTGGGAGGCATCAAATCGAGTGAACGCGTAGGTCACTCATGAGGACCACCTCATCCAGTCCATCAATCAGAATATCGATGATTTAGAACTTTATGAATAATGTGCTGGATAGCCATTGTGTTAAAACCACATATCCTTTCTTGTTCAAAGTGGGACATATTCCAGTAGTATTGGCAAAATATCTAAAAAGTCACTAGACATTCGACCATTCACATTACTGTCTATGAAGTATGAGCCAATTAGACAAGTACCCAACACACTGCACCAAACATTGGGACTCCAGGGGCTCTGAAGTATTTTTAAATAGTTGTTAGTACTCTTCTTAACAGCATTGGCATTCAAAGTCACCTTTTGATTATTTTTCTCCTTCATACATTCATATGAGACATGGCCAAACTTTTTGCAGTTGAAGCATCTCTTTCCCTTGCTCTTGTGGTTGCAATCACTTGACTTGTGACCAATTGCAGCACAACTGAAACACTGTTGGTTTTGATTCAAAGCTGCACTTTTAGTATTTCTGTTACTCGAGTCTTTAGCATCTTTCTTACTTAAGTTTAAATAATTTTCATTGTTGTAACTTTTGTTATTTCATTTGGCAATGACTTCATAGCTCTTTCATAATGCTTAATTTTTTTTCCTTAAACTTTTTCACACTTCCAGCATCATAAAGTAGAAGTTTTGTGTCTGAGTCGTCTTCTATCCTGTCAACCACACAATGAAGAAGTGAATAGTTATCCTTATGTGCTCTGATTGACAAATTTCAAAACATTGGTCACCTTGCTATTTAAATAATTTTCATACGAAAGCTGAGACATCACAAATTGTGTGCGAGGTGGATACCAAAAATGATTACAAACACAGAGAGCAAAGAATGTCAAATGGACAGGTATTTATGTACCACTATTGACAAGATGGAGACAATTTGTTTACCCATAGTGCAATGAGCGACAGAACACTGATATCCTACACCAATGCAGAATCAAAATAATAGTAAATGCAATGGTGCCAATCAACAATGCCAAAGAAATGCAAGCAATTCCTTAACTCAGAAACAAAAAATGTGGCTACTGTTTTCTGGGAGAAACAGGGTGTTCTTTTGGTGAATTTAATGGAATGTGCATCTGCTATTATAGATTACATGTATCAAAAAACACTTGCAAATTTGAGATGTGCCAGCCACAATTGACAGCATGGGGAACTGTAGTACAGCATAGTTCTCCTCCAGGAGAGTGCACATCAACAAACCATGGCCCATACTTTAAGATTCATCATTTTTGCTGGGAACTTTTCAACCACCCACCCTACAGTCTCAACCTTGTATCCACTAGCTATTTTTTCTTCTTACACTTGAAATAATTGCTGGGGAGCAATAGTTTGAAGATGATAATGAACTGAAGACAGTCGTCGTCAACTGGTTCTGTTCCAAGACCGAGAACTTCTATGCAGAGTGGTTAAAGTAGCTAGTCATACATTCAGGCTAGTACATTATTTTATGACTAAATGAACCTTACCTTTAGAATACAAGTTACACATCTATTCAGTCAAAATTATATACTATACTAATCTGTGCACAGACAGCATCTACCAATACATTCTACAACTGTGACTGAATTCTTTCCATGTCTTGCAATTTTGAAAATAATTAGTGTAGAATGAAGTATATGTGGTGTAAAGAATTTAAAATTAAATTTCTCTCCCCTGCATGTTTGTCACAGATGTTGCAATTTTATAAACATCGGTGTGCAGTTGTTATTTCACATGTTATCCTCTAAACACTATTATTTTAGGAAAGATTAATTCAGTGTGTTTTGAAAATACTGTTTACTTTTTGAACAAAATAATATTGCCACGAGTTCTAGCACATGCAGTGTGGTCCAGTGATAAGCGTCGCTGGCTGGCATGCTGTGGGTTGCCAGTTCAAACCCAATCATCAGCAATTATTTGTTATCTAGTATTTACTGTTTCAAGAAGGTTCTTCAAATATCTGATATTTGATTACATGGAAAATTCTATGCTTGCATAGCCTTTGGATTTGGACTTGATTGTGATGTCGCCATGACAACATTAAATTGTCAATGACACAGTTATTTTGTGCAGGGCGAGAAATTTGGTGAACAACTGATTTACATAAAAAATGAAAATATAATTTATTAATAAAATCTCAGAGTGTGAAAAAATCAAGCACATAACAAAGAAACAAGTCTGTTACAGCCATATGCTGCAAAGAATCATGTCCTATATTATGACTAGTCAAGGAAAAGTACATTACCATGCAAAGTACCAAACACACCTGGAAACCAGTGCCATTATATTCCCCACCCATACCCCAATGCAAGGAAGGGTTCAGTAGACTTATGTGCCTTTCTTGCTCTTTCATTGCTCTGGAAGCGAGGTAAGTAATAAATGTACACCATAATGTCAGAAGCAGATGTACACAAAGTGAAACAATGTCAAGGCAGATTTTACTGTAGCGATTGTTGGAGAACAAAACATTCACTGTCACATGTCCTCTGTCTAAAGAACTTCCATGCCGTACTTAGATTTGCTGGAGGGGCATAAATAACGCCAAAAAGAATGTTTCCTCAAAAATTAATCTGTATCTAGGACAGGCTCACTGTGTCATAACATCTGCTATCTATGAAAAAACTGATGGTTTGATCAGGAAAAGCATTGGAATCTGGAAAAGCAGGCAGACCTAGGCAAAAATTCATTCATTTTAATTGCATATTGAATTTCAGTGCCACCTGTGAATGGAAATGTGTCATTCCTACCTACAGTTGAATCAAAATTTACACACACTATTTCCAGGAATGCCCTAGCAATTACCTTCTTCAACTACAAAAACGTAGTACTCTGTTATCTAATAGGAGAAAGGCAAGGTCACTATTGAAATATTACTGTATCTCATTACTACCTATCAGAACCCCTCGGAGAGCATTAAAGATAAACACCAGTCCTAATTGCCCAATTGTAAAGTGACCTGTTTCCAAATTACATACAAAAATAACCACTATTTCAGTATACATATAACTCGAAAATGATGTTTTGCTGATTAACATTGTTCTTATGTGAAAAACACAATATAAATGTGAAATTAATACTGTAACTAATCGAAATAAATGTAGCACATGGTCAGGATGTACCAGTAAACCTATCATTATAAAATTACTACAGAAAATTAAATAGAACATATAAATAAAGCATGTTAATTGAATCTCTGATATATGTTAGCACTAAAATTCAGCCACTAGTTGATTTGTTATAAACAAATTTAGAAATGTAATTGTTACCTGTAACATAATCAGTCAGAAAATGTTACATTAACTCATAGCTAAGTTGAAAATAGGTTCACCTTGTTCAGCACTGTGATTGTAAATTTTTAGCAATGTGTATCTCATATTCAGTTTAACTCTTAATTGTGATTTTACATAAAATTGTAATTTTCATTGTAGGTAATTGTTAACAAAAGTATAAATAGAGATCACGCAGGTGCCTTGGAGCACTCGTTTTTTGGCTAGGGTTGCGAGCAAATGTATTGTAGGCTCACTTGTTTGTTTGTTGATTGTTGTGAACACTGTGTCATTTGATGTCAACTTTGGGTACATGTGATGTAACCGGTGTTCCGGTGATAACATTAGAGTGTCTAACAGCAGAAATTTATATACAAACAAAGTTGAAATGTCCTTCAGTGCTACTAACTAAAGTATATTTCAAAAACATCTGACCCTGATTTCAGATGATCTGTTGTGTCAGTCTCAACACTATTTTTGCAAAATACGAGGACACACACAACTACCTGCTGTTTGCTTCAGAGAACTTCTGCAAGGTAGATGGTTAGCAGCTTTTTCCCCCCTCTGTCACTTATAACTCAGACTAAATTTATGACATTTACCATAGATAACAGATAAGTTACACACATTGAGATTTATGTGGTATGGAGGAACCAAAAGTTCACTCAACGTGTTAGGCGCAGTACATGAAATACCTTTAGGTTTTTATGCACAATGAGCAGATAAAATGTGCTGTCACACAAACATCAAACACACTTGAACAGCTACGCAAACTGACAAATCCAGCAACTGAAGAATGTTTTCTAGAACAATGTATGGAAGAGTGGAAAGAAAAACATGAGAGGCAACAGACTGTGATAAGCCTTTTATATTTTATTTAAGCATGCTAGTGGGTGGATACAAAGGAAAAAAAAAATAGTCTTCTCATTATTATACAAGTTGAGCCTGCATTCCAACTATGAAATTCTGGAAGTTGTTCAAGGGTATTTTTTTTTTTTTTTTGAGTATATCGTAAGAAATATGCAATCTCTGAGGGCTCATTATTAAGTAATGATGTAATTATGATTATTCAGTTTGACACCTCACCATATACGTTTATGTGAAAATACCTTTTCGATAATGAAAAAGCCTATAATATGCAATTATTAGAGTGTACAACACAAACATAGAGTAACTACCCTGACATGTAAAAATACTGTAATGTTGTTGCCATCACTGCACAAACAATTCAGCATAGTACTGTTGTGCTGTTCTTCCATTGAACTCAGTGAATCCATACAAAAGCTGCATATCACCCAACTCTTCATCTGTAAACTTATCCACACTGCCATGTATTACTGTTAACATAACTAACACTGCCAGAAAACAAACCTGAGACAGAACCACACAGATTGAATGTACGTTTGAAGGCAAAGAGTAAAGAGGGAATTACTGTTGTCAACAGCAAGAACTGCAAGTTAATGGAGCAAATATATTTCCAAACAAGACACACACTACATACTGTTCATACGTTCATTGCTGTGCAGATATTTCCGGAGCAACAATAAAGATACAAAAGTAAAGGGGGTAAGAAAACAAATGAAATATAATTACTCTGTAATGACCCACTGGGTCCCTTGTACATGAAAATACTCAGAAAATGTTGTTGAAAAATGTCAGAATTTTTTTGGTGTAGTTTGGGTTCACAGTGTACACAAATAAATTAGGAAACTTGAAGAGTATACCTGTAAATCTGGAATTGAATGACATTTTTAGAGAGGTCACAAATGTGAAACAAATTTACAGAGAGAACCAACTTCCACATAAATTCTCCATTATCACTCTATCATTAACCCAAGAAAATACAAAGCAGCAATCAGAACTGGTAGATGTACAATGGAATTAGTTAGCACTTTCAAGACTGGCTGCCCACAAAAATATCGGACCTAGGAAGCCAGTCATTTATGGTGTTATTTAAAGCAGTACTGGCACATATGTAATCTATGTATCTTCAAGAGTAATACATACTAAAAAAAAAAAGACCGAGCTTCAAGATTTATTTTTCGTATTTCATTTACTTCTTTAATATATCACAAATTTTAAAATAATGATGACAGAAGGAATAATTATACTTTTTTAAAAAAATGTGAGATGAGTTACTGAGCAATTTCTTTCACTTGAGCTTCCAAAATTTCTTGCTCATTCAACAAACATGATGTATTTGTAGTAGAATTACAGCAAACTGTGAAACCTAATGAGTGCACACATGAAATTATGCCACTGGGATGATACTGGCTCAGCCATTCGTGACAGCAGCTGCTATGCTTAATACCATTTCTTTCAAAATAATTCTGGAAATTGACAGCAGAAGGCAGCACCAGTCAAGAAACAGGTAGTAGATGTCCATACATTCGTCTCATACCCAATGAGTCCAGTTTTTGAGTGGTGATGGCTCACACCCCAAGAAAATTGTGGTCTGTCCAATATTCAGGTATGGTATTTTTAACACAAAGTTGTGGCTCACACTATGCTAGGATTTGGTCTACAAAATGTTAAGGTATTTTCCTAACCAAATTGAAATAAGGAAAAGGCATGAAAATATTGCTTCAGGTAGCTGTTCTAGGACCCAGACTGGAATCAGTTTCTTGGTGTCTTTTTCCAAGAGCACAGTGTTATAGATGGATGAAGGAAATGAAGTAGAGCTAATGTCGGAGATGAATGTTAGGTACAGAAATGTGGTCCACTTGGAAGAAGGGAAAAAGTTTGAAGTGTGAAGCATAAAGAGAAAAAAAAGACTGGATTACTGACAGTCCCACAATTCATGCTACATAATAAGTGAAAACCTAAGTTGGGATGGACTGACAGACATTTACATGCCACTCCGCACCTGTTGTTCCAGGTGACGTGTAAACTCAATAGTATCACTGAAAATCATGAGAGTTGTCACATACCTCACCAACTAACTCAAATGAGTGTCACACAGCTGAAAATACTTCCCACTCCTCTCAAAGTCCCATCATCCATGTAAAACAATTATTCCACCACCAATTGCCTAGGTCACTTAGATCCCAGCTCTCTATCACAGATACAAGGGTGAGAAGAACCCGTACAAAAAAGCAGCGGTTATTGGGAGTTAACACGACATCCCTTGCAAAGTCAAAGGAAGAAAAACACTATATTTCACAGCCTGATTCTGGAAAATAAAGAGGTCAGACAGATCTATATGTAAATTCACTGTGTATTACAATTACCAGTATCATTTAGCTCTTAAGTATGGATCATCACTACACACTTGGTAAAAAAAACACTAAAAACATGCTTGCAATAGTATGTATAAATAAGTAATAATTTATAGTAAAAAATATCTAAAATCCTGCATGGGTAAAAAGTTTGTGTCACAATAAACCCTTTCATGTTAGATTTGGGAAATGGAATCAGCACAATAGTACATGCCACCCTGTATAGCATTTAGGGCAATGTCACCCAAATGAATTCATTCTGTGTAGCCGAATGAAACTATATGGTTCCAGGGATCTCTCTTAATCTCAGACATTTATGGTGTATGTATGCAGACTGAAGCGATGGATAAAAATTTGTACCAAGGTCAGGTGTCAAACATAGATCTCCTGCTCACTAATCACATACGCTAACTCACATGCCACCCAGGCACAGTGGCTTTGCACAACTGTACAGACAACCCTAACACGCCAACCTCCTCAGACCAAATTCCCATGCATATACATCGTAAATCGTTCAGACTTGAAAAAGATCTCCGGAGCCATATAGTTTCATTTAATTAAAGCACCTATGTCAGGTTTTCAGGCAGGATTCCACATTTTGTTCTATTCTGAGGTGCTATTCCAATACAGTTGGAGAGCCTCTTGCAATGCTGTTAGAGTTTATAGGGAATACCAAGTGGGCTGAGGCATAAATAGGAATTTGGGTTGAGGAAGTGGGTGTGCTAGCGTAGTCTGTGCAGTTGTACAAAGCCTCTGTACCAGGATGGTGTACTAATTTATGATCTGCCTATTGAGCAGGAGACACGAGTTTGAATCCTGACCTTGGCACAAAACTCCATTGGTTGCTTCAGTATGCATACATACATTCTGCCCCAGCGTTCACTGAGTATGCTCATGCAGTGATTAAGAAGAAGTGAGAGAGAGAACTGGAGCACAGGTGAAAGGCACACAAATTTAAAAATACAATTGAATTGCAAGCTTTCAAAATTTTCATAAAATCTTTTCTTCCAGAATAAATATGAGGAACAGAGTAAACCTTTCCTGCCCTGTGGCATCTGTGTGTAAGTACATAATTTCTTCTCCCAGGCTGTGGTCTTAACTGAACATCAAAGGTTTAGTAATCTCTTATACTGACATAAACTACTTATGTACAGGTATCTTACCAATAACCAACTAGAAATTATACATTAAAATGCTGCATTTCTAGTGAACACAAAATTAAATAACATACAACTAAATATATGCAACGCATTAAAGACACGCCAATGGTGGTAAGTGGTTAGAAGAATGCATCAAAATGAAAATTATAAATCTGGTAAGAACTACAAAAAGGATAATAATGACAGCTACATTTACAAAGACAGTGAAAAAAGAAAAGAACTAAGCAATGTACATAAGTGCATGACCACACGAATTACACCAGAGCTCCAATAACCTGTATCTGCAGTCGCATACTGACGCAAACTGCCATAACTGAATGTATCTCACTTAGTGGCAACTTCAAAGCATCTCGTCACTGCAACTACATACCAGAATGACAATAATGGTAGAAATACAAAGCAAACCTGACAGCAGTGATTGAAAGAGAGTAATATGATTCAACATGTCATTATTCCTTCCATTTACAAGAACTGAAATAGTTTATTTAAACTACTTAAGAAACTTACACATTAGAAAGCCAGCTCTCCTCTCTGGAACTCTGAGCTTCTGTGACAATACGAACCATTGTTCCACAACATTTCATCAGTCCTGTCGCTGTTCACCAAGGATTAATAATGGACAAAACCACATATTTCGCAAATATTAATAGGTATCATCAACACTGCTGAACCAGAAGAATTCAGAGAATGTACTATATTCTCAAAATGTGTGATGGAATTGTAATCTTATCTCAACAAGTCAATAAAACAGTGTATGAATTGCAGATCTGTCGGGGAAAAAAACTGCACAAATATTCAGTCACACCTTGATAAGAGTTAAAAATGGTACAAAGATTGGCAAACTTGTTTTACATGCAAGGAAATCTAACACTGTGCACTTAAAAAAATGAAAAAAATAGTATCTCACAATTATAACAACATTGAGTCACAAGAACCTGGGCACAACAATGGACAGGGATGTGAAATGGAATGATCAGACTGTCTCAGTTGTGGGTAAAACTGGTGGCACACATTTTTTTCCTTGGCAGGATACTGAGTAAATGAAATCAGTCTACAAAAGAAATTGCTTACAAAATACTTGGCAACTCATCCTAGAATACTGCTCAAGTGTGAGGGGCTTGCACCAAATAGGACTAATAAGGGATATTGAACATATACAAAGGAGGCCAGCACCAATGTTCACAGGTTTGTTTAATATGTGGGAGAGCATCATTGAGGTATTGAGAAAAACTGAACTGGCAGACACTTTAAGACAGATGCAAGCTATCATGTGAAAGCCTACTTAATAAGGTTCAAGAACTAGATTTAAGTGAGGAATCTGGAAATATACTACAACCCTGTATGTATCTCCCCATACAGATTGTGGAGACAAGAATATACTACTTACAGTATGCACAGAAGCATTTAAGCAATCAAATGTCCCACATTCTGTATGTGAACACAACAGGAAGAAACCCTAGTAACTGTTACAATGGGAAGTGCCCCTTGCCATGCACTTCACAAAGGTTCACAGAATATAGATGTAAATGTAGATATGGATGTTGACTGTTTCATTTCTTTCTGTCATGACTGTGAATTTGTAACTTTCTGAGGAGCTATAGCTGGTATCTACAATAGACCAAGAATTCCTTCATCACCCATTATGGGATAAACATTCATCACCCATTATGGGATAAACAATTTGAACACAGCACAATGAAACTTGACAACAGATAGAATTCTACAAGGATTACTACTGCTGGTCAGCACTTTTTGACTGCGAAGGTAATCAGTGCCCAGAAAAAAACTGACCTGAAGGATCAGGAGAGCATGAGTAAACTGTTGTAATTATGGCTGTAATGCATTATAGGGATAGCATCCAATAATAGTACGTGTAAATCTGCACATCTTGAGTGTTAGCCATTACGCACGTTCTCTGCATAATCAGCAACTAACTATACAGCCACAATGAGCCAGGGTTCCTTACCTTGGAGACATACACATTCCTGCCCAGGTTTCAAAGCTAGATAACCTTGACACGAGATACCAGGTATTTTCACAAAAGAAAGAATGAAACAGTACAATTGCAGTCAGCTACAGTTAAAAACTACCTCCTGAAGCCGGTGAATAACACAGAAATGTCATTACACTGTCAGGATCATGCCAAAGACAAATCTAGTGACTGCTACTATCTCGCTAAACTATATAGAATAATTAATCCTTAACTAACAGTTATGTGGTCAGTAGTTACAATGAAATTACACAGTCCATTCACATTGATGCAACCACTGCCTATGTTCGATGTCAATATGCAATAACCACTCACAGATGGCAGTACTAGCAGTGCTGCATATATGATATCTGACATCCCAAAGGCCATGCTCATATGCTCTTGAGTCAAGGGTACAAGCATTTCCAAAAGGGTTAAGTTTGTAAATTGTTTGTGTGCCACCATGGTTAAACTATACAGCACATGGCAAAATGGTGCTGTCCAAAACCGGCATTGAGGTAACTGTGGTCCACCACGGGCCATAGATGATAGGGATGGACGACAGCTGCGGAGATGAATGCAAGTGAATAGATGTGCAATTGCTAAGCAACTGACCACCAAGATGAACCGAGAGGCAGATGGCCGTTGGTGTGTATGGTGTGAAATGTCTGAAAGCGAACACCCTGCAAAAACTGTTGGAAGGGTCCAGGCCAGAGAAGGTACCATTATGATCAAGGGAATGTTTTTGTGGCATTCCCTGGATGATCTCATTATTCTGGAACACAAAATGGATCAACACAAGTATGCAACTATCCTTGGGGACCATGTGCATCCCTACATGCAGTTTGTTTTTTCCTCGGCACAATAGCAACTACCAACAGGACAATGCTACCAGCAGAACAATGCAACATGTCACACAGCTTGCAGTGTATGTGTGTGGTTCGAAGGGCACCAGGATGAGTTAACTGTACTCCCCTGGCCACCATACTCCCCAAATTTAAACCCAATCGAGAATCTGTGTGACCACATTGATCCTCAACCATGAAACTTGGTGCGGCTGGACATGGCAATAGAGTCAGCATACCTCCACATCCCTGTCAATAACTTCCAGAACCATACTGACACTCTTACTGGACGTCTCACAGCAGTTCGCACTGCAAAAGGTGGTTACTCAAGCTTTTAACATGTTGTCACATTAATGAGAGTGTACAGTGTATAGTAAGTGTTGGCATAAAGTTATACACAGTTATAGCTTTTTCAACAGTGCAGCAGAGCTAACCTGTATCCAAGAGGCTATTAAATACTGAATAGATGAAGTTGCGTTGTTGCATAATGACATTACTACAGTTTTGTAGGAAATTATAGATGAGAGACTAGTGAAAGGCAGGCAGGTAGAAAGGAAGGTCAAGTCACACATCTCGAAAGTGAGGTCATAAGAAATGAAGCACAGGTTCGGTAAGGCAAACAATTGTCCTAGAGCTTGCGCAAAGTGATGGTCATATGGGTACACAAATCCAAGTCTTAAACGCTGCAAAATATTAAAACATCACTCCATGAAAACGAGTGTAAATACATAAGTTACCTTCACGCATTAGGCTACCGGTTCATTGTCTCCTTTATTGAGAGGATGAACTGTCCTGTAAATGGCATGGACAACTGCAGAAGGAAAGCAGCTCCAAGAGGAAGATAAAAAGAAAACCACAATGGTAAAATTAAGTAAAAAATTCTGTTTGTTGCTTATGTGCAGCATCAAGATTAAAGAGGGCGGTAAACTTTTAAGTTCATAAACATCTCTGCAAAATGTGACAGTTATTAGAGCCTTTGCTGTTTTTAACAGTGCTAGCTGCAGGATAAAAGTAGTAACCAGTGAAGTTTATGAAATTCATCACAGCACAATGCACAGAAATGCCACTCTCTCATTTGTACAGTAAGTAGGTTGTGGTAAATTCAGCCAGAAGCTGTGGATACATTACAGAAAAAGAAACAAAAATAAAGGCCATAAACAAGTATACATCAAAGAAAAATACATTCACATCAAGTTCAGGATTGGTCATCTCTTACAAAAATGCATTATTCCTCCTGCCAATATTACATGCAACATGTCAAAGCATATACATTACTATTTTCCTCACTACTCACTTCTTCCAAACATTGTTAAAGGGAAACTTCTGGCGTGACTTAGTAGACAAAATAGGAGAAGACTGGTTACATCTGAAACGTAAACAGTCTCTAAGCTGAAAATATGACATGCCACAGTCTACAAAGTGTTCTTTAACTACAAATGGAAGGACCATTCAGTGATTAACGCTATTTTCTTATAGCAGCATATTTAGCCTCAGTTAACTGCAGGATTCTCAACTGATTAATTCTACTGTGATACTCTCAATTTACCTCAGACAAAATTATTATGGCACCATGACTCGTAATGTTTAAGGAAATAAACTGCCCATGCCCACACTTCTTTATTTACTCTTTATACACTGGATGCAAAAGTTAAGGAAGAAAGTAATTTTCACGTGTTGCGTCACTGCCATCTAACATAGCTCAGTGAGACTTTGACCACACATACAAAGAACTGCTACCATATAGTACAGAAAGTAACTGAAACAAACACACAATAAAACAACCAGAAATGATCCTTTTATTCAAAGATGAACATTACATTGAAGTTACCACAATTTATGATGGCTCACTGGTCTTTTCTGAAGTGCATTTGGCCCTAATTTAATTTTCACAGATGACAATGCACGACCGCTTTGAACTGCACAGGTAGAGCAGCTCTTGAAATGAGAGCACATTTAGTGAATGGACTGGTGCATGTGGACATAAAGTAATATGTCTCCCCAATGCATCCCACAAGTACTTGATGGGATATAAGTCAAGTAACAGACACGCCACTCCATTCGCTAAATATATTCTTGTTCCAAGAGCCCCTCCACCTGTGCTGTTTGGTTCGATCATGCACTGTCGTCTGTAAAAATGAAATCGGGGCTGAATGCACTCCGAAAAGACGTACATGGGTGGGAGTACAGCATCACAATAAAGTTGATTGGTGAGTGTACCATGTTCAAATATCTGGAGACCAGTATGTGTGATGTGGGGAAGCTATAATGTTGCATAACCTTTCAAATCTTTGAACATGGTACAATCACTGGTGAATGTTACTGTGACATTGTATTTCTTTCTGATGTGTGTCTTTTCTGAGGTGCATTTGGCCCTAATTTAATTTTCACAGATGACAATGCACGACCGCTTTGAACTGCACAGGTGGAGCAGCTCTTGAAATGAGAGCACATTTAGTGAATGGACTGGCCTGCCTGTGCCCCCTACTTAAATCCCATTGAGCACACACACAGTATTCCTTGGTGGATACATACTGCAGCACATCCACATGCACCAATAACCATCCAGTAGTTGACAATTGCACTGGTGGAGGAATGGAACACCCTACCATAAGAACTCCTTACCAACCTTGTGGGTAGCAAGGAAGTACAGTGCAGAGCATACATTGCTGGCCATGGTTATCGCATATTTCATGGAAAACCATGCCCCACCTTTTATTATGTCCATGGGAGCATCATAAGTCATGGTACGTTCAGTGTCATTATTGCCTTTGCACTAAAGTGTCTCATTGTGTACTTCTTTCACTTATCCTCCGTACTATACTGTAGCAATTCTTCCCACATAATGTCAAAGTTTCATCGAGCTCAGTTACTTGGCACTCACACATCACGCAAAAGTTATTTTTGTCCTTACTTTTGCACTCCAGTGTAGTGTAGAAGTATAGCTGTATAATACTTATTTCCTCAAAAATTATCTGCTACAGAGCAATCAATTTTCTCTGAGAAATATGCAGATGATCATTAATAGGTGCCACAGCAGGATGATTTGATAATGTTTCAGCCTAGAAACTGGCAATGAGAAAATAAGCAAATAAATGAATGTTACTGTGGAAGCTTTATTTCCTGAAATAAACAATTTCATTGCGTACAATAGCATAGCGATGTTGTCCATTACTGAAATGTATGTTTAGCCCTACACAACATTTTCTCTGCACAGACCTCTATCACTTTGATAAAGCATATCTTAAGTGAATGAAAATAAAACAGTAGGTGAAATTTCAAATTCTACCAGTCAAACACACAACATTGCGACAAATAACACAAAAATTAGCAGTCCACAGAAACTTCTGAACTTTCTAGCACTGTAATAAGTGAGGAGACTGTTAGGCAGCAGACTCCTAGCCAGGGTGTGCCACAGTGCAGTAAGACTTGGAACTGCATAATTTTCATAGATGTGTAGGATACACCTAATCTAGACTAAAGCCTAAATTATATACATATGAATGCAAAATTGGGCAGCAAAAGTTCATGGAAAATCTTAGTACAAAAAGAAAATTTCACTTGTTCAGGACCGGCAATCTTATTTCCTTTCCTTTTCTATTCATTTAGATTGTTAGTTTCAGAGCAATGCTGCAGAATATTGCAGAATGCTGCACAGAATCCATCAATTGTTCTCAGGTGGCAGGCATAGATAAGAAGGGGTTACAATGTCACTGGTGCACAATACAGCAATCCATGATCGCTATGGTCAGATGTGGTTGACCAGAGCTTTGATGATGGGTATGACTGCCCTAACGTCCCAGGAAGTCCAATATCAGGCCACTGAGACATCCAAGTGTCCCACAGATCTGGATAGTCCATGATTCAACCAGCTCGTCAAATGGAGACCAAGAGTAAGGCCCTTTCTGGACTAAAACAGGTGCTGATAACACTGCTTCTCAGGAGTACACAGCATCTCTGTGTCCTCCACAGTGATCGCTCAACATCAGATACTGCTCACATCCTTTATATACCCTAACACACTTAACAACACTTGGGATCTGGTAATGTTACAAATAACCTTTATCTGTAACATTACCAGATGTCAGGTTTGTTTTGTTTGCAGATGACACAAACATTGCAATAAATAAGTCAAGTATTAGTTGACCACAATATTATTGCATCTGAGGATGAGGGCTCTTGTGTCAGCTTTTTGTGAGTCAGTGCATAATCGAGGTTGACAGTATACATGCAACTGATCTGAAAGCATTGACTGTATGATGTGTTTTCCTTAATCACCACTGTACTTGTTTAATGTAACATCATTGCTTGTTTCTGATAGTGCCATGTGCAATAATATTGTGGCTGAGTAGCATAATCTTAAAGATCAGTTAATGAAATGTTCATGAACATTAATAAATGGTTGCTAGCCAATTCTTTGTCACTAAAATTTGAAAAAATACACTACGTGCAGTTCAGAACTGGTAAGATGTTTCCTGCCAGCATATGACTAAAATTATGATGACAAACATATAGAAGAAGTTGACAGTGTAAAATTCTTGGAGTTACAGCTTGATAGTAAATTCAACTGGGAGGAACATACCACAGAACTGCTAAGACACCAAAACAAATCTCTATTAGGAATGTGAATGTTGTCACATGTAGGTGACATAAAAATAAAAAAGGCTAGCATGCTATGCTTACTTTCATTCCATAGCATCAGAGGATTTTTTTTTTTTTGGGGGGGGGGGACTCAAAATTGTGTAATAAGAATTATTTGTGGTGTGAACTCAAGAACATCCTGCAGAAGCCTGTTTAGGGAACTAGGGATGCCAACTACTGCTTCCCAACAAATTTATTTCTTAATGAAATTTACCATTAAAAATATATTACTTTTTCAAAACAACAACTCAGTTCATGGAATTAATATTAGAAATACAAATAATCTTTGCAAGTATTTGAAGTCACTTACTTTGGTCCAGATAGCTGTCCATTATTTAGCAACTCACACTTTCAATAACTTGCCAGCAAGCCATAAAAAGTTTAACCACTAATAAATTTCAGTTTAAGAGGAGCGTAAAGGATTTATTTGTAGCCAACTCCTCCTACCCCACTCACAAATTTTTAAGTAGAACCAACTGATATGTATATGTTCCCAATAATTTGAAATAATGCAAGTTTTAGTACAGTACAGTAAAGCAATTGTTGTAGACAAGTGTTGTAAAATGATATTTGAATTTGATGATACATGGCTACATATAGTCAAGTAACAAGTACATATAGTCAGTAACAAGAATTATCATATGCACCTCACTGTATTGAACAATTACATGCTTTGTGACAAGTTACTTATTACCTTTTAAATGAAAATATGTTTAAGATTTTTTACTTATTCTGCAACCACAAAGACCATTTCACTTGGACCCGTGGAAAATACATTAGAATATTTGTTTTTATCTGTAAATACTTATTGTGTATTCTTGTTTTTCTGACAATTGTCTACATCCTGGAAGATCTCCTCACTATGGATCTACTGGAATGACAAATACGACTTACTGTTATGCGATAATGGTGATATGGTGAAATAGTGTTGAAACACAAGCATCAGTGTGCATTACAGTGAGCTGCTACTCTTTGCCAGTATTGATGCATTAAAGGGATATAGAGAGGTCCTCTTTCTGCATCAGGGTTGAAAAACATGATTAGAAAGTTGGAATTAACTAGCTATTTGAAAATTGATGCTGGGAGAAGTCGATGGCCCATTGCACTACAAATTGTTGAAGAAGTTACTGTTGCAATGGCTAAGAATGCTGGATGCAATGTGCAATCTTCATGCAGTGCACGAGCTGTGTCATGACAGCTGAACATTCCATGGTCCACCATTCAGAAAGTGCTGCAAACAATTGTGAAATCATATCTCTAGCACAGTTCCAGACTGCCATGGATGCAGATGGTCATCACATTGAGGATCATTTGTAACCTGGACTGTAAAGATGTTATGCAATCAACAAATGTTACCCTCTCATGCAGAAATTAGAATGGGTTTCTTTCAATGTTTTATTCACTATTTCTCTTCTGCATGTCCTTACAAATGTTTACACAATGTTTCATTGTCTTATGATCACTTGTTTTTCATGGGGCCCTCTCAAGTGCCAAATGTTTAATTATAACCAACCTGTACATTGACATCTGACCATGTCTTCTTTGTACTTCACTTTCTTTGTCAGACTGTGTATACAGCTTGGTAACCTGCCTAAACAATTCTCTCACCTCAAATATTTTTGGTATGTTAAACATATCTGAGAGATATTTTACCTAGACAGGTGCAAAAGGCTCACAAAATGTGACCAATGTGTTTTCATAAAATTAGTCAGCATTGACAAAAAGGCATGAAAGTAGGTGGGTTTTTTTTCCCAACCAGATACTGGAGCTTTTTGTCTCCAGAACTTCAGTTCTCAATGACATAGATACAAAGATACAACAATTTAGTAGGTCAGACAAGAATTTCAGAGAAAGTAAATATTTAAAACTACGACTTTTCTGTACTGCTTTCTGTAAGGTGAATCATGCACCAGACACAAGTTTATGGCATTGTTCATTGAAATGAATACCCTCAAGTCATGTAGGACTGTGTAAACTGCATAGTTTTAAATGTAAGGGAGAAGGGAATAAAAGAATAAGTTTTATGAAGCTAAGGAAATAACTTTACCATGAAGTAAAAACAAACCAATACTGAAAATAAAGGCAGTCTGTTCAAAACTGCACATCTGTGAAATCACTGTCTATTGCATAACTTTCAAGACTATTCTTCCACGCACACAACTGTTGCACACTCAGATCCTCCTCGGCACACTGTCCAAAAGATGGCCCAAGTGCTGCTGCTCATGCCTGTCCAAGTAAGGCAGTGTGTGTATTTTGATCTTATGGGTGCTCAGTGGTGAGGTCATCAGCACCTTCACACTCATTAAAATGAATAAAATGGTTGCACACTCATGCACTCAAAATGACCACATAGTCACTCAATCTCACATGCAGTTCAACAACTTAAAAAGACGGAAAGTAGCTATACATGAAAGTAAAGCACAGAGAAAACCCAGCACAGATGAGCTAAAAGAAAAGCACGGGGAAATGTGTGGGGCTGACCACATACAAAAAAATTAGGTGAGCCAGTCACCATGTTAACACATTAAAAACATCACCCTAAAATCTTGGGAAAATGTTGGATTTTTCACAAAACTTTAAAACTCAAATTACATTCATTTCATTGTCAATTAAAATAGAAGGCAGAGCCAGTGACAAATCTGCTGTGGCCTACCACTGTGGCCTGCTGATTGTCCAGTAAAACATAGTGCACAGTGATCTGTGCGCCCCAAGCACCACACACTGGAGAGTCCTCTCACCGGACCAAGAAGCCGTGAATTCAGAGGGCTGTGGCCTATGTGAAGATGAATAAGGAGGATCTCATCCCGTCAATGTGGCTGGAAGGAGGTACGTCATGGCTGCATTGTGGGCTTTACAAGTTGTAGCTTATTTTCTGTCACTTCAAGCCACACCTCTTCCCACCGATGCATGACTTTGTACCTCAGCAGTGAAGTAATAGCATGCAGGAGGATGGAACACAAAATAGCTAAGGATCATGACATGCCTCCTTGGCTGCTAGATCTGCCCTTTCGTTCCCCACAATACCAATTTGTCCTGGAACGCCTCCTTTCCCAGACATTGTAATTGGAGGAATGCATCCTGGATATTCTGGACTACTTTATCTGCTAGATACAAATGTTGTAGAGAGCGAAAGGCACTCAGAGAATTGGAACAGACAAGAAATTTAGTACTGGAAGAGCATCTGATCTGCTCCAGTGTCAGCAAGATCGCACATAATTCTGCATCAAAGACAATAAATTCTTGAGGCAGTCAGACCTTAAGGACACAATCTGGGAAAACTACAGAGCAACCAACTAAGGCCCCCTGTTTAGAACCATTCATAAAGACAGCTACATAGTTACGGCACTCATATAAAACGTCAAAAAGTGTCACATTAAAAACAGAAACACGAGTGCAATCTCCCCTGTACTGCACCAAATCTAAAACCACTCTGGGCCTCTGCAGTAACCATGTTGGCAGGCAATTAAAACACTGGATTTGTGGCTGCACATGCTTCACACAAAGTGATTTCGGCACACACTGCACAAGAATCCAAAACGGCATTGTGGCTTGTGGACAGTTGGAGAAAATGGGTACCAGAGGTAGACGAGCAACAGTATGGTATGCAGGTGAATTTGGAGCTGCAAGGAACTTACATGCCTGACGAACCATGAGGAGCTGACGCCAGATGGTGAGTGGTGGTTCCCCCATCTCAGCACAGAGACAGGATATGGGACTAGTTCTATAAGCACCTGTGGCCATACGAATCCCCTCATGGAGGACAGTGTCAATGATCTTCAAATAAGAAGGACTTGCAGATCCAGACACTGTGCACCTACAGTCCGGCCAGGAATGCATGAAAGCCCTATAAAACTGGAGCAGACACACCCTGTCTGCTCCCCAAAACCTGTGGCTCAGGTATTTTACGATATTCAGTGCCTTGAGGATTCAGGCTTTCAGGTCTCTCAGGTGATGCAACCACGACAATTTAGAGTAAAAAATGAGGCACAGAAACTTCACCAAGTCTCTAAAATGTAGGATGGTGTACCCTGTATCCAAGGAAGGTAAATTAAAAATATGATGAGAATGATTAAAATGAATGAACACACACTCTCTCTCTCTCTCTCTCTCTCTCACCTCTGCAGTGTAAGTTGTAACTGACAGCTCGCTGTTGCAACACTGGAGGAGGAACAGAAAACAGCAAAATCATCAACAAATAAGGGGCACTGTACACGGCTCCCTACCACAGACGTGATGCTGTTTATAGCTATGGCACGGAGGGTAACACATAAAACACTGCTCTGAGGGACACCATTCTCCTGCTCAAAATCATCAGATAGTGTGTCACCACCTAGGGTCCTAAAAAACCGCTGAGACAGGAAGACCATAGGAAGATGGGAATGTGGCCACAAAAGCCCCACCGATGCAGTTGTGCGAGAACACTGTGTCTCCAAGTAGTATCACACACTTTACTGATATCAAAGAATATGCCTCTACACTGATGTTTACGTAGGAAAGCCTGCTGAATAGCCACCTCTCGCAGGGTCAGGTTATCAACAGTGGACCGAAATCACACTGAATAACACTGACAGCAGCTAAGGAGTTGTCTGGTCTCTAACAACCAAATCAGACAATGGCTAACCATTTGCTCCAGAGTCTTTCCTACACAGTTCACTAAGGTGATACTCCCGTAACTACTGAGACATGTGCAGTCCCTCCCTGGTTTGAAGTACTAAAATTGTCCCCCTCCGTGAGCTGGGGGAGTTACCCGTCTGCCATGTAAGATTAAAACATTTGAGGAGAATTTCCGTTGATGCCACTGTCAAATGTTGAAGCATGCAGTATCAGATCTGGTAATGACCGGGTGCAGAATCACGAGTCTGAAAGCGTCAATTCCAGTTCCCACATGGAGAATGGGGGGTTGAAGAACTCAGATCTGTTTGATCTGAAATCTGACTTGCCCCTCTTGATAGTTGCGCGGTAGTGATGAGACACTGGATCCTGGCTTTCAGTGTTCACAAAACACTCGGCAAGTATCTGAGCGATATCTACAGGTGTTATTTGGAGACACCCTTGTTTCGGTACTACTGCTATTGGTAAACAACTGTGTTGACAGCGTATTTTTGTAGGACAAGTGGAATGGTTTATAGAGTCAAGGAACACTTGCCATGACTTTATCTTGCTTTCCTTAATGATGCATCGAGCCTTGGCCCTCACGAGTCGAAAGGCCACGAGGTTGTCCTCCATTGACCAGCATTTAAATTGTCGAAGAGCTGCATGCCTGTCCGAGATTGCTGAATGGTACTCATCTGTCCACCAAGATACAGGTTACCTCCTAAGTTGACCAGAGGGCTTTGAGAGGGCTAGGTCAGTGGCACGATGGAGCACTCATGTGATGTGGTCCAACCATTCCTCAATGCTGCTGCGGCATTCAAGCTCAGCCAGCTGGCTGAACAGTGTCCAGTTACCTTCGCTGTTTGAACAGTGCCCAGTCAGCCTCGCTAATAATCCATGTTGGTGGCTTCTGTTCAAGCAATCCTCCACCCAGTAGGTGGATCCAGAGCGGAAAGTGGTCACTGGAATTAAGGTCATCATTTGCTTCCCACTGTGCTGAATCTGCAAGGGCTGGAGAGCAGAAAGACAGGTCGATGGCTGAGAATGACCCAGTAGCAGCAGAGAAGTGAGTGGGATTGCCTGTGTTGAGGATGCACAGTTCCTGAGACGATATGAGATTCTCCAAGACTAGATCCCTGGGGCAAGTATAGTTTGAGCCCCATAATACATTATGAGCATTGAAATTACCCAGTAGGAGAAACGGATGGGGGAGTTGCTCAATAAGGCCTTCGAGAGCCTCCGAGTCTATGGCATCCTGCAGAGGTAAATACAGGGAGCAGGTAATAATCTTCTGACCCTCTTGAGCAGCAATAGCTACTGCCTGTAGGTCAGTAACCACAGAGAGAGCAGGTGATTTGTGTGTGCTATTGACAAACACAGCAACGCCTCCCTTGGCTATGTCCCCAGGCAGGTCATCATTTCAGTGGAGGACAAAGCCTGGTAGCACAGGAGCATCAGCAGCTCGGAAATGTGTTTCCTGTAAACACGAGTCCTGAACCCATTCATGTTCCACTATGGGAGCCATCTATCACGAGGGTTGTACTTCCACCCTGACTTTCTGCCAGGGTGGGGTGCCCACAATGGGTGGAGTTTCAGACTTGGGGCAAGATGATTGCCCTGGGCAGACTTTGCAGTCCATTGGCTCTGAAGCAAAAGCAGCAGAGCTCTCAAGTTGAATGACATCTATGTTACCTGATGATTTACCACCTGTTGTCACCTGTAGTGTGAGCTTCCCACTTGCACTTTTAGACTGGGAGGGCTTTGGAGCAGCAGTGGTGGAGAGAGTGTTCGATTTTTTTTTACTGGGCTCTGCCTTTGAAGCTACTGGAAGGTCAGCAGCGGTGGCAACTGCCATTTTATATGATGTTTGCAGGAGGGTTATGGGCTCTGAAACAACTGCAGCTTGAATTTGCACTGACAAACGCAGGTACTAGTGCTGACACTAGCAACCTCCATTTGTGCAGAAGCGCTGGCTGTCGAAATACATTTTTTAAGAGCTGAAGCAAATGATGATGTGAACGTGGGAGGCTGCACGGCCCTATAGATCTTCTTGGGTTCTCCATATGGGATGTGTTTTGATGTCTTAATCTCCTGTATCTTCTGCTCTTCAAGGAAGACACTGCAATCCCTACTCAACACAGGGCGATCCCCAGAGCAATTTAGAATCTTTGGAGGATAGGAGCAACCACCGGTGTCACGGGCTACCTTGCCACATTTGCCACAAGTGACTTCACCCTTACATCCAAAGGTGGTGTGCCCAAAGGGCTGGCATTTAAACAGTGCATTGGGTTAGGAACATTGGCATATGCTTAGATGAAGGAAACCTGCCTTGACAAGTTTGGAGAGCTTTGTGCTACTGAGGGTAAGGATGACAGAGTCAGATTTTATGAGATCCCCATCCACCCTTTTCAATATATTTTGCACATCAACAATCCCTTCCTGAGGTCACTCATCCTTGAAATCCTCCTTGGGAACATCGAAAAGACCTCTACAGGTCACAACACCTTTGCTATAGTTGAAGGGGTTATGGGGCTCTGTTCATATGGCATATTCTCCTATCCACTTCGCTTTCTGAAGGTTGGTGACTTGTTGGGAACTAGCAGTTTCAACGAACAGCGTTCCAATAAGCGATCACTTGACAGATTTCAGTGTACCTGTGATGCCCTCTAAACCTTTCTGAATATAAAAAGGCGAAACCTTCTCGAAGCTGCCCCGTTTTCACTTCACAATCAAAAACACATTCTGAACAGCAGCATGCATCCTTTTACAATATACTGAAGAACTCTGTGTAACCCTTGAATCAGGAAGACTGGCTATACGAGCCCTCTAGGTAGACTGGATGCTAGTACCAGCCAGCGGCCCACCTTTCCACTGGGAGGAAAAGAAAATTTAGGAGGATCCATTTCAATCCTACAAGCAGCCAGGGAAATAAGGGTCTACTCAGACAGAGCCCTGCGTGCCTGAGTAAGCCTTATAGAATTGTGGTGTGGCAGGTTCCCCAGAGGTTGCCCACTAATGACTGTTGCACCTCAATAGCCCCGCATCTCATCAGCATCCAGCACACTTTGAGATTGAGGGTTTTTCTTTATCGAGGTTTATTCTATCCTTGCAATCTGAGCAGTCACGCCAAGATCCCTGTTCCCTATGACACACAATGTTCCAGTGGTCACTGAAGCATGCCCAGAGTTTACGGTGACGGATGACTGACAGTGCTTACCAATCCCCAGCTCAAGAACCCTGGGGCCGTGAAGCCAGTACTCAGCAAACGAGTGCTGAGCCCTGAGTGGAAGGCAGTGAGGTGTGCTTGCCCATTACCACTCTGAAACACATATCCATCACTGAAAGGTTGATGGTAGGGTTGGACGAATCTTTCCAAATACTGCACAGCTCCCACATTACCCTCGACAGTGGTGAGTGGTGTCCAAAATTCAGTGATGAGTGGTGTCCAACATTCATACATAATACCAGTCCTAAATGTGACTGCTAGTCTCCCTGCTGAGACCCATGGGACTGCATGTCTGGGACATTCATTGATACCTGGGTATCTCCACACTTCTATGAAAATTATCTGTGTAAGACAAATCCTGCACTTTTCAGTGAAAACAACTGTATCCCACTGAGTCAGGTTCCATTGTGCGTGTTCCCTTGCTCACCAATGAGCACCACAGTGCTGGTAAGTTTGTTCTGTTGTTCAAGATGGATGCCTAGAGAACAAACTGATCTTGCGGAGATGGTTGGTTACTGTCAGGGTCAAAACAATCCATCAGTTGCCCCAAAAAGGCTGCACTGAGTTCTGTTGCATTCTCCTTTAGGTACCTACAAGAAATTATTTGTAGGCACCAGTCATATGCTGGTATTGTGACCGTGAGTGATCACTAAATGGTAAATTTTCAATGTTTTGTGTCTCACAAAAGTAGCTGAATGTTAAAAGACTTCATTGTGGTGTACACCTATTTGATGTGCAATTTACCATCTTGCTATAAAGTGACAACACACACACAGTCTAAGCTCGAAGTGACATTTTGAGATATGTTGACAGAACAAACAGTGCACGCAAATTGCACTGTCCCAGTCTCATGTGGAGACACATCAGACTTTACTGAACTATAATGAGGATGAGACTTCACTTTTACCCACATTACATGGTGGCTGTACAAAGCTATTTCCTGTGATCAAAATAGTACTGGAAAAGAAGTTCCCAATCACAACAACAACCAATGCAACTTGGAAAAACTTGTTTCGAAAAGTTTATTCTGACCAGTTACATAATGGTAAGCAATGTTTTAGAGTTTACATTTTCAGTTACCTCCTGCTGGAGTACCTATTCCACCTTTACTCTGTATGTCAATGGAGCAAGATGGTGTCAACAGTGCCAGACACTTGTAAGTGAAATAAGTCACACAAAAGCTACAGGCAAATTCCTATTTTACATTGATTTACATTTCTTTTTATACCTATTAAATAGTTATGCAATGTACTCCCGTCATAAGGAACTGTTATCCTGGAGTTAAAACAACATTACAGTTCTACTAAGAGATGCACAGTTGATGCATCTTCTTTGTGGTTAATTAGATTACAAAGTGTAGTCACAACCTTTGTCCAGATGATAACACATTACCAATATGGCAAAACCTTAAAAGTATTAACAACAATAGTGTGTATTCCAGTGTTTAATTTGTCTATTTTTCTCCATGTACTGACAGAATATTTCATACATGGGTCTAACAAATTCTGAGATGAAAGTGTTAAGTGGGAGATCCTATTTCCTCTTTCCTTGGTAAGTGGCAGAGTAATAACCACTTCAGCTACCTTCAGGACAACTAGCATTCCAGATGGTATGGTCCATTTTATCTGCTGGATACACTAGCCAAGCTCACCACAAAACACTACACAAAAAAGGGCGGACAACAACCTTACTGCAGACATGATGTTTCTTCTGCAGCTCCACGCAGAGGCTGCACCGAAATAACAAAAGATTTGTTCCGTAAGACACTCATAAAAGCAAAATGATACAATAACACAATAAAATTACTGATAACATTGATCTTGAACCCACTAATACACAATTATGTATTTCCTGACACAAAGTTTTTAATAGTCCTAAAAATGCTCTGCATAATGTTGTTGTTCTTGTCCCCATCACACTAAGATTTGCATTGGAGCTCTCAAACAACAGTGGAGGATAGCCGGTTCTTCTTGTTTTAGAAAGTTAATGTTGACAACACCCAACAGGCTTGCACTTTGTATTGGGCTCCACAAATATAAAAAGACAACAGTATGGCACTGTAGGATAAGGACCCTTGGTATGTGAGTTGGACAACGTGAAACAAGCAATGGGTGGAATACGCTGGCTCTCTTCCCTCATCTCATTTCATTGACTCATTATACAGCTCAGACTAAGTCCCCACAGCATACTGCACACAGATTTCCAAACAGAATAGTTTGTTAATCAGTAGAACATTAAAAAATTACTTCCTACCAAAAAGCCATGCCATGGCAACATAGTACATAAGCAACTGATTTCTATTCACTCTTCATGTACAGTAGACTGAGCATCCAGATACACTAGGAAGCCCTCTCATGTTGAGCAAGTAGTGACTGCAAAAAGAGCTCTTGCTTGGCACCAAAAGTCTGGAAGCAACATAAACTTTGTAACAAAACTAGCACTAAAGTCGCTCAGATAAAACTAAATTTAATATTTCCTTAGGAGAACAGTTTTAAATCCAGAGTGTCCAACCGCAATCTCTTTTCTCTTGGAGAGACACTTAGTTATACAACTTCAATAACTCACTTCGGTAACTCATGTGACAAAGAGAAAAAGCAGAAAATGAAACAATATCCACAAATAAAGGGTACTGGTTTGAACTGTGTATCGTGACTGTAATGCTAATTATTGAGATAGAAAACACAGTCATGATTAAAATACTTCTGCAAAAATTGTTAACGAAGGATGGAAGGTTAGAGTTATAATACGTTCTGCCAACACGGAGGTCTGTAGAGATGTATTGCTATCTCGAGAATGAATTTTTTTAAGAAATAATCTAGGAACTCACCTGAAGGGATTAAGGGAAAGCATAGAGTCAAATGTCTTGAAAGGGATTTGGACCCCCATTACTCCCCAAAAGAGGCCTGTATGTTTACCATGCAGAGTAAAATCTGTCAAAAGGCTATACCTCTAACTCAGCAACAGACAAAATGATTTCCTGGGAATTGTAGCAATAGCTTTTGGGAAAATAAGCTTATCTCAGAAAGAAGTATACTCAAGTGCTATAATAGACCTTCAATATGTTTAAATATGGTTCTACAACGCAGAGCCTACATAAGAAAGTCTCACATACAGCAAACTACATTAGCCAGGCAATGAAAAATGAAGCAATATTTAATAAAATTGATAGAGAGCAACCAACAATCTCTTAAAGTCATACAAGATGGCAATTTACAGTCTACTTGAGGTTATCGTCTAAGTAATTATAGTCCAATTAAAATTACTTGACAGCTGACACTTCATGTGTCAGAGCCAGTTTCCTCCAATCATAACACCCAGTGTCATGCCCAAATAGTTCGCTGTTGCCAAACTACACAATTGGTAGGTTCACTTCCAACTCCTTGTCCGGCATTCTTTCTTAATGTGTTTGGATCCTGAATAATGGGTCTGGCAATTTTATTTCCTATTTCATCACACATGAGAAAAACACACACACACACACACACACACACACACACACACACACACACACACACAATGCTAAAGAAATACACATATTTCAAACACAGCGCTAACCAAACATCACTGGATACTTGCACACAAAATACGAATTAGTGTCACATATTCAGTTATCATGATCAAGGATATCAGCTTGCATTAAATAGCTTCACATGGCATTGCATGAAGCCGAATTTTTTAAGGCTGCAATTCATTGTTGTAACTGGATCACTACAGTTGGATTATAACTACTTTACACAGTGTTGTGGTGTAGTACAATGGTTAACACATTAACACACAATGGTTAACACATTAACCTGACCTGTAGGAGGTATTAAGTTCCAGTCTTCTCAAATGCAGCAACATTTGTTTTTTATTTTCAAATTCAAACCAAAAGAGTTTCATTATTATTTTTATTCAATTAATTCGTTTAAATGCAATTTTGTTCTTGTTTAAATTCTTTGTCATGTCATTTTTCATCATCACACTGACTTTTTTATTTGTTCTTCTTTGTCTTTCTAATTTTTTTTTTTTTTTCTTTTTCATTTGGAATATGCCTGTGTCACTATAATCTGCAAACAAGTGTCAATGAGAACTGCTCATTGGCTGGTAACATAGCAGTTCATGCAGCCAGTATGAGGATAGTTTCAGGTAACCAATGATAACGAGAAATTAAAGTTTGCTTTTAGCGTTGAAACTTGTCTCGAGTTTGCACGTAAAGGTTAGCTTTAATTGCCGTGAGCAAAGCAATCATGATTTTGGTTCTACTGCCGATTGTTTATGGCTATTTGATCAGATACATCGTAAATCATGATCTTGTAGTTAGCTTAGGAAATGAATTTAAATTTAAGGCTGTGAAATGAATCATCTGCCACAGATCAGTCACTGGTCATTTAAAATCAGCAGTCAACAGAGCATCTTGCCTTTCCGTCATACCTTGCAGAGGCCACTTTCAAAATTGCTTTGCGTTACCCACTAACAGCATTTTTGAAGTGACCCACTGTGTTCGTGTGTGACTTATAACTGAGTGGTAGCTGTTAGCTGATGTGGCAACACTGTCATGGCAAGAGACAGATGTTATCAATTAATTTTAATTGGACTACAGTAAGCACTAAATGTTGGTGAGTGAGACACTATCCTAGCTTCCTCAAACGAGGACCTTGTCACCTGCACTAGTTGAAGTAATGCTCATTGGCCGTCAGTAAAAGAAGCATAATATGAAACAGCATTTATTTTGAAATTCAGATGCTGTAACATGCGATAATGTACTATATTTGCAGCAGGGCTTTACCGTGAGCCAGATGATCTCCATCTACAGCAACAGCATCAGTCTTTTAACACAAGTTAATGATTACAGAGGGTCAATAACCATCTAGCAATGGTGTCTGGTTCCAATGAAACAGTGAGGAATCTAAACAACATACAGTGGTGTGAAACCTGAAACACAAGACAACTAACTTCTCTGGATGTATTCCAAGGGAAGTAACATCATTTAGCTGCTGACCACACCAGAAAAAAGTAATTGTACAGTAAGCTATAAACAATGGACCTGGGGATGAAGGCAGCAAGATAACAATGTGTGAAGGAGTGGATTAGTTCTGGACTTGGAGGTGGTGGAGGACTAGTGTGATTGGAGGCTGAATGAATCAGGTTGAAGAAAGAAGATACGGTAATGTTGGAACAGATAATGGCGATGGCAATGGCGATGATGGGTGATGGTTGATTATTAACAAATTAAAATGCATAATAAAAATCAAACATGCGACAATGTATGTTTACATGCACATTGGTGTTTTTTCCTCATGCTTAAATAAAACTATAATACAGTCGTGACATAAAATACTATATAAATCAAAAAATTAGTTCAAGAAGGTGCCTGGCTGTCTACTAACGAAAACAGGGACAGATTCAGTCACGTAGAAAACAAGTAAATGTTGGGAACACTTCTCTACATGGATGTTAAAAGTCCTGACTAAAAAGGACAAACACCCCCCCCCCCCCTCTCTCTCTCTCTCTCTCTCTCTCTCTCTCTCTCTCTCTCTCTCTCTCACACACACACACACACACACACACACACACACACAAAATGGCACTTCAAGCTCTGGCTATGTGGATTACAGAGCACTCTACCACGGTGAAGGAAATCACTTGTTGCCTGTCAAAGAACATCACAAATTGTCTTCAAGCTACTCTACGCATGGGGTCTTCTTCCCATGGTGATACATTGGAGTTTGAGTGTACAGTGTGAGAGGACTCACTGTCCTCCCCTTATTTCCACTCACAATAATTGGACAGAACAAACTGTATGTTACAAGTGTTTGTTACAATAAACTTTACAATGTGCACAGGCAGCTTGTCAACTGTGGCTCCTGGCTTAGCTGGGAGACATACATGCCCGTCTGCTACGAGGTCTTGAAGCTACCTGCTTCGGCTGTTACAACGATGGCTAATCCTACCTGCATGCACAAAGGACCTGAGACATCCACTTCCGTACATACGTTGCACGGTCTCCCGACAGGGAGCAGACTATACTGGACAGTCTGACCACCCAATTTGGAAGCTGCCACTAGATGGCACTTGGAGTAAGTTGCAGAGTCCAAACATACTCCCACTCTAAAATGAGTTTTCTCATTTTATAAATAACAATAATTTTAACAAACAACAAAACCAAGACAAGGAAAACAATAAAAATATAACTAGACACAATATCAATGCACATAAAACAAGAATACACTAGGATTTGGGATGCCCACACCACCAAAAACCACTGTCACACTGCATGTGAAACATGATAGGTACTAACATGTAGGACACAAAACAATAAAGTATTAATATCACACTGCATAGAAACATAAAAATCAGTACTAAGAGCAGTTGGTCCACAAGAAACATCCACAGCTTCCCAAGCTGATCTTATGAATTAAGAGGTTGTTCCAGTAAATGGTAAATTTAGCAGTGGGCATGTATCATTCATCACTACACAGATCTGAGGGAGCACTGAACTGATTCATTGCTTAGGTAGGGGACACAATTTTGCTATAGGCCTCTTAATCTGGCCATTAGCAGTTTTTACCATCACCACATGCACACACTTATCAGGACTGGGAAACAGCTGATCAATTACACCCAGCCTCCACACCAAGGGAGGCAAGTTATCTTCCTTGACCAGTTCATGATCGCCGGTCTGGGGTTGCCATGCTACTCCCAATGTCCATTTTCTGCGTTGCTGCAGATCATTTATGTACTCTGTGGGCCACGTCTTCCAGAAGGACTGATGCAACTGCTGTACAAGTTGCCATCTGTGCAACCTGTTGGCGGGAACCTCAAGGACAGAGAGTTCAGGATAAGCACAAAGGGGCTGTCCGATTAGGAAATGACGAGGAGTGAGAGTGGCAGGAGAACCTAGGTCATCAGAGAGAAGACACAACTGTCTTGAATTCAAGCATGCTTCTATCTGAATTAAGACAGTAGTCAGTTCTCCAAATGTCAGTACCGCATTGCTGATGATGCTTTTGGGATGCGTCTTCATGCATTTGATTCCTACCTCCCACAGTCCACCAGAGTGAGGGGCATGAGGTGGAGTGAACCTCCAACTGATTCCCTCTGAGATCGAAAAATTCACCACACCATTAACAGTAGCATCATTAGAGAAAAAAACATTTAAGTTCATTGTTTGTACCAACAAATGTGGTGCCACTGTCGCTGTACATGTGAGGTTCCCCTCTTCTTGCAATGAATCTCCTGAGGGCGGCCAAAAAACTTGTTACCAAGTCACTAACTAATTCTAAGTGGATGGCCCTGGGTGCCATACACATGAATAAAGCAATATAAGCCTTGGTAGTAACCTTACTCCGTCTTCCACCATGATTTACAGCAATAGGGCCTGCATAATCTACTCCACAGTGCTGGAATGGACGAGACTGGTTTACTCTAGCTGCAGGTAGCTGACCCACGAGTTGAACTTCTGTCTTGGACTTAAGCCTAAAGCATTTTAAATATTTCCTGATAACTCATTTGACTGTGTTACGCCCATTGGGGATCCAAAACCTCTTACGCAACATGGCCAACAAAAGTTGTCACTCAGCGTGCAACAGATTTTCGTGTTCATCTGTTACGAGAATTTTTGTCAAATGATGCTTAGGCTGTACAATAATAGGAGGCCGCTCATCATATGGTACATCAGCATTCATTAATCTCCCTTCCACTCATAAAATACCTTTGGCATCAACAAACAGGTGCAAATCCCTTAATTTGCTATTATGTTGAATAGGGGAACTGGCCTTCAACGAAGTGATCTCATCACCATATTCACTATGTTGAACTGTGCCAAAGGCCCTTTTGATAGCGTTTTGGCATTCCTGTGGAGTGAGTGGCCCAGTTATCCTGTCTGATTGCTGAAGCCTAGTTTTATTAGCAAACCTCAGTGCATAGGTCAAAACTCTAAGGTTTCTTGAATGATGAATATTTACACAGCAATTCATCATCAAGTTTATGACTGACACCAAGGATACTTGTATTGCAGTCGAGGTCACGAGTGGATAGCCATGACGGCCCAGATCACCACTGAAAAGTGACCTCAAAGCAGCTTCAGAGACTCTGTTAGAAATTAAGTTAGTGAACTGCTTATAGATGTTGACTCTGAAATTACTGGTATATCAGAGCACCACTTAAATAATTTGGCAATTCAGAGGCTTCCTTTACCAGGATCCAGATTAGCTGGTTGTTTCTTAAGGAGTTCCATGCGGGGTGGGGGAGTGGCTATGTACGTGAAAAACAGTATTCCATTTGAGCCCATAGATGTATCACGACACTGCACTTAACAGATATTTGAATATTGTGCAGCGGCAGTTGAATTTAGTTAAACTGAACCTCTAATTGGTGTTGTTTATATGTCCCCTAACTGATTTCAGAGCATTTCTGCTAGAGAGGGTTCTTGATTCGCTTTGTAGAACGTACCAGAAATTAGTCATAATTGGTGACTTCAATATTAATTTTGTATATGATGGTGCAAGAAAAAGGATGTTGGTAGACCTCCTAAATTCATATGATCTGATACAGACTGTGTTTTTTTCAACTAGGGTGCAGAGGAACAGTAGCACAGCCACAGACAATATTTTTATTCATTCTTTATTACTAGATGGGCATTCTATAAGTAAAAGCGTGAATGGCCTTTCAGACCATTATGCACAGATTTTAACACTAAAAGACTTTTGTACTCAAACCAATGTCATATTTAATTACAAACTATGTAGGAAAGCTAATCCAACAGCAACAGAGTGTTTTTTAAACCTTGTCAAGGAACAAGAGCAGCAGGATGTTTATAGTGCCGATAACATAGATGATAAATACAATGCTTTCCTTAACACATTTCTCATGCTCTTTGAGAGTTGCTTTCTATTAGAACGTTCTAAACAGGGTACTAGCAGTAATAGGCAGCCCGGGTGGTTGACTAGTGGGATAAGGATATCTTGTAGAACAAAGCGGGAATTATATCAAAATTTTAGAAGTAGTCACAATCAAGCTACAGTAGCCCATTACAAACAGTACTGTAAGGTGCTTAAAAATGTTATTAGGAAGGCAAAGAGTATGTGGTATGCAAATAGGATAGCTAATTCACAGGATAAAATTAAAACCACATGGTCAGTTGTGAAGGAAGCGTCTGGTCAGCAGCACAAGGTCGACGATATAGTCAGTTCGCAGTAAAAATATTTCTCTTACTTATAAATCAGATATATGTACAATATTTAACAATCATTTTCTGAGCACTGCTGGTGAATTAAACAAAAATTTAGTTTCTACAGGAAATCATTTAACTTTCTTGGCAAATGCCTCTCTGAGACTGATGTCTGAAATACTCCTCTGCTATACAGGCAAGAGGGGGATAGAGTCAATAATTAAATCACTGAAGACTAAGGACTCTCATGGTTATGATGGAGTGTCTAGCAGAATATTGAAGTACCGTGCTTCACATGTTAGCCCCGTATTTAGCTATATTTGTAATTTTTTCTTTACAAGGTCAGCTTCCTGAGCGATTAAAATACTCAGTAGTAAAGGTGCTTTATAAAAAGGGAGAAAGGGATAATGATTTTAGACCTATTTCTATGCCATCAGTGTTTGCAAAAGTTTTTCAAAAGGCCATGTACGTAACGATAATTGATCATTTTATATCACACAATTTGCTATCAAATGTACAGTTCAGCTTTAGAAGTCATTTAACAACTCAAAATGCTATATTCTCTTTTCTCTGTGAGATATTGGATGGGCTAAACACAAGGTTTCGAACGCTTGGCATATTTTTTAATTTAACAAAGGCATTTGATTGCGTTGATCACAAAATATTGCTCCAGAAGTTGGACCATTACAGAATATGGGGAGTAGCTCACAAACGGTTCACCTCTTACTTTAGCAACAGGCAGCAAGAGCAAAGGCAAAATGTTGAGAATGGCTGTGATGTGGGGTCTGAGTGGGGTACAGTCAAGTGGGGGGTGCCCCAGGGATCAGTGTTGTGGCTGACTGTCCCTTATTTATATAAATGATATGCCCTCTAGTATTACAGGTAACTCTAAAATATTTCTGTTTGCTGATGACACTTGGTATTAAAGGATGATGTGTGCAACATTGGCCCAGTTTCAAATAGTGCAGTACATGACCTAAGTTCATGGCTTGTAGAAAATAAACTAACGCTAAATCACAGTAAGACACAGTTTTTACAGTTTCTAACACACAATTCAACAAAACCTGAAGTTTTAATTTCACAGAACGGGCATATGGTTAGTGAAACTGAACAGTTCAAATTTCTAGGTGTTCAGATAGATAGTAAGCTGTCGTTGAAAGCCCACATTCAGGATCTTGATCAAAGACTTAATACGGCCATTTTTACTATTCGAATGGTATCAGAAGTTAGTGATCATTCAACAAGAAAATTAGTCTACTTTGCTTATTTTCATTCGCTTATGTCATATGGTATTATATTTTGGGGTAACTCTTCCCATTCTAAATGGATATTTTTGACTCAGAAACGGGTGGTTCGGGCAATAAGTGGTGTTAACTTCCCGTACCTCTTGTCAACCCCTGTTCACGAGTCTGGGTATTTTCACATTAGCCTCTCGATATATGTATTCCTTATTGTCATTTCTTGTTAACAATATTAGCTTATTCCCAAGAATAAGCAGCTTTCACTCGGTTAATACTCGGCAGGAATCAAACCTGCATTTGGATCAGACTTTCTTAGCTCTCGAGCAATAAGCTGCCAGTGAAATTCAAAAATCTTAGCAGTAATCCACGTGCTTTCAAATTGAAACTGAAGAGTTTCCTCATGGGTCACTCCTCCTATTCTGTCGAGAATTTCCTTGAAAAATTAAGCTGATTCCTATTGTATTGTTGATTGTGTTTACTTGAACTTATGGACTGACTTTTTTAGGGTTCATAAACATTTATTTTTATCTGTTATTACTTTTACATTGTAATTTCAAGTACTGACACGTTCCATGACCTTGGAGATTTGCTCCTCAATTTGGCCCTATGGAACTTGAAGTGTAAATAAATAAATAAAAAAGTTTTCCAGGACTATGCTGCAGCCAACAGAGAACTACTGGGGAGTCCGTCCACAAATGAATGTTGCCACTATCTACGATATCTAAGGCATTGGCCACCCTGTGAATGAGTCGAGCAAGAAGCAGAGCACCACATAATGCCAGTCATGGAAGAGACTGTTGTTTCACAGGGGCATCCCGAGATCTGGCTGCAGCCAATGAGACCGGCACACTGTTATAGAAAAGAACACATCTGACGTATACACACGCACCAAATGCCAACTGTGACACATCACAAAAACCATTAATTTCTAATTTAACATACTGGGGGCAAGGAATGATCATCCTGTTAATCAAAATACCATTTAGGGAAGGCAGTTGCACACAAACAGCATTCCATTCATCAGTGAGGTTGGATGGAAGACTTTCATTCCAATCAAGGCTTAGTTGTCACAAGTGCTGCAAGAACAATTTACCTCTTATGACCGCTGGACCTAGAAGCCCTCGTGGGTCACTGATGCTATTGTAGGCAGGACATTGCGCTTGGTAGCCTTTGAGAGCCGACGACTATTCAGCTGCACATGGCACTGGAATGTGTCAGAGCCAGGGTGCCATAATATCCCTAATGTTTTTATGGCTTGCTCATCAGTAAGATGACAAAGCAAAGACGTTTCTCTGTACTGCACAGGAAATTTTTCCATGACCTTGTGACTGCTGTAACACCATTTCCTCAGTGGAAACTCCTCAGAAGCAAGTAGTTGAGTCAGCTGAGTTTGAAGTTCCTGAGCTTCAGCTTCCATAGCTGATCCAACTAAGAAGTCATGCATATAAATGCTAGACATCAACACTTGCGATGCCATTGCAAACCTGTTTCGATTTTCCAAAGCCAACTGTTGAAGACATCTGGTAACAAGAAAGACAGCAGCAGTGATTCCATAAGTGAGTGTACATAGTCTATATCCTTGCATCGGCTCAGGCGGTGTTTCTGCCACAGAATTCTCTGGAAGTTCCTATCATCAGGAAAGAGACACACTTGGAAATACATTTTTGATATGTCAGCCTACAGAGCCACATTAAAGGAGCGAAATTTTATAATAATGGAAAATAAGTCTGGCTGGACAGTGGGACCAACCATCAAGACATCATTGAAAGATACTCCATTAGAAGTAGCAGCGGAGCCATCAAATACTACCCTCAACTTAGTAGTGGGGTTGCATTTTTTGAAGACAGCATGATGTGGAAGGTAACACCTTGGATCAATAATACCTTGAGAAGTACAGATCTCCATGTGTTACAGTTCAGCACATTCATGCATGAATGAATGCAGCATATCCCTTCTGCAGATTCGGTTGCCCTTTAAATCTCCTCTCAAGATGCATCAGTCTCCAAGAGGCTTGTTGTTGTGATTCACCTAAGGGTTTACAGTTTCACTGACAGTCGAACCACAAATCTCCCTTCTTCATCTAGTGCCAAGTGGTGCTGAAAGTGAGCCTCACATATTTTATCCACCTTACTCACTGTTTTTGTAAACAGTTCCTCTAACTCCAGAAACCTCTGCAGTTTGGCATCTGAACTGTCACCTCTAACAAAGCACGAGGTCACTGTAGAACGAGGTACGTTACATGCAACTGAAGGCATCCTACCAGACAAAATCCAGCCAAATTTTGTTTTGATCAGTGAAGGATGACTTGGTTTCACCAGCCTTTCCTTACAAGGAACATCAAAGAAAACCTCAGCACCAAGAATTAAATCTACTGTGGCAGGCTTGTTGAATTCTGGACCAGTGAGCAGAATATTACATGAGACACTCCAGGACCTTGTAACTATCTTGTTCTCTGGTAGGTCACTGGTGACATTGTCTATGATAGCACAAGTGGTTCTAACATGAAAGTCATTGAGCCTAACAACAGTTCAACATTGCACATGTAAGACACTGAGGCTGCAGAGGCATTGTTTACATCCTTCACAAGAAATGAATGTTTACTTTGTTTCAGTTTTAATTTCTCTGCCATGCCCTTAGATATAAATGATAGCTGACTTGCACTATCTAGCACAGGCTGTTCCAACCGAGCTCCAGGGAGCCGGAGCGCTCCGGAGCGCTCACTGCGGCAGCTCGGAGCCAGCGTGGAGGGGGAAAGCGAACTCACTGGCCCCTGGCCGCATGCAGCCGCAACTGATGCAATAATCCGTGTTCAATGACAGCTATGACTAGCCGCGGGAGCCCTGTACCTCTATTGGAGGATACCTTTCTATTCATTGAGAGGGATGGTCGTCCGCAGTGTCTTGTATGTCATGAAGTGTTTAATTCTGCAAAGAGGTACAATATACAACGACATTATATACGTCTTCACGCAGCGCACTACGATCAGGTAGAAGGCGTTGCATGCGGAGAACTGGTAGCCAGGCTTAAGAACGACATACCAGGAGACTTAAGTTTAAAAACAGTTTCATAATATGGAGGATATCAAAACATGCAACATAGTTTGTGTTCTGTAATGCGTTTATAATTTTCAGGTGAATGAGAGCGGAGAAAACACTACTGAATCTGCAATCCGAGCAAGCTACAGGGTCGCTCACATCATTGCGACGAGTGGCAAGCCGTTTTCGGTGGGACCACTCGTAAAATCGTGCATGGTAGCAGTTGCAGAATGCTTGTTTCCAAGGGAGGTGCAGGCAATTGAAGGGGTTTGCCTGTCGAAGCAAACAATGTCACGTCGAATCCTGAACATGGCAGCGGATTTAGACACAGCTCA
Organism: Schistocerca serialis cubense; assembly: GCF_023864345.2. Classification (NCBI taxonomy): domain Eukaryota; kingdom Metazoa; phylum Arthropoda; class Insecta; order Orthoptera; family Acrididae; genus Schistocerca; species Schistocerca serialis. The sequence goes on along the minus strand of NC_064640.1, from coordinate 411,904,701 downwards.
GGAAAAAGGCGGAGAGCTTTGTTGCATTTTCGCTAGTGCTTGGCGAAAGTACCAACATATCGGACTGTGCTCAGCTTGCAGTCTTGGTGCGTGGTGTCGACATGGAGCTGCAAGTAACTGAAGAACTCTTGGATGTGGTACCACTCGATTACACCGCAACATAACGTGACATTTTTGAAACTATTTGTGAATCAGTGGACAACATGAATTTGCCGTGGGATAAGCTCCATTCTGTAGCAACAGACGGTGCACCACAAATGATCGGGCGTCACCAAGGTTTTGCTTCTCGTTTGAAAAATAAACTCAGGGACGAATTCAGGAAAGACATTATGACTCTTCATTGTTTTATTCTCCAAGAGGCACTGTGCGCTGAAACAGTACAGCTAGGTGGCGTAATGAAAGATGTGAAGTGTGTGAATTTTGTGCGGCGTCACAGTATGAATCATCGCCAATTCAAAGGATTCCTGAAAGATATCGAAGCGGAGTATGGGGATATACCTTACCACAGTACAGTTCGTTGGCTGAGTCGGGGAAAAGTTCTTGATGTTTCCTTTGCCATTCGTGAGGAAATATCCCTTTTTCTCGAAATGAAAGGGGAAGAAATGCGTTGTCTTAAAGATATGAAATGGATGTCAGACCTGGCGTTCCTAGCTGACATAACTATGCATCTGATTAATTTAAATCTGTCATTGCAGGTCAAAGGGCAGCTAATCGTTGACATGCACGACCAGATCAGAGCGTTCATGGACAAGTTACGTTTATTTGAGAGGCAGATGAGTAATGGACATTTAACGTTCTTCAATCGTCTTGCTTCTTTAAAAGTACCTGAAGGTACTACTTTCGGCGATTACCAAGCAAAGTTAAAGCAGCTCATCACGTCGTTTGAAACACAATTCCCAGACCTCACTAGATTGGAAATGGAACTTAGGTGTTCAGCACTCCTTTTTCAGTTTCCCCCGATGACTTGTCATCGTCACTTCAATTGGAGCTTATTGATTTGCAAAAGTCAACTTTGTTGAAAGAGAGGTACTACAACACGTTGCATTTGTCACGATGATATCGTTCATTACAGCAAAAAACATTTCCCTAGCTTCACGACAATACCGCTCAGACCATGTGCATGTTTGTATCTATGTATTGTTGTGAGCAGCTTTTCTCAGCAATGAAAAGAGTAAAAAGTAAGGAAAGCTCGTTTCTTCAGGATGCAACACTGCGAACACTTTGACGCCTGATATTTCTGATCTTGTAATGCAAAGAAAATGTCAAGCTACAGAGGCCCAATAAATTTAGTATGCAATTTCCTGTGGAACAATTGTTTCTTATTTATTTCCCGAACATCGTATTTCCTGGTGTAGCATGCCACCACGTCTTAGCAGCTAAGGGTATGATGTTGTAGATCCTGTAAGACGCAGCTGGCTCATCAAAACGCTTGCCTTGCCGCCTGCCTCAGCCAGCCGTGCCACGTGCCGGCGTGCCGGCCCACTTGACTGGTCATAGCGAGCGACGCGGCTCCCTGGAGCAGGGAGCACTCCGCGGCTCACAACGGAGCCGACGAGCTGGAACAGCCTGATCTAGCAGAACTCTGCAAACCTGCTGTCAACCCATGCTGTCCTTAATGTTGACAACAGCTGCTGGCAACAAAACATCACAATGGAGGTTTGATTTCCCGGTCATAGCTTGATGGGCCAAGGAATGGCCTCCTGATTTACTATTCTGCCCATTCCTTGGGTCAGCAGGCTTGTGGAGCAGTATGTTGTGCCTTCCCTTACATGTCTTACAAGGAGAAATCTTGCATTTAGTCGAGAAATGACCAGAGCAGATGCACAAAAAACAAAGCTTATTTTTTGTCACATATGCCTGTCACTCATCAACATTTAGTGATTGAAACCCCTTGCATTTAGTGATAATATGAGGTTCACTACAAAAATTACGTGACTTCTCAGTATCAGCATTAGCCAGATGAGCCCTCTTCACGTCTCATTTGACTTGAATTATTGGCATTTCCTTGCAGGTCCCTTGAGGTGTTGTTTCCAAAAAATCTATTAGTTGATTTAATGTGGTGAATGTCGACCCAGACATCTTTACCTCCCACTCATGATGATCCGTAGGCCGCATACTAGCCAGAATCTCTTCTGAAAGAATAACTTCACGAAGTGGAACATCAGGTCCGAGAGCTTCTAAGGCCTTCAAATGGCTACATACGTGATTAATTAGTTGCCTATAATCGATCGCTGCACCATGATCGACCGTAGGTAAGGCCAACAAAAGCCTTAGCATGTGTGGCTGCAATTATTTTTGGGTCTTAGATAGGTTTCCTGCTGTGGCAGGTATACGTTTCGACAGGTCTTTAGCTTCACCTCGTAAAGACAAACTAAGGTAATGAAGTTTTTGATTGTCATCAATTTAATTGTTATTCACAATGAGACTCAAAAATGTAGTTTCAAAGAACTGACACTACCTGATGGATTCGAGCATAAAGGCTGCAAAAGCTGGGTGTACCTCTTCATTGAACCCTTGATAGTGGATTCAACAAAGTGACACGAATCCTCGAATTCTGCCCTGTCTTTACTATGATCTGCTGATTCGTCTTCAATTTCCAGCCGTGTTTGAGATGACTCAAAATCAGTCTGAATACGAGTCAATCGACTTAATTTTGATTCCAGCATTTTGATGCTGGCACTGTCCACAGACTGCACGAAGCTCGCTAAGCACGAGAGAGTGGCCTTTGCTACACCTCTCTGCTTGACTAATTTCTATTTCTCTGAGGGTTCCAGTTTAGGATTGGGAAGATGATAGAAGGAAGCCAACAGTTGCACTTACCAGGCTGCAGTGGCAGTACGAGGCAGTACGGACTGGAACAGCAGCACCGTCATGGGCACTGGCAGCTGGCGTGGCGGGCATTGCAGTCTCTGAAGGTGCGAAGTTTCGGCAGGAGCAGGAGGTGACGTCACCGATGATGCTGGCACTGACATGTTTCTGTGCTTCTCACGTTTGAGTTTGAGACACATTAAACGTTCACAAATATGTCCCCGTTCACCGTTGTTAAGGCTGTTATCGTCAAAGTCTCGAACAGGCCTAGGGACACTCATTAGCGCTCACCAATGAAACCAATAACGTGCGCAGCTCACAAGTGGTTTTTTAAAAGTTCACAAATACCAGAAAATGAATAAGCACGAATGTCAATTCCACGTGGTCACTGAATCCAGCCCGGAGGACCGGAAAATGTACGCACAGGCTCTTCTTCCCGTGGTGATACATTGGAGTTTGAGTGTACAGTGCGAGAGGACTCACCGTCCTCCCCTTATTTCCACTCACAATAACTGGATGGAACAAATTGTACATTATAAGTGTTTATTAGAATAAACTCTACAATATGCATAGGCAACCCGCCAACTGCGGCTCCTGGCTTAGGTGGGAGACATACACGCCTGTCTGTCCACTACGGGGTCTCAAAGCCACCTGCTTCAGCCATTACAACGGCAGCTAATCCTAACTGCGCACACAGAAGACCTGGGAGATCCACTTCCGCACGTAGGTTGCAAGGTCTCCCGGCAGGGAGCAGACTATATTGGACAGTCTGACCTGCCCATTTTGGAAGCTGCCACTAGGTGGCACTTGGATTAAGTTTCAGAGTCCAAACAGATACTGTTTTGGGAGAGGAGTGGGTGGATGGCGAGGGGGGCTGAAGGGTGGGAGATTTGATATTTTTACAGGAGCTGGTCTTTTTCAAGTGTCTCACTCAGTCTGAGGAGGGCAAGGGTACACCAGCTTCAGGGCCGGACCATGACTAGTAAAGCAGTGTGGTGTTCAAACCAATCATCTGGAAGGAGGCAGCTTTACCACCTCCCCCCCCCCCCCACCTCCCCCCCTCCCCCGTCCCATCCACAAACACACAATGAAGAAAGAATGAAATTAAGGTAAGAAAATTGGTAATGGGCAAGAGATACAAAACTGGCATGGAAAATTAACAATCTATTCAGATCATACCCACAACCAGCAAAACAGAGAGAAAAATCATGAGGTGGGTGAGGATAAAAACACATCAATAAATAAATGATTGTATGCCCATTTAAACCAAACAACCTATACTTGCATAACTACTTACTTATACTATTCTGCTGGTGATTTAACACATGCAAAGAGATTACTGAAATTTCTGACCTTTAGTTTTTATCTGATCCTGCTTTCTTTAGTTTGGAACCACCCACAGGCAGCTAAATTTCATGAATTTCTATCAATCCCAGGTTCTGATTGATCTGCCTTCCTTTCTATCACATTTTCATACTGTTCTCCCATTACCTCTACATCAAGAATCAGTGGTCCTGAAACTTTCAGTTTTAGTTTACATCTCCATCAGATAGTGTTTACTTTTTCATTATTATAGCTTTACCCATCTGTATTGTATAGGCTTTTATTTTCTACTTCTAGTTCATATTTCACAAATACCTCATTGTAAACAACAAAATGTGACTGAAAAGCGTACTGTCAATGAATGGAGAAGCAAGATGATATCAGAAGGTATTGCCGGTGAACTTAATAGCTCTCCTCACTTTGAATTGAGAACCACTACAGGATTTTTTAATGACAAAGTGACTTAATATATTTCTGATCATCACTACAAGGTCCACAACTATTTCAGGTGCCATTAAATGTAGGTGGTAAAACTAGCAGCCCAATTTTAAAGCAGTAAATCAACTTAGAAAAACTATTACCCAAACAGTCAGCCCTTTCATTTCACATAACGAAAAATGAGATAACACGAATTTCACACCAATTATCACTGTCATTAAATTTGTCAGAATATAGAATATTTAGAAAAATACCACTTACCATTCCATCCAAAACTTGCAGCTACACAAGTAATGATCTCATTATCAAACTGGTGCTGGAACAATGCTTTCAGATTTGCCAACGTAGCAGATTTTTCTGATCTCCCTGATACTGCATTTCCAGCAACATCAGTGCCAAAACTTTTATCCGAGCCACCTGCTGGTTCAGTCATCCTGTAACACGTCAATTACACACAAAATTTACGTATGTATGCTGCACAAATTATATCCCACAATTTGATAATATTCACCATGTTCCACAAAATGTCAGATAAAACAAATTCTCACAACACTATTCTAAGTGCTCCCATTTCATCAACTTTTAATTATCTTTGACTGACACACTCTTGAATGCAAGCATAATTTTCAGTCTTCGATGTTTTTAAAAGACAGTGCACACAACAGTGTTAAAACAATGGCAGAACAGTTGCAACATGTTTCTGGTGAAGAAAGATCAGGGTTTAATGTCCCACTGACAACAAGGTCTTTTCAGAGAGGGCTTAAGCTCATATAGGAGAAGTACAGCATAAGCAATAAAGTATATTCTCGCTAAAGGAACTTCCTAGCAATCACCTTACTTGATTAAGGCAAAGCATGGAAAACCAAAACCAGGTGTCTGGATGGGATTTGAATCCTACTCCTCCAGAAAGTTACGTAAGTATAGTTACCACTGTAAAAGAGAGGAAGTCCTCGGAATTTATAGCATCCAAGTCAACATATATCAAGAGACTGCTAATCTTATATAAAATGTCAGTCATTTCATCATCAAACAATTAGAGCCAATACAATGACCCAAGACAAGGTGTAAGTCATGCCGTGAACTTTATATAACATTACCTTGCTACAAAAGTTGTACTGATGCCTATTTGGGGTGCAGGTTAACAATTTTCACCTCATGTCAGTACCAATGACATCAGATACCTACCATTATACAACTATCCCCATTCCCCACAAGCAACTAGCTGATGAGGTGAAGATCACGAATCTCGTTCATACGGTGAAAGCAGAGCTTCCTACTGACAGTATATATCCCAATGTGACTAGGACTACCCATTTTGGAGACAGATGGTGGATAGTATCAAGATACTCCACTGCTTCTGTAAAGATCTTTACTTTGTAGAACTATGTAAGCCCGATTCAAAGATCAGGGGGTACACTACACAAAAGCAGTAGCTAATTAAGTAGCAGAGTGTGTACACAATGAACATCACAATTAGAATTATATTAATACTTTCAGCTGCTAACAGGCATTGATATATATCAATGGGGACAGGTGAAACTGTGTGCCCCGACCGGGACTCGAACCCGGGATCTCCTGCTTACATGGCAGACGCTCTATCCATCTGAGCCACCGAGAACACAGAGGATAGAGCAACTGCAGGGACCATCTCGTGCATGCCTCCCAAGAGACCCACATTCTCACCTTGTATGTCCACACACTACATTTGTAGTGTCCCACCCCAACACACTCATTACTTGTGGAAGACATTCATACAAAGTCCCATAAGAGTTTGGAGAATATGTGTGCATCCGCACAGAAGAAGAAGGTCATGGCCGGTGTTGCCAGAACTATACAATTATATGGATATGGTGTCTGTTCTTTCGGACATGCCCTCGATGGCTCAAATGGATAGTGTGTCTGCCATGTAAGCAGGAGATCCTGGGTTCAAGTCCCGGTCGGGGCACACATTTTCACCTGTCCCCATTGATATATCAACGCCCGTTAGCAGCTGAAGGTATTAATATAATTCTAATTTTGTTCTCGATGGCTGCAGGTCATCAATGGTGTCTGTTCTTTCGGATATGTCTGAAAGAACACACACCATATCCCCATAACATCACAATTGTTCTAAGGTAGTATCCTGGCCCCCATATCCTCCTGCCAGTATTTGTGGGCCTCTTCAGAGAGTATTCCCAAACAAAACAGACAGAAGAAAATACATCTTCTAAGTCAAATGCAGCCAACAAAATAATAAGTTCATATTATTAAACTGCAAGAATACTTGAGGTACAAATAATAACCTCATACCATTTAACTGCCAGAACATTTGTGATGAAATCCCACAGCTAGTCCCAGTTGTCAATAGCAACACTGTGAATATCTCATGCTAAATAAATATATCGACACAGTAAAATCATCAGTTTGAGTGGAATAACAATTGAAAAGAGAGGTGGTGTATTTACCACTGTCTAAAACTATGTTGAGTCTACTTCATTCAGTAAACCTTCAGAATGAGAAACAGTCTGAGCAAAACTATGAAAAGAAAATACAAAATTGTCTCCAATTCGATTGCCCAAAGTAATTGATCACTTCAGTGAGAGCTTTGAGAATATTGGGGGCTTTAATTTCCTGGTATTGTGTAAGAGAGCTTTACCACAGAAGAAAAAGATATGGTATCATCATCAATTATTCTCAATATGCTGCTTAATCAACCAAATATATGAGGTATCAACTTAAACTTTCTGGAAACTAGCCAGTTTCATCTCTTGAAGGCACTTACCACTGATGTGGGGACCAAGGACAAATAATAACCTCATACCATTTAACTGCCAGAACATTTGTGATGAAATCCCACAGCTAGTCCCAGTTGTCAATAGCAACACTGTGAATATCTCATGCTAAATAAATATATCGACACAGTAAAATCATCAGTTTGAGTGGTCACCGCATAAATGAACAATTATTTTTAAAAGTAATTCCTACCAAAACTGTACATTACACGTGTAGCCCACTTGGAGCATTTAATTCTGATGAAGAATCTATCTATGAAGGATTTTCAGGGTATGTATGTGCTGGCTAACAGTAAATATACACTGGGGTGACAAAAGTTGTAGGATAACTCCTAATAATATGCTGGACATCCTTTTCCCTGGCATAGTGCGGTGAACATGATGTGGCATGAACTCAACAAGTCGTTGGAAGTCCCCTGCAGAAACACGGATTCATGTAGCCTCTATACTTCCATAAATGGAGCATGTCAGGCGATCTGGGTAGCCACACCATTTTCTCAAATTGTCCCGAATGTTCTTCAAACCAATTGCAAACAAATGTGGCCCCGTAACATGGCGCATTGTCATGCATGAAAATTCCATCGTTGTTTGGGTAAACGAAGTCCAGGACTGGCTGCAAATGGTCTCCAAGAAGTCAAGCATAACCATTTTCAGTCAATGGGCACTTCAGTTGGACCACAGGACGCAGTCCACCCCATGTAAACACAGTTACACCATTATGGAGCCACCACCAGTTTGTACTGTGTATTGTTGAAAACTTGGGTCCATGGCTTCATAGGTTCTGTCCCACACTTGATCCCTTCCATCAGCTATTACCAGCTGGAACTGGGACTCATTTGACCAGGCCACAGTTTTCTAGATGTCTACGGTCCAACGGATATGGTCGTGAGCCCAGGAGAGGTGCTGCAGGCGATGTCATGCTGTTAGGAATGACACTCATGTTAGTTGTCTGCTGCCGTAGCTCATTAACACCAAACTTGTCAGTACTGCCATAACATATATGCTTTTCATACATCTTAAATAGATTTCTATGGTTATTTCATGTAGTGTTGCTTGCCTGTTAGCACTGACAACTCAACACTAACACCGTTGCTTTTGGTCATTAAGTGAAGGCCATCAGCCACTGTGTTCTCTGTAGTGCGAGGTAATGCCTGAAATTTGGTATTCTCAGCACACTCTGGACACTGTAGGTCTCGAAATAATCTGAAACGGAATGCCTCATGCGTCTAACTCCAACTACCATTCTCCATTCAAAGTCTGTTAATTCCCATTGTGCATCCATAATCATTTCAGAAAGCTTTTCAAATGAATCACCTGAGTACAAATGACAGCTCTGCCAATGCACTGTCCTTTTATATCTTGTGTATGTGATACTACCAGAATCTGTAAATGTGCATATTGTTATCCCATGACTTGTCACCTACACTATTGATCAAAAGTATCCGGACACCCCCAAAAACATATGTTTTCCACATTAGGTGCATTGTGCTGCCACCTACTGCCAGGTACTCCATATCAGTGACCTCAGTAGTCATTAGACACTGTGAGAGAACAGAATTGGGCGCTCCGTGGAACTCATGGACTTCGAAAGTGGTCAGTTGATTTTGTGTCACTTGTGTCATACGTCTGTAAGCGAGATTTCCAGACTCCTAAACATCCCTAGGTCCACTGTTTCCGATGTGATAGTGAAGTGGAAATGGGAAGGGACAAGTACAGTGCAAAAGCGTACATGCCGACCTTCCCTGTTGACTGACAGAGACCGCTGACAGTTGAAAAGGGTTGTAATGTGTAATAGGCAGACATCTATCCAGACCATCACAAAGGAATTCCAAACTGCATCAGGATCCACTGCAAGTACTATGACAGTTAGGCGGGAGGTAAGAAAACTTGGATTTCATGATCAAGCGGCTGATCATAAGCCACACATCATGCCGGTAAATGCCAAACGACACCTTGCTTGGTGTAAGGAGCATAAAAATTGGATGATTCAACAGTGGAAAAATGTTGTGTGGAGTGATGAACCACAATGTGGCGATCTGATGGCCGTGTGTGGGTATGACGAATGCCTGGTGAACGTCATCTGCCAACATGCATAGTGCCAACAGTAAAATTTGGAGGTGCACAGGCCTACATTGGTGTTTTAAGCATCTTCTTGCTTCCCACTGTTGAAAAACAGGAGGAGGGAGGAGGACGGTAGTGTTTAACGTCCCGTCGACAACGAGGTCATTAGAGATGGAGCGCAAGCTCGGGTTAGGGAAGGATAGGGAAGGAAATCGGCCGTGCCCTTTCAAAGGAACCATCCCGGCATTTGCCTGAAACGATTTAGGGAAATCACGGAAAACCTAAATAAGGACGGCTAGAGACGGGATTGAACCGTCATCCTCCCAAATGCGAGTCCGGTGTGCTAACCACTGCGCCACCTCGCTCGGTGATAGCAACTGAGCTCTTTCAACACGATCGAGCACCTGTTCATAATGCATGGACTGTGGCGGAGAGTTACATCCCTGTAATGGATTGGCCTCCACAGAGTCCTTACCTGAATCCTATAGAACACCTTTGGGATGCTTTGGCATGCCGACTTCGTGCCAGGCCTCACCAACCGACTTCGATACCTCTCCTCAGTGCAGTACTCTGTGAAGAATGGGTTGCCATTCCCCAAGAAACCTTCCAGCACCTGATTGAACGTATGCCTGTGACAGACGAAGCTGTCATTAAGGCAAAGGGTGGGCCAACACCATAATGAATTCCAGCATTACTGATGGAGAGCGCCACGAATTCATTTTCAGCCAGGTGTTCGGATGCTTTTGACCACATAGTGTAGGTGTATGTTGGAGCTGTGACAACCAGTAAGAGTGTCAAAGACAAGCATGACTGAAGGCTAGTGTGGCTCTTAGCTTCTACAGGCCATTAATGACAGACCTTTCGTAACAGAGTGAAGTGGTGTCGGGCAGTGTATTTGTTTTGTCTTTGGAATGGAAGCCAACACAGTCTTAAATTTATCATATAACCTTTGAGATTTATCTTGTACTGCTGTTGCTAAAAAACAAAATTATGCTTTAATGAATTATAATTTTTTCCAGACAGTTGTGTACTGGTCAGCTCTTTATTAGCATAATGTTTTTGTTTGATCGCAACTGCTGCAAAAATCATAAAAGAGGTAACTAAATTTAGATGAGATGACTGTCAAATTGTCAAATGTGAAAACTGCATATACTGATGAGTTCAGAAAAATAGTAGATTACTGCTACTGCAACTACTACATCATCATTTGGATGTTTCCACCTGTTTAGGAAGTGTAAACTGAGAACATATTTGAATTATTAGCCTTTCCAATTCTGATTCTGTGCTCAAAAAACATCAACATAATGTTCTATTGTGTTACAAGGAGTGCTTGATGCTAGTTATAAGTTTATAAATACTGATTTATCTAATGGAAAGCTTCAGTTGGATGGCGACAAAGAATATATCAACATTAGGTTATCACACTTTTGAATAATTGTTGAATTCGTCTTTGATATAATGTATTTTAAATGGAGTACATACATATTAAAGTTTGTAGATGTGGCTAACAATTTTGTTAAATGGAAATGTTTAATAAATTTAATAACTGACAGAGATGATATTGAATACTATCTTACAGCAAAAATAACTTCATGACCAATAAATATGTCATAAAGCATCCATTTGAAGATTGCATTATTGGACCACAAATACTTAAGATCTCTTAAAAACTTATCTTTCCAGAATGTAGTGTTACCTATTATAAATACTACTATGAAAAACTTTTTTACACAGAAGAGCCAAAGAAATTGGTACACCTGCTTAATATAGTGTAGGGCCCCTGCAAGCACGCAGAAGGGCCACAACACGATATGGCATGGACTTGACTAATGTCTGTAGTAGTGCTGGAGAGAATTGACACCATGAATCCTGCAGGCCTGTCCATAAATCCCTAAGAGTAAGGCGGTTTGGAGATCTCTTCTGAACAGCATATTGCAAGGCATCCCAGATATGCTCAATAATGTTAATATCTGGGGTGTTTGGTGGCTAGTGGAAGTGTTTAAACTCAGAAGAGTGTTCCTGGAGCTACTCTGTAGCAATTCTGGATGTTTGGGATGTTGCATTGTGCTGCTGGAAATGCCGAAGTCCGTATGAATGCACTATGGACATGAATGGACGCAGGTGAATTATGATGCTTTTTGTCTTTCTAGTCTGGCAAGTACACTCCTGGAAATGGAAAAAAGAACACATTGACACCGGTGTGTCAGACCCACCATACTTGCTCCGGACACTGCGAGAGGGCTGTACAAGCAATGATCACAAGCACGGCACAGCGGACACACCAGGAACCGCGGTGTTGGCCGTCGAATGGCGCTAGCTGCGCAGCATTTGTGCACCGCCGCCGTCAGTGTCAGCCAGTTTGCCGTGGCATACGGAGCTCCATCGCAGTCTTTAACACTGGTAGCATGCCGTGACAGCGTGGACGTGAACCGTATGTGCAGTTGACGGACTTTGAGCGAGGGCGTATAGTGGGCACGCGGGAGGCCGGGTGGACGTACCGCCGAATTGCTGAACACGTGGGGCGTGAGGTCTCCACAGTACATCGATGTTGTCGCCAGTGGTCGGCGGAAGGTGCACGTGCCCGTCGACCTGGGACCGGACCGCAGCGACGTACGGATGCACGCCAAGACCGAGACCGTAGGATCCTACGCAGTGCCGTAGGGGACCGCACTGCCACTTCCCAGCAAATTAGGGACACTGTTGCTCCTGGGGTATCGGCGAGGACCATTCGCAACCGTCTCCATGAAGCTGGGCTACGGTCCCGCACACCGTTAGGCCGTCTTCCGCTCACGCCCCAACATCGTGCAGCCCGCCTCCAGTGGTGTCGCGACAGGCGTGAATGGAGGGACAAATGGAGACGTGTCGTCTTCAGCGATGAGAGTCGCTTCTGCCTTGGTGCCAATGATGGTCGTATGCGTGTTTGGCGCCGTGCAGGTGAGCGCCACAATCAGGACTGCATACGACCGACGCACACAGGGCCAACACCCGGCATCATGGTGTGGGGAGCGATCTCCTACACTGGCCGTACACCACTGGTGATCGTCGAGGGGACACTGAATAGTGCACGGTACATCCAAACCGTCGTCGAACCCATCGTTCTACCATTCCTAGACCGGCAAGGGAACTTGCTGTTCCAACAGGACAATGCACGTCCGCATGTATCCCGTGCCACCCAACGTGCTCTAGAAGGTGTAAGTCAACTACCCTGGCCAGCAAGATCTCCGGATCTGTCCCCCATTGAGCATGTTTGGGACTGGATGAAGCGTCGTCTCACGCGGTCTGCACGTCCAGCACGAACGCTGGTCCAACTGAGGCGCCAGGTGGAAATGGCATGGCAAGCCGTTCCACAGGACTACATCCAGCATCTCTACGATCGTCTGCATGGGAGAATAGAAGCCTGCCTTGCTGCGAAAGGTGGATATACACTGTACTAGTGCCGACATTGTGCATGCTCTGTTGCCTGTGTCTATGTGCCTGTGGTTCTGTCAGTGTGATCATGTGATGTATCTGACCCCAGGAATGTGTCAATAAAGTTTCCCCTTCCTGGGACAATGAATTCACGGTGTTCTTATTTCAATTTCCAGGAGTGTATTTCACAAGCATTCTCGATGCTCGTGAAGAAAACTCATGTGGGAATTATCAATGTTCCTATTGCTGCTCGTTTATAAGTGCGGCTCAGAGTGATGCTCCAATACGAACACTGCTATGAGAACGACACTTTTCGTCAATGACATCTTCAGACTGCATGCGATAGATGTAAAATTAAATCAAAATGATTAAGACCATCCTTTGTTACAGTGCTCGTGAAGGACACACCAGAAGGTCAAATCTACTGTGAAGTCAGTGTGGTGAAATGTTGTTGACTGAATAATCTACAGGCAGAAACTGTTATAACTACGTAAAGACAGAAATTGCAAATATTTTCAGTGAATATGATGTCATACCAGTTTCTTTTAAACGCTATTTAAAAAATGCATAGGTGAGAGAGAAAGATGTGTTTATGTGGAATTGAAGATGATTGAAATCCACATCTTCAGCCATATTACAGAAACTACTACAGTATGTGGGTACCTTGCACCATGGCAGCTAATCCCACCCCCTTTTACCATTGGGAAAAATGATTGCCTTTCAACCTCTAAATAGCTATCACAATGATCTCTACAATTGAACCAATTGCAAGTTACTGGTGTAGGCTACCGTAATCAATTGCTTCCAGTTATGAAACTGTAGATAACCTTCAATCCAGTATCCACAGCTGAATTTGCAATTTTCATCTTCATCCATCTGAAGATTGGACTCAACATTACAGGGCTTTATTAGAAACAATTCTATTCAGAGTACTATGCCCTTGTATTCCTCTGCACCTCAGAATGAACTCGTCCATCTAGTTATAGGGTCACTTACATAAATCGAAACTATGATTCTGGATAACTGCTCTGCACATACAAAGCACTGTCAGGGATGAAAGTCATTCACAGACTTCATGTTCCCAAACAAAGATGGAATTTTTATGGATGAAAATGTGCTGTGTAAATGGGCCACAACTGTTCATGACTAGTTTGAAGAACACACTTGATAATTTGAGTGATCACCCAACACAAATCCCATCAAACATTTATGGGACATAATTGGAGGGTGAATTTCTGGACTAAATCCTGCACCAGCAACACTTTCCAAAGGCAACCTGGCTTAATATTTTAGCAGGGGACTTCCAACAACTTGCTGAGTCCATACCACATAGAGTTGTTTCAGTATGCCAGGCAAAAGGAGATCCAACACTATATTGGGAGGTATCTCATAACTTTCGTCACTTCAGTGTATATCTTGCTAAGAGTATCTAAGGTAATTTTTTTAAAAGAGTACACCTCCTTTCGACTATGCACTACTATATCTAATTTTTGTACTATCTAGATTTCAGCTTTTATGCCACTTTCAAGTATGTCGTATCTGTTAATGCAGTCCAAAGCAGGTGAACAACAGTAACACGGCATTAAGATGTAACAGTCAAAGAATGCAGACTCTTGAAAACATAGAAAATTTGAGATTGAAACTCATACAGAACCTTACTAACAATCATTCTTCCCGTAAATTATTTGCAACTGGAACTAGAGAGAGGAAAAGTGATAGTGGTAAAGAAAGGTCCTCTGCCAAGGTGGCTAGTGGAGCATAGATGTAGAATGTGTCTGAAACAAAATTCTACTTTGCACAGCCTGAGAAATCAGATTTTTGAAAGTCTCAAATAATTTAAACAAACTGGGAAAAATTTTACTGAATTAGGTTAAGAAATGAACTGAATGTCAAGTGACAATTTCTTAAGTGAAAATGTAGATGTATGCCAATGATATGATCCAACTATAAGAGAGAAGTGTGTCATCGCAGAAGCCATTAACAAACTGGAAAAACTGTCCCACAAAAATGACCTGGTCATAAATAAGGATAAGACAAAAAGGGTCGACAGAAGCGTCCGATCCCACGCGTCGGCTTTGACCCGTGACGTAAGGGTGTTGTCGTGTGTGACGTCATGACGGCGCAGAGTTTGGTTTGTGAGTGTGGCGTGTTTGCAGATGTCGTTGTGTTGTGGTTTGTTGTGCTCTCTGGCGGTATGTTCAGGGTTTTCGTTTGTGTGGTGTAATGGGTTCAGTTTGCTTTTGCTCATTATCCAGAATTGTTAGAGCGTTGGCTGTGTTTGTAGTGGAATACATTTCAGTGAGTTAACGATTTTGTGTGAAGGTTAATTTAGTGTTGTTCACTGTACATTGTGTGGTAATTTTATTAAAATTAATCGGTTGTTGTTTATGTTCTGGAATGGATATGACAGATAAAATTAACAGTGTGCAGGTCAAGGGAAGTGTTCTATCCCAATGTGTGGCTGTGTATGTTGATATTGGTATCGGGAGATGTTTTTAAGCTATATAGGCCAAGGGAAGTGTTTGATCCTAATTTATGGGATCGGGAGCTGCTGTTGGGCTATATAGGTCAAGGGAAGTGTCTGATTCCAGATGATACTGTGTTTAGTGGTATTTGGGGAGTTCTGTGATGTCTGTTTTTTTCGTCGTTTTGTGTGGTATTGTATGGGGGTGGGTGTCTAAATTTGTTTATATTTAGTTTGCCCCCACCCATTTCCCGCGCTTGTCCTGTTAGTGCCATTAGGCTTTTTGTGGAAAGTGTGTGTGTTTGCTTTTCAATGTATTTTTGTCCTCATAATGTGTACGTACCGACTTTATATGCACCATATTGGAATCGTGGTTTATGGTTGTTTCCGCCATATTTGTGACGTCATGGGTCAAAGCAGATCGGCGGGATCGGACGCTTCCGTATTTCCGACAAAAGCAATTACATTCAAGAAAGGAGGGACCCCCGCAAACAATGACAAATTCACCTGTGGAGAACAAAAACTGGAAACAGTCAAACGCTACAAAAGCCTAGCAATTATAGTGCAGGTAACAGGCCGTTTTCCTAGCACATTGGAGATAGGGTACTAAGAGCAAAGAATGCAACTACCGAGATTAATAAACTGAATCTACTATCTGTAAGAACAGCTCTGAGATTATTTGACATAAAGGTTGCAACACGTGCATCAGACAGCTTACAATACGACTTACATGGAGACACCTCACACATTCAAAACCTCAAACGACTAGAGGGAGTCAAGGCAGCATGTATTTCACAATACAATCAAAACAGAGTAATCTACATCCTGTCAGACACGAACTACTTCACTGAAGGTTAGATTGCAGCTTATGACTTGATATAACCCCACAAAGCATCAGACTCCTGCAAGACATGCAGCACAAAGCAATAACAAGAGCAAATCACAACCCCACTGAGAGTTGTGAGTACACCATATGCAGAGGACCTTGCAATACATATAAAGTGTAAAGAAAGAACTTTGTCACTATCTCACTATGCAAATGATAACTTTGGTTAACTAATCAATACTTTGCACACGTCATGTTTCATAAAATCTTAATAGAACTTAGTGAAAATATCACTTTGTGGGGACGTAGAATCACCACTGGCTCTACCCCCCAATAATATCACGGCAAGAACAACTGTATCTTTGCCATAGCAGTTCTCGTAGTATGTACTCTATGCTACAGGCATTGTGTATACGCTGTGAGTATATAAAAGTATTCATATTAAGTGACGGGAGTGCAAGTTATTATTTATTGCCGTAATTACTGTGCCTGCTGGCCACTACCTACAACTTTATCTGTAAAGATTTATAGCATTTGATATTAACTTGTCCATAAAATTTGGTAGAAAAATTTCCTCACCTCAAGAATATTAAACGCACAAGTTCTGTTTCCAAAAGCTCTGTGTCAGATTTCTGAGCAATGACCTAGCATATGAAGCTATGAATTTCATCTGAAACCTTGACGATGTAGAGAAGAGACCTATCATCTGTGACAATTACGCCACAATAGAAACAATTACTTCCCACTCTAAACTGCTTTAGCAGTAACCGATAACTCAAGCATGTTGCTTCATGTGCTGCTGTAATAATCATGATACAGTGACCACCCACTGTCAACTGAAGACATAACTGTAGCACTAACAGAATAATATGTTAGGCCTACATTCTTATTGGATTTTAAATAAAACCAGTTCAAAAATAAATTAGACAACCTTTTTTACATTTTTCCAACATGTCTTTCTAGTCACATGGCAGTTTTACAACAGCTTCATTTTATCTTAGACTTAACAACTAGGCTGCAAGCTGACACCACAAAAAATTGCAAAATTTTGTCACATGCAAAATATAATACAAATACGTAAATTAAACCATGATGTTCTATCTTTCCTACAGCATAAAATAACTGTCGCAACAGCAGCATTTGACTGAAGTGTATTCAACAAGGAGGAAGACTCATAACTGTCTAGTAATTGCCTTAATTAACACTTTGTGGTACCTCAACTTCTAGATAATTTAATTTAAAGTATGGTTTCAGTTCTAAGAAAGAAAGAAATAATTTAAGAAGTATAAAAATGTATTAAGAAGTGACTTGCAGTAAAAAGAGTGGTCTTCCTACTTAAAGAGTATAAAATTTCGCAAAAAACTGTTACATGCTTTCACCTATAAATTTCCCATTCCCCTTTGTTGTTACAGTCGAAATGCACTTACTGGCAGGAGGAAGTTGTGGTGATGTGAAAGGTTTGTTCGAACTTTTGTGGATTGGTATTACTACAAAAACATTTGACTGAAACCTAAAACTGGTGCAGTACCAGCCTGGACACATTAGATAAAAACAGCAACTGCATATTTGAAGAGGAAAGGCAATGATTTTCTACTCATACACAAACATATATAATCCTAAAGTTCTTTAGAAATAAATCCTATAATTATCACTATTAGTGGATTAGCAACTGCATAATTTGTTGAACAGAAATAGCCTGCAGTGGCTGTGTCTGTCAGTGTATAACTTCACTCATTCCATATTCCTGAAGGCTATCCATGTTGAGATTTATGGAACACAAAGTATAAATGAATGAAAGCAGATCCATCAATCGACTAGGTTTGGAGGGTAGTGTCCCTCTATGAAAACTGTAGTAAATCCTTTGACACACAGGAGGAAAAATTCAGTCATGTAAATGGAAAATAAAAGATAAATCAGGAAATGGGTACTGAATCATTTGCCATTTTTACAACAACTTGCCAAGTGCGCTACCAAACAGTTCCTTTACTTGTATGTAAAATACATTATCTCCTAAACATATATTTTCAAAAGTGGTGCAATTAGGATATGGTCAATACACCGGAATCATTCCGGGTAATGCATTAAGCTTGAGACACAATCTGCTTTATTCACCACGGTCTTTCTGGTCCCTTTAATCCCACAAACCAACCACCACCGTCTTAAAAAACAAGTAGCCTATAGACTATTTGCACTTTGAATGAAAGTGTGAGTTGTACCAAAAAAATTGAATCATTCCCATTGAATAAAAAAGTAGTTTTCTCAAACAGTTGTAATCCATGAACTATCTGAATGTAGAATCACGTACTACCTATTTGCTGACCATATAAAGTAAGGAAGGGTACAGTTTAATATCACATCCACTTAAACAGCGTTTAAAGATGAAACATTCTCTTCCAATTGAGTGAGAATGCAAAACAAGAAGGCAATGTTCTCGTTGAAGGAAACACAAACAGTAGTGAATTACAAAAACCTAATTGAGAACTGTTAGATAAAAACTGAATCTCTCTAACACATGTCCAGTGCCATAACTAAGACACCCAAGAGGCTTTGATTCTTAATTTCAAAATAGTAATGTATTAAGAAAAACAATTATATCATTTATGCTGGAAAAAGAGGGCAGGATGATACCACTGTTGAATATAACCAACCAACATCATGGATAACAACATCTGCAACACCACTTCCTGCAGTGATTTTATATTTTCAACTTCGAGAATATTCAAAAGTTTTGTCATCTTTACTGAAGAGGTATACAACACCACAAATTTTTAAAGTGAACAAACTTTAGAAACGAAAGTTTTAAATTGTAAAGAACTGAAACATAGATAATCTGAATTCGTTGTGCACAAGTTTAATAAATTTATTTATTTGCAAAATTACGGTAATTGTCTGGAAACAAGACTTCAGACTATGTATGAAGTTAATAATGTTATTGTTATGGTTACATAATTATTACACAATTGTAGGTACTCTTAAATTATAATTTAGCGTTGTTATCAGGTGCAGCTCACGCAGTTATGTGCATATGAAGCGAAACTTTAGATGTCATACCTGTCTGTCTCGTTGATTTACGTAACGTGACAGCAAAACAAACTTCTATGAAGTGCATATTGTGTATGTTTTCTAAAGGACTACACACAAACACACACTCACCTTCAATTAAAACGTATTTTTCCCATTCACTTGAAGCACAATAATCGCTGAAAAAACGAAATCATTCATCTGTGCATTTAACATATGCACAACCTGATTTGGTGCAACACACTTATTAGTTTATTCTTATCTCAATACCCATTACATGGCACTTCCACAATGTATAGCGCAACAAGTGTAAGGTGAACTGACACAAAGAAGGAGCCACTGGAAGGCTGTTCTCTCTCTCTCTATTTTTTTTTTTTTCCCCCTCTTATACAAATTCACTCATACACACCACCACATAATGTCGCATTCTGCATCGCACCTTCAGAAGTTCAAAACATCATCATGAGAAACTCAAATATGTTGACAGAAAGATGTGAACGACAAATCAATACAAAGACTTCATTTCAGAAGAAATGCAACACTACACTTTCAGTCTATTGTCTCAGTTCAGAGGAACCACAATTAAAGTTAACCTTAGATTGCCCATAGCATTGTGCAATATTTTTATTGTGCAAGATTATTGACTGTCTATGAATAAGATTGAAAGTTGCTTCGTATATTGTCGGATCTCCTGCAAGTAGATTCTTATTGCTCAAACTGATTGTACTCAGTCTAATTTTGTATAACTTCGTCAGTTCACGTTTAGATACGTGCCTTTATAGTTTATTTATATATACGTCACGAGAGGTACTGTGGCTGCGCTCCTTTCAAAGATATACTTTGGCTTTCTCTAAGGCATCGATAGATGTCACTGTTGTCGGTAGCGTTGTGACTGCGGTAGTTTTAAAGCAGCAGTTCTTTATATGTTCATCTGGTTCATTAATTGCACATTTGGAAACTATTGCTGCCTTTTCTTTGGTTGCCCACCTCATATTCGCTATTTACATGGCGGTATGTAGCACGGTAACTACACTAGAAGCTTCCTCAGCAGTGAACAAATGTGTTGGTTGTGTGAAGTGCGTTCTAATTTGTACGAAGGAATACAATTCGCCGCCAGAAAAGTAAACTTTTTCCTTTACACTACAAGGTAACTGAAACAACGAGAAAAACAGCATCTAGAATGTGCCTGTACCAGGAGCAGAATGTATTTCGTCTGCATACGTTCTTTACCCGAAGACTTTCTTGTTTGGAAAAGGAGTCTCCTAAAATAACAAACTTGTGAAATTTCTTTTCTGCTTTATAAGTGGCTGACAGACGAAGTCACGTTTTAATTCTCTCTCACATGTGTCACTCTTTTTTATGTGTTGAGTCCTGAGTGGTAGTTTATTTTCACCAGATTCACTCGCTTTTCCATGTTTCATGCTTAATTTGTAAATAATTGACATTTAATACCAATAAATTGTACCTCTTTGGGAGATTCTCAAGGTACTAGTGTTCTGGAGCAGCATTTATTTACAGTAGATAAGTTATAATATGGTTATAATATAAAACACACGTAATTCGAGCTTACTAAAATCCAATACGACCTCACCCAGATGCTTCACGTGCTTCTATTTTCATATACATCACGGGAGCTACTATGGCTGCGCTCCTTTCAAAGTTACACTTTGGTTTTCTCGAAGGCATTTATAGATGACGCTGTTGTCAAGGTATCGTCGTGACGGCGGCAGCCATTCTAACATACGAATTAAAGCAGAAGGTCTGTATAATGTATGTGTTCAGTTGGTTCATTCATTTCGAATCTGGGAACTATTGCTGTCTTCTCTTTCTTTCGAAGTGACCTTCTGCCCACATCATACTCGTTATTTACATAGTGGTATGTAGTACGAATAATATTTAGGAAGATCCCCCAGCGCTAAATAAGTGTGTTGGTTGTGGGAAGTGTGTTCTAATTTGCGCAAAAATTACGAGTATTGTTGTACTTTCTTTCTTTGAAAGTGACAATCTGTCAACTAATTACTAGTTATTGACGTAGTGGTACTTATTACAGAAATTACTTAAGGAGAAGAATCCCCCAGTGATAAATAAATGTGTGGGTTGTGTGAAGAATGTTCTAATATGCGCGAAAAACTACAATCCATTGCCAGAAAAGTAAACTTCTTGCTGTCCTCTTGAAAGTAACTGAAACAACTAGAAAAAATATCAGCAGAAATATGACTGCATCATTACTAGAATATATTTCGTACACACATGTGCTTAATTTGAAGACGCTCTTGTTTGGAAAAGAAGTCTCCTTAAATAACTCGCGTCTAAATTATTTTTATACTTTATAGGCGGTTGACAGTGAGACAAAGTCACCTTTTAATTCTTTTTCACATGTGTTTGTCTTGTTTATGTTGTTTGTTATGACGATGAATGGTAAGTTTGTTTTTACCAGATAATCAATATGTTCTGAATATTCACTCTCACTTCGTATTTCATATTTAATTTGTAAATGACTGACAAGGACAAGTCACAGGAGCTGTCAGAAACTTGAAGATGAATGTTAAAATTTTTGCGGGTGACAGGACGCATAACTTTGAAAGGAGCGCAGCCATAGTTCCTCTTGTGATGTATTTACAAATATAGGCAAGTCGATGCTTCAGACAAAGCGTAACTTTGAAAGGAGCACAGCCACAGTACCTCTCGTAAGATGTATGTAGTTAAAGGCATGTCGTTTAGATGTATGCCAAATTGATAATTTTACACGATTTATTGTGTGCTGGACATAAAATTATGAAAAGCGCTTAGAAATCTGTTCAATGCGAGTTCATTTTGGAATTAGGCATATTGGAATTCTGTGGGGGTTTTTCAGCATGATGTGCTATCTATAGATGAGATACAACTTCTGGAAGATGAAAAAAACCGAATTTCAGAAATGCCTTTTTTGCTGTCATGGTTCCTAGTAAGGCCTAAAGCAGTTTTGCTAGTCTGATCAGGTATCGTTTTCCAAACGTCAGTTGTTTTACTAATATGGTGTCTGGAAATCAGCTGTTCTGGTAACCAATTCAGTGAGCACAATGGCAGTTTCTCTTCAGTTAAATATCAAAGGCAGATAAACTCTGTGTTCAGTCAAATATTTCTACTGTACAAAAGGCACACCGTCCTGAGTAGCCAAAAATGTTTCAAAACAAGACATAATGCGAAAACTCAGGCATGTTTCGAAATTATTGGCGTTTATATGGAAGCAAAAACGATTGTAGAAAAGGCGATACGCTATATCTATAAAGCCTAGTTTATATGACGGCACCAGGTTGCATGCATTGAACCAACTTTAGCTACACAAGTTGCCTGAGTATTGAGGTTTGGTCTGTCGGTTAAGTGCAAACAAACTGAAATATGAAGCGAGGGTGGGAGAAAATTGCTCGTGTTATGGATATCAATGCTCTGTATAGGTGTTTCTGGAATTTTAATGATGTCGACTGCACAAACAAGCAGCAACACGTTGTTGTGCTTGAGACGGTCCTACGTGATCTGAACATGGATTGGCGGAGAATATCTGAGCTACAGAGCCAAATTCATTTAATCAGGAGTACATATACAAATGAATTAAGAAAAATGTAGGCAAGCAAAACACCTCGCTGTGAAACAGCCAGCATGTACAGGACTAAAATTCCTTGGTTCGAGTTGGCCAATTCTTTTTTAAGGAAAATAATTCATAGAGAAAAGGCTGCAGAAATCTGGAAGGCTGAATTCTTTATTCAATGTTAAACTATTTAAAACACCACAGCAATGCCTCCCATTAACAAATTGTAGTACAGGTGATTAAAATAATTTCTAGAGTCTTCCAGCATAATTTCTTTCAGGAAGGTTGCTGAGCAACTGTCCTGACATCTTTTTTATCCAGTCATGGACCCAAACACTTTTCTTACCTTTTTTTTTAATCTTTTGTCATAAACAACTATTTCACGCAAACAAACATGAAAGCCGCCACAACTTGTACAGTTGCCAAAAAGTTTCATTTTGTATACGGCTATGGCATTTACAAACCAATGAAACTGAAGCGTACACTGGTGGTGCCGTGTCTACAGACATATACAAAACTATCTGCAAGCAACTTACTTCACACAACGAGTGCCACAAGCCGGTGGCGTCGTGTAAACCAGGCTTAAGGCCATCACACGCAATGATCAGTCTGCACAGACATAAACTGCTGTAAATGTGCTGTTCACTAAAGTACCGGTCTACCACATGCTCGCTATCTGTCGCTCTAGCAAAATAATAATAATAACAATAATAATAATAATAATATTTCGGCGGCAAGCTATTCCAATCTCACAACCTCAAAGTTTGTCTCACTTATTCAAAGATTCGTACTGGAGGAAACTGCATTATAGTGTGTGTAAAAAACAAAAAAATCAGAAGACGAAAACATGGATCAAAGTGGATTTGACAGTGTCTGGTTAAGCAGTTATTGCACATACATTTACTCTGTGAGTTGCGGAGTGAACCTGATGACTGGCATAATATTATTTGCAAGTGGAACGAACAATTATCTTTTGACGCTAATAACTCCTCGTAATACGGAAAAATACTTGTATGAGGGGAGCAATTCCCCCAGATGTGCAGCTTACGGTGATGTTAAGCTTCCTGGCAACAGGAAGAAGCTATAAGGATCCAAAAGTTTTTACTGCAATTTCTAAACAAGTATTGAGTAAAATCATGCGCAACACATGTGAAAGTATTTATGTTGTCTTGTAGGACTGTTTCATGAAGCCAGGTGAAGTACCTGACTTCTGTAGCATATCAATTCTGACAAAATGAATGGAATAGATATTAGTGTCAGTGGCGTTGAGAAACAGTATAAATCGTTAATATTAAACGAATCCCAAGGATCCAGTGGAATCCCTGTCACATTCTATACCCAATTTCTGGCTCAGTTAGCCTCTCTGTTAACTATAATCTACTGTAGACCCCTCAAACAAAAAACAATGACGAGTAGTTGCAAGAAAGCACAGATCTCACATGTCTACAATAAGGGAAGTATCGTGGAGTATGGCCACCACAGGTGGAATCGACAAAACTACCGTTCAGTATCCTTGACTGATTGTTGTAGAATCTTAGAACATGTACTGATCTCAAATGTAAGAAGATACATCGCAAACAGAATGAGCTCCTCCATACTAACTAGCATGGATACCGATAACATCGATCATGTGAAACCTAGTTTAATCTTCTCTCACATGACATACTGAAAGCTACATATCAACTTACTCAGGTAGCTGCAGTATTTCTTGATTACTGAAAAGCATTTGACCCAGGACCACATCTACACTTATTATCAGAAGTATGGTTATATGGTGTACCACCTGTTTTCTTGGATGGAGAGTCATCAATAGACGTAGAAGTAATGTCAGGTGTACTGCAGGAAGGTGTGTTGGTTCCCTTGCTGTTCGTGTTGTATATTGATGAACTTTTGGACAATATTAATAGCAACCTCACACTTTCTGCACGTCATACAGTTATCTATAATAAAATACAACCTGAAGGAATCTACACAAATATTCAGTCCGATCTTGATACAATTTCAAAGTGATGCAAATATTGGCAACTTACTATAAATGTTCATAAATGTAACATTGGCACTTCACACAATGGTAAAAAAGTATCCTATGACTTTAATATAAGTGAGTCACAGATGGAAATGGTAAACTTATACAAATACTTGCTTGTAACACTCTGTAGAGACATGAAATGGAACGATCACATGGGCTCAGTTGTATCTAAATCAGGAAGCAGATTTTGGTTTATGAGTAGACTACGAGGGAACTGCAATCAGTATACAAAGGAGATTGCTTACAAATCACCCGCAAGACCACTCTTAGAATACTGCTCCAGTGTGTGCGACCCACAGCATATAGCGCTAACAGGGAAACTGAATGTATGCAACAAATGATAGCATGAATGGTCACAAGCTTGTTTGACCTGTGGAAGAGTGTCAAAGGAATGAAAGATCTGAACTGGCAGACTCTTGAAGAAAGACATAAACTGTCTTGAGAAAGACTATTTACAAAAGTGCAATAAGCGGCTTTAAATGATGACTCTAGGAATACACTATAACTTCCTACATATTGCTCCCATAGAAATCGTGAGGATGATATTGGTTTTATTACAGCATGTACATTGGCATCTAAACAATTATTCTTCCTGTGACCTGTACATGAATGAAATGGGAAAAAACCCTAATAACTTGTAGAATGGGACATATCCTCTCCCATGCGCTTCACAGCGGTTTGCAGAGAATGGATGTAGATGTAGAATTTACAGATAATATCTTTCCAGTTTTAGACATATTTGAAACTCACTATATTCTTAGAAATTATTGGTGCGACCAATGAGCTATAGTTTAGTTTGTTTTTAAGTTGGGATTTTCAGTTCGTTCCCTCCAGTATACTAGCAACCCATTAAAGTCTTTAGCACCAGAACATAAACCCCATTCTGAACTCTAGACAGGGATTCATAATCTGTCTGCCTAGTTTTACTTCTAATGTTGTGGTAGTGGATTCCACAGTTCAACTCTGAAGCACTCCTGTTATGAACCACATATCATATTAGAAAAAAAGGTGTAAAATCCCTATGTCCCTGAAAGCACTCTTGCAGCATCTTCCATTATCAGCTTAACACAATGTTCTGACTGCACACTTCTTTAGGACAAATAGGGAGTACTTTTTTTGCTGCACCTTAACATAAGATTATGGCATAGGATAGTACTGAGTGAAAGTATGCTAGCAGTCCGTCGACACCAGGTCAAATAAATTTTGTTACTTTAGTTAACACAGAATACCACAACTAAGAATTCCAGAATGCATTTCATATGAAGACATTCACACAGTCCATCAACACCATGGAGGGGAACGGAATTAAACAGGACGTCTCCATCAAGATTTCTCAGGAAGAAAGTATTGACATCATTTGCTAACATCGGACGTTAGCGTATTTTCGTTGTACTTACTCATATTATAGTAGTGGTTTTCATCCTTTTGCGTTTTATTAGCCTCTGTTTTATTATTTTTGTAACAAACTGCAAATATTCCGTGGCAACTTGATTTTTTCTTCCGTTGAGTGGCCTTCCATAAGAGAGGCCAGATTTGTGAAAAGTGAAAATTATGTACGTTTTACAATACCTGAACAGAACTGCACCTATATGGGGTGTAAATAAGAACATAAATTGATGAATACATTTTCATTAAATAACCTTTTATTAAGTAAAAACATCAGCTCTAAGGAAGGGGAAAAGGCAGCATTTATGATGTGATTTGCTGTGTACGAAAAAATACCATAATGGACAAGGTAAACAGGCTCTATGTATTCCATTACAAATATTGTTTAATGTGTTTGTATGTATCCACATATTGCTCCCACAGGGATCATGAGAACTGGGGTAGACTAATTACAGCAGGCACAGAGGCATTTAAACGATCATTCATCCCACACTTCATACATGAATGGAGTGGGAAAAAGCCCTAATAACGGGCACTGTGGGACATTGATACATTACTACTAAGTAAATATATTTCAGAACTGAAATTTCTGAGATTTGATAGAAACCGCAAAATAATTTGTAATCGGGGAATGCATCACCAGATGGTGGCTGCATGTGTATTTTCATCTGCAATATGTACGAATCAACGCAAAAAAATCAGCCAATGCTTTATTCTGAGTTCAGCAAAAATCAGGATGTATAATATATTGAAACCACCATCATATTCAGTTAATTGTGGGCGCCTGTGTCCGACTAATCTAGACGGTACAATAACATCATTGAGAGAGAACAAATGACTGAATCACCCAACGTATGGCTTGCAAGAAAAATTCCACAATATACAAGAAATGACTGGTACAGATTTCTCAGTGATGTATTGCATAATATGCAATGATAGAATATGGTGAATGTTTTGTCATTATAGTCCACAAACAGTATGCCATATAATCTTCTGTTCCAGCCACATCTCTCTGAGAACAAGTCATATAAATTAAAAGACACAGTGAAATGTAGAGGTTTAAAATATAATTGAAACACAGAACAATTATGAGATTTTATTATATCAAGAAAACTTATATAATATTTTGGCAGAGATCTTTACAAGAGTGCTGCAGAATGGCTTACTAAGATAACACCTGAAAGAAGACTCTAACTAGATTATTCGAAACATCAGAAGGACAAAACCAGTGGTCAAACGAATTTAGTCTAGCATTTACATTTATCTTGTAGACATGAGGTTTTGACGATCGATACAGCAAAATAGGTGAGTAAATTCAGAAGAAATGCACAGGTGCATCCCTTACAAAGTTCCTGTATGAACAATTCATACATGCAAATTCTGGTAGACAAAATGTAATAGTACATGACCTCCTCAAAGGCTTGAAGGAACACAAAACACTGAACCCCTTCAGGTCTTCAACTGAATGTTAGGGGAAAAGCCATGATACCATGAGTTGCGTCATTTTCGTCTTAGAAAGTACTTTAGTATGTAATGGCAATAAATAATGGTTAAATATACATGTAGAGTACGGAATTCAGAAAGCATTACACATAGTAGAATCATACAACAATTTCAATCAATTATTTACACGTAATGTGATTCCTACACAAAGTTATCATTCATTTACAATTTTTAAAGTATTTACATCTTTATAGGTAACATAGGGATCCATCGATCAATCACTGACGCAAGTGATCAAAATTTTCAAGTGAAATACAGAGTGCTTCAAACAAATGATGAGCAACAACTTACTCAGTTGTGAATTACACATAATGTAACAGGTTTCAAGTAATTTTAATTTTAATATTGAAATTTTGCATTTTATTGTTTTGGACAAGTCTGCGTGCATGTTTTACTTTTTTCACGCATTCGTTTGCGCTTCATAGATGCAGTAATATTGTAGAGGACCTTGGAATCGATAGGTGGCGCGCATACTACGGTAACTTGCGCATGCGCGCCTGCGGCACTTTTACGTATAAATAGAGCGACTTGCACTAGCAATCTCCAGTGTCAAACACCCGCCTGAAGATGGCCGTAAGGTTGTCAGCCGAAATATCGTGGAAAGAAGTCGATGAGATCCGGCTGCAATCCCGAAATCTTGTGGAATATTCGATACGCCGGGAAATTTTCAAGAGTCACATTTGGGTATTGCTTGTACCCTTTCCTTGTATCTTATCCAGATCAGGCTCAATACCTGCCGGAGATATGATATGTCCTAAAAACTTGATCTGTTGTTCACCAAATTTCGACTTCTCAAAATTAGCTGTTACTCATTAATCAGAAAATCGTTGCAAAATTTTCCCTGAAAGTTGTATGTCCTTTTCCTAGTAAGGTGTGGCTAGTTCATCAACATAGACTTTGTCCAACAAACCCGACAAGATAACAGTGTCAAGGGCTGTAATAAACAAGCCAGAACTAACATACAGGCCGAGTGGAAGTCCCTTGAACTGATATGACAGTCCAGCGAAGACAAGTAGTATGCTTTCTAGCATTTTTTCACAACTGGATCTGTCAGTACGATGAACGAAGATCGAGTATCATTAGGAATTCCATCCCAAAAAAACTTTTGAAATAACACATTGAGAGATTCGTTACAGTAAGTGTCACGAGGAGCAACAGTCATGTAATAAACGTATCCCTCACAATGCCCAGTACACATGTCATCAGTAAATTTATTAGTTCATTCTTTTACTGTCCATCAAGACATTCAGACTCCTGATCCTTGGTATGAATTTTGCTTATATTGGGTAGATTGTCATTCACATCGACTGATACTGGTTCTGAATCGCAATTGGAAAAATCACCGACTGCCCCCAGCACATTTACATCAACTAAGGTAACTGACAGATCCTGGCAGAATCTGCCCTGACGTTCGTTGGTACGAATCCACTTTAATTCCACTTCCCTCTCATCAATAAATGAATAAGTAGGTTGCATGTTTCGTGTTGGACGTTGACATACGTATTCATCCAGCTTAGAAACTCAATCCCCACCAAGAAATGAACGGTTAGACCCTTAACCACTAAAAATGTGCCGTAACGGCAGAATTGTATGACCGTAGCGCACAGCGCCAGAGTCGCCGCGCTGTGCGCTTATCACGCGGAATGCTGACGGGAAATGCAATCTGAGTCGCGCGCCGTGGCGGGTACACAGCCACCGGCTACAAAGAACAGTCTGAGACCGGCCAGTTGCGAACATGCATCGCTCTCGACACAGTGATGACGGGTTACCAGACGCGCGTAATGCATTGTCGCACCGTCTTTATTAATAAACGGTAAAACTAAGTTTTCCGTGTTCCACATTCTGCACCACCCAGAACTACCGCCCACTAACAGCAAATGGCGCAGTAACATTTTACTCGGCCGTCCAAAAGACCCCGTTAGAAAAGTGGCGCCAGGTGTGGGATTATCTTCGGAAAACCTACAGTCCTGAAAAGTGCAGCGATGTGTAAACTTAACATCGGAGCATCTTCACGAGAACACAGCAAGCAGCAGCAGCAGCCAAGGACATCGTTCGACAACACTGGGACATCCAGCGTTGGAATTCAGGTTAGTCTACTCAGATTGGCTTAAAACGAAAGGCAGTTTTGGATTTTAAATTTCTCTGTATTAAGTGACAGGTATAGACTGCATTCAAAATGTTAGACGCAAACGCGAGTAACACGGTCGATCTCCAAACCGTTATAGAAGAACTATGAAGAGAGATTCAACAATTAAAAGCAGATAAAAGCGAGCGTAGCCTCCCAATTGATTTGTCACATGCGGCACTTCCGTTCCAATAAAGAATTTTTCGCTTTTGCCATCTGTACCAGTGTTCAGTGGAAAACCTGAGGAAGATGTGAAAGCATTTTTTCGGAAACTCGAAGGCGCAGCTCTGTTGGGTTCGTGGACTGATTCTGATAAGCTAGCAGTTGCTAAATTGAAAGTCCAAGGAGCCGCACAAGATTTCATTAGCACGGAGCTGATTTGCGTGAAAACAGAAGTTTACATTAATTTTAAAACGGTAGTGGTTGAGAGGTTCAAACGCAAAAAAGCAATCAGATTCTACCGTGAGTAACTTCATAGTTTGCGCATTCGGCGTGACGAATCTATCGAGCAATTCCCTGATAGAATCTGAAACATAAATGCTCAGACTTACGCGCTCGTAGAGGACGAAAATGAAAACCGGATCCAGATTTTCGAAGCCGATCAGAGAGCACTTGACACATTCATCTATGGGTTGTATGGAGAAGAAGTAAACAAAGGAGTCAGACTCCATGCTGTAAAACATTTCAAGAAGCAGTAGAGGCAGCTGTTGGTTTTGTCGAAGCATTGAGATGCCCAAATGATATGCGAAAATAAGAACGTCGCGCGCTCAACTCAAATGTGGAATATTACCGATGCAATAGGCCCGGTCACAAGCGCAAGGACTTTAAGGACAACAGGACCTGCCACAACTGTGGGATACAGCGTCACCTAGCGAGGAACTGTCGCAACAAAAAGAAACCAAATGTGAGCAGCAGTCAACTCGGCAGATCTTTAAACGAGTGCGGGATGTACGTGCCACCACAGCGTCCGCCCCTTGCCCAAGGCAGTGATTCCTGTTGGTGCAGCTGAAATTAATTCGATAATGACTTCATGATAGGTGCTGTTTATCGCGGAAAAAAATTACAATTACAACATGGAAAATCATTCTTCATTTCGCACTCAAAGGAGCCGAAATTCTGACGTCGAGGGACTGATCACACCAACCGACGCATCAGTTGGAACCCTACGGGTCGAAGTACAAATTAATTAATATCCATGAAAATATCATTAGCAGATCTTTCTAGAACTACACTCGACATACTATTTATTGCAATACTTGTGTCATCTGCAAACAAAACTAACTCTGCTTCTGGCAGTGTAACTGATGAGAGATCATTAATGTACACAAAAAAAGGAGTGGCCCTAAGATGGATCCTTGTGGGAGACCACATATAATTTCTTCCCATTCTAATGATGACTGATGACTTAATTCACTAGTCACTTGCACTGGCACCCTTTTATTCCCGTTAGCAAGGTATGACTTGAACCATTTTGCAGCACTGCCAATGACACCATAGAATTCTAATTTATTTAAAAAGGTATTGTGGTTCACACAATCAAATGCCTTTCACGAATCACAGAAAATACCTGCTGCTTGTAATTTGTTATTTAATTAATTAAGTACATTTTCACTGTAGGTGTAAATAGCCTTCTCAGCATTAGAACCCTTCAGAAATCCAAACTGTGATCTTGATAATATGTTGTTATGGTCAGATGGTTGAGAAGCTGCCTGTACATTACTTTTTCTAAAATTTTTGAGAATGCTGCAAAAGTGAAATTGGTCTGTAGTTTGATGGTATCTCTTTATCTCCTTTCTTGAATAGAGGCTTAACATCTGCATATTTTAGCCAGTCAAGAAACATCCCAGTTATAATTGACCAGTTACACAAGTAACTTAGAATTGTACTAAACTCACAAGAACATGCCTTAATTAACTTTGTTGATATTTCATCATAACCACTAGAATGCTTTGTTTATAATGATTTTATTATGGAAGTTATTTCTTTTGGTGAACTGAGTGACATATTCGTGTACCTGAAGCTATTTGTAAAGACTAGTTTCAGATATTCAAGGGCATTATTTACTGATCCTGACAATCCCATTCTATCAGAAACGGATATAAAGTACTTGTTAAATAGATTTGCCACACTATTCCCATTGATTACTAATGTGTCATCTACCCTTAATGCTATTTGCTCCTGTTCCTTTCTCGTTCTACCAGTCTCCTCTTTCACTATATCCCATATTGTTTTTATTTTGTTCCCTGACTTTGCTATCTTCTACTCGTAGTGCATTTGTTTAGATGTCTGAATTACTTTTTTTTGTATTTCACAGTATTCCTTGTATTTAGCTAAATCATCGGCATTGGAGCTATTCTTGGTCGGCAAATACATTTTCCTGTAAGGAAATCTTTATTCCTTGTGTAATCCATGGTTTTATTATAGACTTCTGTTTAATTTGAGTAACTTTTAGAGAAAAACAGTTTTCAAACATGGTACTGACATTGTTCATGAATGTGTTATATTTTTCATTCATGGCATGAACACTATAAACATCTTTCCAGTTCATATCTTTGAGCAGTTTTCTAAAACACTCAATTTTTGGTTGATTGACTACTGTCCTGTACTCAGATTTAGCAGTCTTGATAATCTGCTTAGAATTTACATCTAAAACAAGGAGCTGCATGTCATGATCTGATAGTCCATTTATTACATGTTTTATGATATGATTTTGTTCCTTTGATTTGTCTATAAAAATGTTATCAATGGCTGTCCTTGAGGATTTAGTGATCCTAGTTGGAAAGTTTACAGTGTGAGTTAGATTGAAAGACAATATTAACTGCAGTAAATGTTTACTGGAAGATTGTATTGGAAAATCTGTATTAAAGTCACCAGCAATCAAAAGTTCTTTGTTTCTTCATGTTAAATAACCCAAAAGAGCTTCTAGATGACTTATGAATAGATTATAATTTCCTGCAGGTGCTCGGTAAATGGTTACTATTATACACTTTGTACAGAAAGCAGATGGCAGTTATAAGATTCGAGGGACATGAAAGGGAAGCAGTGATTGGGGAGGGAGTGAGACAGGGTTGTAGCCTCTCCCTGATGCTATTCAATCTGTATATTGAGCAAGCAGTAAAGGAAACAAAAGAAAAGTTCGGAATAGGTATTAAAATCCATGGAGAAGAAATAAAAACTTTGAGCTCCGCTGATGACATTGTAATTGTGTCAGAGACAGCAAAGGACTTGGAAGAGCAGCTGAACGGAATGGACAGTGTGTTGAAAGGAGGGTATAAGATTAACATCAACAAAAGCAAAACGAGGATAATGGAATGTAGTCGAATTAAGTCGGGTGATGCTGAGGGAATTAGATTAGGAAATGAGACACTTAAAATAGTATGTATGGAAGTGAAACATGGACGATAAATAGTTTAGACAAGAAGAGAATAGAAGCTTTCGAAATGTGGTGCTACAGAAGAATGCTGAAGATTAGATGGGTAGATCACATAACTAATGAGGAGGTATTGAATAGAATTGGGGAGAAGAGGAGTTTGTGCCGCAACTTGACTAGAAGAAGGGATCGGTTGGTAGGACATGTTCTGAGGCATCAAGGGATAACCAATTTAGTACTGAAGGGCGGGGTGGAGGGTAAAAATCGTAGAGGAGACCAAGAGATGAATACACTAAGCAGATTGAGAAGGATGTAGGTTGCAGTAGGTACTGGGAGAGGAAGAAGTTTGCACAAGATAGAGTTGCATGGAAAGCTGCATCAAACCAGTCCCAGGACTGAAGACCACAACACCAACAACAACAATATAGGATCTGTTATGGAACTCTACTTCTGTTGCACATGCTTCTAGATGCTGCTCTAAATAGAATTTATTAATGTCAATGTTCTTGAAATAATGGCAGTTTTTAATAAATGTGGCAACTGCTCCTCCATCCATATCTACTCTGTAGAATTAGGAAGCTAGCTTAAATCCTGAAATGTCAGTGGTCACTTGATGTTCAGAGAGGCAGATTATGTCAATTTGGTTAGATGAATTCATTTCATCAATAGAAATGAATAGTTCTTTGACTTTATTTATGAGTCCCAGAATGTTCTGGTGTAATAAAGATAACTGATACTGCATACTAATGGGATTATAACTGCTTTATCGAAGCTGAACTGGCCGTTTCTGATTACTTTCTGTTAAACATTGCTGGCCGGAGTGGCCGAGCAGTTCTAGGTGCTTCACTCTGGAACTGCGCAACCGCTACATTCGCAGGTTCGAATCCTGCCTCGGGCATGGATGTATGTGATGTTCTTAGGTTGGTTAGGTTTAAGTAGTTCTAAGTTCTAGGGGACTGATACCCTCAGATGTTAAGTCCCATAGCGCTCAGAGCCATTTGAACCATTTTGTTAAACATTGTTAAAATGGAGGCTGTATGCTAAAATCTGACTCCTGTTCATCTGTTTTCTCAAACTGAGTGTGTCTGCCAATCTCTCTTAAAACTCGTTTTCTTTCCCCCTTCCCTATCCTAAGAAAGGCATCCCTCTGACACCTGTGACCGCTGGTATTTTGCCACTTGTGACAGTGTCCGCCCTTAAGTTTTCTGCAATCAACCCAGACAGTTTTCCCTTCCCTTTCCTATTGAGGTGAAGGCCATGCCTAGTGTAGTTCCATCTATCGATAGCACCCACAGGAATCAAACCAATATGGGACCCTATATCCATCCTAATCAGCCACTCCAAGTTCACCCTCCCGACGGAGGAGTTCAAATGAGGCCAATCATGGCATCTCAACACAGACACAAATCCCACACTTGTATGCTTCGTTGCTGATGCTATCTTCACCAGGTCACTCTCTATTGAATATTCAGAGTCTCTGTCAATGCTGTTTCCCGGATCACCCACTATAACCACGGCATCGTCCGTTTTGAAATCATTGCACAAAGAACTTACATCCTCTGCTACCTGACTCAGGTCTGCAGTAGGCTTGAAAAAGTTTGTGACCTGGTACTCTGGACCTAGATTTTCCTGTAGTAGTTGGCCAACACCTCTACCATGGAAGCTACCTAACAACAGAACTTTCTTTCTCTTTACAAATTTCCCTACCTTTTTCAAGTCCGTGAAAGCTTGTTGTGCCCTTTCTACAGCTTCAGCTACGTGAGGCTCATCTGATTCTGACTGAGGCAACAGGTCAAATCTATTTTAAAGATTTATGACAAAACTGTCTGATGCTCTCCTTTGCCTCTTCCCCCTATTACCTGTTGCCACTTCCCACCTCTGTTCACCCTTCTCCCTCTTTAACTTGTCCAGATCCTACCTTGCCTTGTCTAAGTCAGCTTGAAGAGCTGCAATTTTCCCTCCCCATGCCAGTAATTTCCTATCTCTACTGCAGATCCTACAATACCACTGGTGAGCCTCATTTATGTCCCCTTTTCCCATGCCACTACATTCGCCCCAATGAAAGAAACTACAGCACCCATCACACCACACCCCAGAACTAACGATCCTATGGCATGTCACACACTTCTCACTCATGATAAAAAAAGAAGTCGTATAAACTGATTTAAGTACTGACTAATAAGAATAAATTAATTTTAAAGCAGTTAATTGTATATTTGTAAATGTTAATCCTTTTAAATACAAATTGGATGTTTATATTTAACATGAAATGGAAAGTAATTTTAAGCATCCTCCACATTTCTGGCATATAGGTCATATTACACGTATATTTCGTAAATATTGGAATTCTATTTATCATTTATACTCTCGTGTTTCGTTTACTACTTATTTATTTAACTCTGAAATGCCCACTGGGAACATTTATTTTCATTCAATGGGATTGTTTAAGTATCGTTTCGAACTGTAAGTAAATAGCGGTTTTAGATTTCATGTCCCTGAGACTAACCATTATGGGATTTTGTCCTCCATTTGTGATCTGACCAAAATCTCTGGAGGTAATTATGACATTACAATAACATCGATGATCAGTGGCAGACGACATTATAGTTGTTGTTGTTGTTGTGGTCTTCAGTCCTGAGACTGGTTTGATGCAGCTCTCCATGCTACTCTATCCTGTGCAAGCTTTTTCATCTCCCAGTACCTACTGCAACCTACATCCTTCTGAATCTGTTTAGTGTATTCATCTCTTGGTCTCCCTCTACGATTTTTACCATCCACGCTGCCCTCCAATACTAAATTGGTGATCCCTTGATGCCTCAGAACATGTCCTACCAACCGATCCCTTCTTCTGGTCAAGTTGTGCCACAAACTTCTCTTCTCCCCAATCCTATTCAATACTTCCTCATTAGTTATGTGATCTACCCATCTAATCTTCAGCATTCTTCTGTAGCACCACATTTCGAAAGCTTCTATTCTCTTTTTGTCCAAACTATTTATCGTCCATGTTTCACTTCCATACATGGCTACACTCCATACGAATACTTTCAGAAATGACTTCCTGACACTTAAATCAATACTGGATGTTAACAAATTTCTCTTCTTCAGAAACGCTTTCCTTGCCATTGTCAGCCTACATTTTATATCCTCTCTACTTCGACCATCATCAGTTATTTTGCTCCCCAAATAGCAAAACTCCTTTACTACTTTAAGTGCCTCATTTCCTAATCTAATTCCCTCAGCATCACCCGACTTAATTAGACTACATTCCATTATCCTTGTTTTGCTTTTGTTGATGTTCATCTTATATCCTCCTTTCAAGACACTGTCCATTCCATTCAACTGCTCTTCCAAGTCCTTTGCTGTCTCTGACAGAATTACAATGTCATCGGCGAACCTCAAAGTTTTTATTTCTTCTCCATGAATTTTAATACCTACTCCGAATTTTTCTTTTGTTTCCTTTACTGCTTGCTCAATATACAGATTGAACAACATCGGGGAGAGGCTACAACCCTGTCTTACTCCCTTCCCAACCACTGCTTCCCTTTCATGTCCCTCGACTCTTATAACTGCCATCTGGTTTCTGTACAAATTGTAAATAGCCTTTCGCTCCCTGTATTTTACCCCTGCCACCTTTAGAATTTGAAAGAGAGTATTCCAGTCAACATTGTCAAAAGCTTTCTCTAAGTCTACAAATGCTAGAAACGTAGGTTTGCCTTTCCTTAATCTTTCTTCTAAGATAAGTCGTAAGGTCAGTATTGCCTCATGTGTTCCAGTGTTTCTACGGAATCCAAACTGATCTTCCCCGAGGTTGGCTTCTACTAGTTTTTCCATTCGTCTGTAAAGAATTCGTGTTAGTATTTTGCAGCTGTGACTTATTAAGCTGATAGTTCGGGAATTTTCACATTTGTCAACACCTGCTTTCTTTGGGATTGGAATTATTATATTCGTCTTGAAGTCTGAGGGTATTTCGCCTTTTTCATACATCTTGCTCACCAGATGGTAGAGTTTTATCAGGACTGGCTCTCCCACGGCCGTCAGTAGTTCCAATGGAATATTGTCTACTCCGGGGGCCTTGTTTCGACTCAGGTCTTTCAGTGCTCTGTCAAACTCTTCACGCAGTATCATATCTCCCATTTCATCTTCATCTACATCCTCTTCCATTTCCATAATATTGTCCTCAAGTACATCGCCCTTGTATAGACCCTCTATATACTCCTTCCACCTTTCTGCTTTCCCTTCTTTGCTTAGAACTGGGTTTCCATCTGAGCTCTTGATATTCATACAAGTCGTTCTCTTATCTCCAAAGGTCTCTTTAATTTTCCTGTAGGCGGTATCTATCTTACCCCTAGTGAGATAGGCCTCTACATCCTTACATTTGTCCTCTAGCCATCCCTGCTTAGCCATTTTGCACTTCCTGTCGATCTCATTTTTGAGACGTTTGCATTCCTTTTTGCCTGTTTCACTTACTGCATTTTTATATTTTCTCCTTTCATCAATTAAATTCAATATTTCTTCTGTTACCCAAGGATTTCTACTAGCCCTCGTCTTTTTACCTACTTGATCCTCTGCTGCCTTCACTACTTCATCCCTCAAAGCTACCCATTCTTCTTCTACTGTATTTATTTCCCCCATTCCTGTCAATTGCTCCCTTATGCTCTCCCTGAATCTCTGTACAACCTCTGGTTCTTTTAGTTTATCCAGGTCCCATCTCCTTAAATTCCCACCTTTTTGCAGTTTCTTCAGTTTTAATCTACAGTTCATAACCAATAGATTGTGGTCAGAGTCCACATCTGCCCCTGGAAATGTCTTACAATTTAAAACCTGGTTCCTAAATCTCTGTCTTACCATTATATAATCTATCTGATACCTTTTAGTATCTCCAGGGTTCTTCCATGTATACAACCTTCTTTCATGATTCTTAAACCAAGTGTTAGTTATGATTATGTTGTGCTCTGTGCAAAATTCGACCAGGCGGCTTCCTCTTTCATTTCTGTCCCCCAATCCATATTCACCTACTATGTTTCCTTCTCTCCCTTTTCCTACACTCGAATTCCAGTCACCCATGACTATTAAATTTTCGTCTCCCTTCACAATCTGAATAATTTCTTTTATTTCATCATACATTTCTTCAATTTCTTCGTCATCTGCAGAGCTAGTTGGCATATAAACTTGTACTACTGTAGTAGGCTTGGGCTTCGTATCTATCTTGGCCACAATAATGCGTTCACTATGCTGTTTGTAGTAGCTTACCCGCATTCCTATTTTCCTATTCATTATTAAACCTACTCCTGCATTACCCTTATTTGATTTTGTGTTTATAACCCTGTAGTCGCCTGACCAGAAGTCTTGTTCCTCCTGCCACCGAACTTCACTAATTCCCACTATATCTAACTTCAACCTATCCATTTCCCTTTTTAAATTTTCTAACCTACCTGCCCGATTAAGGGATCTGACATTCCACGCTCCGATCCGTAGAACGCCAGTTTTCTTTCTCCTGATAACGACATCCTCTTGAGTAGTCCCCGCCCGGAGATCCGAATGGGGGACTATTTTACCTCCGGAATATTTTACCCAAGAGGACGCCATCATCATGTAATCATACAGTAAAGCTGCATGCCCTCGGGAAAAATTACGGCTGTAGTTTCCCCTTGCTTTCAGCCGTTCGCAGTACCAGCACAGCAAGGCCGTTTTGGTTATTGTTACAAGGCCAGATCAGTCAATCATCCAGACTGTTGCCCTTGCAACTACTGAAAAGGCTGCTGCCCCTCTTCAGGAACCACACGTTTGTCTGGCCTCTCAACAGATACCCCTCCGTTGTGGTTGCACCTATGGTACGGCTATCTGTATCGCTGAGGCACGCAAGCCTCCCCACCAACGGCAAGGTCCATGGTTCATGGGGGGGGGACGACATTATAGACATTATAGACGACATTATAGAGGCTCTTTAAAATAATGCAAAGATACTATTTCCACATGTTGGTTATTTTTGCTGTACAAAGCTGTATTGAAAGTGTGAGATATATATCAGACAGGATCATAATCTTAAACCTGAGATTCCAAAAAGAAACACTAAAAGTAATCCAGATTTATGCACCTCAAGTGGGATGTAGCGAAGAAGAGAAGATATACTTTGAAAATGTGTTAGAAAACCATTTAGCGAGTGCTAATATAGTGATGGGAGATTTTAATGCACAGATAGGCAAAGACAGAAAGGGATTTGAGCAAGTATTGGGATGTTTTGGATATGGAGGCAGAAATGAAGAAGGGGAAATACTCCTGGATTTGAGCCAGAGGAATGGAATGAAAATAGCAAACTGCTGGTTTATGAAGAGAGAAAGTCATGTTATCACCAGATACAGTTTGGATGGAAGAACCAAGAGTGTAATTGATTATATTCTAGTAGATAGGGAATGGGGAGAGAAAGCAACAATTGTGGAGGTAATTCCAAGTGTGAGTGTAGATGGAGACCATAGATTACTGGTGGGACAATGGAAAATGAATCAGTGTGTGAAAAATAGAAAACAGGAGAAAGTGATGAGGCTATGGGATTGGAAATTGAAGGAGAGTGAATGTGCTGAGAAGTACAACGAATTAATCACACAAAAATTTCCAAAAGAAGTTTTCTGCGATGTAGAAAAAGAATGGAGTTTATTCAAAGACACTTTAGTTGAAGCAGCACAAATAGTATGTGGTAGAACATCTGAAAAGGAAAAGGTAAGACAGACAAGTTGGTGGGATGATACCACAATCCAAACAGTTAGAAGAACAAATGGAGCATGGAGAAAGTGATGGAAAACTAAAAATAACGAAGACCATAAAATATATAGAGGGAAAAGAAGAAGTGCAAAGAAATAGTGGAAACAACAAGGGAAAAGGCATGGGAAGAGTTTACAAAAAATCTTGAAGAAGATGTGAAGCGCAATAAGAGAATGTTCTCTAAAATGATGAAAAATAAAAGGAAGGCTCCTGAAGTATCAGTAAAGATGGAAACAGAGGACGGTACCATGACTGAAGATCCAGAGAATATAAAAAATCTCTGGAAAGAACATTTTAAGATGCTGTTAAACACTGAGGAGCTGATACATGAGGAAACAACAAATAATGGAAAAATTGAGAGAAGTTGGGAGACAGAATTAGGACAAATTACACGGAAAGAAATGGAAAAATCTGTGAAGAAAACCCCAGGACCTGATGAAGTATCAGTCGACATGATAGAGCAGCAGGTCCAGTGGCAATGCAGTGGCTGTATAGAGTACTATCAAGTGTGAGGAGAAATAGTACAATACCTGACGATTGGAGAACAGGAGACATTGTTCCCATCTTCAAGAAAGGCATTAAAAGACTTTGTAGAAACTACAGAGGAATAACCCTTATGAGTCATACAGCCAAGATTTTTGAAAGAATTTTACTAAATCGAATAAGTGAAAAGATGGAAAAGGAGCTGAGTGAAGAACAGCAAGGGTTTAGGAAAGGAAGAACCACAATCGACCTGATATTTTCTATCCGTCAAATGATGGAAATAAGTTGGGAGTATAACAAAAGGGTGATAATGATTTTTATAGACATAGAAAAGGCATATGACCCAGCTAACAGTGAAAGACTCTGGGAAGAAATGAAGAAGATAGATATAGAAGATGGATACATTAATGTAATAAAGACAATGTACAGAGGACACAATTGTAGAATTAAACACCACTGGAGAACTCTGAATACTTCGAAATAAGCAAGGAAGTATTGTATCTCCTGCACTTTTTAATGTTGTGATGGAGGAAATGAATAGGGCAGTTAAAGATATAGTAAAAGAAAAAGACGAAAAGATGATTTTTGCAGATGATATGGTAATAAGGGGTGATAAAGAGGTAGATGTACAGTTACAGCTTGATGTGTGGAAGGAAATAATGAAAAGGTATGGATTAAAAATAAATAAAGATAAGAGTGAAGTAATGGTATTTGGAAGAGAGAAAGGGATCAACGGAAATATTACATTGAATGGAGAACCCCCCAAAGTGGTAGAAAGTTTCACTTATTTAGGGAGTGAAATATCTAGGAATGGAAGAATAACTAACGAAATTAATAGGAGGTTAGAGAAGGGACGCAATTTCTACCAAACAATAAGACACCTGGTTTGGAATAAGGAAGTTTCAGAAAAAGCCAAACTCCTTATGTATAAGAATTATTACTTCCCTATTGTCACCTATGGTGGAGAAACACGGACAATGACAGAAAAGGACTGGAGCAGAATGCAAGCAGGGGAAATGAAATTTCTCAGAGCAGTTAAGGGAAAAACAAGAATGGACAGAGTAAGGAACATAGAGATTAGAAACGACCTTAAACAAGAAAGTATGAGAGAAGAAATTGAAAAAAAAAAAAGAGATTAAGATGGTATGGGCATGTTAAGAGGATGCATGGGCAGAGACTCCCCAAATTATGGAAGAACTAAAGATGGATGGGAAAAGACCTAGAGGGCGCCCAAGAACCCGGTGGAAAATGGGAGTGAGAATATCTGTTGAAAGGAGAGGTGTGACCTGGCAGCAAGTGGAGGAAGAAAAGTGGTGGGAGGACCGAGCCAAATGGAGAGGACTCGTCAGTACCCAGACCTGGCAGTAGCTGGAGCGGGATCCGGATATAGGTTATTTTTGCAGGAAGTCAATATGCTTACTGTAGTGTCGGCAGACTTGTCAACACTACGCACACTAATTGAAAGAGGCGGCCAAGATGCACGCGCTAACTCACGCAGGCGGGCGTTAGGTCTGAAACAGGATACGTAATGAATGCTATAAAGAAAAGTACGTAGCTTCTGGAATACTTAACTTTAATCCATCATTTGTATACAGCGTTCTTGATGATATAAGTGAGACTCTCTGTAGATAAATGCAATATAATGCTAATGGCGCCTTGCTAAGTCGTAGCCATGGACTTAGCTGAAGGCTATTCTAACTACCTCTCGGCAAATGAGAGAAAGGCTTCTTCAGTGTGCATCGCTAGCTAAGTCGTCCGTACAACTGGGGCGAGTGCTAGTCCGTCTCTCGAGACCTGCCGTGTGGTGGCGCTCGGTCTGCGATCACTGACAGTGGCGACACGCGGGTCCGACATGTACTAATGGACCGCGGCCGATTTAAAGCTACCACCTAGCAAGTGTGGTGGCTGGCGGTGACACCACACTTACATAGTGTATCAATGTGCCAAATGTCTTACAAGAATTTTCTGTGGAATTAAAATACAATAGTTATATTTGCTCAAAAACAGCGACATTTAGCCATACAAAATAGTTTTAGAATT
This sequence comes from Schistocerca serialis cubense, assembly GCF_023864345.2. Lineage (NCBI taxonomy): Eukaryota > Metazoa > Arthropoda > Insecta > Orthoptera > Acrididae > Schistocerca > Schistocerca serialis. The sequence continues at coordinate 411,862,324 of NC_064640.1, read as the reverse complement.
CCAGAATATGGGAAAGTTGTAGAAATCGTTGTTATTTTGGACGAACTACTTTGTGTGTCGAAATATAGCGGAAGCAGTGCAAGTGCTGAGGGGCCCAGACATATGTTGCTTGGGGTCTTTACTCTTTACCGTTGGGGCAGCGCTGGAGTGTGAATGTGACTAGTTAACTGAAATAAAGTGATTTGTTTTAAAACAGTGGCTTTTTATTTAGCCCAGACAGCTGTATTAAGTGAACAAATTTCACATAACGGTAGTATTGGCCAGATCCTAAGGGAAATCGTCCGTAGAGGGAGTCAGTAAGTTAATAGAAAACAACAACGAGATTTTTCGTAGTGAGCAGGGCCGTTTAGCGTTATAGGTCGACGGTCCATTCCTTTCTGTTGACGTCTACTGCGATTCGGCCTCAAAGAAACCTATTTCTTCTACCGATCCTGTCTGGTACAGGTTCCATACAGAGGAACAATGTTCAAGAACTGGCTGAATGTGGGTTTTTGTAAGCTACCACCTTCGTGGGTGGACTATACTTCCTGAGAGATTTTCCAGTTAATCTCAGTGCGGCAGCTGACTTACCTGAGATTAGTTTTATGATGTCACTCCATTTTAAAACGCTCCATATGCAGACACCCATATACTGTTACAGTGATTGTTCTGAAACTGTGTAATCATCAAATAATGGATCTTTTCGTCTGTTTATGTTGAGGGTCAATTGCAAATCATTGCACCAAGCCGGCCGGAGTGGCCGAGCGGTTCTAGGAGCTACAGTCTGGAACCGTGCGATCGTTACGGTCGCAGGTTCGAATCCTGCCTCGGGCATGGATGTGTGTGATGTCCTTAGGTTAGTTAGGTTTAAGTAGTTCTAAGTTCTAGGGGACTGATGACCTCAGAAGTTAAGTCCCATTGTGCTCAGAGCCATTTGAACCATTGCACCAAGGGTCGATCCTCTGTTGATCTTCCTGCATTCTGCTACAGTTTTACAGTGTTTCGACTTCTGTGTATATAGCAACACCATTCGTGGACACCCTCATGGAACTTCTTACATTATCCACTAGGTCATTTATATGCATTGTTAAAAGTGATGGTCGTCTTATGCACTCTTGGTGTAAGTCCAAATTTACTTTTACATTTGAAGCCTTCACTCTGTTGTATTCTGTGTGCTAGGAACTCTTCGACCTAATGGTCTGAAAATCTGTACTCTTGTATTTTGTTCGTTGGGTAAATGCTCTGAAAACCTTCTGGAAATACAGAAACACACCACCGACTAGGATTCCGATATTATTGCCTTCTTGGTCTTGTGAAGGAACAGGGCGACCAATGTTACACACGATCGTTGTTTGCGGAGTCAATGTTGATTTCTACAGACGAAATTTTAAGCCTCCAGACAAATCGTAGTGCATGAGCATAAAGCGTGTTCCAAAATCATTCAACAAGCTGACGTCAGCGTTATAGACTTGTAGTTTTGTGCATGTGTTTGGCGACCCTTCTTGAAAATGGGAAGGATCAGTGCATGTTTCCAATTATAAGGAGTACTTCGCACCTCTAGCAGTCTACAGTACACTGATACTAGAGAAGGCGTAGGTTCTTCCTCATACTGTACTTAGAACTGTGTAAGTATCCCCTCAGGTCCAGTGTCCTTTCCTCTGTTGAACAATTTCTGTTGATTTTCTATACTGCGAAAACTTACTTCGATATCTATAATTCTGACCTTCATGCAATTATTCGGAGGAGAAACTGTACTAAGATCTTCCTCAGTGAAATAATTATGGAAAAAGGAATTTATAGTTTTGCCTTATCTCTGTTCCTCCATTTCAATGGAATTGTGGTCGCAGAGTCTTGACAAATGACTTTGATCCATTTACTGATTTAACATAAGACCAAAACTTGTTAAAATTTTCTGTCAACGTATATAGAATTATACTTTCAAGTTCACTGAACGCTGCACACGTGGCTCTCCGTACATTAATTTGGCTTCACTTGTCACAAAACAGCACAGACAAGTCTGAGGTGTGATGCACAGCACTTTTGGACTTTGACCATTTTTACTCAACAATTTCAATCTCAGAGATGAATACTTACATTACCACTCAGCTAATCTTAAATCTGTTTCTTGTCACACATGCTAAGTAAGATAATCGTCCTACCTCTATTACATGTTGTAATGTCACTACCCAGTCTCTGAGCAAAAGTAATGAATCTTTAACAAAAATAATAAGAAGTAGTGAGGAGGCCACCATTGCATTAGCAGCCACAGGCAGGCAGTCGGAGTGTGGCGACATTTGGGTAAAAAAACACGCATGTAATGGGGTTGCAAGGTGAGACTAGCTGCACTCAGCGGAAAAAAGCACTGCACAGTGGTAATGATCGTAGCAGGTCATCACCACACCAGGGCAAGTCTTTTGTTATGACCGACCAGTGGCAGCCACGTGTTCAGGACTAGACTGCACCAGCCACAATCGGCAGTAAGGTATTCATGCGACTGGGTGCCACAGTACCGCCGATCTTCTGTCTATGCCAGCTGTGGCCAACGCTGATTTTCTAGTGAAACTTGGTTCCCCATCCCCAAACGCCATTCGACTCCTGCCAGAGAGCAGTGAGTTGAAACTCACACACAGCTGTCTTCATGCACCGCTGTGTCATTTGTGAGGAGCTGAGTGGTACAGGGCTCCAAGCCAATGTGCGAAGTAGGATCCACTGACATTAACGACCATGGCCTCCAGAGGCTGCCAGCCGACCACATGCCTGCTGTCAATATTGCACGGCACCAGCTCCGTATCCATGTTGGAAGCCATCATCCGTACATCAGCTGCAGACAAGGACAACAGAGGGATGTTTGTTAACCTCTCTGACTCGCCGTAAGGCATGTGCTAATATTAAATAAAGTCATTATTTATTGTTACGAATGTTTCCCCCAGGCCCTCCAGTCCATCATCACCATCACTTACTCCTCTGGGTGCAGCAGCACTCTCCAAAGTGGTATCCAAGATGTCATCACCAGTAGGCAGTGATCAGAGTGGTGTCAGCAGGGGATCTTCGAGTCTGTTATCACATCGTTTGGTGACAGCAAGGGGAGCAGCAATACGTACAGTCGCCACCTGTGGATGAACAACATGACTCGACTACTGCAGAGGCATAGTTTCATCGACACATGCTGAGATGTGTGCCGTCTTTTTGTTATATTTTTTTCGACTGCGAGTGTCATGGCAAGACTGTGGGTTTTGCAAGGGGTTGGGTTGCACTTATAACTTCAGTAAGTGACGAGTGAGCTCAAACGGTATTTTGAGGATGTGTAAATATAAGTGTTGGTTTTAACCTGCTTAATATAGGCAATATGGGTGTCATGAGCGAGAGGTGTTGTCTATTATTGAATAGAATAAGCTGTTAACCATGAGTAGAGATTCGAGAGGTGAAGTTAAGTTTGGTCGTTGCTCCAATGTGTAGTAGTATTTATGAGTAGCCACTCCAGCGACAGTATTTAAGTTATAGTTAGGAATAATATGATAGTATTACAGTTAAGTGTTCTCAAATTTTGATTTTCTTTAGTGTAGAGCAAGGAGTGCGGCTCGGTACCTAAGAATGTAAGGCAGTGAGGAGTGCTAGGACAGTGGTATGTTTTAAAATTGAAACAAATGAGCCCTCGGTCACAATTTTTTAGTGTTATAAACCAGGTTTCAACACTTCTAAGAGTGCCTTCATCAGAATTTAGACATTTAAAGTGGTCTTTAACATAATTACAAATTTACAGGAAGCAAAATTTTTTATATAAAAATGTGTAAGTACTGACTAACAATACAAGAGAAAGACAGTACTTACATGTCACATATAAAATAAATAACAGGCCAGGAGGGCTTTAGTCACAAAATATTTAAAAGGAATGTGTGAAGGCGAGCCTCTAGGGGCTGCCCATACCTGTACAGCCACAGGATGTCCGAGTCCGTTGCAACCTGTGGCTGTAAAGGTATGAGTAGCCGTTAGAGGCTCGCCTTCATACATTCCTTTTAAATATTTTGTGACTAAAGCCCTCCTGGCCTGTTATTCATTTTATATGTGACATGTAAGTACTGTCTCTGTCTTGTATTGTTAGTCAGTACTTACACATTTTTGTATAAAAAATTTTGCTTCCTGTAAATTTGTAATTATGTTAAAGACCACTTTAAATGTCTAAATTCTGATGAAGGCATTCTTAGAAGTGTTGAAACCTGATTAATAACACTAAAAAATTGTGACCGAGGGCTCATTTGTTTCAATTTTAGTTTATAAACGGTCACTAAACCAAGCAGCCATGTTCAAAACTTTGCTATGTTTTAGTTTTTTTTCTCTCAGTTATGACTGTGTGACTGATAGGAGGTAATCATATAACGGTCAGTACCACAGGCAGCAGGGTTGTCGATGCCGCAAGTGGCTGCCAGGGAGGAGGTATTGGGAATCTTAGGAGTCGAAGTAGATAAGTTAAAAGCGGAAATGATGAAGCGGGATAAGAGATTAGAAGTATTTTATGCTAAGATAAACTAAATAGCTTATCACAAAACTCCAGCGCCAGCGTATAGGGAGAAGATACAGAGAAAGCATGAAGACTGGATAATGGAAAGTGGGCATCGGGATGTGAGGAATATGTTGATCATGGAGAGAATGGAAACAAGAAATGAGAAGAATCAGAGAAGAGGTGGAAGGCGGAAGTTAAATTGAGAGCAGTAGGATTGTGGATGGTTTACCTGTTCCTGTAGAAAGGTCATCTACCGTTACTGAAGTTGAGTCTGTCCGTTCTTAGAAGATTTAAATAGTTGCAAATAGCGACGAAACACAAGTTCCTGAGAGTTTACATGAGGCACGGGATAATGACGTTGAAGTTAAGATAAGTCATGTAGATGTACCAGCTCGATATCCAGTGGAATTGTGAGGAATGTGGGCTGTACCGAAGTGACTAAGTGGGAGGATGGCAACGTGGGTTATCTAAGAGTAGGTGTATCGGCCCCGTTGGGTGATAATGGGTGTTGTGTTAAGGCCAGACAGTCTGGACCAGATACACAGGGAAGTGCATGTGACAGTGATTTTTGCGTCGTCCAAAGTGGAACTACAGACGATGTTGCGGTTTTTGATAGTACAGAGAATGTGCAAGAAGTAGTCGATAGCTGTGTTGCAGATGTTGTGGCAGAAACGGTACAGACACATACATTTCCTAAAAAGCAGCATGTGTAGAGGAAGAGGAAATGAGAGGCTGAATCTGTTGAAGAGTGTATGCCAAAGGTTCAGAATGTGACGTGGACACAAGTACTAGGTCACAGCCTTGCAGGACAAGCAGGTGACGTGTGCAACAACCTGTCTACAGCACAGCCAACGTCTGATGTATGCAGCAACTATGACATGGGTGAAGGATGCAACAGAAGTCTGAAAATAAACGTTCTGACTGAACATCGTACTAAAGTTGAGCTTCAATGACAGAGAGCTGTTGCCAGTGTAGAGCTGTCAGTAGGAGTGTCTATTGTACAAGACAAACAAGCTAAAGCATGTACAAATACATTAAGGAGTAATTCGCTTGGTGCCACCAGGCACCAGGAAGTAGTTTTGGATGAGCAGGAGTACTGGAATATGTTTTGTAATATTTGAGTTAATGAGTAGGGTGAGGAACGCTTGAGAGATGTTGTGAGACTAAACAGCATTAGCAAGGGTCAGAAATAAGTTTATGGAGCTTGTGAAGATTAATATAGTACTTGTGTAGAGTTGAGTGTAGTCAATTTACTAGCATGTACTTGTTTTAGAGATTTAGGGAAAAGATGATTGCAATAGAGAACCAGGCCTCACCAAGATCCAAGGGGCCAGATCTTCTCCATGGGGGGGGGGGGGGGGGGGAGGGGCGTGTAATGTATCGCTACCCAGTCTATGAGCAAAAGTAATAAATCTTCAGCAAAAGTAATAAGAAGCAGTCGAATGGCTGCCATGAAGTATTGTATTAGCAACCACAGGCAGACAGCTGTAGTGTGGTGACATACACATAAGGGTTTGGGAGATGAGATCAGCTATGCTCAGTAGAAAACTGCACCACACAACAGTAATGACTGTAGCAGGTGGATCAATGGTAAAAATGTAAATGTCGTGTGACTAGGGCCTCCCGTTGGGTAGACCGTTCTCCGGGTGCAAGTCTTTGGTTTGACGCCACTTCGGCGACTTGCACGTTGATGGGGATGAAATAATGATGATTAGGACAAGACAACACCCAGTCTCTGAGGGGAGGAAATCTTCGACCCAGCTGGGAATCGAACCCGGGCCCTTAGGATTGACATTGTGTCACACTGACCACTTAGTTACCGTAGGTGGACAGATAAATGCTGCTGCATCAGGCAAGTATCTTGTTATGGGTGATATGGCTAGGTGCTGGATTTCAGTGAAACATTTGCATGTGTGAGGAGCATAAAACAGTCTGAATTTTGAGGCAGAAGCAATATTCGTTGCTGGAGTCCAGCAGCAACATCACAAAGCCAGGGCTAAGCTGGACACTGAGACAACTGGACATCACCATCAGTAGCCATGGTTTCGAGGATGGGCTGCACAAGCTGCCATCAGCACAAAGTTCTTCACGGGACTTGGTGCCAAATCACCGCTGACCTGCTGTCCATGCCTGCTGCCACCGATGGTGAATTGCTAGTGGGACGTGGTGACTCAGTGTCAGCCACCATCCTACTCCTGTCAGAGGGCAGCAAGTTCCGTGCACAGCTGTCTCCACACATTACTGCAGTGACACGTGGGGAGCTGAAAGGTCGCTAAGGCTCCACGCCACCAAGGGATGTAGGACGCCAATGATGTCGACGACAACGGCCTCCACAGGTTGCCGGCCTACCACTGATCTGCCATCAGCATCGCAGGATACCAGATCAGCAACCAGGGCAGAAGCTGCTGCTTATACAGCAGCGTCGGCCAGGGATAACAAGGGAGGCGTGTTTGTATCGCAGAGGCATGATATATCATTTACTGCAACTAAATAAGTCAGTCTTTACTGTCAACAATGTTTCCACTGAGCCCTCCAGCTTGTCACTGTCACTACTCACCCCTCCAAGTGCAACTTCATTCTTAAATATCTACACCACCTGACAAAAAAGTGAAACACCGAAAAGAGGAAGAGGAAACGAAATCAAACTTCACAGGTTGAGAGAGTATGTGATGTAATTTATGTGATTACAAAATAGAATCAAATTTACAATGAACTCGGCAGTATCAGCCCTCTTACCAGTATGACCTGGACACAGGCACAGATTTGGTTGAGAAGGGAGTCGCAAAGCTGTTTTACCCTCTCCTGAGTCAAGCTGTCCCATATCCTGCGTACTGGCCATGGGGCAGACCTGAAGCCTGAGCTGGTTCCACAAATTTTCTGTCCGTGACAGATCTGGGGAGCTTGGTAGCTGGCTACAGAAGTAAATAAGCGTCATGCACACAGTTCATAGAGACACATGCCATGTATGGTCGAGCATGTCCTTCTGCTGAAAACTGGCGCTGGACTGCTGTCGTATGAGAGGTAGTACACAAGGACATAGGAGACCCACGATGTACTCTTTGCGCCATCAGAGTTCTCTCAATCACTGCCAGACCTGACCTGAGGTTATACCTAATGGCTCCACACAGCATGATGCGAGGAGTAACACCATAATGCCTCTACTAAACACTGGGAGAATTGACACCTTCTTAGGTCGCTATCATACTTGCGAGCTATGGTCATCTGTGGTAGTGCAGAACGACGATTCATCGATGAACACAATGTGATGCTTTTCATCAGTACTCCATGCTTGCTCCAATGACAACCATTTGTATTGTGGTGTTAATACAGCCTACACTGGGGATGATAATTCCGTAGTCCAATTGCTGTTGGTCGTCGACCAATGGCATGGATTGACACAGAATGTTGCAGGGAGTTCGTCAATTATTCTCATATGACAAGGTCAGTGCGAACTGGATTAAAAATGATTGGTGAACAATATGACGATTTCCAGACAAGTTCAGTTAGGCCGTCAGCGAGATCGCACCGCTAGTTCCTGCTACTACTAAGGCAAGTACACCGTTCGCTTGTTACAAATTTCTACGAGCTTCAAACAGGAGTAGTGCAGTAATGGATAGTAACTGTGATTGTTGCGTACAGATGCGAGCTGAGCTGGCGACCCTTCGCTCACAGTTTCAGGCTGCGTTGGCTTCCATCACACAGCGTGAGGCTGCTGCCAAGGGGCTGACGCGGGGATGCGAGAGACGTCGAGCACGTTCCACGTGTCCTCCGATCGCTCCACTGCTGTGACCTCACCGGTTACTGCCTGCACTGAGGTTGACCCCTCACCTGTGGTCGAGTGGGAGACCATTCCAAAGTCTGGCAGGCAGCGAAAAACTTTCTGTGGGGCCGATTGTAGGGCCTCCCCAGTTCGTTTGACGAACAAGTTTTGGGCGTTATCTGTGACTGACGATGTCTCTGAGCCGGACGCACTCGTCCACCCTGTTCCAGAGGAAGCTTCTCGGCCCGCAAGGTCTGGGCATTCACGGAGGCTGGGTTTGCTGGTAGTTGGGAGCTCCAACGTTAGGCGCATAATGGGGCCCCTTAGGAACATGGCTGCTAAGGAGGGGAAGGAAGCCTGTGTGCCCTCTGTGTGCATTCCAGGGGGAGTCATTCCGGGAAAGGGTGCTTCTGGATGCTATGAAGAGTACAGGGTGCAGCTAACTGCAGGTGGTGGCTCATGTCGGTACCAATGACGTGTGTTGCTTTGGGTCGGAGCGGATTCTGTCTGGTTTCGGGCGGCTGGCGGAAATGGCAAAGACTGCCAGTCTTGCTTCCGAGATTAAGGCGGAGCTCACCATCTGCAGCATCGTCGATAGAACCGACTGTAGTCCTTTGGTGCAGAGCCGAGTGGAGGATCTGAATCAGAGGCTCAGGCAGTTCTGTGACCGTTTAGGCTGCAGATTCCTTGACTTGCGCCATCAGGTGGTGGGTTTCCTGGCTCCACTTAATAGGTCAGGAGTCCACTACACACAGGAGGCGGCTACACGGGTAGCGGGGGTTGTGTGGAAGGGACTGGGCGGTTTTTTAGGTTAGAGGGTCTCAGGAAACCACAGAATGGACGTCCGTCAGAAAGTGGGCAGGTAAAACACAGTAAGGTATTGTAGAAACTATTGGTATTGTAGTTGTAATTTGTCTTAGCTGTGTTGGGAAAGAACCAGAGCTCCAAGCACTAATAGAAAGCACTGAAGCTCAAACAGTTGTAGGTACAGAGAGCTGGATAAAGCCGGAAATAAGTTCAGCCGAAATGTATTCAAACGATCTAACAGTGTTCAGAAAGGATAGATTAAATACAGTTGGTGGTGGAATATTTATTGCTGTCAGAGGTAGTTTGCCTTGTAGCGAAATTGAAGTAGATAGTTCATGTGAAATAGTATGGGTAGAGGTTATACTTGACAATCGGACTAAACTATTAATTGGATCGATTTACCGACCCCCGACTCAGAAGACATAGTTGCTGAACAGTTCAAAGAAAACTTGAGTCTCATTTCAAATAAGTACTCCGCTCATACAATTATAGTCGGTGGTGACTTCAATCTACCCTCGATATTCCAGAAAAATCATTTCTCAGAAAATTACTTTGAACAATTAGTTCATGAGCCCACTCGAAGCGTAAATGGTTACGAAAGCATACTTGACCTTTGAGCAACAAATAATCCTGGACAAATAGTGAGTGTTGTGACGAATACAGGGATTAGCGACTACAAGGCAGTTACTGCTAGGCTGAGTACCGTAACATCTACAACCATCAAAAAGAAACGCAAAGTATATCTATTTAAAAAAGCTGATAAAAATGCACTTGACGCCTTTTTAGGAGACAGTCTTCACTCCTTCCGATGTGATCATGTAAGTGTATAAAAGTTGTGGAATGTTTTCAGAGAGATAGTATCAAGAGCAATTGAGTGACATATACCACATAAATTAATAAGTGATGATACTGATCCCCCATGGTACACAAAACGGGTCATATCGTTGTTGCAGAAGCAACGAAAAAAAGAATGCCAAATTTAAAAGAACGCAAAATCCCCAAGACTGGAAAAGTTTTACAGAAGTTCGAAATATGGTGCGCACTTCAATGCGAGATGCTTTTAATAATTTCCACAATGAAATTCTGTTTCGAAATCTGGCAGAAAACCCTAAGAGATTCTGGTCATACATAAAGCACACCAGTGGCAAGACACAATCAATACCTTCACTGCGCGATAACAACGGTGAAGTCACTGATGACAGTGCCACTAAAGCAGAGTTATGAAACACTGTTTTCCGAAACTCCTTCACCAAAGAAGACGAAGTAAATATCCTGACTCCCAATCAAGAACAACTGCCAAGATGAGAAACATAGAAGTAGATATCCTCGGTGTAACAAAGGAGCACAAATCACTTAATAAAGGCAAGTCCTCCGGTCCAAATTGTATACCAGTCAGGTTCCTCTCAGAGTATGCTGATAAAATAGCTCCATATTTAGCAATATATACAACCACTCCCTCATAGAAAGATCCACACCTAAAGACTGGAAAATTGCTCAAGTCACACCAATACACAAAAAGGTATCACTAACGTCGATTTGCAGTAGGGTTTTGGAACATATACTGTATTCGAACATTATGAAGTACTTCGAAGAAAACGATTTATTGACATATAGTCAGCACGGATTCAGAAAATATCGTTCGTGTGAAACGCAACTAGCTCTTTATACTCATGAAGTAATAAGTGCTATCGACAGGGGATGTCAAATTGATTCCATATTTTTAGATTTCCAGAAGGCTTTCGTGATTGCCTGTCAGAAAGGTCGCAGTTCGTAGTAATAGACGGAAAGTCATAGAGTACAACAGAAGTAATATCCGGCGTTCCCCAAGGAAATGTTACAGGCCCTCTATTGTTCCTGATCTATATTAACGACATAGGAAACAGTCTGATAGCCGTCTTAGATTGTTTGCTGATAATGCTGTAATTTACCGTCTTGTAAAGTCATCAGATGATCAAAACGACTTGCGAAATGGTTTAGATAAGATATCTGTTTGGTGCGAAAAGTGGCAATTGACCCTGAATAAAGAAAAGTGCGAAGTTATTCACATGAGTAGTAAAAGAAATCAGCTAAATTTCGATTACGCGAGAACTCACACAAATCTGAGGGCTGTAATTTCAACTAAATACTTAGGGATTACAATTACAAATAACCTAAATTGGAACGATCACATAGATAATATTGTGTGTAGGGCAAACCAAAGACTGCGCTTCATTGGCAGAACACGTAGAAGGTGCAACAGGTCTACCAAAGAGACTGCTTATACTACGCTTGTCCGCCCTATTCTGGAGTACTGCTGTGCGGTGTGGGATCCACATCAGGTGACACTGACGGATGACATCGAAAAAGTACAAAGAAGGGCAGCTCGTTTTGTACTATCGCGAAATTGGGAAGATAGTGTCACAGACATGATACGTGAACTGGAGTGGCAATCATTAAAACAAAGGCGTTTTTCGTTGCGACGTGATCTTCTCATGAAATTTCAGTCACCAGTTTTCTCCTGTTGGGACCCACATACATAGGGAGAAATGATCATCACGATAAAATAAGAGAAAACAGGGCTCGCGCGGAAAAATTTAAGTGCTTGTTTCTCCCGCGTGCCTTTCGAGAGTGGAACGGTAGAGAGACAGCATGAAGGTGGTTCATTGAACCCTCTGCCAGGCACTTTATTGTGAATAGCAGAGTAATCTCGTAGATGTAGATGTAGAAACTTGACAATGAGTAGCCTGCCATCATGTTCCCATGCAGTCCAATATCAGACCACTGTCATATCCGAATGCCCCATGAATGTGGATGTTGCACCATTCGACCAGTCGGCCAAATGGAGACCCACAATTAAGCTCCTTTCAAACTCTGCCAGGAACTGTCGGCTGTTGATCAATCTGAGGTGCTGGCATGGTCAAACTTCGCTGCTGGATTGTACACTATCTTGCATTTTGACCTGTCTGCTTACAGATAGTGTGTGACCTCGTCGCAGTTTGCATCCAATTCACAATCAGTGAGGATCAAATCCGCGGTTTCTTAATGTGTATGCCGCGCAGAATAGTCACGTGGTCTCAGGCGTCTTGTCACGGCCCGCGCGGCTCCCACTGTAGGAGGCTCGAGTGCTCCCCCTGGCATGGATCTGTGTATCGTCCTTAGCGTAAGATAGATTAAATAGTGTGTAAGCTTAGGGACCGATGACCTCGGCAGTTTGGTCCCATAAGACCTTACCACAAATTTCCAAAATTAATGTGTATGACCCTATACTGAACTCACAAAAGCGACTCACACTGTATGTCTCCATCTAAGTTATCAGGCATTACTGTAAATATTAATATCTATTTTTTTACTTTGTGGCAAGCCTTTATGATTAAGTCATTGCCTATTAAACAAATGCAAAATTTTGCAACAGTAATCAAAATAGTTCATGATCTCTATGCCTTCACTAATTACAGTATAGACATGTATGGCAACTGTGTTTTATAGGAATTGTCCTGTACTTTCCGCTGTTGCAGTAGGAATTAATGTAGCTCTAATTAGTTTCGAATTACAGGCAAATGTATGCAAATTTATAAACAATTAATTAAAAATGACGATTAAAAATATACATCTTACAAACTAAATGTTGTAGTGGTGTGTAACCACGTCTGCCAATACACACTTCCTTGCTGCTAGTACAGCTGTCTTGGATAAAATGGTATGCTGATTTTAATCTAAAGTTCATTTAAAAATCTTTCACAGGTTCATTGATTACGTCATTGATACGCGAATAGCTCACGCAGTTCGCATTGATGAGAGCCACAGACTGATAGCTTGATCCCTTCTGAGTAGTAAACTTGTAAAAGTTATTAATTATTTACTGGATTACGGTTAAACAAATTTACTCGGCGCTGTAGTTTTCCACGCATTTTATCTTCAGAGCACTTCTGCATACCAAAAGAATTCTCTTTATTTCCTGTTAAAAATGATGTATTACGCTTTTCTGTACTTATAATAGTTGGTGCTGCACATGCACAAATGTGAGCAATATAAATCAGCAAAGGTCTGGTCTGAGACCCTTAAGGTTTGCAAGATGGTTAGGCTTGGAATACTGTGAAGAAGGCCAGTTGGCGCTTTGTGCACTAATGAAATAGCATTAGCAAGACATACTCGTTACAACTGAATCATCTTCTCCCCAGACATGGCGAGGACAGTGGATGCAGCATGCAGCATTGGAGCACACGAATTTGTCCACCTCAGCAGATCCTCAAGGCTATTGTCTCTGTTGCAACCACACCTCGATACCATTCAGGCGTAACATTTACAGTGGTGTCGACCACCGGATCGTAGACTACTTGTTAGTAGGGCACTCTCCTGCTCTTGTGGACATCAAAGCTGGGTGCCTGAGTAAACTCCAGCAGCTCTGTGTGCAATGTCGATCACAGTGCAGAGTTGCTGCACGACCTGTCCACTAGAGATAGGCTCTGAACGTCATTGTCTACTCACAAATGCAAGTTGGGGGCAGCAGCCTTTAGCGTTTCTACCACATATAGCGACAGCTCGATGGAGTACCAAACATCATCAGTTCAGCTCTCAGCAAGCCTGAGGTAGAAGTCTCAAAACTCTATGTCAATTAATGGATGTTGGCAGCTCACAGCGAACAGGTTTGGCAGACCAGGCAGGGAGCAATCTCGAAGGTAGAAGTCATTTGGCGAGTCCTCAGCACCAGGTCACAGGGTCTGCATCACATGGTAACTCAATAGGATATGGGCTTGAAGCCTGAGTATTTATTGCTGTCTGTCGGAGGCAATGGTGTTATGTCTTGCTGAGGATGACCAAATGCTCCTCATTTTCTGGTCTCATCAGTGTTGTTTGTCGCATCATGGTATCAAATAGTGAATTTCTATCCTTCAGCTTGATGCTTTCCCACAATGTCAGTGAGCTCAAAGTGTTCTTGTGAAACATCTTCTCGTTCTTGCAGTATCATGCTGTACTGTCAGAATGACATTATGATCCCTCTTCAGTGAGGTCATGTTGCTGAATTAGCGATTGAGACTTGTCGCTTGACGATGGTGAATCAATTGCTTCCGGGGTGTAGCAAAGCATTTGTTGTAGTATCGACTCCCCGCCTGTTTGTTATTCTGATTGCTGCATCGCGCACTGGTCTGGTTTGGCTTGGTTTAGTGTTGGCTAGAGAAAACTTTAAGAAAAAAATGTTCAAATGTGTGTGAAATCTTATGGGACTTAACTGCTAAGGTCATCAGTCCCTAAGCTTACACACTACTTAACCTAAATTATCCTAACGACAAACACACACGTCCATGCCCGAGGGATGACTCGAACCTCCGCCGGGACCAGCCGCACAGTCTGCAGCGCCCGAGACCGCTCGGCTAATCCCGCCTGGCAAACTTTAAGAAAATTTTACATTTGCCCATGACATCTTCCTGTGAAACACCAAACCTACCCACTGTGATCGCTATTTGGCGAATATGACGTCACGTCCAGAGTATTCAAATCTGACAGGAGGACATGAATTCTCGACCATGCAGCTCTACCAGTCATGCCTATAGCCACCCACCACAGATGCATTTGCCTGGTCCTCATGTATGCAAACCAAGTGCTGTGTCCATGAAAAATGAAACACCAGAGTTCAGATATAGCAAATTGTGTCACGAGTGGTGATATTTCAGGAGATGAATGTGGACATATTTCCATTCTGCACAGACTACAGGTATCATAAAAAAAAACGCTTTGAGGTGTAACATTTGACTTAACATAGATAATCGATAGGATTCCCCAAAACGACTTTCTTTCCATAATTTTTTCTTGTCATTTTGCACATACGATTTCTATGGAATTCATCAAGGAGAGGCGACAAAATTTTGCACAGGTCTTTGATTCAGGTATGGAAACGGCGATTATGGGTGGCCTGTACCCATGGTTCATTACCTGTAGCATGATAGGCAAGATCCCACAGAATTATTTTTTAAACTGTCTCGTATTTTTTCTGCAAATGTCAGTTTCTTCTTATTAGATGAAGCAGAATGTGTTGTCATTATTTAAGACATCTTATATACTCCAAAATCAAAGATTCTAACACATCCAGTGGCAGATGGTTGATCCTATGTACACACACCTGGCTTGAGCTCTATGCCATGTGACAAGGCTAATCACAATCATGCATAACGATGGTTACATATATCAAAATTATTGGACTTTAATTAGGTACAGGTGACTCACACAATATATCAGTAGGAGGGAGACTGCTCTCCTCGAGTACCATCCTTATGTGCTATCTGGATGATATAGTACGATCTAAAAGTTCCTGGATGGGTTAATGTGACATGGATATTAGATGGGTTGGTAACTGGATGGGGTAATATAGCTGAGTGGTACACAGACAGGATAGTACAGGATATTGCTGCTTGCTGTTGGGTGGCACAAGAATGACAGCCTCCCTCCTACAGATGTATTGTATTGTTCACCTGTATATACTTTACTACTAATCTGTTCGATTAATATCGTTCTGGTATTGCTTGATTGTGGTTCACCTTATCACATGGTAAACAGCACACATCAAGTGTGTATGTATAGGATCAACTGTCTGCCACAGGAGGTGTTACAATCCCAGATTTTATAGTATAAGAGGCCCTAAACATGGTTTCATCTAATAAGTAGAAAGTGCAGTTTGCAGAAAAAAATTTCTGAGTTAGTTTACAAAGTGAGTGCATGGGATTTTTGTCTATCATGATACAAGTAATGGTCCAAGATAACAGTCATTCTCATAGGCATATTGAAGACATGTTCAAAATTTTCTCACCTGTACTGGATGAATGACGTATTACTCATATGTGGAAAAGGTTTCCAGAAAAAAACTAATGGAAAGAAAGTATTCAGGGGGGAAATTACTGACTATCTGTGCTGAGTCATATATTAGGCTTCAAAATGCTTCCATGTACTAATTGTAGCCTGTGCAGAATGGAAATACATCCGCACTCATCTCTGGAAATAATACTGCTGTGCAGTTTAACACATGTCGTGTGAAACGTCACCACCAATTCTCTGGGTTAGCTGAGCATAAAAATAGTACATATTAAGTGAGTCTAGTAGTTTTCAAATGATTGGTCTTTAGCTATGGGAAAGGAAGATAGGAGGATCAGAGATTAACGTTCTGCCAACAGTGCAGCCATTAGACACATAGCACAAGTTCAGATTATGAAATTGGCTGTACCCTTTACAAAGAAATCATCCTAGCATCTGCGGGGTGCAGCTTGCAGAAACCATGGATAATTTAAATCTGGATGCCCAGACGGCGATTTCAACTGTCATCCTCCTGAATTCAATGCCAATATGCAAGCCACTGCACCATCTCGTTTGATCATTAGCTATTAAGCAATTGATAGACAAGCTCAGCAAAGCTGGATTATTCGGAAATGCTAATGGAGATCAAACCAAGTGTCTCCATTGTGGTGGGTGCTTGAAAGATTGAAAAGAAATGCATGATCCATGGTCTGAAAATGCTCTGTGGTTTTGCAAGTGTTTGTTCATGATTCCTGTGAAAGGTAAAGATTTTGCAAATAGCCTACTATACAGCAGAGTAACGATGTATTAATTACAGTGGGGGATGCACCTAATATTAAACATACTCCAAATTTTCAGGAAGCTGTAACTGTTGTCAGTCATAGAGCATGAAGTGTCTCATTAATTGAACAGCATGTGAGGCTCACCTGTGTAGAATTTGTTCCCTTGAAGAGATGAAAGTGCTATTCTTTCCGTGCAGACACAGTGTTGTTTGCATTAACTGTGCACCTTCCATTTCATTGTGCTGTGAGCTGGAATCCTATTTTAGCTTGAGTAAGAGCATTTTTGTCGTAATAAATTCAGTATCAATGAATATTTTTAATATATGAAACGTTGAACTGCATTATTTCTACATGTCATTTTGTCGGATTTGATAATGAACTGCTAAGTCCAACAACAATTAAAAGTGTAGACACTGCTACGTGTCACTCTTTGAAATTGCAACAGTGGAACGGTGAAGTTACATCTCAGGTAAAAAACATGTGGTATGTCTGTCGTGTTTATAGGAGTAATATTAGTAGAGTTAGGTAGGCCAGACATACATGCACTTATACATTCCTCCCCATTTTTCATGTTTCAGCTCACACTCGCTAACATCACTGAAGAGCACTTTGACATATGGTCGTCATCTATAAAGTCTCTGTATGGTGATCCATATTGTAGCATATAAGTCATGTAGATTCATAGCACGTGGATGCTTTAAATATATGCACTGACGGGTCTTGAAATGTTAATTTCAACAAAATCACCCCACACACGTCGATGATGGATACACTGTTGCTGCCAAAGATATCAAAGCCTGAAGAGAATTACTAGTGACACACAAGTGGATTTCTGCGATGGGCCAGAACCACAGCCAAGTTCAACAGATATTTTTGACAGGTCTTGCCCACCGGTCTCAGGCCCAGCATTAACCACTAACATGTAGGCCACGGCCATCGGTTCTAGTTTGTCAGATCTGACCAGAAGTCGGGTCCGTTCGTGTGTGGCATAATCGGCGTATTTTCACGAGTAATCCGTGGACCCAGGACTGTAGTGCATGTTTGACAGCCCAGGAGCCACAGGTGAAGCATTTCAGAAGTTGCGTCTGTCTCCCAGCAAGTACATTGTAAAGTACAACTTTTTATAGGCCACGTATTGTAGTACATTTTCACATTTCGAAATTCGTTTGTATCTTCAGGAGAAAGTACAGACGATACCAGTTAGAAAATTCTGGCAGACGTTAGCAGTTTGTAAGCTATGTACACTTATATTACTGGAAAGAAAAATCGCACAAAATAGGTGAAAAATAAATTTCTGAAAGGCAATATTTCAATCATATATGTCTAATTCAGAGTCCCAGAGATACTGAAGCTGATGACTTCAAGAATTACTTACAAATGAGCCCTTATGATTTCAATGCACTTTTACATGAGTACTTTTAAATTTTTGTTAGCACTCAATAGTTGATATATATAGCACGCAGTGCAGCAGATTCTAGTTTAATTCTATTTTTTATATTTAGAAATATTGGATTCCATGCTACAGAAACAAGACACTATAATACATGAAAGCTGCCATGTTTAGTTGTTTAGCTACTGTGTTTGAGTTATGAGGTTTAGAAATTCACAACAAGGATTGCACCACAAACGTTTAGGCGTATGATTCTCAAAACATGGCGTATCATTTATAAGACCTTGCAGGATAAATGTATGAAGGTAGGCATAACAATGTACTAAAAATTAGAAATTTCAATGTACTTTCATTAAGCAGTGAATATAGAGAAATAATATAAGTACAACAAAGATTACATATTCAAGGAGGAAAGTATTAACCAAATCCCTTGTCAATATAGAAAAACTGTGAAAGAATCAATGTTGCACAAATTTGAACACAACAAAAAGTTAATAGGAGAACAAAATTTTTCGTAGGAGAATGAAAACTGATTTATCCACGGTTGCCCAAAACTAATTATCTGTGGATGAAGAAGTTGATAGTTTAGTAATGGTGATCCATTAGATATACAGTGTGAGTGATGAGTAGTTGTGGTAACACAAACACTGCTTGGCTGGTGATTCGTTGAGTTATGACTTTTTAAATTAGCACCTCTGGAAGAATTTTCAGAGAATTGTTCATTTTATGCAACTTCGCCAAAATGTAGTTTCTAACTGCACTACAGTCAACTGTGCTTGTAGACTGCGTGCTGAGGTTTGCAGTAAATGTGTCGAGGTCTTTGCTTATAGCTTTGGTTTTCATCTTATTTTTCTGTCGTATTTTGAAAAACTGGAAAACGAAAGAACAGACGTGTATGAGACTAAAGAACATGCTTTTCAATACATTTTTTGTTCCAGAGGAAACAGAAAAAACAAAAACGAAAAGATAAGGCTCATAAGTTCACAAAGAAATAGGAGGTGTACACTCTGGAGATGTGGTAATGGGAAATGCATTTTTGTGAAACCGAGAAACATTGGAGCACTCTATTATATTAATAAGAAGTTTTACAGTGTTATTTTGATGACTATTAATGCTGACTATGAGTTTATTTTTGTTGACGTGGGAAAGGAAGGAAGAATGTCAGATGGAAGTGACATTGAGGCTACGATGTATTACGTGCGCTTACAAAGACGAATACTAAATTTACCAACTAAAGAAGAGACAAAAGAAGGATGAAAAGAAGGATGAAACTTCGCATTTTTCGGAGATGCAGCATCTCTTTTGCATACGAACAATTTCAAGCCATATTCTCAGCGGAATTTCAGTCATGAGAGTCGTGTCTTCAACTACATATTCTCTCGTGCAGGAAATTTTCTAGAAAATGATTTTGGGCTAATGGCTTCTAGATTTCATATCATATGTGCTACCATTAGCATCGGACCTCAAAATATTATATATGCTGTTACGGCAGTGTGTACACCGCATAATTTTTTGATGCATTCACGTGCTGCATATTGTAATTCTTAGACTGACTGACTGACTGATAAAATTCCGTCACTCACGCGGAAGAGCCTGGCTCGTGGAGCGCTGATACTGAAAAAGGACCTATAGTAAACCACCATAGCTCAATTACCTCCTTTGGACCCCATGAACGGGCGAGAGCAGTACGTGCTTTATTACGACAATAAAGTAAAAGGGTCCGGACAGGTTGAAATGATAAAGAAAGGAAAAGCTTAACTTTGTACTTTCCCTGGTCTTAATTCTTTATAAGCTAACTACAAGAATATCTTTAGTTTAATATGGTACTTAGTTGCAGATGTAAAGTATGTTTGTGGGTATAATGTAGTGTATTTCAGATGAAAGCTGACTGTAATCAAATATTCATTACCTGCTAATGTTTTACTGTCTACTTCTGCTTACTACTTCCTTCATTTCCACTACCTAGAATTGGCTCATCAACATCATCAAACTCCTCTTTGTTTCTCAATACACCGCATTCTGAACCGTCGGCGTTCCTCTGAGGATTGTGAAAGTTCGATATGCTCGGAAGAGGACGTTATTGATCTTCTGTAAAATGCAGTAACTCGTAATACCTACAATGAAGAGCCAAACAAACTGGTACGGGCCCCGCGAACACGCAGTTGTGCCGCAACACAACGTGGCATGGACTCGACTAATGTCTGAAGTAGTGCTGGAGGGAATTGACACCATGAATCCTGCAGGGCTGTCCATAAACCCATAACAGTACGAGGTGGTGGAGATCTCTTCTGACGAGCATGTTGCAAGGCATACCAGATATGCTCAATAACGTTCATGTCTGGAGAGCCTGGTGACCAGCGGAAGATTTTAAACTCGGAAGAGTGTTCGTGGAGCCACTCTGTAGCAATTCTGGATGTGTGGGGTGTCGCATTGTCCCGATGGAACTGCCCAAGTCCGTCGGAATGCACTATGGATATAAATGGATGCAGGTGATCAGACAGGATGCTTACGTACGTGTCACATGTCAGAGTCATATCTAGACATATCAGGGGTCCCATAACACTCCTATTGCACAAGACCTACACCATTACAGAGCTTCCACCAGCTTGAACAGTCCACCGCTGACATGCAGAGTCCATGGATTCATGAGGTTGTCTTCATACCTGTACACATCCATCTGCTCGATACAATTTGAAACGAGACTCGTCCGACCAGGCAACATGTTTCCAGTCATCAACAATCCAATTTCGATGTTGATAGTGCCAGGCGAGGCGTAAAGCTTTGTGTTGTGCACTCATCTAGGGTACACGAATGGGCTTTCGGCTCCGAAAGCCCATATCGATGATGTTTCGTTGAATGGCTCACATGATGACACTCGTTGATGGCCCAGCATTGAAATCTGCAGAAATTTGTGAAAGGGTTGTACTTCTGTCACGTTGGCCGAATTTCTTCAGTTGTCGTTGGTCCCATTCTTGCTGGACCTTTTTCCGGCAGCAGCGATATCGGAGATTTGATGTTTTACCTGATTCCTGATATTCATGGTACACGTCGGAGATGCTATGTCCCACCGCTCGTGTGCCGACTATAATATCACGTTCTAACTCACTTAAATCTCGATAACCCGGCATTGTAGCAGCAGTAACCGATCTGAGAAGTGCGCCAGACACTTGTTGTCTTACATGGGCGTTACTGACCACAGCACCATGTTCTACCCGTTTACATATCTCTGTATTTGAATACACATGCCTATACCAGTTTCTGTGGCGCTTCAGTGTATAAAATAATAGGCATAAGACATTTATTTGTAATATAATAAAGAATTTAACACAAGATTTCTTTTTTTAGCACTCATGGTTTTATTGTTTTATACAGTTTATCCTTCCCTTCCCAACTTCTTTCTTCGCTCTTTTCTGTAACTTGATCTCAAATATTGTATCATCGTTGTTATTACAGTTCGGTCCACTGTTGGAATTTCATCTACAAATGTTTCTACAATCTCTTCTTTTTTCCTATATTTTATATTCTTGTTAGTGTAATGTCTATTACATGTTTATTACCTCATAAATAATTTTTTTAAATTTTATATTCAGTGCATTAGTGTTTGAAAAATTATTCTTTCATATAGTGTTCATTAAAAAAAATGACGATCATTCCACTTGGGACCTGTGGAAGTTACATTAGCTTATTTGTTTCAGTTGTAAATATCTGTCATGTATTATTGTTTTTCTGACATGTTCCACATCCTGGAGGACCTTCTCACTATGGATCAGTTGGAATGAAAGTAAATCTAATCTAATCTAATCTAATCATGGGTGATTTTCGACAAACAAGGTCTTTTGCGCTACTATTCAATAACATTCTCTATGTGCTCATTGGTCCACGTCTTCGCCATACTGGATGTAACTAGAACTTGGAGTCCTGTAAAAACTGCGGGACAGCTCATGGACGTTCTTTACTGGGCCTGTTGCAAAAATGCGCAGCTGTGTGCCCATTTAATGAGCCCTGATTCCGAGAATTGCAGCGGACGCCCTCTAAGACTTCCCAGTTCAGCAACACCCTCAGTCTCATCCACGTACGTTTGTTGAGCACTTTAGTAATGTACTTGTCAGAAATTTTTTAGTTCAGCCTGGTAGATGCTTTAGCGCTTGAAGGTAGGCAAACCACACGCCAGGAATGTTGAAAGGTTGCCTAACACTCAGGCGCTTGAGCAGCAGCCAGACTGAATTAGTGTCAAAGTATCTGACAGGTACATTTGGAATGTGCTCAGCGAGGTTATATGGGTGGCACCAAGGGTGTTGCTGAACTGGGGACACTTGGCCATTTTATTCAGACTCATGTTAAAGTTGCACTCCCACTTGATCACATCACAGGGGGGTGGGGGGGGGGGTGGGGCAGGAAACACGAGGGCTGAAAAAGTATAAGTACACTTAGTTGCTTCACATCCAGATTTCGTCTAATGGTTTTGAACAGTCCGTAGTGGTTCCAACCTCTAAATGAGAGCAAAAATTGTGGTCGCACTGCATTCCAAAAGGGAGCTATGACGTTCAGTGAGGATGCAGCCCCACAATACACTCAGAGAAGGGTTGAAAAGTCCGAGGGTGTCAGCAGTGCCAAAGGTTGTTCATCACACTGCGAACTTTCGTTTTCAGCCGTGAAATGTGTGGGAATCAAGGAAAGGGGTGGTTTCACTGGCGCCCTCTATGCCCGTGAAGCCTTTTCCTGTCGATTCTGAGCGACTGCGTGTCTCAAATGTTTTCCTCGACCTTCCATAAGAAAACCGCGTGATTTCAAGGCTGGGTGTCTCAGTTCTGACGTCCATCGTAGAGACTTCAAAATAAGGGATGAAATGTGGGCAAGAGGGGCTGTGACGACCTTCTCATCGTGTGACACGTGCACAGTAGCGCTGGGCATGACTGTGCTGAAATTTAGTGACAATCTAACGTCATTAACCCACCTTACAGAACACGTGAACTTCTGAACTGTGGCCTTTTTTTCCCGAGTACCGTGTTTGAAGCATCGCCCGCCTGACGGTGACGGTGACTTTTGCACCATTAAAGAGGATGTTTGTGGGCACTTTATATACAAATTTCAAACTTGTGCATCCCAATGGGAGACAATTACTCGGTTTCGAACACCAATACTTTAAGTCTGTTGCGCAGTGTATTTTCGACTACCAACACTGCAACCCATGCTCGTAGCCCTGGGGCAGCCATCTCGGATCGCCCTGCTGCATTCTGATGTCATCAGTGATGTCCTGGATAGTCCATATGGCTATGCTGAGGTCCGCCATCTTGGATTGCCATATTTGATTTTTAACTTAGTAGCCAACTTCGATAGTTATAAGTCTATCTTGGATCTATGTTTAACACAATGAAGGGCGTACCCAGGATCTGAACTAGGGGCGGGGGGGGGGGGGGGGGGGGGCAGGTCATACTAGTCTCAGGAAACAAGGACTCGAGACAACGTACAGCACTTCTTATTAAATAAGACAGTAAACCAGTGAAAAACTGCTTTTAATAAACATTTTAAATACAAGAATGCACTTGTACAATCCGAGAGAACATGCAGCATTTCTTATTAAATAAAACAGTAAACTAGTAAAAAACTGCGAATATCTTCTAGGGGGGGGGGGGGGGGCAGCTGCCCCCCCCCCCCTGCCCGTCGCTGGGTACGACTATGAAGTATGAACACAAGTGACCCACATCCAGTGATAACACGGAGAAACCTAGTAGGATACGACTGTGTCGGAGCTAAGAAGTCTTTGGTAGTACCACTGAACATTTCTGTATGCTATCATGTTGCATCAAGTAACAGAAATCTTTGGTAGTAGCACTAAACATTTCTGTAAGCTATCATGTTGAATTAAGTAACAGCACCATTTTGGCACAATTGGTGTATGAGTGATACATAACTGTACCAGTCTGTCATGTTCGGCATGTGGTCTGCCCTACAGCTCTAGGAGAACACTACATCTTGTATGCTTTCAACGAATTTTGCTGTAGCATAGTGGTGTAGTGGGTAATTTGTTAAATTTTTACTATAACAGGGGAATTTTGTTACTGTTTTGCTGTACCATGAAGTATTTTGTTATAGATACTGTATGTCAGAAGCAAGATGTATTAATTACACCAAGGGATGCAACTAATATGAAACTTACTCCAGATCTTCAGAATATTGTTTATCATAAAGTAGAAAGTGCATCATTGTCACCTCAACAGCATGTGACTGTAACATGCAGCAGATTGTTACAACTGTACTCTAATATGGAATAATTTTTACTATTTTACTTGTAGTTTAAATGGCTACTGATCAATACACAAAATATTCAATGCCCCATCATATTGCCGCTTCACACAATAAATTTAAAGTCCAAACTTCGTCCACAATTTTTCAGAGTAGCTTTCACGAAACTTAAGTCCCTATGACCTTGAATAACTCTAAATTTGCTGACTGTCAAATCTGTTTCAATGTCTAACTACAGTCGAACATATTTCAGTGTCCCATAAACTAGCAGACTTACAGAATTTCGCCAAGTCCACTTGTGTGACCATTTCAGCTCACTCACAACCTTGAGCGGTGAAAGACTTCCTGCAGAAGCACCCTTGTTGAAGGAACCAAACTGGCATCTGTCAGAAACAATTTAGAAATCCTTTGGAAATGTGTAAGCTCATAAAAAAACACCTTGCTAGCAGACAGAAGTCCCACTAAACCACCAACCAATTATGACCATGAAAACCTTCTGCATATTGGTCACACCTTTACATTTCGCAACCGTATCCATTTAGAACTCTGCTAGAAATGTTATATGTTCTATGGACAACGTTAAACACTAACGGTTACGTGAGGAATCGCTTAAAAATCACTTAAAAGTCCTGTGCTACATTGAATACTAGCTCGCTCTCTACTTGTTGGAATTACGCCTGCAGTTATACGTATTGTCTACATTGATATCATTAGAGACAAAATGTTAGCTCACAATGATAAGGATATAAAATGGTACTGCCCTCACTGAAGGAATCGTATTGGCCTTCATTAGAAATGATTTAGGAACTCAGTGGAAGTGTCTGATGTCTATATCTGACTATTAACTCACTGCACATCTGCGCAGCTTGCAAATGGGTGTATGCTGCCATCAGCCATCTTCAATCATAACTTGCGACAATTGTTGCTGTTTATCTAGTTGTAGCAAGGCAAGACTTTCACCAATCAAATGGGCTTCTAAAACTATTGGTGACGCTAGTAGGTATAAGACTTTCACGCCACTTCTGCCCAGTTATAAGTTGTGACCTTGTAAATGTGCCTACGTGAAGCGACTCAGCGGTGCTTTAGGTTGGACACAAAGTGATACAAGCCACTGGCAAGCCATTATCTGCAGTCGAGTGAGTGAAATCATTAACAACACATTTCCATCTCAGTGATTCCACTGTCCGAAATAAGACAATCCCACAGATCTACTCTCGCGATGTTTATCCTTAAAAAAACCTATGAGCATCTTCCTAATTATGACATCGAGCTCCGTGGCTCACAGCCAATCATAATGTTCGATCTCAGAAAACAGTACCATTATCGAGACTTTCAGGGATTCGAAGGATAAATAGCGAAGTGCTCATTGTAGGAAGCAGGGAATCAGACTTTGACTTAACAGTGTACAAGTCTTATTGGAAAATGCTACACATTACCACGATAGATTCCACGTAGCAAGGATTTAACAGGAACTGAATTGCGATATTCTCGCATCGTCATGTCTGAACAGAGACATGGAGGCGGGTTCATTGCAGTAAAGAATTCGATAAAATCTAGCGAGTTTATCACGGATTCTGATTGTGAATTAATCTGGGTGAAGTATCAAAGATCGGTCAAATTGGTAATCGGATGCTTTTATAGCCCGCCTGGGTCAGGAGCCTTTAGTGATGGAGCGCTTCAGACAGAACTTCCAGAATATCATTAATAATTTTCCTGTTAATGCTGTTCTAATAGGCGTTGACTTCAACTTTCCAGGTACAGATTGGGATTGTCATGATATCAAAACTGGTGCCAGATACAGGGATTGGTGTGACATTGTCCTGGATGTCTTGTCTTCTGTAAATAAGCTAACTCTCACATCGCTCATCTAACCTATCAATTACCTAAGTACTAAATTCCATTTCAATTTTAATCATATTAAATAATTCAATTTACAATTTCATATATGTATGCAAACTTGTTCAACTACCTAATTTCAACTACTTTTCGAGGACCACATCTTCCTAGGAACCAGTGCCGAGTTTGAATTCTGGCAGTAAAGAAAGGTCACTTCCGCTTTCTCTACCAACCTAAGAAAATTGTAAAAAGAAAGGGCACTTGTACTAACCTCAGCCACCCGACCGCCACTCCCTCCTAAAAACCAGCGCCAAGTTTGAATCCTGCCAGTAAACAAAGCTCACTTGCGCTTCCGCCACCAACCTAAGAAAATTGTTGCAAACGAAGCTCATCACCACTAAACTAAGCCACCAGGACTCAACCTCTTCCTACGCGTTTTGGGTAAAAGGACTCACCCTGCACTAGGCCCATAGATGGAGGAACGAATTTACTTTATTTAGGAATGGAGCATATGTATCACACCAACATGTCCCACACCATACAGACTTGCAAAACACTCCTACATAACTCATTTATAATGCTCTAGACACACGCTTGCTAATTGTAAACAGTTAAAAATAATGCATAGCACAGCCTACAGACATGCGAACCGTTCGTAAATAATGCAAAACATTTACGTCCAAATAGCCAAACAACTCCTAATTTTCGGAAATAATTTCAGTGCATAGGCTGATGGAAGGAGTGTACTTTATTTATTTGGGACAAATCTTTTTGAAACTTTTGCATCTCATAGGTTTCGATATGTAAGGCTGAGCTAAGGCAGGTTCTGAACTCCAGTAGTGCACTACACTTGGCAACACAACCACACCCATCAAGATATTCATTCCAATCTAGACCTGTAACTCCTCTACAGATAAATTTGTCCAGTTATTTGTCGACTCACTGACAGTCTGACCAGATTCCGTTTTTGCGCAAAAACCGCTCAGACTGCGCTGTGCTGCTCGGGGAAGTAAGGAAGGACCGCACTCTATTTATTTCAAGCCCTTTTATTTAGTCGTGGAGCATATTTGTCACAAAACACCCGCACTGATCCAACTGTGTTCATCTGACACAGGCCACAAACACGTAAACAGCTCCTAATTTCACCACACAATAGCAAACTGCTCTTAAATAATGAAGTACACAATATCCGCAGACGAGCTCTGTACTCTCAAACCCTCCAAATAAAGCACAGCACAGTGCACAGACATGCTCGCAAAATAGTGCAACAGACGCACCAAAACACCCCCCGCCGCCAAACCGTGTAAAAGTCTCTGCTCGGCCTCCCCCAAACACGACCTCAACACAGTCGCATTCGCGCCTAACACCGGAGAAACTGATATCACCTATGCGCCTTAGATTACGTTCCAAGGCAGGCCGCGCGCGCGTGCCATCGACGGGTGAGGGGGGGTTCCAGAGCCTCCAGCCAAGTTCAGCTTCCGCGTGCTCGTGACAGCCGACCAGAAAACGCAGTCTCCTCTGACACATGTGAAAGATGCATTGTTTTTCTCATGTATACCGCCGGCGTCTCAGGTCTGGACCTGCCTTCACGTCTATTGTCAGAATAGCCCATAGCTCGTTGACACACACGATTAACGCCGCCACGAAAACATTTACTACTCGCATGCAACCGAGATGGTGACGGAAAACCGATCACTCTGATCTGCGCTGTAGGGGCGTGTAATGATTGAGAACACTCTATTTATTTTTCAAAACAACTTATTTATCCATACAGTATATTTCTCACACTATCATAAAACACCCACGCAGATGTGCCCTGGGCCATGTTGCACAACCCACAGACATGCACCCAATCATAATTTCAGTACACACTATAGCAAACTGCTACTAAATAATTCTTCACACTGATGTGTAGATACGCTCAGTACTCGTAAACTATCCAAATAACGCATAACAGAGACTGCAGATCTGCTCGCAAAATAACTCAGCAGATGTGCGCAGGTACCCCCTACGCACCCTGTCCACAGGATGGTGAAGTCACGCATCCCTCTGATTTCAGAGCTCGCACAGCCCCTGCTCGGCTTCCGCAAGCGTGAGTTGGCGCGGTCGACGCGCTCGTCAGCTGTCAAAGCACACACAGACGTCCATCCAGGACCGCGATCCGTCACAACCCCGAGCCGTGACCACCGAACGCGGGTGAAAGTCAATTTTATATCAACGTAGCATAATTCCAAAGCG
Organism: Schistocerca serialis cubense; assembly: GCF_023864345.2. Classification (NCBI taxonomy): domain Eukaryota; kingdom Metazoa; phylum Arthropoda; class Insecta; order Orthoptera; family Acrididae; genus Schistocerca; species Schistocerca serialis. The sequence continues at coordinate 411,834,032 of NC_064640.1, read as the reverse complement.
CAGCCTCCGTACGCTAGACATATCATAGCAGCACATGTCTTTACCGCCTATGACACAATAGCACACTGCGCATTGCTCCGCCTCTATGCTCGGAAGCGCCGTCCTAGGTGACGTGGGCTTTAGCAGTAATTTATCGTAGATCGCTTGAGCAACGAATGATACCTAGCGACTGGAAGTAAGCGCAGGTTATTCCCATTTTTAAGAAGGACATAGGACAGATGCTCACAATTATAGACTTATATAGTTGATGTCAATCTGTTATAGAATTATGGAAGATGTTTTATGGTCAAGAATTACGACATTCTTGGAGAAGAAAAATCTCCTCTATAAAAATCAACATGAGTTCTGCAAACAGAGATCCTGCGAAACTCAGTGCGCTCTGTTCCTCCACGAGATCCACAGCGCTGTAGACAATGGCGCTCAGGTTGATGCCGAGTTCCTTGAATTCAGGAAGGCATTTGACACCATCTCGAACCGCCGTTTAGTGAAAAAAAAAGAGTTTACGGAATATTGGACCAGATTTGCGACTGGATTCAAGACTCCCTTGCAAACAGAACGCAACACGTCGCTCTTAACGGAACAAAATCGACAGATAAAAAGGTAATTTCCGGAGTAGCCCAAGGAAATGCGATAGAACCGTTTTTGTTTACAGTAATGATCTAGTAGAAAGCATCGGATGCTGTCTAAGGCTGTTTGCAGATGATGCGATTGTCTATTACAAAGTACCAACGCCAGAAGATAGTAACGAATTTCAGAATGACCTCCAGGGAACTAATGAATAGTGCAGGCTCTGACAATTGATCCTGAACGTAAATAAACGTAACATATTGCGTATACATAGGAAAAGAAATCTACTACCATATAGCTACACTATAGGTAACAAACCACTTTAAACAATATCTGCTGTAAAATATATAGGAGTAACTATTCAGAGCGACCTTAAGTGGAATGACACATAAAAAGGTAGTGGGTAGTAGGAACAATCTGAAGGAAATGTAACTCATCCCCGAAGGAAGTCGCTTATAAGGCCTTGATCGACCAACTCTTGAGAATTGTTCATCTATCTGGGATCCCTACCAGAAAGGACTAGTAGAAGAGATAGAGAAAATCCAAAGAAGAGCGACACGTTTCTTCACGGGATCGTTAGTCGGCACGAGAGCGTTATGGAGGTGCTCAAAAAATTCCATTGGCAGACGTTACAAGGCAGGCGTTGTGCATAACAGAGAGATTTTCTACTGAAATTTTGAGAGAGCACTTTCTAGGAAGAGTCGGAAACTTATTACTGCCCCCCCTCTCACCAACATTTGTCTTGTGTGATGACCATGAGGAGAAAATTCGAGAAATTAGAGCCAATACAGAGGCTTACCGAGAAACATTCTACCCATGCGCTACTTGCGAGTGGAACGGGGTTGGAGGGCTCAGTTAGTGGTTCAGAATGTGCCCTCCGCCACGCACCATTAGGTGGCTTGCGGTGTATGATGTAGATGTAGATTGTTGTTCGGGTCTTGTGTGCTCACCAAACAGTCCTGAAACTTTTACACATATGCTTATCATGTACATTCGTTAAAAACCCACAGTGCCATAAGTTAGAGGTCCTACAACCCATCAAACCGCTGCAATTACGAAAACCATTCACATTTACAGGGAAATCAGTCTTTGACTTCGCAAAGCACAGGTCTTATTAAAAAATACTATGCATTACATGATGGATTGTGCCTTTTGTGTAAAACAGAAAGAACGCTGCATTGTCTACCAACATGCTGTTAAGAAGTCATTCCCGTTTTGAAGAACTGTTGTCGAGTTGGTGCACACAGCCGTAGGCTTATATCACTAACCTCAGTTGACTGTCGAATTTTGGGGGACGTCTTATGACTTATCTGGGGACAGAATACCAACATGCATTCCATAAACAATGGTTGTGTGGAACTCAACTCGCTCTCTTCATTCCCACGACCTGGAAGGCAGTAGAAACCAGCATAAAGGTTGTACTACGTTTGATACAATTTTTGCTGTCGCCATATAAGCAAAATATGGAATATCAGACCACAATTTTGATTGGATTGACGAGTTCCTACCATAAACTGAGGTGACAAAAGTTTTCTAATATCATGTTGGATCTCCTTTTCCGAGCACAGTGCAGCAGCTCGACGTGGAATGGACTCAATATATTATTAGAAGTCCGCTGCAGAATTATTGAGCCATGCTGCCTCTGTAGCACTCCATAATTGCGAAAGCATTCTGGTGCAGATTTGGTGCATGGACTGACCTCTCGATCATGTACCATAAATTTTCGATGGGATTCATTCTCGGCGATCTGGGTTGCCAAATCATTTGCTCGAATTGTCCAGAATGTTCCTCAAACCAAAAGTGAACAATTGTGGTCCAGTGACATGGTGAACTGTCATCCATAAAAATTCCATCATTGTTTGTGATCATGAAGTCCATGGAAATGGAAATGAGCGTTTGGTGTCATTGGCCGGGAGGCCCCTTACGGGGCTACGAAGTCCATGAATGGCTGTAAAAGATCTCCAAGTTGCCAAATATAACTATTTTCAATCAATGATAGGTTTAGTTGGACCAAAGCACACTGTCCATTAAATGTAAGTGGTGGGGCAAAGGCGATTCTGGCACTTTTTGTTTGTGTGGGTTGCATACATACAGAGGCAAACATACATTAATGGGCAAATTGCCCCCTCCCCCTAACCTTAACCTATTGTTTTGCTAATTGATTTATGACACTCTGGGGCTGATTTATGATCCCTTAGGGATAATCTATCCTTTTGAGAAACCAACCACCCCATATCCTCCCCCTCTGGGAAAAGGTATACTTCTTCAGTTATGGCTCACCTGTCCCCTCCTGAGAAATCCCTCACCCTCCCCTTCCCCATTCCCCCCCCCCCTCCTAATCTGAAAAATGTTGGGAAACAGATCTAGTCTGTGCTGATCTGCTGGAGAGGAAGGATCTCTCGAAACAAAATTCAAATCAATGTCAATTGACATAATAAAATACTGTTCAATTCAGTTTGCGTATTCTGTATTTAATCGATTTGTGGGAACAAAGACTTCTCCCCTACCCTCCCCCACTTGTGAATTGGCGGGAAAAATGCTGGAGAATAAGATGCTGTCCTTATTTTTGGCAGGAAATGTGTTTGACTGACAAAATGTTGAGACAGGAATTTAATAACTCTATTACCTGTAAGTTTCCTTTTCAGAGACATTTTCCACCAATCCCTCCCATTCCACTACCCCTGAGTGAATGAATCAGAGGTACTCACCTTGGTGTATGGGTCACTGTCACCAGCAAGGACAGGTTGAAAATTGGCTGGAACACAGCAGTTCTCCCTCATCTACTTGGCAGGAAAAGCTCATGGATCATCAATTAAAAAATTACATACCATTCCAAACCAAACAAAAAATTATCATACAGCCCTGGTGCATCAAACACAAACCGATCATGGTTCAATAAACGCTACCACAGGTGATGGAAAATGATTCATGTAACAGTCTACAGGTTTGCACGTAGCCGTACATACGGAACACGCGCTCACCACCCAACATATCTTGTAATGCTAACAATTTGCTTGGTCAGTAGACGTGCGTCCGGCCGCAGTGCGCCACAGGAGAGTAAAGGCCGGTTCCCACTGGAGCGCGGCAGCGCGGCGTGCGGCAACGGCAGCGGCAAGCGTTTTCCGCTTTGACGCGGCGGCTCGCGGAATTGGCGTTCCCATCTGGAAGCGGCAGACGCTAGCGGTAGCCAACGACGGACAGCCAATGAGGTACGGGGTGGGACCCACTGAAACGACCGGTGTGTTTGAATAACTATATCTTACACCTACATGAAGGAAAGACGAAGTTGGGTGAAGACACACCAATTTTTCATTTTCTGTACAATGTACTCTTTCACATATTTCATTATTCATGTTTTCTCATTTCAACATAAACAGATTTCATGACTACCGTTCATGATTGTTCACTATCTCCTAACACATGGAAACAATGTACGATAAAAGAAATTATTCAGATAGTTAAGCGAGACAAAAATTTAAAATGTGATACGGTAGCAGGAACACGAAAACAGTAAGAACACAAAGGCTAGTGGAAGGGATGAAAGTGGAAGCCACCTGATAGAATTTCCCACACAGCATAATGTAATCATCGCCAGCACCTTGCTTAAGAATCACGAAAGAAAAATACATTTTTGGAACAAAGTTTTCGAAACCAGATTTTAAATTATAAGACATTGCCTGGTGCAGACGCAAACCTACAATAATTTATTGGTTACGAGCTGCGGTTTAAAATTAAAGAGACAGTAAACGGTAGCAAATTAAGGAAATCGAACTTGAATAAGTCAAGACCCACAGTTTTTCGATAACCTTAAAGTTACCGTAATGCAACGACTGTCAGAAAGAGAGGAAGGAATCCGCTAGAATAAGAATGGATATCTTTGAGAGAAGAAGTGGTGAATGCAGCAGAGTACGTGAACAGGAAGAAGGTACAGTAGAAATCGTTAGATAAAACGTGATATATTAAATTTGACACGAGGGAAAAATATAAAAATGTAGCAAATAAAGTAGGCCATCGGAAATAGAAATGTCTAAACATGACGTTAACAGAAAGTCCAAAATTGCAATACGATTTTGCTCTTGGAAAACGTAGGGGAATGAAAATGAGAAAGAACAAAGAAAACTTTGCTCAAAGGAGAAGCAACTTTCAAGAACTTATTTGGCAAAGCCAGAACTAAGCAAATGAGAGAAGGCTAGAAAGCGGAAGGAATATGTAGAGAGGAGAGGGGGAGGGGTTGTACAAATTAACATAAGCACAATGTTAGAATCCTTTGAGATGTCTGAACACGCAAGGCAATACTGATCCTACTACTTAGCTAAGTAGACACACTGAAGAACTGCGAAACTGTGTTTATAGCATTTGCATGTTTAGAGAAAGGTTTTGACAATCTTAATTAAAACATTCTTTGAAACTCTGGAGATGTCATCGATAAAACACAGGGCCACAAGATTATCTACAACTTGTACAGAAACCAAACTGCATTTCTAAGACTTCAATGACTTGAAATGCAAGCAGTAATTGAGAAGGCAGAAGTAGAGAGGATATAAAATGAAGACTGTGAATAGCAACAAAAGCGTTCTGAAAAAGAAAATTTGTTCACATCGAATATAAATTCTAATGACTGGGTACTATTTTACAAAGGTATTTATGTGGAGTGCGGTATTTGTGTGGAGTGCAGCCTTGTATGTAAGTGAAACGTGGGCGATGAACAGTTCTGTCAAGGAGACAATGGACGCTTTCAAAACGTAGTGATCAATAAGAATGCTGAAGATTAATTATCAGGATCGTGTAACTAAAGAAGAGGTACGGAATTAAATAGAGGAAATTATGGCACAACTTTGACTACAAGAGGGGTAAGTTGACAGGACATATTATGAGGTGTCAAAGAGTGAGGACAAAGGGGTTGGGTGATAGCATTCTGATAATAATCATCTGTTGAAATGCTATTCTACTATTTTATCTATTAATGGAAGCAGTGAATTTACTCTTCTATGCACTCCTCCACAAAACATTTAAACCAAAACTGAAATCAGCTGAACACCAAATCTTTCAACCACTGTCTGACAACTACTGCATTCACTTTCAACTTTCTATAACTATCACTGGCTAGCACACACACATACAGATATAAGGAGAACAGAAACAAACAAACATTAGTTTTCAGCATATAATTCTTTAGGTTGGCAACATGTACATAAACAAACCAAACAGGAAGGGACATGAGGTGAACACACTGTAGTTACGACTTCAAATCAGAGTTTTCGGTAAAATGTCTACAGCTAGTGACGGAAGAAAAAAAAAAGAACATGAAAATGTGCTTATGTTCCATAATCTAAGTTTTAGTTCAACCTCCAGCATGTGACCAGGTGAGGGGAAACGCAGATGTCCGCCAAAAACTCGATTCACTGTAAGTAATCAGTTATTCACGTCATCGATAAAACACAGGGCCACAAGATTATCTACAACTTGTACAGAAACCAAACTGCATTTCTAAGACTTCAATGACTTGAAATGCAAGCAGTAATTGAGAAGGCAGAAGTAGAGAGGATATAAAATGAAGACTGTGAATAGCAACAAAAGCGTTCTGAAAAAGAAAATTTGTTCACATCGAATATATCGATGTGAACTGTTTTATAATCTGCAAGTATCACATATCAAAACAAAACTGAATCATTCTAGATTCCACCAAAGATGCCTTAAAGTAAAAGGCGAAACACATCTTGAACCAATAAAGTACACTGGATAAAGAAAAAAACGTTTGTTACTTCCAAAGGAAATAATCAATAGCTGTAGATACTTAGCAAATTACATCTTATGACATACCAGTAAATTAGTCACAGTTTAACTTCTCATTCCACATGCTGTTAAATGCCGTTTAAAAAAATTCATCTATCCCTTCCGAAAAACTTTAGTTTCTTTCATATCTCGGTAGATAAACAGATTTAGGATATTTATCATGTGACGAAATACATGACTTTTTACAAGTTATCGTTTGCAAAGAAACACTTTTTGATTTCTTGAACCGTTTACGAAATTTGCAATTGATACAACCACATGGTTTACGACGAGCAGGACGAAGTATCGGTCGCGTCGCGAGCGATCTGCGCGCAGTCACCGCACAGCCCGTCCGCCGACATATCATTCAATATCTCGAGAACGGTGATAGCTATCGTTCTGCTCTCAGCTTTAAAAACAATTTCGATATGTTGACTAAATTTCATACGCAATAATGTATTACCTAAAATGAACTGCACGCAAAGTCCACGCAATGCGTTTTTACCTCTGGATACTCATTAAAATTTCGTTTAAAGGTTTACGTAAATGCGATACAGCAAGTAACCACAACGAATAACGAAAAGAAATTCGGTCCTATATCGAGAGAAGATATCAGGCTGTAACATGCCCAAGAATCAAATTTTTCTACGGAATAGTTTCCTTGGAATCGGATGATAAGTATTTCATAGCTGCCGCGGCGAAAGTTCGTGTGGCTAGCAACGCCAGTCAACTGCTGTTTGTGTATGAGAAATCGGTTGGAAACTTTCCTCATGTCAGCACGTTGTAGGTGTCGCCACCGGCGCCAACCTTGAGTGAATAATCTGAAAAGCTAATCATTTGCATATCACAGCATCTTCTTCCTGTCGGTTAAATTTCACGTCTGTAGCACGTCATCTTCGTGGTGTAGCAATTTTAATGGCCAGTAGTGTATAAAAGGTTCACTAACTTCATTCGATATAGAGGTCACCTAGGCACCAATGCTGGTGCAATGACGCAAAGCTGTGGTGTGATCTAGTGCGGAGAAAGGGATTTCGCAATGCTTCCCGGAAGAGCGCAGCATGCAGCCCTCCAAGCATTCCTAACGGTATACCCCATCCCTCACCGAATTTACACATCAAACTGCTGCTGCTACTGCTGCCTGTGTGGCATGATCCTATTAAATATACAGGCACTGCAGAGGGCACTTTGAAGTTTGATCACCTATACTCTAGGCGAATGATCGTATCCCACAGACTATACTGAGTCGCAAAACACCCTCCCTCTTGTCCTGTTTGGTTGTTTGAAACACTGTTTTCTAACGCGCTTTTGTACAATGCCTATATGTACTCTAATAGTAATCACCACAGTTGATAGTGTGAACAATTTTCGACATAAACTTTTCCGCATGTGCATGAGTCATTATGTCGGAATGACTAGACGATCAATTAACACCAGGATCAAAGAGCATAAGTGACATTGCAGGATGGGGCAGGTGGAGAAATCGGCCGTGGCAGAGCACGCACTGAATGAGACCGACCACGTAATAAAATTCGCCGACACCGAAGTTCTGGCTGAAGAGAAGCACTATCACACGCGCTTGTTTAGAGAAGCTGTAGAAATACAAAAACACGCGAACAGTTTCAACAAGAAAGAGGAAAGCCTTAAGGTAAACGGATCCTAGCTTCCCGTACTGCAGCGAACGACCGTCGCAGGTAGCAAGAGGAGAACCGCACCGGAAATGACCGCGGAGAAGCCCTCGGGCGTTGGCGCGCCAGGTACATATAGTCTGCGGCCGCGAGCTCGGCTCCAGTTCACCACCGGCAATGGAGGGTGAAGTTTTGACAATGCCAGCCACTCGTGCTGGCGAAACGTCAGAAAAATCATTAGATGAACGTCAGAAAAATCATTAGATGTACGTCGGCCGAATAACCCGAAACAGAAGCCAATAGGCAGTTTGTCAATTTTACAGTAACTTCCAACAGCGGCCAATGATGTGACAGCATGTTTTCCCAATCTCTGTATCATAGCTAAACCACCCTTTCTCCACTTTGCGAGTATCATTGTGAACATGGATAGACGACTGTGCAGTACATCCATTCACTGTTAATTCTCGAACATAAAAATCATCAAAGTACACCAGCCAGCGATCTATGTATTTCTATCACCTCGAGCATAGTGTTTAATTTACGATCTATCTCACCGTATATGGGAGTCACACAGCATTCTCGCTGGCTAGGGGAAAATTAGAGAGTGAAATACCCTCCTCACACTATCATTGACCAACCCACCCTGCAGCACCGTTAGCGAATTAATCTGCAACCGACCAGAAGAAGACCGCTACACTCCACGTCTCGTGAATGTGGAGCTTTCCGAGTCCTAACCCATCCAAATGCACGAGATTTCTCAAGAGGCGGCCATGTCGAGGAGCTTAGCACTCCTTATAGATGTATAGTAACAGATTTCAAAGTGTCGTGATGTAATAGCATATGGTTAAGATGAGCAAGAAACGACAGATTTTTATGCGCGATTGAGCTCCAGAAGGATGGAGTTCGACGCTTTTTTTACGTAAATCGACCAAGCTATCAACTCTAAATTATTGTTCTAGAGTCTAGGATCGGTACCTGGACCGTATTGGCAAGAGAAAAAATAAACACATGCACTCCAAAGGCTGCAACATTCTGCACTTAAAACGGGCTATAATGTTAGATCGCCTGCGTTTCCAACCTATCAGTTGTATGGAATGTAGCGCTGTTAATTTTACAATGTAAGAAATATATTTCAAGAGCGTGACATACATCCTTCTTCCCGGTTCATCTACGATAAGCTATGTTATCGAACCGTAAAACGAAAAAACTACTTCGGGGAAAACATTTTCTCTGCGTGATACGAGCACAATATAGCTTTTCGGAGACGTATAGTGTCCACCGCTCACATCCAATCACGGTTCAGAAATTATATGATGCCTGCATCTGGCCTTTATAAAATGATGGTTAGTAGTGGGGGACAGATCCTACAAGGAAACAGATAAACGCATAGTAGCAGTGTCTGACGTGTGAAAATTATAAAACATTCCGTCACTAACTTTGGAAAAGCACATCTGTCAAAAATTGAGGAAGTACTTACGTATCTTCTGGTTCAGGCCGACAATTTGTACATGGAGGCAAGTATGCAGCAACAAGAGGAAATCGAGAAAACGTCGACATCGAAACGAAGGGAATCAGGGAAGCAGTCAATTTTTCTCCATCGAGGCAGCATGATACTGTATGTCCATTGAGGTACCAGTGATACACGCGAGTTGACTACTGTATTTGATGCTTTTCGGAAGACAGAGAACCATTCACCTCTAAACTTACTTGCATCTGCGTTAATGGATAACAGCGAGTGGACGGGGAGATCGATTGAGATGGAGCTGTAACGAGGTACGATTTAATGGTTGACTGATGCATTGTAGATAAGCAGAAATTGCTGCAGGTCAGTTTTCCCACTGTTCTGTCCGGATTCATCAGTCGCTTGACATAGCCTGCGTTCTACCCGTATACACCCACGTGTTCTGTATGTGGTTTAAAGCACTGTCGACTTGCGATCGTTAACGGTAAGGCCGGCGGTCATCAGAGGACTTCCATCTCATGTGTGATGAAACTTCACACATTCCTCTAAACGAACTTTGATTTATGCGATGTACTCCATCCCCTTGTCGCATCTTGGGTGTAAAATCGAACCTTCAACGTCAGAACTAAGTTAGCGATAGGTGCTTTTGAGGCGCTGCAATCCTCGTGTACACATTTGCCTGACAAATGTGCTGTTTACAGAGTTAGTGACGGAATGTCTTGTAATTTTCACATGTTGGATGCTGCTGCTATGCGTTTTCTGTTTCCTTGTAGGATGTATTCTCCGTTACTGACGATCTTTTTATATAGGACTGATGCAGGCATCATGTAGTTCCTGAACCGTGATCAGATGTGAGCGGTGGACACTATACGTCTCTGGAAAGCGATATTGTGCTCGTATCACGCAGAGCAAATGTTTTACGGAAGTAGTTTTTTCGTTTTACGGTTCGATAACATAGTTTATCGTAGAGAAACCGGGAAGAAGGATGTATGTCACGCTCTTAAAATATATTTCTCACTTTGGAATATTAACAGCGCTACATTCCATACGACTGATAGGATGGAAACGCAGGAGATCTAACATTATAGCCCGTTTTAAGTGCAGAACGTTGTAGCCTTTGAGTGCGTGTGTTTATGTTTTCTCTTACCAGTACGGTCCAGGTACCGATCCTAGACTCTAGAAAAATACTTTAGAGTTGATAGCTTGGTTGATTTACGTAAAAATGCGTCGAACTCCATCCTTCTGGAGCTCAGTCTCGCATAAAAGCCAGTCGTTTCTTGTCCTTCTTAACCGTATGCTATTACATCACGACACTTTGAAAACTGTTTCTATACATCGATAAGCTTTTCGAAATGGCCGCATCTTGAGGAATCTCGAGCACTTGGACAGGTTAGGATTCGTAAAGCTCCATTCATTCACGAGACGTGGAGTGTAGCGGTCTTCTTATGATCGGTTGCAGATTAATTCGCTAACGTTGCAGCAGGACAGGCTGGTCAATGACAGTGTGAGGAGGGTCTTTCACTCTCTAATTTTATACTAAGACAGTGAGAAAGCTCTGTGACTCCCATACGAGTAGACATAGATCGTAAATTAAACACTATGCTCGAGGTGATAAAAATATGTAGATCGTTGTCTGGTGTACGTTGATGATTTATGTGTTCGAGAATTAACAGTGAATGGATGTACTGCACAGTCATCTATCCATATTCACAATGATACTCGCAAAGTGGAGAAGGGGTGGTTTAGCTATGATACTGAAATTGAGAAAATATGCTGTTACATCATTCGCCAGTGTTCAAGTTACTGTAAAATTGCTAAAATTGTTCGCGCTATCAACTGTGATGATTATTATTAGAGTACATAGATGGTGTCTTTTCCATCCCATACGAGAACTGGTACGCTGTTGGTTACCATTTAATGATTTACTGATATCGCTTGTTTGAGTTGTGGAAAGAGTTTTGGTGGATTGACCGCACCTTCTGGGGTGGATAGCACCGAAACACTGACCGTGTACATGAGTACAATATGAGGAATCAGTCGAAAGGGAACGCAGAGCCATTAGCTATTCCGTCAGTGTGTGAGACGAGTCTAAATGAAGAGCTCGTGAATCACCTTTGGACTGTAGTTTGGAGACGCTGTAAAACTATTCCAGTTTGCTTATGTTGTAACTGTCTTTTATTTAAAATCAGCCAATGCGTGGTATGTTATGCTATCCGCCATAAGAACATGATTTACACTGTGCAATGTCTGGTTTCCTGCGAAAGGCTATGGATCAGAACTTCTTAATGTCAGTTTAGAACCTGGCACAGGCCTCGAAGTCGCGGCAGAAATACGAAATGTTTGGCATGTTACAAAAGCGCGTTTCAAACAACCAAACAGGACCAGAGGGAGCGTCTTTTGCGGTGCGGTCCAGTGCAGAGAAGGAGTCTGTGGGATACGATCATTCGCCTACAGCATAGGTGACCATACTTGTAACTGCCCTCTGCAGTGCCTGTATATTTAATAGGATCATGCCACACAGGCAGCAGTAGCAGCAGCAGTTTGATGTGTAAATTCGGTGAGGGACGGAGTATACCGTTAGGAATGCTTGGAGGGCTGAATGCTGCGCTATTCTGGGAAGCATTGCGAAATCTCCTTCTCTGCACTGGACCGCACCGCAGCTTTGCATCATTGTGCCAGCACTCGTACCTAGGTGACTTCTATATCGGATGAAGTTAGTGGATATTTTATAGTTCGTAATTTTTCTCTGTTGGGTGGTAGAGAATAGCGATGTTAGCATGTTGGGCTGATTAATTTGAATGGACACTGATCTGCTTCGGACTGTAGTATCTGTATCTAGTTTGGATATGTACCACATTGCGCGCATTTCCGCCAAATGGTCAAAACATGGTCGTGTTGCACTACCTCAGGTCGTTCTCTTTCCACACGGATTTCAGAAGGTGGTGGATATGTCTTTCTCCGACTTCTGCTCAGTTAGACATAAATTGAAACGATCACATGTGGAAAGCTGTAAAAATGGGATCAGTTGCAAGATGCGTAGTGGCTGATTAAAACCACGTTGGAATTTTACTGTAGCAACTAGACTCGGGAAAGGTGACTCGGTTCGAGATACGGGAGTGCCAGAAATATGACTGAGTAAAAGTTGTAATCATTAAATGAATTGTCAATAGGGTCCAACGCAGCTATGTGCTTGAATGGAAACACCTGTTTCCAAATCCCAGACATCATATCTAGCGGATAGCGTAACACTAGAGATCTGACAAGCTAGTGTACATTTTCTTATGACCTCAATCAGCACATCATCTACTACTACTGTTTGTGTGGTGTCACAGCCAGACACCACACTTGCTAGGTGGTAGCCTTTAAATCGGCCGCGGTCCGTTAGTATACGTCGGACCCGCGTGTCGCCACTATCAGTGATTGCAGACCGAGCGCCGCCACACGGCAGGTCTAGAGAGACTTCCTAGCACTCGCCCCAGTCGTACAACCGACTTCGCTAGCGATGGTTCACTGACAAAGTACGCTCTCATTTGCCGAGACGATAGTTAGCATAGCCTTCAGCTTCGTCATTTGCTACGACCTAGCAAGGCGCCATTACCAGTTACTATTGATGCTGTAAAACATGTACCGCCAAGAGCGACGTTCACCATTTATGGATTAAAGTTAAGTATTCCACAGCTACGTCCTTTTTTGCTAGTCTAATTTCCTTGACCTGATCCAGACCTCAACGCCAGCCTGCGTGAGCTAAAACGCGTGACTTTCGGCTTCCTCTCATAGCGGTGTTGGCTCTCCTGCCAACCCACAACAGTTTGTGTTCCTTCTCATTCAGTCATCGACTATAACTCGGAGGATATATTGCGGAACCTCTGATATGGTATCTAGATAGAATGCGCTACAAATACTATAGAATTATCCACCTGGGGCGGTGTGAGGGAGTCGCAAATACCGCTTACATACCATGTTCCATAGATGAATCACTTTCAAAATGCGGTAATTTTATCACGAGGTTGCATCGTGGGCTACGTGTTCGTCTGATAATACACGTTCCTGCAATCACCGTCACGGTTTTTGTCCGGAAAACACCACCTCATTCAGAAGTAATGAAATACCTCATTTGTAAAGCGGGTATAGCTTTTAAAATGGATACTTGTGTGCGCCTATAGAACTAAGACCGCTTGTGACAGTAACATACAGTAGTTGTAGCGATCTGGTTTTTTAGCATCTGGCCGATTACATCTCTCTTTCTAAGACAGTGGTAGCACTCGCAAGAAAAACCTAATAGACATGCCCACCCATTGTTGATTTTCGGTCAGTATTATTTTGCATCGTGTGGAATCATTTATTGGTCAAGTATTATACTTATTAGTAGTGGGAGGTGCATGATATGTTCGCATTTGAGCATAAGGCTTATAATGTATGTGTTTGTGTTCCGACATGTCTAAAGGAAATGACTATGTCCAGTCGTAAGGAAGGTACAGATATTTCCATTTCCAGAGCCACAGCCTTGTGCAGGGTGTATTTCCTATACTTCGCTCATTGTCGATTGCTGTTTAATTGAGACTGTGATGGTAACATTCAATTCTATGTATAATGATAAAATATAAATGTGACCGATTTCTTAGGATGATTGTTTCTTCCTGTGAGTGCTTGGCCTGCAGCGCCGGTGACCTGTGCGGGAATGATTTACGTTTCTGGTTAACGGCAGCAGCCGTCCGAAGGCAGAGGCCTGTTGGAGTGTATTAATGTATCTGAGTTAACTTTGTCGTCCTCTAGACTAGCGAATAGAGAACTAACACTTAGTATGTGTTGGGCAGCTTTCGTGATCAAGTGGAAATTTGAGATGATTGTGTATGGAGGTGCGTTTGCGCTGGTCCATTATTCTCTCCCATGAAAATTGTTCGGTTGACTGCTTCTGCACATTTCGCGTCTTTATTAATTGAGAGAAAATCGATTGTGGAGTGTGCATCTAGCATGTCAAAGACACGTTTACCATTTCTCTAGACGTGAAAAACACCTTAGTTGACCTTGTAAACTATAGGGATGATTTCGAATCTGTTCCATCATCGAGATCGGTATTTGTGGGTGGAAATATCATTTTTCGTCTGTCTGTTTCTAGTTACTCAGCAGTCTAGAGCACACTCCACCTAGCTTAAGTTTCGGGTTCGTATAGAAATAATTCCCAGTATATATCTTCGGAATTATGTTGCGTGAGCGATCGGTAAGATGCTGCCTAGTGCTTGATATCGAGAAGTACCGCGAAAATGGTATAATATTATGGCGAATGATGCGAAAATTCGTGTGTTCTTGTAATCCCCGAGTCTGGAGATGTGTGTAGAAATGCGAGCAAACAAGGAAACAGGTTTGGAGCAGAAACATTAACGTGTTCGTTCCGAGGGCAGGTTTGTATAGAAATAATTCCTAGTCTATATCTTCGGAATTATGTTGCGTGAGTGATCGGTAGGATGCTGCCTAGTGCTTGATATCGAGAAGTACCGCGAAAATGGTATAATATTATGGAGAACCATGCGAAAATACGTGTGTTCTTGTAATCCCTGAGTCTGGAGATGGGTGTAGAAAAGCGAGCAAGCAAGTAAGCATTTTCGGACCAGAAACAGTAACGTGTTTGTGCTGAGGGGAAACGAGCCCGAATTTGTAGAACAGCTCTGAGAGCGACTTAGGTCTGCTGAGGGTGATCTGGTCACACGTTGGGGGATGGATGACTTGTGATCGCCGGCTGCGGGATAATATCTCGTGCTGTGAGGAATATATACAGTACTGTCAGTCTTCGCGCTATAGGTATGAATTATGTTAAAGGGCTGATTTTGTTTGGCACAGGATACGAATTGTATGTTTACTATATCGACAACGGTACATGGTGATATATTGCTGCCAGCTGCGGTGGCCATGCGGTTCTAGGCGCTGCAGTCCAGAACCGCGGGACTGCTACGGTCGCAGGTTCGAATCCTGCCTCGGGCATGGGTGTGTGTGATGTCCTTAGGTTAGTTAGGTTTAAGTAGTTCTAAGTTCTAGGGGACTGATGACCTAAGATGTTAAGTCCCATAGTGCTCAGCGCCATTTGAACCATTTTTTAAAATATTTTGCTAAATTGGAGATCGGTTTCGCGCTCTAATATTCAGGCTCCAGTCCTCAGTGGGAGAGCAGTGTAAATGAGTAGCAGTGTTTCCGTATTTGACGTTATGTAGGATATGCGGTGATGTATTGATGGGTCGCAGGTCAGTTTCATGTTCTAATTTTGAAGCTCCAGTCCACAGTGGCAGAGGCTCCTGTCCTCAGTGGGAGAGCAGTATAAATGAGTAAGAGTCTTTCCATATTTGACGATATGTATGGTAGTTTGTAAGATTTAATTGCCATTGCAATATGGCGATCTGTGTAAAATAACCGCTGAAAGTCTAGTCTGCAGAAGGAAAACAGGCAGACGGTGCTTCGATACTGGTGGCACTGGTAATATGGTGGGTAGATTCGATAACAGCCAATCATGATCTTCGATTTATTCACATCCTTTGTGCTGGGATATAGTACACACTACATAGCGGAGGGAATGTTTTTGTGTGTTGGAAGCAGGAAGGGTAACACGTAACGGACTGAGTACCACGTTAGGTCTGCGAGGGAGACTGCATTCGACGTTATTCTGCATTAATTGCGTAAACAGGTTCTGTTAGGGGGAAGAATTTTCATGCATACAAGCTGAGCCATCAAGAAAGCGAGCGTTAACTATTTCTCGGACACTATACAAATTCCGTGAGGTCGACTCGGTTCTTATTTTTTACATAGTTATGTGGCATCTGTATAAGATTAAGAAGCTTGTTGGATGCACTTGTGAAGGTTTGTAACTACGCCCATGCACTTCGCAGCGTTGTGTCACTCATGCTGGGCAGTTAAGCAGGGTTAGACACGTGTCTCATGATGCGCTAGTAACAATGCGCCCTGTGCTACTCTGGGAAGCACTGGACATCTCTCTCGGTGCTGGACCATACCACAGCTATGTGGTATCACGAATGGGAGCAGTGTGAGCGCGCCTTGGAGTTCTGTGATGACATTATAGTACTCGAAGAATTGTAACTGTAAACCGAACTTTCACTTGCAGCTGTGTGAAAGCGATGGCTCCTGCTGGCTTGCATCCGGCAGTGGCTCGCGGTGATGGCCTGCGGCGGTGGCAGCAGCTGCTGTGGGAGCAGCAGTGTCGTGTGTCGAGTGGCGGGATGTGTTTTTTTATTAGCAATCTTATGTTTAAACTATATTCTGTCGATTTCACCAACCTATAGGATGCTGCGAATTAAAAAATGACTACCTCATAAATGTGAAGAATACCGATTTAATTAATTTGCATAAATTTTCATATGAATGTGGTTTTAGCGATTCAGTAGTTAATGGGAGAGCATGTGAGAGTGGGTGACATGGAGCAGAAGAGCACTTAACAGAACGATAGGTTAAGTGCTGAAAAAGACCCAAACATTAGAGTGCTAGAGTACAGTGCCGAACATTAGGCTATGCATCATGTTTGCTCCATGTAATTACTTCTTACAAGACCTACGTGTTTTGCAGACAGCAGGGAATGATAAGCAAGAGAAATCCAACCCCCACAAACAGATTTTTTTGTAAATAAACAATATGCCATTGAATTTCCTCTTATCAGATCCTTCCTCTCCACCAGTTTCCATTTATTCCATACAATGCTTTGAACCCCCTAAATTGCTTAAATAAACAACATTACACACAGTGTCTAAATTGTTTAAACAATATTCCATACACTACTCTCGAATACCCTCCAAATGATTGATGAACTGAGGCTTTTTCCGCCAATTCCTAGGAGGAGGTGGCAGTCGGATGACTTAGGTTAGTGGAGGTGCCCTTTTTCCCCGCCATTTTCTTAGGTTAGTAGAGGTTGCATTGTTCTGATGGAATTTGAACTTCCTGCCAGGATGGCTTGGCACTTTCCCATCAGAGAGGTTAATGAATTGAACAATTTAAAAAAGTAGTCAATGTAACCTAAATTATCTTCCCACCATTTTCTTAGGTTAGTAGAGCTTGCATAGTCCTGATGGAAATTGAAATTCCCACCAGGGTGGTCAAGGCAGGGGGGCATGGCACTTTCCCACCAGAGAGGTTAGCTAATTGATCAATTTAATTAAGTAGTCAATAAAATTGATAAGAGTGACAGGGGGGCCTATTCCAATAACTCAGACCTGAAAGTGTACCTATAGCAGTGAGGGAGGAGGGGGTTGGGGGAGGGGAGGTAGTGGGGAGGACAATAGGTTAAGTGCCTGTCAATCAAAAGGAAATGGGGTGACATGGAAATGCACTTAACAGAACAATAGGTTAAGTATCTGTCAATCAAAAGGAAATGGGGGTGACATGAAAAAGCACTGAACAGAACAATAAGTTAAGTACCTGTCAATCAAAGGACAACAATAGGTTAAGTACCTGCCAATCAAACGAAAACAATAGGTTTGCCCCTGACTGCATACCTGCCCCTGATGTAGGGAACCTGCACTAACAAATGTGCTACAATCTGTCTTGCTCCACCACTCCCAAATCCCGAGTTTTAACCATCTGCCACTGTGGTTACTGCAGAGGCCCAGCGTTATTTTAGATGGAAACAAATACATATTGGCAATGTTAGATCATTTCTATATATACCTTGTCATTATACCAATACCTGATGAGAGTGCTGAGACTATAGCTAAAGTTTTTGTAAAAGAATTGATTCTTAAGTTTGGATCACAATTAAGTATAATAAGTGATCAAGGAACGAACTTTATGAGTGAATTACTTAAACAGACTTTTAAGCTCATGCAAATAACTCAGTTAAGGACTACAGGACTACACCAGCACACCCTGATGGAACTCGAAGAGTCGAGCGAGTCCACAGAACAATTATTAAAATGGTTAGCCATTATGTTGGCAACAAAGACGACAGTTGCGATGTCTGTCTACCGTACTTGGTAAATTGATCCAATGCCGAAATGCACAACTCAGCTGGCCTAAGTCCATATGAGATCGTCTATGGAAGAAGAATGCATTCATCCTTGGACTTTGCACGATCGACTGCCGGAATCAGCAATGAACACACAAGGGATCTAGCACACAAACTAAAGGAAGCATGGAGGGGAGTAAACAGAGAAATCATCAATCCTTCTTCAGCAAGCAAGACAACACGACCGCCAAGCAGCAGTGGCACAGTATCGAGTTGGAGATCTTGTGTATCTGTGCAACGTGGTGTTAAAGAAGAGTCAACTCAAAAAGTTTAAGAGTTGGAAAGGACCATATCCAGTATTGGAGGTGTTGTCGTCAGTCACTCTTAAGCTCCAACTGCCCTTTCGTTCATGTCAATTGTGTAAAGCCATTTCTGGGTAGATTTCCTGTAGAATCGCAAGACGACGAGGACCGACCAAGAGGTAGACCTGCTGTTCTCAAACCCAGGAAACGAGAATCGTGAGTTTGCAGTCCAGACTTCGAGGCTGAGGCATCTTCATGTTCCGAGCGATCCTGTTCAAGACATCCCACAATCTGCGTAAACGTGTGTAGTGTGTGAGAGTGCAATGCGTGTGTTTATTTCATCCATGTGCTTATGTGAATGTGTTGTGAAAATGTAGTATTGAAACTATTACACGGGTGCACAAGTGAAGCTAAACATTTTATTCCACAGGTTACCACAAGCAATTCATTTATTTTATTTTCATTGTTAACTCTAGTATTTAGAACTAGTTAACCATATTCATTTTTATTCTAATGTTTGCTATGACAGCATATTCTACTAATGTTTTAGTAATAGTACCACAGAGTGCAGGTGGTTTGTTTGAACCACGATCAGACATGGTAGTTTCAACAAGTAATGCAAAACTTGTACTCAAGTACAATCTGAATGTAATATAGCGACAGTTCAATTATGTAAAGAAGCAAATTGATCTAATTCGTTGTGTTAAGGGTAATGATACAATTTCAGAAATGTGTACATCTTGGTATAATAACTGGATCACAGCCAAAATGTAGGTAGAGTCTACATTTGCTAATTATGAACAAGAGATTTACTGTTTTTAAAGCTTTTGCCACACATAACTCTAATTAGGCGTAAACATGCCTAGTTTGATTTTGGAGGCAGTAGCTTTCTTTCTGTATCTGGTACTTTAACTAATCGAGATCTAGTGGAGGTTAAATGCAAAATATTTGCTCTTGAATAATAGTCCAGTTCAAATTCAACTAACCTCCCTAATGAAATTATCGTATTAAAGAATATGCAAAGAACCATTACTAACCACACAGTTTTCATTGAACAGATTGTAAAGCAATTTATCTCACATTTCCACCTCATTCGTAGTAAGACGAATGCAAATAGCCAGGAACTATACCAAAGATTAAATGCTGTGAGTGCACACGTAGCTTTAAACACTGTTTTGTTAAGGATTACTGACAGTTTATCAAATGCTAGAATTGATGCTCTTAACTTAAGAACAGCCTTATAAAGTAGTTCAAATGATTGTTTGAGCAGTGTACTACTACACCCAGGACAATTTTTACAGATCCTACTATCAATTGAACGAAAGCTAGATGCAACATATACTATGATTTACCCTGTTAACTCTTATAATTTATGTGCTTACTACAAGTTAACCATCACACACTCTTTAATGATTGAAGACGAATTAACTGTTATTGTTTCTATACCCTTTGCTAGATCAACAGCATAGTTTTGAAATGTATAAGATTTATATTTACCCTGTGAAATGGAGACAGGCAGGTATTCATATAAAGTACACACTAAATGATTATCTACTGATCAGCAAGTGTCGAAGATATTTTGTGTCCCTAAATGAAAACGATTTGCACATGTGTAAACGTAGTCATACGTTAATTTGCCCTGAATCGGCAGTATTCCTAGATAGTAGAGTGTACAGCTGTGAGAAAGAATTGTTTATGAATCATCCCCCAAGAGATGATTGCCCCAGAATTTTAATACATCTTTATCATCCATTTCTTAAACGATGTTCTGAAGATATAATTTTCTCGTTTAACTCCAATTTTGATGCCACATTTACGTGTAAAAATTACGACACACCTGAGCTACCCTTTACACTCAAATTGAATGATAGTGGATTGATCTTGAGTGCCACACATTGTGATTTATCATGTGAACTATTTGATATGCCTAGTGTATTGCCAACTACATTTCATTCAACTGTACATCTGCCATTAACGAGAATGTTATCTCTATATTACAATGATTCATGCATATTAACATATGGAAAGCATTCCTTATCAAGTTTTTCTGAAGACAATGATTTAATTATGGAGATCTATGAAAATGTAATTTCTTCCAATAATGAGTTAAACTTCATTGAAGCAGCAAATAAAATTAAGTCCTTCGATTCATCCAGTAATGTTAACGCATACTTGATTGTCAGTATTGTGTTTTTATTGCTTTTATTAATTTGTCTTTTGCCAACAACTTTTGTCATGTATGAAATTGTCATCCTCAAAGCTCGCTTCTCTGTACCAAACGTTACTGTGTCTGCAAACGAAATACATGTTGCAATGCCTTCTGATGCCACGAATGGCGAAACAAATTCATAACGCCCTGGAGGTCGTTCTGAGCCACCTATGGTTGCTCTTTTTCTCTGGGGAGAGTGATGTAAGAGTCTACGGGTTATTCACATAGCCGTACAGTACATAACACGCGTTCGCCAGCCGACATATCTTGGAATGCTGACAGTTTGCTTGGTCGGTAGGCGTGCGTCCGGCCGCAGTGCGCCGCAGGAGAGTAAGCCACTGGCCGCCGTCCTCAGCGCGCTGTGTAACTAGCGCGGCCTCGGGTGCTAACTAATACGTCTCTTTTCTCAGATCACCATGGAGCCCCTCGATATGACCGTAATTAGCCGGTGTTAGAATGTCAGACACAGTGATGATGGGTGCACGTAGTGTGCGTGTTTTATAATCATTCTTTTGTTAATAAACTGTTTAGATTTACTTCTCGGTGTTCGCGTATTCTGTACCTCAGGGACCCACTGTTTACGAATCATGACAAATATTTTGTGTAATTATCATCCGGGGGTAACAACACAAACAACCTCCTTATATTCACTACTTTAATCACTCATCGAAATTGTTGTGAAAAAAAATCACCACTAACAAACAGTGGACCATAATGCAACATAAAAATCATGGTTCAATAAACACAACCACATGTGATGAAAAATGTTTTGCTGTTTTAATCACACATCCAAATTGTCGCGAAAAAAACCACCACTCATAAACAATGGACCGTTATCACACACATGAGAATAACACATGCATTTTTCAAATCAAGTAATTAAATTTTGATGTCGCATGGTGTAGCTGCACAGTATGAGGCATCTTATCACAGTTCGCGTGGCTCTCCCCGTCGGAGGTACGAGTCCTCCCTCAGGCATGGGTGTTTGTGTTGTCCATAGCATAAGTTAGTTTAAGTTAGATTAAGTAGTGCATAAGCCTAGGGACTGATGACCTCAGCAGTTTGGTCCCATAGTCCTTACCACAGATTTCCAAAATTTCCAATTAAATTTTGGTAAAGGTCACACTCGCCGTAGCACTCAGTATATCTGAGGTTTTGTATGCATCGATGTTTGAGAACAGAAGCACCTTCCTCCGTGCGCTGCTATACTCACCACCATCATAACATTTCCACCCTACACTAAACATATCTAGCAAAAACAACCTTTCAATAGAACAGACTCACAATCGCGAAATGAGCACTGTCCACCCACTGCAGGAGTGACGCAACTGCTCCAGCCAGGAGGGGACCACACATGCATTGGCCATGCAGGCTGTTGCATGCACGTCTCCAAAGATACCAAATATTCAGAGGCCAGAGGGACTGTCACAATGACTGGCAAGCAGTCAACTGATCAATTTGTGAAGAATATTCGTCCAGTGCAGACACTCGAAATATTGAATCTTCTCCCGCAATACACACATCCACTTCTGTCGCCGCTCAGTGTGCATACTGGTTACTTTGCTGTTCGCCACCCTGTGGACCCCTCCAAAGGAATTGTTCCCAAGGCTACGGGCAACAACCGACAGGTCAGACCATGCTTTGTAACTAACCGGTCATTACAGGCTAAGCCACAGCATCCGGCTGGCCAAGCTCCCGTAACCGTCCCTGATCCTGGCAGTAGCACACTGCATGACACGCATGGGTGGCTTGGATGTATAGTTCTAACTGCAGTTCCATTCCAGACATAGACTCCCCAGTTTATAAAATCCACTGTACCCAATCCGAGACAGGGATGTTCCTTTGTCCATACACCTCGTATTTCTCACATGAAATGTAGATTTCTCCCTTTTATACAAGTTATTTTTGAAGACAGAAGAAATCGGAGCATACATGCTATTTCAAATCACTAAAGTATTGTTACTTCTTGTGAAAATTCTATACAACGGCATGGCATAGGCTTTATTTCCTCTAAATATTGTTCCATCAGGTAGAAAAATCTGTTCTTATCAGTTTAACATTTGTTGCACCCTGTATCTTAGAACTGGAATATTAAACTCGTTTTTGGTTCAAATGGCTCTGAGCACTATGGGACTTAACATCTTAGGTCATCAGTCCCCTAGAACTAGGCAGGATTCGAACTGGCGACCGTAGCAGTCCCGCGGTTTCGGACTGCAGCGCCTAGAACCGCACGGCCACCAACCCGGGAAACTCGTTTTTGGCTCACGGTGGAGTCTAAGAGCATGTTCTACCTCTCTCACAGAATGCCTCCTCACTTTCAACCTCTCTTAAAGTAGCCAAATGTCACTGATATCAAATTGATTCACTAATGATTTAAATTGATTATGAGAGTCTCTCGATTATATTCGCCAAGTAACCTTTACAGAAGATTCTGTGACGTCACTGGGGGCTTCCACAGACTAGTTAGTCACTTCCTTTGACACCAAAATGAGTGGTAACCGTCGTTAAATGGCTGAAGATATGCAGTGCTAATCACGTTCTGTCTGTTGGTCACCATGTTAAGCTGGTGGAAGTAAGTCACTTTGAATGCCAGTATACTCCTCCTCGCCTAAATCTGCTGAGACTTGTCGATCGATGGGGATAGTAGGATGTTTCACTCACTTCTCAACCCCCGTGACACTTCTGCTCCTGCCCCAATCTCTGCCATTGGCCCACATGTGAAAAGCAATCACCACTGCCACCGCCAAACATGTATGAACCTGCAGACATGGGTTTCCCTCAGAGTACAGCTCTGTAGAAGCAATCCTGTAGTGTCTCCCCCCCCCCCCAAATAGGTGGGTGGATGCTTCAAGAACTCAAATGGGAATCTCTGGAGGTGTGCGATGCTCGTTTTGAGGAACACTATTGAAAACTGCCATTTACTGCTGACTGCAGAAGCATTCTACTGCCATCAACATACAGTTCACGTAAGGACCACAAAGACGCGATATGAGAAATTGGGGCTCATATGGAGTCATATAGACAGCCCTTTCCTCCCTTGCTCTGTTTGCGAGTGGAATAGGAAACGAAATGACTATTGGTGGTTCAAATGGCTCTAAGCACTATGGGACTTAATATCTGAGGTCATCAGTCCCCTAGACTTAGAATACATAAACCTAACTAATCTAAGGACATCACACACATCTATGCCCGAGGCAGGATTCGAACCTGCAACCGTAGCAGTAGCGCGGTTCCAGACTGAAGCGCCTAGAACCGCTCGGCCACAGCGGCAGGCACTATCAGCTGTACAGGATATCGTCCGCCATAAACTGTACAATGGCTTGCAAGGTATGCATGTAAATTTAGTCTACCTATTAAGTTGTCAGTTCTTCTGTTTATAGGCACACAAAACTCGCAGAACAATGTTGTCTCCTATTCATCGAGAACACAAGAGACGGATCTTCTGCTGCGGATTGTCTCTCTGTAAATACCTTCATATTAGTCTGTAATTTTCTCATGGCAGTCACTTTGAAAGATGTCTGTGAGATGTTATAATATGATTGTCCACAATATTTAGAAGAAACGGTATAGATCTCATCTCTCAACTCCCCTCTCATCAGAGTATCACTTACCTACCGTATTCTCATGAATCCTCCTGGATTTACCTGATTTCGACGAGTAACATATGTCCCCTGCTAAGTCACAGACACCTGATAAAGTACTGGGACAACATGTTTATCATTCCAAAGTACCATTATCCAAGATGGCGGCGATGACGTCAATCAATATGGCGGATTTTGGTGGGAAGTTTGAATTTTGGAGTGAAAGTGCTACGCCCCCATCCCCAGAAAAATGGCGTGAAGTTTAAATTCCAAAATAAAAATGCACCACACTGCGCTTATCTATAGTAAGAAAAATGGTTCAAATGGCTCTGAGCACTATGGGACTTAACATCTGTGGTCATCAGTCCCCTAGAACTTAGAACTACTTAAACCTAACTAACCTAAGGACATCACACGCATTCATGCCCGAGGCAGGATTCGAACCTGCGACCGTAGCAGTCACGCGGCTCCGGACTGAGCGCTAGAACCGCGAGACTATAGTAAGAAAAGAAAATGGCAATAAAGAAAGAACACTTGTATTAACCCGACCTCCTCCTAGGGATTTGTTGGGAAAAGGACTTGTCTTTATTATTTAACCAATTTCAAGCAGGTGTGTTCGCCACTGGGTCTGGACTCTAACTAGCTTAGTTTATATCGGTGCTATCAGAGGGTGTTCTCACGTCAGATCATGACGCAAGTACCGTTATTCAAGATGGTGGCAACCAGTGTGTTCACCACGAGCTCCAGAGCCCAACTGACTTAGTTCATATCGTGGCCACCAGAGGGCACTACTGTGATGGCAGGTGATGACTAGACCGCGGATTTTAGGTAAAAACCTGTTTTGTTCCTGAGTTCCTATTTGCATAAAAATTTGTACTTATGCGTTTCATGACTATTCCTATAGGACCTAAAAAAGCCTATTTCGACGTTAGTGCCTATTTTTGCCTATTTCGTCTTTAACATCCTAAAAAGTGCCTATTTCATCATATAAGGCAGTGGCTCCAAGTTTTTCCACACTATACGATAGATGGAAAAAAATATTTTCTGCCCAGCGTGCAGCAAGGTGGCTAGTTGATATGCGCTCATGCTTCGTATTTGCTTAACACTTCGGTCTTTTTTTATTATTTTATATCGCTATCCCTGTTAATACCAAATACTCTTTATAGATGTTATAATAATGTAAAAAATAGATCACGGATCTTTAGGTTAAAACCTATATTTTTTCTAAGCTCCAATTTGCATATAAGTTGGTACTTGTGCGCTTGATGACTAACTAAACTGAATACCGTTAGTTCTATAGGACCTAAAATTGCGTATTTCGACGTTGACGCCTAATTTTGCCTATTTCGGCATCAAAATCCTAAAAAGTACCTATTTCGTTAATCTGACATAGCGTTATTGTGTTTTCAAAGATTAGAAAAAGGAAGTAAACTCAGGGCTTTACGTCTCGTCGAAGGCGTAGGTCGTTTGAGACTGTTTACAATTCCTTTACTTGCCTTACTACCAACAGCACTCGGCACGGTTGAATGGTCATCCATCCAAGTACGCGCCGAGCGCGACAGTGTTTAACTTCGGTGAGCGAATGGGAACCGGTCAAAGATTTGAGTTACACATTAGAATCGAACGTGGGAGTACTAAATGTTTTATTTGAAAATATTTCGTTCGTAGGATTCTGGCCAGCTGTGTATTTTCTCAAAGAAACAGTTTCATTGGCCTTAAGCTGAGCACGGATTAAAAAATGACAATGTTAATCGCAGACGCCCTCTATAGCTAAATTACTGACCTTCGCGCATTTTCTCGCTGCTGTCTACAGGCAGTCCTATCAAACTACTCTGTTTCGTGAAATTTTCCGGATCGAAAAATAATTTGCCAGTAGTGAGATATTTTCATCTGAAGGACCGGTAAATTCCAGTCGCTTGTTCAGAAGGGGCGGCCATCTGTCAGGTGCCATAATGTCCTGCAACGACTACGGTACTTCCCCTACCGCTCCCATGCACCGCAGCAAAAAAAAAAAGAAAACAGGTCATCGTTCACTTTTTCCCAGCGAAAACAAATCAGTACATTGTGTAGCGACCGACATGTTAAGTGTTACTGACGTTCTAAGTTCAAAATAAATTCTAGTTTCTGTGTGAGAATACTACGCCATGCCGAAAACAGCTAGTTCAAAGTCTACTCATATAAGGCAGTGGCTACAAGATTTTCTGCATTATACGACAGATGGGAAAATTATTTTCTGCCAAGCATGCAACAAGGAGGTTAGTTGATGTTTTTCTTAGACTTCTTATTTTCCTGTCACTTAGGATTCTTTTTTATCGCTATCCTTTAGTAATACGAAATACTCTTTATATGCGATTCTAAACTGCATTTCCCTTTTCCCTCGTATTAGGTTTCGAGTGTTAAGAAATCTCACTTAAATCAGCATGCAGATGAAATCGCACATAAAGCTAATGTTGAACGAAAGTCAAAATTGAAACAAACTCTTTTAACCAATAAATCTGGTGAATCCTCCGAAAAAAACTAGTTCTGCAGTCATTTGTGTCATGCACTTGTGGCAGCAAACATCCCCTTCTGGAAACTAGAAAACCCTATTTTCAGAGGTTTTCTTGAGAAGTCTATTCCTGCACAGTCAACTTTACTTAAGAATTATGTGGATTCAGCTTACAATGCTGCATTGCACAGAATCCGAGAAGATGTTGGAGAATCTTGTACATGCATTTCTGTGGATGAAACTACTGACAGTATTGCCCGTTACGTTGCAAACCTGATTATTGGCAAGCTAGATCCAGATGCTCCATCCAGGGCTCATTTGATTTACTCAAAACAGCTTGCAAAAACTAACCAAGAAACGATAGCACAGTTTGTGAACAATGGGCTTAAGGTGCTATACCCAAATGGAGTGGATGAGACTAAGGTGCATCTGACCGTCACTGATGCTGTTGCATATATGATAGCAGCGTTTCAACTATTAAAAGTATTCTACCCATTGATGCTGCACGTAACTTGTGTAGTGCATGGCATCAACCGCATAGCAGAGCAAGTAAGGCTACAATTTCTTAAAGTAAATAAAGTAATATCTATGGTGAAGAAAATTTTTGTTAAGGCATCATCAAGAATACGGGCATTCAAAGAATAGCTTCCAGATGCCTCAGTGCCACCATAGCCTGTTGTCACCCGCTGGGGCACGTGGCTGATAGCAGCAGAATACTATAGTACGCATCTCTCAGCTGTCCAGAAGGTGGTTGAAAATATACCGGAGGATGCTGCATCCGTAACTGCAGCAATGGAGTTACTCAAAGATTCTTCATTAAGACGAGACTTATCTTACATTAGGGCCCACTACACATTTATGGCAAGAATAATTTCACAATTAGAAGGCTCAGGGAGACCTATCTACGACAATATTTCTTTGCTTGAAGAAGTCAAAATGAAAATTAATGAAGCGCCAGGTGAAGTAGGGGAAAAAGTACGGGCAAAAATGCAAACGGTTCTGCAGAAGAACACTGGCCTGAAGGAGTTGTGTGCAGCTGCCGACATACTTAGTGGAAAATCCAGCACTCCTGACTGCAGCATTCCTGTCCAACATGTGCTGAAAATGAAGTACTCCCCTGTCACATCTGTTGATGTAGAACGTTCTTTTTCTGACTGACAAGCGCCACAGTTTTTCACTAGAAAACATAGAAAAGATTTTGGTTATTTATCGTGAAGCCAACGATGGTCAGAATATGTGAAACTACGAATGTATTAATTGAACCATTGCCACATCTTTTTTACGGAGATCTTTATCATGCAGGAACTCAAAAATATTTGGTGTTACGTTCAACATTAATGTTGTAGATTTCTGTGCTATGTAACTGTGTAAATATTCATTCTCCTTGTTTTAATGACTAATAAGATGTTCATACTGTCAACACTGTGTATTTTAATTTATTTTTATTTTCTCTGCATCATTTTTATTAGAGCCTATTTTAGGTTTTATATAACCTAAATGAACTACTGAATGAGCCTATTTTAGGTGCATAAAACACACTTTTTTACGACCTAAAAATCCGTGATCTAGTGATGACAAAAGATCGTCTGCTCTCTCCCTCTTACACGCGTTATAACCAGACACGCGCCGCGTCAGCGGCCCACGAGCGAGCGACCGCTGACCTCACAGCCTCAAGCCCGTACCTTTATACTCATGCCAGACATAGTCTTCTATAAATATGCTATCGACTTTAACTGTACACATGTGACACCAACATCGCACATCTAATGTATCAGTTACATAGTTCTTAATTCCATTTAAATTTTAATCATATTCAATGAGTGAATTCACAATTTCAATATTCAAGTTCCACATTTTCCCATTATGAGTGCAGTGCGCATTCATGACCTAGCACCCCCTACCCCTAGAATGCTGCATTCCTATTGGCTACTGCATTAGTCACGTGATTCGACTTCGTAGAACCTCTGACTTGGAATCAATTTTCGCCAATGCCACACCCACCAGGACTTGGAATCACATATTTAAAGTGTTGTGTCTAGACAAGACAGCCTAGACACAATGAGAGGAAGCCGAAAGGCACGCGCTAAGCTAAAGCAGGATGGCGTGAGGTCTGAAACAGGATACGTAATGAATGCTATAAAGAAAAGTACGTAGCTTCTGGAATACTTAACTTTAATCCATCCTTTTGGTACATCTGGAGATTGTGGCGATACAAGTGAGACTCTTTAGATACATGCAATGTTACTAATGGCGCCTTGCTAGGTCGTAGCCATTGACTTAGCTGAAGGCTATTCTAACTATCTGCTCGGCAAATGAGCGAGGCTTCGTCAGTGTAGTCGCTAGCAAAGTCGTCCGTACAACTGGAGCGAGTGCTAGTCAGTCTCTCGAGACCTGCCTTGTGGTGGCGCTCGGTCTGCGATCACACAGTGGCGACACGCGGGTCCGACATGTACTAATGGACCACGGCCGATTCAAAGCTACCACCTAGCAAGTGTGGTGTCTGGCGGTGTCACCACATTCCTCCCGCGCAAATCGGCGAACGGTCGTGTTATAAGGCTTCCGCCCGCCGTGGGGAGCACCCCATGTTGACGTATGCGATGAGGTGGGGAGCCTAACAACAGGCGAGGCTGTGCCACCCTCACCCGGCCATTCGGTCCGAGGGGAGCTAGGAAACGCCTGAAAACCTAGGCCAGGGTGCACGTCAACATGCGGTGTATGCGCCCGTAAAGAGACAGGAGGGGCCGAAGGGTCGACCTCCATTGCGTCGGGGTATCCGACGCGCGATGACGTCATGTGGTCCGGAGCGGGCAAGAGGTCCATGGCGGAGGACAGCTGGTCACGGGAAGCGATCGGCGGCGCGTGACCCAGGGAGGCGCTTGGCGGCTGCAGCGAAGCGTCCACTGCGGGCGGCGCCGGCGGAAGAACAGGCGGCGGCGGCGGAGGCGGCGGCGGCGCGTCGCCATGGGGCAAAATGGAAGGCATCGTCGGTAACACCTGGGGATGAGGCGAGCCAGTAGATGGGTCCCCAGGGCGCTGACCGGACGGCACCGTCGCTGAAAGCAGACGGGGAGCGGCAGAACCCGTGCGAGGACAGAGGCGCAGCTGATTGAGATGCCGACGCACCTCACCAGAGGCCCCCAAAACCAAATACATCGCGCGGCCGAGGCAGCGAAGAATGCGCCCTGCGAGCCAACGCCGTGAACCTCGATAGTTGCGATAGAACACAACGGCGCCTGGAGCAAAAGCAGAAGTCTGCCGCTGCACAGGAACCTGATGCGGCGGGTGCAGCAAAGACATGAAGGTGCGATGAGGACGACCGTGGAGCAACTCAGCCGGCGAGCGACCATCTCGGGGCTGAGAGCGATACGATGCCAAAAAGAGCAACAACGCGTCCTCCCGAGAATGCGACTCTTTCAACTTCAACATCTGTGACTTGAAAGTCCGGACCAATCGTTCAGCGGCACCGTTTGACTGAGGCGAAAACGGCGCGTATGTCAGATGATGAATACCATTGGCCTGGCAGAGTGACTGAAGTTCTGCGGACATGAATTGCGGGCCATTGTCGGAAACAATAGTCTGCGGAAGACCTTCAATGCAAAAGATAGCAGACAACGCTTGGATGGCGGCAGTTGACGTAGTGGAAGACATCCGGACAACAAAAGGAAAATTACTGAAGGCATCTACCAGAACCAACCATCGAGCATTCCAGAATGGACCAGCAAAATCGATGTGCAAGCGTTGCCAAGGGGAAGTGGCTTTCGGCCATGCAAAGACTTTCCGCGGCAGTGCGGATTGTTGTTTGGCACACGCCATGCAAGAAGAACACATATTCGTAATCGCATCATCGATTCCGAACCAAGTACAGTGCTGACGAGCAAGTTGTTTCGTTCGCACTATACCACAATGTCCTTGGTGAAGAAGCCGTAAGACAGAGGACTGTAACGAACGTGGGACCACGACTCTGGACTGATCATTATCAGAACGCAACAACAAAACACCACGTCGAACAAAAAGTCTCTCCTTGTGAGCAAAAAATCGGCGAAACAACGGATCCTCGATCCGAGACTTTGACAAAGGCCATTGCGTAGCAACAAAACTCAAAACGGTAGCAAGGACCGGGTCAGCAGCTGTGGCTGTAGCTACACGACGAAAATCAATCGGAAACGATTCGACCACTTCATCGGTTTCCGAATCAATGAACATGGAAGCAAGTTCGGAAGAATCGAATGCTCTATTCTCAGCAACAGGCAAACGGGACAACGCATCGGCGTTTCCGTGCTTAGCAGTGGACCGATACAAGATATCGTAGCGGTACTGTGAGAGGAAAATAGACCAGCGAATGAATTTCTGCGCTGTACGTGGAGGTACAGGCTTGTTCGGATGAAAAAGCGACGTCAAAGGTTTGTGGTCTGTGATGATGGTAAAGGGACGACCATACAAGAAATCATGGAACTTAGTAACACCAAATACGAGAGCCAAAGCTTCTTTCTCTATCTGTGAATAATTTCTTTGCACAGACGAGAGCAATTTTGACGCAAAGGCAATAGGACGATCATGCGATCCATCGTTGTGCGCAAGCACAGCACCGATCCCGAAATCCGAAGCATCTACCATCAACAA
The DNA here is from genome assembly GCF_023864345.2 of Schistocerca serialis cubense. NCBI lineage: Eukaryota > Metazoa > Arthropoda > Insecta > Orthoptera > Acrididae > Schistocerca > Schistocerca serialis. The sequence continues at coordinate 411,802,471 of NC_064640.1, read as the reverse complement.
AAGGGGTTTCTGGGGATCGAATGGCCTAAGGCAAGTATTTGAAAGCAACGCCGATTTCAACTGGCGAAAGGCGCGTTCGCATTCCGTCGTCCAGACGAACGGAACACCTGTACGGCGTGAGCGATGAAGCGGAGCTGAAATGGAAGAGGCATTGCGCACATTCACTCACACCTTGTGATTCTAAATCGTGTAATGTTCTTGCGACCTCATCACGCAATGCGTGAGGAACATTGCGCGATCTGAAAAATTTCGGTTGCGCGTTGACTTTCAGTTCCAAATGTGCTTCATAGTTCTTAGCGCAACCAAGGCCCGGTGCAAAAATGTCTGCAAATTCTTCACATAGCCGAGAAACACTGGCGGAAGGCACAGTCTGATTCACTGATAGGACCTGATTTACAATAGACAAGTTAAACAATTGAAATAAATCTAAACCAAACAAGTTCACTGCAGAAGAAGAACGAAGAACGTAAAATGACAGAAGTTTTGTTTGTCCCTTATATGTTGCAAGAAGGCTGCACTGTCCTAACACAGGGATATTCTGACCTGAATAACTATTGAACTTAACATTTGCGGCACGCAACGGAGGTTTGCCCAGTTGTTTGTACGTGTCGTGATTGAGCAATGAAACAGCAGCTCCGGTATCGAGCTGGAATGGTATCACGTGGCCATAAATGTCCAAATCTACAAAAAGTTTATTGTCCTGCTGACGACAAGAGCGACTGTCTCGTGCAATTTGAACTGACACTGGTACAGAAGCACTTGCGACTTGACACGAGTTCCGGCGATGTCGACGCACAGTATTTGTGGGATGAACACAGTCACTGTTAGAGACAGTGGCACTGGACGAAGTGGAATTAACTACATGAATGTCCATGGGCGAAGGTTCACGAGCCTGAGTATTCTTGGTTCGATTCCGGCGTGAAGCAAAGGGCCTGGAATGGTTGTGATTGTCTGATCTGAGTTTTTTCTGGCAAACACTTTGAACATGTCCTTTCTTATTACAGAAAAAGCATATAGCTTGGCGTGACGGGCAATTTTCATGCGAATGTCTAGTAGCACACCGCGGGCACGATTTCACTGCATTTGTATGCTGGCGTGGCACACCTGGTTTAGAGCGTGGCGGCAGCTGCGCGGACGTGTGCGAGGGCAGTTTACCGGGCCGTGCAGCGCGCTCGGCGGGCCGGTTAATGTTACACACGGCTGGCGAAGTTGCATATGATTCCTGAGCAAAGTCAAGTGTGTCTTGTCTATCTAATATGTCTATCACTTGCTGAAGAGAGGGATTAACTAGTTTCAAAATCTGTTCCCGTATGCGAACATCAGAAACGTTCTGTGCTATTGCATCACGTACCATGGTATCTGAATAAGGGAGTCCACATTCACACTCAAAAGCACAATCCCTTGTAAGGCCTTGCAATGTTGCAACCCACTCCCTATTAGTTTGACCGGCCGTACGTTTTGTACGAAAGAAAGTATACCTTTTTGCAACGACATTGACTGTTTCTTTGAAATAGGCGTCCAATGCCGACAAAATTTCTTCGTAGGACAGAGTCGCTACGTCGCGTCGGGGAAATAATTTCACTATCACACGGTACGTTTGCACCCCTACACACGCCAATAAATGATGCTGCCGCTCGTTACCTTGAATTCTGTAGGCGGCGAGATGAAATCCAAACTGGCGTGACCACTCCGTCCATGTTTCTACGTCTGCTTGAAAATTACAGAATGGTGGTGCAACTGCATGTTGTGACTGCGGTAGCGATGAAGCGGCGGCTGCCGCATCGTTTTGCAGTGCACCACGAGCTGTCCAAGGGCATCCAATAACGCCTGCGTCTGCTGATTCTGCAAGCGATAAAATTCGGACAGTACATCTGGCGAAGCCATGACACAAGTAAATGGAAGCAAGTAGAAAGAACAAGACCCTTTTTGGACTCGTCGCCAAAAATGTTGTGTCTAGACAAGACAGCCTAGACACAATGAGAGGAAGCCGAAAGGCACGCGCTAAGCTAAAGCAGGATGGCGTGAGGTCTGAAACAGCATATGTAATGAATGCTATAAAGAAAAGTACGTAGCTTCTGGAATACTTAACTTTAATCCATCCTTTTCGTACATCTGGAGATTGTGGCGATACAAGTGAGACTCTTTAGATACATGCAATGTTACTAATGGCGCCTTGCTAGGTCGCAGCCATTGACTTAGCTGAAGGCTATTCTAACTATCTGCTCGGCAAATGAGCGAGGCTTCGTCAGTGTAGTCGCTAGCAAAGTCGTCCGTACAACTGGGGCGAGTGCTAGTCAGTCTCTCGAGACCTGCCTTGTGGTGGCGCTCGGTCTGCGATCACACAGTGGCGACACGCGGGTCCGACATGTACTAATGGACCGCGGCCGATTTAAAGCTACCACCTAGCAAGTGTGGTGTTTGGCGGTGACACCACATAAAGTCTCCACCACGATCCTGACCCACAACCACATCCCCTTACCGACCCATATTGGCAGGTTAACATGTACTGACGTGCACTAATGTGCACAAACCTGTGCTAACATGTACAAATGTGCACAGCGCACACATCATCCAAGATGGTGGGGTGAAATGGCGGGAAAACAGATCTGAGCACAAGTTTTTATTTTGGAGGCAGTGTCTCCACCACGAGATTTAGTGTCCAACTGACCTAGTACACATTACTGACACAAGACCGTACTGTCATCCCTCGTATGACCTAATCCCAGATGGTGGTCTGTAGGGGCGAAAATGGTGCCGAAATCTCTCAGGCTGCGCTGGGCTGCTGGGGAGAGTAAAGAAGGAATGCAATCTATTTATTTTCGAACATTTTATTTAGGTATGGAATATATTTATCACACTGATGCAAAACACATGCTTGGGGTCACGCCACACAGCCCACAAATCTGTAAACTACTCCTAAATAATGCTCTCCAGACACGCAAACAACTCCTAATTTACCCAAATAATTTAAGTACAGACATTCAGACTCCCCTTAAATAATGTAGCACAGTGAAGTGTAGACACAATCAGTACATGTAAACTGTCCAAATAACGCATAGCACAGCCTACAGACCTGCTCGTGAAATAATCCAACAGACATGCAACCAACATACGCAGACACCGCCCCCTGTCCACTACCGAAAGCCCCACCAAGTGACGTGGCCATCAGCTGTCAAACCACACACAGCTGCCCATAGGCAAGACGCGGATACATCCCTTTTCATACTTGACACTAGAGAAATTCCAATCCAAATACGTGTTCACCTAGACGCCAATGATGACACGATCGGACAGGAGCAAAGACTCACATACAGAGCGCAGATGCTCCAAGTTTTGCCGCTCCCGCATGCGGTTGACACGGCCGACACAGGTGAAAGTTGCGTCTAAATAGTTTCCCTTATATCGACGTCATACTCGAGACACCTCAAGCCAGCATTGTCTTTACCGCGGATGGCAGAACGGCACAGGCTGTTTCCATCTAACGGAACATACATGACACGTTCAGCTGTGCGTACCCACCCCAGCATGGCTCACGCCGCGTCTCCCGGCGAAACGTCTGCGTGGCAGTTCGCCAACTAACAACGTTCCCAATGATATTCTTACGTCACATGGCTTTGTAAAAACATAATAGCCAAGTCGACCTCTCAGGAATTGTATAGTGTCCCAGAAATAGTTGACACTAGCTTTCTAGATGTCTCAGCTTGTGTGCATATAAATTCCTACTCTAACAGAACCAGTTTACGATAAGGACATCGAATGCACTCAAACCCCTCCAGATTTCAACATATGCAAACGTTCCCTCCACTATGTAGAGACCCCTATATCCCAGCACAAACGATGTCAATGAATCGAGCATTCTGATTGGCTCTTTTCGAATTTACACGCCGAATTACTTATGCCGCCGGTATCGAAGCACCATCCACCTATTCTTTCTGGGAATTTCAGCGGTTATTTTACACAGATCGCGAAATTGTATTGACAGTTAAACGCACAAAATTGTCTCCACATTATCAAATACATACCAGACTCACAAGAATATTGCAAGCCAAGATCATATTTATCACTGTAATCGCAATTAAATATTAAGATTGCTGCTACAGTCTGACACCAATCAATTTACACGTAATCTCTCCTCTTGACGACTGTGCTTCAGTATCTATAGCGCATATAATTTTCCACTTAAAAACACTCTCTCATACCCTCATCGTTATCAATCTGCTCAATTTATACGTCCCTGACGATAGGACACACAGTCATCCTCTCTAGTCATGCCATAACATAAACCATACTAACTTTAAAGTGCAATATATACTCATTTTGCACAATGTAAGCCACAATAACTTTACAATACAATATATACACATTTTAGACAAACAGTGCAGTTATCTTTTATATCTGTACAGCACCCAAAAAAATTATCGTACGCCTACACTCACACCAGCTATAGTTACGATGCTCCCCAGTCCTAGGGAAGCACCATCAGCCTTTTATTTCTTTCTACAGACGTGACATTCAGCAGTAATAAACTACTTTACACTGATACCACTTCGCATCGACAACTAAACCTCACAAAGTGCCATACATATTGTCAAATACGTCAAGACACCTACTCATTTAGACTCTCCTCCCACTGTGGCCAGGGGCTTGAATATTAGTGCATGAAACCAGTCTCCAACTCAACAATATATCAACGCGTACGGTGTCGATGTAGTAAACATAGAGTTCCTATCCTACACCATTCAAAATCACCGCTTTTACATCAGAACGCTCTCAGTGAATCGATGTCACTCTCAGAACTGATGTACAAAAACAAACTCCTTTCCCCCTCGGTACAAACGCGCTACTGTTTCTGGTCCGGACCTGCCTGCTTGCTTACATTTCTACAGACATCTCCAGACTCTGGGATTACAAGAACACACCTACTTTCGCCATAATATTATATCATTTTCGCCGTACTTCTCGATATCAAGCACACGGCAGTAGCCTACCGATCGCTAGCGCAACACAATTCCGAATATATACACTGGAAATTATTTCTCTACAAATCCGAAACTTAAGCTACATAACGTGTGCTCTAGACCACTGAGTAACTAGAAACAAACACATGAAAAATCATATTTCCACCAGCGAATATCGATCCCACTGATATAACAGATTCCAAATCATCCCTGTAATTTACAAGCCAACTAAGGTCTTTCCCATGTCTAGAGAACAGGCAACCATCTCTTCCACATGCCAGATGCAAACACCACAATCGATCTTCTCTCAACTAAATAAAGGCGCGAAATGTGCAGAAGGAGTGAGCGGAACACTTTACATTGGAGCGAATAACGGTCCAGCACAAACGCACCTCCATACACAATCCTCTCAAATTTCCACTTGATCACGAAAGCCGCCCATCTTACGATTGCGGTCTCAATTGAATATCATTCAACAATGAGCCAAGTATTGGAAATACAAAATGCTGTCGGCAGTCGCTCTCGAAATACAAATATCAATACCTTTCTTATGGCTTGATATACTCTTGCCTTTGCTATCGCAGTACTCCAAGTCAAATCCATACCCTCTTTACGACCGGACATAGTTATTTCCTTTAGACAAACACAAACTTTATAAACCTTATGCTCAAATGCGATCATATCACGCACCCACCACTACTACTAACTATAATACTTCATCAATGGATGATTACCTACTATAGGAAATAATGCTGACCCAAAATCAACTATTTGTGTGCACGTCTCTCAGATTTCTTCATGTGAGTGCTACTACTGTGTCTTAGAAAGGGAGACGTAATCGGCTAGATGTTAAAGAAAAAACCCAATCGCAGCAATTACCGTATGTTACTGTCACAAGCGATCTTAGTTCTACAGATGCACACAAGTATCCCGCTTAAAAGCTATACCTGCTTTACAAATGGTGGGACATTACCTCTGAATGAGGTAGTTTTTTACGGACAAATACCGTGTCAGTGATCCTATGAGTGTATAAGCCCATGATGCACCCACAGGATAAAATTACCACATTCTGAAAGTTATTCGGCTAAGGAATGTAGTATTTAAGCGGTATTTGAAAATCCTTCAAACGAATAATTCTATACTAATTCCAGAGATTCGGTCTCTATACCATATAACACGTTTCGCGATATATCCGCTGAGTTATAGGGGATGACTCATTGAGGAGGAACACAACCAGTAGTAGTATATGATGTGCGGATTGAGATTGTAAGAAAATGTATACTAGCTTCACAAATCTCTATTGTTGCACTATCTGCTAGAAATCATGTCCATCATGTGCAATCTGGTCTTTCCATTCAAGCACATACTTTCATATGTTCACACCCACAAATGAATCATATTTCAGGCACTCTCATGTCTCTAAACGAGTCACCTTCCTCGAAACTATCTGCTAGAGAAAAATTACAACATGGTTTTAGTCACACCCTACACATGTTCCACCCGCACCCAATTCTACAGCTTCGCGCATGTGATCGTTCCAATTTGAGTCGGAACTGAGCAGAAGTCAGAGAAGGACATATGCAACACATTCAGCACTCCATGTAGAAACATAACGACCTCATTTACTGCAACAGGAGCGTGTTTTGACCATTGCGCGCAATGTCCTACGTCCCCAAACTAGATACAAGTACTACAGATCCGCGGCCTTTCAAACAGTCAGCCAAACATCATATCATCATCATTCTCTACCCCCCAACATAGAAAAATTACGAACTGTGAAAGCTCATCCTATTTTTAAGTCATCTAGGGACCGATGCGCGAGCAATGACGTATAGATGCGGTCTGCCTCCAGTGCGGAGAAACAGATTTCACAATACTTCCCCAGAATAGCGTAGCGTGCAGCCATCCAAATATTCCTAACGATGTACCCAGTCCCTCACATCAAACTGCTACTGCTACTGATGCTGTCCCTATGACACGATCCTGTTAAACAAACAAGCACAGGAGAGACCACTTTAAAGTTTGTTAACCTATACTCTAGAGTCTAGACGAATGATCGTTTGAGACGCCCCTTCTGGTCCTGTTTAATTGTTTCAAACACTATTCTCTAACACGCTTTTGTACAACACCAAACATTTCCTTTTTTCTGCCATGACTTCGATGCCTTTATCAGGTTCTAAACTGACATTAAGACGCTCTGATCGACGGCCTCTCACAGAAAACTAGACATCGCACAGTGTAAATGATTTTTTTACTGTAACTACGATAAAACGTGACACACGGTGGATGATTTTAAACAAGACACTTACGACATAAGGAAAGTAGGAGACTTTGACTGCGTTGTGGAGAGTTTCCAAACTGATGTCCGAAAGTTCTACATCTACATCTACATTGATACTCCGCAAGCCACCCAACGGTGTGTTATTGACGACCACTACATCTAAATTCATCTGTCACAGTGACGGAATAGATGATGGCTCTGTGTTCCATTTCGAGTGATTGCTCATTTTGCCCTCATGTACGCGATCACTGTTTCGCTGCTAGCAATCTCCAGAAGCTGTCACCCATCCACAAAACTCATCCCTCAGGTCAAACAAGACTTGTCAGTCAATCATTATGTGGTAACCAACAGCACATCAATGCACGGATGGGATGGAAAAGACACCGCCCATGTACTGTAATATTAAGCAACACACTTGATAGCCCGAACAATTTTACGAATTTTACAGTAACTCCAACACCAGCCAATCGTGTGAAAGCATGTTTCCCCAATTTCAGTATCATAGCTAAACCATCTCTTCTCTACTTTGCGAGTTTAATTGCGAACATGGATAGATCACTGCTCAGTACGCCCATTCACTATTAATTCTCAAACACATAAATCATCAAAGTATACCAGACAGTATTCTCCATATTTCTAAGACCTCGAACATAGTACTTAATTTCCGATCCATCTCTCTGTGTATGGGAGTCACGTAGCATTCTCCCTGTCTTAGGGTAAAATTAGAGATTGAAAGACCATCCTCACACTGTTATTGACCAACCTGCGGTGCAGTATCGTTACCGAATTAATCTGCAACCGATCAGAAGAAGAAGACCGCTACACTCCACGTCTCGTGAATGAATCGAGCCTTAATAGTCCTAACCCGTCCAAGTGCACCAGTTTTCTCGAGATGGGAACTTGTCGAGGAGCTTAGTACTCCTTATTGATGTATAGTAACAGTTTTCAAAGTGCCGTAATGTAATAGCAGACAGTTAAGAACAACAAGAAAGGATTAATTTTTATACGCGATGTAGTTCCAGACGGATGGAGCTCGACACATTTTTACGTAAATCATCCAAGCTATCAACTCTAAAGTATTGTTCTAGAGTCTAGCATCGGTACCTGGACCGTATTGGTAAGAGAGAGAACATAAACACACAAACTCCTAAGGCTACAACGTTCTGCACTTAAAACGGGCCTGTAATGTTAGATCGCCTACCTTTCCGACCTATCAGTCATAAGGAATGTAGCGTTGTTAATATTACATTGTGAGAAATATATTTCATGCGCATGACATACATTCTTCTTCCCGGTTTCTCTGCCATGAACTATCTTATCGAACCGTAAAACGGAAAACAAACTACTTCCGTAAAACGGAAGAAAGAATATGTGGATGGTGCCGACGTGTAAATTCGATAAGAGCCAATCAGAATACTCGATTCATTGACATCGTTTGTGTTGGGATATAGGGGTCTCTACATAGTGGAGGGAACGTTTGCGCCGGCCGCGGTGGCCAAGTGGTTCGAGACGCTTCAGTCCGGAACCGCGTGACTGCTACGGTCGCAGGTTCGAATCCTGCCTCGGGCATGGATGTGTGTGATGTCCTTAGGTTAGTTAGGTTTAAGTAGTTCTAAGTTCTAGGGGACTGATGACCTCAGATGTTAAGTATCATAGTTCTCAGGGCCATTTGAACCATTTTTGGAACGTTTGCGTATGTTGAAATCTGGAGGGGTAAGACGTTAGGAGCCCTGGGATGAGTGCATTCGATGTTCTTTTCGTAAACTGGTTCTGTTAGAGTAGGAATTTCCATGCATACAAGCTGAGACATCTAGAAAGCTAGTGTCAACTATTTCTGGGACACTATACAATTCCTGAGACGTCGACTTGGCTATTATTTTTTTACATAGCCATGTGACGTAAGAATATCATTGGGAACGTTGTTAGATGGCGAACCGCCACGCAGACGTTTCGCCGGGAGACGCAGCGTGAGACATGTTGGGGTGGGTACGCACAGTTGAATACGTCACGTATGTTCCGTTACATGGAAGCAGCCTGTGCTATTCTGCCATCCGCGGTAAAGACAATGCTGGCTTGAGGTGTCTCGAGTATGGGGGCTGCGCCTTGGGGTTCTGTGACGTCGATATAAGGCAAACTGTATAGACGCAACTTTCACCTGTGTCGGCCGCGTCAACCTCACGCGCGCGCGGATAAACTTTGAGCGTCTGCGCTCTGTATGTGAGTCTTTGCTCCCGTCCGATCGTGTCATCATCGGCGTCTAGGTGAACACGTATTTAGATAGGATTTTCTCTATTGTTAAGTGTGAAAAGGGATGTATCCGCGTCATGCCTATGGGCAGCTGTGTGTGGTTTGACAGTTGAAAGCCGCGTCACTTGGCGGAGCTGTCGGTAGCCTCCTATGTGCTCTAGTGGACAGGGGTGGTGTCTGCGTACATTGGTTGTGTGACTGTTGGCTTATTTTGCGAGCAGGTCTGTAGGCTGTGCTATGCGTTATTTGAACAGTTTACATGTACTGACCGTGTCTACACTTCACTGTGCTACATTATTTAAGGGGAGTCTGAATGTCTGTACTTAAATTATTTGGGTAAATTAGGAGTTGTTTGCGTGTCTGGAGAGCATTATTTAGGACTAGTTTACAGATTTGTGGGCTGTGTGGCGTGACCCCAAGCATGTGTTTTGTATCAGTGTGATAAATATATTCCATACCTAAATAAAATGTTCGAAAATAAATAGAGTGCATTTCTTCTTTACTCTCCCCAGCAGCCCAGGGCAGCCTGAGAGATTTTGGCACCATTCTCGCCCCGACATACCACCATCTGGGATTAGGTCATAGGAGGGATGACAGTACGATCTTGTGTCAGTAATGTGTACTAGTCAGTTGGACACTAAATCTCGTGGTGGAGACACTGCCTGTAAAATAAAGACTTGTGTTCAGATCTGTTTTCCCGCCATTTCGCCCCACCATCTTGGACGACGTCATGCGCTATGCACGTTAGTACAGGTTAGTGCACGTTAGTGCATGTTAGTACACGTTAGCCTGCCAACATGGGTCGGTAAGGGGATGTGGTGCTGGGCTGAGGATTGTATGGAGACTTAAACTATTTGATTCCAAGTCCAGATGGGTGTGGTATTGGCGAAAATTGATTCCAAGTCATAGGTTCTATGAAATCGAATCATGTGACTAATTTAGTAGCCAATAGGAATGCAGCATTCTAGGTGTGGGGGGTGCTAGGTCATGAATGAACATTGCACTCATAGTGGGAAAATGTGGAACTTCTCATTTGATCATAGAAAATTGAAGTTGTAAATTCACTTATTGAATATGATTAAAATTGAAATAGAGTTACGTACTTAGGTATTTGATACGTTACATGCGCGATGTTGGTGCCACATGTGTTCAGTTAAATTCCTTAGCATATTTACAGAAGACTATGTCCGGCACGAGTATAAGGTGGGGGCTTCAGGCTGTGATGTCAGCAGTTGCTCGCTCGCTGGCCGCTGACGTGACACGTCTACATCTCTACAACTAAATCTACATCGTTACTCCGCAAGCCACCTGACGGTTTGTGGCGGAGGGTACCTTGATTATCTATATCGGTTCTCCCTTCTATTCCAGTCTCCTATTGTTCGTGGAAAGAAAGATTGTCGGTATGCCTCTGTGTGGGCTCTGATCTCTCTGATTTTATCCTCACGGTTTCTTCGCGAGATATACGTAGGATGAAGCAATATATTGCTTGATTCCTCAGTGAAGGTATGTTCTCGAAACATCAACAAAAGCCCATATTGAGCCACTGAGCGTCTCTCTTGCAGAGTCTTCTACTGGAGTTTATCTATCATCTCCGTAACGCTTTCGCGATGAGTAAATGATCCTGTAACGAGCGCGCTGCTCTCAGTTGGATCTTTTCTATCTCTTCTATTAACCCTATCTGGTACGGATCCCACACCGGTAAGCAGTATTCAAGCAGTGAGCGAACAAGTGTACTGTAACCTACTTCCTTTTCTTTTGGAGGTTATCAAGATTTAAGTGCTGCCATTGTAGCAGCAGTAACCGATCTAACAACTGCGCCAGACACACGTTGTCTTATATAGGCATTGCCGACAGCAGCACCATATTTGGCCTGTTTACATACCTCTGTATTTGAATACGCATGCCTATACCAGTTTGTTTGGCGCTGCAGTGTAGTAATCATAGGAATACGATAAATGAGATTAGGACATGTAGAGGGGGTATTTATAGATAGGCATTAGATATCAGCGAATTCTAGGTATTATGCTTCTGAATTTCCTTGTGCAATCCACAGACCCTCTGCATGGTTTTGAATTCTCTCCTGAACGTTTGTGTCCTATTTTTCTCCTTGTGATAGCTCTCTACCTAGTCAGTGAGTGGTGGAGGACTAGACAGGCTTTGACTAATGGAACAGTTCTGTAAGAATGTGATGGGATTTTGAGAGAATTAGCAAGTGTTGTGACAACCTGTGTATCATTCCAAAGTACTGTTATCCAAGTTGGCGGTGATGACGTCATCCAAGATGGCGGCGATGACATCATCCAATATGGCGGCCATGACGTCAATCAAGATGGCGTATTTTGGCGGCAATTTTGAATTTTGGTGGGAAAGTGCCACACTCCCCTCCCCCACAAAAATGACACGAAGTTCAAATTCCAACATGATAATGGACCACAATATGCTTATCTCTACTAAGCAAAGAAAATGGCACTAAAGAAAGGACACTTGTACTAACCCGACCTCCTCCTAAGGATTAGTTGGAAGGAAGGACTTGTCTTTATTATTTAACCAACTTCAAGCAGGTGTGTTCAGCACTGGGTCCGCACTCCAACTGGCTTAGTTTATATCAGTGCCACCAGAGCGCGCTCTCCTGACGCCAGATCATGACGCAAGTACCGTTATTCAAGATGGCGGCACCCAGTGTGTTCACCACGAGCTCCAGAGGCCAACTGACTTAGTTCATATAATGGCCACCAGAGGGTGCTACTGTGATGTCGGGTGATGACACAAGATCGTCTGCTCTCTCTCGCGCGCTCGGTTATCATTGGACAGCTGTAGTGCCAATACTGCCAGTGTCGTCGTAACTGCCATTTGCTTCACATCTACTGTGCAGCGAGCTATGTAAATTTAAGTATTAACTGTGTTTTTCTCACACATCCTATCCATTCTACGAAATCAACAATTTACTGTAGAGAGTTCATCAACTTTTAACTAGACTGCTAATTCACTGAAGGCGGCTGATAGCTGACTAAACTGTGGTTACTAGACACTTCTTTTTGGAAACAATGAAAATAAGCACTACCTGTCTCTGGACTGTATTCAAAACAAACACGAAATCTATGGAACACTATTACTGGTACTCGAAAATTAAAGCTTCCTAAAACCAATAACACACATAAAAAGAAGTGACAAGTAAGAAAAACATAGTTAATACTTATATTTACGTAGCTTGCTGCACAGCAGATGTGAAGCAGACGGCAGTTACGACGACACTGACACTATGGCTGATTAAAGGAACTCTTTCTGATTGTATTCAAAACAAACATGAAATCTATGGAACACTGATACTAGTACTCGAAATTTAAAGCTTCCTAAACCAAAACCACACGGATAAAGAAGTGACAAGTAAGAAAAACACAGTTAATACTTAAATTTACGTAACTTGCTGCACAGCAGATGTGTAGCAGGCGGCAGTGGTCAAAACACTGTACTCAGCTCACCCCTTTTATGCACGGGATGCAGAAGTTCTTAGATATAGCACTCTCCAACTTCTGTTCGGTTCTAACTTAAAATGGAACTATCACATGACAAAGCTTCAGGGAGGGTGGAGCAGAGCGTGAGGAACATTTAAAAGATGCAGAGGGATTTTCTAAAAAAACACTCTGGAGTTTTGTTGTACGTGATACTTAGTGGATGGGTTTGAAAAAGGTGACTCGTTTTGAGATATGAGAGTGGCAAAAATATGATTCACCGGTGGCTGTAATCATTAAAAGACGGCTCCATGGGATCCAAAGCAAGTATGTTGGTGATTGAATAGACTTGATTCCTAATTGCAGGCAGCATTTCTACCAGAAAGAGTAACACTATCAGCGATTATTGATGTGAGCCTGTAGAACGAAGGTGTGTAGTCATGTACATTGTCGTCACAGGTTGGGCAAAATGGTTCTTTTTAAGCTGGGGGGGTCTATGTAGGGCTGGAATCAGGTAGAACTACTGTATACAACCAAGCTGTACCTGTTTATTATGCATGCACTGCAGCTGGCTGTAGAGGTGGTCACGAGGAGTTGGCGACTGGAAGAAATGGATTAGCTCACCCTGTGACCGGCGGTTAGGTAGAAAGAAAGCGCCGACTTATCTGATTTTATCTGTGGTAGCGAGGGGTAGTGAAGTGACCTGTGTGCTGGGTTAGTGGAGATAGAAGTGGGAATGTGTGTTGCATGAGAGAATATTAAAAATGATGAGTGTTTGCACTGGACGTATTGATAAGATCCTAATTCCTAGCACTCCAATCATTCCCAGATGCCCTCCATACCTAGGAGTGGTGCACTCTGGCATACACATGCATCCACTACTGTGGCTGCAGCAGAGGCGGTAGTTTTCTTCAACCTCTGAACGTTGATGCCAGTGGTGTATGAGAGGGTTGGCGAGCTGCATGTGGACATCAGGATATGAGTGCACATTATGTGTGAGTGTTTCAGCGATCTTCAACATATAGCTGTGACAACTAATGCTACAGACTGGATTGTGGTTTAAGTATGTCATGGTTAGTGCTTCTCAATACGTCACAGTGGAATCTGTCTTGCAGAGGTATTTGTTGTTATTGTTACTGTTCCATCACTTGGTAGGCCCTGCCTCCTCCTTCTTTGTCGTGGTTCATCTGAGAGAAGCAGTCAATTTATAAATTCTATAGCACTTTTAAAAAAGAAAATACACTTAGCAGACCTGTTGTGGTCGGACCTCCATAACTGTGATGGTGGCAAGCAAAATTGACGGATATCGATTTAATTAATTAATTAGCCCATCAATTTGATACAGTGAGAGGAGGGGTGGGATGCTATTCGAATAACTTGAAGCAGCCCGTGAATACCGAAGGTGCTACAAGTGAGCTATGTCTTGTCAGTTTTTTCAGTCAGTATAATTAAATAGTCCATTACCTTTATAACAAGTCTGCACATTTCATCATCTACTAGACAGTGATTAAGCAATCTACCATGCACTGCAATTGATTTCCTGCCAAATGGCCAATCAAATGAGCCTTTTCCCACTAATTTCCAGGTGGGGGAGGGGAGGGCAGGGGGATTTTGCAGACGTGGTGGGGTTAACTAATTCATCTATTTAATTATTTAGTCAATCAAATTGATAGAGTGAGAGGGGGTTACTACAATAACTGAGGTCTGGAAGTGTACTTGTATCAGTAAGCGGTGTATCCAGAGAGGTGGGAGAGGAGGAAGGGGAGGGAGATGAGCAGGAGGAGGGGTGGGGGTATCTTGGAGGGTGGAGGGACAGATTATCCCCAGATAGTCTTAAATCCCTTGATGCATTGGTATTCCGTTTTTGAAGAGACCAAGATAATTAGTTCCTCACATTGGTTGTGTATTTTGTGTGTTTTCTGTGTCCTAGGTGGTGGTCATCCTATGCCAAGTCTTTGGACACTGTGTCATTCATTATTATGACGTACAATGCATAATGACATGTGGAACAGAGGGGATATTCTGCAGGACTTAAACCCATAGAGGATGGATAGTATGCACCATCATTCGTCAATTCCACCAGTGCAGAAATGGAGCGTTTTCCACACATCCAGAAGAACATGTAAGTACCGTCATTCCTTCACACCTTTTCGTATTTTCATCACTTTTACGTGTTTTCCATCAATTTTCGTAATTTTACCAGATTTTCCGTAATTTCAACACATTTTACCCAGTTACTCGAGTTCCAAATCAACACTCTCAATGACTTGTCGCTTCAACAAAATGTATCACCATGTCGATCTCATGATTCTATCAGCCAATGACACTGCATAATGGTGCTAGTGATACAGACTGGAATTCTCATTCCAGTAAAACAACTACTGTTCTGGAAAGACTTCCCTGTACCAATCTTACTCACATCACCCACACAGTTACACACTCTCTCTCTGATGCATGCATGCTGAGGAGGTATGCAGTTCTTATTGGTGTACAGTAATACAAAACTGATTCATTTCAGATTGTTGCAGTGATGTAATGTATGATTAAGAAGAAAAAGAAAAGTCTCTTTTATGCATGTGGAGTACAAGACAGAAGGAGTTTGAAATATTTTATGTTAAATACTTGGGATGTCAATTGTGTAGTATTGTTGTAGTGCTTTCAATCCATACCATAAAGGTATTGGAAAGAAAGATATGATTGTAGAAGGCAAACATTCATTCATAAGGCTACATGATTAACAATTTAACACGCTATAAGTAGTAGGCAAAGCAGGCACCACCCCACTCTCCACTGTTGCCAAATTTATTTAAGATGGCGGATCCAAGATGGCAGTGATAGATATGGCAACTTTGCGATGACATCATGGTGGGACGTTCAAATTTTGGCCGGAAAATAGGTCAATTGGGCTACCTCCACTAACCTAACCCCCTCCCCTCCATCCTCTCCAGAAAATGGTGGATAGTTCAAATTCCATCAGGACAATGCAACACACCACAGCTGCCTCTACGAACCTAAGAAAATGGCAGGAAAAAAGGGCTCTAGGGAGACCTCCACTAACCTATGTCACTCACCCGCCACCTCTTCCTAGGAATTCGCGAAAAAAAGGACTGGGCCTGTGGTGAATAGGATGGACATATGTCTTTATTTAAACAGTCCTTATTTAAGTAAATAAAAGCAGTACCGCCATCAAGTGTGTTCACCACGGAGTCCAGAGTCCAACTGACCTAGTCCACAGTACCGCCAACAGAGGGCGCCGTCGTCCCTCCAATGACATAATCCAAGATGATGGTCTCCGGTGGGGAAAATGGCGGGCAAAGGACTCAGCCTGTTCTGGGCTGCTGGAGAAAGGAACGAGTGTACTTTATTTATTTCTTTTTGGAACAATTTGTGTAGGCATAGATTTCACATAGTATATTTATTACACTGATACAAAACACTCACTCTGGCGTGCTTGGGGTCACAATACATAGTTGAAAGACCTGCAAACTACTCGTAAATAATGCAGTACACTGATGTTCATACTCAAAAACAACTCGTAAATTACCAAAATAATGCAGTACACAACGTACAGACACATAAACACCTCCTAAATTGTCAAAATAATGCATGTATAATGGTCTGCAAACACGCTTGCTAATTTTAAACTGTCGAAGTAATGCATTGCACGCAAACTACTCGTAAAGCAACGAAATAATGAAGTACACTGAGGTACAGACACGGAACAACTCCTAAACTGCAGTAATAATGCATACAATTTATTTCACTTATGCCATGCGGGATTAGCCGAGTGGTTTAAGGCGCTGTAGTCATGGACTGTGTGGCTGGTCCCGGCAGAGGTTTGAGTCCTCCCTACAGCATGGGTGTGTATGTTTGTCCTTAGGATAATTTAGGTTAAGTAGTGTGTAAGCTTAGGGACTGATGACCTTAGTAGTTAAGTCCCATAAGATTTCACACGCATTTGAACATTTTGAACATTTAACTTAGTTTATTTATTACAATGATACAAAACACTCACCCTAGCATTCTTGGGGTGTCAGTAAATAGTCTATAGACATGTAAACTACTCGTAAATCACCGAAATAACGCAGTGCACTGATGTACAGACACACAAACAACTTTTAAACTGTCTAAATGATGCATTGCACAGCATACAGACCTGCAGACTACTTGTAATCTGTCGAAATAACGCATTGCACAGCCTACAGTCATGCTCACAACGTTTAAACAGCCGAAAATAATGTACTGCACAAACACTCAGCGCACATAAAAAACGCAACCTATCAGAGAACTGCTACAATGCGCACACACACTGACGCCAGTTACTCCACCCACATCCCCGACGAGTTGGGGTGCACCAGCAGCCCCAACGTTTTGACTACACGGCCGTCAGCTGCCGAGCCATGCACAGGTGTTTTATTCGGGTCCCGCATGCATGAGGCGGCGGCATCCCTTTCATACTTTACACGTGAATAATTTCTGTCAAAATACATTTTCACCTATGCACCATTGCTGACGCAATGATGCATAGCTACGGTGCAGGTCCAGTGCCGAGACAGATATTTGCACAGCACCTAAAAGTTTGCAATGTTATACTGATGTCACATGTATATCTAAATAAGCGCCAACACATGGGCCGCTGGCGTGAAACCTTTCTACCTATGGATACTGACGTCTTAGGTCATGCTTCAGAAATCTGTTCCAATGCTTCCAAGAATAACATCGAATGCTTTCTCCCTAGCGATTCTCATGGGACATGCGAGCTGCACCTAGCCATGCATGCATGCCCAATGCGGCTGTCGCATCGCCGAGAAATATTCCTCCGGCTGTCAACATATATCCCAGAAACATTGAACATTCTCACTGCTAAAAGCGTTCATCATGTCTGTGCACACTCGCAGAAACACTGTTCATCATAAAAGCATTCTTGTTGTTTCTAAAGAGAGTAATGTCTAAGCACATACCGGGGGGAAATCAGAACAATTATGCAAACAGAATTCGAAACACTGTCCTACAGAAGAGAAAAATGGCGGGAATTTTCGGTATCCTACAGCTACTAGTCTGGAGATGTCCTAATGCCACAGTGGCAGATGAGTGATGGCATCCCCACTAGAGATGGATAGTCTGCTTCAACTTGTCTTTGAACACTTGCTTTCTCAGAACTTTCCATAGGTACCTAGCCTCTATCTTGCTCGAATCAGTTTGTAGATACTCCTATGCCCCAGCATGAAGGCTGTCTTTTAATTGAATAGAGCATTCTGATTGGCCCTTATTGAATTTACCCATCAAACTGCTGCTGCTGCTGGTGTTGGAGCACCATCCGCCACTGTTTTCTGCAGATGAGACTTCACTGGCAAAAGTATTTTGTACAGATCGCCATATTGAACTGACAGTTAAACCCTGCAAAAGTGTCATACAGATCGTCAAATACGGAAAGACTCTTACTCTGTTACAATGCTCTGTCACTGAGGACGAAAGGTTGAATATTAGTGCGTGAAACCGATCTCCAACCTGACAATATATCACCATGTACTGCCATGTAAACATACAACTGCTATCGTGAGCCATACAAACTCGCCCCTTTTACGTCATTCATATAGCTATCGACCAGCAGACATTCGTACATATACCCCGAAGAAAGACAGCACCGTATATACTCCTCACTGCACTAGATACACTCCTGGAAATGGAAAAAAGAACACATTGACACCGGTGTATCAGACCCACCATACTTGCTCCGGACACTGCGAGAGGGCTGTACAAGCAATGATCACACGCACGGCACAGCGGACACACCAGGAACCGCGGTGTTGGCCGTCGAATGGCGCTAGCTGCGCAGCATTTGTGCACCGGCGCCGTCAGTGTCAGCCAGTTTGCCGTGGCATACGGAGCTCCATCGCAGTCTTTAACACTGGTAGCATGCCGCGCCAGAGTGGACGTGAACCGTATGTGCAGTTGACGGACTTTGAGCGAGGGCGTATAGTGGGCATGCGGGAGGCCGGGTGGACGTACTGCCGAATTGCTCAACACGTGGGGCGTGAGGTCTCCATAGTACATCGATGTTGTCGCCAGTGGTCGGCGGAAGGTGCACGTGCCCGTCGACCTGGGACCGGACCGCAGCGACGCACGGATGCACGCCAAGACCGTAGGATCCTACGCAGTGCCGTAGGGGACCGCACCGCCACTTCCCAGCAAATTAGGGATACTGTTGCTCCTGGGGTATCGGCGAGGACCATTCGCAACCGTCTCCATGAAGCTGGGCTACGGTCCCGCACACCGTTAGGCCGTCTTCCGCTCACGCCCCAACATCGTGCAGCCCGCCTCCAGTGGTGTCGCGACAGGCGTGAATGGAGGGACGAATGGAGACGTGTCGTCTTCAGCGATGAGAGTCGCTTCTGCCTTGGTGCCAATGATGGTCGTATGCGTGTTTGGCGCCGTGCAGGTGAGCGCCACAATCAGGACTGCATACGACCGAGGCACACAGGGCCAACACCCGGCATCATGGTGTGGGGAGCGATCTCCTACACTGGCCGTACACCACTGGTGATCGTCGAGGGGACACTGAATAGTGCACGGTACATCCAAACCGTCATCGAACCCATCGTTCTACCATTCCTAGACCGGCAAGGGAACTTGCTGTTCCAACAGGACAATGCACGTCCGCATGTATCCCGTGCCACCCAACGTGCTCTAGAAGGTGTAAGTCAACTACCCTGGCCAGCAAGATCTCCGGATCTGTCCCCCATTGAGCATGTTTGGGACTGGATGAAGCGTCGTCTCACGCGGTCTGCACGTCCAGCACGAACGCTGGTCCAACTGAGGCGCCAGGTGGAAATGGCATGGCAAACCGTTCCACAGGACTACATCCAGCATCTCTACGATCGTCTCCATGGGAGAATAGCAGCCTGCATTGCTGCGAAAGGTGGATATACACTGTACTAGTGCCGACATTGTGCATACTCTGTTGCCTGTGTCTATGTGCCTGTGGTTCTGTCAGTGTGATCATGTGATGTATCTGACCCCAGAAATGTGTCAATAAAGTTTCCCCTTCCTGGGACAATGAATTCACGGTGTTCTTATTTCAATTTCCAGGAGTGTATTTCCCACAAAGTCGGGCGGTTATCCACTCCCGATGCATGATCAGAGCGTCCTCAGTGGACCGAAGTCAATCTCAGAACTGTTGTATAAAGGCTGGGTCAGTTCCCCACGACACAAAGACGTTACTGTTTCTGGTCCCGACCTGCTTGCTTGCTTGCTTTTCTACACCCATCTCCAGACTCTGGGGATTACAAGAACACATGTATTTTCGCATGGTTTGCCAGAATATTGTACCATTTACGCGATACTTCTCGATATCAAGCTCATAGCAGTACGCAACCAATCGCTTGCACAGTGTAATTCCGATGATACAGACTGGAAATTATTTCTCTAGAAACTCGAAACTTTAGCGAGGTGGATCGTGCTGTAAACCACTGAGTACCTAGAAACTTATCCCGTCTGCGGAGACCTTCACGTGAAAACCCGAAAAAAATAAAGGAAACTGATATTTCCACTCACAAATACTGACGTCGGTGATGTAACAGAATCCAAATCATCCCTATAATTTAAAAGTCAACTAAGGTGTTTTGAGATATAAGAATGCCAGATATATGATTCACTAGTGGCTGTAATCATTAAAGGACTTCTCCATAGGATCCAACACAGGTATGTGCTTGAATGGAAAAACTTGATTCCAAATCCCAGACAGCATTTCTAGCGGATAGCGTTACACTAGAGATCTGAAAAGCTAGTGCACATTTCTTACAACGTCAATCAGCACACAATCTGCTACTGTTTGTTATCCTCCTCAATCAACCTTCGCGTATAACCCTGTGGATATATCGCAGAACCTCTGACATGGCATCGAGACAGAATGCGTTACAAATACTGGGGAAATATCTAGGGGCGACAGTGTGATGAGATGCAAATACTGGTTTCATACCACGCTCCTTAGTCGAATCACTTTCAAAATTCGGTAATTTTATTATGAGGGTGCATCGTTGGCGACATGTAACCGCACTGTTGGTCTGATAATATACACTCCGGCGGTCACCGTCTATATTCACTGTCCCGGTATTTGTCTGGAAAAAACCACGTCATTCGTAGGTAATGCCATCCCTTGATTTATAAAGCCAGTATAACATTTAATATGGTTACTTATGTGCACCTGTAGAACCAAGACCACTTGTGACGGTAATATGATCGTGTTCTTTAACATCTGACGGTTTGTAAGACGATTACGTCTCTCTTTCTATGACACAGTGGTACCACTCGCAAGAAAACTTATGAGACATGTCCACCCATTGTTGATCCTCGGTCAGTATTATTTCGTATCGCCGGCAATCATTTTTTGGCGACGTATTATACTTAGTAGTAGGGGATGCGTTATAGGTTCGCCTTGAGCATCAGGCTTATAAAGTTTGTGTTTGTGTTGAGGCATGTGTAAAGGAAATGACTATGTCCAGTCGTAAGGAAGGTATGGATTAATGTGGAATACTATGATAGCAAAGGGAAGAGTATGTCAAGTCATAAGAATGGTACAGATATTTCTATTTCCAGAGCCACAGCCATCAGCAGGGTGTATTTCCGATACTTCGCTCATTGTCGAATGTCGTTCAATGGAGACCGCCATCGTAACATTTAATTGTAAGTATAGCGATCAAATATATATATGTGACCGATTTCCTAGGATAATTCTGTGTAGGGGTACTTCTCATGCAGCGCCGGTGGCCTGTGGCGGGAATGATTCATGTTTCTGGCTAACGGTAGGAGCTGTCTGAATGGAGAGGTCTGTTGAGACGCAGGAATGTAGCTGACTTAACCGTGTCGTCTTCTAGACGTTCGAATAGTGAACTAACATTTACTATGTGTTGGATACCTTTCGTGATGGCGTGGAAATTTAAGAAGATTCGATATGAACATGTGTTTGTGCTTGACCATTATTCCCTCCCATGTAAATTGTCCAGTTGGCTGCTTCTGCACATTTCGCGCCTTTACTTAGTTGAGGGAACATTGAGAGTAGCTTGTGCAGTAATGATGGAAATGTGTAGCTCCTTGGTAAACTACTAGAAATAGAAATGTAGGACATTGGGGTAACTCTTCAAGTCAAACAAAAGTTTTCAGAGTCCAAAAGCGTGCAATATGTATTATTTGCAGAGTAAATTCATGGACGTCCTGTAGAGACCTCTTCAAAGAACTGGGTATACTAACTACTGCCTCTCAGTATATTTACTCCTTAATGAAATTTGTCCTAAATAATATATCTCTTTTTCCAACAAACAGCTCAGTTCATACATACAACACCAGGAACTAAAATGATCTGCATAAGGACTTAAAAGCACTTACTTTAGTACAAAAAGGGGTCCACTACTCAGGAACACTCATCTTCAATAATTTTCCAGCAAACATAAAAAATTTAGTTACAAATAAAGATCAGTTTAAAAAGAGCCTGAAAGACTTACTGGTGGCCAATTCCTTCTACTCCATTGACCAATTTTTTAATAGAAACAAATGATGTATTGTATATACTCATACTATTAGTATTGTTATTTCAGCTTTAAAAAAATTGACATGTTCCATATCCACGAGGATCTCCTCAGCTCAGGTCTATGGAAAGAAAAACCTAATCTAAAAGTAACACAAAACTGGAAAGCACAACTGCTGTTCTAGTGGCTTCTGGCGTGTATAAAAGTATCAGATTTGTCAAGGCTGATGACGTTAATGTACACAAAATCTTTCGTAACTGAAGTTTTAGAAACAACATTTTTATGAAATGAAATACTGAAAGTTAATTAACCCTCTCATAATGACTGAGGGCCTCCGTTAAGTATTTCTCCATTTCAGCAATAATTACTGAAAGGCTTTGTTTTGAAGTGTGAAATAAATTCTTCAGACTGGTTTATAAGTCGCCGGTTACTAGATAGATAAATGTTATTGCCAGCCTTACTGGTGCAGTTTCCTAAGCAGATAATCTAAAATCTCGCCATGATCTCCTTCCGAAATTTTCCAACAAACGTTGTCGATAATTTGTATTTCTTGTACTTCTGTCATTTACATACTTCTTTACATACTAGTACAAGTACTACAGACATAATAATGGAATATCACTTTCAAGGCATTTTCTAAAAGTACAAATTTAGACATATAAATTAAAATTTTTGGCAATATATTTACACACAATCAAAGTACTCATCTATGTCATAGAAAGTTTTGCTTAAAAGGTAATTTTTAAGTTCAGTCTTAAATTTTACTTCATCTATTATTGCCTTCATGTACACTGGCAGAGCATTGTAGACTTTTATTCCAAAATAACTTACATGCTTTTGGGTTTGTGTTGTCCTTACCCTTTCTACATACAAATTCTTACGAGTTCTAGTATTATAACTATGGCAGTCCTCATTTGTATGTAGATTTTTCATATGTGCTCTTGTACACAGAATGCTTTTAAAAATATACAGTGATGGTATTGTGAGTATTTGCAGTTCTTTGAAAAGGGGCCTACAATGAGTTCTTGGAGAGTTATGTGTTATGATTCGTATAGCTCTTTTCTGAAATTTGAAGATATCTGTTAAGCTTGATTTAATTTTACCCCAGAACACTATGCCGTAAGACACGATGGACTGAAAGTAAGCAAAATACACTAGTCTAGTACAGTCTGTGCTGCATACTCTAGATAATATCCTCAATGCAAAACATGCTGAATTGAGCCTGTGGGATAAGTACTTGAGATGGTCTTTCCAGCTTAAGTTTTGATCAATGTGCATGCCCAAAAACTTTGTGGATTGTACACTCCCTATCTTCTTATGCATTAGTTTTAACTGGAGGTCCATATCTTGAGTTGCTTTGCCATACTGTATATAATTTGTTTTACTTAGATTAAGTGTTAACTCATTAGCATTAAACCAATGTTGAATATATTTCAGGACTATATCATTTGTGGTGGTTAATGATTTTTTATGATCACTTATAATTATGCTAGTGTCATCTGCAAACAACATTATTTTGGTAGAAATATTAGGATTTTTTATGTCATTTATATAAAGCAAGAATAATAAGGGACCGAGAACACTGCCCTGTGGGACACCTATTTCCAATTTCTTTGCATCTGAGACCCACTTGATTTTCTGATTTTTATGCTCTGCAATGATTTCTACCACCTGAGTTCTATCTTGAAGGTAAGATTCAAACCACTGCTTCACAACTCTCCTTACACCTATTGCCTCCATCTTGTTTAACAGAATTTTGTGATTTACTGTATCAAAAGCTTTAGATAAATCTAAGTTAATTCCCACTACACATTTTTTAGTGTCGAGACTCCTGACAATCTCTTTGGTATAGGCATGGATAGCTGATTCTGTGCTGTGGCCCGAGCGAAAGCCATGTTGATTGCAGTTTAGAAGTTTGTGAGCATCTAAGTAATTTATGAGTCTGGTTTTCATTAATTTCTCTAGAATTTTTGAAAATTATTGTAGAAGGGATATTGGTCTGTAATTTTCTACCTTGTATGGATCTCCTTTTTTAAACAGAGGTCTAACCTTAGAGATTTTCAACCTCTCAGGAAACACACCTTCACTGAAAGACAAATTGGCAATATGTACCAGGGGCTTTATAATTTGTTGGGCAACTTTTTTTTATTATTGACACAGGCACTTCATCCACACCTGCAGACATTTTTGATTTTAGACTTTTTATCACCTTTAATATTTCATTATCATTTGTGGGAGATAACAAAATACTACTGTCTGCTTTTGGGGCTGTTAATTTCTCATGTTTTGTAAAGTTTTTATTTAATGACACTGGTACACTTAAAAAGTAATTATTAATGTAATTTGCCAGAGTTTCATCTTTTAATTCAATATTTGCACTATTTTTGAGTACTATTTCCTGATCCTTGAGGCCCTTACCTGTTTCCCTTTTCACAATTTCCCAAATAGTTTTTGATTTATTGCCTGATTTTCTTATTAATTTATCATTATTTATTAATTTTGCTTTTGTAATTACTTTTCTATATATTTTTTTGTAATTTGTTACATATTCTTTAATCCTGGGGTCAATCCAACTTTTCAGTCTATAGTTAAGCATTTTCATGGTCCTGGAGGAATTTCTAATACCTGTTGTGATCCAGGAGTTAGCATGTGTATGCCCATATGTGTTTGTTTTGACAAGTTTCTTAGGAAAACACATTTCAAAATTCAACATAAACAGGGAAGAAAAAACATCATATGCAGTGTTTGTGCTAGTTTGTAACAGTACTTCTGCCCATGATTGGTTAGTCGGTTTATTTATGAAGTGGCTGCAACTATTTGTGGAGAAGGTTCTTTTGTACATTCGGTATGAACTATTTTTGGTCACAGGGGCTATGGGAAATTTAAGGATAAGTGCATTGTGATCAGATATTCCTAGGTCAACATTTATTACATCTACACTCCTGGAAATGGAAAAAAGAACACATTGACACCGGTGTGTCAGACCCACCATACTTGCTCCGGACACTGCGAGAGGGCTGTACAAGCAATGATCACACGCACGGCACAGCGGACACACCAGGAACCGCGGTGTTGGCCGTCGAATGGCGCTAGCTGCGCAGCATTTGTGCACCGCCGCCGTCAGTGTCAGCCAGTTTGCCGTGGCATACGGAGCTCCATCGCAGTCTTTAACACTGGTAGCATGCCGCGACAGCGTGGACGTGAACCGTATGTGCAGTTGACGGACTTTGCGCGAGGGCGTATAGTGGGCATGCGGGAGGCCGGGTGGACGTACCGCCAAATTGCTCAACACGTGGGGCGTGAGGTCTCCATAGTACATCGATGTTGTTGCCAGTGGTTGGCGGAAGGTGCACGTGCCCGTCGACCTGGAACCGGACCGCAGCGACGCACGGATGCACGCCAAGACCGTAGGATCCTACGCAGTGCCGTAGGGGACCGCACCGCCACTTCCCAGCAAATTAGGGACACTGTTGCTCCTGGGGTATCGGCGAGGACCATTCGCAACCGTCTCCATGAAGCTGGGCTACGGTCCCGCACACCGTTAGGCCGTCTTCCGCTCACGCCCCAACATCGTGCAGCCCGCCTCCAGTGGTGTCGCGACAGGCGTGAATGGAGGGACGAATGGAGACGTGTCGTCTTCAGCGATGAGAGTCGCTTCTGCCTTGGTGCCAATGATGGTCGTATGCGTGTTTGGCGCCGCGCAGGTGAGCGCCACAATCAGGACTGCATACGACCGAGGCACACAGGGCCAACACCCGGCATCATGGTGTGGGGAGCGATCTCCTACACTGGCCGTACACCACTGGTGATCGTCGAGGGGACACTGAATAGTGCACGGTACATCCAAACCGTCATCGAACCCATCGTTTTACCATTCCTAGACCGGCAAGGGAACTTGCTGTTCCAACAGGACAATGCACGTCCGCATGTATCCCGTGCCACCCAACGTGCTCTAGAAGGTGTACGTCAACTACCCTGGCCAGCAAGATCTCCGGTTCTGTCCCCCATTGAGCATGTTTGGCACTGGATGAAGCGTCGTTTCACGCGGTCTGCACGTCCAGCACGAACGCTGGTCCAACTGAGGCGCCAGGTGGAAATGGCATGGCAAGCCGTTCCACAGGACTACAGCCAGCATCTCTACGATCGTCTCCATGGGAGAATAGCAGCCTGCATTGCTGCGAAAGGTGGATATACACTGTACTAGTGCCGACATTGTGCATGCTCTGTTGCCTGTGTCTATGTGCCTGTGGTTCTGTCAGTGTGATCATGTGATGTATCTGACCCCAGGAATGTGTCAATAAAGTTTCCCCTTCCTGGGACAATGAATTCACGGTGTTCTTTTTTCAATTTCCAGGAGTGTATATCTATGGCATCTATATTTGTGAAGATTTATCTATGAGACTTTTTGGAGAGTTTGTTATTCTTGTAGGGTTAGTTATATGTGGATACCAACTGAAGCTGTGTAAAACATTCAGGAACTGATCTTTGGATGTACCTTCAGTCAGTAAGTTGACATTAAAATCTCCACTTATAATTATTGTTGATTTTTTATGATGTAATATTTTGAGCAATGCCTCTAACTTATTTCTAAAAATTTCAGGTTCACCACATGGTGATCTGTACACTGACATTATTATTAATTTACTCTTTTGCATATTCAACTGTATTGCTGCAGCCTCAAAATGTTTTTCTTCATTCAAGGATTCAGTTACAGTCATATTTTTAACCTTTACTCCAGGTTTTACATAAATGCAAACACCCCTATGTCTTGACTCCCCACGCATCATTCGAGAAATGTCTGTGCATTCTTGCGAATCTGTGATTGCGTGCAAGGAGAGAGGCATCGTCGGGACATACCTTACAAGCGTTTTTAACTTTTGTTGCATTGCTAAAAGTGATGTGTCCATGTGGCGCCACAGAAATTTGGTTGTTCCCACATGCAACATCGGTGAACCCATTCAAGAAGCGGCGAAGTGGTATCACTTTTGTTGCGTGTGGAAACCCAGCCGTGGATACTATAAAGTGAGGCTACTTTGCCCCTAGAGAGGTAACTTTTCTCCAAGCCCGAAAAAAGATTCAGTCCTGCCTAGCATCTATTCTAATAATTAATAAACATTCCGGAACAGTTTTCGTGTTGTCCAACAGTTGACAGTTTCTACTAACTCATATATTACATTACATTATATTATATTAAATATTACCTTGGTATTATTATAAGTTTTTTCGAAGATCGTGCAACCATAAAGACCGCGATGCCCTCTCTATATAACTGGAAATGCCCTGTAAATAAAGATGTACTTTTTGACAAATGCAATGATACAGTTGATGGTATAAAACCCTTAAAATGGTTAAGTGAAGGACACATTATCTCAATGTCAGAGTTGATCGATGGTGATGAATTTTTGTGAACTCTTTTCCTAGTACAGTCACAGACATTTTGGCATACCAGTATATTTAATGAAACATGGAGCTTTTCTCTGGTAACGAAACAACACTAAATTTTGTTAATTTTCGTTACTTTTTTAACGTCTTGAATAAAAAAAAGTTGCCGTATTCAATTTTTTTATTTTGTCCCTTTAATAGCAGAATGGATATAAATGTTGGTGTACTAATGTCCAGTAAGGTAACACAATAAATTTTATAGAAGGTGGCATCGCCCCGAGCTATTATCCTTCCTTAAAATAATGTTTACATTAAGTACAGTAAAATAACCCACTCCAGGGGCTACTTTCCTCCAATTTTTTAAACATTACAGAATTTCAAAAATAAATATTTGATGTCTTGTATGTTTTGGAATAGACTGACCTCATTTTCAGAAGTCATTTTACAAAACTACTTTGCATTACATGACTACAGTGTCCAAACGAGGAAAAAAGTAACCCCTCTTTACGATAAGTCTTTCGATTATATTAGAAGAAGTAAATAACAGTGAATTATTTCGTAACAGAGTTTTTCTGCCACTGGCTCAGTTTTAATTGATTGTGGAGTCGTAATTGTTAAGCTCAAAACAGTGGCAAAATTCTCTTGACTACAAAAGTTGAAGTATTGCCGACTACGTCAAAGCGTTTCCAGATACAGATAGTCTCCGGAATCATTAGGTTGTGTGTATTGTAACATGATCTTTCCTTGTGTCACAGTTTAGTTTTGTGAGAGGAAGCCGGAGTGGAGGTGTGGTTAAGTACGTATGAATAATTGTTAACGTGCTTTATTTGTATTTAATGTAGTTTAAGCAGTAAAACAGAGGGCAAATTTCAAGAAGATATTTATCCCAAGTGGGTGTTTAATGTACTGTCTTTGTAACTGGAGTGTCAGATCTCACATATTCGTGGTCGGAAAGTTTCTAACCTATAATTGCACTATTTTCTTGGCTTCAACTCGCTATCATCTGCTTTAGAGAGTTGTGTTCGACGATTTCATCGTGATAGGCAATAATATTTTGAGCATACAGATATTAAAAAGCCCTCTGTGTTTAAAATCTTCGTAAGCATGTAAACATTACTATTGTAAGTGACAGGTTACGTGTTGTTCGTCTGCTATTCCTAGCGTTATTTAAGAATCAGTGATGAAAATGCACCACCAATGAGTTTTTGCTCAGTTAAGCCATTGTTTTTTATTAATTTGCTGCCATGCGATTTTGCAAACAGTCGATGTGAATATCAGATCGGGACGGTGAAATTAGTTTGTCAAGTGGAAGAAATTGATTTTATTTAGCATATATTTGGTTGGACCGTTGTGTTGGAAAAACAGTATCTTAACTAATATTTAAATGGCTGTGAAGCTGTCCCTTGACACACGGATTCCAAGTTGTCAGAAAGATTGAACTACAGTGTTGTCAATAAACTGTTCCAGGTATTATTTGTATCATTCATGGAAATTATTTACGTTTAGGAACTTGCAGGGTACAAAAACTTTAATCCTACGGGGCAGTTCTTCTATGTTGTCATATCAGCTCACAGTTCAAGATGTTGGTTTTTCATGTTTATAATGTGTAGAGAAAGACTTGTGCACCGGTTCTTGATATGTTTCTTGACAAAGTGTGAACAGGCTGAATCATATAATACAGCAAAATGTGTTTAGAAAGTGTGATTTCTTTGTGGGAATGATATACTGTTTGATATGTCAGTTGTTAAAATGAAACTGCACCCACAAAATATATCAACGCTAGTAGGTCAGGCTGCTGAGCCATAATCCTGTAACTTGTGGAGTATCCAAGGGGGAAGTGTCATTTGTTTGCATGAGAAAATTAACTCACAAATGTTGTCACTAAATTTCAGTACATAGTAAATAACAGCAAACCTTTGCAAAAATAGAATGTATGACAATGCTGTTGTTGAAATTGGTGTTTGTCAGCCTCTTTGGTATGCTTGCTTGTGAAAAAAATTGAAGCACCTCGAATCTGTCTGCAGCTTTTGACGTGTCAACAATGTGTGTCAGGTTAATAAATATATACTAGTTGAAAGTTTGTCATCCTCAATTGACAGAATGCAGTAAAATTTTACAGTTCAGTCTAGTGGCTAGTGTCAGATTCATGGTCATAGCCAAATTCTTGGCAGCACACATACAAACTTGGGATAGTGGGAAATATGAGATTGGATGGAGTTAAGCAATAAGTTTCTGAAACACCGAAACTCAGCAGTCCTAGTAGTAGTTTTGAACATTGGAATTTGATTATTTGCACTGCTAGCGATTAATGTGTGCATTGTTGTTGGAGAGCTTATTAGTGTCATTAGCAAATCATAGCAGTCACTTCGTACAATGACAGCTCGGCCAGCTATATCATTGCAGTTCATACATTGACAAATGGAAAAGTTTATACATACAGCATGCTGAGATTTGGATTAGAGGAACTCCTGCTGTCATTACAACTGAATAAGACAATTCAAATGTGTGTTCCCTTCTGTAAATAACTACCCTGTTGTATTGTCTCAAGAACAATCATTGCCTACGTGCATTTAGACACATTGCAACTAAGGTTGGATTTGTTTCACCCTGAAAGAGGAGGATCAGAATCTTTGCAAGAAGATAGGACCCTACCACATTGTCATTCAACATGTCTTGAAGTATGTAAAGTTACACCTATTACATTGGAAGGTGTAAGTATTACAGTAATTAAAATAAAAGGGAGATGCACAACAATATGTAACTACGTGAAAGGTTGCTAGATGTACTGGGTCAACTGACTCTATCAATACTTGTCAGCTTTGTCATATGACATACTAATTTGGCATGTACATCATACATGTGCAGACAGAAAATTGACATTTCTTTTGTGTGTATATTATGCACCCAGAATGTTCATTGGATTTTAAGAAATAAGAAATTCCTAAGATAACAAATTCATGGAGGTAGGTAGATGACATCAAAAAATGTGAAGAGCAACATGGTTGCTTATAGCTGAAGTCTGTAAAATAGTGTGGAGATTTCTGTAGGGGGGGCCTTTATAAATAAATTTGTTGTGGCATTATTATAAGGCTGCTTTCAATACATAAGGATGATGCGTAATGGTATTCAGACTGTTTATCATCTAATTTTACTATATTATTGAACTTCAACTTCATAACCTAATAGATGGCTTGATGGCAGTGTGATAGTGAAATATTATTGATGTTAACTGCTTTCTCTTTCTTGGCCTCATTCCCAGTTTTGTAACAGCACATGATGGCCAAGTGCCCATCTTGAATATGACAATTAAGGCATTTCTTTTGCACCAATTTGTCTTTACATTGTTGACTTTAAGACTAGGGGTGTCATGGTAGGGTACATCATGGTAGTATATGACTCATTTAGACTTTGACTGTTTTTGTTTAAACCTGTGCTTGTGGGGTACATTCCAGTTTCAAACTTAACCTATACCTTCACAACAGATCAGTGTGTTACCACAGCCTAAATTACCAAAACTAATATAGGGCAAAAAGAAATTGTCGGTGTTCTGTTTGTGCGTGTAGGGAAATTTAGGTATTTTTGGGTGTAGGGTTGTAACTGGGAACCCTAATATTTCCCTTTGCAGTTTGGGGATATTGTTTCTTGGCCATCAGATCTTGAAAGGAGCCAGCAACTTCAGTACCACCATGAGATTTGGTAGTAACAAATGCATTTTTGGTGATGGTTGGATTTTTTGCTATTGTATCTTATTTTGTGATTTGTTGTCTTTAGTAAGGATTTTATTGTCGTAACACAAGTTGAAACTAGTAAGTACAATGAGTAATATCTGTAATGGGCTTTATATGAATATAGGCTATATTAAACAATTGTTCACCTTGTTTCTTAAGCAGATGGTATTTCACACAGAGAATACATTTATGGTAAAACTAGAACTACTCAACTTTACCCTTATGACTCCGTTACATATAACTTGTGTGTGGCATAAGAACTTTATACTTTTTAACAGCATGCTAATTGCGTGTTCACATGTAGTGTTTCAAACAGCTGTGTACAAGTTTTGGAAATACGGAAGCGTCCGATCCCGCCAGTCTGCTTTGACCCATGACGTCACAAATATGGCGGAAACAAAAACAAACACACACACTTTCCACAAGAAGCCTAATGACACTAACGGGACAAGCGCGGGAAATGGGATGTTTTGGGTGGGGGGCAAACTAAATATAAACATATTTAGACGCCTTGTGTAGCTACAACGTGTAAGTGAAGACAGCCATGCATGAATACCCACCCACCTCCCCAGGG
This sequence comes from Schistocerca serialis cubense, assembly GCF_023864345.2. Classification (NCBI taxonomy): domain Eukaryota; kingdom Metazoa; phylum Arthropoda; class Insecta; order Orthoptera; family Acrididae; genus Schistocerca; species Schistocerca serialis. The sequence continues at coordinate 411,770,331 of NC_064640.1, read as the reverse complement.
GTCGTAACCCCTGCAACCCATAGAAGATAAAGATGCTTCAGTAGCTGATTAGTGTTTTTTGTCTTAAAAAAAAAAAACTCACGGGATAGAACGAACAGATCAGAAAAGTAAATAAAATAAGGTAAAACAGAACTGGAGACAGCCATACTCAAACCAAACTCCGCGCTGTCATGACGTCACACACGACAACACCCTTATGTCACGGGTCAAAGCCGACGCGTGGGATCGGGCGCTTCTGTCGACCCCAAGTTTTTGAAATTTTATCCAAATGCTTAGAGAGGTACAAATTCCCAAGCAATGTTGACATCAGTTGAGTGAGGGCAGTTGATAACAGTAGGAATTTGTTTTTCTGCAGCAGGCCATTACATTCCTTCACTTCTAGTATTTAGGGTGAAAAGGGGAACTTTTAAACAGAGCACTGTCAAGAACAGTAGCAGTGTGTCATCCTAGAGGCTGAAATCTTCATCCATTGGTTTTATATCACTTCATATCTCACACCATATCTTGAAAGAACAGAACTGATTTTTATGCTGCTTGCCATGGCCATCCAACTTATTTAAAACGCTTAGAGGTCGTGAAGATGGCTAGAAAACAAAATGTCATGATTGTTTGCTTTCCACTACACCACCCTCTTACCAAATAACTCAGTTTTTTGGACTTCCATATGCTAGAGCAACAGCAACGCAATATGGCATATTGGGGTTCAAAAAGACTGGTATTTTCAAGTCTTGTGAAGATGAATTTGTACCATCAGCTAAGACAGAAAGAATAATGCCAGATTCCTAGAACACAAATGAGTTGAGTTACTGCTTCTTCTCCACAACCTGGTCTGTCAGCTAATGTGCAGAGACAGTCTGCATTCACTGTATCACCTGACAGTGTGGAGGAAGTTTCTCATTACTAGAAACTGTCATCTACCAAGCGAAGAGGAAAAATGTGCTGTGATCAGTGTCTCTGTACGAAACTTAACTCGATGCAAAAAAGCATCTTCACAACCTGTTGAAAGAAAATTGCGGAAGGACGCCTGATCTAGACCATCAAAATAATGTCAAAATACTCGTGAAGCAAACACGCTCTTCTGAAGGTAGGAATGAATGCCTTATTGTTTATGCAAAGAAATGTATCTATCAGCAAGAAAACCAGATTGTCAGGTAAAGTGTTTAAACTGTAAGATGTAGCCCCATGCGGATTGTACAGCGTGGAATGTAAATGACTTGCATTAGTATCAGTGTGTCCCATGTCTATGGTGGAAAAAGTAACATTGCCCAGTTGTGCCCCACAGAGTACCTGCTTTTACTCCAGGCTATGGGCTATAACTGTACATTCCACAGTTCAAATCTATACTAAATACAATTTAAACAAACAAAAAATAAGTTCATATATGTTCATGCCTTATTTATCTTTTGCAAAAATAAATTTGAAGTTCTAACAATGAAAAGTGCCATTGCTGTTTGGTTTTTCTCGACGATGATGATGATGATGATGATGATGATGATGTGAAAACAATTGTTTCCCCATTAATTTTACTGTTATATGTGTTGACAGAATCATGAAGACATGGGACTTGTATGCAGGAGAGGCAGAATTGTGTTCATATGATCATCCTTAGTTAAATGTAGTGAATTACATGTGGTAAAGGATAAGATATTTCCTTAAGCAAGGCTATGAAAAACATACCTCCACATTGTGCTCAGGCTCTAATGCCCTTGATTTCAATAGGACCATAAACTTTAACTTCTCCCACAGTTCATCTCTGATAAGTCTGTGGAGTGTATCGAGTATGTTTTGGGGAGTATTCACTTGCACTTGATTCTGCTTAAATGGATGACCAATTTATGTTCAGTGTTAGTGAATGGATGCAGTTCTCTAGTGCAGCTGTCCTCAGAGTGGTGGAGCAAGCCCTACCTGGGAAGTCGCAGTGGGTACTAGCTTTTATTGAAAGATTTGTGTGTCATGTTATGTAAGAAAAAGACTGCTGGTGAACAAATTGCTAGCATACAGATTCTCATTTCCTGTACAAAGTTGGTAAGCTCCTCCTTTAATTTGCCACCTTATTTCACCGGAATTGACCATTAGAGCCTGTTGGCAGGAATGCTGAGAAATCGTGAGCAGTATTTCGTCACACAAATCTTGTCACCGATCACCCACAGTGTTAGCTACATGCTAAACATTTAAGAACTACTAATGACAATAAGTGAACATTTTGATCAAGGCCATTAATAAAGACTAAACATTGGTCTTGACTGCAGCTGGAAGAGATCTGAGACACATTGTTTTAAAGGTCCAACTGAGGCTGGCTGTACTCTCTTCTCAAATTCAAGCACACTCACATACAAAATGTGCAAATGTCAGAAAATTTCCAAATTTTAAACCATGTGCATTTTTAGTCTCATTTATTTTCTATTTGTATGGTTAGTCTGAATGTAACGGTTTTTAAATTGGCATTTAAATGTTGTCTATTTTTGTATCATTTGGACATCATAATCTTTCACACATTAAAACATTAGAAGTGGATTAAAAGCAATATAGATGGAAATAACTTGTGAATTACTTTGTAAAAAAACTATGTAGTGAAATAGACATATTTGCTCAGTTACAATACCTGAACACGCAGCTGTGATTATTTACGAACTAGTTGTAATTATTTCCTTACACCTCAAATAATGGATATGTGTGATAATTTTTTAAAGAGATATATTTAGCCCTGATGTGATCAGAGAACACACTGTAATTATTATTATTATTATTGTTATTGTAACTAATAGGTGCAATAATTAGACAGAAAGGTATGGAGATCATGGGCATATTTTTGTGTCAAGTACGAGAAGTGCTGGAAAAAAAAGAGAAGACAGTGGAGAGGGTGGTGGGAGGAGGTGGTAAATAATTTGTTTCAGAAGGGGGGAGGGTGCAGTGGAAAATGTTTGAGAACTCTTGATCTAGTGCACCATCTGGAGTCCCAGCTTCAAATATGTGATGACCTATTGATCTGTGGCATAGTCTGAGGTCAAGCTGAGGCTGAAAGATGACAGTTTGGTTATGAATTGACAAAGTTGTATGAAACACCTAAGTTAATCAAATTTGCAAAGTGATAACAAACACTTCAGTTGATACCAAGTATCAAAGTCTCTCTAAAGAGAGCAGTTAAAAATCAACCAAGCACATAAAACTGTGAAGGTTTGAACTTAAATAGTGGCAACTATTTATTCACAACCAAAACAAAAGAGTTAAATGTTTGCACCTGTTACTATCTTTCAAAGTAGTCACCCGTGTTGCGTAGAACCCGGTGCAAGTGATGTGGAAGGCGTAGTATACCGTTAGCAGAGCCTGTTCTGTTGATGGTGTGAATGGACTTAAGTCTTATTATGGTTTGTTTTTGGAGCATCACCTGCAACCAGCTTTGCAAACCCACCCATCATTTTGCATGACAATGTGCGGGCGCATACAGTGCAAGCTGTGGCAGCTCTGTTTGGTCGATGGGACTGGGACTGGAAAGTACTGTACCACCCACCATACTCCCCGGAATTAAGTCCTTGTGACTTTGATTTGATTCTGAAGATGAAGGAACCACTTCGTGGCATTCTCTTCAGAAATATTCCAGAGAATAGACAGGCAGCAGACCACTCCATTTGCACCATCAACAGAACAGGCTCTGATAATCATATACTACGTCTTCCACATCGCTGGCAACTGGTTCTACACAACGCTGGTGACTACTTTGAAGGACAGTAACAGGTGCAAACGTGTAACTCTTGTGTATTAGTTGTGAATAAATAGTTGCCACTATTTAAGTTCCAACCCTCGTATTTGAGTAGAAAGCAGCTGCCAACACAAGTAATTAAAGAATTATTTGGAAATGTAATTCATTCATGAACAAATACTTCAAAAATTCTTGAGCAGACAATTTTTAGGTTTTGTTGCACAGCCTCCGACTTATCAAGTTGAGATAATGACATAGAAAAAAATTCAAAGAGGAGTTGCACAGTTCTATCACTGGTGTGTCAGTGTGTAGCTGTTATAAATGCTCAAAACATGGAAGTAATTATTGGAAAGACATAGTGATTCACTTAGATGTACTGCTTGGATTAGGAGTGTATTGTCTGGGATGAATTAAGATAATATTAATTCCTTCCACTTACACATGGTATAGCGAGTATGAATCTAGTAACTTAACAGTCAGTTACATGGAAATAATGTGCATCGCAAGGTAGCCTTGTTAGGTCAAGAGATAACTATCAGTTGTACAAAGCCAAATTTGGAATTATGTCAAAGTTGATTGTAGAATATTTGTTTTATCCTTTGAGTCACAATAACTGATTGTATAAGACTGTTTTTAAATTGAAAATAAGTTGTGACATTCCACATTTGTTATGCAAATGTTTCATGGAGCACTGTTATGTTAAAACAGACATTTTTCTTGACAGTTGCTTTATTTTGTTCTTTAATCTTCCATTCTTTCAACACAATGAAAAGTACCTGAAAAATATTAAGAATAACCCTAAGGTTGATATGAGCACTGCAGACTTTACGAAGTGTGGTCCACTTCAGTTGTGTGTGTTGTATTCTCAAACCCCGTGAAATGGCTTATCCATATAGTTATAAAAGGGCACAGAATTTTATGTGAAGCTTGATTTGTATTTATAACTCCCTTTAATGTCAAACTTTTACCTGATAAGCCACAAGTTGATAATGAAGTAGAATTTGTTGGAAAGAAAAAGTGAAAAATCAGCATTGAATTGGGTAATAGTGGTCTGGAAACCACTCTTCACTCACTTTCTGGAACCACTGTCTTCGTAATTCTGTCTAGCCATCTACGTTTTTTGTTGGTTTCCCTTAACTGTGGAATCGTGAGGTGTACGTGACAGAATTTTCTGTGACTATAGAGATGGTAAAGCAACCAAACGTTTACTGACCTGCGACTATGCCTCGGAAGTCTCGCAACATGTGTTCCTCCATCCTTGTCCTGCCATTAATGGTCTTGACAAACATTTAAAAATAAACTACACAACACTGCACACTCACTGAATAATGCTTCTTATTTTATGACCAATATTGTGACATGCAGGAGACTCAATATTTGAACCAGAACAGTAGGCTACATCAGTTAACAAACTTTCACAAAGTTCACTGGAGGCAGACTAACATACCTTTACACGACTCTCAAATAGTAACCACAGTGTGCACAAGTTCATAGTTAGGGTCGTACTGATTCATACATAGTAACTGCACATTATATACATTATTATAGCGAAATACAAACTGACTGAAAATTGCATGATGAAGTATAGACAAAAAACTAGATGATTAAAATTTCACTGGTAAACCGGGACTTGGTAACTTCACATTACCAAGTGAGGTGGCGTAGTGGTTAGTACACTGTACTTCGGGAGGACGATTGTTCAAACCTGCACCCAGCCATCCTGTTTTAGATTTTCCGTGATTTTCCTAAATTGCTTCAGGCAAATGCTGGGATGGTTCCTTTGAAAGGGCACGGCCAATTTCCTTCCCCATGCTTCCCAAATGTGATGGGACTAATGACCTTGCTGTTTGGTCCACTTCCCCAAATAAATGAACCAACCAACCAACCAAGTTGTAAACCTTACATCGTGGGTTGATTGACCAAGGCTTTGCACACGATTATAGATTGTGTAGTATGAAAAATTATAATTTGCTGAAATACAGAGCTACTAAAAGATTGTCAGAATTCGCAAGAAATTCTCAAGAAATTGAAATTTTCTAATTAGAATAATTAACAAACCAAAAAGTTATTTTCATGAAAATTTGCATTTTTGGAAACACAATACTCAGGACTACAAAACTTTGGTACTCAATTTTTGAAATAACTATATTTTAAGAGTAGAAAATTCTAGAACACTTAAGTTTGAAATAGGAAAAAATAACTTTTGAAATATGAAGTTTGAGTAAAAAGTAATATATTTGTTGAAAAAGGAGAACGAGTACTTTCAAACGAGCCCTACCAAATTAGAAGCAAACAACTCTTTGCTTATCAAAAATTTCATCTTCCCATATTTTGCATCTAAATCATGACTGTTTCTTTAAATAAAATATTTCTGGGTGAGCTAAGTATACTATTGTTATCAGAAATCAAGAAAATACTTCACAAAGAATAAAGTCTTGCATCTGCCGGCCTTAATAAGAAATTGGGAGTTTGAGTAATTATTGTGTGGTATATATTATTTACAATACAAGATGAGAAAACTAATAAAATTGTCGAGAGTAGTAGAAGAAAAAGTAAGAGTAGTGTCAACATGCTCTCTTAGAAAGTGTTAAGCAATTGTTGCTGCTATCTGTTTATCTTTTGTTGAACACTGGTTTATTTTGTCCCTATTGTGGGAAGCCTTTACAGGATGTAGAGTTTTGTTCATCTTTAATGCAGGGAAAACGCAGAAATCGTCTGTCTCAAACACAATAAATGAATTGTTTTCCTGCACACACACATGTAGGGACGTCAGAAAGTTAGTTACACAGGCTGTCCCATGCTACGACAGTTGCACAACGTGAGTGGCACATTGTCAAATGAGTATGTATTCAGAATTTCCTGCAGGCATAGTTATGTTGCAGTACGAACAACAGGTGCATCAGTGTGTGGCTGAAATGGTACGACAGATAGAAATTTCTACAAAGTAGAAGTACATGGGGCATTAAGATTCTTATGGGCAAAACATCAAAATTCTCTGCACAGACTCAGTGAAATTCAGATGGTATATGGACCACCCAATGTCATGTCCAGCTAGTGAAATGGTACTAAAAATTTGACCGTAGCCTCACATACGTGTGAGATTGTAACTGGGAAGCCCAGACTTTGTACCATGCTATTTCCATCTTTACAGCAAGCTGAAAGAACACCTGGGAAAGAGATTTTTAAATGGCATTCTCACAGCAGTTCTCAAACGGCTTCATGACCAAGAAGTGTTGATAAATTGAACAATTTGTTGGACATTCAGATCACAGAGACTTCAAAAGGTGTGTTAGATTTATAACTGAAGTTTAGTGCAGCATCCAGTAAGTTAATCGGCCTGGCGTAATAATGAGTAACTTACTTTTTGAAGTCCCATTGCATTTGCTGGCAATATGCAATGGAAAGATGACCTGCTAATTGCTTATGAAGATTTTTCTTGGCAGTTGATTTCTGTGTGTACAATGTGTACTTTAACATAATGGAAAATGTTTAGGCAGACAGCTTATTGTGTACACTACAAATTTTTATGGTATCAGCTCAGTGAATGTCATCTCAGTGTTTAGACATACTGTATCTTCATCTGTTACGACTTAATTAAACTCCAATTACGTGATTCACAAAAAAGTCATAGAAAAAAAGAAATATATCAGCAATAATTGCATTACACTTCAGTTTCACATACTTAAAAAATTGATAGCACATTTTGTGAGAGATGCACAGAAATAATCTGGCTGTATAATCAAACCTGTTGTCTTCATTTGTAGGCACATGTGCTGATCACTTGCTCAGCCCTTGTTCACTTTTTCGTTTTAAATATCCTGGAACACTTAGAAGCCCAAGTCGAGCACAAAGAGGTGAATGCCAAGTGAACTCCCTGGAAAGCCACTCTTCAGCTTAACAAGTCCTTAGCCTCAAAACAAACATGATGCTGTATGTAGGTCTAAACACTGTTGCTGATGTTTCTTTTGTAGACTTGAAAAAAACATACACGTCCATAGAGCTTGAGGGATTGTTGAATATCTGTAGTGAATTTGGGGTGTGCCTGAGGCTGCTGGCCATAATTAGTCACCTTAACACACGCTAAATCCATGGTGACAATCTTAATGTTTGTCACATTCCTTTGTGATCAAAATAGGACTGTGACAAAATTGTGTTATGTCTGTGCTGTTTTCAAGCTGTGATAAAGAGATATCTACCCCAGTAAACAAAACTAATGAAAAAGGGTACATCCTGCTGAGAATAGGAACCAATTTTAAAGGATTCAAAGTAGACTGTCTAGCTTTTGCTGACAAAAACATCCATCCAAACAATGTATAAACTTCTAAGATTCATATCAACACATCAAAGAAAATTACTAAACAAACTGGGTTACAGCCTCTCCCATCCCCACTCCTTCCCCTTTCCCAGGAGCTCATAGTTCTTTTGAGAGTGCATGGTTGGTATACATGACACCCTGAGCTCTTTAGGTGCTACTTCCGATTTCTGTACCACATGCCTAACCCTCTAGCGTTTCTCTCCCAGAGACTGTCAACTCTTCTGTGGATACATCTGTGGTGAGCATTGACCTTGAACCATTGGAGTGCTCCTTCCTTTCATGTGTTGTGATTCTGTTCTCTGACTGCACCTTCTCTCCTCCTCGGTCTGTAGGAGGGCTTCCATGTTGACCCTAAGGTTTCATATTTAAGCTTACTTTCCCACACTTTCTCAATTAACTTAAGTTTGGCCCCCAGAACAGGGTTTGACTGCACCTTTCTTCCCCACAATTTTACAAGAATGCTTGCCATGTGGAGAAATCATCCATTGGGGCACACTCATGGTGTGATTCTGTCTTAAGCAGCTCTTAGAGTAGTTGAATTAGGTGTCTAAAACATGAGAAGGTAGCCAGTCCATTGTCTTGGCGGGGAGGGCATCAGGTACCCATACAGTACTATTGCTGTAATAATGTAGGAAGTGTATTGTTGGTGTCGGAGCAAGCCATGGAGTATGTGGCTCTCAAGTGTGGGGCATAGGAACTCTGAGAAATACCATGCTGGGAAGCCACTGCTGTGGCGAGATGGTGGCCATGGGTTGAGCAGGCTCCAGTTGGAGAGGGTTGCACCATGGCAGATAATCAGAGTGAAGAGGATCGAGCTTTTATACACCACATGCCCTTAACAAACTTGCCGGACAGAATGAATCTGTTCAGTGCTTAAAGGTTTTTCCTTTCATGGCCACACCACAGGAAGAAAGAAAATTCAAAAGAAATGGTGGACAGTACTGTCCTCAGTGCCTAGTTAATACCCAAGCTAATGTAGAGTTCTTTTTGAGTACAAAATGATGGTTTTTCATTGAACATGTTGAACAACAATTTGAGAAAGTATCATCCATTAGCAGAGTGAGAAGTGGCTGCATCCTTATTAAAACAGTGGCACATACTCTTCACAGGCATTGCTCTCCTGCAAGAAGCTACATGACGTCCCTGTCATCACCACCTCATCATGAACCAGGCTGTTATTTTTCTTAAAGATCTCGTTTTACAGGTAAATGAAGATCTGCATGCAAAAACGGGATGCCTGTTTTGTTTGCTGTAACCAATGGAGGCCAAAGGACACTGCTGTATTCTGCAGCTTTCATTTTGGCTGTAATATGTTACCTGAAAAGGTCAGAGTATTGATCTACAGCTTTGATATAAAACTGTACTTCCCATATTCCTCACTTCCCACTGTCCTCCTCATGTTGTCCTACATGTTTGCATTTTGGCCATGCTGCACCTATATCTACTTATCTGTAGACTGCAGACGGCCTAGTGTCAGCACAGTAATGTGTCCAACCACCAATACGTATCATCTGTGGAGAGCAACATTCCCTTTGTTCTTTGAATTGTCCAATGTTAAAGAAAGGAAAAAGATACAGGAATGAAAAACCTTTCACTGCCTTTTGCATTCTGAGGCACACAAAACCTAGTAACTCCTATACTCAGTTCAAATGACCACAAACATTGCAAACACAGTAACTAAGCTCCCGTTAGTAACGAAAGTGAAGTTACCTGCTTTTCCTTCGTGTCAGACCTTGGTGGCAACCTGAGTCCAACTGTATGTGGTAGGGACAGGATCCCCTTTCCCTCTGTTCCTCCTCCACCCACATTTGGAACCCCCCTCCCTACTGGAAAATATTGCTGCTCATCTGGCATACCACAGTGAAGGGTCACATTCCTCTGGATCTTGAGAGCAACATTCCCTTTGTTCTTTGGATTGTCCAATGTTAAAGAAAGGAAAAAGATACAGGAATGAAAAACCTTTCACTGACTTTTGCATTCTGAGGCACACAAAACCTAGTAGAGCTGCCTTGTGGTCTATCAGCCACTGCTTAGTAGAAACAGGTCTATAGATTGCAAGACAACTCATTCATCCTTTCTCCCTGACACACAGCCTCTAACCTCTAGACAGTTAAAACTTTACAAGGTGAATCAAGATAAAAAGAAGAAAGAAGACGCAAAAGAACAAAGATGGTGGAGGACCTGATGGTCTCAGCTGCACTGGACTGACCCAGTCTGTGGTTTTTCAGCAACCATTCATGAAATTGCTTCTTCTGAATCACCCTCACCAATGTTTGCTTCCACTTCAGATGTTCTTCCAGGAAGTCAGAGTTTTAATCTATATCCAGCCTGCAGTTGTAATTTGGTTTCTGAACAGATGCTGATTTCTTTTGTAATGCCCTCACTCCCAACAGATTTGTTTGCCACAGCCCACAAGCAAATTTGTCGGTTGTATAAAGCTGACCACATGCTGCAAAATTATGGCACTGGATACACAAATTAAAAAATTGTGAATATGCTTTGCCCAAATTAAAAGTTACAAATTTAAAAAAAAAATTATCAAACTCTCTAATGTCCAGTTGTTTCATAAAATTGCAAATGATTTGATCACTGCAAAGGCAGCAACAATAAATATTATTTTCCACGCACTCATGACTTATTTTATAGTTCACAAGTCTGTCAGCACTTCTTGAGTGTTTCTACTCTAATCTGAAGAAAGACACACTGCAGAAAAGATATGAAACCAGGTAAAGGATGTTATCAAACCAAACTCCGAACAGGCCTCGGAAGGCCCAACAGTAAACCATACCGACCGACCGGTGTGCAATTCTTTCAATAGGCTTCACTGAACGTATGGTGGAGGGGCACGTGGTCAGCACACGGCTCTCCCGGCTGCGGTCAGCTTACGTGACCGGAGCCACTACTCAATCAAGTAGCTCCTCAATTGCCCTCACAAGGGCTGAGTGCACCCCGCCTGCCGACAGCGCTCGGCAGACCACCCGGACGGAGGCTGTCATCACACAATACGAAATTTAAAATCACTGCCATAACGGACAATGCTTCAAAGTTGAAATTAGCTGCCATATGTCTCATGCTTTGCACATTCTTCACAACTCGTTGTGCAATATGCGAGGTAGAAAAGTGTTGAGCTGTCCCATTCCTCAAAGGGAGTCGATATGCATTCAGCAAACTTTGTGAAATACAAGGAAATTACAAGCAGAACAAGCACCGCCCAATTACTGCTTAACAGGTGGGAATTCATCAGTTCTGGAGGTGTTTGATGATACCATCAGTCAGCCCCAAGGAAGCCACGAGCCAGCATATGCAACGATTGTCCAACTAGGCAAGTATTTATGAGAGTCATATTTCTGCAGAAGTAGTGATTTCTTACACTTGCATGAATCCAGATAATTGCTATTTCCAACAGTTCACCAGTTGTTCCTGAATTGATTACGAATCCCAGCTACGTTGATGCTCCTTGATCGCAGATTTTCAAAAGGACAAATGTGCACAGAAACAATGAAGTCACTTAGAGATAAATTGGACAAATCTTGTTTATGAATCATAAAATTTCCTTTCTCTTACACACATGTTGATTGTAAACAGTTATAGATAATTTTATGGGACAGAAAATTGTCAAATGTTTTGTAGTTCTTATACTCAGAAATTCGTTGCATTATTTTTAATTTTTACCGCAAGTGAAGCGTAGGACTTGTTGGAAATTTTAAAACTACGAGGGGCTTAGCGGAAAGTTATTAATCCTCTGTTCTTCCTAAGCAGGTTACAATGATGGAAAAATAAAAATACAGTCACGTTGAATTAAAAAGAAAAGGTACTTTCCAGAGAAACAGTGACGAGTAATGGAAAAAGTGTTACTGCCTTCCAGTGAGTGAGTGGTTATGATCCGCTATCAGGAAAGGAATGGTTTTGTCCATCTGTTTCTGACATAACAGGAGATTTAATTTCTTTTATTTCCGTCAATGAGGGTAAATTTTTTTATCCTTGGATTACAGGTTTCGGTTAGCAGTGACTATCCAATCTGAGGCAAAACATGGGAAATGAAGCACATCTACTGGACAGATTACACAGTAAAATGCCACAACAAAAAAATACTTTAATGGGTGTGGAAACGTGCTTAAAATGTGACGAGGCATACCTGTTTTATAACACGTCCTATATAATAAAGCCATAATGGCAACGTCATAAAACCAGCTTGGTATCTTCGAACATATTTAAAATATGGCGTAAACTAGGCCACAGTGCGGGCGGAGTCATATTGTCAATAGCGCTACTGTTCATAAACTGCAGTACAGTAGCCACATGTTTGTGCTTCACATATACGTCAACTATAAAACTGCATAGAACACAATAAATAGTGTCTATAGTGGGAATGCCAAATGTGTAAGTTATTACAGTGATAAAATGTAACAACTAAAACAGGAATAAAGTTTAATTTAAAATTGTTGGAAGGAAATGGTCAAGTGATGATATGATAAGACGCTATTGTGGTCATTTTAAATAAAAATACGTAAAAGAACAAGATTATGTAGCCCACCTGCGGGTCCGGGGTAAGAATAGGCCCGAGGTATTCCTGCCTGTCGTAAGAGGCGACTAAAAGGAGTTTCAACCGTTTCGGCCTTCCATGTGATGGTCCCCCTTGGGGTTTGACCTCCATTTTTCAAAATTCTACAGAAGTACGAGCCTTTTGGGGAAGGACGCCTTACGTGGTGTACCATTGGTCCTCAGTGCACTAAGACCTTGGTACTCAGCATTGTGCCGGCGTTGTAACCATACCCACTATTCCTCAAATTGGGCCTAAACGCCTGATGGGTTGTACAAGTTACGCCCATAGTGCGTCCCCATCTGCACCTACGATCATGATGGACTTTCCATGGCACCAGAAATCCAGCACGGTAGCCAGCCCGTTGTGGTGGGGTCGTCATGTACCCTCTAGGTTGTAGCCCCCTGACAACACAGGGATCGTACTGCCGATACCTGAGCTGCACCCTCCCCACGTCAGCCAAGGAGTAGATGCCTGTCTCCTTGGGGCATCAGGACTCCCGGCAACGGTCATCCTGCTAGGTGGCCCTTGCTGAGGCTGGGTGGCGCCCGTGGGGAGAGCCCCTGGTCGGAGTAGGTGGTATCGGGGCGGTCGTTTCACAGATGAAACGTCAACACGTATCAGGTCACTCTGCGGCCGAGTCTTTATAGTTCTGGTTCTCCTGCCCTTTCCCCCTTGGCCACTCCCTGGGAGGAGGGACAGGCCCGCCGGCTTGGGGCGAAGTACTTCCCCCGCTATTTGGTCTGTTCTCGAACCGATGGGGGGACGTTCGCCACCTTCAAGCCCATGTTCTTTGTTCAGCACATTGAGGACATCTTCGGGGAAATCGCGGCTCTCAGTAAGATGCGTTCGGGGTCCGTTCTTATAAAGCCCACCTCCGCCACACAGTCGGCGGCGCTCCAGGCGTGCGACCGCCTAGGGGACATCCCAGTGTCCATTGTCCCGCATCTGGCACTAAATAGGACGCAGGGGGTTATTTTTCATCGGGACCTCCTGCTGCAATCTGATGAGGAGCTCAGGGCCAACCTGGAGCGCCGAGGCGTGCATTTCGTCCGGCGAGTCCAGCGCGGCCCCAAAGACCGTCGCATCGACACCGGGGCCTTTATCCTCGCCTTCGAGGGGGACGTTCTCCCAGAGAAGGTAAAGGTGATGTGCTACCGGTGCGACGTGCGACCTTACGTCCCACCTCCTATGCGCTGTTTTCGGTGTTTGCGCTTTGGGCACATGTCGTCACGGTGTGAGGCTTGAGCCCCTTTGTGGCGATTGTGGACGTCCTCTTCGTGAGGAACATACATGCACCTCACCACCTCGGTGCGTTAATTGTACTGGCATCCACTCGCCTAGATCCTCAGACGGCCCCGCATATCAGAAGGAGAAGAAGATACAAGAACTCAAAACTTTGGATCGTCTCTCTTATTCTGAGGCCAGGAAGAAGTAGACCGCCTCCATCCTGTGCCGTTGACCACTTCGTTTGCCTCAGTTGTGTCCACTCCTTCCGCGGTATCCTCACCCCTATCCTGTCCCCCCTCCGCTTCCTCCCCCCATCCGGGGTCTCTGCCTCCGCCTCCCAAATCCTTCCCTTCCAAATCCTCCTCCCCTGTGGCCCCCGCCCCCTCTGCCCCAGGGGCCACCCTTCCTCCTCCTCCCCCCCCCCCGCCCCGCCGCCTGAGAAGCGATCCTCTTCTCAGGCGTCCATCGGGGAAACGTTCTGGACCCCAGCTTCCGAGGTCCGGTGTTCCAAAACGCACCCCGCGCGTGAGGACCTTCTTCGGGGTCCAGCCCACCATCCCTGTGCCTCCTCGGACTTCCAAGAAGGCCTCCAAGAAGTCTCTATCCCCCTCTCCACCCCGGCGCGTTTCGTCTGACGCTCCATCCGTGAGTCGCTGCTCCCGGCCGTCCTCAGTTTCGCCGGGACGCTCTGCTGCCAGGCGCTCAGCTGGCCTCTCGTCGGCAAATGATGCTGCCCCTCCTACACAACCAGGGACAGCGGCCGCAGCTGGCGACGACTCGATGGAACAGGATCCGCCTCCCGCCGGTTGTAGCGTTGTTCCCTCGAAACCTGGCCCTCCGCGGCCGTCGAGGTGACCAGCTCTTCCCCCGTCTCGTTCCCCCTCTTTTTTGACTAGCAATGGCCTTGTTACATTGGAACATAAGAGGTATTCGATCTAATCGGGAGGAATTACAACTGCTCCTCTGCCTGCACTGTCCGCTCGTCCTTGGTCTCCAGGAAACCAAGTTGCGCCCGACTGACCGTATTGCCTTTACCCACTATACCTCGGAGTGGTATGACCTCACCCCTGTGGACGGTATCCCAGCTCATGGTGGGGTCATGTTGCTCGTTCGGGACGATGTCTATTACCATCCCACCCCATTGACCACCCCACTCCAAGCAATAGCTGTCAGTATTACTCTTTCTGCTTTTACTTTTTCAGTTTGTACCATCTACACTCCATCGTCATCCGCTGTTAGTCGGGCTGACATGATGCACCTGATTGTTCAGCTTCCCCCGCCGGTTTTATTGTTTGGCGACTTCAATGCCCATCATCCCCTTTGGGGCTCTCCTGCATCCTGTCAAAGAGGCTCACTCTTGGTGGATGTCTTCAACCATCTCAATCTTGTCTGCCTCAATACTGGCGCCCCGACTTTCCTCTCGGACTCTACTCATACCTACTCCCACTTGGACCTCTCGATCTGTTCTACCACTCTTGCCCGTCGGTTCGAGTGGTATGTCCTTTCTGACACCTATTCGAGCGACCACTTCCCCTGTGTCGTTCGTCTCCTGCACCACACCCCATCCCCACGTCCTTCGAGCTGGAACATACCGAAAGCTGACTGGGGACTTTACTCCTCCCTGGCAACCTTTCCGGACCACGATTTTCTCAGTTGTGACAGTCAGGTCGAATACCTCATGGCTGTTATCATCAATGCTGCCGAACGTTCCATTCCTCGTACTACCTCTTCTTCACGTCGCGTTTCCGTCCCCTGGTGGAACGAGGCTTGTAGAGACGCTATCCGTGCTCGACGACGTGCTTTACGCACCTTTCGCCGCCATCCTACATTGGCGAATTGTATTGGATACAAACGACTCCGAGCGCAATGCCGTAGAGTCATCAAAGACAGCAAAAAAGCTTGTTGGGCCTCTTTCACCAGCTGCTTTAACAGTTTTACTCCCTCTTCTGTCGTATGGAGTGGCCTGCGCCGGCTGTCGGGCATTAAGGCCCACTCCTCGGTACCTGGCCTGACCTCAGGTAATGAGGTCCTCGTTGATCCTGTGGCTGTCTCCAACGCCTTCTGCCGGTTTTTCGCGGAGGTTTCAAGCTCCGCCCATTACCACCCTGCCTTCCTTCCCAGGAAAGAGGCAGAAGAGGCTCGGCGACCTTCCTTCCACTCGCTGAATCTGGAAACTTATAATGCCCCCTTTACTATGCGGGAACTCGAACGTGCGCTTGCACTGTCCCGGTCCTCTGCTCCGGGGCCAGATGACATTCACGTTCAGATGCTGGCACACCTTTCTCCGGCGGGCAAAAGCTTCCTTCTTCGTACCTACAATCGCGTCTGGATCGAAGGTCAGGTCCCCATGCGTTGGCGTGACGCCGTCGTTGTTCCTATACCCAAACCCGGGAAGGATAGACACCTTCCTTCTAGTTACCGCCCCATTTCTCTTACAAGCTGTGTCTGTAAGGTGATGGAGCACATGGTTCATGCTCTGTTAGTTTGGATTCTTGAATCTCGACGGCTACTTACCAATATCCAATGCGGCTTTCGTCGCCGCCGCTCCGCTGTTGACCACCTTGTGACCTTGTCGACATTCATCATGAACAACTTTTTGCGAAGGCGCCAAACGGTAGCCGTGTTCTTCGATTTGGAGAAAGCTTATGATACCTGTTAAAGAGGAGGTATCCTCCGCACTATGCACAGGTGGGACCTACGCGGTCGCCTGCCCCTTTTATTGATTCCTTTTTAACGGATCGAAAGTTTAGGGTACGTGTGGGTTCCGTATTGTCCGACGTCTTCCTCCAGGAGAACGGAGTGCCTCAGGGCTACGTCTTGAGCGTAGCCCTTTTTGCCATCGCGATCAATCCAATTATGGATTGCATTCCACCTAATGTCTCAGGCTCTCTCTCTTTGTCGTTGACTTCGCGATCTACTGCAGTGCCTAGAGAACATGCCTCCTGGAGCGCTGCCTTCAGCGTTGTCTAGACAGCCTATACTCATGGAGCGTGGCAAATGGCTTCCGGTTCTCTGAAGAGAAGACGGTTTGTATCAACTTTTGGCGATATAAAGCGTCCCTTCTGCCATCCTTACATCTCGGTCCCGTTGTTCTCCCATTCGGGGAAACAACTAAGTTTCTAGGGCTCACGTTGGACAGGAAACTGTGTTGGTCTCCGCATGTCTCTTATTTGGTGGCCCGTTGTACACATTCCCTTAATGTCCTCAGAGTTCTTAGTGGTTCACCTTAGGGAGCGGATCGCACTGTCCTGCTTCGCTTAGCTCACTCCCGAAGGAGGGTACTCCGGCTGCAGTGTATTGCTCACGGTTTGTCGAACTTCGTGCTCGACTTGCCGGTCACACCTTTATTTACATCGATGGCTCCAAAACTGACGATGGTGTCGGCTGTGCCTTTGTCGTCGGGGCCGCCACCTTTAAATACCGGCTCCTCGACCAGAGTTCCAGCTTTACGGCCGAGCTTTTTGCTCTCCATCAGGCCGTTCAGTATGCCCGCCGCCACCGCCATTCATCGTATGTACTCTGCTCTGACTCACTCAGTGCTCTTCAGAGCCTTGGAGCTCCCTATCCGGTCCATCCCTTGGTTCAACGGATACAGCAGTCCCTCCATTCTTTCGCTGATAATGGTTCTCCTGTCAGCTTTCTGTGGGTTCCCGGACATGAAGGAGTGCCTGGGAATGAGGCTGCGGATGCTGCAGCCAAGGCTGCAGTCCTCCTGGCTCGGCCAGCCTCCCATTGTGTCCCGTCGTCTGACGTTCGTGGGGATGCTTGTAAGAGGCTTGTGTCGTTGTAGTGGGATGCTTGGTCATCCCTCCAAGGAAACAAGCTCCGGGCAGTAAAACCGCTCCCAACTGCTTGGACAACCTCCTCCCGACCATCTCGGCGAGAGGAGGTCCTTCTGACCAGGTTGCGGGTTGGGCATTGCCGGTTTAGCCACCGCTACCTGCTCTCCGGTGACCCAGCCCCGCAGTGCCCTTGTGGTCAGGCATTAACAGTGCGCCATGTTCTATTGTCGTGTCCCCGCTTTAGTCAATCTCGTGTTGTCCTGTCCCTGCCATCTACTTTACCGAATATTTTAGCTGATGACGCTCGAGCAGCTGCTCATGTTCTGCGTTTTATAACTTTGACTGGCTTGTCCAAAGACATCTAACCTTTTTACTTATTTTATCTGCATCTTTGTCAGGTCTTTCTGGTGTCCCCCCCCCCCCCCCCTCCCCTTGAGTTTTACTAGATTCCATGTGCTCTAACAACGGTGACTGGGCGCTAATGACCTCAATAGTTGAGCGCCCTTAAACCCCACCAAAAAAAAAAAAAAAAATTATGTAGCTAGTAAAAGCATAAAATATTGTAACAGTCATTTCTTCTCAATGACATGCACATAAAATGGAGAAGGACAATGAAACGCGAGAGTAAAACAAAATCGTAAGAAAATGCAGCAATTATGTGTTGCACTCTATACTATGTAATGACAGCGCAAGATAAACATACGAGGAGCGTTCAATAATTTATCTAAACAGTGTATAATAAAGCAAAGATGGAATTGGGTACAAAATCGCGTTGTCCACTAAGCAATTTTAGTGGCTCCTGCTTTTTCACTTTATATAGTTCAAGGTCTTCCACTAAATCGAGAACATGGACTTTCTGCGCTCTTTCGGGAATACGTACTTTCTTTAATGCACCCTATATTATGGCCAGTTTTTGCTAAGTGTAACCCAAAGGCAGTATTGCTGGCTGTAAACACTCCTTAAACCCTACATTAAAAGAGCGATCGGGTGGCCGATAGAATAATTATCACAGTTATTGCCTCGATTCTGTATACACCACAGCTGTTAAATGAAACTTCCTTGCAGATTAAAACTGTGTGCCCGACAGAGACTCGAACTCGGGACCTTTGCCTTTCGCGGGCAAGTGCTCTGCCAACTGAGCTACCCAAGTACGACTCACGCCCCGTCCTCACAGCTTTACTTCTGCCAGTACCTCGTCTTCTACCTTTGGAAGTTTGGAAGGTAGGAGACGACTGTGAGTACCGGGCATGAGTCGTACTTCGGTAGCTCAGATGGTAGAGCACTTGCCCGCGGAAGGCAAAGGTCCCGAGTTCGAGTCTCGGTCGGGCACACAGTTTTAATCTGCCAGGAAGTTTCATATCAGCGCACACTCCGCTGCAGAGTGAAAATCTCATTCTGGATATTACGTTCTGTTCGTACAGTAAGCTGGGTTCTTTCTGTTTTAGAATAATGTAAACACCAAATGTTTAAATGTTAATACAAACAGATGTGCTTACTGAGAAATTGATATTTCGTTAAGTTTCATTTCGAATTTTTATATGATTATTTTACTGCGTCACACCCGTAGAACGGAAACGATACGGTTCCGGATATGGTTTCCTATTCAAAATATCATGTACTCACTCACGTATAAAAGTCGTAGAAGTTTGAAGTTTGCAATGGGAATTTCCGAACTCCCGGTATATGAAGCTACTGCATTGGCAGTCTGCAATTCTTTGCAGACAACGACGTAATAGATGTTAATAGAGACCCAAGTGACATGTTCCAGACTGATCTGAGTAAGAAGATAGACTGCTCCCAAATTCTTCTCAGTGAATATGAAAGGAAATCGCGTGAAACAAAGAGTGTTAAACTTCCCCAACTTGAAATCGAGATTCACAAACAAGGAAATACGATTCACCCGTACGTACAATGTCACTATTCTGCAAACTAAATAAGTTTAACAACAATCTTCAATTGGTTGACACATTTACTGTTTTGGGGTTAAAACAGTTCTGAGCTAGCAAATGCAATCGAGGACATACATATACATACCATATAATGGAAAAGCGGCATACCTGGGCGTAAAAAACCTCTACAGTAATGTCCCAGTAAAAGAAACTGTTGAAATTATCAGACGAAATCTGCTAACGGACGATAAGATTAGCACTGCAGAATGTACAGAACAAATTGAATTATTAGAGGTTGTTTTAGCTTAGTTTTTTCACTTTCAGCGGCAAAATATACGATCGAAAAGATGGTCTTGGGATGGGTAATAGTCTGGCTGGCACTTTAGCAGATACTTTTGTAAATGATTTAGAACGTAAATTTTTTGCTAAGTATTCACAGCTTCAAGAAAAAACTATTTACTATAAACGTTACGTCGACGATATTTTATTACTGTTAGACAGTGACAACAATGAGGTTAACACATTTGCCCAAGCAACAGGCGGTACTCACTCAAAAATAATTCCTACTACGGAGCAGAAAAAGAGAACTCCATTAATTACGTAGACCTTACTATTAATAAAGTTGACAACCAACATAAATTTTCCATTTTCAGTAATCCCACATGCACATCGATCATCAATACCTGTTCATGCCATTCTCCATATCAATGGTGCACCGGCTCTTTCAGTGCTGGATACAGGATTTTGGTTTGGAAGGGCTTAACCCAGCTGAGGGTAGGTTTTATCAAGGTAAACACTAAAACACACAAAAATTTATTTTGCTCACTTAACGCATAGCGAATATCCTCAGATAACCTTTTCTGAATTGTTCAGTGACTTCGACAGATGTTAAGCTGTCATCATACGTGGGTAAATATACATGGCAGCCAAACCGTTCAACCTGTCTTCCGTCATTGTCATACGAAGGTATGATTTTATTAGTTTTTGCGAACACAAGCTGCGCTCCATACGAAAAGTGAATACTGGTATTGTAGAGAGAATTTGTAAAGTAATTTTTATATTTGGGACAAACTCATTCGTCTCTTGATGCGACCCTGCTGGCTGCTGTTTGAGGGAGATGTTTGTCATTCCAAAGCTCCTTCCTAAGAATTGTTTCCCCCGATAAAGAGGATGAGGCAAGTCGCTGCTTGTAAACAGGTGCAGCTGCCAATAAAGAGTTCAGATTTTCTGTTTTTACGATGTCACTTGGTATAAGGGTGACCAGGTCGAGAAATGAAAAATGCTATGCTCTCAAAAGCAAACTCTATGAAAGGAAGGAATAAATTCAGTCTGAAACAAAACACGACATGAATCATTCTCGAGCTCGAAAGACCATAACAGAAAAGAAAGAAGTGCTGCATCAAGCAAAAAGCGTGTGTATGTACTAAAGGTATATTTTACTTGTATTCCTTAGCACCAGGAGATTCTATATTTCAGCGCTGAGCTGAACGTTGTCAGTTCTGGATGCCTGCGCTTGGATGTCCAAAGGTTCTGCATTACTGTATGCCTCTTTGAAAATTTCTTCGTGTTTGGTTGCTCTGTACCTGTCCAGTGTTCTTATTACATTGTCTGCCTAATTTTAATTTAAACTCAGACATAGAATTGGAGAACTTGCTATTCACTTTAGTTTCTATGTATACTCCTTCCCATCTGAAGCGATGCTAGCGTCCCAAGCGGCTAGCCTTTAGTAACAGAAGAATGGCATGATATATAAGGAGAACTTGCAATTTTTAATGCTGTTACTTCCATATTCCTTGTCACTAACCGTGCTGTTGAATTTTCCAATACGAATAGGAAAAGGGTAGTTAAAGTAATATCCCATCTCTGTCAGTGCAGTGTAACTGATGTGGAACATAAAGAAATATTGGCACTGCATTAAACACTAATTTCTTCCTGTCTGAATTCATTAACTAGCATGCCTCAAAATGGAGAGCACAAGTCCGAATATTGTTGTAGAGGTACAGCGTTTCCTTCTTCAAAAGGCCGACGTTCTTGTATTTATAAGCCAGTTCTTGCTCCTTGGAGTGAAAATAAAAACATTTCTTTGTAAAAACAAAACGCATGCGTATTGGATAACAACATTTTCACACCATGCATTAAATATTATAATTATCTTTTCGTTTGTACCCACATAATGTAATCCAAAACGTTTCCTTGCTTTCATTAACTTCTTATGGCACGCTAATTTTAAGTTTCTTATCTGTTTATACACGACCATAGTAACTACTTGCAAATATGCGTATTCTTACCTCAATCTAGAAGGTAACCGCAAAAATATACCGGTATATAGGCATAAACTTTTTCGTGAAATTGAAGTGTAAAACTAAGTAGGCCCTATTCAAAAAAAGTTGTCGATTGCCTACCTGCGCTCGGGAAACATCCAGACGTTTTTTAAAGTAGATTATATTTTTCATTGGTGCTATAATTTATAGCGCCGCAATAAGCTCCGAAATACGACCGCATTTTGAATATGTTCCTTCTCTCCATATACACATACACAATCGTTTTGCAGTATGTTACTTTTATACAGGCCAGCCGCTTGGCAGCGCTGCAGTGACGAAGTTGCAGAAAATCTCTGGCGTTTCGTGACAGTGTATTCTGATGCAGCAGGAGTCAAATTAGCTGCAGACGGAAAGCATGTCAACTCTTCATCGTTTGTGGTTTTTTCTATATCTAAATACCTGATACATTTAACGATTCGTCCTGTGCCACGGCGTCGGTTGTTTCGTCAGCAAGCATATCACATGTTTTGCTCAGATATGTGACATTTTTCAGTGCTGTCTCAAAATGTTCGTGGAGGGATGAATGAACTGAGTCAATGCGAAATTTTAAAAGTACTTGAAATTTTCCTTGGCCAGTTCTCGACCACCTAGTGTGATCGTCTTTACTGTAGTAATCAACTGCTCTCAATTTAACTTGATCATTTCCAGTTTCGATTAAAATATTGACATCCTTTTCAGGTTTTCTATATGAACTTTCGTATTGTGCACTTTTTAACACCACTTTGTGGTAAGTGGTAAGGTAGTTGTTTTTTAAGATTACTGGTGCTTTTTTGTATGTGGAAACTGGACGAGTGACTAAAGGTCCTGGAACCACAGAATGCTTCCCCCACTATCTGGACCAGAAAATAATACGTAAAGCAAACTATGCACTATTTTGTTGTTGGGTATAGACTAGCTGATAGTATTCCTGTAGCCAATCAGATCGGAAATTTCTTTGCCCACCCTCTGTCTGTTATGGCTATTCATAATTAAGAGTTGGTTCTGAATACTCCGTCAGATGTTTATTCTTTTGTCGTCACTGAGTACTTTTCCTATTACATAAGAAATATGAAACACTTTTCATCGCAAGTAGTGGATGCACTAGCCACTCTGACTTGCTGTGATTCTGGTCCTGTAAGAATAGCAAACAAAAACAATAATTTGTACGCGAAATAGAGACTCCTATATAATCGCTCTTCGCAACTGCTCTACAGGATTGTTTAAAAATAGTCAATAATCCTTTAAGGGGTTCAAATAACAATCTTCAATCAGTGTGAACAGCTTTATTATATTATAAAACGAACTTCTAAATCTCCAAACTAAAAAATCAACTATTCTCTATAAGTTACATATTTACTAAGTTACTCGGCCAGAGCGTATGAAACTTTTTCTCTTTTTTTTTTTGTTTTTTTTTTTTTTCGCGATTTCGAAGACGCTCTCGCAGTACAAGTTGCTGTTATTCATGAACACCGGGATTTTACCCGCCTCGTGATGACTGGGTGTTGTGTGACGTCCTTAGGTTAGGTTTAAGTAGTTTTAAGTTCTAGGGGACTGATGACCATAGATGTTAAGTCCCATAGTGCTCAGAGCCATTTGAACCATGAACACCATTGACCCATTGAAGGATTATTGATCAATTTTGGGTAAATAACGCGGTATAAAACCACGAAATTCACATCGGCGGGGGCGCGAAAAAACTAGTCTATGAAGAAATCAAAACCGAACAAACCTGTCGATTAAGATTGTATTAGGTTATTTACGTTAATTTTCTCTGCCTCGTGATGGCTGGGTGTTGTGTGATGTCCTTAGGTTAGTTAGGTTTAAGTAGTTCTAGGTTCTGGGGGACTGATGACCATAGATGTTGAGTCCCATAGTGCTCAGAGCCATTTACGTTAAATATTACATCACGCCGTCCCTTGTAGGGCAGGCAGAGAGGGTAGAGTGCGCAAGAGTCCAGTTCATAGCCACCCACGCCACACCGACCTAAAGGTCGACGAATTCAAGCGAATAAAAAAGTCAAACTCGACTAATCGTGTTGTTCTTTACATTTCGACTTATTTTTTCAAAATTTGACAAAAGCAAAGATGACGCTACAATAACAAAAATACCTTAATAGCGCATTCTAGTGTGTGAGGTTGATCAAACCATAATCAAAGACCTAAGTGTACAACAGCGCGGGGTGCGCACTCCTAAACAATTCTCTATCTCAAGTGTGGGTGAGGCTGCATCTCGAATAAGTCCGTTCATGGATTAAAAACTCATCACGTGAACACCTTCCTCTAGAAATTTAAAATAAGAAAGTATACTGCAGGTGCCTCAAATGCATTAACTAAGAATAAGTGATGCGTAGTATATCAAGTTTGAGAATTACCGCGGTTGGACACAGAGACGTTGGGGGGGGGGGGGGGGGGGGAGGAGGAGGAGGGTGTCATGAGCACCTTAGCTCCTCTCTCCAGCCTTTTGAATCCCTACTGCGCTCTTTTCTTTACCTTTGGCAGGCAACGAAATACATAAGGAACTCAATATTTTGAAGTAGATTGCAGTAGCCGATGGTTTTTTTGTAAATGATGTTTGTGCCCGTGCAGTAGGCCTAAGAAACAAAAAACAAACAAGGTGAACGCACATTCGGCCAGAAAACACTATTAAGAAAGAAGGAATGAAAACTATCCCAGTGCAATTCACGGTAATACGTCCCCTCAAATACAGAAATACTTTCAGAAAACCTAAAGTGAGATGCGGTTTTCAAGGAAACAACACCCTGTAACTTCGCGTGAAACATTAAGTTGAGAAGTGCACATGATAAATTTAACGGCTGTGGTGTATACAGAATTGAGTGCAATAATTGCGATAAGTATTCTATCGGCCAACCGATCGCTCTTTTAATGTAGGGTTAAGGAGTATTTACAGCCAACAATACTGCCTTATTATAGAGAGCATTGAGACAGGTATGCGTATTCTCCAAAGAGCGCAAAAAGGCCGTGCTCTCGATTTATTGCAAGACCTTGAAATTTATAAAGTGAAAAAGCAGGAGCCACCAAAATTGCTCAATGGACAGCGCGATTTTGTACCCAATGCCTTCTTTGCTTTATTAGACAATGTTTTAGATAAATTATTGAACGCTCCTCGTATGTTTATTTTTCGCAGTCATTACATAGTATAGAGTGCTGCATTTTCTCAAGTTTTTGTTTTACTCTCGCGTTTCATTGTTCCATCTCTGTTTTATAGGCTTACGCATTTCATTTACAAGAAGTGACAATATTTTATACTTTCCTTGGAACGGCGTGTCGCAGGCTACGTGGCGGCGAAGATCCTTTGATTTCTCGCTTGTGCTGCATTCTGGCGGTTACGACGTGAGATGTCGCCGACTTCTTTCCTTAGTTACTCTGTAAACTTTATATTATTTTATTAGCTCTATAAGCTTATTCTTATGTATGTTATTTTTTATCTAAAATGACCACAAAAGCACCTTAGAATCACATATTATCACTTGACCATTTCCATCTAACAACTTTAAATTTAACTTTATTCGTGTTTTAGTTATTACAGTTTATCACTGTAATAACTTATACATTCGGCAAGCCCGTCATAGACTTCACCTATTGTACTCATTTGTTGCATTCTGTACAGTTTAATTAACGAATATGTGTAACTTTCAGTAGCGACATCTAACGAGCTTATGGCACAAACACATGTGGCTACTGTACTGCAGTTCATCAATATCGCATCGTCAGTCGCGCGCGCGTCACAGTAGAGAGCGGACGTACTGCTGCTGCCGCTCCACCGTGATGAGCTCGTGGATGCGACGTGGCGAGCATTTGCCAAAGACTGAGGTTGCGCGTGCTCCCGAGCAGGTTTCATCCAGCCTCCCACGTACGACGACAGGACAGTAATTGGGTATGGCAGACCGTCGTCAGGCAGAGCTTTCTCCGTCGGCAGCCCCGTCTGTCCCGCCAGCTACATCGACCAAGCCTCCCTCGGACTTCGAGTGGAGGACTCCTCCGATGTCGAGATTCGAGGGAGAGGGCTCGTGGCGGCCGGACGCTGTGCTGCCGGTCGCTGTTCTTCGAGCGCTCTAAACTTACCGTAGCACAACGCAACATAATTGTGTGCGAAAGCGCATGCTTTGCGTGTGCGCAGCAAATTTGTTGTGGTAAGACCTAGGCGTGGTCCCTTTGTGGCGCAGCTGCTGCCGGACTACTGGCAGTGCGGAGGTCGCGGGGGTCAGGCTGTTTTCGTTTTGAGCCGTTTGATCTGCTACCGACGTGTCTATCAGAAACTGCCGCAGGGCAGCCTCCCTGCTCCTCTAAGAGTAGGGAATTTCGTACACCGGGACCCGTGGTATCACCTGGATACCCGTATGTAGTCTATGCTAGAGCTGGTGCTGTTCAGGGAAACCTAAAGGTCCCAACAAATGAACAACCAGAGCCACTTGACAGTGTCGATCTGACTTCTGAAACCGCTACTGCAACCACATTGGGTAAACCCAAAGCCCCAGTTCGCTGCGGCGCCCAGTCTCTGGGCTCCCGCAGCCATCCTACCATAAACATTACTAAAGCAAAATCACGCAAACAGACGTAGACGAGATGCCAGCGACGAAGCGTGTAGCCCCTAGCCAGCTCGCTTCGGAGTATTCCACTACCGATGACATACAGCTGGGTGAGGAGGCTGTAGTCGTCAGCATCCCCACCTCCAACACCTTTGTCCCGGTTTCAACCCCAGAAGCGGATGAAATTGTGGCGAAGAGAGATCAACCCTCCTCATCAGGGTCCCACCCAAAACAAAAGAGGGGAAACATACCCCCCCCCCCCCCATCATTGCCACAATCCAAAATGGCACTATGAAAATGATTGCGCCGATGTTAAAAGATGGCCTCAGCACCTCATGTAGAGGCAGCATCGACCCAGCATAAATCAAGGCAAACCTCATCTTTCGTAAGTTAAAAAAAAAAGCGCGCATCCATCAAAGTCATACTACACCCTAACCAGAAGAACCGCGATCAAACACATGTTGCATTGCGGCGTAACCATTGAAAAATTTCTCTCCTAACTGGCCTGATTAAAATCCTGGAACTAATAATCCTTTCACCCCTTCTGTCAGTTCTTTACAGAAAACATATTTATGCCTGAACAGTTTGGATTATGCACTGAGCATTCCACTATAAAACAATTCCTTCGCTTGGTAGAACACATTTGTCTGGCCAGGGTAAGGAGCAGTGTTCCTGGACATAGAAAAAGCAGTTGACCGCAGCTAGCACGATGGCCTAATCTACAAACTAGATCAGATAGGCTGCCGAGTTCACATAATCTTAGTCATTGACTCCTTCCTTACACGACGTCAGTTCTCCGTAAAGAATGGGGACAAGTCCAGCCAGATACGACAGATTGCGGCAGTAGTCCTGCAAGGTTCTGTGTTAGGTCCTGTCTTTTATACCATATGACGTCCCTAGGCAGATTGGCAGAGAGATTCCGCTCTATGCGGATGCGGATGACACCGCCATATACAGAAGCAGTCACAGCCTTCTCCTTACATGCCACCACCTCCAGCAACATGTCAATAAGATAATGCAGTGGTCCAACCGCTGGAAAATAAAGATCAATCCTACCAAGTGCCAGGCGATCTATTTCAACCCAACAATCAAGCTCCCTGATCATCAACTCACCATTTACAGCAGTGAGTTAACTTGGAGATATTCAGTTATTTACCTGGGCTTCGAAATAGATCGACGCCTAACATCGAACAGGCACCGCACCATAGCAGAACACAAAGGCTGCGCCCTCTTTTGTAGGTTATATCTCCTGTTGAAACGTGACGGAATAACCATTCAGTGCAAACTCCTCGTTTGGTCTGTGGCGTCAGGCACAGCACTATCCTGGCTGCAGTGTCTCCAGAACAAAGTTTTCCGTGTCATCTCAGGCGCTGACAGATACGTCCCCAGCACACACATGAGAGACTTCCTAAGCCAAACCACCATTTACACACTTAAGACAAATTCACAAAATTTTACGAAACAACACAAACTTCGCCCCACTTTATCATTCAAAATTTAGAAAACTCGCTACCAGAAGCTTCTCACAGACGCCAAAAATTAACCCTTACACGCCTCTTTCGGGACCACTAACACGTACATAAAACACCAAACACAAGCTTACGCACACAACCCCAATCCCTCAACTTCACATAAACTCCTAGCACATTCTGAAGTCAGATGGGCACAGCCCAGTGGTACTTCATACGCAACCAAAACAACCATGCCCTCGTCGTTCGATGACGATGATGTACTGGTGCACGACCCAGTACTAAGCACCCTCCCAGCTGCGGAGTGAGAGCGTCGCAGAATGGTCAGTGTACTGTTCCGCCTTGATGGCGAGCGGCGCAAGAGGTCGGCTGTGGTGCAAACAGGCGTCATCAAGAAGACACCTAAGAAGAAGAGGCATCCCGCTATCTCAAGTACAGGCAGCAAGAAAAGCATCACAGCAGACATCATTACGGGGCTTACTTAGACGACCGTCTCGTCAAGGCGAGTGGCAAGGCCAGTTGCGACCCCCTCCCCACCGCCCAAATTAACTGCCAGCAGATCGAACACGTAGACTGAAGGTGATATGCAGGAGCAGCTGCCTGCCAGAGCAGCAGGGGAGAGCTACCGCTGCCCTCGGCGGCCGCCCTACCCAAGAAGACGCGGCCAACTCCCGCCCAGCAACAACATCCGGCCGGTCAGATAGAAGGCTGCCTCCCATTGTCCTGCAAGTGAATTGAGGACTACCGAGGATTCATGCAGCTCCTGAAACTGTGGACAACAGCTGACTTCACAGTGAGGGCTGCAGGAGAAAATCTGGTGCGACTTTAAGTCGCAAATTCAGGCGACTACCGGACTGTGTCGGCTGAGGCATCAGCGTGACCAATCCACTGGTACTCGCACGCCTCAGTTCCGAAGAAGCTTTCAAATATCGTGTTCCACGCTTCCCCAAGGTGGAGGGCCCTGAATTCCTGAAGAAAGAGGTGACCAACATTAAATTTGACGTGCGCAACCGGACGCGCGTCAAATACTATGTCACAAAGAAAGAGATGCCATCGTTGTTTATCACAGCTGACACACCTGAGAACAGACAACTCTTCAAGCTCAAGCGGATAGCCGACACAAAAGTCATAGTAGAAGCACTGAAACAGAAGAGGATGATGATGCAGTGTTTTCGCTGACAAAAGATGTCGTATGGGGCTCTCCACTGCTCCTTTACGGAGGTATGCGTGAAATGGGCCGAGAACCGCGCCAGCGGGCTTTGACCGTTTCGCAAGACGCGGGCTCCCAAGGGCGCAAAACGCGGCGGCCAGCGCGTGCCGAGCTACCGCGGATGTGAAGTTATAAAAGCCGCAGAAGCACACGACCGGCCGCTCCGTCCGCAGTCAGCGAACAGGCGCGCGGGCGCCAGAGTGCCAGGCCCGAGTGAAGTATGGCGTCAAGGAAAGTGATACACTACGCGGACGGAGCACAAGCTTCGCACGCAGCTACTCACTCTGCAGACGTGGGTGCGGCCACGCGGGCGCAAAAGGCGACGGTAGAACCTCTGATGCATCTGATGGCCTTGTGCTCCCCCTAGGTTGGCAGCGTCAGACGCTGCAACAACCTCTACAAGGTGAGATGGTAACATCTATGATGTGTCCAGCGACTTCTCACAGTGTGCTGACACTCAAGCAACTGCTCCATCCGCAGACGAGTCCAAGGGCTTGCACGCACAGAAACTAGTACAGAAGCGTCATGAATTGATGACAAATGCCTTCATACACAGTCGCCAGAGCGCTGGACGTTGGGGGCCGGCAGACGAGACCACGCTCTCGCAAGCTTCTGCGCCTGTACAACAGTCTGACGTTGAGCTTGCTTCGCAAGCTGTTGCTTGTAGCACCACAAGTACACACACCATCTCTGAGCACTGCAAATGCGGGCACAGACAACTCGCAGATCTTGGAACCAAACCGGGACATTGTGATGGGAATCACTCCCTCTACCAGGCCATCCGAAGAAGGAATGGAAATCTAAACAAATTCACGGAAGCGCTGTGCTGACGTGAGAGAGGCTTCCAAACCCAGCAAACGTTCTGCTGCAGCGAGTCAGCGAACAAGAGCTCTTACAAGGGAACCTCCCCATCGCACCCCCCTCAGATTTAGTTATAATTTGGCACAGTGGATAGGCCTTGAAAAACTGAACACAGATAAATCGAGAAAACAGGAAGAAGTTGTGTGGAACTATGAAAAAATAAGTAAAATATACAGAGTAGTCCACAGGCAACATAAGCAACTTCAAGGATGACGTGAGCACAGGAGCGCCGTGGTCCCGTGGTTAGCGTGAGCAGCTGCGGAGCGAGAGGTCCTTGGTTCAAGTCCTACCTCGAGCGAAAAGTTTACTTATTTTATTTTTGCAAAGTTGTGATCTGCCGTTCGTTCATTGACGTCTCTGTTCACTGTAATAAGTTTAGTGTCTGTGTTTTGCGACCGCACCGCAAAACCGTGCGATTAGTAGACGAAAGGACGTGCCTCTTCAATGGGAACCGAAAACATTTGATCCAGGAAAACACGTCTGATATATTCTATACGACACTGGTGACGGCATGTGCGTCACATGACAGGAATATGTTGTCGACCCACCTAACTTGCACACTTGGCGAATGGGTGAAGAGATTCTACCTTGCCCGATCTAGGTTTTCTTGTGTATCTGATAATCACTCCCAAAAAAAAAAAAAAAGAAAACATAAGTGTGTGTTACATAAACTGCAATAAATGAATGCAACAGTTTCACAGTCGCACAGTTTTCTCTGTGCTCTGTCAAAACATATGTTTTTAACGTTTTCAAATTTTTCCGTGTGTAGACCGTCAAATCCTGCATATCTCCAAGCAAATCTGAACATGTCCTGGAATTTTGGAGAGCGAAGTTGATTATGTGTGATTGCCTGAACACTGAATTTGTCTGAAAATAAAAATTAAAATTTTTCACTCGAAGGAAGAGTTGAACCAAGGACCTCTCGTTCCGCAGCTGCTCACGCTAACCACGGGGCCACGGCGCTCCTGAATTCATACCGTCCTTGATGTTGCATATGTTGAAAGTGGACTACTCAGTTTGTATATTTTACTTATTTTTTCATAGTTCCGCACAATTTCTTCCTGTTTTCTCGATTGATCTAAGTTCAGTTTTTCAAGGCCTATCCACTGTGCCAACTTACAACTAAATCTGAGGGGGCTGCGATGGGGAGGTTCCCTTGTTAGTAGACCGTACGAGAAGGGTACTAGACCACAGCAAATGCGGGAAATGCCTGATGAAGATCGTCACGTCAGGCCAAACCGCAAGCACACCGCGAAGGCCGTTACTCTTAACGCTCCAATGCAACAAAAGTTGAAATCGATAACCGTTACTATAGCCTGAACGACAATGCCAATGAAGCTACAACAACAGAAATGGACGTATGTGTGCCGGCCGAGCAAGGGAAAAGATTACCACCTCCACTGCAGATAGTTATTAGCTGGAAAGAGGATTACAAGTCCCTCCAACTTAAAATCAAATCGGTTGTACAGAGTAATTTTACCGTTCGTCTTGCCGGACGCAACGTGTACAAAGTCACAACACGCTCCAAAGACGATTATTAAGCACTGATGAAAACAGTTGGGGAAGAGGAACTACACAGTTTTACGTATGAAGCAGTGATGAAAACAATTAGGGACGAAAAACTACGCATCTTTATGTTCTCTTAAGAGCATGAAAAACAAATCTCGCGTGTCGAATACAGTACACTTGCCACAGAATTAATGCCCAAGTAGTGTGTTGGGCCATGATTGGTCGGTCCCCAGTGGACTTGGTTGCCCATATTGGCACTGTACTACTTCTGACTGCTGCACCAATATGTAAAATTGGCGAGCAGTCTGTTTAAATCCATCGCATAGTAATGCTACGCCTGTCACCTCATGCACGCCTCTGTTGGCTCGGTTCTCATCTTGAAACATGTAGAACAAGGCGCAAAGCATTGTTTTATACCACCTGTAGTGTTGCAATATGTTTATTGGCTGCATTACCCCTCACTACAGCGCCATATTCAAGAACAGGCCGTATAAGGGCCAGATACATTGTTACTTCACAATATGTGGGTAGATTCGACACGGAGTTCAGTTGGTGGTACAGTTTTTCATACGTTCAAGTTCCTTCCCCCTGACCTCTGACATCTAGTCCCCACTACAGATGCGTATGGAGGGTCATGACTAGGTACTTCCTGGTTCTCGACCAAGGGATGGTGCTTCCCATGCCGTGAATCGGTCCTAAGTCTGCTGGTAGCTTTATTACTCGTTATGATTAATGCCTTTGTCTTCGCTGCATCCATTTTGAGCCACAAGTTGGTGGCCCAAGCTTCAAGCGTGTCTCATGCTTGTTGTACGCGACCATCTCACTATTTGCTCTCCTAAACTGAGTGCGAATAGTGCAGTGTCATCGCCGAATAGCGCCAGATTAATGCTTGGGGTTTTCGGAGTATTCGGCATTGTATAGAATGTGTAGCAGGGGCCCCGAGTAGAGACCCCTGTGGAACTCCCGCACTGATTTGTCGCGATGACGAGACTCCTCAATCGCCGTTGACATGGAATGTTCTACGAGTTGTATTAAAGTTCTAAGGCCTCTGATTTTTTTTTTCTCCGGACTGGAAAGAGATAGAAACATGCGCATTGTTTTAAAATGAGGCCGCGTTCATTGTCAGTACGTTCCAGAAATGGCAGCACCGTACGGCAGATGGAATTTCACCGCCAGTGGCGAGAATGAGAACTGTTTTAAATACTTAAAATGGCGATGTTTTCCTTACTTGAACAGCGTGCAATCATTCGTTTTCTGAATTTGCGTGGTGTGAAACCAATTGAAATTCATCGACAGTTGAAGGAGACACGTGGTGATGGAGTTATGGATGTGTCGAAAGTGCGTTCGTGGGTGCGACAGTTTAATGAAGGCAGAGCATCGTGTGATAACAAACCGAAACAACCTCGGGCTTGCACGACCCGGTCTGACGACATGATCGAGAAAGTGTAGAGAATTGTTTTGGGGGATCGCCGAATGACTGTTGAACAGATCGCCTCCAGAGTTGGCGTTTCTGTGGGTTCTGTGCACACAATCCTGCATGACAACCTGAAAATGCGAAAAGTGTCATCCAGGTGGGTGCCACGAATGCTGACGGACGACCACATGGCTGCCCATGTGGCATGTTGCCAAGCAATGTTGACGCGCAATGACAGCATGAATGGGACTTTGTTTTCGTCGGTTGTGACAATGGATGAGGTGTGGATGCCATATTTCAATCCAGAAACAAAGCGCCAGTCAGCTCAATGGAAGTACACAGATTCAGCGCCACCAAAAAAATTTCGGGTAACTGCCAGTGCTGAAAAAATGATGGTGTCCATGTTGTGGAACAGCGAGGGCGTAATCCTTACCCATTGCGTTCCAAAGGGCACTACGGTAACAGGTGCATCCTACGAAAATGTTTTGAAGAACAAATTCCTTCCTGCACTGCAACAAAAACGTCCGGGAAGGGCTGCGCGTGTGCTGTTTCACCAAGACAACGCACCCGCACATTGAGCTAACGTTACGCAACAGTTTCTTTGTGATAACAACTTTGAAGTGATTCCTCATGCTCCCTACTCACCTGACCTGGCTCCTAGTGACTTTTGGCTTTTTCCAACAATGAAAGACACTCTCTGTGGCCGCAAATTCACCAGCCGAGTTGCTATTGCCTCAGCGATTTTCCACTGGTCAAAACACTCCTAAAGAAGCCATCGCCGCTGCCATGGAATCATGGCGTCAGCGTTGTGAAAAATGTGTACGTCTGCTGGGCGATTACTTCGAGAAGTAACGCCAGTTTCATCGATTTCGGGTGAGTAGTTAATTAGAAAAAAAATCGGAGGCCTTAGAACTTGAATGCACCCTCATCTTCAGAAAAGTCATCTACGAGATCGTTGTCGTCTATTTGCGACAGAGATAGGAAACCGTTCCTCCACAAGCTGAATGTGGTTTTCGTCCACTATGTCGTCAGTGGCATGAAATACTCCGTAAACGCATCCGTCAAGGCGTTTGCCTTGGCATTCGGCTCGCAGACGATCTCCCGTCCCACTTAGTGGCGGAATGCGCAGCTATCTAAGTAAAAACTGTTTTGTTATGCGCCAAGCACTATAATAATCGATTCTGAGGTTCATCTCAGTCTCGATTCTTGTGGTTATCTACGGCAACCTTTGACGGCGAAGGCTGTTAATACGCGGTTTCGTCACTGGATTTCGTGTGAGGTGCCATTCGCGAACTACACAGTTCTTTTTCCATAATGCCCTGCAGTATATTGGGAGGGAGGTGTTTGGAAAAATCCCACACTTTACGTGGCTGTCGGGGAGTGGCTGCATCAACAGCTTTCAGTGTGAGATGGTTAAATCCTGCAAGAGCCTCTTCCGCCCCGACTTCGTCTATGTTACGTATTGCAGTGAGAGTGTGGGGCCAAGTGCACTTTAAAGTGTTCCCAGTCGGCATGTCTGAGCTGGCGGTGGTCCTTTTCTATTGTGCGTCCGTCGAGGTCGCGATCGAATACTACTGGTAGAGGATCCGACGGTAACGCAGTCCTGACGCATGGAAAAGTGTGGTGACCTGCGCCTTTCAGGATCGCGATGTCGAGGACCTCTGGGCGGCCATTTCTAGGATAGTGTGTCGTATCATTGGGCCCAACTACTATAGCATTTTGTAGTTCGACGGCACGTAGCAGTCGCATAAAATTCACCGGCGATAAATAATCTGCCATGTGCCATTAATAGCTTTTCAATGTCACATTGTAATAGTGGTCATCACGGTTATCTGTAGAGTGATACAAAGGTAACCTGACCTATGAACGTGCTGACTGCCACACTGGTTACTTCGTTTTTCGAACTGGGGATGCCGAATTACATGTGACAGCGTTCGTTTGATTGAGACAGGCGTGCCGCACGCCGCCTCTTGACGTTCGTTATGATAGCAATAGGAATTTGCTGTGGGTAAATTTACCCCTGTTTGAGGAATATCGCTGTTAGGAGACAGATTTCTATGGCCTTGTCTCGCAGAAACTGCCGAAATTCGGAGACCTGAGTGCGAATGACATCAGCGTTCGACACACAATCTGTTAAACTTCGTATCGCTGTGTTAGCCATATTAATTCTGAAGTTTTCCTGCAGTAATGGCCTCTAGGGCCAGCTTCATTGCAGCCACAATTGTTTGCAGGAGTTCCAGTGTGAGCTGGCACGCTGAAAGAATCCGTGTTGTGAGCTTGTCTGTGTTACTCTAACATGTTTCTGTACTAGTTTGACATTGCAGAGGAGTGTGTCCAGTGCTTTTTGCCCAAGTTTTCTTAGATTCCTAACAACACGCTGCTGTCTTTGCGGTAGCAGTGGAAACTGCTGTCTTCTGCCCACTCCCGTGAGCTACTACGTCAGGCGCTGGGCGTCCCCTTTTCGGTTCGCGCGCTGGAACGACTACCTCCGTTTTCTGAGGCAGCTCCAGCGGCTGGGCTAGCCAGTGAGTATGACGTCGAGGAAGGTGGTACGCTACGTGGGTGGAGCATAAGCTCTGCACGCATGTAAGTGGTCGTGGCTGTGACCACGCACGCGCCTACTGGCGATGATAGCACTTCCAATGTGCCTCTTGACTTTGCAGTGTGTGCTTCCCCTAGATTGGCAGCGACACATGCTGCAACAACCTCTGCAAGAAGAGATAGTAACCCCAATGATATTCCCATCCACTACCTACCACGTACAGCCACCCAAGCAGCTGCTTTAAATGTGGATGGGTCCTAGGGCACGCGTGCACGCAAAGTTATTTAGAAGCGACATGTGTTCATAACAATGCCTTCATACTCAGTCGCCTGAACATAGGACGTTGGAGGCTGGCAGACAGCTCGTCCCAACCAAGAAGATGGTGCTGCGGCCAGGACCACCGTCATGCACGCTTCTGTGCCTGTATAGCAGTCTGATGCTGTGGTTGCTCCACCAGCTGTTGTTCACAGTAGCGCAAACACACCATCTCCGAGCACTGCAAACACGAGCGCCGACACCTCGCAGATTTTGGAAGTAAGCCTGGACATTGAGATGGGACTCACTCCCGCTATCAGGCCATCCGAAGAAGGAATGGAAATCTAAACAAATTCACGGAAGCGCTGTGCTGACTTGAGAGAGCTTTCCAAACCCAGCAGACGTCCTGCTACAATGAGTCCGCGAGCAAGAAGTAGTAAAGTCCCTGAAAAGGCACAAGAGCATAGCAAACGCGGGAAATGCCTT
This sequence comes from Schistocerca serialis cubense, assembly GCF_023864345.2. Lineage (NCBI taxonomy): Eukaryota > Metazoa > Arthropoda > Insecta > Orthoptera > Acrididae > Schistocerca > Schistocerca serialis. The sequence continues at coordinate 411,734,286 of NC_064640.1, read as the reverse complement.
ATGAAGATGGTTATGTCAGCCCAAACCTTAAGCATACCGCGAGGTCAGTTGCTCTTAACGCGCCAACCCAACAAGTCGATACCGATAACTGTGACTCCAGCCTGAATGCCAATGTCAATGAAGCTACAACATGGACGTATCCGTGCCTCAACCACCGGTAGTTATTAACTGGAAAGAGGATTAGAAGTTTCTCCAACTGAAAATCAAATCGGTTGCGCAGAATAATTTCACCGTTCGCATTGCCGGATCCGACATGTACAAAATTAAGACGCACTTCAAAGATGATTATTAAACAATCAGGGATGGCAAACTACAGTTTTAAGTGTCCCTCAGAGTCGATGAAGCTGATTAAGGAAATGTTTCGGTAGCTGCCCTTTGATATGTAGCCAGATCACCTCCGTGAAGAACTGGATTTTCTGGGCGTCGACGTCCTTTCTGTCAGGAAAATGAAGTCTTGTAAGACCCACAAAGAACAGCCTCTGTTACGCGTGGTGCTTCAGGACAATATCGCGTACAGGAAAATTTTACAAGTAGAGTTCGTAGCGAATATATGAGTAGAAGAACTGAGAGGGAAGTGTGGGAGGGTACATTGCTGTAACTGCCAGGGTCTCGACGACATGACTAGATTTTTCACGATGCACACCTCCTGCGTTAAATGTGCAGGAAACCACGCAAGTGATGAGTGCCTCTAACTGCAGACTGACAAACCTAAATGCTGCGATTGTCCGAAAAAGGATGTAGAATGTTACCATGGTTGTGCTGCATTTAGACGAGGCGGTGTGAAAAATAAATCTCGTGTGTCTAGTAAGGTGCAGATGGGCAAGATGTTGGCAAATGCCACGGGAGAGTCTATGCCGGTACTCCCCAGGCGAGTTGTTTTTCCCCTCATGAAAGTGAAACTCGTGTAGGTGTACAGAAAATGTCAGCCAGCATCCGAACAAAATTGATGTTGGTGTACAGGCGGTGGTGGGTTTCTGCCTCAGGAAACGCGGGTAGTCATTCAAGGGCGCGAACTGAAAAACTTGCTGTAGTCGCTCATGGGAGCGCACGGTAGAGAGAGCAGTTAGCACCGATGCTGCAAACACAGCAGTATGTCACTCAGGAATCGAAGAAAAGAGGCAAAAAGCACGAAACACTGTCCTCTGGGAAGTCAATCCACGCAGAGCCAAGTTCCAGCACCAATAAGCTCAAAACACTGATTCTTTGAGTGCAACAGCTCATACTGGAACTCCCACAGACAACTGTGCCTGCAATGGAAACCCCCCTGTGGGTCGGAGGTTAGAATAGGCCCGAGGTATTCCTGCCTGTTGTAAGAGGCGGCGAAAAGGAGTCTCAAGTTTCGGCCTTCATGTGACGGTCCCCTGAAGGGTTTGACCTCCATTTTTCAAAGTTTTCCCGAATTGCGAGCCAACTGGGAAGAGCGCCTTACATGGTGCGTTATGTACACCATGCATTGAGATCTTTAGCCTAGTTTCTCACTGTCGCATTGCAGTCCCACCCATTATCCATCTCTTGGGTGAGGACACCTTCCAGGGTGCGTGTTCCACCATGCACTATGCAGTGCCACTTTTAGTGCCGACGATGACCATGGACTACTTTGCACCTCATATCCAGCACAGTAGCCAGTCTGTTGTGGTGGGGCCATCATGTACCCTGTTGGTTGTAGGCCCCTGACAACACAGGGATTGCTCTGTTGATGCCTGCACCATTAACTCCCCATGTATGCCAAGGAGTGGATGCCTGTCACCCTTGGGCATCCTGCCAGGTGGCCTTTGCTGCAGCTGGGTGGCGCCCATGGGGAGGGCCTCTGGTCAGAGTGAGTGGCGTCAGGGCTGATGACACGCCATGATGTGTAGTACTTCATCTCTTGGTGGTGGTCTGCCGCCAGCAGTCTCTAAGTGGGCAAAGTCTAATTTCAGTGCTATGAAATACGACACCAAGTCGTTTTCCTCCCTGGCCACACCATGTGAGGGACGCCAGGCTAAGGATGGCAGTGAAGCTTATTCGACCCGGTACCTCGTATGTATGAGAGTTGATGGGGAATCTTTCATGTCCATGAAGGCTCAGTTGTTTGTAGAGCATTTGGAGGGCAAGTTTGGGGAGGTGGAGGACTTGCCCAAAATGCGCTCTGGGACAGTTTTGATAAAAACAGCATCCTCAGCCCAGTCAAGGGCATTACTCGCTTGTGGCAAGTTCGGGGATGTTTCTGTTACCATCACGCCTCATAAGAGCTTAAATATGGTCCAGGGTATTATATTCCACAGGGACCTTCTTTTGTAGTCTGACAACAAGCTGCTCGCCAATTTAGAGTGGCGAGGTGTTCTGTGGTGTCACCGCCAGACACCACACTTGCTAGGTGGTAGCCTTTAAATCGGCCGCGGTCCGTTAGTATACGTCGGTCGGACCCGCGTGTCGCCACTGTCAGTGATTGCAGACCGAGCGCCGCCACACGGCAGGTCTAGAGAGACTTCCTAGCACTCGCCCCAGTTGTACAGCCGACTTTGCTAGCGATGGTTCACTGACAAATTACGCTCTCAATTGCCGAGACGATAGTTAGCATAGCCTTAAGCTACGTTATTTGCTACGACCTAGCAAGGCGCCATTACCAGTTACTATTGATGCTGTAAAACATTTACCGTCAAGGGCGATGTTCACCATTTATGGATTAAAGTTAAGTATTCCACAGCTACGTCCTTTTTTTTGCTAGTCTCATTTCCTTGACCTGTTCCAGACCTCACGCCAGCGTGCGTGAGCTAAAACGCGTGTCTTTCGGCTTCCTCTTATAGTGGGTTGGCTGTCTTGCCAAACCACAACATCTTGGCCTTAAAGAGTGACACATTACTCGAGAAGGTGAAGGTGATGTTCTGCCACTGTGATGTAAATGCGGTGCTTTAAATGCTGGAAGTTTGGCCATACGTCTTCCTGCTGTACTTCAGCCCCAGCTGTCGAGATTGTGGACGTCCATCGTATCCCAATACTCCATGTGCCCCGCCTCCCATCTGTGTCAACTGTGGAGAGCGTCATTCACCTTGCTCGCCAGACGGCAGGATTTTACATAAAGAGAGGAAAATCATGGAGTACAAGACTCTGGACAGACTGACCTACACTGAGGCTGAGGAAATTCGAGCGCCTACATCCTGTGGCTATGATCTCCTCGTACGCCGCCACTACAAGAACAGTTGTCGCCCCATCAGTTCCTCGAATTCCTGCCGTTGATGATGGGGGGCGGGGGCCTTCCTTCCCCTCCCCTCCCCTCTCCACCCTGTTGCTGCTGCACCACATACTTTGGGGGCAACACCGCCCCCCTCCCCCAGCCATCGGGGATTTCAGTCCTCACGTCTGAGACAGAGAAGTGTAAGGCTTCTTCGGCTCCTCTCGCTAGGAAGGGGTCCCTTGGGTCACTCCCTTCCCAGGTTTCTGCTAGTGGGAAAGATGACACCTGCTCATCCTCAGTCCCGGAGACTGCTTCAGTGAAGTCCTCTCAGCCAGGGAAACCCAAGGAACAGAGCGAGAAATCGAAATAGAAGACCCCCCAGGAACAAGGAATTTGCGGTGGCACCCATTTCACCACTAGTTACAAGCTCTGCATCTGAGGATGAGGTGGAGAATCTGGCGTCCGCTGAGGATCTGGATCGCGCCGGACCCTCAGACAATGGATATAGGCTGCTCAGACAATAAATGGGTGGCGGCAGGTAACTCTGAGGCGTAAACAGCCTCATTGAATGTTCCATGCCTTCCCAGTCTCACGATGTCATCCTCCAGTGGAATTGCGGCAGTTTTTTCTACAGCCTGTCTGAAATACGGCAACTGTTAAGCTTTAACCTGCTTTCTGCAGTGCCCTCCAGGAAACCTGGTTCCTGGCAATGCAGACCCTTGCCCTCCACGGCTATAAGGGATATTACAGGAACCATAGCGACTATAATCGAGTGTCATGTGGAGTTTGCGTATATTTCCTAAACTCAGTCTGTAGTGAAACTGTGCCCATTCAAACCCCTCTTGAAGCTGTGGCTGTCAGAATAAAGACGACGCAGAAATAACTGTCTGCAATGTATATCTACCTCCAGATGGTGCAGTACCCGTGAATGTTTTAGCTGGACTGATTGCTCAACTCCCTAAACCTTTCCTACTTGTGGGAGATTTTAACGCCCATAACCCCTTGTGGGGTGGCGCCGTGCCTTCTGGCCGAAGCAGAGATGTCAAAACTTTTTAGTGTGGCTCATGGTAGTTACCTGACCATTGATTTATAAATTTGCAGCCCAGGACTTCTCCCATCTATCCACTGGAGAGCCCATGACGACCTTTGTGGTAGTGACCACTTCCCTACTTCCTGGACTCACATTCGGGAGGACGACGGTTCAATCCCGCGTCCGGCCATCCTGATTTAGGTTTTCCGTGATTTCCCTAAATCGCTCCAGGCAAATGCTGGGATGGTTCCTTTCAAAGGGCACGGCCGACTTCCTTCCCCGTCCTTCCCTAATCAGATGAGACCGATGACCTCGCTGTCTGGTCTCCTTCCCCCCAAAAAAAACCAACAACAACCTACTTCCTGTCACTCCCTCGGCGTCAGGCCCATGGACACCTGCCCAGATGGGCTTAAAACAAGGCACACTGGGAAACTTTCACCTCTGATGTCATTGTTGAACCTCCTCCACACATGAACATCGATGTGAGAGTTGAGCAGGACTACCACAATAGTTTCTGCGGCAGAAAACACGATCCCTTGCTCTTTAGGGTGCCCCCCAGCGAAAGACAGTCCCTTGGTGGTCCCTGGAAGCCGCTGAGGCAATTGCAGAACGTTGGTGAGCTCTACAGCGACATGAGTGGCACCCTTCCCTAGAACATCAGATAGACTTTAAGCGGCTCCATGCCTGTGTATGCCAGCTTATAAAACAGCGGAAACAGGAGTTTTGGGAGAGGTACATGACAACCATTGGGTGCCATATGTCACCTTCCCTAGTCTGGACGAAGATCAGATGTCGTTTTGGGTACCAGACTTCAACAGGTGTCCCCGGCGTTACCATCAATGGCGTGATATGTATCGACGCAAACGCAATTGCCGAGTACTTTGCTTGAGCCTCTGTGTCGAAGAATTACCCCGCAGCTTTTCGCACCCTCAAACGGTGGATGAAAAGGAAAGTCCTCTCGTTCACTACACGCCACAGTGAACCCTATAACACCCAATTTACGGAGTGAGAGCTCGTCAGCGCACTTGCAAATTGCCCGAACACAGCTCCTGGGCTAAATGGGATCCATAGTCAGATGATTAAACATCTCTCGTCTGACTACAAGCGACATCTCCTCGTTATCTTCAACCGGATCTGGTGCGATGGCGTCTTTCCATCGCAATCGCGGGATAGCAGCATCGTTCCGGTGCTCAAACCCGGTAAAAACCCGCTTGGTGTGGATTGCTATCGGCCCATCAGCCTCACCAACGTTGTTTGTAAGCTGCTGGAACATATGGTGTGTCATCGGTTGGGTTGGGTCCTGGAGTCACGTGGCCTACTGGCTCCATGTCAGGGCGGCTTACACCAGGGTCGCTCTACCACTGATAATCTTGTATCCATCGAGTGTGCCATCCGAACAGCCTTTTCCAGACTTCAACACCTTGTTTCCATCTTTTTTTATCTATGCAAAGCGTATGACACCACCTGGCGAAATCATTACCTTGCCACATTATACGAGTGGGGTCTCAGAGACCCACTTCAGATTTTTATCCAGAATTTCCTGTCCCTTCGTACTTTCCGTGTCCAAGTTGGTGCCTCCCATAGTTTCCCCCATATCCAGGAAAATGGGGTCCCACAGGGCTCTGTATTGAGTGTATCACTATTTTTAGTGGCCATTATCGGTCTAGCAGCAGCTGTAGGGCCGTCCGTCTCACCCTCTCTGTATGCAGACGACTTCTGCATTTCGTACTGCTCCACCAGGACTGGTGTTGTTCAGCGGCGCCTTCAGAGATGTTTCCAGCCTCTTAGTTATGTGTCGTGCACTTCTGTCGGCATCGTACCATTCATCAAACTTTACCTTCATGACAATCCACTCACTATAGTGGAGACATACCGATTCTTAGGACTGGTTTTCGACGCCTGATTCACTTGACTAGCTCACCTTCGTCAGCTTAAGTGGAAGTCGCCTAGCGACGGGAGCTTTTAGGACGAGTCCGGTGACCAGTGTCCTGGTGGAGACCGGAGTCCCTCCATTGCAGATCCGTCGTGCACAGCTGCTCGCCAGTTATATTGCACACATTTGTAGTTCTCCTGAGCATCGGAATTACTGTCTCCTTTTTCCACCTGTGGCAGTTCATCTCTCGTATCGGCGGCCCAGGTCAGGACTAAAGGTTGCAGTTTGCGTGCAATCTCTTTTGTCTGAACTGGAGTCCTTCCCTTTACCACCTCCCATCCAGGTCCATCCGCATACACCTCCATGGTGTACACCTAGGCCGCAAATTCGTCTCGACCTTTTACATGGCCCTGAGGACTCCGTTAACCCCGCTGCTCTCTGCTGTCACTTCCACTCGATTCTTGACTGACTCATTGAACAGCCTACAAGCTATCGACCAGTGCTACCCTTGCCATCCTTTGGTAGCGTCCATCCAGGATTCCATGTATGCCCAGGACTGGTCCTGTCGTTCAGTGGTTCAAATGGCTCTGAGCACTATGGGACTTAACATCGTAGGTCATCAGTCCCCTAGAACTTAGAACTACTTAAACCTAACTAACCTAAGGACATCACACAAATCCATGCCTGAGGCAGGATTCGAACCTGCGACCGTAGCACTCCCGCGGTTCCGGCAGCCTAGAACCGCACGGCCACTGCGGCCGGCTGGTTGGACCCCAGGGCACGTCCGCAACAAACTTGCCGACAAGCCGGCCAAACAGGCTATGCGGAAACTGCTTCTGGAGATAGGCATCTCTGAACCTGACCTGCGTTCTGACTTACGCCGTAGGGTTTTTTGGCTTTGGGAGACGGAATGGCATAACAGTACACACAGCAAACTGAATGTCATTGAGGAGACTACGAATGTGCGCAAGTCTTCCATGCGGGCTTCACGCAGGGAGTCAGTTGTCCTCTGCTGGCTCCACATTGGCCACGCTTGGACGATCCACGGTTACCTCCTGCGCCATGGATACGCGCCTGAGTGTCGGTGCGGTGCCCGGTTGACAGTGGCCCATATACCGGTGCACTGTCCCATTTTGACTGCCCAGTGACGAAATCTTGGGTTATCGGACTCGTTATGCCTCATCGGCTGATTTAGTTTTATTCGTGAGGGTGGGTTTTATCATTTGATCTAAGTTTTAGCTCATGTACCTTGTACCTCTGTGTCCGCCAACCTAGTGCTTCTAGGGTGGAGGTTTTAATGTGTTGCAAAGTGGCTGGCTTCTCCTTTTTTATTCTCATGTCAGCAGCCATGGTAATCTGCTTTGTTTTTTAATCTCTTCATCCCATTTCTTGCGTTTGTGTGGTTTTCTTGTCCCCTTTTGTCCATTTACATGTTTGTTGCCCTTCATCGTTCTTGTGATTTTTCCTTTCATTCCGTTTTTGGTTGTCAGTCTCGTTTGTTTTATTCTCTCACTTGTGGCAGTTTTTTATTCGGAACAAGGGACTGATGACCTCGTAGTTTGGTCTCTCTACCCCTCCTTTATTCAAACCGACCAACCTGCAGTGAAGCTGGCACTAGGCGCCATAACCGCAGTGAAACCTCAAAACTAATTTGGCAAACACACGCGTACGAGGTTTAACCGTTTGTGTGGAATGCCAACGCCATTCGCATCAAGGACGGCGAATTTCATCACTGTTTGAAAGACGGGGCCATAGATATGTCTCTTAACCGAGACAGTCCTCAAACCTGGCATAAACGTATTCGCAGCCAATTCCCATTGCTACCACAACGACTGCTAAACGGCCGGAGGCGGTGCGGCCGTCTACGTCAAACTAACGTTGCGACATCATTTCATTCACCTTTCCGAATTCGAGTAGTTGGTAGCAACCGGAGTGGCAGTAAGCACGTCCACGGGGCAGGTCACGTTTATACCAGCCCACAGACAGCTGCGTAGACTGCTGTTACAAGGTGACATTGAAAAGCTATTAACTGTATGCGCGGACTGGAGGAGGAGAGTTTAACGTCCCGTCGACAACGAGGTCATTAGAAACGGAGCACAAGCTCGGGTTAGGGAAGGATGTGGAAGGAAAGCGGCCGTGCCCTTTCAAACGAACCATCCCGGCATTTACCTGAAACGATGTAGGGAAATCACGGAAAACCTAAATCAGGATGGCCGAGGACGGGATTGAACCGCCGTCCTGCCGAATCCGAGTCCAGTGTGCCCGGATTGTATGTCGTCGGTGACTTTATGGTGCCCGCTACGTGCCGTCGAACAACAAAATGCAATAGTAGTTGGGCCCTATGATTCGACACACTACCCGAGACGTGTCCGCCCACAGGTCCTCGACATCGCGATCCTGAAAGGCACAGGTCACCACACTTTTCCATCCATCAGGACAGCATTACCATCGGATCATCTACCAGTAGTATTTGATCGCGACGTCGATGGAAACACTGTAGGAAACGACCACCACCAGCTGAGAGATGTCAACTGGGAACACTTTAAAGTGCACTTACCCAACACTCTCACTGCAATACGTAACACAGACGAAGTCGGGGCGGACGAGGCTCTTGCAGTATTTAACCAGTTTACACTGAAAGCTGTTGACGCAGTCACTCCCCGACAACTATGATAAGTGAGGGATTTATCCAAACAGCTTCCTCCTGATATACTGGAGGACATTACGGAAAACAACTGTGTAATTCGCGAATGGCACTTCGCGCGGAATCCCGTGACGAAACGGCTTATTGGCTCTGAGCACTATGGGACTCAACTGCTGTGGTCATAAGTCCCCTAGAACTTAGAACTAATTAAACCTAACTAACCTAAGGACAGCACACAACACCCAGCCATCACGAGGCAGAGAAAATCCCTGACCCCGCCGGGAAACGGCTTATTAACCGCCTTCGTCGTGAAATCAAGGTTGCTGTAGATAACTACAGGAATCGAGACTGGGAGGGGTGGATCGCGACCCTCAGAATAAATTATTGTAGAGCCTTATAGGCAAACGCCTTGGCACATACGTACGCGGAGTATTTCACTCCCATTGACGACATAGTGGACGAAAACCACATTCAGCTTGTGGAGGATGGGTTTCCTATCTTTCTCGCAAATAGAGACGAAAACGATCTCGTAGATGACTTTTCTGAAGATGAGAGCGCAAATTACCTATCACACCTCACCCTCGTAAGGCAGGAGTCGTGGATAATATCTGATGCAATATCGTCAAACAATTGCCGCGAGAAGCAGTCCGGACCTGAACTGCGGCACATTTCCCTTCGTGTGAAAGATGTGGAGGTGGAAGCTACCCCAGAACCAGCTAAGGACCCCAGACTTGGGAGCAATTATAGGGTTATAAGGCTTCTGCCGTCTCTTCCGAAGTATTCGAAACCTTACGTGATTTACGGCTGTGAAGACATGCCGCGGCGGAGCGCCCCTTACCGGACGAGCAGTTCGGTTTGTGGAGGGGGCACTCGACACAACAACGATTACTTACGTTAGTTGAACAGGAGATAGGGGCACTAAACCGTCAGGAGAACCTTGGGGCAGCACTACTAGACGTAGCCGGCCGGAGTGGCGGAGCGGTTCTGGGCGCTACAGTCTGGAACCGCGCGACCGCTCCGGTCGCAGTTTCGAATCCTGCCTCGGGCATAGATGTGTGTGATGTCCTTAGGTTAGTTAGGTTTAAAGTAGTTCTAAGTTCTAGGGGACTGACGACCTCAGAAGTTACGTCCTATAGTGCTCAGAGCCATTTGAACTACTAGACGTATCAAAGGCCTTAGACAGCGAGTCTCATAGCAATCTCTCCTGTTAACGCTTCTTGCTCAGGGTTACTAGCGTCATATGTGTACCTTCTCAAATCATGCCTGATAATACAGAATTTATGTTAAAGCCGATAGAAGTCTAGACAGCCCGACAAATCAGGGCAGGGGTGCCACATGGATCTGTGCTCGGATCCCCTGCTATACACTTTATACACGTCCAATACTTTGAAAACCTTTGAACTGGTGTTACACGCCAGCGACACTGCACTATTTGTGAGCAGTTGAAGAGTACAAATAGTAATATTTCGCGTACAGCTTGAAGCTTGAGCGACCGAGTGGCGACTCAAAATGAACGCGGAGAAGACTAAGGATTTAATCATAACGAGAAAAAAGCTGGTCCAAATGGCTCTGAGCACTATGGGACTTAACTTCTGAGGTCATCAGTCCCCTAGAACTTAGAACTACTTAAACCTAACTAACCTAAGGACACCACACACATCCATGCCCGAGGCAGGATTCCAACCTGCGACCGTAGCAGTCGCGTGGTTCCAGACTGTAGCGCCTAGAACCGCTTGGCCACTTCGGGCGGCAGAAGAAAGCTACCAGCAGACTTAGAACCGATTCGCAATGTAGGAGGCCCCACCCGTTGGTAGCGAACCAGGAAGTACCTAGGCGTGACCCTCAATGCATAGTTAACATGGGGACTGCACGTCCGAGAGGATAGGGGAATAGCTCTGGGGAGTATGAAAACGCTCTACACCATACTAAACCCCAGTTCGACTCTACTCACACATTGTGAAGTAACATTGTAGCTGGCCTTAATACGGCCTATTCTAGAATACGCCGCTGTAGTGAGGGGCAATGCAGCGAATAAATTTATTGATGACCTACAGTGGGTATAAAACAAATCCTCACACATTGCTCTACATCTCCAAAGGCAAGAACCGAGCATCAGAGAAGTGCATGAGATGGCTGGCATGCCATTCCTACGCGATAGATTTAAACAGACTGCATTGGCGCAGCAGTCGGAGTGTAGGTACATCGCCAACCTGTGCAACCAGGTACACTGACGACCGACCACTCGGAGGCGTGGCATGCTACTCCAGCAGTAATCCTGTGGCAAGTAGGAATAGAAGTTGCACAAAATTGGATGCCAACAAGAGAAGACGAACAAACGCGAGGTCCAAATTTTCCAACACCAGACTATATGTGGTCTACACATTACAAATGCTCAACTACAGGAAACAATGTCCAGAGCGACCTTCAGATGCGAAGAGTGTGCGTGTGCGGCGAGGGGGCAGCTTTCCCACCCCCGTCTGCACACCAACATGTATTTTGTTGGGATGCTGGTTATTATCCTTATTCTTCACACCTACGCGAGCTTCACTTTCGCGAGGGGAAATACGCTATCCCGCAAAGCATCGACATGGCCAGACTTTCCCGCGGCATTTGCAAACGTCTTTCCCGCCTGTACTCTATTAGACACGCGATATTTGTTTTTCATGCTCTTAAGAGAACGTAAAGATGCGTAGTTTTTCGTCCCTAATTGTTTTCATCACTGTTTCATACGTAAAACTGTGTAGTTCCTCTTCCCCAACTGTTTTCATCAGTGCTTAATAATCGTCTTTGGAGCGTGTTGTGACTTTGTACACGTTGCGTCCGGCAAGAAGAACGGTAAAATTACTCTGTACAACCGATTTGATTTTAAGTTGGAGGGACTTGTAATCCTCTTTCCAGCTAATAACTATCTTCAGTGGAGGTGGTAATCTTTTCCCTTGCTCGGCCGGCACACATACGTCCATTTCTGTTGTTGTAGCTTCATTGGCATTGTCGTTCAGGCTATAGTAACGGTTATCGATTTCAACTTTTGTTGCATTGGAGCGTTAAGAGTAACGGCCTTCGCGGTGTGCTTGCGGTTTGGCCTGACGTGACGATCTTCATCAGGCATTTCCCGCATTTGCTGTGGTCCAGTACCCTTCTCGTACGCTCTACTAAGAGCTCTTGTTCGCGGACTCACTGCAGCAGCACGTTTGCTGGGTTTGGAAGCCTCTCTCACGTCAGCACAGCGCTTCCGTGAATTTGTTTGGATTTCCATTCCTTCTTCGGATGGCCTGGTAGAGGGAGTGATTCCCATCACAATGTCCAGGTTTGGTTCCAAGATCTGCGAGTTGTCTGTGCTCGCATTTGCAGTGCTCAGAGATGGTGTGCTTGCGCTGCTATAATCAACAGCTTGCGAAGCAAGCTCAACGTGAGACTGTTATACAGGCGCAGAAGCTTTAGAGACCGTGGTCGCGTCTTCGGCACCAGTTCTTGGTTGGGACGAGCCGTCAGCCTTAGTATGGCTAAAACACTGATACGAGGTTTAACTGATTGTGTGTCGAATGACGATGTCATTCGCACCCAGGTCGGCGAATTTAGCCAGTTTCTGCGAGACAAGGCAACAGACATTTCTTCTAACAGAGATTCCTCAAGCAGCATATAAACGTACGTGCAACAAACTTCCATTGCTACCATAACGATCGCGAAACAGCGGGGTGCAGCACGGTCATCTACATCAAACGAGCGCTGCGACATGTAATTCAGCTTCCCGAGTTGGAACAACAGCAAGCAACCGGTGTGGCAGTCAGCACGTCCACAGGTCAGGTCACCTATATATCAGTCTACAGACTACCGCGTAGACCACTGTTACAATGTCGCGTTCAAAAGCTGTTAATGGAAAGTAGCCGATTATTTATCGGCGGTCACTTTAATGCGACTGCTACGTGCCGCTGAACTACAAAATGCTGTAGTATATGGGCCCTATGGCCTGACACCCTAACCCAGACGTGGCCGCCCAGATGTCCTCGACATTACTGTCCTGAAAGGCGCAGGCAACCACACTTTTGCATCCGTCGGGACTGCCCTATCGTTGGACCATCTGTCAGTTGTATCCGATTTCGACCTCCACAGAAACGCAGTAGAAAACAACCACCGCCAGCTGAGAGATGCCGACTGGGAACACTTCATAGTGCACCTACCCGACACTCTCACTGCGATAGCTGACATATAAACGAAATCGAAGTGGACGAGGCTGTTGAAGTATTTAACCAGTTTACACTGGAAGCTGTTGATGCAGCCACTCCCCGACAGCCACGTAAAGTGTGGGGTTTTTCCAAACACCTCCCTCCCAATATACTGCAGGGCATTATGGAAAAAGAACTGTGTAGTTCGCGAATGGCACCTCACACGAAATCCAGTGACGAAACCGCGTATTAACAGCCTTCGCCGTCAAAGGTTGCCGTAGATAACCACAAGAATCGAGACTGAGACGGGAGGGTCGTGAACCTCAGAATCGATTATTATAGTGCTTGGCGCATAACAAAACAGTTTTTACTTAGATAGCTGCGCATTCCGCCACTGTAAGTGGGACGGGAGATCGTCTGCGAGCCGAATGCCAAGGCAAACGCCTTGACGGATGCGTTTACGGAGTATTTCACGCCACTGACGACATAGTGGACGAAAACCACATTAAGCTTGTGGAGGAGCGGTTTCCTATCTTTCTCGCAAATAGAGACGAAAACGATCTCGTAGATGACTTTTCCGAAGATGAGGTGGCAAATCACCTATCACACCTCACCCTCGTAAAGCAGGAGTGGGTGGATAAGATCGGATACAAGATCGTCATACAATTGCCGCCAGAAGTAGTCCGGACCTTAATCGCGGTATTTAACAACGTATTGAAGACGGGTACATGACCCTCCATGTGGAAATATGTGGAGGTGGAAGCCATCCCGAAACCAGGTAAGGGCGCCAGACTTGCGAGCAATTTTAGGCCTATAAGGCTTCTACTGTCACATACGAAAGTATTCGAAAGTTTATGTGCCTTACGGCTGTGAAGATATGTTGCGGTGGAGCGCCTGTTACTGGAAGAGCAGCTCAGGTTCTGGAGGGGACACTCCACACAACAATTACTCTTGTTAGTTGAATAGAAAATAGGGGCACCAGACCGTTGTGAGTACTTTTGGGCAGTAGGATTAGACACGTCGAAGGCCTTAGACAGCATGTCACGTAAGTCTCCTCTTCAAGCTTCTTGACCAGGAGGTACTGGTATCACATGTGTCCCTGCTCATATCGTACCTCAGTAATAGAACATTCCATGTTAAAGCCCATGCAGGACTTTAGATAGCGAGACAAATCAGGGCGGGAGTGCCACGGGGATCTGTACTCGTCGCCCCCTGCTATTCACTCTATACTCCACTGATACTCCGAAAACCCCGAGAGTTGATCTGGCTTTATATGGCGGTGACACTGCGCTGTTTACATGCAGTTTAAGAGGACAAATAGTAAGATCTCGTGCACAGCAAGCATCAGACATGCTTGAAGTTTGGGCTACCAAGTGTCAGTTCAAAATTGATGCGGCAAAGACCCATGGTTTAATCATAACAAGAAAAAGAGCTACCAGCAGACTTAGAACCGATTCGCATTGTGGGAGGCCCCATCCCTTGGTCGCGAACCAGGAAGTACCCAGGCGTGGCCCTAGATACACATCTAACGTGGGGACCTCATGTCAGAGAGGTCTGAAGGATAGCACTGGGACGTATGAAGACGCTCTACCCCCTACTAAACCCCAGTTCGACTCTACCCACACATTGTGGAGTAACTTCGTACCTGGCCCTTATACGGCCTGTTCTAGAATCCACTGCTTTAGTGTGGGGCAATGCAGCCAATAAACATACTGACACACTGCAGCAGGTACAAAACAAAGCCTTATGCCTTGCTCTGCATCTCCCAAGGCGAGAACCGAGCACCAGACGAATGCCTGAGATGGCAGGCATACCATTTCTGTGCAATAGATTTAAACAGGCTGCTTGCCAGTTTTACACATGGATGCCAGAGAATAGGCACTTTGCCAACCTGTACAACCAGGTCCACTGGGGACCGACCACTTGCTGGCCGGCTGTGCTATGTGAGCAGTAATTCTGTGGCAGGTAGGAAGAGCGGTTGCACAAAGTTGTGTGACAACAAGTGAAAACAAACAAACAGACGCGAGATCTAAATTTCCCAACCCCAGATCATACGTAGGCTAGGCATTATGAATGTACAAACTACATGAAACAAGGTCCAGAGACCTTCAGGAGGGGGGGGGAGAGAGAGAGAGAGAGAGAGAGAGAGAGAGAGAGAGAGAGAGAGAGAGAGAGAGAGAGAGAGACCAAACAAAGACGACGACGGCCAGTGGGAACAACGCCCCTGGGCAGACAGCAAAGGGCATCCGAAGAAGGCGCATCAGCACCACAAAAATGTGCTCTAGAGGACACACCAGATGATCAGCGTTCCAACCCACCAAGAATGAATTCAAGCAGAGGAGATGCAGACAACGCGGCAGAAAGCGGAAGCTGTGGCAACATTCCGAACACTGCCCGCACCTCAGCTGCATCCAACCGCCGCACAGCACCCGTTGCAACCAACGACGACTGGACTATAGTTGTTGCCTTACTTTCTTCAGTACTCAAAACAGGCGTCTCGCCTGGCTGAGTCTGTGTCACAGTGCCCCGCAGTGCCGAGGAAGCTCCGCAGCAGCCTGTGCTACACAATGCTGTGTCGTGCCGGCCTTGGCTGGCCCACTGAGTTCTGATGTTGTCAGGATGGCTGCGCCAGCAGCCAACACAGGTGCCACCGACCCCATTGACTCCGTGCTGCTCCGCCGGGAGCTGTAGGCTGGACCTGCTGCTTCTTCCTCGCTGGCGTAGCTGAGAACGTGGCGGCAATGACCGGCCGCAGTCCGGCGTCCGACTCTGTGGCCCTCGCCTTGGAAGTCCCCGGCGTGTGTCGGGAGCCGAGGAGACTGCCTGCGGTAGCTGTCACCCCATCTGTTTCTGCATGTAGCCCGGCAGTGTGACACACCTCGCTGTCCAGGAGAGCTGCCACACTTGAATGAATCTCATTAGGAAACGGCTCATATTTATACTCGGCTGTGCGCCTCTGTTTTGCCAAGCGTGTCGCTTCGCGTCACGTATGCATAACACTTAGGTTGGCCAGTGGCCCTCTTCTGCCCTGTGGCCTCTATTTGCTTTTGCAACTGCTGGTATGCATAACTTACTGCAATCTGGCCCACGTCTAACTGTAACTCGTGCTCCGAATATCGCACAAAACTAACTTTCCCTATCCTAAATGGTGGTGCTGCTACATTATTCCCCTCTTTGGAAGACGTGGTCCCCGGGTCGACCTTTAATTAACTCTTAACTTGTTTGGGTTGGCACCTATGGCATATTTCCTTACTACTAGAACCTTAAATGTGGTCTAGTGCCCTCTCAAAACCATGACATGAAACAAAATGTAAAAATCCCTTACTGGACGACCACTGCTCGATAAACGTCTTACCTACTCGTTTCACACCCTCAGTATCCAATCCACTGGGACTTGGACTACCCTTTGTTCCCTTTGGGAATTGGCTCTTCGCCTGATCAGAATGAAAAACAACACATAACAAAGTTAAGCCTGCGATGACACTTGGCACAGAGGTGCTCAAAATGATCGTTATTTGCCGTTGCCTTTCCCTATACTGAGCGGCATATTGAACAAGCTGTTCTGCTGATATGCACCTCTCTTGCTCTAAAACGAACTGGTTTACGGATCTCAACAGACCTGGCTCCAGATTTTGATTTAACAAGGTCAGATTCTGCCTTGGCAAAACTCGAAAGTGGCTTCTGGCCAGTACAGCTGTGGCTGCGTAACATTCAATTGTGTGACTCCTGACATTGACTCTGGCAGATGGAAGGTTGGACCTATTATGTTACACTTAGTTCCATTGATCAAAATTCCGCTTCCTTCAAGCTCTACACATTTCGCTTCTGTAAACACTCCTTGCTCAAAACAACTTGCTACTACTACTATTTTCTCGTAG
The DNA here is from genome assembly GCF_023864345.2 of Schistocerca serialis cubense. Classification (NCBI taxonomy): domain Eukaryota; kingdom Metazoa; phylum Arthropoda; class Insecta; order Orthoptera; family Acrididae; genus Schistocerca; species Schistocerca serialis. Next base: position 411,717,544 of record NC_064640.1, on the reverse strand, counting down.
CTGGAGATTATCCAATGCATCCTGACCCATTGCAAGCTCAATTTTGGCTCTACAATGTCCCTTGAACAGTCTATTCCTTTCCCCCCTGACTAAAAATAACTGCACCATGCATGTGTCCCATATTTGTAGCTTCACAGATCTTCCTCCAACATTCGCTGTTTTTGATCCAAACCCAACACCAATCGTGTGACTACTTTCATCCTTAAATTTACGTTATATGAACTGGTGCAATAAACAAGACTTTCCTGACACAACACTGTCGATAACTAAAAATTTAAACATGAAATCCTTCGACTCTGACGTCGTTCAACACATATTTATTACGGCTTTGCCAAAAAATTTACTCAGACGCATTTATTTCCCCAGAACTGTGTTCAATTTCTCCTCCAACAACACTCCACATATGTCAGAAGCTACACTTACCTTTTCAGTGACCTGATGACAGAGATCACCATCACCCTTCCTCCCTCATCAAAAGGACTGTTGCCCCTAGCAGGCTGACAATACTGGAAAACATACATATAATACAATGCCCAATTACTCTCGCCAACCCAATGATACATGACAAGAAAACAAAAAAGAAACTACAAATACTCTATGACTTTCTAGATCACAGAGCATATGGTACTTCATGCTGTACTCTATATTCCTGATTTCCTCTGCACTTAGCACCTCTCTTCTCTCTCTTTCTTCCTCTTGCCTTCCTGTGACACACCTGGAATCACATCCAGGCAACCCTTAAATGGCTATAACTGCCCAATGTGTACTATCGTCATCCTAGTTGGCAGCTGAAGCTTAACATTAACAGGAGATGTGGTTTCAATAACTTGGTATGGTCCTTGATACCTCGTGAGGAACTTCTTCGTTTTCCCTTTTTGCATATAGGGGCTGGACAGCATTACCCATTGCCCCACTTTATACTGTGGTAAACTTCCGACTGTGCGGCTGGTCCCGGCGGAGGTTCGAGTCCTCCCTTGGGCATGGGTGTGTGTGTTTGTCCTTAGGATGATTTAGGTTAAGTAGTGTGTAAGCTTAAGGCTGATGACCTTAGCAATTAAGTCCCATAAGATTTCACACACATTTGAACATTTTTTGGTAAACTTCCTTTCCGCTTCACTGCGTCTTCCTGCCTTTCCAAAACCTTCATTTTTGCATTTTGTACCCATTTCTAAACATCCCGAATTGTCGTTGTAAATTGACGTACAGATTCACCAGTCCTTCCTTTCTGTAGCTTCACTAAATAAAACGGTGACGGCATTTTTCGCTCGTACACTACCTCATATGGAGACAAACCGGTATTTGAATGGACTTTCACATTGGATGCATGTACAATATGCTTCAAATACTCATCCCACTGATGATAAGAATCCGCATAAAAACCTCAATGTCTTCCCGATTGTTCTGTGTACCTGTTCTGTCCTTCCGTTGGTCTGTGGATGCAACGCACTCATCCTCAACTTCTTTACGTTCAATTTACACAGCTCCTTCATTAAATCTGACATGAAGTTGGTCCCTCGGTCAGTAATTATTGTCTCTGGTACCCCAAACTTCAAAATCCAGTTATTTACTAATGCTTGCGTGACCATTGCTGCCTGTTGGCTTGGCATAGCCACCATCTCCACATACCTTGAGAAATGGCCTGTTAGTGTCAGAACGAATCTGTTCCCCGTGTTCACCTAAAAGGTCCTAAGACATCAATCCCCAGGAAAGAAAATCGACATGTCTATTTCGGTAATCGTTGCAGCTGTATGTGTTTCAGACTCAGATCTGCTCTCTGCGCACACGGTATACAATTCTTGAAATACTGATTCACATCTCCTTTCCTACCTCTCCACCACTCTCCTATTCGTTGCCCTACACCCTCCACAACCGGATAACACGTGATCATGCGCTTCCTTTAAAACCTCATCTCTCAGCTTCACTGGCACTACTGCCCTTGGCTCTAACTTCGTTTCCCTGCACAGAAGACTGTCATACATATTAAACTGTGGCTGTGTCCAATACAACTTACAATTGTTGTCCGCATCCTATAATTTTTGCCATACTGCTAGGTCATAACCTATAACTTCTAATTTTCCACCTTCCTACTTAGTGCACCCACATTACCATGCTTCTTCCCAGGCTTGTGCACCACCTCGTAGTTGAATTCACTAAGCCTCACAGCCCATCTAGTGAGTCTAGTGGACAGATCCTTCAACCCCCCACAACCACTGCAACGCAGCATGATGTGTCACTACCCGAAATCTTCTCCCATATAAGTAACATTTAAAATATGTGATTCCGTAGATTATGCTAAGCATTTCCCTCTCTGTTGTTGAGTAATTCCTCTCTGCAGCATTCAACTGCCTAGCGCATAGGCTACAGGATGTTCTTTCTCATCAATTTCCTGACTAAGAACACACCCTAATGCTTGATTCGATGCATCGCATGCTAATATAAACTCCTTTCCAAAATCTGGAAACACAAGAACCGGAATTGATGTTAACACTTCTTTCAGTTTGTCACATACTTTCCGACACTCTTCTGTCCACTCAAATTTCACACCCTTCCGTAACAATCATGTCAACGGCTGTGCTAAATCTGGAAAACACTTCACGAACTTTCGATAGAAATTGCAAATTACAATGAGTGACTGCACTTCCTCAACTGTTTTTGATTTCTGAAAATCCCTTCCAGCCTGTACCTAACTCAGATCTGTTTCCACTCCATCCATACTGATAATATGACTCAAATATTTTACTTTTTCTAATGCAAAATGACACTTCTCCAGGTTCAACGTCAAACAAGCTGCCCTTAACCTCATAAAGACTTCTCTTAACTGCTGTCTATGTTACTCCATACTACTTGAAAACACTATAATTTCATCCAAATAGACAAGACCCTGCCGTGGTTTCAAACCCCTCAAGACACTGTCTAGCAACCTGTGAAACGTTGCTAGACCATTTTTCAAACCGAATGGCATTCTAATGTACTGGTAATGGCCTCCAGGTGTAGATAAAGCAGTTTTTGGACAATCCTCTGGAGCCACCTCATCAAATCCATCGTAGAAAAGTACTGGCACTGTCTTAAGTCATCCAAAGTCTCCGATATGTTTGGAATGGGATATGCGTCCATTACTGTCTTATTATTGAGGTATCGGTAGTCACAACAGAACCTGTATTTCTTAGTTCCATCGGGAGATTTTTTAGCCATGACAGTGCCCACTCCCCAGCAACTATTACTATGCTCCATAATACCGCCCGCAAGCTGCTGATCAATGAAGTCCTCCACAATCAGCAGCAAATACCTCGGTATTCTGTATAGTTTACGGTAAACAGGTGCTTCATTCCCTGTTGGTATCCTATGTTGAACTAATGGGGTTGCTCGTAACGGCCCTTGTGGAAAAAACAAATCCTTAAATTCCCACAATAATTCTTCCATATGCTCTCTTTCTCCTCCTTTCAAATGCTTAATTTTGTCACACAATTCAGTTCTATCTGCAGTTAGTGGTTGATTGCTTTGCCTATCTCTCGAACACCAATCTTCGTCATCTGGCACATCCAAATTTGCTACTAAAACTCCTTTCCTCAAGTTCGCGTCTACAGCGCTAAAATTATCCACGTTCACGGGGACTACTCGCCCGTCTTTTCAATCTTGTTTGAGTACAATACCTTTTTTTTGTCATCAGTCTACTGACTGGTTTGATGTGGCCCGCCACGAATTCCTTTCCTGTGCTAACCTCTTCATCTCAGAGTAGCACTTGCAACCTACGTCCTCAATTATTTGCTTGACGTATTCCAATCTCTGTCTTCCTCTACAGTTTTTGCCCTCTACAGCTCCCTCTAGTACCATGGAAGTCATTCCCTCATGTCTTAGCAGATGTCCTATCATCCTGTCCCTTCTCCTTATCAGTGTTTTCCACATATTCCTTTCCTCTCCGATTCTGCGTAGAACCTCCTCATTCCTTACCTTATCAGTCTACCTAATTTTCCACATTCGTCTATAGCACCACATCTCAAATGCTTCGATTCTCTTCTGTTCTGGTTTTCCCACAGTCCATGTTTCACTACCATACAATGCTGTACTCCAGACGTACATCCTCAGAAATTTCTTCCTCAAATTAAAGCCGGTATTTGATATTAGTAGACTTTTCTTGGCCAGAAATGCCTTTTTTGCCATAGCGAGTCTGCTTTTGATGTCCTCCTTGCTCCGTCCGTCATTGGTTATTTTACTGCCTAGGTAGCAGAATTCCCTAACTTCATTGACTTCGTGACCCTCAATCCTGATGTTAAGTTTCTCGCTGTTCTCATTTCTACTACTTCTCATTACCTTCGTCTTTCTCTGATTTACTCTCAAACCATACTGTGTACTCATTAGACTGTTCATTCCGTTCAGCAGATCATTTAATTCTTCTTCACTTTCACTCAGGATAGCAATGTCATCAGCGAATTGTATCATTGATATCCTTTCACCTTGTATTTTAATTCCACTCCTGAACCTTTCTTTTATTTCCATCATTGCTTCCTCGATGTACAGATTGAAGAGTAGGGGCGAAAGGCTACAGCATTGTCTTACACCCTTCTTAATACGAGCACTTCGTTCTTGATCGCCCACTCTTATTATTCCCTCTTGATTGTTGTACATATTGTATATGACCCGTCTCTCCCTATAGCTTACCCCTACTTTTTTCAGAATCTCAAACAGCTTGCACCATTTTATATTGTCGAATGCTTTTTCCAGGTCGACAAATCCTCTGAAAGTGTCTTGATATTTCTTTAGCCTTGCTTCCATTATTAGCCGTAACGTCAGAATTGCCTCTCTTGTCCCTTTACTTTTCCTAAAGCCAAACTGATCGTCACCTAGCACATTCTCAATTTTCTTTTCCATTCTTCTGTATATTATTCTTGTAAGCAGCTTCGATGCATGAGCTGTTAAGCTGATTATGCGATAATTCTTGCACTTGTGAGCTCTTGCCGTCTTCGGAATTGTGTGGATGATGCTTTTCCGAAAGTCAGATGGTATATCGCCAGACTCATATAGTCTATACACAAACGTGAATAGTCGTTTTGTTGCCACTTCCCCCAATGATTTTAGAAATTCTGATGGAATGTTATCTATCCCTTCTGCCTTATTTGACCATAAGTCCTCCAAAGCTCTTTCAAATTCCGAGTCTAATACTGGATCCCCTATCTCTTCTAAATCGACTCCTGTTTCTGGTTACATTGCCTCTGCACATGTCCCATACGTCCACAATTATAACATTTTATACCCGCTGGAAATACTGTTTGCCTCTCACGTACCGCTGTTGCCACATCTGTTCCCTGACATTGAACTGCCAGCTGAATGGCTGAATACAAATCTTTTGGATTCCCTTTACGCACTTTCTGTGACATATGCACTGGTAACCCCCTCAAAAATATATAAAGTGCCCCTTGCTCGGCCTCTTGCAACAGAACACTATTCCGTTCATCGCTCTGCCTCAACTCGTAAGTATACTCATTAATTGCCTTTATCCTGTCTGCAGATTTCTCCACCGTCTCAACCTGTCCCTTTGCCATTGTACTTAACCTCTCTCTAAAGTACCGAGCACTATTCTGTTTCTTGTGCCTTTGTAAAAGCCCTTCCTTTAACTGCTTAAACTGTCCTGTCTTCTTAAGGCCTCAGAACACCTCACATATGTTTTTGCTTCACCCGTTAATCTAATTGTGGCTATATGTAACAACTGCTCATCAGACCAACTGTTCATCCCCACTGATGTCTCCAAGTCCTCTACAAACAAATGCACATCCTCAGACGCCTTTCCGGAAAACGGAATAATCAAACTTGTGGCTGCTGAATCAATCTCGTGCACCCTAGGCAACGATGACTGATCAGATGCGGTTTCCCGCTCACTTCTAGATGTTACTTCATTTCTGAACTGCTTATTGTCTTCTGTCAATTGTGCTACCTTTTCCAACAAAATCCACACCACTTCTGGTTCTTACACACCTTGCGTCCTTGAATCTGCCATTGTGTTGCTTTCGTTCCCAGTTAGTCCCGAAACAAAATAATTAAGTACAAGAATAATCTGACTTCCTGCAGCTCCGTATCGTCATACTCAGTATCATCATAAACCAATACAAAAGTAATCAAGTGCCACGAAAAAAATAAATCTTACTGTCTCACACTAACACTTACTCTGACAACAAAAATACTACGCCCACACAAACGTCTACAATGTGGCTTTTGACACTTCATACCCAAAACACAAACATAAAAGAAAGAGAACATCCAACACTCAAAAGAACAATTTTGATAGTAGTCACCACATCTTGTGACTGTACTGCAGGCAGTGGGCTCAAACGTCGTACTGGACAGACCACGTCCGCTATTCTGACAACAAATGTTGTGGTGGCTTCTGCCACCAAATGTATCAGGATGACCAAATGTAGTGGGTGGGTGCCAGGAGATGCCGTATTAAAACTCGGTGAGAACTTTCCAAATGATTTATTTGCTTCCACTACAGTGGTCCGTTCACCTCGGTCTGCATCACAGGGCGCCGCAATGCTGAGGAAGCGCCTGAGTGGCCTGTGCAATGCAACAGCCGCTCTGTCTTGCTGGGCTTGGCCGGCCCGCTGAGTTCCGATGATGTCAGGATGGCTCCGCCAGCAGCTGACTTGGCGGCCACCGTCCCTGTTGACTCTGCACTGCTCTGCCAGGAGCCGTAAGCTGGCCCCGCTGCTGCTTCTTCCTCACTGGCATAGCCAAGAACGTGGCAGCAACGACCGTCCATGATCTGGCGTCCGAATGTGTGGCCCTCGCCTCGGAAGTCTCCGGCGTTTGTTGGGAGCAGAGACGACTGCCCGCAATAGTGAGCTGAAGAGTGAGCCACCCTTGGCTGGCTGTGAACCCCGCGTTGGCCTCAGAGGGTCGAACCAACGACCCGTCGTGTACTGGGACACTGTCGCCCCACCTGTTGCTGTGTGTAGCCCAGCAGTGTGACACGCCTCACCGTCTAGGAGAGCTGCCACACTTTAATAAATCTCATTAGAATATAGCACCTATTTGTACTTGGCTGTGCGCCTCTGTTTTGCCAAGCGTGTCGCTTCGCATCACATATGCATAATACTTAGGTTGGCCAGTGGCCCTCTTCTGCCTGTGACTTGCCCCATGGAAACTGCTGTGTACGCCCCTGTGGCCGCTATTTGCCTTCGCAACTGCTGGTATGCATAACTTACTGCAATCCGGCCCACATCTGGCAGTACCTCGTGCTCCCAATATCGCACAAAACTAATTTTCCCTATCCTAAACGGTGGTGCCGCTGCATAATGTTGAAGTTCTAGGTAGGTGTGTTTTGAACTATTGTTGCATAAAAAAACAGATAGATATGGGCCTCAATGACCATGTTCATAACAGTTAAACTCCAATGAGCAGTTGCACAATAGCTGCTACCATCTGTTTTTGTGTTATCTGCTTTTCTTTGGATTGTGTGTTGCACGTTGCTTGTTATTATCTTTTTTAAAGGAGTGCAGAGATTAATCTGGTCTATCATTGAGTTTGAACGAGACTCCCACAACCCCAGAAAGGTGTGTGTGTTTCTTATGACCTTGTATTATTTGTGCTTTTGCAGAAGCTTAAATGTCTGGTGCAGACTGCCCCTTGTGTGTGAGGAAGTTGGGGCTTATTACCTTTGAGCTCTCCACTCCCTTTTATGGTCAAAGTTCTCATTTATTTATGGTTGCAGCAGACTGCCACACTAAACTGTCGACACTAAACTGTCGACACTATACTTGACACTGGGTTTAGGGATATTTCGCCAGAAGATAATTTTTGAGCTGCTACTTTTATTTTGCTTGGACTTTGTGCAAAATGTTTTGGTGTGGAGAACGTCAAATCTTGTAACCTTTAATTACTGAATTTTAAACAGCCTTGCTTTCCTTAATTTTTGTATGTACTATGGTTTCTTTTTCATTATTGTACTTCACATTCAAACTACTATATTCCTGTCACACCCAGTCTCCCCTTTCCGTGCTTGTAAATTCCAGAATGAGATTTTCACTCTGCAGTGGAAGGTAGGAGACGAGATATTGGCAGGAATAAATCTGTGAGGATGCGACGTGAGTCGTGCTTGGGTAGCTCAGTTTGTAGAGCACTTGCCCGCGAAAGGCAAAGGTCCAGAGTTCGAGTCTCGGTCCGGCACACAGTTTTAATCTGCCAGGAAGCTTCATGCTTGTAAATTATTTTGCACCCTTTGTTGTCGTTGTCTTCAGTCCAAAGCCTGGTTTGGTACAGCTCCCCACACAAGGCTATCTTTGACAGGTCTCTTTAGCTGTTTCTCCCTACTGCACTCTACATACATTTAGTCCTGCTTACTATTTTCAAGCCTTGATCTCCCTCTACAGTTTCTATGCTGTGTACTTCCTTCCATTATCAAACTGACAATTTTTGATGTCTCAGAATGTCCTGTCAACTGATCCATTTCTTTACTCAAGTTATGCTACAAATTTCATTTCCTCCCACTTTGATTCAGTACTTGCTCATTAGTTCTTTGATCTACCCATCTAATTCTAAACATTGTCTGTACCATCACATTAAAAAAAAAAAAAAAACTTATTTCTCTTGTTTGAAGTGCTTATTGTCCAGGTTTAACTTCTGTACAGGGCTACACTCCATGCAAAAGCCTTTAGAGAGACCTCCTAACACTTAATTTTATATACAGCGTTAACAAATTTATATTTTTCGGAATTGCTTTTCTTGCTATTGACAGTCTGCACTTTGTGTTTTCTACTTTGGCAATTGCCAGTTATTTTGCTGCTAAAATAATAAAACTTATTTGCTACTTTTAGTGTCTCAGTTCGTAATGTAATATTTGTTAATGTCATCTGATTTAATGTGACTACATTCCACTAACCTTCTTTTGCTTTTGTCGATATTCATCCTATAAACTCTCTCCAAGACAAGATTCATTTCCTTTTTTTTCTTTCTTCCAGCTGCTTTTGAAATTCCTTTGCCAACTCTAACAGAGTTACGATGTTATTGGCAAAGTGCAAGTATTTATTTCTTCTCCATTTCCAAAATGCTCTTCACTTTCCTTTACTGCTTGCTCTTGTAGAGACTGAATAATATTGAAAAGAGGTTACAACCTTGTCCCACTTCCTTCTCGAGGACTGCTTTTGTGTCATGCCTTTTGAATCTTATAACTGCAGTCTGGTTTCTGTATGAGTTGTGGATAACTTTTCACTCCCTGTATTCTATCCTTGCTGCATTTAGAATTCCAGAGTGTGTATTCCGGTCCACATTGTCAGAAAATCTATCTACAAATGCCATGAAATGTAGGTTCGCCTTTCTTCAGTCTCTTTTTCTAAGTAAGTTGTGAGGTCAAGGTGGCCTTGTTTGCTCATACATTTATCCAGCACACAATCTGATACTCCCTGAGGTTGGCTTCTATCAGTTTTTACCATTCCTCTGTGTATAATCTGTGTCACTATTTTGCAACTGTAACTTAATAAATTGATGGTTTGATAGTATTCACACCTGTCAGTGCCTGGCTCCTTTGGAATTGAAATTATCAGATTCTTCTTTAAGACGGCAAGTCTTTTACTTGCCTGATGAATCTTGCATATGCAGTGGAATACTTTTGTTATGGCTGGCCCACCAAAGGATATCAATAATTCTGAGACAGTCTATACTTCAGTCTTCCAAAGTGCTGCCAAATTCTTCTCATGGATCATATTTTACATCTCATCTTCATTTACTTCCTCTCCTCTTCCTATAATAATATGCTAAAGTCTGTTTCCATTTTATAGACTCTCTAGGTATTCCTTCCACCTTTTAGTCTTCCCATTTTTGGTTACTATGGGTCGAGCATCTGAAATCTTAATATTCGTACAAGTTTTTGTCTTTCCTCCAAAGGTCTCCTTAATTTTCCTATAAGCTGCATCTATCTTTCCCATATCATGCATGCTTCTACAGCCATGTATTTCTCTTCTAACCAGTCCTGCTGTGCCAATTTGCACTTTCTGTCAATCTCATGTTTTGAACATTGTACTATTCATCTTGTGTGTCAAATAATGGATACAAGGTTCAAAGTTTGTAACTCCAGTAACAACCTTTTATAGGTAAGCATCACGTGTTATTAAATTTTTATAGCAGAATGTACATTTAAGACAGAGTCTAAGATACACATCTGATTTTATGCTATAGCTGCGCACAGTGATAAGCATTGTTAATCTGCACTTCACAGACTGACCTATGAATTGTGTTGTGTACGGTAAAATAGAAAATATAGACGAGTCAATATTTTTAAGTTTAGCTTTCACAGTTTATTACACTTCCATGTCTCGTGAACAGGCACACTGCAAAATTTATATTTTTTAATAAAACTAACATGGGATATTAAAACTTTGCACCCAAGGTAGACTCGTAGCCAACTAACAGACAACATTTCTCTGGCCCACTGTTGCCATCTATAAAAATGTGATGACAATGGCTGTTGCATATTGCATTTGTAGAAAATTTGTTACTACAAAATAAAATAACAGTTTTCCTGTGGCAAGAATGTTTGTGGAAATGATGCATGTTTAAATAGAAAATTAATAAAATATACTGTGCGAAGATTAAGAAATACAGTCAAATATTCAGTTGGTATTTTGTAAAAAAAGAAAAAAAATTATTATTATTAAGTTAAACGAGACCTTTTTTCTACATTTTTTTCTGTAATTGATGCATTAGTCTTGGGTAGTATATCATTCGAAGAAAGAAATCATGTAATCTACATTCCAAAAATACGTAACACAAGGTATGGTGGCAGATCAGATGCTAGACTGTAGTATCACACATTTCGTAATGTCAAACTTGGATCACCAGGGTACAGTGTCTGTAATCTCCGTTTGACTACTTCATTTGGTACATTTTTATATTTTTTCCCTTTCATCAATTAAATTCAATATCTTCTGTGTTATCCAAGGACTTTTACTTGGACTTTTCTTTTTGCCTGCTGGATCCACTGCTGCATTCACTATCTCCGCTCTGAGATACCAATTTGCTGTCTGTTGTATCTCTTTTACCTGTTTGTCTATAAGTGCCCAATGCTCTCTTTCAATCTCTCAACAACTTCTGATCCTTTGTTTTAAAAATCAGGTCTCCTTAATTTCCTAACTTTCTGTATTTCCTTCAGTGCAGGTCATAATGAATAAGTTATGGTCAGAGTCCACCTCTACCTCTGAGAATGTTTTGTGGTTTAAAAACTGATTCAAAATCTGTGTGCCTTATCATTATAGAATTATGTAATCTGGTTGAAACCTTCTGGTGTCTCGAAGTGTCTTCCTTGCATACAATCTTATTCTATGATTTTTAAACAAAGTGTCTCAATGTGATCTGTTGCCAGTAGAGTTGACAGTGCATTTGGTCATGTCCCTCACCATTTATTTAGCTTTAATTTAGTAAAAGATTAGTGTACCATATTTTAGATACAACTACTTCTCTAGCTCTGGGATACTGCCTAGCACATGACATTTAAAATTAACATATTTAAAAATAATTTACTTTCATTCCTGTAATATTCCGCAGGAAGAAATGTTTTTTAAATATAGTTCGTATTATCTAAGAGTTCCTATGTCGTCAATGACCGTCAGCTTAGAATTAATTTGTGAGCTTAAAAAATTAAAGACTGAAATAAAGATCTGTGGCGTTGCCCACAATTCTTCTACATATCAGAACCTTAAGTTCCTAATGTCTCTATCTATGTGAAGAAGCAAGATGAAAATTGAATATCCTAGCAAAAATTTGAGACTGTTAGAGACAGAACACAAGCTTAAATTTGTCAGGGATAGTGGAGTAAATCAGCCATGTATTTATCAATGGAACATTTTGGCGGGAAACCTAAATCAGGATGATTGGATGGGAATTTGAACTCTGTTCCTCCCAAAAGAAAGCTCAGTGTGTCAACCAGCTGGTATATGAGCAATGCTAACTACACCAGTTTCCACAAATCTAGAAATAACTAAAACATGATGTTAGATGTGAGGGGACTTATCCTGGATCTAGAAACATGATATATTTGTCTGCGTTGTCATGCACTGTTTATGTTTGTGCTAAGAAAAAGTTTTAGGTGTACAGAATGGTTGTCAGTTTATTACAGCAACACACTGCAGAGTGTGAGCAGAGTAAACAGGAATAATGCACTTAACAGCAATATAACAACTAATGTTGTCTGTGAATCCCAGAGAAAATAAGGAATTCTTCTAGCACAGCTGTTCTCAGTGTTGTAATGATGTGCGGAGCATTCTGAGCAGTGTGTCAAAAGTGCACCTATGTTTTTTGACCAAGTTGTTGTGATGGTCACAACTTCCATGGAATTACCAGCTTGGTCAAGGATTGTCATAATCTAGGATGAAATAATCTCTTGCACTGACACGGAAATTTTTATGCCTGTATATCTGTTCAGTCAGTGCATGTGACTGCTGTGCGGAGAATGTGGATTCACTGAATTAAGAATGACATGATGACAGTTAGTGTATGACAGCTATTATTTATAAATTTGATTTTCTGTTATAAGATATCTGGTTGCTGCAATTCTTTACTAAGCTCACATTTCTGCTGGTAAGATTTTTGTCACTTGACACTGGAAAATTTTTTAAAATACCATTTTGTTTGTAAAGGTTCTGAAGTTTTAAAGACCAGGTGCGTGAGGGGCGCACCTGTGATCGCACCATGCCACGAAACAAGAGGCGTATCGAGCTCGTCACAGAAGATGAGCGCCAGTTCAGCAAGCGTGCAAGGAGTCATGTCAGGTACCAATGTTTCTAAAGAGTGTGTGCGTGTGTGCGTGCGTGTGTGCGCGCGTGTGTGTGTGTGTGTGTGTGTGTGTGTGTGTGTGTGTGTGTGTGTGTGTGTCTGAATGTTGTTGTTATTATTATTTATTATTATTATTATTATTATTATATTATTTTACTGTTATATACCAGTATTATTCTTTCAGACACCTTTAGTGCTGTTGTTTATGCTTGAATGCCTCTGGAGATGGTAGATTCCCATTAAACAGAACACTATACCAGAGTATGTTGGTTTAAATGTATGGTAGTTTCCTCTCAAACATATTGAGTAAACTTCCTTAAACAGATCAGTTATTAAGGGCACATTCAAAGGATGTACCAATTCATGTGCTCTGAGGCTACAACTATCCAGTTCAGTTTCTTGAACATCCTATAAAACCACAAAAAATTGCCCATGACTGTAGTACTAACTGTTAGTAACAATAGTGAGTTATCACAGAGCTGGACAATTTAGATCTCAACCTGAGTAGCAAATGAATTTTGATGCATTATTTGCTAATCTTGTCACAGTATTGGTGATGGCAGTGTACTCCAGGTAGTTTGTTACTAATGATCACTTTATCATATGCTGATGGCCTGCCACCCATATTTTTTTTATTGTTTAGTATACACTGAAGAGCCAAAGAAACTGGTACACCTGTCTAATATTGTGTAGGCCCCACACGAGCATACAGAAGTGCCACAACACAATGTGGCATGGACTTGACTAATGCCTGAAATACTGTTGGAGGGAATTGACACCATGAATCCTGCAGGGCTGCCCATAAATCTGTAAGAGTACATGGGGGTGGAGATCTCTTCTGAACAGCACATTGCAAGGCATCCCAGATATGCTCAATAATTTTCAGGTCTGGGGAGTTTAGTGGCTAGAGGAAGTGGTTAAACTCAGAAGTGTGTTCCTGGAGCTACTCTGTAGCAATTCTGGATGTGTGGGGTGTTGCATTGTCCTGCTGGTATTGCCAAAGTCTGTTGGAATGCATAATGGACATGAATGGATGCAGGTGATCAGACTGGATGCTTACATATGTCACCTGCCAGAGTCGCATCTAGATGTATCAGGGGTCCCATGTCACTCCAGCTGCACATGCCCCACACCATTACACAGCCTCCACCTGCTGGAACAGTCCCCTGCTGACATGCAGGGTCTTTGGATTCGTGAGGTTGTCTCCATACCCGTACACGTCCATCCACTTGATACAATTTAAAATGACTCGTCCGACCAGGCAACATGTTTCCAGTCATCAACAGTTCAATGTTCGTGTTGATGGGCCCAGGTAAGGTGTAAAGCTTTGTGTTGTGCGGACATCAAGGGTACACAAGTTGGCCTTCGGCTCCAAAAGCCATTTAGATGAAGTTTCATTGATGGGTTTGCACACTGACACTTGTTGATGGCTCAGTGTTGAAATCTGCAGCAATTTGTAGAAGGGTTGCACTTTCGTCACGCTAAATGATTCTCTTCAGTCTTTGTTGGTCCCATTCTTGCACGATCTTATTTCGGCTGCAGTGTTGTCAGAGATTTGATGTTTTACCAGATTCCTGATATTCATAGTACACTTGTGTAATGGTCATATGAGAAAATCCCTACTTCATCCTACCTTGGAGATGCTGTGCCCCATCACTTATGCGCCAACTATAACACCATGTTCAGACCCACTTAAATCTTGAACACTTGTCATTGTAGCAGCAGTAACTGATCTAACAACTGCGACAGACACTTGTCGTCTTATATATCCATTGCTGACAACAGTGCAATATTTTGCCTGTTAACATATATCTGTTTCTGAATACGCAGTCCTATGCCAGTTTCTTTGGCACTTCAGAGTATAAATGCTTGTATCCATTGTAGATACTCTACACCTAGCTGCTCGTTACATTTATCACTTAAGAGGCAAAATCTTTGTATACACACAACAACATTCTTACAAAGGGTGCTTTGAAAGTTCAACATTTGTGCTACTTCATCTCTTGTTAATCCTGTTTGGTATGGATCCCACACACTTCAGCAGTATTCTATCACATAGCACACAAATGATTTGTAAGTGGGCTCCATTGTAAACTGACTGCATTTTCTCAGTATACTGCCAGTAGATCGAAGTCTGCCGCCAGATTTAATGCCTGATTTCTGTTAAGACTCATTGATATTGCAGTCACAGGATTTTTTTATTTTTGAAGTGGAAAATCTCACATTTTTGAGCATTTAAAGCAGGTTGTCAGTCTTTGCATCATTTTAAATAATATCAAAGTCTGACTGAATATTTGTGCAGGCATCAGAAAGTACTTCATTATAGATAAATGGCATCATCTGCAAAAAGTCTGAGGCTACTGCTAATATTGTTTGACTAATCATAAATATACAGTATGATCAGCACCTACCACAGTACAGTTTACTAGTGCGTACTTGAAGTTACTTCTATGTAAGTTGATGAGTCAACAGTGAAGATAACATGCTGCACCATACTTGAGAAATCCTGAATCCAATCACAAATTCAGTTGATAACCCATATTATTGCCTTCACAAGGTGCTCACAACTCTTGTTTGTGCATGCATGGTGAGCATAGGGCCCCAAGCCATTGCAGCATCTACCTCGTTTCTTGTGCTGCAGTCTTCCATCTGACTACCCTTACTTCTCTTTAATTCCTTTTCCATGGTGGCAATCTTTGATGGTAACTGTGCTGTATCTCTAGGTCCCATTTGATTTAATGTACTTCTCTATCCATTTACTTCTCTATCCATTTACTCCACATCAGTTTTTGGCTGAAATAATTTTTGGTCCCCTTTCGGATTTAACCTCCATTTTCAAAATATTTTCTGTAGTATGGACTGACTGGGGAAGAAAACCCTAACAGCACCATGTGCATACAGCATTGAAGATCTTTTGTGCACAGTATCCATGTAGACTTGTGTATGTACTTAAAAGCCAACACGGTAGCCAATCTGAAGTGATTGGATCGTTATTTACCCTTTTGGTATAGCCCCCTGACAGCACAGGGATTACATTTTTTGAAGCTTTAGCTGTTAGCACACCATGCATGCCAAGGAGTAGATGCCCATATTCTTGGGACATCAGGACTCCTGGCAGTGGCCATCATGCCAGATGACCTTTGCTGTTCCTGGATGATGCCTGGGGAGAGCTCTTGAGTACAGTAAGTGGCATCAGGATAGACATTTTGCACATGAAATGCAGTGAACTTGACCAAATCAGTGCCCATACTGGTCTTAGTATCTTGATAGATAAATATAAATAATTCAATACAGACAGTTACCATAGAACTGCTTTCCCTACCCCGGGTACCCAAAGGGAAGAGAGAGAAGCCAGAAGACTGGGAACGAAACAATGGATATACTTTCAAAGGGACGAAACCATTACGTTTTTGGTGGAGCAAATAGAAGATAAATTTGGAGAAGTAGACTCATTGGGAAAATTGCAAAATGGATAACTTTTGATTAGTCTCTCCTCTGCTGCACAATTTAAAGTGCAGGGGCGAGGGCCGGTACACGAGAGCAGGGGCCAGGGCATCTCCCTCTACATACTGTAGCAGGAGAGGGGGGCAGTTCTAGACCCTACCTCTCTTACCAGCTGCCTGTGTTATCCCTCTTTTCCTCTGTATTAATTGCTTTTAGATGCGGTTTGCCCCCTTTCACTGTCGCACCCTGTTTCTCCATTTTAGCTGTTGCAACTGGTCGATTAGTGAATGCTGTTGCTCTTCAGTGTGTTTGCTATAATTGATTGGGGGTGTGATGACTGGAGGAGGGATGGCCCCCATTGAATGCACAGTCCCAGGGGACACTCACCTGGCCCCACCCACCTCCTGCGTTGATCGTGTCTCATGTTTCATTATTGACGGTATTATGAAAAGGATGGATTGCTACTCGCCATATAGTGGAGAATGTCAAATCAAACACCTTTCAGCCATCTAATTTCCAAACTGTTATTTTATTTTGCTGTCAGCTTCGGCAGTTTACTACACCATCTTCAGCCCCCTAACCAATGTGTTGGAAGATTCCAACCTCAGTTCTTGTCAAAACAGGGCCAGACATATGTGTAGATTTCTGCCTGATACGGTGATCACTTTGACCATCAACTGCACGACCATCATATAAACAATGTTTTTGTGGATGGTACGATTTTCAAAACATAATGAAAACAAAATGGCATTGAATGTAGTGTTCAGAAACAAAAACCTATTTAATTGTCTTTGTCTGTTTTTACAATTCGTCCATCAAATCAGGGGATCCATTCTGCCCTACCTTGTGTAATGTAACATAATTAATAGTAACTGAAAATGGAAAACACACTAATCCAATTATTTCAGTTTTTGCTGAGATTTTTATTTCATGTAAGGGGCATTCAAAAACAAGTGAACTGGAGGCATAATTACAGAAACCGGTACCCGAATGTTAGAAGTATTGGCCCTGGCTGTCCAGGCACCAATGTGAACCGTTTCTACACATGCAGCTGGATGTCGTTGTCAGAGGTGAATTGTTTGCCCCTCAGAGCCTTTTTAAGGGGATCAAAAATGGCGTAATCACGAGGAGAGAGGTCCGGACTGTATGGAGGGTGGCCGAGAACCTCCCATTTGAATTTCTGCAGGAGTGCTGCGACTGTGTTGGCTGTATGAGGCTTTGCATTCCCATAGAGTAGAATGACCCCACGGGTGAGATTGCATGGTCATTTTGATTTGATCGCTTGGTGAAGGATGGTCAAGGTTTGTGAGTAACGATGTGCATTCACTGTTGTCCCGTGCTGTAGCAAATGAATCAGAAGGGGGCCAGCTTGGTCAAAGGAGGTCAGCATAACCTTTTCTGCACTCATGTGGATGAAGACATCCAGCTGTACATGCAGAACTGGTTCACATCGCAGATCCCGGAATTTTATGAGACAGCCATTCAACACCTTGTGTCATAGTGGGACAAGTGTCTCAATAGCCAGGGTCAATACTTCTAACACACAGGTACTAATTTCTGTAATTATGCCTCCGGCTCATTTCTTTTTGAACGCCCCTTATACTGAGAGAGAAACATTGCATTCCCCAGGGTAATATCATAAAAAACATTCACAGCATAAAAATTCAGAGCAACATGAACAATGTGTGAAAGCTCATCTTTTACTGTGAATATCATCAACAAAAGTAGCCTTGTCAGTGTTGGTAAGTACCTCACAATCTAGCGATAATTTGTGGTAAGCCACAAAAGCTGGAGCTTCTAATTGTTTATGGATCAAGACATTTATTTAAATTATGTTGTTTCTACTTTCGATTTTTCTTTCATTCTGCGAAGAAAACAGTAAAATTCTGTATTTAGCAAATCTAATTCATTACCTGTCGGTAAAAGTATGTGTTGCAGGGTTGACAGAATTACTTTTAATGAGCACATTGGTATTCAGATTTCATTGACAAACAGTTGATCATATAAAGAGCAGTTGGTTTGCCCACCCCACTGGTCAGTAATGTACGGAAAGTCTCTGTTTTGAAAAGGTCATTAAATTGTGTCCAAAAGGTTCCAAACTGTGTAAGTGTAGATCAGATGTGGCTTGAATTCAAAGCAATAGTGTCGACAGTGATTGAGATTTTTGTACCAAAAGATTAATAAGAGGTGGAAATGATCTGCCATGGCATTCAAAACAGATCACAAAGGTGGTGCAGAAGTAACAAAAAAATCATGCCAGCTCTAAAAGAATGCAAAATCTCAAGGGTTGGCAATGATTTACAGAATCTGTAAATTTATTGTGGACTGTAATTTGAGATGATTTTAATAGTTTCCACAATGAAACTCTGTAGTGAAACCTAACAGAAAATCCATAGGTACTCTGGTAATCTGTAAACAAGCAAGAAACAGTTAGTACCTTCACTGTGTAACAGCAATAGTAATAAAACAGTGCCACTAAAGTGGAGTTAGTGAATAGTTTTCTGGAATTATTTCACCAAAGCAAACAAAGTAAGTATTTTAGAATTTGAATCAAGAACAGTTGCCAACATAACTCTGAAGTAGATACCCTTGGTATAGTGAAGTGATTTAAATCACTTAATGAAGGCAGGTCTTTAGGTCCAGATTGTGTGCCAGTTTCTTTCAGAGTATGCTGGCATGATAGATCCATACATAGCAATCTTAGGTTGGCAACCCTGCAGCCAGGCAACTAGCGCGAGTTTTGGTGTTCTCATAAACATAAGTCATTTTAGATTATAAAACATATAGATTAGTACTGATTACATGGTAAATAGGTGTATTAGTGTGCCTCTTAAGTGTACCACTAAAAGTTTCATTTTTCTTTACGTAATAAAGCAGAAAATGTGAAAAGACCGTACAGTCGTATTTTCTGTTTACGTTCTGCTGCAGCAAATCTATAGAATTTTGTTTAGTTGTTCCTTGCTCTCTCCAACAATTTAACTTAGTGTACGTCTTCATTATTTAACTAGCATTTCCGGAAAGTAGCATAAAGTTTAAGTTGTTGTTTCTGAAACTTTGCACTTTTGTTTTTGGTTACACACAGTTGCGTATAGGCCAAATTTGTGTAACCGAATTTTCATGTTTATCTGTAATTTAACTGACTTATTCTTAATAAACCATTACGTTTATCATGAGTGAAAAGTGCTTGACTTGCCGTAGAATTGTTAGGTTGGGGCTTTGGTGTGATGGTGCTATAGTTTTTTCCATGTGGGTGACTGTAGTGGCATGGGAATAGGGGAAGTAAATGAGACTCATCAGTGGTTTTGTAGGATTTGTAGTAGAGATAGGAAGATACTGGAACAGGAGGGGAAAATTGCCGCCCTTCAGGCTGAGTTAGACGAGGCCAGGGGAGATCTTGACAGGTTAAGGAGGGAGAAGGGTAAAGAGAGGTGGGAAGTGGCAACAGGCAATAGGAGGAACAGGCCAAGAACTTTGTCTGACAGCTTCATGGTGAATGTGGAAAATAGATTTGACCTGTTGCTTCAATTAGAAGCTGGTGAGCCTCAAGCAGTTGCAGGTGTAGACGGGGCACAACAAACTTTCAGCAGCAAATTGAAAAGTAAGAATGTAAGGAAATCAGTAAAGAGAAAGAAAATGTTGTTGTTAGGTAGTTCCCATGGAAGAGGTGTTGGCCAACTTTTGCATGATGAACTAGGATCAGAATACCAGGTCACCAATTTTTTTAAACCTAGTGCTGGTCTGGAGCAGGTGACAGAGGATTTAGGATCACTTTGCAAAGATTTCACTAAGGAAGACACCGTGGTTATAGTGGGTGGGGCAGGTAACAGTATTGACAGAGATCCTGGGTGCAGTATAGAGTGTGACCTGGCGAAGATTGTATCAGCGAAGCATACTAGTGTTGAGTTTGTATCTGTCAAGAGAGTTAATTGGGAGCTGGAACGGCTGCTTATGTTGGGTGCAGGGTCACACATTGGTGTGGTTCCTGTAGATTCTCTCAGTAAGTGGGATTATACTAGGCATGGCCTTCACCTCAACAGGAAGGGGAAAAGTTAAAGGGGGGAGGCACTGTCATGAGTGGTAAAATACCAGTGGTTATAGGGTTCAGAAAACACCCATTTTTAGGGTAGGGAGGACAGAAAGAAAGCAAATTTTAAGAGAGGTTAGAACTGAGACAAACCTTAAGTTTGAGAAAGAAATCAAAAAACATAATTCCAGCTTATTACATCAGCATAAACAGCTATTAGTTAAGAATTTTCAACAGTCAGCAGATATTATAACTGTACCAAATTTTAACTCAGTCAGTGTGAAATGTCAGCTATCTTTATTGCATCAAAATATTAGAGGACTGAGAAATAAAATTAATGAATTAACTATCTGCATAGATGAATTCGAGTCTTCAAACCCAGCTGACATAATCTGCCTCTCTGAACATCATGTGACCACTGGTATAGAACTTACAGGGTTTAGGTTAGCATCTCATTTTTGTAGATCAGAAATGGAGAAAGGAGGAGTTGCCACATTCATTAGGAACTGTCATAAATTTAAGAACATAGACATTCATAAATTTTGCCTAGAACAGCATATGGAAACATGTGCAACAGAATTAGAATTTCACAAAAAATCCTTCATAATATTAAGTGTATATCGAGCACCTGCAGGTAACTTCAATATGTTTGTAAACCACATTGAAGCTGTACTGGCCCATTTAACAACCAAAAATAATGAAATAGTGGTTGCTGGTGATTTCAATGTAGATTTCCTTAAAGACTCTCTCAATAAGAACTTATTTGAGTTACTAACACTATCATTCAACTTAATTCCCACTGTAAAGTTCCCCACTAGGGTAGCCACTTGCTCACAAACAGCCGTTGATAATATCTTTATAGAAAAGTCCAATGAACAAAATTATATTACAAAACCAATAGTCAATGGCCTCTCAGACCATGATATGCAGTTCCTTCTGTTAAATGTTAATGCTGAACAGGATATAAAATCTGTTAAATCTGAGCTCAAGAGGGTAATCAATAAGCCAAAAATTGATTATTTTAGGACACTCCTCGGAGACATTCACTGGACTGATGTTTACAGTGCTCATGGCATGAATGAAAAATATAACACTTTTGCTAATAAAGTGCTTACCTTATTCGAACACTGTTTTCCCCCAAAACTTACCAAGGTTAGAGCAGAGTCGACAAAAAAGCCATGGATTACTCGAGGAATAGGGGTATCTTGTAAAACAAAAAGAAAACTGTATCTGTCAATCCGAAACAGTTCCGATGTTGATGCTACAGCACATTACAAGAAATACTGCAAAATATTAAAGACTGTAATACGGATGTCAAAGCAAATATATTACAAGGAAAAGATAGTCATATCAGATAACAAAATAAAGACAATATGGGATAAAGTGAAGGAGGAGACCGATAGAACCAGACATGAAGAGGAACAAATAGCATTAAGAGTAAATGATACATTGGTGACAGATGTGTATAGTGTTGCAGAACTTTTTAATAAACATTTTATAACTGTTACTGAAAAGATGGGGTTGTCAGGTTTAGTTGATGCTGCTATGGAATACCTCAGACCAGAAATACCAAGCAACTTCCATAATATGAATTTGACCCTCACTACCCCAACAGAAATAATGTCCATCATAAAATCTTTAAAATCAAAAACATCTAGTGGGTATGATGAAATATCAACAAAGTTAATTAAAGAATGTGATTCTGAGCTAAGTAACATATTAAGTTATCTGTGTAACCAGTCATTTATCAGTGGAATATTTCCTGAATGGCTGAAATATGCTGAAGTTAAGCCACTGTTTAAGAAGGGAGATAAAGAAATTGCATCAAATCTCCATCCAATTTCACTGTTGCCAGCATTCTCAAAAATTTCCGAAAAAGTAATGTACAGTCGGCTTTATAACCATCTTATCTCAAATAACATACTGCCAAAGTCACAGTTTGGATTTCTAAAAGGGTCTGATATTGAGAACGCTATCTACACTTACAGTGAAAATGTGCTTAATTCATTAGACAAAAAATTGCAGGCAACTGGTATATTTTGTGATCTGTCAAAGGCATTTGACTGTGTAAATCACAATATCCTTTTAAGTAAATTAGAGTTTTATAGTGTAACAGGAAATGCTGCAAAATGGTTCAAATCTTATATCTCTGGCAGGAAACAAAGGGTGGTATTAGGAAAGAGACATGTACCAAGCTATCAGGCATCATCCAACTGGGAACTAAATTACGTGTGGGGTCCCACAAGGTTCCATTTTGGGGCCCTTACTTTTTCTTGTGTACATCAATGACCTTTCATCAGTAACTTTACCAGATGCCAAGTTCATTTTGTTTGCCGATGATACAAACATTGCAATAAATAGCAAATCATGTGTAGTCTTAGAAAGATCAGCCAATAAAATATTTGTGGACATTAATCACTGGTTCCTTTTCTTTTTTTCAGTCTACTGACTGGTTTGATGCAGCCCGCCACGAATTCCTTTCCTGTGCTAACCTCTTCATCTCAGAGTAGCACTTGCAACCTACGTCCTCAATTATTTGCTTGACGTATTCCAATCTCTGTCTTCCTCTACAGTTTTTGCCCTCTACAGCTCCCTCTAGTACCATGGAAGTCATTCCCTCATGTCTTAGCAGATGTCCTATCATCCTGTCCCTTCTCCTTATCAGTGTTTTCCACATATTCCTTTCCTCTCCGATTCTGCGTAGAACCTCCTCATTCCTTACCTTATCAGTCTACCTAATTTTCAACATTCGTCTATAGCACCACATCTCAAATGCTTCGATTCTCTTCTGTTCTGGTTTTCCCACAGTCCATGTTTCACTACCATACAATGCTGTACTCCAGACGTACATCCTCAGAAATTTCTTCCTCAAATTAAGGCCGGTATTTGATATTAGTAGACTTCTCTTGGCCAGAAATGCCTTTTTTGCCATAGCGAGTCTGCTTTTGATGTCCTCCTTGCTCCGTCCGTCATTGGTTATTTTACTGCCTAGGTAGCAGAATTCCCTAACTTCATTGACTTCGTGACCCTCAATCCTGATGTTAAGTTTCTCGCTGTTCTCATTTCTACTACTTCTCATTACCTTCGTCTTTCTCTGATTTACTCTCAAACCATACTGTGTACTCATTAGACTGTTCATTCCATTCAGCAGATCATTTAATTCTTCTTCACTTTCACTCAGGATAGCAATGTCATCAGCGAATTGTATCATTGATATCCTTTCACCTTGTATTTTAATTCCACTCCTGAACCTTTCTTTTATTTCCATCATTGCTTCCTCGATGTACAGATTGAAGAGTAGGGGCGAAAGGCTACAGCCTTGTCTTACACCCTTCTTAATATGAGCACTTCATTCTTGATCGCCCACTCTTATTATTCCCTCTTGATTGTTGTACATATTGTATATGACCCGTCTCTCCCTATAGCTTACCCCTACTTTTTTCAGAATCTCAAACAGCTTGCACCATTTTATATTGTCGAATGCTTTTTCCAGGTCGACAAATCCTCTGAAAGTGTCTTGATATTTCTTTAGCCTTGCTTCCATTATTAGCCGTAACGTCAGAATTGCCTCTCTTGTCCCTTTACTTTTCCTAAAGCCAAACTGATCGTCACCTAGCACATTCTCAATTTTCTTTTCCATTCTTCTGTATATTATTCTTGTAAGCAGCTTCGATGCATGAGCTGTTAAGCTGATTATGCGATAATTCTTGCACTTGTGAGCTCTTGCCGTCTTCGGAATTGTGTGGATGATGCTTTTCCGAAAGTCAGATGGTATATCGCCAGACTCATATAGTCTATACACAAACGTGAATAGTCGTTTTGTTGCCACTTCCCCCAATGATTTTAGAAATTCTGATGGAATGTTATCTATCCCTTCTGCCTTATTTGACCGTAAGTCCTCCAAAGCTCTTTCAAATTCCGACTCTAATACTGGATCCCCTATCTCTTCTAAATCGACTCCTGTTTCTTCTTCTACCACATCAGACAAATCTTCACCCTCATAGAGGCTTTCAATGTATTCTTTCCACCTATCTGCTCTCTCCTCTGCATTTAACAGTGGAATTCCCGTTGCACTCTTAATGTTACCACCGTTGCTTTTAATGTCACCAAAGGTTGTTTTGACTTTCCTGTATGCTGAGTCTGTCCTTCCAACAATCATATCTTTTTCGATGTCTTCACATTTTTCCTGCAGCCATTTCGTCTTAGGTTCCCTGCAGTTCCTATTTATTTCATTCCTCAGCGACTTGTATTTCTGTATTCCTGATTTTCCCGGAACATGTTTGTACTTCCTCCTTTCATCAATCAACTGAAGTATTTCTTCTGTTACCCATGGTTTCTTTGCAGCTACCTTCTTTGTTCCTATGTTTTCCTTCCCAACTTCTGTGATGGCCCTTTTTAGAGATGTCCATTCCTCTTCAACTGTACTGCCTATTGCGCTATTCCTTACTGCTGTATCTATAGCGTTAGAGAACTTCAAACGTATCTCGTCATTCCTTAGTACTTCCGTATCCCACTTCTTTGCGTATTGATTCTTCCTGACTAATGTCTTGAACTTCAGCCTACTCTTCATCATTACTATATTGTGATATGAGTCTATATCTGCTCCTGGGTATGCCTTACAATCCAGTATCTGATTTCGGAATCTCTGTCTGACCATGATGTAATCTAATTGAAATCTTCCCGTATCTCCCGGCCTTTTCCAAGTATACCTCCTCCTCTTGTGATTCTTCAACAGGGTATTCACTATTACTAGCCGAAACTTGTTACAGAACTCAATTAGTCTTTCTCCTCTTTCATTCCTTGTTCCAAGACCATATTCTCCTGTAACCTTTTCTTCTACTCCTTCCCCTACAACTGCATTCCAGTCGTCCATGACTATTAGATTTTTGTCCCCCTTTACATACTGCATTACCCTTTCAATATCCTCATACACTTTCTCTATCTGTTCATCTTCAGCTTGCGATGTCGGCATGTATACCTGAACTATCGTTGTCGGTGTTGGTCTGCTGTCGATTCTGATTAGAACAACCCGGTCACTGAACTGTTCACCGTAACACACCCTCTGCCCTACCTTCCTATTCATAACGAATCCTACACCTGTTATACCATTTTCTGCTGCTGTTGATATTACCCGATACTCATCTGACCAGAAATCCTTGTCTTCCTTCCACTTCACTTCACTGACCCCTACTATATCTAGATTGAGCCTTTGCATTTCCCTTTTCAGATTTTCTAGTTTCCCTACCACATTCAAGCTTCTGACATTCCACGCCCCGACTTGTAGAACGTTATCCTTCCATTGATTATTCAATCTTTTTCTCCTGGTAACCTCCCCCTTGGCAGTCCCCTCCCAGAGATCCGAATGGGGGACTATTCCGGAATCTTTTGCCAATGGAGAGATCATCATGACACCTCTTCAAATACAGGCCATGTGTCCTGTGGATACACGTTACGTGTCTTTAATGCAGTGGTTTCCATTGCCTTCTGCATCCTCATGTCGTTGATCATTGCTGATTCTTCCGCCTTTAGAGCAATTTCCCACCCCTAGAACAAGAGAGTGCCCTGAACCTCTATCCGCTCCTCCGCCCTCTTTGACAAGGCCGTTGGCAGAATGAGGCTGACTTCTTATGCCGGAAGTCTTCGGCCGTCAATGCTGATTATTTATCAAAATTTAGGCAGTGGCGGGGATCAAACCCACCTAGCCAATTCTTTGTCACTAAACTTTGAAAAACCACACTACATGCAGTTCAGAACTTGTAAGGGGTGTCCCACGAGTATGTCTAACATATGATGACAAGAAGATAGAAGAAGTGGACAGTGTTAAATTCTTGGGATTACAGCTTGATAATAAATTCAACTGGGAGGAGCACACCACAGAACTGTCAAAGCGTCTTAACAAATCTCTGTTTGCAATGCAAATTTTGTCAGACATAGGGTATATAAAAATGAAAAAGCTGGCATACTATGCTTACTTTCATTCCATAATGTCATATGGGATTATATTTTGGAGTAATTCATCAAGCCAAGCTAAAGTTTTCCGGGCACAAAAACGTGCAGTAAGAGTTATATGTGGTGTGAACTCAAGAACATACTGCAGAAGCCTGTTTAGGCAACTAGGGATACTAACTACTGCTTCCCAATATATTTATTCCTTAATGAAATTTGTCATTAAAAATATATCACTTTTTCAAACCAACAGCTCAATTCATGGAATCAATACTAGAAATAAGAATAATCTTCACAAGGATTTAAAGTCGCTTAGTCTTGTACAAAAAGGTGTGCATTATTCAGGAACACACATTTTCAATAACTTGCCAGCAGCCATAAAAAGCTTAACAACCAATGAAATTCAGTTTAAGAGAAGCCTGAAGGATTTATTGGTGGCCAACTCCTTCTACTCCATTGATGAATTTCTCAGTAAAACCAACTGATTTTTATGTATATAAAAAACAATATAACTTCTGCACAATTTCAGTGCAGTAATGTGTTCATTGTAAATAAGTATTATAGTAGTTGTATTACATGTTTATTACCTTATAAATAAATAAAAAAACTTTTATTTTAAATTCAGTGCATTAGTATTTGTAAAATGACTTTCATATAGTGTTCATTAAAAAATGACGATCATTCCACTTGGGACCTGTGGAATGGTACATTAGCTTATTTGTTTTAGTTGTAAATATTTGTCATGTATTGTTGTTTTTCTGACATGTTCCACATCCTGGAGGACCTCCTCACTACGGATCAATTAGAATGAAAGTAAATCTAATCTAATACAACTACTGACTAGACAAAATATCCATACTTAAAGGTGGGGAAGTTGCATAGGTCACACCAGTACTCAAGAAAGGAAATAGGAGTAATCCAGTGAATTACAGACCCATATCATTGACATAAATTTCCTTTAGTATCTTGGAACATACACTGTATTCGAACATTCTGAATTACCTCAGAGAAAATGCTTTATTGACAAACAGTCTGCACATATTCAAAAAAATTTTGTTGTTTTCAAACACAGCTAGCTCTACAGGGGATCTCAAATTGATTTCAAATTTTTATTTATTTATATAATCTGATCTCATTAGGGGCATCAGGCCCCCTCTTACTTTGGACCAGGGTTTCACACATACAGTTCCTTTTTTACATGATAGTTATCTAAGAAATAACAATTTTAATACAACAGATAGTATTAAAATTATTTGAGAGTCAGTAGCGACAGTGCGAGTAAATAATACTGACTATGAACTAATAATATTGGCAGTACTTGTACTACAGCTGCTGCTACCATGAGTAGTGATAATAGTAATATTACTTTTGGATTTACAGAAGGCTTTTGACCCTTTTTCTCACAAGCAACTTTTAATCAAATTGCATGCCTATGGAGTATAGTCTCATTGTATGACTGGGTTCATTATTTCCTGTTAGAAAGGTCACAGTTTGTAGTAATTGGTGGAAAGTCAGTGAGTAAAAAAGAAGTGATAGCTGGCATTCCCCAAGGAAGTGTTATAGTTCCTATGCTGTTCCTAATCTGTATAAATGATTTATTAAACAATTTGAGCAGCTCTGTTAGATAGTTTGCAGAATATGCTATTGTTTACCATTTTGTAAAGTCATCAGATGATCAAAACCAATTGCAAGATTTTTTAGTCAAAATATCTTTGATGAGAAATGTGGCAAGACAGTGAACAATAAAAAGTGTGAGATAATCCATGTTAGTATTAAAACAAATCTGTTAAAGTTTGGTTACACGATAAATTGTGTGAATGAAAAGGCTGTCTATTCAGCTAAGTCCTTACAGATTACTATTACAAACAACTTTAATACAAGTAGTCGCATACATAGTACCATGGGAAAGGTGAATCAGAGGCTGCATTTTACTGCCAGAAGATGCAACTCTCATTTCTAGGATCTTTATCATCAGAGTGAATACAATGAAATACAAACAGGAATCTTTCATACAGCATAGTAACTGCAAATACGTTATTCCATCTATATCCCACAGCTCATTGAAATGGAGATGGGAAGCTTTGTAAGGTCGTGTGTGTAGCAAAAGATCGATGAAGGCATTCATTGCCACACTGTATCTCGTGCATAATGAGATCTGTCAAACCATACATGAATGTTTGTCATGTGCATGTTAGTGTACATAAGTGTCATCCATCAATTTATCATCAAAATAAAGAAAAAAGATTTTTTTTTTTCTTCCACATCTTCACCAATGACTAACTGGCTTCATGTTATTTAATCTACCCACATTTACTTACATAGTAATCTTTATTAATAAATGCCTTGGAAAATTTTCCACTTGCAGAAGCAGCCACATTTGTGTCCGTGTCATGTTGCTGTATTTAAAGTTGTCCTCCACATATTCTCAGCTACCCTCATATACATCAGTTCATAGCAGATCTTACATAATTCTGTCATCTGTGAGAAATTTGTACATTTTCTGAAGAGACGTGAGAAAAAATGTTTGACCCCTCCATGTGGAGAAAAGTATGAAAATACCAAAAACATGAACATTACCGTGCCTAATATAGGAAACCAGTTGGCATCCAAAACAACTTGCAGTCATTTTGGAATGGATAAGTACAGGTTCTGTATGGTTTTCAAGTGGATCTTATACTGTTCTTCATGCAAAATATTGGCAAGTTCAGGTAATGATAATGTAGATGGATAGCAATCACACACCCCTCTATCCAGAGTAGACCAAAAAGGCTAATTAATATTTAGATCGGATGATAGGTGGCCAGGGGAGATGCAACAACTCGTCCTCGTCCTTACAAAACCAGCCCTGGACAATGTGAGCTGTGTGAATAGGGGCCCTGTCATCTTGGAACACAGCATCACCATTGGGGAACAAACTTTATGCCGTGGGATGGACCTGATCAGCCACAATGATCACATAATCCTTGACAGTAATGCAACCTTGCAGAGTATTAATCATGGGATCCAAGGAATACCGTGATGTGAGTGCCTAAATCATCACTGAACACCCACCATGTTTCACTTCTTGGGAAGTAAATTTGGGCAGAAGTTGGAAACAGTGGAAACCAGGCTTATATGATCAAATGCCATTCTTCTATTGCTCCATATTCCAGTTTTTATGGCTTGGGCATAATGGTGTCCTGTTATGGGCATTTGTATCACTGATATGTGGTTTTGGAATTCCAGCATTACCTGCTTCTGGAGCTCCCTTGATGATGTTTTTGATGCTGACAGTGTTCGTGATTGCAGCATTCAGTTCAGCAGTGATTTTTTTTTTTTTTTTTTTCTTTTTCTGTTAGCCTCTTATTTTTTATCACAATCCTCTTCAATGACCATCTGTCACAACCACTTAACACACACTTTCATCTGCATCAGGATTCGGTGCTTTCCCATTAAGCAGTGTAAATCTTCAATATGGTACCCCGTGAAACACCAAACATTTCAGTTACTTTGGTTATGAAAGCACCTATCATATGATCATGAACAAATTGTCCACGTTTGAATTCACTTAGCTCCAACGTAATACACTAAGATTTACACAGAATGCTGTTTTGACCATGACTGACACATGTAACGTATTGAGGACATTCAACAGGTGATGTTCGTGGTTGAATACAACAGTGCAATCTGCGGGCATGGCTAGCATCTGTATTTATGTTAAAGTATGCATTTCTCGTGGTGTTTCCATATGTTTGTCCAACCCCTGTACACACTTCCAAAAACTTGTAAGTATCACAAAAGTGACAGTAATAAATTTACTTCAGAGATGGTGCACATAAAAGACAGTGGTGTTGATTACACAGTTTGATTACACATACTCGTGTTGGGATACTAAATGACACAGGTGGTTGTGTGTGGCCAAAACACACGTTATAAGGAAACAATGAGGGTGACAGTGGTATTAAACAGAGCTCAAGAGACAGCCACACAACAGACGAATTTTCATTAGACCTTTGTTCCTTACAATGTCAGAAAAAAGTAGAGATGTTCAGAATGTAACAGTATGTACAAATTGATTTGTGATGTGAATGTGTAATGACCCATTCCACATCATTACAATCTGTCATGAAAAATGATCCATGAAACAAGTTACTAATTATCTAACTAACTAGTTCACAAAGAAGAAAAACTCTTTGGTCATATTGATGAGGTGTGACCTGTTAAGTGTTAATGAGACACAGAATCATAACCTTCTTTCTTTCCTTTAATCGGGACAGTGTTTCACGATATTATTCAAGCATTTGTATCAAATTTTAGCTGTAGTAAGCTTCAGAGTGGTTGAGCAATTACCGTATAGCCCTGATCTTGCCATATTTGAAAGTCAATGATTTTCCATAGTCAAACACTCCCAGCCATTGTGAAAAGTTAATGCAAGAAGCTACACAAAGACCTCTGAAATAATTGTTTTGTAAGTGCTTTCAAATGACAAAATTGTTTGTTTCAGAAGAAATGAGGCTTCTGTGTGTGAGAATCTATTCATTTGTGATCTATTGAGATGTCAGTCCCCAAAGGCAAAATTAAAATTAGATGTTATTTCTTGTTATTTCTTACTATCAATTGAAAAGCAAACTACTTTACTTTGCGTGGTAGCTTAGTTACTAAAGTACACAGGTAAAGCTTTTGTGAGATTTAAAGTATGTTTACTTTTGATCTGCAATAGTTTATTAGTGCAGCATTTTAGGTAATTAGTAAGCAAGTGAAATTTTTGGAGGTGGTAACCACTCATTTTCTTACAGCCTGTGAAATAACTTATAAGCTATTATAAAATGATGTACACTTTTCTGTGAAATCAAAACCATAAGGCATCCTTCACTTTTTTTAACATGTTCAGAGCATTGTTAGAGGGGAAAGAAGTAATAAGTGATAGAAAAAAATCATGGTGCCAAACTCTGAACCTTTTTGGAGCTTCAGAATTGGACAATGAAAATATTGGTATGTGGTTGAGAGAGAACTGTAATGAGACAGAACTTTTATTGGTGATTAGTTTTCTCTTTATGATCAGGTTGTTAGTTACATACGTAGTAAGATTCCAAATCTGTTTCAGTTCTAGAAGAATTGCAAGAGACAATTCAGCATTTACTCAGAGACGATGTGTGCAGTTGTTTAGGGAATACACTGCGCCTACTGAACCAGACACATTGGGTACGTATCAATGTTTTTACTTTTTAATGAGGTATTTGCTAGAGCTGTTAATGTCATCCAGTTTGTTGCTGTTCCTTTCCATCTTCATCATAGATGTGCTTGATAATTTTTAATCATTTGTGACTACTAACAACAATCTTAACTTCATGATGTATAGTTGAGCAATGCCTTTCTATTGGCTTAACTAGAGGGACACTCAACTACTTTATGCTTAACTGTGCTTTGCACTAGATTGTCAGTCAGTACCCTGCCTCATGTGGCAGGCTCCAGGCCAAAGCCACATTGTTTGGTGATTTACATCACCAGCGCGCAACGTACAAAGTTGGCTATAATGTGTACCAGGAAGGCTTAATCTGGGCTCCATCCTGTTTTCTATGGTGCAGCTCACCCTCTGTCCGCATCTCCATCCATTCTATAATGAAAGAGATTACATTTTCAACTAATCTCCTTCTCGCAGTCCTACGACGATAGAGGTACAGTTCTTTCTTTGTTTCATATTAAGAAAACCCACCAGGGTCATAATTATCTGGGTTATTAGAGACCAGAGACTGCACAGGTAATTGAAAATACCCATGTTTTTACCCCAACTGCTGTTTACTATATTTGCAAAATGTGCTATGTATCACATATGAAACACCACTACATTACTTCCATGTTACTCGCCAGAATAAACACCTTAGTAACAAAATTACACTCAAAATAAATCATGTTTCATATTACTTGCTTTCAGATCACTTTCAGGAAATAATTGTCCAGTTGTTTCTTTTCCATTTTTCTCTTACATTTTCACGACTACAGATCTCATTTTCCAGAGTGTCAAAATATTGGTATAGTCAAATGACAGTGAAACATGAGTCATATACGTAATAGTGTATTCTGAATGAAAATAATCATTCTAATTATAACTGAATACTTCAGGCCTCATTTTCCATTTGTTTAGAGATCGTTGAACAATGTACAGATAATCGGGGGCTTGTTGTATTATAAAATTTGTAACGCCTTGAGTATGAGATGTCTCTGAAGTGAGAACTGATTTGCCAGAAGGAAGTGAAAGCTGCAGCTCAGATTTTCTGCATAGTCAACATAATTCGCTTGATACTTACGAAAGCATCGCAAGATTTTCAGATTCTTTATTTAGAATGTCATTAAGAGAAAAATCTTAAACAATGATATTTTTCTTTAATCATTGTATTTAGCAGATTCTTCAAATAGGAACATTCTGCCACAAAAAGGAATTTTCATAGTACAGTGTCAACAAAGATAGTACAATTGAAACTGCAAAAACAAAACAGTCACAGTAAATTTGCTGTAGCCTGTAGTAAACCAAACTGATGTAAAAAAGAGACTTCGCTTGTGCAAGAAACTCAAAATGTGACCTAATGTCTGACTGAAGTGTGAAATGTGATCCACTGTGTTCACTCTTGCACTTTTCCCAAGGCAAGATATGTTTACTTGTGATACAGGTATTGTCAGCTACTGTATGTTGAATCTTCAAAGTTGATGGCGATTGTAGTAATGATAACCCCATTCACGCAGCTCTGAATGTCAAAGGTTGGTTTGATGAGCATGAAGGACATCTAATATATTCTAGCTGCCTTATCAATCCGTTGTGACCTGTATATGAAAAATTTGCGATGTTCAGAGAACTGGGACATTTTCTGTGTAACAAATTTGTGTGTGTCAGTCCCCTGAAGGTAATGCCCATATTGGTGGCCTCCACACTAATTTAGTAAGTGTTAATACTGTATGATCCAACTGCCAAGGTGCTTGACTTAATTACTTTTCTGTATACCATCTTCACTCTGTTACAGTTCGTATTTCGTGTTCCCTAGAGACACCCAGTCACAGTTTCCAAATCTAATATATTTTTGTTGAAAGCTGGGTGATCATTGCCCTCACACACTTGTCATATATACTGATAATTTTGTGACATATTATTGTACTGTAAATAATGAGAAAGGTGGTGTTCCATAAAAGAATAAAGTGACATAAAGCTGATATTACAGGACCTGAAGGAATGGAAAAATTCTGTGCTGACATTGGTGTGGAGCCAGAAAATGTAGTAATGCTGGTATTAGCATGGAAGATGAATGCAAGGCAAATGGGATTTTTTACTCTTAATGAATGGCTGAGAGGTTTTGTGGATCTACAGTGAGTATCTATTTGTTATAGAGAGTACTGATGTGTATGCACATTTGAGCATATATACAGGGTGGTTAACAATTCCTGTTACATGTTTCTGGGAGTTGTAGAGGGGTCTTAATAGATAAAGATTTTACCAGGAACCCATGTCCAGAAATGTAGTATTTGGATATAAAATAAGTTTGAGCATTGGACCACTTTCAAATCTCCCGCTTCATGGTACTTGTACAAACTGAGAAGAGGGTCCTTTCATCAGGCCCTGTTGTAATTATGGCATCACATACCACCTTCATCAGACATAAACAACAGATGCAAGAAACCGGAATGTTAAAACTAGGTGGGTTGGCTGTGGTGCCCCATGGACACACTAAACTCTGCACTTTGAAGAGGTCACCCTTCGTCACATACAAGAGAACCGAACAACTAGTACTTGAAACTTTTCCCATGTCATGGGCTCCTGTAAAGCACACACGTCAAAGCTGATTGTGTCTGCTGTGTACACACTGATCTTCAAACGTACTTTACTTGCAAAAGATATCTGTCTGGACATGAGTTTACTTTATCTACTAAGTTGCCTCTACAAACTTTAGGAATTGTGAAATACCCTGTATATACGCGTGATTTAGCTATCAAGGGGAGGGTATGACGTGTGGGTAATTGACTTTGATCAAGTTTTGCAAGGACTTTCTACATTGAAAATAGAGACACCTCTGTTTTAGCTTAGCTTTCTGCTACACACTCCCTAGTTCTTGAAAAATAGAGGTCAAAGTTGATCATGGAAAACTGTATTCTCAGTGCTAGACATTGAAATATCGTATAAAAACAAACATTTTTTGTTGTATGATATGGGTCCAAAGATAATAATCTTTGAGTTATTAATGTTTTGTGTTTTCATGTTTTAGCTAATGTATTTGCCATTCTGTACATGTAGTGGGGGGAGGTCATTGGTTGTGCAGTTGAGACGTTAAGACTGCCAAATTGCTGGTTTGGGTTTGATTCTTGGGCATAGCTTTTTCCTTTGATATATTTTTTAGGTTTATCTGATAATGGGAATATCTTCCTTTGCCTTTTTTGAAGTCAAACATTGGGAGGTATGATTGATAATGAAAGAAGTGTATACAATGTATTGACCATTATTTCCATTGTGATACATGATGTGCTACGATAGGACTTTCCTAGGTGAAGATGCTCAAGTGACCTGCACTATGAAAGTGATACCACCAAAATCTACTTATCTTTGTCAACTGTGTGGTGTTTACTTTTTCCAACAGGTAAAGAATTTCATACCATGACTTCAAAATCGTGACATCGTAGCAGAAAAGAGAAATGCAAGGTAGGGTTGATACTGTCAAAATTCATGTGTAGGTCCATAACAGGTTGTCCACTCCTGTCACTCAAGATATGCTTTTATGCGCTTGGTACATATCCAAATTTATATCTGATACATCTGTTTCCAGCTACATTATATGTGTCATAACGAAAATAACTCTCAGTACATCATATACACTTATTTGAACATTAATCACACCTCCCAATGTTTTACTTCAAAAAAAGGTAAAGAAATGTATTCAGATTATCAGGATATTATCAGGTACACAAAAAAATATTGCTTGAAAAAAGCCACAACCAAGAAGCAAACACAAACAAGTGGTTTGGTAGTCTAATGCCTGGACTGCTTGACCACCGATCTTGTTCTACCAGGTGTGCAGAATGACAGTTACTCTAGCTACAGCAGGAAAACACACACATTATTAACTTAAGATCCCATATTATATTAATAAAAGGGCTTGTTTTTTAGATTATTTTTTGATGTATAGCATTGAAAATACAATTTTTTTATCATCGACTTTGACCTCGGGTTGTTTTTTTTGGGGGGGGGGGGGCAGGGGAGTGGGGGTGGGCAGGAGGAATCAATTGTGTAGCAGAAAGCCAAAACATGTCTCTTTATTTTCAATGTGGATTTTCCTTGTAAAACTTGACCAATATTGGAGACCAACATGTCAGACCCTCCCCTTGTAAGCTGTTCAGCTCATATATTACTGGCAAGTTTTAAGATATTGTAATTAAGTTTCAACTCAGTTGAATTATAAGAAAGTCCTCACAAAATGGCATATAGCCTTTGGCCTTAGCTACATTATGAAATTGCAGTGCCTATGTTGTTCTGATTATGATGCAAAGTTCCTTTGGACATGCATGCATGTGCAAAGGAACAGGCACTGCAGCGATTGCAGCCATTGTGAAATATATTAAATGTATTCGCAATTGCAAATGAGGACAACCATCAGCTGTTCAATGGAATGACGACATTGAAAATTTGTGCCAGACTGGGGACTCGAACCCGGATTTCCCGATTATCGTGAGCAGTTGTTTCATTATTTGGCTATCTGTGCAGACCCAAACTGCCATATCTCGTCAACTATAGCACTTCAATATTGTATTTATCCACAGACACTGGGCAAGTGACCTTCAAGTAAAATGTTTCACCTTTATGGGAGTATACATAATGGATGTACGAATACATGTTGTGTAGATGCCCAGTTGACAATGTATGGAAATTTGGGTCTAGACTTCAGTCGTGCACATACAACCAAGTGGTAAGGTGATTGCTCGTGATAAGCAGGAAATCTAGGTTAGAGTCCTGGTCCAGCACAAATTTTTGTTGTCGTCTTTCCATTCTACAGCTGATGGTTGTCCTTATTCGCAATTGTGAATACATTTAGTGTAGTTATATTAGGAAGAGATCAACTTTGATTTTTCAAGTAGAACTTGATAATAATTAGTTACATTCCATCCTGGATTTTCCATTGTTTGGTGAGTAGCAATCATATTATTGTTACAGTATCCCGTCCCAGACTTTGCATTATTTGATTTTTGCCTAACGACTTTCCTCCCATCCCACAACCCTGTGCTGGTTCCCTCTGTTACTATTCACTAATGCATATACTCAGTGTCCATCCTTTTCTTTCACTTCTTTCCTATGGTTTAATAGTCTGCCCAACCACTCATGCTCTTACTTCAGAGCCACACTGTCTATGGTCTTGTCCATGCACAACACACGGCTACACTACTGTGCGGATTTTAGGTGTAGCATCTTATGTCCCACATTCATTCCATCAGTACAACTATTCCTGGACCTTAAAAGTGATCACACTTCCTCCATTCATCCTTACATATTTTCACCGCGTTTCTGTGTTGAACGTACTTCGTTGAACCCAATACCTAAGCCCTACCCCAATCTTCCCCCCTCTCTTTCCTTACTCTAGCAAACTCATTCTGATCACACGTAATCTAGTTACAGCTGCTCCCCTCTCTTCACATATTTACCTGCCGACCTGCATCCCCCTACTATCATCTTTTTACTTATTTTTCTTTATATATCATTGTGTTTTCATGTCAACGTTACTTCATTTTCTTTTACTGTCAGACCTATTCCCTCTGATTTCACAATCATATTTTGTAATTTTTACTTTAATTTTATGTATTTTGTATTACCCACTATGGATATGTACACCAGTACAGAAAAGTTTTCCTATCCCTAGCCACAATCCAACCACACATACTGTTCCTGCATTGCTGCCTAGCTCTTGGAATCTCCCCAGATGGCCTGACTGTCAAATTACTCTTCTCCGGCTGCAACCTATGTCTCTTCAAATTCTGTCTGTTCCTAGCACTTACCAACCTGGTCCTGCTAAGCTATACAGACCATGCCCAAACCTCCTTGCAGTAACTCTTCTCCATCTGTAAGAGTCTAATGCTCTGCAATCCCAAATTCCAGCATCCCATCTTTAAAACTGAAACTCTTGGCCTCCGGGAACTAGAGCAGAATGCAGAGCACCACCTCAAAAAAACTCTCCAACCTGTCCACCTCCTACTCGATTCTTGGCCAGCCACTATCCACCACCTCTACAAGAGCCTCCATCATCACATCTCCCTCGCACCCCTTCATAGACACCAGACCCTGCTTTGCAGACTTACTATCCTCTCACCACCATACAGAATCCAGAACCTAAACAGACCCAAAACAGTCATGAGCATATCCTCCAAAGAACTTAGCTTTCTCCCCACTCCAGACTCATTTGTACTGGGCTTGTTAAAGACTTTCTTTCCTTATCCAGGTCCTGACCATGTAAACACAATTTTGCCATCAACCCTATCAGTCAGACTGAGTTGGGCCCCAGTACCTTAAGGCAGTGGCCATGTGTGAGTTAGTTATGCTAGGGTGAATATATACATCTCTCTCTCTCTCTCTCTCTGTGTGTGTGTGTGTGTGTGTGTGTGTGTGTGTGTGTGTGTGTGTGTGTGTGTGTGTGTGTAAAGGAATTTGAACACCAGAAAGGACTTGGTCCAAAAGCTTAAACATTTTATCATGATTTTTCATTGTGCCTATCTATGATTCAATGCCTCCTCTGTGGAGAATAACATTCTATCCTTTCCATATTGTTATTGTTACATCCCAGACTTTCCACTGTGTAATTATTATTAAATTATTTCTTGAAGGTTGTATGGAACTTTTCGTTGAGACACCATCGCACAATAAATTTTCCCACACACTGATGTGTTGAATAGAACATGCTGTAAACAACTGTTTTTACTCTGATGTATCATGATAATGCCACAGGGAGTGAAATCAGGTAACTGGCAAACAATAAAGTGTTTCTTTCAAAATAAAAGAATAGCATACAAAAGAAAATTTATTCCTTAAAGAAATTTACAATGACTGCAGACCCACATGCAAAAAAGTCTGTTAGAATTCTAGTATTAAATAGTTTCTTGTTGAGGGCAACCACAGCTGAAGAAATCCATGTTTCTGAAATAAACAACTTTCAGCTATATATCAACTTTTACAGGAACATGAGAAATTTTGTGATGTCATATCACATATTCAGGTGTACATCTACAGAATTGGAAACATACAGTTGACATCATGATGATGAAACAGCTACCTGTCCTAATAATCCATGCTCTTTGAGAATCAATATGAAATACTCACACGTCAGTAAAATATTTGACCCCTGAAGTGGGAAGGAGGGGGACTCAAACTTCTCAAAATGAAACACTGCTACCAACAAAAAGGAGGGTGTCATAATTCATTTGAATAACCAATATGTTAAACGCATGTTTACCTACAGTGAAAAGAACAAAATAAGAAAAGGCAGAAAGCTCCATCAGGAACACTGGAAGCTCATGGTTATTTCATACTTTGAAGGACTGCTTGGTTATTGATCCTGGGCACACTATATGCTCTTGCATTTGGTTGATTTGATTTGAACAATTTTTACGCAGAAGTATTTTGTAGTTTATATGGTTGTGCTGCGTAACGGGGGCCTCAGTCGTTCCCATGATATTTGGATATGCATGAAAATGTTTGTAACTTTCCCCGCTATGTGTATGGTGGCACTAGTGCCCTCCATGACACACAGCAGCACATTGACTAGCAGATTGGCCCTTTATGGCAAGGCGGCTGGAGGGTTGCTGTACACCACTTCGTGATATGAAGTGAGTTTTCTTAACCATGGGCTTTCAATGTTGCTAGCTGGGGAGGGGGGGGGGGGGCTTTTTACCTTTTCTTCTTTCCTTATTTTGCTCGTTTCATTGTAGGTACAGGAACTTTTGACATGTCAGGTTTTCAACTTGGCAGTTTGAACTATGGTGCCCTGCTTGTTGTGGATAACAGTGTACTATTTTGTGAATGTTGAGTCCTCCTCCTTCCCTTATCAGACATGTGAGAGTATTTCATGTTGGTTGTCATAGAGCATAGATAATTATGATAGGTATGTTTTTTATCATAATGTTGATTGTATATTTCTTGTTTTGTAGATGTACACCTGAAGATAGGATTTGACATCATGAAACTGGTTGTGTTCCTGTAAAAGTTTGTATACAGCTGAAAGCAATTTATTTCAGAAACAGAAATTATGATCATTTTCACGTTTACTTTTATTTCTACATCTGCATAAACACTCCACAAGCCACCCTACGGTGCTTGGTGGAAGGTACCCTGTACCACTATTAGACATTTCCTTTCCTGTTCCAGTTGGAAATAAAGCAAGACAAAAATGACTTGTCTGTATGACCCCGTATGAGCCCTAATTTCTCATATCCTGTTTTCGTGGTCATCATGCGCAATGTATGTTGGCAGCAGTGGAATTGTTCTGCAGGCAGCTTCAAACACTAGTTCTCTAAATGTTCTCATAGTGTTTCTCGAAAAAAACGTTGCCTTCCCTCCAGGGATTCCCATTTGAGTTCCCGAAGCATCTCCATAACACTTGGGTGTTGTTCGAACCTGCTGGTAACAAATCTACCAGCCTGCCTCTGAGTTGCCTTGATGTCTTCATTCAGTCCGATATTGTATGGACCCAAACACTTGATCAGTACTTAAGAATAGGTTGCACTAGCATCCTATATGTGGTCTTCTTTACAGATGAATCACACTTTTCTCAGTCTCTCAATAAATGGAAGCCATCTGTTTGCCTTCTCTACCAAAATCCTCGCATGCTCATTATATTTCATTTTGAATTGTTACTCTCAGATATTTAAATGACTCGACACTGTCAATCAGGACATTACTGATGCTGTATTCGAACATTATGGGGTTGATTTTCCTACTCATCCATGTTAACTTACTTTTTTCGATATTTAGATCTGGCTGCAATTTATTACATCAGCGATAAATTCTGTCTGCACTGCCAAAATACTAGTATAGAAGTAGTGGCGAGAAAATATGGCTTTCTATTCCACCTGTGAAGTTCATGGGTGTGGAGTGCTGGTTTATGGAGCATTCAGGAGGTACACAAAGAGAACAGTTACATTGTATGCACAAAGATATCGTGACCAGGTCCAACAGGAATGACAGTTCACAGTGAATGTACAACAAATATAGTTTGAAAAGACAGGTAAATTCAGCGCAGAGGCTAAGTGGGCAACAAAATAGATATTCTGGAGGCTGTTTATCATAATTCATGTTAGCCCAATATAAATTCCAGGTTCATTGGAAAAAATCTGTCCCAATGTCATCTGCATTGTGTGCCCAAGCAGCTTCCATTTGTATTGTACGAGGGTCACTCCAAAAGAAATACACACTATTTTTGTAAAAATACAGTTTTCATTCTGCATGTGTGAAAGTTTTACAGCGTGTAAATACGTTCTTCCTGTTTGTTCTCAAACTTAGTTCAACCTGTTCCCATGACTGGCACCGTCACAGCGTGTCTGCAAGATGGCTGCTACACTTGACGTTCGTCAGAAGCTGCGTTCTGTCATAGAATTCCTGTGCTGTGAAAACAAGATAGTGGGAAACATCCACAAAAGGTTGAAAAAGGTGTATGGAGATGCTGCTGTCGATTGCAGTACAGTCAGTCAGTGGGCAAGCAGGTTACATGATGAAAGCGGGCACAGCAACATTGAGGATTGTCCTCGCAGCAGCAGGCCTCATACTACACACACTCCAGACAATGTGCAGAGTGTTAACGAATTGGTGACTGCTGACAGATGCATCACAGTAAACGAATTGTCACGCTACATTGGGATAGGGGAAGGAAGTGTTTGCAGAATACTGAAAGTGTTGGCGTTAAAAAAGGCTTGTGCCACGTGAATTGCCAGGATGTTGACAGTGGTTCACAAAGAAACAAGAAAAACGGTGTGCAGTGAACTTTTGGAATAGTACGAGAATGATGAAGATGAGTTTCTTGGAAGAATTGTGACAGGTGATGAAACATGGCTCCATCATTTTTCAGCAGAGACGAAGAGGCAATCAATGGAGTGGCATCATGCAAATTCACCCAAGGGGGAAAAAAAAAAAATTCGAAACCACACCTTCTGTTGGAAAAGTTATGGCTACGGTGTTTTTCAGTTCTGAACGGCTCTTGCTTGTGGACATCATGCCAAGTGGAACCACCATAAATTCTGATGCATATGTAACTACGCTGAAAAAACTTCAAGCTAGACTGAGTCATGTTCGACCACATCAGCAAAAGCAGGATGTTTTGCTGTTGCACGACAATGCACGGCCACATGTTAGTCAAAAAACCATGGAAGCGATCACAAAACTCGGATGGACAACACTGAAACGTCCGGCTTACAGTCCTGACCTGGCTCCATGTGACTATCATCTCTTTGGCAAACTGCAAGACTCTCTTTGTGGAACAAGATTTGAAGATGAAGACTCCCTTGTGCACGCTACCAATCAGTGGCTCCAACAGGGTGGTCCAGAATTTTACCGTGTGGGTATACAGGTGCTTGTTCGAAGATGGCGTAAGGCAGTTGAGAGGGATGGAAATTATGTGGAGAAATCAAAATATTGTTCCTAAAGGATGTATATACACATTGTAAGACTTTCAAACATGCAGACAAAAAGTGCTTTTCTTTTGGAGTGACCCTCGTACATCACTCCACCCACAGATTAACTAGTGGATTAGCTAAAGACATAAGAAATTGTCACTCGGTTCCAATGCCTTATTGGTACAATAGCTTCTTTCTTCAAGGAATTCTCCTTATTGGTGAAGTAATATTTATAAATTGTGGGAATTGAGTATAAGAAATGTACACTACTATACCATTCAGAATTTGCTCTTCCCAAAGCATTTTGAGTATTGGAAGGAAGTGGCATGTGAATGTTTGAGAGATTATTGAAGACTGTATGAATTGGCCATTGGTTCATGGAAAATCTATAATAGCTAACATATATCCACACTTTCATACTGAAGTGCTACAAGCTGTCTTAATAGTAGTAATCTGTAGATGAGTGTAGTACCAGCATGTTCATCATCACTGAATAGGATGTCACTAGTTGGCCTGCACATATTTCTCATTTTTCTCCATTGCATTTTTTTCTCCAGGATAAGCTCAAAGATGAAATCCATGCAAAAGTTCCAACCAACCAAGAGGGTTTAAAACATTCATTGCTGCAGTTAGCACATCAATATCTAAAGCTCCCTTTACACAGAAGTGACACAAGTGAATATGCGCCAACAAATGAGAATTCTATCTGGTGTAAACATTGGGCACACATGAGTAAATGGCATTGGGTTGTGTTCTGTTCACATTTACTTGTGTTCTGCTGATTGTCGGTCTTTCAGTGAACCATCAAAGTAAGTTTATGCCCTATTCGCTTCTACACTAGAAATATAGAAAGCTTTTATCTGCTATCTTGCTCTACTTTTGTTGTTGTTGACATTAGTTGTGTTAGCAATGGAGTGGTCTATAGAGAATGTTAGGTTGCTGGTAGAAGAGACAGAATTGTATGTGGGCCGAAGGGAAAGAAATCAAGAGTGGTAGGAAATTGACAAAACACTAATAAGGTCCAACAGTAGACATGAGAAAGAAGATAAATTCATTAGATGCTTGCCTGCGGTGGGAATGGAGTGGATAAGCACAACCTTCGTAATTATTTTTATTAAAAAACAAAAGAGTGGGCCACAGTTAAGGGGGAGGGGGTGCTCCAGGGATCAATGCTGGGGCCACTCTTCTTCCTTGTTTATATAAATGATATGCCTTCTAGTATTAAAAGTGATGCTAAAATATTTTTGTTTGCTGATGACACTAGCTTTTTAGTAAGATGTTGTGTACATCATTGGCACTGTTTCAAACAGTGCAGTTCAGGACAGAAGTTCATGGCTTGTAGAAAATGAACTAACACTAAACCACAGTAAGACTCGGTTTTTACAGTTTCTAATACACAATTCGACCAAAATCATTTCACAGGATGGGCATATGATTAGTAAAACTGAACAGTTCAGATTTCTAGGTGGTCAGATAGACAGTAAACTGTCATGGAAAACCTACGTTAAGGATCTTGGTCAAAGACTTAGTGCTGCCAATTTTACTATTAGAACAGTATCTGAAGTAAGTGATAGTTTGACACAAAAAGTAGTCTACTTTGCTTATTTTCATTCGCTTTTGAGGTATGGTATTTTATTTTGGGGCGAATCTCCCCATTCTCAAAGGGTATTTTTGTCTCAGAAACAGGTGGTTTGGCCAATAAGTGGTGGTAGTAATCCAATCTGCGTTTGGATTGCACTTCCTTGACTGTTGTGCAGAAAGGCATGCAGTATACTGCTGCATCCAGTTTCAGTAAACTATGACAAGAATTAAAAAATCTTAGCAGTAATCCATGTGCTTTCAAATGTAAACTGACGAGTTTTGTCATGGGTCACTCCTGTTCTGTCAAGGAGTTCCTTGAAAACTTAAGCCGATTCCTGTGTTATAGTGTTGATTGTGTTTACATAAACTTACGGCTTGTCATTTTTTCAGATTCATAAACATTTTATTTTATCTGTTATTACTTTTCTGTTATTATTTCATGTACTGACACGTTCCATGATCTTGGAAATTTACTCTTCAATGTGGTCCTACGGAACTAAACATGTAAAATAAATAAAAAAATTAAGAAAACAATAAATTTCCTTGAAAGTAAATAGGTGTAAATATGTTTCTGTTATGCTGATTAAAATTAAAAATGTACCACAGGCCTG
Source organism: Schistocerca serialis cubense (assembly GCF_023864345.2). Classification (NCBI taxonomy): domain Eukaryota; kingdom Metazoa; phylum Arthropoda; class Insecta; order Orthoptera; family Acrididae; genus Schistocerca; species Schistocerca serialis. The sequence continues at coordinate 411,673,588 of NC_064640.1, read as the reverse complement.
ATCATTTTCATCGCTTATGATCATGGTATCTATAGGAACATAACTGTGGTATCACTGTTATGTTACAGGTATTTGATTATAATTAAAAATGGTTTACTGGAGATCACACTTCCTGCCCTCTAACAGACCATATAGAAAATTTTATGGTGTAGTCTATTTGACAGAACATGCATCTCTCAAATTTCATGAATCATATTTTATTGACATCATGTTCCATATTTGTACTTATATACAATTGTTGAAGTGCTTTGCATACATCATTGCAGACTTCAGGCACTATCTTAGATATAGCAACTACTGAACACGAAATGAGCACTGACGTAATTGTGTTCTGTTGCTTATAATGAGAGTGCAAACACTAGCCTTTCTTCAGGCTATGTTGGCCACTGGCAATTAGTTTTCTGTTTATCAATTTCCTCCTCAGTTATAATGAAAAGTCAGTGAAAAGTGTCAACCAACATATGTTAAAAGTTTCGGAAAAATGCTAAGGAAAGCTGGAGCTGCAGTTAAGTTTAAGTTCACTACCTCCAAGCATTGCACACTTGCATACAGATTCAGTTACTTAAATTCTTCTTCGCCGGCTGAAGTGGCCGTGCGGTTCTAGGGGCTACAGTCTGGAGCCGCGTGACCGCTACGGTCGCAGGTTCGAATCCTGCCTCGGGCACGGATGTGTGTGATGTCCTTAGGTTAGTTAGGTTTAAGTAGTTCTAAGTTCTAGGGGACTGATGACCACAGCAGTTAAGTCCCATAGTGCTCAGAGCCATTTGAACTTAAATTCTTTTTTTCCTACACCATTTTGCTTACATTGTCAAGAACATAGCACTTTCCATACATAATAATCCCCCATGCAAAGTAATTCTTTCTGAATATCAAAATTTTGTATTGTGATTCTAACTATGTAGTGTTGTAGCCTGTGTGCTGATTATTAGCACACAAAAAATAAATAAATAAATAAAAAATTAAAAAAATTATGTAGCATTTATAGCTATGTTCATTATCTCAATGTTCTCTTCAGTTCCTTCTAGTATGTGTGCTTGTTCACAGATATAAGCAAATGATCTGGCAAATTGTTTGCGAATACACATTCCCTTGTGTTTGCTTCCATTCACTCCAGTATAAAGGGGATTTTAAGGAATCTCTTCAATCTGCCAATAAGTTTTTGTACTGCCAACTGCAAACATGAATTGCGGTAGAATTTCATAATTTCGAACACTTGAGGACTTGGATGGAATTTTTTGAAAGTGTTTTATAACCACTTCTTTTTTTACAAGAAGTGCATCTGAAAATTAAACTTGTATAAATTTTTTTCCTTCAGATATGTACTTCCACCTAAAAAAGCATAGTTGATACTGCTATCTCTCTAATTAATAGAGGTTTGACCATGTGTCCTTTAGTGAGGACTTTCTTTAAATTTATGTGTGTAAAACTGAATTAAGATATCTTAAAACATTTTGGGAATATTTGAAATGAACGATATATATACTGAACAGCATGATGAATGATTACTAGCTTATTACAGTTAGAAAAAGAATTGAATCTTTCACACTGTACTAGCATGCAAACTGGCTTCTGAAAATGCATACCACCTTCCTTTTTTAGCATGGAGTGACTATCAGCATTTGAAGTTTTCAGAAAATTTTGTCTCACTTCTTTGGATTCAGTTTACATTGGTACTGGCTTAGAACATAAGTTTCTATTCTTCCCATTGTGAAATAGTATTTTTCTTGGAGAATATTGTAAAGCAGTCCCAAGATGAGCAGTAAAAGTATTTATTTGTTGTAGCAGGAAACTGACATTAGTTAGTGTGTGTCTTTAGGTTTAAATTTGGCAGTTTCGCCCTAAGAGTCTTAGTTAAATGAGTAGTTAGCCTGCACATTTGCAAGATATATGTTAGAAAATACGTAACAAATTTTGCCTTGAAATTTTGTATGCATAATGTAGAAACTCCACTTGCCATTTAGGACAGTTCAGGATAATTATTTAGTTAGTGTGATAGGCCTCAGAACATTACGGTATATGTGGAGGTATGCAGCATTTTTGGCACAGTCATTCATTTCGCTTTGCTTTCCTCAGTTGTAGCACATAGTGTGTTCTTTTTATGGGACACTTTTTTGTTGCTGGAATGTACATCAGAAAATGAGTGCAATTTTTTCTGTGCAAACCCAATGATGTACAACCCCCCCACCTCCCCCCTCCCCCCCTCTTTCCCGTGGGTCCAGGGGTTAGAATAGGCCCGCGGTATTCCTGCCTGTCGTAAGAGGCGACTAAAAGAAGTCTCACACATTTCGGCCTTTATGTGATGGTCCCCTGTATGGTTTGACCTCCATACTTCCAAATATTTTTCTGAAGAGCACGCCAATTGGGGAAAGGCACCATACATTGTGCATTGTGTCCATTGGGTGCATTGAGATCTCAAGCCCGCTTTCTCATTCTTGCATTGCAGTCCCGCTCACTCTCCATCTCTTGGGTGAGGATACATTCCTGGGTGCAGTTTCCACCATCCACTATGCTATGTCACTTTCTGCCTTCATCTTGGCCGTTGAGGGTGAAACATTACCCGAGAAGATGAAGGTGATGGTGTACTGCTGCGATGTCAAGCCATATATCCCTTCCCCAATGCGATACTTTAAGTATTGGAAGTTTGGCCACTTCTTCCCACTGTGCTTCCAGCCGAATATGTTGAGATTGTGGTCGTCCATCCCATCCCAATAGTCCATGTGCCCCACCTCCCATCTGTGTCAACTGCAGAGAGCACCGTTCCCCTTGCTCCCCGGACTGTAGGATTCTATAGAAGGAAAGAAAAATAATGGAATAAAAGACTGGACTGACTGACCTACACTGAGGGGAAAAAGTAAATTTGAAAGGCTCCATCCTGTGCGCATGACATCATCTTATGCCGCTGCTATCACTACTGTTACAGCCCTATCCATTGCACCAATTTCAGCCAGCTCTCAGAGCCATAAGACCACACCTGCCCCCTTGATGGTGGGGGGCACTTCCCTCCCAGTTGCTCCCGCACCACCTATCTCGGTAGCAGCACCCAGCTTCTTCGGCGTCTCTCACTAGGAAGGGGTCCCTTGGGTCACTCCCTTCCCAGGTTGTTACCAGTGGCAAAGCAGACACCGACCAGTGGCTGAAGAAGCCGCAGGTAACTGGTCGTAGGGCTTGGTGGTCCCCTTCAGTCCCAGAGACTGAATCAAAGAAGCCCTCCCAGCTAGACCAACCCAAGGCACAGCACAAGAAATCGAAACTGAAGACCCCTAAGAACTAGGAAATTGTGGTGGCACCCACACCACCACTACCTACAAGCTCTGTGTCTGAGGATGAGGTGGAGATTCTGGCATCCACTGAGAACTTAGATCTTGCCAGACTCTCAGACACGATGGATATCGCTCCCACATGTACTAAATCGGTGACAGCAGGTGACCCAGCGGTGTACCCTGCCTCCTTGGTCCCTTCACGCCTTTTTCGCCCGCGGACAATGTCATTCTCCAGTGGAATTGCATCGGTTTTTTCCACCACCTTGCTGAGCTCCGCCAACTTATCTGCCTTTACCCTTTCTTCTGTATTGCTCTCCAGGAAACTTGGTTTCCGGCAATGCGAACCCCCACCCTCCGTGGCTATCAGGGTTATTATAAGAATTGGGCAGCTTATGCGAGGATATCTGGTGGAGTCTGCAGCTACATACTTAATTCACTTTACAGTGAGTGTGTACCTCTTCAAACACCTTTAGAGGCTGTCGCTATTTGGGTGTGGACGCCTGAGGTTGTTCCTGTCTGCAGTATCTATCTTCCACTGGATGGTGATGTCCCACAGCCTGTATTGGCTGCACTGTTAGCCCAACTGCCGCCCCCCTTTTCTGTTACTGGGCGACTTTAATGCCCATAACCCGTTGTGGGTGGATTGGTGGCAACCGACAGAGGCACTCTTGTTGAGCAAGTGTTGGCACAGCTCGACCTTTCCCTCTTAAATAATGGTGCCCCCACACATTTAAGTGTGGTGCATGGCACATACTCAGCCATCGACCTTTCGGTCTGCAGTCCTAGCCTTCTACCATCTGTCCAATGGAGTGTGCCCAACGACTTGTGTGGTAGTGACCACTTTCCGATCTTTCTGTCACTGCCACAGTGTCACTCTTCTGGGCACCTCCCCAGATGGGCTTAGAATAAGGCTGACTGGAACTCATTCGCCTCCATTGCCATTATTTAGCCTCTTTCTCATGACGCCATTGATGTGGTGGTTCACACGATCACCGCTGGCATCGTTTCTGCAGTGGAATCTGCAATTCCCCTCAGTGTAGGACTGTGCCTTGGTGGTCACTGGAGATCGCTGAGGTGATTAGAGATAGCAGGCAGGCCCTCCAACTTCATCAGTGGCACCCATCCCTGGAACACCTCATTAGCTTTAAGCGGCTCCATGCCCGAGCCCGATGCCTTATTCGCCGACGGAAGCGGGAGTGTTGGGAATGTTATGTCTCCACCATTGGCATCCATACCTCTCCACTGCAGGTTTGGAGCAAGATTAGGCGACTCTATGGGTATCAGACACTCGTCAGTGTACCTGGGCTTTACCTGAATGGAGCAGTCTCTACTGAATTGGACATGATTGTAGAACTCTTAGCAGAGCGTTATGCTCTGAGTTCCACTTGTATGAATTACCCACTGGCCTTCCGCTCCCTTATAGAGTGGTTGGAACTTCGGAGCCTTTCATTCCATACGCTACTCCCCGAATCGTACAATGCTCTATTCAGTGAGTGGGAATTCCAGCCTTAGATTGGGGTTTTTAGTGTGTCTCTTGGTGGTTGGCTTTTCCTTTTTTTTTTTTGTTTCCATGGTCGGCCAACCACTGTAACACTCTTTGTGTTTTTAATTCCTCTTTTCTGGTCTTTGTCTGCCTTTCTCGTCCTGTGTCATCCCTTGTCATCTCCGTTGCTTGTTTTTGTTCCTTGTGGGTGTTTCATGATCATGGGAAAGGGGACCGATGGCCTTTGTAGTCTGGTCCATTCAATGCCCACAAACCAACCAACCAACCAACCAACCAGTGGTGTAGAACCTAATACAGATCATCTGTTTATAGCATATTCTGGGTGATGTACTGATTGCAACAATTGTTCTACCAAGTTTACATTGAGATAAGAAACTAATATATGTGATATATGCATCGAATATATATATTTTCAGAATATAGAAAAAAATTTTAGCTAGCATTTCATGGTGTGCCACTTCACTAAAACAGGGCCACGATTTGGTCTTGTTAATCCACACATTCCTTTCCCAGCTGATAATGCAGAGCACAGTTTGGTTTTAGAATTACCTCTGTTGGCACCTGACCCCACTCTGTTTCTCTTTATTAAGAATCTCCTCTGCTTAGTCCTTTAAAATCAAGAAATTAACACTATTATTTACTTTCCACCTGCAGCTCAGGCCTTTCATTTGGTGACCAAGCTTAGAATTTCCTCTATTTAGCTGCTTCCTAGAAATATCAGCCCCTTAGGTAGCTCAGTTCCTAGTAAGTCATTTGCTTTATTGGTAGGTGTTTTGAATATACAGGAGAATACCTGGTATCTAAAAACTCCATTTAACAAGATTCACACATGTATTGTGAGTAACCCACTTCGTTGACTGCAGGAAGACTGCTGTTTCAAGAATCTCCATCTACCAGAATGTTAAAATTTAAACAGTAGCCACAACTCATACCACACATTCTAAATATTTTATTTCAGTCCTTTAATGTTTTGAATTGTTGCATCTGAGCCATCCTTTGAATTTCACAAACAAATTGTCTAATGCACTATCTTTGTAAGTGAATCCTACATATTCTCACTTGACAGTAAAAAAAAAAAAAAAAAAAAAAAAAAAAAAAGGGTGGGGGGGGGGGAAGCAAAGTGATGATGTGTGCTGCCTTCTGTAATTTAAGTCAACTTCGTGTTGCTTTATGACCTTGTTGTTGTATTCATTTGCAGCCATTTGTTCCATCAATTTTATTGAATGAATACTACATATATTCCAAAAATATCAAAATCTCAGAAGAGGTCTGATTGACATCTATTAGCTAATGTTGGTGAAATGCTAGTGAATTCAAGGGAGAATACTTTCTCTGCATCCATTCACTAATTTTTTTAGGCTTGTTCTAGTCCTAGTGGATAATCACTTCTTCTTTAAGATATTTGTCTCTTGAATTCTGAACCTACACAGAAATAACACTGTGTGTGTGTCTCATATATATTGAGTTTGAAAATACTTTTTAAAACACACTTTACAAAATTATTGTTTTCTCCTTCTTTTCAAAAATATCACTCGGAAGCTGTTTCGCAGCTGTAGAATGAAATTCCAAACAAGTGCATCACTACACATAAACAACACACAATGTAAACAAACACAGTAGAAAGCTGTGAGCTTCTTGTGTGTACCAATACAGATGCACACATATTTGGCCTTAAAAATGCTGTACATGGAGTTATGTCAAATGGAGTGAGAGCCTATTACAGTATAACAGTTGTAATTTTGAGAGCACTAAAGTGCCACCTAGGCTTAAGTTGCCACTGTATAGTCCATCATTTAATTGTGGAAGCATTTTCTCCGGAATGAGCTGTATATGTTACATGTACTTGCCAGGACCAAAACGTGTGTGTTTAGAAAGTGTTTTTCTGTATAAAATCTTCAGATGACGTAGTGGAGGACTGAATGGCTGCATATTTGAAGGGAGCAATAGGTGTTTGAAATATTTTTCATTGACAACTTTTTTGTTGTGAAACCATAAATTGCAGCATGTTTCATTTACTTTTTCCCAAGTACTCGTCCCCTTCATCACTCCATAATCATTAGTGCGCCCCCCCCCCCCCCCCCCCCCCCCGTCCAACCCACCTTTCACTTAAGGGTACATACGTGGTATGCATTAAAAAAAAGGAATCTTTTTTGTGGAATTGGAATCTTTGGGATCTTGTTCATATACTCCCCAAAGGATTTATCTGGAAAACTGGTTTTTGGACATTTATTTTATTGTGTTCACCTGTCATACTCAGATTTGCTGTAAAATTAAGATTTGACATTTACGATTCCTTCTAACTTTTTTTTTTTTTTTTTTTGTGGTAATTGTGGTTAACCTGTAACAGTGCCCTTGCAATGCTCAGCTGTTTTACACGTGTTTTGTCTTTAGAAGTTTGTTTCAGTGGTTGCTCAGATCATTGTGTTTGTGTTGTTATGTTGTGGTGAATGTCGTTTTACTTAGATCTCTCTGAAGATGGCTAAACCAAAAGGAATATTTAAAAGAGAAAGTTTAAAGGCAATCAGCACAGAATGTACACTCTACATACATGTATATCATGCAAGAATGTCACAGCAGCACTAAATAAAAGGGTCCACTCAATACTGCTCATGGAACTTCATAAAAAAGGTCTCCTTTTTTAACAAATATAGAATGCTTGCAGTAACTAATGAAGAAGGGAACTATATTAATATGGACATGAGTATTTTACCTGACATTGTTTTTAGTTTTGTGAAGTGCAAGAAGTGTGGCATATCTGAATGTGTGAATATTGAAGAAAGTGACAGAGGTAGAAAAGGTCTCACAATTCCACTACAAATTGTCATAAGACAGACCCAATGGGGCCTTATGATGTAGATAAAAGACTTATGTATGCTCTACTTTGAGTTGGGAGAAGTATGGGTGCTGGAATTTATTTATTTATTTATTTTTTCACCTTAATGAATATGCATGCTCCAACAAAGAACTTTCAGATTCTGCAAGTATTATTGGAGAAAGCTGTAGTGGAAGTTAGTGAGGAGAGTATGAGGAATGCTTTAAGGGAAGCCATTGTAAAAGATGAAGGTTGCACAGACCTTGCGATTGCTTTGGATGGAGCTGGTAAAAGAGGGGCTATCTCTCACTAAACGATCTTGTTACAGCAAGAAACGTAGACACAGGTAAAGTCATTGATGGAGAAATTATGACCAAATAATGTCAAACTTGCACAAGATTAACAGCAGGCAGAAAGGAAGAACACAAACTGAAATGTGCTTCTAACTCTGAGGATAACAGTGGTGGGATGGAAGTATTAGGTGTAAAAAGTATTTGAAATATTAGAAGAGGCAAGAGGTGTTCTACATCTACATGATTACTCTGCAATTCACATTTAAGTGCTTGGCAGAGGGTTCATTGAACCACAATCATACTATCTCTACCATTCCACTCCCGAACAGCGCGCGGGAAAAACGAACATCTAAACCTTTCTGTTCGAGCTCTGATTTCTCTTATTTTATTTTGATGATGATTCCTACCTATGTAGGTTGGGCTCAACAAAATATTTTCGCATTCGGAAGAGAAAGTTGGTGACTGAAATTTCGTAAATAGATCTCTCCGTGATGAAAAACATATTTGCTTTAATGACTTCCGTCCTAACTCGCGTATCATATCTGCCACACTCTCTCCCCTATTACGTGATAATACAAAATGAGCTGCCCTTTTTTGCACCCTTTCGATGTCCTCCTCGGAGATGGGGGACACCAAGGCCTACATGAGTGTGGTGAATTCCAACTCGTATGGCAATGTGGAAATTACCAAAATGGAATGTGTCAGCGATGTACAAAAAAGGAGGACCAGACGTAGGATATTAACAGTTGACCTTAAAGGCAAAAGATTAGACTTTTGTAAACTGGTGACAGGGCAAGGTCATTTGACTAAGAACAAAGTAGAAAATCTCCAGAGATATTATGGACAGGCAATTGGAAGGAATAAGGACAATATAGAAGCTATGAAGGATGATGTGTGGTCAATATTTTTTTCATAAATCTACAGCTGAAAGCCCATATCATGGTCTCTGCCCAAAAACTGACACATCATGGTGCTGGCTTAATAGGGCAAAAGTGCCAAGAGAATCCTATTCGCATAAGCATATTTTTCCAGCAGCTGTACTTAGTATGATAAAGTCCATATTTAGAGATTTGGCAAGGCCTGAGCTACTGAAAGAGAGTTTTGCATGGGCAAACCGAAAATCCAAATGAGGATTTCAACAGCTCATTTGGAGATGTCTATCAAAAACTATTTGCAGGTACGCAGACCTTAAAAATAGAAGTCCATGGTACTGTTCTCACATACAGCTGTGGAAATATTGCCGAGTATTGGGTACTACTAAAATGAGGAATTATTCCTGGGAAGAATTTAGTCTCAGGTCTTCACCATTGGGACGACTGTAGAGTGCAAGTTGCTGAAAGATCTGTGACAGAAATGACAAAAAAAGCAAGGTAGTAAGCTAGATGTTGCAAAAGAAAGCTGGAGGAAAAGCAAGAGGCAGAAGACAACAAAACAGTTGCATCAGGCTGTTTTAAATCATCTGTAAGTGTTCAAACTTGGCTCATTTTCTTTAAAAGTGATTTCACAAAAAGCGATTTCCCAGATGTAACATTTACTAGAAAAGTCCCTTTTCCTGAAGAAATATTAAAGATAATTCAATGAAATTTAGGGTATAGCTAGGTAACTACAATCTTCACGTATGGAACCTCAAATAATGTAAAATTTTGAATTATTTTCTTCTAAATAAAATTATAAATGGAAAAAAGTCGCAAAATTTTGGATTCCTTAGTTTTCTAAAAATTTTAGGAAGGAACTTAAAAATAATTGTTCAGGTTCATTATAATGCAGTGTAGGTACTTAATATCTGGTAGAAATTTCATTGCTGTAGGTTCAATAACCTTCTCACAAATGGAACAGATGTTTGGTGTGGAACTAACATGGAATATACAGGGTGGTCCATTGATAGTGACAGGGCCAGATATCTCACGAAATAAGCATCAAACGAAAAAACTAAAAAGAACGAAACTCGTCCAGCTTGAAGGGGGGGAAACCAGAGGGCGCTATGGTTGGCCCGCTAGATGGCGCTGCCATAGGTTAAACAGATATCAACTGCGTTTTTTAAAATAGGAACCCCCCTTTTTATTACATACTCGTGTAGTACATAAAGAAATATAAATGTTTTAGTTGGACCACTTTTTTTGCTTTGTGGTAGATGGCGCTGTAATAGTCACAAATGTGTAAGTACATGGTATCACGTAACATTCCACCAGTGTGGACAGTATTTGCTTCATGATACATTACCCCTGTTAAAATGGACCATTAACCAATTGCAGAAATGGTCGATATTGTGTTGATGTATGGCTATTGTGATCAAAATGCCCAACGGGCGTGTTCTGCTCGGTATCCTGGACGACATCATCCAAAGTGTCCGGACTGTTCGCTGGATAGTTACGTTATTTAAGGAAACAGGAAGTGTTCAGCCACATGTGAAACGTCAACCACGACCTGCAACAAATGATGATGCACAAGTAGGATGTTTTAGCTGCTGTCGCGGCTAATCCGCCCATCAGTAGCAGACAAATTGTACGAGAATTGGGAATCTCAAAAACGTCGGTGTTGAGAATACTACATCAACATCGATTGCACCCGTACCATATTTCTGTGCACCAGGAATTGCATGGCGACGACTTTGAATGTCATGCACAGTTCTGCCAGTGGGCACAAGAGAAATTACGACGCATTCTATTTAGCGACGAAGCGTCATTCACAAACAGCGGTAATCTAGTACCTTCCGCCGCAGAATTCGAAAACGCGGCAGAACAAATGGACGTGGTCAGCCCATAGAGGACTCCGCCTCCGTGCCGGCTATTCCGCGCAGCGGCTCTCGCGCAGCAAGGGCGCCACCGCTAAGCCACATGCAGACAGTGGCCAATAGCCGCTCCCTCTGGTTTGATATATAGGGACCCGCTCTGCCCTAGTCCAGCCAGTCTGGTACTCGCTCTGGATTTCGTTTCTGTCTCGGCAGTACTGTGTTCTGGTCGTTGCTCGTTGTTGACATTTGCCTGGCTTTGGTTCCAAGTGGATTTATGTTTGGTGTTTGGTGTTGTGGTTTCCACAAGCCTCCATTGTTTATCTCTTCCTTGTTGTGTCGCTCATAGTCGGTTGTTGTCAGTTGTCGTTGGTCTGTCGTCCGACTCGTCCTGTGTTTACCCGCTGGTGCATGCTTCCCCGCCGGCGGCTTCCCCGCCTGGCGGCTCCAATCCACAGCCCAAGGCATCCCCGCTGTTGGTTGTGGTTACTACAGGTAATGTAAACTGGCATAATATGCACTATTGGGCAATGGAAAATCTACGATGGCTGCAACAAGTGGAACATCAGCGACCTTGGTGGGTTAATGTATGGTGTGGCTTTATGGGAGGAGGGATAATTGGCCCCCATTTTATCGATGGCGATCTAAATGGTGCAATGTATGTTGATTTCCTACATAATGTTCTACTGATGCACTACAAGATGTTTCACTGCATGACAGAATGGCGATGTACTTCCAGCATGATGGGTGACCAGCACATAGCTCGCGTGCGGTTGAAGCAGTATTGAATAGCATATTTCGTGACAGCACATTCACTGGATCTGATGTCCCCAGATTTCTTTCTGTGGGGAAAGTTGAAGGATATTTGCTATCGTGATCCACCGACAACGCCTGACAACATGTGTCAGCGCATTGTCATTGCATGTGCGAACATTACGGAAGGCGAACTACTCGCTGTTGAGAGGAATATCGTTGCACGTATTGCCAAATGCATTGAGGTTGACGGACATCCTTTCAAGCATTTATTGCTTTATTGTGGTATTTACAGGTAACCACGCTGTTATAGTATGGGTTCTCAGAAATGATAAGTTCACAAAGGTACATGTATCACATTGGAACAACCGAAATAAAATGTTCAAAACATACCTACGTTCTGTATTTTAATTTATAAAACCTACCTGTTACCAACTGTTCGTCTAAAATTGAGCCGTATGTTTGTGACTATTACAGCGCCATCTGTCACAAAACGAAAAAAGTGGTCCTACTAAAACATTCATATTTATCTACGTACTACACGAATATGTAATAAAAGTGGGGGTTCCTATTTTTAAAAAAATGCAGTTGATATCAGTTTTACCTATGGCAGCGCCATCTGGTTTCCCCCTTCAAGCTAGACAAGTTTCGTTCTTTGTAGTTTTTTCATTTGGTGCTTATTTCGCGAGATATTTGGCCCGGTCACAATCAATGGACCACCCTGTATAAGGAAATATGCTCCACATGTTGGTGCCCTTAATGTTTGTTTTACCTTTAAATTACTTATTGTGTACATTTGTGCTAAATAAACCCGTTCTTGGTTAAAACTCATTTTAAACATATTTATAATATATGGGTGAAAACACTCTTCCTTCATAATTAATGTAACATGCACAAAGTAACAAATGAAGAGGTGCTTAGAAGAGTACAGGAAACCAGATCTCTGTGGAGGCATGCCCAAACAAGAAGAGACAAACTTGGAGGGCACATCCTATGACACAACATCATTGGAACAATAGCAGAAGGACCTATTGAGGGAAGGAATCAGTGGGGGCGACCAAGGATATCATACATGCAACAGATCGTGAATGACATTGGATGTAACACATACGTGGAAATGAAGAGGAAGGGGGGGGGGGGGGGAAAAAAAAAAGAGGAGTGGCACTCTTGTTACTGTTCGCAGAAACTAAATATCATATCTGTGCTGTGCCTGTGGATGCAATTGTGAGGTGGTGTTACACTAGTCATGGCCTGCATCTGAATAGAAGGGGATGGATAGATTAGTTGATCTTCTTGCAGAAAATGTAAGGGGGCCACATGTGCACAAGACAAAATACCTGTGATTACTGGAGTCAGAGGGACACACATTTTAGGTTAGAGTCAGGTTACAGACAGAGAGTATTGAAAGAGATTAAAACAGAACAGTCCCATGATGTCTGTAGCAGTATCCAAAGACATAAAAATTGTGTGTTCCATCAGAACATTAGAGGACTAAAAAATAAGATAGATGCGCTTCTTGTACACCTATAAAATGGGGTAAATTCTGAAGGTATAGATGTTTTGTGCCTCTCTGAACACCATGTAACCGCAGGGATGGAGAAGTTAAATTTAAGGGATTACAGATTAGCATCTTATTCATGTAGAGTCAACATGGAAAAAGGAGGAGTTGCTACTTATATAAAACTGGACACAAAGTCAGTTATATTGAAACAAATAGTTTTTTTGTGAAACAAATAGTTTGTGTAGATCAGATCCTTGAAGCATGTGCTTGTGAGTTGCTACTGCAATATACTTCTATAGTAATTGTAACAATCTACAGGTCCCCTCAAGGTAACTTTGAGCTATTAATGAAAAATCTTGAGGCATTATTGAGCTATCTGTCAGACAAAAGGAAGCAGTTAGTGGTTTGTGGTGATTTTAATGTAGATTTATTAAAAGATACGGATAGGAAAAATGAGCTAGAATCTTCATTTGGTTGTTTCAATCTAGTATCTGTTGTAAATTTTCAACTCATGTGCAGCAGGATAGTAGGTCACTCATTGATAACATTTTCATAGACAGTGCTCAGGCAGAAACAATTAATGTGTACCCAGTTGTTAATGGGCTATCTGATCATGATGCACAGTTAATGGAAATAACACATATAGCACATTACAGGATTCAGGCAGGTTCACACAAGGCACGGAGGCTTATTAATGCAAACAGGATACAGAGCTTTAAGTGCAGCTTAGAAGAGGTAGAATGGGATGAAGTACACACAGAAAACGATGCTGATGCTAAATTTAGTTTATTCCACCATAAATTTGTCTCTATATTTGAGAGTTGCTTTCCTGAAATTTTATCCAAAAAAGCGATTATAAAGTAAAGTAAGCCATGGATTACTAAGGGAATTAAGATATCATGTAAGAGGAAGAGGTAAACATAAGGACAGGTCAGAATAAGTCAGGATCCTATGTTACTTGCTTACTACAAAAGATACTGTAACATTTTAAGGAAAGTCATTAAGAAGTTCAGAAGCTTATGTGTTCTGACAGAATTTAATAATGATGGTAATAAGATTAAAACTACATGGAAATTGTCAAATGGGAGATGGGGCAGTCTGACAGTGCACAGCATACCATAGCAATAAAGCGAAATGATGATGTTGTGAGTGATAATTCACAAGTTGCAAGTATCTTTAACAATCACTTTCTGAATTTAGCAGCAAAAATAGGGTTAAAGGGTTCAATTGAAGAAGCAAAACAAAAAAAAAGTTAAAAATGTCATTCCCCAGGACTTTAGGCCTTTAGAAATAGCACCAACATTCCCCACTGTAATTAAGGGAATTATAAATATACTGAAAAACAAGGTCTCTTTTGGTGTTGGAGTCTCTAACAGAATTTTTAAGTGTTGTTCTATTTTAGTAAGTGGAATCCTATGCGATATATGTAATGCTTCACTGCCACAAGGAATTTTTCCAGACAGATTGAAATACACAATTGTCAAACCTCTTCATAAGAAAGGGGACAAGAGTGACTTAAATAATTATGGACCAATCTCATTGCTGACTTCATTTTCTAAAATATTCGAAAAAGTTGTGTATTCAAGAGTAGTCTCACATTTTAAGTGAAAATAATTTACTCAGCATGTCACAGTTCAGATTGCGGAAGGGTTACTTGACTGAGAATGCTATCTACACATTTACCCATCAAATAGTACAAGCCCTAAATAACGAATTATTCACCAGTTGGTATTTTTTGTGTGATCTCTCCAAGGCATTTGACTGTGTGGATCATGTCACACTCTTAGAAAAACTCAGGTTTTATGGAAATGAAGGCTATACACACAGCTGGTTTGAATCATACTTAATGAACAGAAAGCAAATACATATATTCACTAATGAAATTCGTTACAAATAATCCATCTCAATTTGCGAAGAACAGTGATGTTCATATGTACAACACTAGAGGGAGAAATGACCTTTTGTATCCGTTATTGAAGCTGTTAGTTGCTCAAAAAGGAGTACATTATTCAGCAACAAAAATCTTTGATCATTTGCTCAACAACGTAGTGTCTGGCAGATAGCAGATCAAGTTTTAAGTCTAGCTTAAAATCATTTCTTTTGGACAACTCCTTCTATTCCATGGACGAGTTGCTGTTTCAGAACAGGTAAAAAAAAGTACCTCTAAATTTAGTTGTATGTGTAGAAGTCAAACTGACTTGTTCCACATCACATTGATAAAATAATCGGGAAGATGATCTACGGAACATGACCTAACTAAAACTGAAACTAAAAACAACAACGGTCTGCGTGCCAACACTTATTGATGGCCCAGCATTGAAATCTGCAGCAATTTTCAGAATGGTGGCTCTTCTGTCACGTTGAACGATTCTCTTCACTCGTTGCTGGTCCAATTCTTGCAAGATCTTTTTCCGGCCTCAGCAATTTTGGAGGTTTGATGTTTCACGAGATTCCTGAATTCACGGTACACTCGTGAAATGGTTGTATGGGAAAATCCCCACTTCATCACTACCTCAGAGATGCTGTGTCCCATCGCTCATGCACTAACTATAACACCATTTTCAGACTCACTCAGATCTTGATAACCTGCCATTGTAGCAGCCGTAACTAACAAAACAACTGCGCCAGACGCTTGTTGACTTATATAGACGTTGCCGACTACAGCGCCATGTTCTGTCTGTTTACACGTCTCCGTATTTGAATATTCATGCCTATACTAGTTTCTTTGGCATTTCAGTGAATTCACAAATTAAAAAATTTTTGGATGTACCCATTTTGAAAATCAGTGAGGTGAGACACATGTCCCATGTACCTAACTTGATTAATGTTTTTACTGGAACCTAGGCTTTTCAAAGTTAATTTTTTTTTATTTGTGTAGTGGCTTTATCAGGACTGTAAATATGAAAAAATTGTAACAAGCCATTATCAAACCACAAGTATTATTCTCATGACAGTGAAGAAAAAAAAAATGAAATATCACATACAGATTGGCAACATAAAATTTGAAGATTACTTTGGTATATGCTCATACAAAAACAGGCTGTTTGAAAATGATCTTCACTACATTGATCACTTATATTTCAGAAATGGAGGTTAGATATTAATGTTCACACACATCTGAAGTTTTATTACCTATGTGTGTGCCATCTGTAACATGCAGGCCATGATACTCAGATTCCCTCTTTGTCCAGCCTAGCATGTTAATGAGGATTAACATGTTCAACTGGTGCTCTGGTGCGAGCTTGCTGTTCCTGCAGGCCCACACCATGGTCTGGTAAGCAATATTCTTCACAATCATCAAAGAAAAAAATCTAATGGTGGTGGTTCTGGATGCCTTGGAGGTCAGGAAATTGGTCTTCCTCTGCCAATCCAGCAACCTGGAAAAGAGTGGTCCAAAGCCTTGCTAATGATCAGTGCCCAATGAGGAGGGCACCATCCTGCTGCTGCGTTACATCGTGTTGCAATTCTGTATAAATATAAACTGTTCCAACATGTCCAGGAAACAGTTGAGGTTATTGATGGCCCCGTGAAGAAAAGTGGTCCCTCTACACGATCATGAAGCAGAAAACATTCACATAGTCATGAAGCAGAACATACTATATACTTATCCTTGGACTGCTGTGCACAGTTTCCATGCTAAAGTGGATATTCTCAGAGCCCCAGATCCCCAAATGGTGACGTTTTAGCCTCCTGGACATGCGAAAGCTAGCTACATCCGTGAACATCAACTTTTTCAAATAGCCTGGGTCATCACTGATGCAACTCGGAATCTCTATTGCAAATGCTTTGTGCTTAGGCCTGTCATCAAGTTGAAGTGCATGCAGCAAACATATGTTGTAGGTATGAAGCTTCAGTATCCTATGTAGCATCCTTTGCATTGTGGTTGGTGGAAGCTACCACTGTCTGATGGCCAGACATGATGGCGGTGTGCCTCTATACGATGTCTGGAAGTTCCACGCTGTCTGGGTGTCAGATTTGGTCTGTTTAAACCATTCCACACACTTTTCATCTACTGGGGTGGCAATTTTCATCAGTAACTAAACTGCAAAAAAGGAATCTAACTTTAGCTGTGTGTGAACTTTGTAATAAACTGCATGTTTCTACCTATCCATATTAATGAAATATCTGTGATCCAAGCTGTAAAGATAAACATGGAACACCCTTTATATTCCACTAACTACAAATGGTGTCCACTCAACAGAACAAAACTGTTTGCATGGAAAATGGCTAAATCCCACATCAAACATTCTCGACGTGTCACAGTTTGTGGCAACGCTTGTGCCCCATTAATGCCTGTAGTACTATACACAGTATTGCAAATAATTATCAATAAATCATTATACATGGAAGTATAGGCAATCGTAATCGTGAAATACGTAACGATTTGCCAGCAACATTGGAAATGGTCCGAAGGACATGTTAGCATTGCTGTGTAAGTAGCTCATGGTCAAAGTGCCTTGTCATGACTTGTTGAACCAGAGTTTGGTTCCACCATCTGGACAATAATTTATTTATTTTTTTTTTTTTTTTTAAGTTTACTCCATGTTAGGTGCTAATGGAATTTCTTTGGTAGTGTCTCTTGTCTTAATGTGTCCAACACTGGTGCATATTATTTGTAGTCTTGAAAACATGTATTGTAGTATGACGTAGAAAACCTGTAAAAAAGAACACCCAAAATTTTAAACAAAATTCATCCAAGTTATTTTAAGGTCATTCTTTTTGTAGGAGTAAGAGAATAGTAGTATGTTGAGCAGTAAGTGATCCTAGATCGGTCAGACATTTACCAAAATTTTATCTTTTACGAAGCTAATATTTTAAATGTATGAGGGAGGACTAATAGAATAATTGTTCAGTTCATTGGCATGAATGAAATGGGTAATGATACACACATTTTATGAAATTACACACTCAAATGTATGTGCCAATCTCAGTGGCAGTCCTTTTGGCCTTCTTTTCGGGAACACTAAAGATTCACTATCATTTTCAATTTCAAAAACAATCAGATTCACATTAAATTGCCAAAGAGAAAGTTTTGTCTGCATGCATAAAACTATTCACAGAAATAGCGCATACAATGGGCAAGCAGACGAAGGAGAAGAAAGTCATTAAGATGAAATTGAGCAAGAGAGAATAAATTTAACGATTAGCTCATAAACTTTGGTCTAGAGGTAAATTTACAAACATTTCAAAACAATAAGTTCAACTACTGAATATAATGGGTCCAAATAAGACATTTAAATTCTGTCAGACAATATTTATTAAATTCTGGTTGGATGTGTGTAATGATCTGAAAGAGAAAAGCAGGTTCAAAATTGCATGACCTACCACCTTCCAACTGACAGGAAAAGTGTATAATATGGTTTTCCAAAGTAAAATATGGTTGGTTTCCTTGTAATTTGCAAGGAAAATAGAACTCAATACTGTTGATGGTCTGCATGTATGGTACTACAGAGGCCATATGACAAAATGTACTACTCTTTGCTTTATGGCTGTTAGAATTTAATTTCAGAACATGGCTGTTGATATTCAGATTTGGTAGTTTTTACTCTGCCTAAAAGATTATTACTGAAAAAATGATTTTGAATATAAAGGAAAGTTACCTATTAATGGAGAATTCACTAATGTGAGAAAGCTAGATTCTGATTGCAGAAAGTGCTCAGCTCTGTTGGGAGGTATAAGAACTCAGTTCTCACAGTAAAAGAAATGTATTCACAGTTGCGAATATAAACAACCATCAGCTGTATAATGGATTGACAAATTAGTGCTGGACCAGGACCTGAACCTGGATTTCCCGCGTATCCCAAGTTGTCGTCTTACCTTTAGACTACCAGAGCACAACTCGTGGCCACACCCAAAGTTCATACATCGTCAACCTTGTTTCTACAACCCCTATACTCATACATCGATTATGTATATTCCATACAGAGGAAACACCTTTACTTGAAATTCGCTTGCCTGGTGTTGGCAGATAAATATGATATTGCAGTCCCTGTGTTCTGAATTACAATGCAATGTTCTTTCAGATGTGCATGCATGTCCAAAGGAACATTTCATCATAATTTGGAATAACACAGTTACTGCAGTATTATATAATTCTCACAGTGCCAGAGATGTATAGCAATGACAATAAGACCCCATTTTAAAAGTGCTGAATTTGAAGTTTTTTTGTGTGTATCTCCTCGTAGGGCATTAATGTCTGAAGTTGAGCAGCTGTTGCAACAGTATTCATATGATTATACTAGTTGTGCCTTGTGATGTTATCACGTGGTTTAACAAATATTTATAAACAAATGCCCAGGTAAGTATTTATTCCAACCTTTCATTATTCCATCTCCTCCCCCCACCCCTCCCAATCTGTCTGTTTCCTCTACTTTCCCACCCACACTCTTAACTCCCCCTCCCCCAATCTCTGTTCATCTCCTCCTTTCCCTTCTCTGTCCTCCTCCTCTCACCTTCTCTCTCCTATGAGCCTTTTACCAGTGGCTTTGCCTGCTTAAAATATATTTCACACACATTTCATCTGTATCTCTAGTGAATTTCATTCTTCAGTTTGATTTTCATGCAGCTCAATGTTTATGATGTCTTATCTTGTGAAATTTGTGTCGTACAATGATATAATTACGCAGGTACATCAAGTGGTATATGTGGATACTGCCTGCAAACTGTTGCGATTAGAGTTAGTAGCAAAGAAGTAATAAATTAAAACAGCAAGCACAATGCAGTAGTTTTTCCTGCATCTTGGTGTTTATGATGCCATCTCTCCTGAACTGTGTGTCATACAGTGGTATAATTTGCTTGTAATTCAGTGTTACATGTGCGTATTGGTAAAGAAGCTATAAATTAAAATCTCGTGCCTGATGCAGCAGCTTTACTGCACAATCAGCAAAAATATAGTAAGCTATAAATGTTTTTCCTTTCTGTCATTTTGTGGTGTTTGCACTGAGAGAAACTTTTGTGGGGTTGGATATTTGATCAGTTCAGTGTCAGCGTGTACAAAAATCAATTGCCATATGATTAGGCTTGTGTGAACCAGTGAGTAGTCCTGCTGCAACTTTATCACTTCATTGGGATAGCCCCGAGAACACTGTGTAGTAGGAGAGTCCAGGACACACTCTCTCGTGGCCTGTGGATGCTGAGACATCCTGGCAGTAAATAACTGTTTGTCGTATTCTCGTCAGTGGCACAGTGTTTTACCATGTTTGTCACACTGCATCTGTATTAGTGTTATGCTTGCAGCATATCAACAAACAACACAATCTAAAAAAAATATGGCATCGAGGGGACATGAACTATAATTAATTGTGTAAATAAATTTCCTCAAATATTGCTATGTGGCTACCATGTAACTGTACAGGGTTGCTCTTATTTGGATGTTCAGTATAGAAACATCATGGCATTTCAAATAAATTCAAGTTAGTATTACAGAATATATATAAAACAATATGATGTAAATATATGCAGTTATGGACAATCAAAAAGGCCTATAAGATATATTGTTCCAAAGAGACTGAAACAAATATAGCACTAAAAGTGTGTTACATGTGGTGCTGCCACTGTTGCCAGTGCTTGTTTCATTCCCACTGGTGCGAATTGTACCTAACTGAAGGTACCTTAGCTTATCAAGATATGTGAACAACTTTGTTTTGTTGACTGTACATACCAGCAGATTTTGTAAGGAATATAGTAATGTTTCAAAACAATGATTATAACATATAAGGAAAAACAATTAGTAACTTCAGCTTTTTCTCAAAGTTCCAAAAGCATCTCGTCAGATGGCAGTGCCAGACAAATATGGGAGACAGATGTTACAACACTCACAACTGCATATTACTGTACTGGGATGTGTTTCGCATCAAACACAAAAGGGCATCTCAAATGATGTTTTATGACATAATTTGACTTCTCGTAGGTGTGGAAGAATGGACAGTCACTGATGTGATGCACCAATTCACCTTTAGGTTTCCGGGCTGAGTCAGTAAAAACAGCACCCTTCTAGGGTGACTCTGTTGTCTGTCTGTCTGTCTATTACAACCTGTATTTCTCAGGAAAGGATAGAAGTTGAAATTTGTCACACATTAAGATCTGTAGTCCCTCGACGGTGTGAAAAATTTAAGCTTATAAGTCAATGCAGTCAAAAGATTTAGCCATATATGTCACATATTTTGATACTTGCAAACTCGGTCAAAACCAATAAATGATCTCTAACAGATTTTTAATAATTTTATGAGTAAAGGTATGAGAGTTACCTTTACTCCTCAAATTATTAAAAATATGGTAGACATCGATAAAATTCCTTATAGACAGATAAGGAGATAACATATACACACGTCATATGTGGAAATGTCTCTAGCACTTACAAAACCAGCACCACCCAAAGCAACTGAATGGAACTTAAATAATTTGACAATACAAAGTGTTGATTGACACCAAAGTGTTGATTGACACCAAAGTGTTGATTGACACCAAAGTGTTGATTGACACCAAAGTGTTGATTGACACCAAAGTGTTGATTGACACCAAAGTGTTGATTGACACCAAAGTGTTGATTGACACCAAAGTGTTGATTGACACCAAAGTGTTGATTGACACCAAAGTGTTGATTGACACCAAAGTGTTGATTGACACCAAAGTGTTGATTGACACCAAAGTGTTGATTGACACCAAAGTGTTGATTGACACCAAAGTGTTGATTGACACCAAAGTGTTGATTGACACCAAAGTGTTGATTGACACCAAAGTGTTGATTGACACCAAAGTGTTGATTGACACCAAAGTGTTGAACTGTAAACTGGGCTATCAATTTCATGATAGGCGTGCAAATGGTAATAAAATTTGCAAACCGATTATGTAACTTGACACAAAGGGCTATGTGGGAAATGATTATTTAGTGCCATAGCAGCAGTTTTTGTGCAGTAAAACAAAGCACACAGTGACAAACTTGTCAATGGTTGCATATATATAATTTAAATTATTAAAGTTAATACAGCTACTGAGGATATCATAGTCACACATACTAACAATTACTTCAGTTAAAACTTTTTTTTTTTGTGGATCAATATTAAAACCTGAGATTGTATGTCTCCTTTTTGTACGTTTCTGCAGCATAGTGGAGACTCCCTTTTCCCCCCTTAAACTGTCCTTTTTATCTATCTTTACTTATAGTTGTAAAATTATTTCTTTGTAATAATGCAGTTTCAATGTGGATTTAAATTCTCTGTAGTAGAGAGCTTGCCTGCTTGAAGTGGAGTTTTTCTTTCAGTTTAGAATTACAATACTACAGATATCCATAATACAGAATTTGCAGATTTCTTAGCTACAATTAATCACGCTGATGATCTAATTTTATTTTCAGGTGTGATACAATTCCAAAAATTCAGGCAAAGCTTGACTACCTAAAATCTCTTCTGAATGACTACAATACATTTAAAAGCATCTATAGATATGCATATGATTTTGCTCGGGTGAGTATTTTGTATAATTGCCTTTTTAATTCACAGAAATTGTCATCTACTACTGTAGTTCAGGAGCGCAGTATCTTCTAAACTTACTGTGTATGTGCGCAAGTGGATGGTGAAGTCTATGCCACATGAACTAAATGCAAACTAGCTGCACAAATGGCGCACTTACATTTTCTGTATATCTGTAAGCGGTTTGAAAGACTACAGTCAAAGAACCTCTTCTGGTTAGAGTACACTTAAGTAAGCCCAAGTTGATTCACTAAATTACTGTCCAAAAGTTAAGTGTAATCAGTAAAGCAGAAATAGAAAAGATGAGCTGATACTGTGAGAGTAAAAAGTAGCCTACAAATGAGAACTGAGTGGTCTTTCTAGGAAACGCGAACTCACTGCTCAGTAAAGGCGTGTAATTTGAAGATGATGAAAAGAAACGCATTAGACATACAATGTTGTTTCACTTTATTAACCAAGAGCTTCTCAGCAGAGTTCAATATGAGACGCCACAAGATCTCAATTTGGATCCAGTCTTTCCACACTAAAGCAGGTTGAATAGACAACATTCTCAGCATTTAATGTCCTGCAATGTGCTACCTTGAGACTGGAGAGAGTTTTAGGGCATTTGAAATGTTGGTTATAGGCTATTATGAGGTCAACTAAGGGCAAACAACTCATCCAGTTGTGCATTCTTGACAGCATGAAAAAATTCCATTACATCTGCAGAGCTTACCGCTGTCTCTGGAATTGCAGTTGTCCAACAAACTAGGTATTAGAGACACAAAGAAGTTAATCTTCATGCCCAACATTTGGTAGTCTCTCTCCTGCTTGCAGTTCATTTATCACTAAGTCAGCAGCACTGAAATTGGACCAGTACTGTGTGTAGGAATATTATGTTGTAATTTTCAGGTTATGTATGCCTATATTCAACTGAATGAATAAATTTTGTTATGCCCTATGTGTTAGGCCTTTGTTTTTGGAATGGCATTGCAAGTGGCAAGGTTAATTAGATGTGTTCTTAACAAATAAAGTCCACTCCATTTGGCAGAAAATTTTTTGTTACACGTCTGTATATCTACATCTACATTTACATCTTTACCCTGTAAACCACTGTGAACTACATGGCAGACGGTATGATCTATTGTACCAGTTATTAGGGTTTCTTTCCATTGCATTCACATCTGGAGTGCAGGAAGAACGATTTTTTGAAAGCCCCCTCTGCATCTGTTCAGTACCTCCTGTTAGTCCTGTTTGGTATGGGTCCCACACACGTGACCAATATTCTAGAATGAGTCACATGAATGATTTATAAGCCATCTCCTTGGTAGACTGTGTGCACCTTTCCAGTATTCTATCAATTAACTGGAGTCTACCACCTGCTTCACCCACAACTGAGCCTATGTGATAGTTCCATTTCATATCCCTACAAATTGTTACACTCAGGTACTGTATTTACTCGATTATGAGATGAATTTTTTTCCCCAGATTCACCATTTGAAAACTATGGGATCATCTTGTATTCACGTATTAAACTATTGCTGCTGAGGCCAATGTTTCTACATTTTAGAATGTTTACATCATATAGGTGTCATCTTAAATTTACTTGAGAAGCTTGGACTATTGAGGCCACGTGCAGATATATTTTGATGCATTCAGCAGGATAGGTAGTACAAACTGTGCTTGTACTCAAACAGGTTTGAAATTTCTTGATACGCCAAAGCACTTGATACTATATCAACCTTGCTCGAACAGTCACTTGAAATTTGACTTGAATGACATTAATGCAAGAGATGTGCGAGAAACCATGAAGTAGTCATCACAACAATCTATTGCTCTGCTTAAAATTTGACAGAATTTAATGTTATTATCTTACAGACTTTTGTTGTATTTGAACAGCTTTGCAATAAAAATTCTCGTGCATGTATGGCTACAGTGTACAAGCATTAATGGTGCTTGTTACATATCGCTAACATTGAAAAGCAAACATATTGCCCTTCAAAAAATATTATTTGATTCTGAATGCAAGTGATTATTTTATTTGATTATGAGATATTGTAATGATTTATGAAGTGGGTTGCAAATGAGAAACTCAGTTGCTTTTCACATATTAGAATGCTAGGTAAAAACATTATCACCTTTTAATCAGCTTTAGAACAAGGTAGTGACATTCAGGTAAGACAAGAAAGAAAATTGATTGTGAATGAAATGTCTAAAAAACAAAATAAGTCATATTAAAATACGTATAATTGTTATCGCAAGAATAATTGTACAGATAGTAGCAACAGATGCCACTAGATCACAGAACAAGCGAAAGTATGAGAATTTTACAGAATCATGATCGCGATCTTGTATTTTTGTGTAAGTTGGTGGTGTTACCTATGACCTACACCCTAGAAGATACTGCAGTCCATGTTTCACAGTTGCTCAGAACAGTATTATGGAAAAGTTGGAGTGCGAACAGTGGTACCAGCTTGGCTGAGAACTAGGATGGGAGCAGGGAGGGCAGTAGTGAACAGGCAGCAAATTCCACTGTGCTGCCAACCATGGGAACCTATACCGCTGCAGTTTGCGTGAAGCCATTTTAACTGACATTATAATTGAACAAATAAATAACAATGGTGTACATTTCTACAGGAGACAGTGAAAGTCTAGATAGGAGCCAGTGGCACACTTGTGTGTTTCCTGCAACAATGTTGTCATCACTTATTGTGAGGTGTAACAGGAACAAAATGGGGAGATGGATGTCAGCTGCTAGTTCTGCACATCCAATTAGAGAGTGGTGGGCAGATGATATATTTGGGAGCAAGAAACAGTGTAACAGTCTCATGTCAGTATAGAAGCGAAAACAGTTATGTATTCGGCAGAAAGCAGCTGCCTTCTCACATTCCACCTTGACCACTACCTCAGATAATGCACGTATTCAGAAGAAATAGTGTACTATTTGACAGTGAAGATATAAATTTCGTTACTGTGGGTGGTGATTAAAAATACCGCTACCACAGACGACAGGCTTAGTAAGCAAAGTAGGTAGTGAAGATAAAAATTAATGTAAACCATTTCTTTTCTTTTATTTCTTCTTGTATTATCAAATTTGGACAATCAATAAATAGACTAAAAAATAGATATAATACTAATGTTTTAGGCAGATATTTGATGTCAGTAAAACAGTTTGTACCTTTGCTTAGTCATAATATGTTAAAAATAAATTTGTCTCAAGAAGACTCTTTAAAAAAAAGTCATCTTATATTGAGGGTCATCTTATACTCAGATAAATTCGATATTTGTCAGAGTTTGCTTATTCCAGCTGACACACATTAATACTGTAGTCATACAATACTACGTTTTCTCATTTCACGAAGTGCACAATTTTACATTTCTGAACATTTAAAGCAAGCTGCCAGTCTTTGCAGCACTTTGAAATCTTATGGAGATCTGACTGAGTATTTATGCAGGTTCTTTCAGACAATACTTCATTATAGATAACTGCAACTGCAAAAATTCTGAGGTTACTATTAATATTGTCCGCAAGGTCATTAATATACAACATGAACAGCAAGGGTCACAATACACTTCCCTGGGGCACACCCCAAGTTACTTATACATCTAATAAGTCTCCATCAAACACAACATGCTGCATCCTCCCTAGCAAAAAGTCGTCAACCCAGTCACAAATTTCTCTTGAGATACTTGATATGGTCGTACTTTCGACAGTAAACGTAAGTGTGGTACTGAGTGAAATGCTTTTCAGAAATCAAGAAATACTGCATCTTCATGACTGCCTTGATTGACAGCTTTCAGTATGTCATGTGAGAAAAGTACAAGTTTGGTTTCACATCATCAATGTTTCCAGAATCCATGCTGGTTGTCATGGAAGAGGTCATTCTGTTAGAGATATCTCATTATGTTTGAGCTTAGAACATACACTCACATTCTACAAGACATTGATGTCAAGGATATTGGACAGTAGTTGTGCAGATCACTTCCACTACCCTTCTTGTAGACATGTGTTACCTGTGCTTTCTTTCAAGTACTGGCCACAGTCTTTTGTTCAAGGGATCTATAACACATTATAGTTATGGGAGGTGCTAATTCAGCTACAAATTTAGTATAGAATTTGATACAGATTCCATCGGGCCGTGGAGATACGTTCAATTTTACAGTTTAAGCTGTTTTCAACACCACTGACACTAATACTTTTCACTCATCTTTTCAGTGGTACAAAGATTAAATTGGAACAGTTCTCCTGGGTTTTCCTCTATAAAGAACCATTTGAAAATGGAGTTAAGCATTTCAGCTTTTACAAATTAAGGGACATAATTTCAGAGACTTTACTGGTCTAGTATGGATATGATTTTCTCTATACAGACTGAAGTGGCAAGTGTAAATTTGTACCAAGGTCAGGAATCAAAGCAGGAGACCTGGGTTCGATTCCCAGCCTACGTACAAATTTTCACTGGCAGCTTCAGTCTATGTACATATAATTTTAGCTTTTGCTTTGCTAGCCTCAGTTTCATTTCCTGTCTCGTTCACTAGGGACTGGACTCCATCTTTCATGCCACTAACAGCCATTACATAAGACCAGAATTTATGTGGGTGTTGTGAAAGACCATTTGACAATGTTCTGTTGTGATAGTCTTGGAAGGCTTTATGCATTGCTGTCTTGACAGCCAAATGTGTTCCTTTCAGCATCTCTGCAGCTATAGTCTTATGCTTTGTTTTACACCTGTTTTGCTGTAGTTCCTGTTTATTTAGAAGTTTCTTTATGACTGTATACAATGGAGGGTCTCTTCAAGTATGAACTGTTCTATTGGGTACATATTTATTCAATGTGTGCTCAACTATTCTTTTAAACTTGAGCCATAGTTCCTCTACATGCTCCTGCCCTTTGCTGAAAGTTTAAAGTTCTTCGTTGAAATATGAAATTGTTGATTTTTTATGTAGTTTACTGCACACACATGCCTTTATGATTGTTTTAGTTGTCTTTTGTACTTTGGTAATTATTGTTGCCATAACCACGTCAGGCTCATGGTGGATGATAGGATCCAATTACAATATTATGCTCACCTCGGTATCGAATCTCGCTCAAACACTCTCGCATGCAACTTCAGTTTCTACCTCGATGGATTTGAATTTACTGTGACAAACAAACCACCTCCATTTCTCGTTAGCCTGTCCTTTCGATATACACTTAGATTTCCTCATAAAATCTGGCCATCAATTCAGGTTTAGACCAGCTTTCTGTACGTAGTGTACTTCTGGGTTTCTTACAGCTATCATCTAAATTGGATGGAGAGTCATCTAATAAAAAAAAAAAAAAAAAAAAAAAAAAAAAAAAGTTTGCACCCCCACACACAATCAGATACCTGGTTAGCAGCCTCTAATGTGATGTGTATTGTATACATGACCCATTTAGAGGGTCCCTACAGTCCTCAGCACTAGGACCCAAGTCCAAGAAGTATCAGCCTAGTTTGTCATGGAACCTCCAGAGTTGTTGTTGTTGTTGTTGTTGTTGTGGTGGTCTTCAGTCCTGAGACTGGTTTGATGCAGCTCTCCATGCTACCCTATCCTGTGCAAGCTGCTTCATCTCCCAGTACTTACTGCAACCTACATCCTTCTGAATCTGCTTAGTGTATTCATCTCTTGGTCTCCCTCTACGATTTTTACCCTGCACGCTGCCCTCCAATGCTAAATTTGTGATCCCTTGATGCCTCAGAACATTTCCTACCAACCGGTCCCTTTTTCTTGTCAAGTCGTGCCACAAACTCCTCTTCTCACCAATTCTGTTCAATACCTCCTCATTAGTTATGTGATCTACCCATCTAATCTTCAGCATTCTTCTGTAGTACCACATTTCGACAGCTTCTATTCTCTTCTTGTCCAAACTATTTATCGTCCATGTTTCACTTCCATACATGGCTACACTCCATACAAATACTTTCAGAAATACTTAAACCTATACTCGATGTTAACAAATTTCTCTTCTTCAGAAACGCTTCCCTTGCCATTGCCAGTCTACATTTTATATCTTCTCTACTTCGACCATCATCAGTTATTTTGCTCCCCAAATAGCAAAACTCCTTTACTACTTTGAGTGTCTCATTTCCTAATCTAAGTCCCTCATCATCACCCGATTTAATTTGACTACATTCCATTATCCTCATTTTGCTTTTGTTGATGTTCATCTTATATCCTCGTTTCAAGACACTGTCCATTCCATTCAACTGCTCTTCCAGGTCCTTTGCGGTCTCTGACAGAATTACAATGTCATCGGCGAACCTCAAAGTTTTTATTTCTTCTCCATGGATTTTAGTACCTACTCCGAATTTTTCTTTTGTTTCCTTTACTGCTTGCTCAATACACAGATTGAATAACATCTGGGAGAGGCTACAAACCTGTCTCACTCCCTTCCCAACCACTGCTTCCCTTTCATGCCCCTCGACTCTTATAACGGCCATCTGGTTTCTGTACAAATTGTAAATAGCCTTTTACTCCTTGTATTTTACCCCTGCCACCTTCAAAATTTGAAACAGAGTATTCCAGTCAACATTGTCCAAAGCTTTCTCTAAGTCTACAAATGCTACAAATGTAGGTTTGCCTTTTCTTAATCTTTCTTCTGAGATAAGTCGTAAGGTCAGTATTGCCTCACGTGTTCCAACATTTCTACGGAATTCAAACTGATCTTCCCCGAGGTCGGCTTCAATCAGTTTTTCCATTCGTCTGTAAAGAATTCCCGTTAGTGTTTTGCAGCTGTGACTTATTAAGCTGATAGTTCGGTAATTTTCACACCTATCAACACCTGCTTTCTTTGGGATTGGAATTATTATATTCTTCTTGAAGTCTGAGGGTATTTCACCTGTCTCGTACATCTTGCTCACCAGATGGTAGAGTTCTACATGACTACTCTGCAATTCACATTTAAGTGCTTGGCAGAGGGTTCATCAAACCACAATCGTACTCTCTCTCTACCATTCCACTCCTGAACAGCGTGCGGGAAAAATGAACACCTAAACCTTTCTGTTCGAGCTCTGATTTCTCTTATTTTATTTTGATGATCATTCCTACCTATGTAGGTTGGGCTCAACAAAATATTTTCGCATTCGGAAGAGAACGTTGGTGACTGAAATTTCGTAAGTAGATCTCGCCGCGACGAAAAACGTCTTTGCTTTAATGACTTCCATCCCAATTCACGTATCATATCTGCCACACGCTCTCCCCTACTACGTGATAATACAAAACAAGCTGCCCTTTTTTGCACCCTTTCGATGTCCTCCGTCAATCCCACCTGGTAAGGATCCCACACCGCGCAGCAATATTCTAACAGAGGACGAACGAGTGTAGTGTAAGCTGTCTCTTTAGTGGACTTGTTGCATCTTCTGAGTGTCCTGCCAATGAAATGCAACCTTTGGCTCGCCTTCCCCACAATATTATCTGTGTGGTCTTTTCAACTGAAGTTGTTCGTAATTTTAACACCCAGGTACTTAGTTGAATTGACAGCCTTGAGAATTGTACTATTTATCGAGTAATCGAATTCCAACGGATTTCTTTTGGAACTCATGTGGATCACGTCACACTTTTTGTTATTTAGTGTCAACTGCCACCTGCCACACCATATAGCAATCTTTTCTAAATCGCTTTGCAACTGATACTGGTCTTCGGATGACCTTACTAGACGGTAAATTACAGCATCATCTGCGAACTCCTCAGATTGTCACCCAGGTCATTTATATAGATCAGGAACAGCAGAGGTCCCAGGACGCTTCCCTGGGGAACACCTGATATCACTTCAGTTTTACTCGATGATCTGCCGTCTATTACTACGAACTGTGACCTTCCTGACAGAAAATCAAGAATCCATTCGCACAACTAAGACAATACCCCATAGGCCCGGCCCGCAACTTGATTAGAAGTCGCTTGTGAGGAATGGTGTCAAAAGATTTCCGGAAATCTAGAAATACGGAATCAACTTGAGATCCCCTGTCGATAATGGCCATTACTTCGTGCGAATAAAGAGCTAGCTGCGTTGCACAAGAATGATGTTTTCTGAAACCATGCTGATTACGTATCAATAGATTGTTCCCTTCGAGGTGATTCATAATGTTTGAATACAGTATATGCTCCAAAACCCTACTGCAAACCGACGTCAATGATACAGGTCTGTAGTTAGATGGATTACTCCTACTACCCTTCTTAAACACTGGTGCGACCTGCACAATTTTCCAATCTGTAGGTACAGATCTATCGGTGAGCGAGTGGTTGTAAATGATTGCTAAGTAGGGAGCTATTGTATCAGCGTAATCTGAAAGGAACCTAATCGGTATACAATCTGGACCTGAAGACTTGCCCGTATCAAGCGATTTGAGTTGCTTCGCAACCCCAAAGGTATCTACTTCTAAGAAACTCATGGTAGCAGCTGTTCGTGTTTCAAATTCTGGAATATTCCATTCATCTTCCCTGGTGAAGGAATTTCGGAAAACTGCGTTCAATAACTCCACTTTAGCGGCACAGTCGTCGGTAACAGTACCATCGGCACTGCACAGCGAAGGTATTGACTGTGTCTTGCCGCTTGTGTACTTTACGTACGACCTGAATTTCTTCGTATTTTCTACCAAATTTCGAGACAATGTTTCGTTGTGGAACCTATTAAAGGCATCTCGCATTGAAGTCCGTGCCAAATTTCGCGCGTCTGTAAATTTTAGCCAGGACTGGCTCTCCCAAGGCTGTCAGTAGTTCTAATGGAATGTTGTCTACTCCCGGGGCCTTGTTTCAACTCACGTCTTTCAGTGCTCTGCCAAACTCTTCACACAGTAATGTATCTCCCATTTCATCTTCATCTACATTCTCTTCCATTTCCATAATATTGTCCTCAAGTACATCACCCTTGTATAGACCCTCTATATACTCCCTCCACTCTTCTGCTTTCCCTTCTTTGTTTAGAACTGGGTTTCCATCTGAGCTCTTGATATTCATACAAGTGGTTCTCTTTTCTCCAAAGGTCTCTTTAATTTTCATGTAGGCAATATCTATTTTACCCCTAGTGAGATAAGCCTCTACATCCTTACATTTGACCTCTAGCCATCCCTGCTTAGCCATTTTGCATTTCCTGTCGATCTCATTTTTGAGACGTTTGTATTCCTTTTTGCCTGCTTCATTTACTGCGTTTTTATATTTTCTCCTTTCATCAATTAAATTCAATATTTCTTCTGTTACCCAAGGATTTCTACTAGCCCTCGTCTTTTTACCTGCTTGATCCTCTGCTGCCTTCACTACTTCATCCTTCAGAGCTACCAATTTATTCTTCTACTGTATTTCTTTCCCCCATTCCTGTCAATTGTTTCCTCGTGCTCTCCCTGAAACTCTGTACAACCTCTGGTTTAGTCAGTTTATCCAGGTCCCATCTCCTCAAATTCCCACCTTTTTGCAGTTTCTTCAGTTTTAATCTATAGTTCATAACCAATAGAATGTGGTCATAGTCCACATCTGCCCCTGGAAATGTCTTACAATTTAAAACCTGGTTTCTAAATCTTTGTCTTACCATTATATAAAGTATCTGATACCTCCTAGTATCTCCAGGCTTCTTCCATGTATACAACCTTCTTTCATGATTCTTGAACCAAGTGTTAGCTATGATGAAGTTAGGCTCTGTGCAAACTTCTACCAGATGGCTTCCTCTTTCATTTCTTACCACCAATCCATATTCACCTACTATGTTTCCTTCTCTCCCTTTTCCTACTCTCGAATTCCAGTTACCCATGACTATTAAATTTTCATCTCCCTTCACTACCTGAATAATTTCTTTTATTTTGTCATACATTTCATCAATTTCCTCATCATCTGCAGAGCTAGTTGGCATATAAACTTGTACCACTGTAGTAGGCGTGGGCTTCGTGTCTATCTTGACCACAATAATGCGTTCACTATGCTGTTTGTAGTAGCTTACCCGCACTCCTATTTTCTTATTCATTATTAAACCTACTTCTGCATTACCCCTATTTGATTTTGTATTTATAACCCTGTATTCATCTGACCAAAAGTCTTGTTCTTCCTGCCACCGAACTTCACTAATTTCCGCTATATCTAAGCGATACAGATGGCCGTACCGTAGGTGCAACCACAACGGAGGGGTATCTGTTGAGAGGCTAGACAAACGTGTGGTTCCTGAAGAGGGGCAGCAGCCTTTTCAGTAGTTGCAGGGCAACAGTCTGGATTATTGACTGATCTGGCCTTGTAACACTAAACAAAATGGCCTTGCTGTGCTGGCACTGCGAACGACTGAAAGCAAGCGGAAACTGCAGCCGTAATTTTTCCCGAGGGCCTGCAGCTTTACTGTATGGTTAAGTGATGGCGTGCTCTTGGGTAAAATATTCCAGAGGTGAAATAGTCCCCCATTCGGATCTCCGGGTGGAGACTACTGAAGAGGGCGTCGTTATCAGGAGAAAGAAAACTGGCTTTCTACGGATCGGAGTGTGGAATGTCATATCCCTTAATCGGGCAGGTGGGTTAGAAAATTTAAAAAGGGAAATGGATAGGTTAAAGTTAGATATAGTGGGAATTAGTGAAGTTCAGACCTCCAAAGTATCTGGTTCAATCCTTTCATTCATCTCAGAACCAAGGGGTCACAATCAGTTTTAGGGACAATATTACAAATCGTGAGCTTCATTGAAACTCCTGGACAACAGTGGTCTCCTCAACCTTCTCTGCCAGTTGCTGGAATGATCTCCAGTACACCCTCAGAGCTCAGATGACAGGTGTCATTTGTTCCATCATGCACCGCAATCTGGATTTGCTTGCATTTTGTTCCCTCATAGGCTGCTATACACCTCATGTTCTTTCCTGTCCCTTATTGTCATGTCCCTGCCGACAATTAGTAGACTCTTACCGTTTTGCGTTTGCTTCCTCTTGACACTGAACAAAACAGGTTTACCCAAAACAGGTGAAGTGAGTCCCACTGACTCTGTTTGAGTGAAAGACAGCACCTCAGATTTTTTGATTAAGGGTGTTGGTATAACACCCTGAATCCTCCCTGGTCGCTCTCCACCCTGTATATGTTGCCTAGATCTACCATTGAAATGCCACCCGCAGTCAAGTGGAGGAGTAATGACAGATCTCCTACTTTCTGCAGAGGCAATATGATCCATAGGGTAGGATAGTACTTGAGGTAACTTTGGTACCAGTACCACAGGTACATGACTCTTGGGAGCTCTTCCAACACACGAATTCGCAGCAGGTGCCAGTTGTTTGACACTAGTCATGGTTATCTCTAG
The DNA here is from genome assembly GCF_023864345.2 of Schistocerca serialis cubense. Classification (NCBI taxonomy): domain Eukaryota; kingdom Metazoa; phylum Arthropoda; class Insecta; order Orthoptera; family Acrididae; genus Schistocerca; species Schistocerca serialis. The sequence goes on along the minus strand of NC_064640.1, from coordinate 411,640,027 downwards.
GTGCTTATGAATATCAAGCAACTTACCCAGTATTTGAGAACAGCATTCATAGTGGGGCTGCATCTTGGCTGGTGCAATGGACTACAGGACAGCGAACAAATAACTTTAAACAAAGCCTGCTGATTAGCTTATTATCAGTTGAGCTGAGAAATTACTAATGCCCTGTAAGAACTGAAGCATTTAAACAAAACAAGATTTCTATTAAGGCAGCAGAAAAACCTGTGGTAAAAATTAAAAATTTCCTCAAACTTTTTGAAGTTGATTATAGTTTTTAGCAAACTAAAAAATAGTTAATTTATGAAAAATGAGGGGAAAGTGGTAGTTTGTATAATCAGATGAATGTTGTGGAAAGAGACCAGATCGGTGGTGGTGGTGGTGGTGGTGGTGGTGGTGGTGGTGGTGGTGGTGGTGGTGGTGGTGGGTTTCGATATGGTAGAGTATGTACATATGGAACTTGGCATGTCTCTTGGTGGTAAGAGGAATACTGTTGATACTCAAGTGTTGCAGAAATGAAGTGTTAGACTTTCCAGAGGTGCAGTGTTTCAGGCTTTCCTATTTGTATTTAGGATTTAGGCAGTAGTTATAAGTAAGATACAAAAGAATTGAATGTTAAATTGATGGTTTTACAAACTTTTGCTGTGTTGATATAATGAGCAAATTGATCATTTCATGTATTTTGAGTTTCTACTATGACTTCGTTCCCTTCCATCAGGACAAGGAGCAACGCAGCATGGACATTGAGACTGCAAAGGCCATGTTGAAGTTGTTGCTGGGAAAACAATGGTCTCTCTTCAGTCAGTTCAACTCTTTCCTAGAAAGCTCAAAATACAAAGTTATTAATAAAGACCAATGGTGCAATATTTTTGAATTCTCGCGTACTATAGTGAATGATCTGTCTAATTACGATGTTGACGGTGCTTGTAAGTATGTTTGTTTTATTGTAGTCTTTAATGATCCAATGAGTGATTTATTTTTCTGTCATTAAACAGTTTTATAAAAGTTGAAAAAATAATGCTTAGAAATGGAAACATAGTCACCATTGCTACAGTGATTGTTTTCCCTGACCATAAGTTGCATGTTTCTCCTGACTTTATTTTGTTGTTCTTACTAGCCAAATTCTTTTGTTCTATATGAATCGGTGCTCATAACACTTTTTTGTGTATCAGTTGTTTGACAAATCTTAGCCGTGATGCAAAGTATCTTACAGCCATAATTTGGGATATAAAAATATTTTCAACAGTCTTTCTTTTATATAATGTGCTATGTTACACAACTGAAAGTTCCGAGAGGCACTGTACTATGTCCCTGAACTAATGTTTGGAGACTAATACGTAAATTTTTTTTATTCAAATAAACAACTTTCCCAATATGTCAACAGTGCCAACTTATAGCAATTGCTCAAAGTGATTTTGCCATGTGGATGGGTGGCTTATTGATGAAATGTCTTCCTCATGATTCAACTTCATGTATCAGATTCTACTGTGCAAACTCTTCTTTGTCAAGAATATCAGCCGCCTCTCTATGGCTTCTTTGCAACATTTTATCCATGGTGATAGTTATCTTCCTCTTACGGTGAAAGCTGTTGTGGATCTTCTGTACATTTGTTACACTTTCCAAACACTGTCCTTCTGTGCCATACACTAAATGTATGTCTGCAAGTTCCTGTAATGAGTAATGCTCCATCTTTGACAACTGGGCAGGTACTTAAACACAGCTAACATCAACTGTGGTCATGTCACATATGAATGCATTTGGTTTTTCAAGGTAGTGTCAAAATATCCAACTTTTGTTTGACAACAAATATAAGTAGTTTACAAACACATGCATCATACACATTGCTCATTAGAGATTATGTACTGTCTGAAATATTCTAACTGTTGGTTCTTTATCGCAAACTACTTTCGCAAAGGGAAAAAATTTAACATTTATTTGACTACAGTGGCAGATATCTACATATGTTCATGCATGCATGTTTCTGTACAGTGTGTGGTTGAGGTACAAAGTACCATTGCTGATCATTCCCTTTCCTGTTCCTCAAGCAAAAGGAGTGAGAGGAAAGTGATTGCTTGTTTACCTTTTGGTGAGCCCTAGTCTTGCTTATTTTCTCTATACAGACCTTGTGCAAGATGGATATTGGAAGAAGTAGAATTGTTATGCAGTTTGTCAAATTGCTTGATGATGGTTTTAACTGTCTGGACTGAGGTTTGAACCAAGAACCTTGCCTGCATTACAAGCAAAGGTTCCAGGTCAAGTCTTTGTCCATCATGCAGTTTAATCTGCCAGGAAGCTCCCAAACTGTATTCACTCCTCTGCAGAGTGAAAATTCATCCTGTAAAAAGTTCAGCAGCCTTTTGTGAAATGACCATCTTCCCTCCAGCAATTTGTATTCAAACTTGCAAAGTATTTCTGTAGCACTCTTGTACTTATTGTACTGACTGGTGAGAAATCTGATAGCATACTTCCAAATTGCTTTGATGCATTCTGGTAATCCGACCTGGTAAGAATCTGACACTAGAGCAGTAGTCAAAAATCAATTACGCAAGCAGTTCCACACGCGGCCACTTTGTAGGTGCATCAAATAATCTCGACGAACTGTAGTTGTTTATTCATCTTCGCTACCCCTTACCTTGTGTACTCATTCAATTTCATGTTCGTTTACAATGTTATGCCCGGATATTTAATCAGCATGTCAGTGTCAAGTAGAATAGCATTCCAATGTTACAGGGATGTTTCTCTTACCCATTTGCCTAAACTTAAAATGTTGATAGGTGGAAGCCATAAAGCTGGAAGACTATAACAGTCTTCTCTGTTGACACTGAATTTGTTTTTAGAGACTTTTGCCATCTCCTGTATTTTACTTCTATAAATGTTGCACTCTTTAGGAAGCACACATATTCTGTAAAAATGTAGATCTTTTCTGCTGTTGGTCTCATTCTCAGACAGTGCCAGTTTCACACAGAAAGTTTGTGATCCTCATATTCTTAGTAGTAGCCCATTCTATAACTGTTTCCTAATGTGTTAAGGGTATTGAGAGCAAGTGGTAAACCAATTCCATTATATCTTGTGAAGTCATGGTACAACAGCATCATGAATCAGTACTGAGAATACTAAATGTTAGTTGCTGAAAATGTGTGATTTATGTATCACATCATGTTTCTGCACTACATTATCCCATCATCAAGTTGTATAAAACAAACACAAATCATTTCTTCATATTAGTACACATATGGACACACACATATAAATCAATCTATATTACCCTTTAGTATTACATACACAGTTAATGTACCATTAGGTAATGTCAAATGTAAAAGGCAAGCAACAACTGTGCATTGTGAAATACATGAGAACTTTTCCTTAGCACGTAACACTAGCACAAAGCTCATTTATTAACTAAAGCCAACTGCCCTCGCCTGCCTAAGATTGTACTACCATGTTACATATATATCACAGCCCCCATTGATGCTACTGTCTACTTTAAAATGTATGTGTCAGGTCATTGCAAACCCCCAAAAACCAATGTTGCACCTATGTTGCATTATTAGCATACATTGAGAATAACCAACAGGAAACATTAAAACTTAATGACCATTAAGGAGAAGCAGCACAGGCAGCTTCAAAGTATTGCAAATAAAGAACATGGTTGATTGCTGTCAAATTTAGATGAAATAGATAGTTTTGCACTTTAAAGGAGGAATGCATCAATGTGTTGAATGAAAAGACAGGAGTGTCCTAAGGCATTTATGGGCCCACTTTAGTGATGTTCTTGTGAGAATCAGCCATCAACCTAATCTTCTTAGTTGTCGTTAAGTGGTAATGTTTCCTGTTGGTTATTCACAATGGATGCAAACATTAGAACAGAGGTGAAAGATTAGTTTTTAGGATTTGTTATGATTTGATGCATAAACTTTTGATAGATTTCACTGTAGACAGCAGCATTGTTAGGAGCTGTGATACATATACATCATCGTAGTGCAATCTTCAGTAGGTGTGCGCAGTTGACTGTAGTTAATAACTGAGCTTTGTGCTAGTGTTACGCACCCATCTGAGATGTACAATGAGGAGTTTTTGTGTGTTTTTTAGTGCATGGTTGCTGCTCAATTTTTACTTTTCATCTTCCCTAGTGGCATATTAAATTTAAGGTATGTTATACTACAGAGCAATATAGATAAATTTACATGTGCTTTAGTATGTGCAGTAACAGTAGGTAATGATGCTTCCTTGTTTTGTAGAACTTGATGGTGGGGTAATCTAATACTGAGATATGTTGTGGTAAATAAATCACACATTTTTTACAACTGGTGCATAATATTGTTGGTACTAATCTGTAATATGTCAATCATTTTCTGCTATCACATTCAGAAGCAAGTGCAAACATTTCAAGCACAATGAATAGCTGTCTGCTGGCCTCTTGCTTCCGATAAGGTGTGTGTGTGTGTGTGTGTGTGTGTGTGTGTGTGTGTGTGTGTGTGTGTGTGTGTGTGTGTGTGTGTGTGTTTTTTTTGCAGACAGCTAAAGTATATTCCACATCAGAATGTCTTATTTATGTTGTTAATTGTGAAGTTGGCTGTAAGTGTGTAAGCGGCAATCTCATTGTATTGAATTTGCTCATGTTCTGTGGTCTCAAGCTTGTACATTCTATGGTACACACTTTTTCCCCCCAAAAGGTATGCCACCTTCTAAACCAACATTGGCCAAAATTTTCTTCAAGTTTATATATTTATAACTGAGCCCGAACAGAGTGGGGAACTGGTACTCTGTTCAGGAGTTAGTCTTATAGATATTTTAATATACTGCACTTTTAACTGAGGGTATTTATATTTGTGAAGAGGACCTCTCCTAGCTTAAATTCCAAATGTAGCCTTTAGTAGAATAAGGGTGTGTGGCATCAGTTTTTCCTCTAAACAGCCTGTGAACATTAAGACTAATCTTTTGTGTACATTCAGTGACCCCATAAGTTTCATATGTAATGGGTCCCAAATACATAACAGTATTCCATAGCAATCTTTCACCAATAAAACAAAGTGAAGGGGGTGTGGTGATTAGTACACTGGACTTTTATTTGGAAGTGTGGTGGTTCATGTCACCATCAAGACTTTTTATTTTATGGAAAATCTAAATTGCTTAAGGCAAATTTGAGAAAGTGTCCTTTGAAAAGAATATTGCTGATTTATTTCTGAACTTGTGCCCAATCTGTAATGATGATATCATTGAGTAGTAGTTAAATCCTGTCTGTTTTCCTCTTGATAAAAAAATTTGAAATTTCCCAGTATCTTACAAATAAATTGACACCTGCTATTTCCATTATTTAAAACTGAGCTGATGGATAATTCTATATACAGTGTCCAGACATTTTTAGGCTATTATTTGACAAAGATGGATACTAGTTATCACTTGGTAACCTGATAGTCAAAGGGTATTATGTTTTTTACTTTTCCTGAAGTGTACCATAATATATTCCTCAACAGTAATAACTAGTTACCAGACTTTGCATCAGATTGATATTTTGTTCAGAACTTGCTAAATATTGCCACAAATATCTGATAATATGTACATGCAGATAATTCTCCTTTATGAAAAATGTAAGATTGAAGCTAACATTTTTATTGTGGTATATGAGCCACACTCTTTCAGAAGACTTGCCCAGTGTCGTAACTACCACACCACTTCGCTTGTTGCCTACTTGAAAGTGATCCTAGATGCAGTGAAAGTATTTAGGAATGTTGAAACTGATCTGCTGGTGCCATCCATTCTCAGACCTCCACCTTAGGTGGCCACATTGCCTCTAGCTAGTCCATTTCTATAGAAATACTGTACCACCAAGACTAATATATAGAAATTCCTTTGCATTGCATACTGCACATGTATTTGAGATATTTCATTTCATTTCATTTTATTATCTTCCTGTATATCATTTACATGATGTAGGAATTGTCACAACAAAGTTATCATACTAGTACAAGTACTACAGACATAATAATGGAATATCACTTTCAAGGCATTTTTTTAAAAGTACAAATTTAGACATATAAATTAAAATTTTTGGCAATAAATTTACACACAATCAAAGTACTCATCTACGTCATAGAAAGTTTTGCTTAAAAGGTAATTTTTAAGCTCAGTCTTAAATTTTACTACATCTATTATTGCCTTCATGTACACTGGCAGAGCATTGTAGACTTTTATTCCAAAATAACTTACATGCTTTTGGGTTTGTGTTGTCCTTACCCTTTCTACATACAAATTCTTACAAGTTCTAGTATTATAATTATGGCAGTCCTCATTTGTACGTAGATTTTTCATATGTGCTCTTGTACACAGAATGCTTTTAAAAATATACAGTGATGGTATTGTGAGTATTTGCAGTTCTTTGAAAAGGGGCCTACAATGAGTTCTTGGAGAGTTATGTGTTACGATTCGTATAGCTCTTTTCTGAAATTTGAAGATATCTGTTAAGCTTGATTTAGTTTTACCCCAGAACACTATGCCGTAAGACACGATGGACTGAAAGTAAGCAAAATACACTAGTCTAGTACAGTCTGTGCTGCATACTCTAGATAATATCCTCAATGCAAAACATGCTGAATTGAGCCTTTGGGATAAGTACTTGAGATGGTCTTTCCAGCTTAAGTTTTGATCAATGTGCATTCCCAAAAACTTTGTGGATTGTACACTCTCTATCTTCTTATCCATTAGTTTTAACTGGAGGTCCATATCTTGAGTTGCTTTGCCATACTGTATATAATTTGTTTTACTTAGATTAAGTGTTAACTCATTAGCATTAAACCAATGTTGAATATATTTCAGGACTATATCAGTTGTGGTAGTTAATGATTTTTTATCATCACTTATAATTATGCTAGTGTCATCTGTGAACAACATTATTTTGGTAGAAATATTAGGATTTTTTATGTCATTTATATAAAGCAAGAATAATAAGGGACCAAGAACACTGCCCTGTGGGACACCTATTTCCAATTTCTTTGCATCTGAGACCCACTTGATTTTCTGATTTTTATGTTCTGCGATGATTTCTACTACCTGAGTTCTATCTTGAAGGTAAGATTCAAACCACTGCTTCACAACTCCCCTTACACCTATTGCCTCCATCTTGTTTAACAGAATTTTGTGGTTTACTGTATCAAAAGCTTTAGATAAATCTAAGTTAATTCCTACTACACATTTTTTAGTGTCGAGACTCCTGACAATCTCTTTGGTATAGGCATGGATAGCTGATTCTGTGCTGTGGCCCGAGCGAAAGCCATGTTGATTGCAGTTTAGAAGTTTGTGAGCATCTAAGTAATTTATGAGTCTGGTTTTCATTAATTTCTCTAGAATTTTTGAAAATGATTGGAGAAGGTATATTGGTCTATAATTTTCTACCTTGTATGGATCTCCTTTTTTAAACAGAGGTCTAACCTTAGAGATTTTCAACCTCTCAGGAAAAACACCTTCACTGAAAGACAAATTGGCAATATGTACCAGGGGCTTTATAATTTGTTTGGCAACTTTTTTTATTATTGACACAGGCACTTCATCCACACCCGCAGACATTTTTGATTTTAGACTCTTTATCACCTTTAATATTTCATTATCATTTGTGGGAGTTAACAACATACTACTGTCTACTTTTGGGGCTGTTAATTTCTCATGTTTGGTAAAGTTTTTACTTAATGACACTGGTACACTTAAAAAGTAATTATTAATGTAATTTGCCAGAGTTTCATCTTTTAATTCAATATTTTCACTATTTTTTAGTACTATTTCCTGATCCTTGAGGCCCTTACCTGTTTCCCTTTTCACAATTTCCCAAATAGTTTTTGATTTATTGCCTGATTTTCTTATTAATTTATCATTGCTTAGTAATTTTGCTTTTGTAATTACTTTTCTATATATTTTTTTGTAATTTGTTACATATTCTTTAAACTTGGGGTCAGTCCAACTTTTCAGTCTATAGTTAAGCATTTTCATGGTCCTGGAGGAATTTCTAATACCTGTTGTGACCCAGGAGTTAGCATGTGTATGCCCAAATGTGTTTGTTTTGACAAGTTTCTTAGGAAAACACATTTCAAAATTCAACGTAAACAGGGAAGAAAAAACATTATATGCAGTGTTTGTGCTAGTTTGTAACAGTACTTCTGCCCATGATTGGTGTATTTATGAAGTGACTGCAACTATTTGTGGAGAAGGTTCTTTTGTACATTTGGTATGAACTATTTTTGGTCACAGGGGCTATGGAAAATTTAAGGATAAGTGCATTGTGATCAGATATTCCTAGGTCAACATTTATTACATCTATATCTGTGGCATCTATATTTGTGAAGATATTATCTATGAGACTTTTTGAAGAGTTTGTTATTCTTGTAGGGTTAGTTATATGTGGATACAAATTGAAGCTATGTAAAACATTCAGGAATTTATCTTTGGATGCACCTTCAGTCAATAAGTTGACATTAAAATCTCCACATATAATTATTGTTGATTTTTTATGATGTAATATTTTGAGCAATGCCTCTAACTTATTTCTAAAAATTTCAGGGTCACCACATGGTGATCTGTACACTGACATTATTATTAATTTACTCTTTTGCATATTCAACTGTATTGCTGCAGCCTCAAAATGTTTTTCTTCATTCAAGGATTCAGTTAGTCATATTTTTAACCTTTACTCCAGGTTTTACATAAATGCAAACACCACCATGTCTTGTTTCCTTCCTGCAAAAATGGCTTACTAATTTGTATGGAGAAATGCAAATATTTTCTAGTTCATAACTCATGCATCAATGTTCTTGAATGCAAATACAATCTATACTAGCTTCACTGGCTGCAATCTCAAGTTCTCATATTTTATTTTTAATGCATTGTATGTTAAGGCTCATTATTTTTAAATTATCGACATTAGATTGAGAGGAGTTTGTACTCATGTTTCCCAATGTTACCGGCTGTTCCTTGCTGAGGCTGGGTACCAAAAATCCTTAAGAATTACACGTTTCCTGCTCCTTGTATTTCTTACCCCTGGACGTGTCACCATACTTGTTGTATCTGTAGTTGTAGCTGCTGTTTCAGTGGATGCTGGAGGTGTTTCTGAAGCTGATGATTCAGTGGATGTTGGAGATGCTGCCAGTTTTGATGCTGAGTCTGGTTTTGTAAGTGATGTTCCAATTGATACTGGAACTTTTGCTGAAACTGTATTTTCGTTTAAATCTTGAACTACAGTTGGCACTGACGTTACTGTGGACGTTGAAACTGCGTATGAAGCTGATAAATGATGCTCCGATGGTGTTGATTTTTCTTCTGTTGTTCAGCTGTTTTTGATGATTTCGACACTACTGACAATTTGGCTGATGTGGCTGCTGTACTGGACGACACTTCAGATTTTTTTTACTTCTTCTAACGTCAAAGAATCTTCTCTTGCTACCAATGATTGTGGGACATCAGCTCTTCCTATTTCCACTAATGTTGATACTTTAATAAGGCCGTTTTCAGACAGTGTAATAGTGTTTCATTCTACTTTAGAGTCTAATAGCATTCGATATTTCAGCACTCATGGCTTCTTTCCCTTTCATGTTTCTGTGAAGTCCATGCTCTGTAAAATGCTCTCTGCAATCACTATTTATCCCAACGTATGTAGCATTAGGATAACCTCGACATATCTTAGCGAAAATTCTGTTGGCGGTAATAATCTCGGTATTCACGCAAGAGTTTACCATGAGATCATACCTATGAGGGATACTGACAACAAAAAATTTCACTTCAGGCATTTTACAAATTACTTGCTTTAAAACTGTTGTAGCATGTCTAGTTTCATTGTGGTATACATCGTTGGCGCCTCCAATTATCACACATGTGCTGCCATTCGTCATAGATTGATTACAGCTATTTAAAACTTCACATAGTGACGCTCCTGGTTTGATTACGCCAGTTACCTTGAATCCTGTTTTCTTAGAACTCATAATTTCGGCTACACCTCTTCCATGGCTGTCTGCTAGAATAAGGATTTCATGTCTATTTTCCAACGTGTGTTTTTTGTTTTTTTTACAAATAGCAGGCCGATTTGTTTTGCTTTGTGAGCGCAATTTAGCATTGATCACAGAACTGTCAGTGTGGATAATGGTACAATTTGATTGTTCTTTCTCCTCTGTGCTATTTTCAAGCACACTAAACCTATTACTTAGTTTTAAAGTAAGTCCCGCTGTTTTTGTTTTTGGTCGTGTGCTGCTTATTTGACTGGTATTTGAGAACTCTTGTAGGCTAGATTTTGAGGAATTTCTCACACTTATTACCAAGTTTTCAAGCGTTTTTGCGTATTTTATAATATAATCGAGTTCTTTCCTAAGTTCGCTCTCTACATTCACTTGCAAACCTGCCCTGTGCATTTCACTGGCATTGTCCCGCCTGTTGCACTCTATACTGCAGTTGCACTTATTTAGAACTTCCGATCGTGAGAAACAATGGGTATGGCACCACTTATGATTGAACGCACAGATTCTTAATCCATTTAACACAATTTTATGGCATATGGTACACTTCACTGACGAAATACGATCACAAATTACCGAGCGATTTGAAACTACGTGTAAACTCGCCGCCATCTTTACTGGCTATGTTACCAATACTTTCCATTGTCATACTTCTGTTGTACTTTGTCACCCTACTGTTGTACTTTGTCACCCTACTGTTGTACTTTGTCACCCTACTGTTGTACTTTGTCACCCTACTGTTGTACTTTGTCACCCTACTGTTGTTCTTTGTCACCCTACTGTTGTTCTTTGTCACCCTACTGTTGTTCTTTGTCACCCTACTGTTGTTCTTTGTCACCCTACTGTTGTTCTTTGTCACCCTACTGTTGTTCTTTGTCACCCTACTGTTGTTCTTTGTCACCCTCTTGTTGTTCTTTGTCACCCTCTTGTTGTTCTTTGTCACCCTACTGTTGTTCTTTGTCACCCTACTGTTGTTCTTTGTCACCCTACTGTTGTTCTTTGTCACCCTACTGTTGTTCTTTGTCACCCTACTGTTGTTCTTTGTCACCCTACTGTTGTTCTTTGTCATCCAACAGTTATTTTACTAGCAGATATGGGAGATAAAGCTAGAAGTTTGATACTGCTTCCTTAATATGAATTGTCAAACTGTTTGCACAACAGCATGAAACTTGTTTTAAAAATTTTCTCTCTCCAAAGGGAAGAGTCCTTTCTTAGTGTAGGTAAAATTGAATATAGTGGGAAATAGCATACAAAGAAGAACATTTTAATCAGTGAAGACTGTGTATAAGCCATAGTTCTGATATGGCAGATTTCTGTATATAGCGTGTTGCTTTTAGTCCTTAAGTAATATCTTCCCTGTAGACCACTGTCCATTTAACTTTGACATTATTATTTCTTTAATGATATTAAATACTCTTTTTCAAATATGTAAGCTACTGCTAGTTAGTGTTTGACTAGCAGCTGTTTATAACTTAAATTAAAATATTTTGATATGCTTCACCTAAAATATCTGTACTATAGTAATGCTATTTGATGTTAAATGCTAAAAATTATTTTGGTGTTGGATGTAGTAGTGTTGCCTTGTGAGATGTATAATCTTCATTCAACCTTGCTTACAGGTGTTTTAAACTTCATAATACATGCATTATAAATTTATTTAAATTCGTATTGTCTTTAGAATAAGATTTTCACTCTGCGTATGCGCTGATATGAAACTTCCTGGCAGATTAAAACTGTGTGCCGGACCGAGGCTCGAACTCGGGACGTTTGCGTTTTGCAGGCAAGTGCTCTGCCAACTGAACTACCCAAGTACGATTCACGCCCCGTCCTCACAGCTTTACTTCTGCCAGTACCTCGTCTCCTACCTTCCAAACTTCCAAAGGTAGGAGACGAGGTACTGGCAGAAGTAAAGCTGTGAGGATGGGGCGTGAGTCGTGCTTGGGTAGCTCAGTTGGCAGAGCACTTGCCCGCGAAAGGCAAAGGTCCCGAGTTCGAGTCTCGGTCCAGCACACAGTTTTAATCTGCCAGGAAGTTTCATATTGTCTTCGCATGGGCAGTAACAGCACACCTATTTGTGTTGGAAGTACATTAACAAATGAATTTCTGCAGGGCCGGTGATGCTGGACGAGTTCGTTGAGTGGCTTACTTCTGAGAGACAGGCTCAGCCTTACAGAAGCTGAAAGTAAGCTGTGTAGGAATTTCCATTGCTGTTGGAAACTTCTTTGCTTTCACCTTCATACCCTGCACTGCTGATTGGTTATGTTTAAACCAAACACACACACTAAACAATGTAACAGTTTTGTTAAGCCTCATGTAAAAGTTACAGATCAACGTTTACAATTTACAGTCACGTATTTGTAAAGTAACAGAGATATATATTGTTGCTCTAAGGTCCGATTCATAAATACATGTAAAGTACCTAAATCAATACGTTATTTTTAAATATTGCTAATTACATGGTGCTCATCACGTACAATTGTTTATTTGGCGTGGAGAAAGAATTTGAGATGTTGAATATGTGTAGTGAAAATTATCGAGTCAGACAATGTATGCACACGCTCTGTGACAAGAAATTGACAAAATTCTATTTCACTCTGTTCTGTCTGATGATACTGCTTGTTTTTCCCCACTCATACTGCAGCTAATTATGTAATATACAATACATTTGTGTGAAGAACTCAGTTCCTAACCACTGCTCAGCTCAAAGTCAAGTAAGTTTTGTTATCAAACATTCATGTGAATAGCGGGAAAAAGTGGTGAAAAATGACCTTGGTATCAATATATTTTTAAAACATTTCATGTCACTACAGCTAGTTTAGCTGTTTAATAGAGCATTAACAAATGAGGTGGAGAAATATGGAACAATGTAAGGAGAAGATTTGACCAAAGAAGATAATATGAACTATTTAAGTATGTAGGAGTATTTAAAGTGTGATTTATTAAATTGGTTGAAACTTTGTGTGTCCGAAACTGTAGTAGGAATTTGTGTGTGTGTGTGTGTGTGTGTGTGTGTGTGTGTGTGTGTGTGTGTTTTCTCTGAAAAAAGTACTTTCAGCTAATTGTGTGCCAACATGAGCAGAGAGAGAGAGAGAGAGAGAGAGAGAGAGAGAGAGAGAGAGAGAGAGAGGAAAATGAGTCCAAAATAACTCGTTTTACAAAATAATTTCTACATTTTTCATTTTATATACCAGTCTAGCAGGATTTTATTCTGCTGGACAGGGTAGAACCATAATAAAGATTAGATTCAAATGTTGTGTTACGCAGTAATGTGTAATATTCAGACATGCTATATACTGTACTGATCCTGCCGTTTTCTGGTAACAGAGACATGTGATCAAAAATTTGTACACAAATAATTTTTCATTTTTATGTACTAAGTTTGTTGTGCTGTATAAAAAGAATATTAAGTTTTGAAGTTATCCTGTTCTTACTGTACAAAGCAGAATTATTAGAAGCTAAGTACCTTGCATTCCAAAAATTTTCTTTTTGTAGAAAACATAATTATTACCTATTTTACTTACAGACTGAGTGTACAACACACATAAGTCAGTGTGCATGTATATAATCTACAGTGACTGTAGTGGAAAAATGAATTTTGAGATGAATGGTCAATGAATTTGTATTTTTATCCAATCAGTTTTGTGATTCCCTCATAACTTGTAACATGTTGTTATTTGATAACAGTTGTAAGTATTCTGCATTGTAAGGCTGATATCTTAGTCTGCAAACAGCTGATCTGTTTTGATGTAGAGAGACTGAGACTTCCAGTACAGTGTTCATAAGTTGGTTTAACAATTGTGTAGCTGCTCTCTCTCTCTTTTCTATGTTGTAAAATAATTTTTGTTTATTTATCATTAGTTATTGTCTGTGATTGTGCATTAATCTGTCGACAATTGTGCATAAATGCATTTGCTCTGAATATGACCTGTCAAATAATATGCATACTTAAATACGCAAACAATGGAGTAAAACATGCAAAATTCACTTACAGGAGGAAAATCAGTTTATTGTATGAGGTAACATGCTTGCAGTCATAGATTATTCAAATTCCAGACTTATATATTGGCAGCTTTCTTCCAGAAAAAGTATGTAGATGAAGAAAAAGATTGACGTGAGAAACATCAGTGGATTCAAACAATGCCGGAAAGATGACAGATGAATTAAATTGCAGTGGTTTATCTAATTTGCATTTCATAAATATAAGCTCTTCCAGTATAACTAAGATATTCATGTAACTCAGCTTTAATGAGAAATGTATATTTTAATTTGGATAGTAAGTTTCTTTAATCACATACTAAATTTGTAAAGAAGATACTTATTGAAGTGGTTTGTCACTACCATCATTGATACAAGACTTGACATGGAACTGAAAATATACTGTTGACAATATGGAAAAAGTTTGTCTGAATTAGAAATTATTCCTATTTTTCTTATTGAGCTGTAGTTTATTTTCCCAATTAGTGTGACGAAAAACCTTGTAGAAAGAGAGAGAAAATTGGACCATTTGCATGTAATGGGAATAATGTTATATGGCTGCTTTTTTATCATCAGTCTTGCACTATTCATATATGCCTCAGCTTTATTGTATTGTTGTGACAACAGTGAAAAGAAAATGTGCTGATATTTTTCAGCTGTCATTTTAGTATGCAGCTGCTATGAATGGACTTATTCAGTTGCTCTCTACAGTGCAAAGTTTCCTTCTATCCTCCTCCTCCTCCAAGTCAGGACAGAGCATGTGAATGCAGAGCAAAAAAATCAATATTAACAGTAAAATAGTCAGCAGTGATAAAAATGGGTGAGATGTAGTGAATTTTATGGAGAAGAAATGTAATAAGGTGAGAGGACCATCCATACAAAGTGAAGAGATTTTCTTAATTTATACTGTTAAGGGCTTGAGAAAATAGTTGGATACAGGAAGCAGTGGAGAGCATATGATATAGTGTGTCGGAGTGAAAGGTAATATAAGTGAATTTTGTAAAAGAGTGTATTTATGGAAGAAATTGGATCAACAGATAGTGATGGAAAGGGGTTGGGGTGATGTTAGGTAGATATTTGAGATTTGCGTTTTGAATGTGACGATGAAAATGTAGGTGTGCTTCCACATGTGGACTTAGGATTCACATGCACTGTGTTAGGCTTTGAACACCTTGTTGAAGGGGTTGTGGATATCACTGAGTATGAGACTGATACCTAATTGTATAGCTGACAGGACAACGATTTTGTTGTTATTCAGAAGTTTTTTTAAAAGTTAACAACAGGAATGTTTGGTTAATGGATCTGATTTATAAAGTGGTAGCTTCCTTGAATTTGGAACACTGTTAGCAGAAGTCACATTTAGCTCTGTAGAATTCTTGTACTATCATTAACAAACCTTTGTTCTACAAACCATCAATTCATTGTTTATTACTGTCCTTGTGTGCCAACTATCTGTAAACTTAAATCTTTCTAGATTGGTTTGAGATTTATGTTCATACCCTATATCCTTTTCACTTTAGTCTCCTAATTCAATGAACTTATCCAGGTATTTCATCAGTTAATCACCTTACTTTTGGAATATTTTCACATTACGTTCTGGCACATTATGCAAGCATAAGCTGTACGTCACTGTCGAACTGAAGACAGAGGCATATTTCAATCTGTTCCTCGTCATATAATTCAGAAACAAAACGTGTACAGCTCTGCTCCTGCCCCCCAACCCCCCCCCCCCTCGCTCTGCTCCTGCCCCCCAACCCCCCCATCGCCCTGCTCCTGCCCCCCAACCCCCCCATCGCCCTGCTCCTGCCCCCCAACCCCCCCATCGCCCTGCTCCTGCCCCCCAACCCCCCCATCGCCCTGCTCCTGCCCCCCAACCCCCCCCCCATCGCCCTGCTCCTGCCCCCGCCCCCCAATCCTCACCCCACATCGCCCTGCTCCTGCCCCCCAATCCTCACCCCACATCGCCCTGCTCCTGCCCCCCAATCCTCACCCCACATCGCCCTGCTCCTGCCCCCCAACCCCACCCCACCGTCGCCCTGCTCCTGCGCCCCAACCCCACCCCCCCGTCGCCCTGTTCCTGCGCCCCAACCCCACCCCCCCGTCGCCCTGCTCCTGCGCCCCAACCCCACCCCCCCGTCGCCCTGCTCCTGCCCCCCAACCCCACCCCCCCCCACGTCGCCCTGCTCCTGCCCCCCAACCCCACCCCCCCCGTCGCCCTGCTCCTGCCCCCCAACCCCACCCCCCTCGTCGCCCTGCTCCTGCCCCCCAACCCCATCCCCCGTCGCCCTGCTCCTGCCCCCCAACCCCACCCCCCCATCGGTGTGCTCCTGCCCCCGAACCCCACCCCACCGTCGGTGTGCTCCTGCACCCGAACCCCCCCCCACCGTCGGTGTGCTCCTGCACCCGAAACCCCCCCCCCCCCCCGTCGGTGTGCTCCTGCCCCCGAAACCCCCCCCCCGTGTGCTCCTGCCCCCGAACCCCCCCCCCGTGTGCTCCTGCCCCCGAACCCCACCCCCCACCCCCCCGTCGGTGTGCTCCTGCCCCCGAACCCTACCCCCCCCCCCCCCCCGTCGGTGTACTCCTGCCCCCGAACCCTACCCCCCCCCCCCCCCCGTCGGTGTGCTCCTGCCCCCGAACCCTACCCCCCCCTCGTCGGTGTGCTCCTGCCCCCGAACCCCACTCCCCCGTCGGTGTGCTCCTGCCCCCGAACCCCACTCCCCCGTCGGTGTGCTCCTGCCCCTGAACCCCACCCCCCCCCGTCGGTGTGCTCCTGCCCCCGAACCCCACCCCCCCCGTCGGTGTGCTCCTGCCCCCGAACCCCCCCCCCCCGTCGGTGTGCTCCTGCCCCCGAACCCCCCCCCCCCCCGTCGGTGTGCTCCTGCCCCCGAACCCCCCCCCCCCCCCCGTCGGTGTGCTCCTGCCCCCGAACCCCCCCCCCTTCGGTGTGCTCCTGCCCCCGAACCCCACCCCCCCCGTCGGTGTGCTCCTGCCCCCCAACCCCACCCCCTCCATCGCTCTGCTCCTGCCCCCCGAAACACCCCCCCCCCTCGCTCTGCTCCTGCCCCCCGAAACACCCCCACAATCGCTCTGCTCCTGCCCCCCGAAACACCCCCCCCCATCGCTCTGCTCCTGCCCCCCGAAACACCCCCCCCCCCATCGCTCTGCTCCTGCCCCCCGAAACACCCCCCCCCATCGCTCTGCTCCTGCCCCCCCAAAACACCCCCCCCCCCATCGCTCTGCTCCTGCCCCCCAAAACACCCCCCCCATCGCTCTGCTCTTGCCCCCCAAAACACCCCCCCCATCGCTCTGCTCCTGCCCCCCAAACGCCCCCCCCCCCATCGCTCTGCTCCTGCCCCCCAAAACACCCCCCAAACACCCCCCCATCGCTCTGCTCCTGCCCCCAACCCCCCCCCCATCACTCTGCTCCTGCCCCCCAACCCCACCCCCCCATCGCTCTGCTCCTGCCCCCCAAACCCCCCCCCATCACTCTGCTCCTGCCCCCCAAACCCCCCCCCCCATCGCTCTGCTCCTGCCCCCCAAAACACCCCCCAAAAACCCCCCATCGCTCTGCTCCTGCCCCCCAAAACACCCCCCAAACACCCCCCATCGCTCTGCTCCTGCCCCCCAACCCCACCCCCCCCATCGCTCTGCTCCTGCCCCCCAACCCCACCCCCCCCCATCGCTCTGCTCCTGCCCCCCAACCCCACCCCCCCATCGCTCTGCTCCTGCCCCCCAACCCCACCCCCCCCCATCGCTCTGCTCCTGCCCCCCAACCCCACCCCCCCATCGCTCTGCTCCTGCCCCCCAACCCCACCCCCCCTATCGCTCTGCTCCTGCCCCCCAACCCCACCCCCCCATCGCTCTGCTCCTGCCCCCCAACCCCACCCCCCCAATTCTCTGCTCCTGCCCCCCAACCCCACCCCCCCATCGCTCTGCTCCTGCCCCCCAACCCCACCCCCCCATCGCTCTGCTCCTGCCCCCCAACCCCACCCCCCCATCGCTCTGCTCCTGCCCCCCAACCCCACCCCCCCATCGCTCTGCTCCTGCCCCCCAACCCCACCCCCCCATCGCTCTGCTCCTGCCCCCCGAAACACCCCCACAATCGCTCTGCTCCTGCCCCCAACCCCCCCCATCGCTCTGCTCCTGCCCCCAACCCCCCCCCCATCGCTCTGCTCCTGCCCCCAACCCCCCCCCCATCGCTCTGCTCCTGCCACCAACCCCCCCCCATCGCTCTGCTCCTGCCCCCAACCCCCCCCCATCGCTCTGCTCTTGCCCCCAACCCCCCCCATCGCTCTGCTCCTGCCCCCAACCCCCCCATCGCTCTGCTCCTGCCCCCAACCCCCCCATCGCTCTGCTCCTGCCCCCAACCCCCCCCATCGCTCTGCTCCTGCCCCCAACCCCCCCCCCATCGCTCTGCTCCTGCCCCCAACCCCCCCCATCGCTCTGCTCCTGCCCCCAACCCCCCCCCCCATCGCTCTGCTCCTGCCCCCAACCCCCCCATCGCTCTGCTCCTGCCCCCAACCCCCCCCCCATCGCTCTGCTCCTGCCCCCAACCCCCCCCCCATCGCTCTGCTCCTGCCACCAACCCCCCCCCCATCGCTCTGCTCCTGCCCCCAACCCCCCCCCCATCGCTCTGCTCTTGCCCCCAACCCCCCCCATCGCTCTGCTCCTGCCCCCAACCCCCCCCATCGCTCTGCTCCTGCCCCCAACCCCCCCATCGCTCTGCTCCTGCCCCCAACCCCCCCATCGCTCTGTCCTGCCCCCAACCCCCCCCATCGCTCTGCTCCTGCCCCCAACCCCCCCCATCGCTCTGCTCCTGCCCCCAACCCCCCCATCGCTCTGCTCCTGCCCCCAACCCCCCCCATCGCTCTGCTCCTGCCCCCAACCCCCCCCATCGCTCTGCTCCTGCCCCCAACCCCCCCCATCGCTCTGCTCCTGCCCCCAACCCCCCCCATCGCTCTGCTCCTGCCCCCAACCCCCCCCATCGCTCTGCTCCTGCCCCCAACCCCCCCCCATCGCTCTGCTCCTGCCCCAACCCCCCCATCGCTCTGCTCCTGCCCCAAACCCCCCCCCCCATCGCTCTGCTCCTGCCCCCAACCCCCCCCCCATCGCTCTGCTCCTGCCCCCAACCCCCCCCATCGCCGCGCTCCTGCCCCCAACCCCCCCCATCGCCGCGCTCCTGCCCCCAACCCCTCGCATCGCCGCGCTCCTGCCCCCAACCCCCCCATCGCCGCGCTCCTGCCCCCAACCCCCGCCCCCACACTGTTTGTTTGTGTGTGTGCGGTGAGGGGGGAGGGGGGGGGGAGAGAGATTGATTGATTGATTGATTGATTTTACTTACATGCCTGTATTGTACATTTGTGGTAGGTACTGTGTGTATTGGTATCATGTCTTGAGAAATTTCAATATGTTTGAGAACTTCAATGCATTTATATTTTATAGGTTTGATAATTTAATTTGGTGTCACCAGACATATAATTGCAGGTCATTTATTACAGTTTCTCTTTCGGCCATATTTTTTGGTTTGTGTGGTCATTTGTGCAAATAACTGTAAAATTGCAAGTTATTTTCATTGTTGTATATGGGCGGAACTGCCCGCCATTTCTTAATGGCTTACGGTTTAAATTTCCAGATATTATTAGAATTTTGCAGATTTGCTGTTAAAAACTGGAAGACTGAAGGAATTCAATGTTTTGCAACTTGCAGCTACTGTTTGAATAAAGTTTAATCCAGCTATCAGCATTTTTGAAAGTGTAATTTTCATATAACACCAGTTTTTGTAAAACAGTAACTGGTAATGTTGCTAGATGCAAAAGATAATAATTGATGGTAAGTGTTTCCAGAGTATAAGCTACATCATTGTGTATATAAAGAAGAAAGGAAGATGATGTTAGGTGGCAGAAATGTATAGAGCCAAAAGTAACTGATCTACCTTTGCCACTTTGGTGAAACTTCACCTTCATTCCTAAAGCTAGACACATTTGGAACCATAAGTTTGAACTTAATCAGATCTTGCAGTTGTCAATTTCCTTGGCACATTGGTGCTTTCAGTGAGTGGAAATAGTTAGGTTCACTTTTTTAAGTTTAGTTTTTTACTTTTGTGCTTTATTTATTATTCCTTTCTTTTAATTTATAATACTTCTACTAGCACTTTCCTAGGTAAATGATTATTTTTATTTTGTTTGTGCCATATTGTCAAATTTCAGTTCCATAATTAATGTAAACATTTTGCTGTTTTGCATAGGACACAAAGTTCTCAACAGCTAACCTCTTGTGTTCATTCATTACCTTTTTTTTAGATACTTTTTGACATTGTTGAATACTATAATTGACCATGCACCTGAAGGCTATTGAAATCAGATTTTAGTCACAATACTGTTCCATATGAAAATTATAAAATAGGAGAATATTTAAACAGATGTGAAATCAAAAAACTTCCAATGAAGGAAAAAGCATTTTATTGTCAGAAGAATTTTTTCAGATTAAAGAATTTAAGAATGTTACCACTGAAGAAAAGTGAAAGCTCCTGAGCTGAAATGCCCAAAGTGGCTTTGCATATGATTTGCTGGGTATGTGTTTCGTGATCCCAGTGTTCCTGAGCTGGGGCTACCACTGTATGGTGTGACTGGAACATTGTGTGTCACAGGGAACAGGGGTTTTGGCTTGACTGCCAGGGTCACAAGGATGGTAAAAACCTCAACCTCAAAGTGTGCTGCACACTTGAAATGAAATTTGTGGCTGTTGATACGGAACAGTCAATAGCGGGCAAAGTCTGGAGAACCTGCTGCACCTCAGTTGTATAAGGCTCACCTAGGCATGTGGGGCTCTGCCTTGGTGGACTTTGATTTCCCTAGATGCTTGTGGGACCAAGATGGATCCTTCAAACTTTTCTCTTCCACCTTTCAGTAGAATGGGTGGACTGCTGGTAGGTACCAACACCCAATCAAATAAGAGGGCTCATGTAGGTGATGTGATTAAATCTGACACGTTAAACATCACTTTTAATAGCACAATACTCCCAGAACATACTAAGGTGGGTTTTCTTTGCTTAACCTTGCAGACCTGTGTCCCCAACCCAATGCGCAGTTTGAAATGGCAGTGCTTTGAGGACACCACTCTTTGATGTAAGGGAGAAGCCGTGTGTTGTAAGGCTGCCCATAGAGGAATCAGTTGTTCATCTCCAAAGTGTGTGAATTGCTTGGGGGCTCACCCTGTCTGATGTATGGACTGCTGTGTCTTCCTTGAAGATACAGGAGACCAGAACCACAAGACGGCTCCCATATGGTGAGGCCAAAAAGATTTAGAAGACCATGCAGCCTTCTTGACATTCACTACCTCCTCTGCTTGTGTTGTTAAACAGCCAGTACAGAAAACTAATGCTATTACACAAACAGAGGTTGCTAGTGTCAGTACTGGTACCTGTATTTGTGCTGCTGGAACTACTTCACACACTAGACTTTCTCCTAAAAACATCAGAATGTCTGTGGTCACTAACATTGTGGAGCTCCGTGCTCTGTTCAGTCTAGTCCACCGTCCAGTGATGCCACTACCGCAGCCGCAATTGTGGTTCCAAAGCCTACCCGGGGCAAAAAAAATCAAAGACCAAGTGTCCTCAACCTACAGTCAGGAAGTAAACAGTTAGACAATGTCGATATCATCCTACCTGACATCTCTCTTGACTCTTTGATAAAGCTAATGGGCCTTGATGACAGACGGGCAATTGTATCGCCCCAAGACAGCCCCCCCCCCCACCCATTATGGGCTCCCATTCCTGGCAGAAAGATAGGGTGGAAGTGCAACCTCTGATAGATGGCTCCCATATTGCTGTGGAACATTAATGAGTTCAGGACATGCGGAGGAACAAACTGCTAGCTCAGGAAAGCTCCCTGTGCCTGTGTTTACAAGAAACACACTTAAAAGCCACTGATTCCCTTGTGCTCTGAGGCTATAACCTTCACCGGAAGGATGAGCTGTCTGGGGTCAGAACCAAGGGAGGGGTTGCTGTATCTGTCAGTAACAGCCATCACCCCTCTGCTGTCCCCATGGCTACTGACCTGCAAGCAGTTACAGTTGAAATTCAAGTGTGTTGGCAGATCACTGTTTGATTGCTGTATCTACCTCCACAGGATTCAATTGAGTCAGGCTCTCGTAGATCTTGGAGGACACCTTTTGCGACAATATTTCTTACTGAGAGACTTCAATGCCTGTTGACATGTGAGGCTTAACCTCTGCTTGCCCTCAGGGGTGGTTGTGGGAAGCCTCAACGTCTCACAAACTGCACATTGTCAATACAGGTGTGTGCACACGTTTTGGTACTGCTACTTGGTCATTCTCAGCCATCGATATTTCTTTCTGCTCTCCAGCTCTTGCAGACTGCTGAAAGGAAGGTCATTGATGACCTTCATTTATGTGACCATCATTTATGTGACCATTTCCCACTCCGCATTCTCCTACAGGAACGAGCATTCCC
This sequence comes from Schistocerca serialis cubense, assembly GCF_023864345.2. Classification (NCBI taxonomy): domain Eukaryota; kingdom Metazoa; phylum Arthropoda; class Insecta; order Orthoptera; family Acrididae; genus Schistocerca; species Schistocerca serialis. The sequence goes on along the minus strand of NC_064640.1, from coordinate 411,617,602 downwards.
TGAAGAGAAACCACATAACTGGATGCTCAGCAAGGCTAACTGGATGCTGTTCAGCCAGCTGGCTGTGTTTGAACACTGTGACAATGTCAAGGAATGGGTGGACCACATTATGAGTGATCCATCATACGACTGACTTACCCATCCCAGAATTCTCAGATCATCTTAGGAGGAGACCTATACCTTGGTGGACAGCTGAGTGTTGTACAGCAATCTGAGGCATGCGTGCGGCTTATTGACTATTTAAATGCCGTCCAACAGCAGACAACCTCATATTCTTTAGTCACCAGAGCCAAGTCTCGATGCGTGATTAAGGGGAGTAAGAAAAGGTTAGGGCAAACATTCCTGGACTACCAACCATTCTGTGTATTTTACGAAAGTATGGGAAGCCACTAGGACGATTTCCAGCAAACGCAATTGTTTCCTGACAGCAGCAGTGCTGAAACAGGGGTGTCTCCAGACAACACTCAGAGACATCACCCAAGACACCGGCAAAGCATTTTGCAACACTACTGCCAAATCAAGCCAGGATCTGGCATTTTGCTGCTACAGTGCAACTGTAGAGAGAGGCAAGTTGGACTTCAGATCCAATAGTTCTGAGTCCTGCAACTCGGCTCTCTCCATATTGGAATTGGCCTGGTCTGAGACTTGTGACACTGCACCTGGTCATGACGAAATCTGGTACTGCATGCTTCAACATTTGCCAGCAGTGTCAAAGAAAATCCTCCTTAAATGTTTTAACATGATATGGTAGACAGATCACTTCCCCAACTCGTGGAGAGATGTAATTTTGATACCTCTTCTCAAACCAGGAAAGGACCATATGTGTCTCAGTAGTTATCGGAGTATTGCCTTAACAAGCTGTGTAGGAAGGACCCTGGAACGAATGGTTAACTGTCGTCTGGTCTGGTTGTTAAGAGCCCAGGCAACCCCTTAGCTGCTCTCAGTGTGGATTTTGGTCCACTATTGACAAGCTGACCCTACTATAAGCAGCTATCCAGTGGTATTTCCTACATAAACGTAACTGTATTTCCATATTCTTTGATATCAGTAAGGCATATGACACAACTTCGAGACAGTATTCTTGCACAGCTGCATTAACGAAGTTTTCAAGGCCATCTCCCCTTCTTCATACAACCTTTCCTATCTCCTTGATTTATTATATCCTGAGTTGATGACATGTTGTCAGGTTGTTCTGAGCAGGAGAATGGTGTGTCTCAGGGCAGTGTTTTAAGCATTACTCTCTTTGCCGCCCCCAGGGGCTCAGCATTCTTTTACTGGGTACGGGCTTGGTGACGCCGGGGTTCCTGAGTTGGGTACTGGTAAGCGCCGCCAGTCCCCTGTCACCGTAAGCTCTGGGCAGGATTCCGCGGCCACCATGCGGCACGGCGGTGGAGCGTTGTGTGTCTCAGGGAATGGGGATCTTGCCTTGACCGCCCAGATTGTGAGGATGGCATAAACCTCTATAAAAAAAAAAAAAAAAAAAAAAAAAAACCTCAATCTCAAGGTGTGCTGCGCGTTGATAAGATGCATAGCTGTTGAGGTGGAACAGTCGTTAGCGGGCAACCTCTGGGGAACCTGCCGCACCTCCGTTGTATAAGGCTTACCTAGGCGTGCGGGGCTCTGTCTAGGTGGACTTCTAGTTCTCTAGATGCTCTTGGGACCGAGATGAATCCTTCAAACTCTTCTTTGCCTCCTCCAAGCAGAAAGGGTGGGCTGCTGGTAGGTTCCAACAAGAGGGCACGTGTAGCCAGTCGTCCTGACTCAGGAGCGAAATCTAAGAGTATCATAACAAGTAACAGAACACATGCTGACGGTCAGAATTTGTTTTTAATCGTTAAAAGGAAAGGGCAGCTTCGAGAAGCTTTCCCCTTTCTATATTCAAAAAGGGCTGGAGGGCATTGCTGGCGGTTTGAAATCATTGAAGCGATTGTGTAATGAGTGGCTGTTGGTGGAAACCACTAGTTTCCAGCAAGCTAAGACTCTCCAGAACGCACACTCCCTTGGGGAATATGCCAAAGAAACTGAGCTGCACACCACCTTGAATTGCAGCAAAGGTGTTGTGACATGCAGGGATTTGGTCGACATTCCCCAACAGGAACTGAAAGATGAGTGAGCTCCAGCAGGAGTAGTAGTTGAAGTGCAAAATATCATATGAGGGGGGGTGGATGGGATTCTTGTGAAGTCAGACTCCTTTGTCCTGACATTTAATAGCACAAAACTCGCTGAGCATATTATGGCAGGTTTACTTCGCTTAAGTGTGCGGCCATACATATCCAACCCAATGCGGTGTTCCAAATGCCAACACTTTGGGTATACTACTCTTGGGTGTCGTGGAGAAGCTACTTGTGGCAGGTGTGGTCAGGCCACCCATGAAGGTGTCTATTGTATGTCTCCAATGAAGTGTGTGAATTGCTCTGGGCCTCACCCCGTCTGGAGTTGGGATTGCACTGTGTATCTGGAAGAATGGAAGATACAGGAGCTTAAAACTATGAAGCGCATCTCCCTATACTGAGGCAAAAAAGTTCTATAAATCCATGCTGCCCCATGTTTCGCTACCTCCTTCGCTTCAGTTGTTAAACAACCCACACGGAAAGCTGAGGCTGCTAGTGTGGGCACCAATACTTATGTGTGTCCATGCACTTGGACTGCTTCAGTCGTTTCTAAGCCTGTCCCTCCCCCAAGAACTTCAGAAAAAGCTGTGGTTGCTGACATTGGACACTGTACCAGACAGAACCTTTGGAGGGGCAGGGAGCTCTGCAATGTTGCCACACCCGCAACCACAATTGTGGCTATAAAGTCTACCCAGGGGAAAAAATCCAAGGCTAAACGTCAAACACTGGTGGAATTGGGCAGAAAACAGCCAGACGATGTCGACATCGACCTCTCTGATGTCTGTCGATTCTTCTTTAGAGGCTATGGAGCTTGATGTCAGATTGGGGCAACTGTCTCGCTCCAAAACAGAGCCTCCACCGATTGTGGGCTCCCCTCCCTGTCAGAGAGTCTGGATGAAAGTATTACCCCCAGATAGATGGCTTTCATTATACAGTGGAACATGGATGGATTCAGAACGCACATGGAGGAACATCTCTGCTTGTGTTTGCAGGAAACACACTTCAGAGCATCCGATGCTCCTACACTACGTGGCTATACCCTATATTGCAAGGATGACTTGACTGGGGAAAGAGGCAACGGAGGGGTGCTGTGTTCATCAATAATGGGTACCACTCCTCTGCTCTTCCCCTGGATACCGACCTGCAAGCAGTTGCCGTTACAATTTCTGCACGTCAGAGGCTTACAGTTTGTTCTCTTTATTTGCCTCCATTGGATGCAGTAGACTCTCACTGATCTTATTGCCCCACTCCCCCGACCATTTCTCCTCCTGGGCGACTTCAATACCAACCATGTCCTGTGGGGCTCTACATTTACTTGCCCTCGGGATCGAGTTTCTGATAGCCTCCTGACATCTCGCGAGCTGTGCATCCTAAATGCTGGTGCTCCGACTCATTTTTGCACTGCTAGTGGTTCTTTCTCCGCCATTGACCCCTCTTTTTGCTCTCCAGCCTTGCGCCTCTGTTCACTGGGAGGTCATTGATGACCTTAATTCCAACGACCGCTTCCCGATCCGCCTTGAGCTACTCAATGGTGTGTTGCAGGAATAGAAGCCACAAACATGGATGACTGGCAAGGCTAACTGTACATTGTTCGGCCAGTTGGCTGTGTTTGAACACTGTCGAGGAATGGGTGGATCACATCACGTATGTGATGGATGGATGGATGGATGGATGGATGGATGGATGGATCTCTCCATCCCAAAGTCCTTTGGCCCTCTCCAGAGGCGACCTGTCCCTTGGTGGACAGAAGACTGCCATTTAGCTATCCAGGACAGTCGTGAGGCCCGTGGATGGTTTAAATGCCGCACGACAATGGGCAACCTTTCGAATCGCAAGAGCCAAGGCTCGCCATGTTATTAAAGAGAGCAAAAACCGGTCATAGCATGAGTTCCTGAACTCCGTAAATTGTTCCACTTGTTCTTCAAAAGTATGGGAAGCCATCCAGAGGATTTCCGGTAAACACAGCCGTTTACCAATAGCTGCAATCTTGAACCAGGGGTGTCTCCAAACGACGCCCAGAGAAATTGCTCAGACGTTGGCAGAGCATTTTGCACAAACTACTGCCAATGCGAGCCAGTATCCAGTGTTTCGTCGCTACTGTGCCACTGTCGAAAGAGCAAAATTGGACTTTCGGTCGAACAGTTCTGAGGCCTACAACTCCCCTTTCTCCATGTGGGAGCTCGAATCAGCGCTGACTGAGACTTCTGACACTGCACCAGGTCGCGACGACATCCGGTACTCCATGCTTCAACATCTGTCAGCGATGTCAAAGGAAATCCTCCTCAAATGTTTTAATCTCATATGGCAGACAGGCATGTTCCCCACCTCATGGAGGGAGGCAATTCTCGTCCCTCTCCTCAAACCAGGAAAGCACCGCACATGTCACAGTAGTTATCGTAGTATCACCTTGACGAGCTGTGTCAGAAAGACCCTGGAACAGATAGTTAACAGTCATCTGGTCTGGCTGTCAGAGACCGGAAACTCCTTTGTCGCTCTCAGAGTGGATTCCGAAAATTTCGGTCCACGGTCGACAACCTGATCCTCCGTCAGCATCACTGTATCGGCATATTCTCCAATATCAGTAAGGCATACAATACTACTTGGAGTCACTGTATTCTTGCACAACTGTATCAATGGGGCCTTCGTGGCCACCTCCCCATTTTCATTCAGTCTTTCCTGTCTCGACAGTTTTTTCGGACCCGAGTTGGTCACACGCTGTCTGATTGATTCGAGCAGGAGAATGGTGTCCCCCAGGGCAGTGTTTTAAGTGTTACCCTCTTTGCCATAGCCATCAACAGTATAACGTTTACAGTAAGAAGTCCAGTACAGTGCTAATTATTTGTGGACAACTTTGCTGTTTTCTGTTCCTCCTCCAGTGTTGCAACGGTGAGCCGTCAGCTGCAACTTAGTGTGACAGGTAGAGGAGTGGGCTGCAAAGACGGGTTTTCAATTTTCTGCCAATAAGTGTGTTTGTGTTCATTTTAATCGTTCTCATCGTCTTTCTAATTTGCCTGCCTTGCATAAAGGGGACACTATCCTACATTTTAGACAGACACAGTGCGGTTTCTGGGCCTCATTTTTGACTCCAGATTCTTGTGGTTGCCACACCTGTGAGTCTTAAAAGCCCAAACCTGGAAGGTGCTGAGCATCCTAAAGTGCCTTAGCCACAGATCTTGGGGAGCAGACAGGGTGCGTCTCCTCCAGTTTTATTGGGCTTTTTTGCGTTCACGGTTGGACTGTGGGTGCATGGTGTATGGATCCTTGATGCTGTCCACCATGTGAGGATTCGACTGGCCACAGGTGCTTATTGGACCAGTCCTATACTCAGCCTCTGTGCTGAGGCTGGGGAACCGCCACTTACCATCTGGTGGCAGCTCCTACTGGTGCGCCAGGCTTGTAAGTTTCTTACAGCTCCAGCCTCGCCCGCTCACCATATGTTGCTCATCTGCCTCTGAATCGTCTTTTTTCCCACCGTCCCCTGGCCACGATGCTGCTTGGGATCTGTGTGCAATGTGTGCTGGAATCCCTCGGTGTGGAGTCTGTACGACCCCAAATCCAGGGTTTTAACTGCCTGTCACCCTAGTTACTAGAGAGGCCCAGAGTTATTTTAGATCTGGTGCGGTACAAGTGAGAATGCAATCCTGCTACCATTTTTAATGCAACATTTTCTGCTATTTTATCTGAGCACCACAACTATGTAGCTGTTTACTCGCATGGGTCGAAACCAGGGGATTCCGTTGGTTACTCTGTTGTTCTTTCGGATCGTGTCCTCAAGGTCCAACTGCCTCAAGCGTTCACTGTCTTTGATGCAGAATTGTCTGCGATCTTATGGGCACTGCAGCAGATGAGATTTACTTCCCATCCTAAATGCCTTGTCTGTTCCGACTCCCTAAGTGCCCTCCACTCGTTTCGATGTTTGTATCCAGCAGATCAAATAGTCCAGACAATCCAAGATACCCTCCTCCAACTACGACGACTGGGGAAGGTGGTGGCTTTCTGCTGGATTCCAGGGCACGTCGGCATTGCTGGGAATGAAAGGGCAGATCTTGCAGCCAAGGAGGCGTGTCTTGATCCACAAGTATTTCAATCTCTTTTAGGTAATACTCAACCGAAGTTTTAAAGTTCTGCAACTGTTTTTATCAATATTTTATGGAGAGGGTCTTAATTGTTCATAGGGTGACTGGCTCACCCATATTTTATGTAAGTGGCCAGCCAATGACAATTTCCTGTGGCATTTTTGATGCTCCATTTTTGTTTTACTTTCTTCTACAGCATTTTTCTTCTCTTCCTGATTTCTTTGCGCGTATGCAACCATTTTGCAAAATTTGTCCACATTCGTTTCATTTTATGTGTCAGGGCGCTGATGACCTGAACGTTAAGGGCCCGTAAGCATAAAAACACACACACACACACACACACACACACACACACACACACACACACACACACACACACAAACAAACACACTCCCTCCCTCTCCCTCTCGCGCACACACACACACACACACACACACACACACACTCGCTCGCTCGCACACTCTCTCTCTCTCTCTCTCTCTCTCTCTCTCTCGCTCGCTCGCTCGCACACTCTGTCTCTATCTCTATCTCTCTCTCTCTCTCTCTCTCTCTCTCTCTCTCTCTCTCTCTCGCTCGCTCGCACACTCTGTCTCTATCTCTCTCTCTCTCTCTCGCACACTCTCTCTCTCTCTCTCTCTCTCTCTCTCTCTCTCTCTCTCTCGCTCTCGCTCAGCGATATAAAGCTGTAGAGGAACTCAATGAAATTCACATTAAAAAACAGGAGTGCGTTGTGATTTGCATAAGCGTATGGGGGCTCACTTGCACAAACTAATGCAGACATTAGGATCCCAGAAGCGTAGTGATGGTAAGACCCTTGGAGGAAGAGGAAGATTGACACATGAAGCAATTGATAGATTGGAGAGGTATTATGGGTGTGCAATTAGGCAACATATAAGAACCACTGAGCATATAAGGAGAGCAGTATGGGCATTAATTTTTTCATACTGCATCAACAAATGAGCACCTACAACATGCACTGCACTCCACAAGTGATGACTCATGGTGTAAGTACCAATCAGGAAAGGAATATGCCCATAAAAACAGTTTGCCAAATGCTGTAGTTGATGTAATTAAGCCCATATTCGGAGATTTAGCACAGCCAAGTTTACTGGAAAAGTGTTACATGGGAAAAGACAAAATCCAAATGAAAGTGTAAATAATTTAATTTGGATTAGGATTCCCAAAAGAGTGTTTGTACAGATAAACATTGCATTTTGGAGTGTGTGATGCAGTGGCACCATACAATGAAGAAAAAATTATCAAATGTAATGTGCTGAAACGTCATGTTTCCAACCAGGACACACCACCATTTCCACAATGCACCTAATTGAAAAAGAAAGACTAAGAGGTGCAGGAAGAAGAGACAAAAGGCTAGAACATGCAGCAAAAGGGAAGAAAAGACCAGTGAAAAGGAAAATAACACTGGAAATTGAAGAGGATGCTGATAATTCATCATATGGGGCAGGAATGTATAAAAAAAACTATGGAAGCCATTCCCCATAACTTAAAAAATTTCATTTTTGAGGAACATTTTCTCAAAATCTGCTAACAGTATATTAATGAAATTTATACACAATATTGTTTACTTCTTTTCCTTCATTTTTATAACAAATTGTAAAAAATATTATTGTATAATTCAAGAGTTACAGAAGAAAAAGTGCAAAATATTAGAGAAAAAAACAAGCATCTGTTTAAAAAATTGTAAAACAAAAACTATTAAATATTTCTTAAAATGGCGTTATAACTTTGTAGAGAAATATTCACTGAACATGTAGTCCAAATTTCAGAGCAATGTGTTGAATGGTTTCAGAAAAATTGTTCCTTCTATTTGCCTAGGACAGCCTAAAAATATATCAGAATATATGTATCTGTGTGTTACCCCCTCCCCCTCCGACCCCTGCCCCCACCATCCCCCTCGCCACTGACACCATTCATGACAGACAACTTCTAATCAAACAACATTCCTACAGAGTATTGTCTCAGTTATGGTACTGGCGTCATCACTTCTTGTACGACAGATCACAATTCATATTAACTTATGGAAAGTCACTGAGTAAAACAAAAGTAATATATGGCATTCCCCAAGGGTGTGTTGCAGGTCCTCCATCGTTCCTGATCTATATAAACGATTTAGTAGACAATCTGAACAGCTTTCTTAGATTGTTTGCAGACGATCCTGTCATTTACCATCTTGTCAAGTCATCAGAGGTTGAAAACCAATTGCAAAATTATTTAGATGGGATGTCAGTAGGTGGCAATTGGCTCTAAATAATGAAAAGGGTGTAAACATCCACATGAGTACTAAAAGGAATCCTCTGAATTTTGGTTCGTGATAAATCACACAATTTAAACGCTGTGACTTAGACTAAATATTTATTTTTATGATGTGAGTTGGCAAACATTATGACCCAAAGAGCCAAATCTTATGTCCTCATGCTAATGATAAAAGGTTGGCAAATAGCTAAAGGGATCTGTCACCGTAAAAATCTGGACAGGCAAGCAAAATGTTAATTGACAGAAGTACACTTAAAATAAATATATTTTACTCAGCTGATTGCTCAAGAACAGCTTAATTTTTGACAACTTGTGGCAACCATGGCTAGCTATAAGCAGAGGCCTGACATACGTGCGCATCTATGTACACTGAATATTTACCAGTAGAGGTAGTTACCCATAGCTCAGTGCAATGTTCGGCGCCAGCTAACTACACGAAACTAATCTCTAATTAGCAGGAGGTATCCGCCATTAGTAACACGGTCATGGCGGTCTTCGTTGGTCTGTGGCCTGGAGGTTCTTTATTGGTCAGATAATCCTATTTGTCGCGTTGTTCAAAGCGCCCCTTGCGGCCCCAAAAAAATCGCCAAGGCACTGGACCCAGCAGTATCAGTAAACTACAATACTAAAATTATGAATAACTTAAATTGGAATGATAACCTAGGTAATTTTTTGAGGAAAGCAAACCAAAGAGTGCGATTTATTGGTAGCACACTTAGAAAGTGTAACAGGTCAGTAAGTACGCAAGGAGAGTTCTCAGACAGTTGGTGTAACCAAGCATCAATGTGTCATGGGATTTCCCTCCCTGCCCCCATCTGACAACAAATTTAGGGAAATTCAAATTTTGGGAGATTCAAGATGGTGATGGGACATGGCTACCAGGGCACACGGGCTATGACATCATATTCCAAGGCTCTGGTTACTGGAACAGGCTCTGTGACATCAGAAGTAAAGATGGTTGACTTGGAATACTGGCTCTATAATGTCAGAATCCAAGACTTTGAATAATGGAACTGGCTCTGATGTCAGAATCCAAGGCCTGACTACCTGTGGGTCCGGGGGTTAGAATATGCCCGAGGTATTCCTGTATGTCATATAAGAGGTGACTAAAAGGAGTCTGACACCCTTTGGCCTTTATGTGATGGTTCCCTGTAGGGTTTGACATCTATTTTCCAAAATTTTCCCAAAGAGTGAACCAATTGCGGAAGGGCACCTTGCATGGTGTATAGTGTACATCACTCGCTGAGACCTCTCGCAATCTTCATCAACATCGATCTGCACTTCTGCTCATTCTCTAGCTGTTGGGCAAGGTTCCCCTTCTGGGTGTGTTTCCCTCCATCCTCTGTGCCTCTGTGCAGTATCGCTTTCTGCGCTGTTGACGATAATTGACTTCTCAGTTTGTTTGCGCCAGATATCCAGAATGGTGGCAAGTCTCTTGTGGTGGGGCCGCCATGTACCCTGTTGGCTGTAGCCCCCGACCACACAGAGATCACTCTGCTGATGATGTCTGCGCTGTTAACTCTCCACGTATGCCAAGGAGTACATGCCCATCACCCTGGAACATCGGGACTCACGGCAATGGCCATCATGCCTGGTGGCCTTTGCTGCAGCTGGGTGGCGCCTGTGGCGAGGGCACATGGTCGGAGAGGGTGGCATCAGGGCAGATGACACGCCATGAAGTGTAGTATGTCATTTCTTGCTGGTGGTCAAACACCAGCAGTCTCTAAGCAGTCAAGTTCTAACTTCAATTCTCAGAAATACGACCTCAAATCGTTACCCCTCTGGCCACACAATGGCAGGAACACCGAGCTAAGGATGGCAGCGAAGCTTATTCACCTCGGTACGAGAGTTGATGGGGAATCTTTCCTCAGTTTTTTTGGAGCATTTAGAGGACAGGTTTGGGGAGGTGAAGGGCTTGTCCAAAATGCAGTCAGAGTTGGTCTTGATCAAAACAGCATCCTCTGCTCAGTCACAGGCACTACTCGCCTGTTACAAGCTGCGGGATGTTTTCGTTTCCACCACGCCCCATAAGAGCTTAAATATGGTCCAGGGTATCATTTCACAAGGACCTCCTTTTACAGTCTGACAATGAGCTGCACGTCAATTTAGAGCGGCGAGGTGTCCATTTCGTGCGGCGCGGCCACAGGGGTCCACCAGAGCCCTCATCTTGGCCTTCAAGGGTGACACATTATCCGAGAAGGTCAAGGTGATGGTCTAGCGTTGTGACCTAAAGCACTAACGCGGTGCTGGAAGTGTGGCCATATGTCGTCCCACTATACTTCCAGCGTCACCTGTCGGGATTGTGGACATGCTTCACATCTCAATACTCCCTGTGACCCGCCTGCCATCTGTGTCAACTGCAGAGAGCACCATTCGCCTTGCTCGCCAGACTGCAGGATTCTCCAGAAAGAAAGAAAAATAATGGAATATAAGACCCCAGACCACCTTAAGCGGAAATGCTGGCAGCACCTCAGTGCCCTCTGCTGCCTAAGCAACACCAACTGGGGTGCAGATCGCTCTATGCTGCTGCAGCTCTACAGAGCACTTGTTCAATCATGCCTTCACTACAGGAGTCTGGTTTACGGTTCGGTGGCACTCTCAGCATTGTGTTTACTCGACCCAGTGCACCACTGTGGCATTCGCCTAGCGACAGGAGCTTTTAGAACAAGTCCAGTGACCAGTGTCCTGGTGGAGGCCGGAATCCCTCCATTGCAGATCCAACTTGCACAGCTGCTCGCCAGTCATGTTGCACACATTCATAGTTCTCCTGCGCATCCGAATTACTATCATATTTTCCCAACCACAGTAGTTCATCTCCCGCATCAGTGGCCCAGGTCAGGGCCTACGATTGTGGTTTGCATCCAGTCCCTTCTGTCTGAACTGGTCTCCTTCCCATTACCACCTCTCCCCGAGGTCTGTTCACATACACCTCCATGGTGTACACCTAGGCCGCAGGTTCTTCTGGACCTTTCGCATGGCCCTAAGGACTCTGTTAACCCTGCGGCTCTCCGATATCACTTCCTCTCGATTCTCGACAGGTACCGGGGTCATGAAGTGATTTACGTCGATGGCTGTTGGGCACATAGGCTTTGCGTATGTTCATGGAGGACATATTGAACAGCACTCCTTGCCAGATGGCTGCAGTGTTTTCACTGCAGAGCTGGCGACCATATCTCGTGCTCTTGAGCATATCTGCTCGTGCCCTGGCTAGTCATTTGTCCTGTGTACTGATTCATTGAGCACCCTACAAGCTATCGACCTCTGATATACTCGCCATCCTTTGGTAGCGTCCATCCAGGAGTCCATCTGTGCCCAGGAATGGTCCCATCGTTCAGTGGTGCTTGTGTGGACCTCAGGACACGTCGGAATCCCAGACAACAAACTTGCCGATGACAGGCTGGCTAACAGGCAACACGGAAACCGCTTCTGGAGATGGGCATCTCTGAAACTGACCTGCGTTCTGTCTTAAGCCACAGGGTCTTTTGGCTTTGGGAGACGGGATGGCATAACAGTATGCAAAACAAACTGCATGTCATTAAGGAGACTACAAATGTGTGGATTCTTCTTGCGGTCCTCTCGCAGGGAATCAGTTGTCCTCTGCCAGCTCCACATTGGCCATACATGGGTAATGCATGGTTACCTACTCCGTCACGAGGACCCACCTCAGTGTCGCTCTGGCTCACAAATGACGGTCGTCCACCTCTTGCTGGACTTCTCACTTTTAGTCGCTCTGCGGCGGACTATTAACTTTCCCAGCACCTTACCTTCGGTGTTGGACTACAATGCCTCAACAGCAGCTTTAGTTTTACATTTTCTTCGTGAGGGTAGGTTTTATCATTTGATCTAAGTTTTAGTGCATGTCTTTTGTCCCTATGCGCCCTCCACCCTAGCGCTTTTAGGGTGGAGGTTTTAATGTGTTGCAGAGTGGCTGGCTTCTCCATTTTATTCTCATGGTCAGCCAGCCACAGTAATCTGCTCTCTGCTTTTGATGTCTTCTACATGTTTCTTGCGTCTCTGTGGTTTTCTTGTCCGATTTGTCCATTTTAGTGTTTGTTGCCCTTCTGTCATTCTTGTGGTTTTCTCCTTTCTTCCAGCTGTGTTTTGAATGTGTTGACTAGTTTACTCCAACCCTTGTGGAATTATTTTAATCGGAACGAGGGACTGATGACCTAGCAGTTTGGTCCCCCCCTCCCCCCCCCTCCCCCCTCTTTCAAAACCAACCAACCAATCCGAGACCTGAAATACTGGCACTGTGATATCAGATTTCCTTAGACAAAATATGTTTGTGCAGGCCCCTCTAAGGCTACTATTCGCTCAGAGGTTACTTGATCACTGAATATTGCTTCTCCTAACTCTAAATTTGTGTCTTTCCACTTTATATCTTTAACACCACACTATGAGGGAAAGGGCTTAACACCGCTGCCCCATGGTATTTCATAGGATGTCGGAGTCTCAGCACTTATTCACACTGAGCTATGCCACTACACTACAGTCTGTTATGCTTAGCCAACCTCCACAAACACTCTGACATTAGAGTTGAAATAATTTGCCCCTCTACACCAGTTACTTTAAGTTCAAAATATTGAGGAAATCCATTTCCCTAAGTTTAAAATGATGGGAAATCTGCTGACAGTCAAATTATATTGTACTCAACCTAATTTTAGAACTGATTATCCCATTGATGCAGCGCTGGCCTGCCACCACCACCGCCGCCGCCGCCGCCGCCGCCGCCGTCACCACCACCACAGAGTGTACCACATCGTATGACACTATTGAGAAACCCTGGCACCCGAATACTGCAGACCACATGATGCAGTGCTAGGGCATGTTTATGTTCACCTATGAGTCTAGAGCAGCAGTTGCCGCATCATACAATGAGGAATGCAAACAACCATCCCTCGCGCCTCATTCACACTGACAAATACAAATGGATAAAAGTCCCACCACAATCAGTGCACTCTGTAAGACGAAGCAGCTTTCAGATATATTCCCAAGACTGTAAGATTTTACATTTAAACATGCCCAAAGTTTAAAACAGGACTGCCTCCTGTTATGTTACACGAAGGATATTGAATAGTTCTGACAGTCCATAGCAGAAGTAGCCTACAAGGCCCTGCAGACTGCCCATTCAAAGGTCGACGCACATCACGTGACATAAAATGGTTCCATTTAAGTAACAAACCACCCAGTGACATGGCTCTGCAAGCCAACTGCTGCCGTCTCATGCTGTGACTGCCCGCTTTTTCCTGCACATGATGGGTCTCGAGCATCCAACAGTTTGAATGTTAGCAGATGCTCTCCTATTAGCCGATAAGGGCTGTGTGTCTTGCCATAATTGGCACACTCTAGACTAGGAAATCTACCTCCAGCACCTAGCATACTTTCACCTAGCAAGTTTCTTCTTGTACAGATTTGCAAACGCTATGGACACAAACTTTTAGAGGATGAAACTAATACTTTGTACATCAAATACAGCATCGATTCTTCCTGACACGAGCCATTTATAGGTCGCTGGAGGGGTACATCATTCCTGTACTATCGTATAATGTTTGTGATGATGCTACAGCCATAACCCAATGTAACCTAAGTTAAAATGTCAGGGAAATTTGAGAATGTAGGCATCACATATGTGCTTCAAACCAGATTGCACTGTCAGAGGGAAAGAAATTTTAGAGTCATAAAGGTACTTGGGACCTTCTGGCTCCATCTCAGGGTGGGTTCCGTAAAGGCCGCTCTTCCGCCGACAATATAGTGAGACTGGAGTCAGCCATACATACGGCCTTTGCCCGCCGTCAGCACCTCGTCGCTGTCTCTTTTGACATGCAGAAGGCGTACGATACGACATGACGCCATCACATCCTCTCTACGCTTCATGGTTGGGGTCTTTGGGGTTCGCTGCCGATTTTCCTACGAAATTTTCTGTCGCATCGTACCTTCCGCATGCAAGTCGCGGCCTCCCAAGGTTCCTCCTGAGTTCAAGAGAATGGGGTGACACAGGGATCTGTCTTAAATGTCTGCCTGTTTTTAATTGCAATTAATGGGCTCACTGTGGCGGTGGGAACGTCTATCCCAGCTTCCCTGTATGCTGACGACTTCTGCCTCTACTATAGCTCCATTGGCATTGCAACTGCTGAACGTCAGCTGCAGGGCGCTATCCACAAGGCGCAGTCTTGGGCTGTAGCGCATGGCTTCCAGTTTTCGGCTGCCAAGACCTGTGTTATGCATTTCTGCCGGCGAAGCACTGTTCACCCTGAGCCGCGGCTTTATCTTTCCGGCGAACTTCTTGCTGTGGTGGAGACACATCAGTTTCTGGGTGTGGTTTTTGATGCCCGGTTGACTTGGCTCCCACGTATTCGGCAGCTTAAAGAGATGTGTTGGTGGCATTTTAATGCTCTGTGATGCTTGAGCCACACCCGCTGGGGCGCCGACCGATCTACCCTCTTACGGCTCTACCAGGCATTAATCCAGTCCCGTCTCGATTATGGGAGCCTGGCTTATGGTTCAGCATCCCCATCGGCGCTGCGGGTGCTGGACACAATCCTTCACAGCGGGATACGACTTGTCACTGGTGCTTTTGGACCAGCCCTGTTAACAGCATACTTGTGGAGGCAGGTGTCCCTCCATTGCAGGTACGGCGCCAACGTTTACTGGCCACTTATGCTGCACATGTTTGTAGCTTGCCCAGGCATCCTAATTATCGTCTCCTGTTCCCTCAGTCAGTCGTCCATCTCCCAAAACGTCAGTCCCGGTCGGGTTGTACTATCGTGGTCCGCGTCAGAGAGCTTCTCTCTGGGCTTGGGGTTTTCCCTCTTCCACCTCCTTTCCGGGCCCCACTGCGTACACCCCCGTGGAGTGTGCCCTGCCCTTGCCTTCGGCTCGAATTGGCCTTCGGCTCGAATTGGCACAGGACCCGAAGGACTCAGTCCCACCAGAGGCCTTCCGCCAATGCTTTCTTTCCATCCTTGCCATGTATAAGGGCTCTGGCATTGTTTACACTGATGGTTCGATGGTTGCTGGTCCTGTCGGTTATGCTCTCACTCTAGGGGACCATTACGAACAACACCCATTGCTGGCTGGCTGCAACGTTTTCACTGCTGAGCTGGTCGCCATCTTTCATGCCCTAGAAGTATATCCGCTCCTGCTCAGGTGAGTCCTTCATTGTCTGTAGCAACTCCCTGAGCGGTTTACGAGCTATCGACCAGTGTTTACCTCACTCTCGTCTGGTGATGGCTGTCCAGGAGTCCCTCCATACTCTTGCCCATTGCAGCCGCTCTGTGGTCTTTGTGTGGACCCCTGGTCATGTCGGCATCCCGGGCAATGAACATGTTGACTGCCTGGCCAAACAGGCCACCGGTGAACCAACTCTGGACATTGGCCTCCCGGAGACTGATTTGCAAGCAGTCTTACGCCACGATGTTTTCTCACTTTGGGACGCTGAATGGCGTGATCTCACCACACCTAATAAACTCCGTGCTGTCAAGGAGACGACGGCTGTGTGGCGGTCATCCATGCGAGCCATTCACAGGGACTCAGTTGTCCTTTGTCGGCTCCGCATTGGGCGCACCCGGCCGACGCATAGATATTTAGTGAACCGTGAGGACCCACCTCTCTGTCGCTGCAGGGCGGCTTTGATTGTGGTGCACATTTTGTTGGCCTGTCCGCTTTTAGCTGTGTGCGGACACACATTTGCGCTGCTTGATAAGCTCCCTGCCCTTTTAACAAATGACACTGCCATGGCAGGCTTAGTTTTGCTTTTATTTGGGCAGGAGGTTTTTATTGCTTACTCTGAGTATTTCTCATTTTTTTGTTATTAGTCTGGCCTTTGGCCTACGATTTTAGACTGGGTTATTTTTTAATGTGTTTCTAGGTGGTTGGCTTTTCCTTTTTTGTGTCTTTGGTCGGCCAACCACTGTCACACTCTGTGTGATTTCAATTCCTTTTTTCTGGTCTCAGTCTTCGTCTTTCTTGTCCTATGTCGTCTGTTGTCATGTCCATTGTTCGTTTTTTTTCTGTGTGGGTGTTTTTAAGTTTTGGAAAAAGGGACCGATGGCTGTAGCAGTCTGGTCTCTTTAATACCACAAACCAAACCAAACCATAAAGGTAATGAGGTGTTCATCACCCTTCTGTAATGCTGAGTAGGCTTAGTTTATTTTCGCATAAAGCACTTATTTTTTATGTTGCACACTTTTCAAAGCACAGTTCTAAAACGAAAAACCCTCACTGGTGTTTAAGCACAGATAGAGAAATCTGAACAATTATATAAGGAAAAGTTCATGACATATTTCGAAACGCCACTACAGACACAGCAGATCAGATATCTAACTGGTTCTCCTAGAACTGGAAGCACTGTCCTGCAGATGAGAAAGATGGTTGAAATTTTTCGGTGAATTTTCGATGTCCTACAACTGCTGGGCTGGAGATTATCTAAAGCCACAATGGCAGGTCAGAAACAGCATTCCACCTCTCTGAACCAGAGGAGGTTTGTCTGCCTGGACTTGGCTCTGAACACTCGAACGAAGAAGACATCTCGTGACTCTCTTTCATCACAGAACTATCTGTAGATGCCTTGCTCTGCTCCTGTCTTGTTCGAAAAACTTGCTGTGTGTATGCACTGTGTTCAGGTGATGAGACGCTGGTGCCGAACAGGGAGGAGTTTAATAACTGTATTTCCTGTAAGCATTCAACATAGCCTCCTACCTGATGTGATTCTGAATCAAGTGAATGCAGTAGGATACATGTGGGAAACCAAGTCCCTTATATAACTGGTGCTCACAAGCTGGAAACAGTAACACAAACACAGAGCACATTCAGTCAGCACTCGCAGACCAATAACCGGGATGATGAAAAAGGAACAGACAGTATCAGTAATGTGATAAATGACACTCATTATCTAACTGGAATTTTGGACACATTGGAAAAATGGGACAAAAAGGGAAAAAAACGCTACAAGTAATAGGGGAGAACAAATTAACTGTTTTAAATTAGTTGAGGACGAAGATGAAGTACAGGCTTACATCTTCGACAATACAGGCAATCTGAAGGCTAACGTTTCGGTGGAGCAAGTAGTCGGTTTTGCAAGGTTTTGAGGAGGAGGAGGATTTATTGTTGTTGTTAGACGAAGAGGATAGCAATAATAATGAGGTCTGTAAAAGCAGACGGCAGTATTATAGACAGCAATGTTGTGTAGGGATACATTTGTTCAGAGGTAGAGAGTATTTAGCTGATATGCAGCAAACGAAAGTCAAGGATGTCGTGTTTTGATTTAAAATTGGTGAACAGGTTGGAAAAGGCAGCTGCAGATGTAGAGGTTAATGACCCCGTGAATCTAGCATAAATGTACTTGCAAATGGACAGAATTGCTTTAGTTAAAGACAGATTGAAAAAGATTTATTAGAAGACTTTCATGAAGAACTTGTTCAAACCAGAATAACTCACCCTATTATAAAAACCAGCATCTCAGGAGTAACAGTGCAGCGAAGCAAGTGTTTTATCCCAAGCATTCCTTGACTTTATTCCCAATAAAAATGAGTTAACTGTCATGAGAGTAAGTGATTTAAGAATAATAGGTGCTACTGCAAACGTTTCTAAGCCAGTAAAGCTTGAAGCTTTGATAGCAATTGATATAGTAAGATAATAATAGATCATTTCTGTTCAATCTTGTTCAGTTTAAGTGTGGTAATGGTGACTAAACCTTTTAACTAAATAACAAGGAAAGATTGACTTTGATCAGAGCCACTTAAGGGGGATGTAATGGATTTTGGTAAAAAACATCGCTTTTTCAAAAATATTATTTTATTGGTGTACAAAGTTTAATCTATGTTGTGTGTGAATTTTATCCTGGTAGCAGCTTTAGAAATGCCTTTAAATTGTTAATCTGATTAACTCTGCACCTGTGACCACTCCCACATTTTCCGAAATTTGTCAAACTGGTTGCTTAAGTGGAATTTTTGTCAATGTGAAGGCTATTTTCTTTCGATAGCTCTTTATGACATTTATATCTTTGGCTGACATCTATATCATTGCTTGAAAACTTTCTTGCATGTGGTTTATGTACGTTTTGACAATAATAACTGATATTAGTAGGTGGAAGGTTGAATTCGCAAACCTTTACGTGGAAGTTAAGATTTATGCATAATGGAAAAACTGTGTTTAGGAAACGGAGGTTTCATGGAAATCGATTTACCAACAAAAAAAGAGTGAGCAGCTCGAAATGAAGAACATAAACTCTCAGCTTCAGTAGCGAAACTTGGGGCCACTGGATTCAGTTTTATTGATTTTGAGCTTCTCTGTCAGGCTATATAGTTTTCATGTTCATGTGTTAGCTGTAAGTGTACAGAATGTGTGAGTGTTGTTGAAGAAAGAAGAGTGGGGATAGCTTGTGATTTTAAATTAATTTGTAATTCGTGTGGCTATGAATTTTCGAAAAAAACTGACACTGGTAGCTATGCAAGTAATTTTAGGTTAGCTTATGCTCTGAGATGCGTTGGACAGGGCAGGGAAGGAGATAATTTATTGTGTGGTTTTCTGTGCAAGGTTTGAAAAAATAAATAAAGAAATGTCTGATGCTGTATGCGATACTGCCAAAGTTTCTGTGAAGAAAGCAGTGGAGGAATTGGTGGAAGTAAACCAAAGAGAAATAGATCCTATGGTAGATGAATCGCCTACAAAGAAAACTTGGAATGTGTTGGCCACATCCAAATGAGGCTTAGTGAAGCACTTGAGAATGGGAAACCACTAGGAGGAAAAGGCAGGCTTAATCTGAAAGAAATTGATTCTCTCCAGTTATTTTATGGGAGAGCTATTAGTAAAAACACACACAAATTGGAAGCAAAGATGTGTGCTGTGTCGGCAATTTTTTTTCCACAAAGTACCCACTGACCAAATTCCAGTGCACAATCTGTGTCTGAAAGACGATTGGTGTAAGTTCAGCAACAGAAATGAGACATATTCACATAAACACTCATTACCAGAACATGTTATGAATGCAATTAAGTCCACATTCAGGTTTTTTGCAAACCCCGATTTATTGAGGAAGTGTCTTCATGGAAAGGCACAAAATGCAAATGAAAGCCTTAATAATTTAGTTTGAATTAGATGCTCAAAAATGGAGATTCTGTGGACTTGAAGTACTCAAAATAGGTGTCTATGATACAGTTTTATGTTACAATAATGGAAATAATGGCAGAATTGAAGTGGTGATGAGAGTTGGTATAGATCCTGGAGTGTTTACGAAAAAAATGGGGCATTTTACATCATTGACTAGAGCAGGGTCAGGAAGGCAGAGTCAAAGAGGAGAGAAGAGAAACCCGGAGGATGAAGAGCATCAGTATCGAAGATTTTAAAATTGAGGTAAACTTATTACATGAGGAAGTGTGAGAAGAAAATCTTTGACCCTCATTTTCTCTGTTTACATTTTTTTACGTTATTAGAGGCCTTTTCTCAAAAAGTATATTTTCTAATGCTATGAAATTTTCAGGAACTGTTCCCGAAGTGTTGCTATCTCCCTGGAACTAAAAAAATACGAGATGCTATAATTATATTCTTATTTTTGGATGATTGTATGTAGGAAAAAAGTTAATTTTGGCTGTTCAAAATCAAAAACTCTGTTAATGAATCAATTTGTAGCATAAATTAATAACTGTAGTTCAGTGGTCTGTAGTTCTCAGGACACTATAATAAAATTTTCAGAATAAATGCACGATTATAAATTGAGTTTTGGCTTATTGTAAAGAAGACTATAAAAATTAAAAATTCAGACTTCTGTCAAAATATTAACCCTGCATATTTTATGATATTTTCCCATTAAAACACAGCTCTTTTGCTTTACACATGCTAAATTTTACATTTGTTCATTAATAAATATGGCTTTTATGATTCTGCATTACATCCCCCCCCCCTTTCAGGTTAACTTTACCAGATTCCCAACTAATTACCGAGGCTTTCATTGGAAATTATGTGGGAAGTTATGATGAAGCATGGGAAGTGCTTATTAGAGTAATGAGGAATAAGAGATACTTGCAGGAATGTACTGAGTTCAGTTGCAGTATGCAAGATTCTAATATGGAAGGTAACTATATCCTAGAAGAGAGAGAGAGAGGCAAAGTTATAGTCAACAACTCAAATTTCTAATAGACAGAGGTCAGAATTAAGGGAAGCATTAACCACTCATCACAATGTATTCTCTTATACGCCTGGTGAAGTTAAAAGATATGATTGCTCCTCGAATGCAAAGCCTGGTCAAGTATTTTTTAAGAAACATTATCAGAAGCATGTTGCGAGAAAGGAGATTGTTAAGAGGATAACAGGTAAGCCTCATGCAAACACATACCGCTTGCAATACCCAAAAAGTGTGAGAGAACTAGGACTATGAAACATTGTGGATCTGAAGCCTTTCAAAATTGACAGTAATTAGATTCTGTACGGAGTCTGCCACTCTTCAGCAGATACACAGTTTGGCGTACTCTGCACGCCCAGCTGGGCTCAACTTTATTTCCCTTTCAAGTTTCATTCTCTTTATCTGTTCTATATATAGTAAGCAAGCAAGCAATATATGCCTTCATGTTGTAAATATGCTATTAGTTTGTAATATCTTCCTAGTAAGTAAGAATGATACCTGAATGATGACTTATAAGAGAATATGAAAAGTAGTTTGCAATAGTAAATTCTAAATGTTAAAATAGCAGTGGATAACTTATGAGCACAAATGATAGAAAAATAAAGGCTAAAGTTAATAATTCATAAATAAAACCCACCAGTAGGATTAGTAACAACAAAATACAGATACTTTGCTTTAAAAGAAGTAATTGAACTTCAAAATTTCTGGAATCTGAAAGAATTAACTCTGCATAAGTTATTAATTTTCATGTTGGAGGTAGGGTCCTCTATAGAATAGGTAAGAGAGAGTAATAATATGGTGCAAAAGAGGCAAGCCGGAGCATGTCTTTATTAATATAAGAGACATGTGAGAGTGGTGTGCGGATTACACCGAAAATATGTGTAAATAATGAGGTCAGTAGGCTAACGAAAATAAAAGGGAGAAAGATGCGTCAAAAGTGAAATGTATGGATAAATGAAACTAGGGAGAAATGAATTCATTAGGCTGACGTATGGAAAATTGGTCTGTAGTTTCTTCATGTCTCGTAAAAAGGGCTGAAAAACGTGCAATCTTGCGTAAGGTAGATATCAATTAACAGATAAATGTAGACACATACTGACAACAATACAGATATGTGTTAAAAAATGCAGACTGTAGAGTGCTGGTAGGTTATAATAATAGCTTTTTAGTTATGTGTGTAAGAAAGCAAAGTAACTGCTGTCGAACAAATGACTTCTTTAGCATACTAACCCATACGATAATTATTGAGCCATATGAAGATAGAGCTTACAAAGGCTACTCGATTTTCTAAGTAAAGCAACATGTATGGTAATGAAGTACATTGTAAAATAGATCAAAATATGGCTATTTTTAAAAACCTATGTTGACCTTCAGAGCATAATAGCTATGGCTTATAAAAAAAATTGCAAAATTCGTGATTCAAACTTAATAATGAAGTATCTAGTAAAAGTGAGCTATAGTAACGTGATGATTTTTATGAAGCGGTGTATTGCCAATAATCATTTCGAAAAAGCTATTAGTAGTTTTCCAAATAATAAAATTTTAAAAAAGAAAAATTATTTCTCATAACTTGTGTACCTAAATTATAGAAGGAAAAGAGGTTCGCCTTGAGCATCAGGCTTATAAAGTACGTGTCTGTGTTCAGGCATGTGCAGAGGAAATGACTATTTTCATTCATAAGTAAGGTATGGATTTGGCGTGGAATACTGTGATGGCGAAGGGAAGAGTACGTAAAGTCATAAGAATGGTAGAGATATTTCTATTTCCAGAGCCACAGTAGCCAACGGGGTGTATTTCCGATACTTCACCCATTGTTGAATGTCGTTCAACTGAGATCGTGATCGTAACATCTAGTTGTAAGTACTGGGATAAAATATATATGTGACCGATTTCTTAGGGTGATGATTCTACATGTGTGTGCTTGGCGTGTAGTGCAGGTGACCTGTGCGGGGATGGCTCATGTTTCCCATAAACAGTAGGATCTATCTGAATGGAGAGACCTGTTGGATCGCAGGAATGTAGATGTCTTAACTGGGTTGTCCTCTAGACGGTAGCATGGCGAACTAATACTTAATATGTGTTGGGTAGCTTTCGTGATCGCATGGAAATTTGAGACGATTGAATAGGGACATGTGTTTGCACTGGGCCGTTATTCCCTCCCTTGTATATTGTTTGGTTGACTGCTTCTCCACATTTTGCGCCTTTGAGGTAACATCGATTGTGGTGTGTGCGTCTAGCAGGTGAAAGACTAAATTATAGGGTTGATTTGGAATCTGTTACGTCACTGACATTGGTATTCGCGAATGGAGAAATCAGTTTTCCTCTATTTGTTTCGTGTTCTCACGTAAATGTCTTTGCAGGCGTGACAAGTTTTTAGTTAATCAGTGGTCTAAGGCGCGCTCCCCCTCACTAAAGTTTGGGGTTTGTAGAGAAATAATTTCCAGTCTGTATCTTCGGAATTATGCTGTGCGAGCGATTGGTAGGATACAGATATCGAGAAGTACCGCGAAAATGGTATAATATTATGGTAAACAATGCGAAAATCCATGTGTTCTTGTAATCCCAGAGTCTGGAGCTGGGTGTAGAAAAGCAAGCAAGCAAGCAGTTCTGGACCAGAAACAGTAACGCGTTTGTTCGGAGGGGCATCGAGCTCGAATTTGAAGAACAGTTCTGAGAGTGACTTTTGTCTGCTGAGGGTGCTCTGGTCACCTGTCGGGAGTGGATGACCGCCGACCTCGCAGGGAAATACGTAGTGCTGCGAGGAGTTTGTATGGCGCTGCCTGTCTTCGTGGTAAATGTACAAATGATGTAAAAGGGCTGATTTTGTATGGTGCAGGATACAAATTCTATGTTTACTAGATTAACACGGTGATATATTGATGGGTCAGAGATCTGTTTCACGTTCTAATATTCAAGCTCCTGTCCTCAGTGGGAGTGCAGTGTAGTTGAGTAGGAGTATTTCTGTATTTGATGATTTGTATGGTACTTTGCAAGGTTTAATTGTGGGTGCAGTATAGCTATCTGTATAAAACAGTTTTTGTGGCTGAAAGTCTCATCTGCAGAAAGAAAAAAGAGGCAGGTGGTGCTTCCACACCAGTAGCACTGGCAGTTTGACAGGTAAGGTTAGTGACGGATGGGCTGTACTGTTAGGAATGTATCCTATGCTATTCTGGGAGGTAATGCAACATCTCTCTCTCCGCACTGGACACTATGCATCATCGCACAAGCAACGATACCTAGGTGAATACATATTTCGACAGGAATTTTTCAGGTGTCAAGTATGAAAGAGATGCCGGCACCTCATCCTTGCTGAACTAGAACGGTCGCATCGTAGTTTCGTGGGCCTTGCCGATGCACCCCAACTCTGGTGTTGGCGTCGGGTGTCACGTGACAGGATGTGTTTTTTACTAGCGATCTTTTGTTTAAACTATATTCCATCTACATCTACATATATACTCCGCTATCCATCAAGGGGTGTGTGCAGGAGGGCACTATTCACGCCAAAGTCATATTTCCCCCCTCCCCCCTCTGTTCAACTCGCGGATTGCATGACGGAAAAACGACTGTCTGAACGCCTCAGTACAAGCTCTAATTTCTCTTATCTTTGAATGGTAATCATTGTGGGATATGAAAGTTGTTGGTAATAATATATGCTCTACATCCTCGTCAAAGATAGGATTTAGGAATTTAGTGAGCAGCCCCTTCCATTTAGTGCGTCATCTATCTGAAAGTGTGTCCCACTGTCAATGCGATTTGTAACACTCTCGTGATGGCTAAATGTGCCAGTCACGAATCTTGCAGTTCTTCTTTGGACCTTCTCAATCACTTGAATCAGACCCAACTGGAAAGGGCCCCATACAGATGAACAATACTCTAAGACCAATAGGATGCTGTGATTTAAAAAAACACTACCCCATACATGTGAAGAATATCGATTTAATTAATTTGCATAAACTTTCTTATATCAACATGGTTTTGGCGGTACAACAGTTAAGGGGAGACTGTGTGTGAGTGGGTGACATGGAGCAAAACAGCAGGTTAAGTGCAGAACACTAATTTAATCTGAGTAATTTTTATGTAAAATGCAGCACAATAGTTTAAGGCTTGGATGACAGAGACGAATGCGCGAGAAATGGCGTTCAAAAGCATGTGAAATTAGAAAAGTGTACCAGAAAATGATGAGAGGGTATAACCGATTACTTAATTTAGCATCAAAGGCGGTACAGTAGTTTAAGGAAATGGGGTGACATTGGAAATCACTTAACGGAACAATAGGATAAGTGCTGACAGAGGCCCAAGCATTAGGTTAAGACACCCAGAGTATATTGCCGAACATTAGGTTGTGCAACATGTTTGCTCCATGTAATTACTACTTACAAGACCTACATGGTTCCAAACAGCAGAAAATGATGAGCAAGAGAAATCCAACCCCCACGAACGGATTTTTTTTATAAATAAACAATATACTCATGAAATCCCTGTTATGAGACCCTTCCTCTCCACCACCAGACCGCCATCTTGGATTACGTCATGGAATGGACGACAGAGTCCCCTTTGATGGCAGTACTGTGTACTAGGTCAGTTGGACTCCGGAGCACATGGCGACAACACTGTTTCCTGAAATTTTCTCCACCATCTTGGATTACGTCATGGAATGTACGACAGTGCTCTCTTCTGGTGGTGCTGTGTACTAGGTCAGTTGGACCCCCTGACTTCGTGGTTAACACACTGGATGGAGGCACTGCCTCTAACTGTTTAAATAAATAGTGCATGCAAAATAAAGACTTATGTCCAGCACACATCTAGTCCTCTTCCCACCATTTCCGAGGAAGAGGTGGCAGTCGGATGACAGGTTAGTGGAGGTAGCCCAAGTGACCTATCTTCCCGCCATTTTCTTAGGTTACTAGAGGTTGCATTGTCCTGATGTAATTTGAACATCCCGCCAGGGGGCGTGGCATGGGGGCACGGCACTTTCCCACCAGAGAGGTTAATTAATTGATCAATTTAATTAAGTAGTTAATCAAATTGATAAGAGTTAGAGGGGCCTATTTCAATAACTCAGACCTGAAAGTGTAACCTGTAGCAGTGAGGGGGGAGGGGGCGAGGGGGACAGTTGGTTAAGTGCGTGTCAATCAAAAGAAAATGGGGTGATATGAAAAAGCACTTAACGGAACAATAGATTAAGTACCTGTCAATCAAAGGAGAACAAAAGGTTTGTCCTTGAGTGCGTACCTGCCCCTGATGTAGGTGACCTGCACTAACAAAATGCGCTGATGTCCTTGTTGCTCTACTACTATCTCTGAACTGTTAATAGTGCTGCTTCCAGTAGGGATAATATTATTTTTATTTCTTTCTTTTCTCAGACGTTATGTCTGGCCAAAAATGGAAAGTGACGCGGACCTTGATCAAGCGTCACTTCCTTTTAACAGTACGGTATATGTTGTATTGCATTTAGGAACTTTCGGGTGATTGAACATGTATCAATAATTAAGGATTTCTGTAGTTGTATATATAAGTTTGGATGTTGCTGTATTGCATTGATGTACTGGTGGATATTGTGTGGTATGACTCCTGTAGTTGATAGTATAATTGGTATAATGTCAACTTTATCCTGATGCCACATGTCCTTGACTTCCTCAACCCGTTTGATGTATTTTTCAATTTTTTCTCTTGTTTTCTTTTGTATATTTGTTGTATTGGGTATGGATATTTCGATTAGTTGTGTTAATTTCTTCTTTTTATTGGTGAGTATGATGTCAGGTTTGTTATGTGGTGTTGTTTTATCTGTTATAATGGTTCTGTTCCAGTATAATTTGTATTCATCATTCTCCAGTACATTTTGTGGTGCATACTTGTATGTGGGAACGTGTTGTTTTATAAGTTTATGTTGTAAGGCAAGCTGTTGATGTATTATTTTTGCTACATTGTCATGTCTTTTGGGGTAGTCTGTATTTGCTAGTATTGTGGCTGGCTCTGAGCACTATGGGACTTAACTTCTAAGGTCATTAGTCCCCTAGAACTTAGAACTACTTAAACCTAACTAACCTAAGGACATCACACACATCCATGCCCGAGGCAGGATTCGAACCTGCGACCGTAGCGGTCGCGCGGTATCAGACTGTAGCGCCTTTAACCGCTTGGCCACGCCGGCTGGCTGCTAGTATTGTACATCCGCTTGTGATGTGATCTACTGTTCCTATTTGTTGTTTGCAAAGTCTGCATTTATCTGTTGTGGTATTGGGATCTTTAGTAATATGCTTGCTGTAATATCTGGTGTTTATTGTTTGATCCTGTATTGCAATCATGAATCCTTCCGTCTCACTGTATATATTGCCTTCTCTTAGCCATGTGTTGGATGCGTCTTGATCGATGTGTAGCTGTGTTAGATGATACGGGTGTTGCCATGTACTGTTTTCTTTTTCAAATTTACTTTCTTCGCATCTGTTGATGTTATGTGATCTAAAGGGTTGTAGAAGTGGTTATGAAATTGCAGTGGTGTAGCCGATGTATTTATATGAGTGATTGCTTTGTGTATTTTGCTAGTTTCTGCTCGTTCTAGAAAGAATTTTCTTAAATTGTCTACCTGTCCATAACGTAGGTTTTTTATGTCGATAAATCCCCTTCCTCCTTCCTTTCTGCGTAATGTGAATCTTTCTGTTGCTGAATGTATGTGATGTATTCCATATTTGTGGCATTGTGATCGTGTAAGTGTATTGAGTGCTTCTAGGTCTGTGTTACTCCATTTCACTACTCCAAATGAGTAGGTCAATATTGGTATAGCATAAGTATTTATAGCTTTTGTCTTGTTTCTTGCTGTCAATTCTGTTTTCAGTATTTTTGTTAGTCTTTGTCTATATTTTTCTTTTAGTTCTTCTTTAATATTTGTATTATCTATTCCTATTTTTTGTCTGTATCCTAGATATTTATAGGCATCGGTTTTTTCCATCGCTTGTATGCAGTCGCTGTGGTTATCCAATATATAATCTTCTTGTTTAGTGTGTTTTTCCTTGACTATGCTATTTTTATTACATTTGTCTGTTCCGAAAGCCATATTTATATCATTGCTGAACACTTCTGTTATCTTTAGTAATTGGTTGAGTTGTTGATTTGTTGCTGCCAGTAGTTTTAGATCATCCATGTATAGCAAATGTGTGATTTTGTGTTGGTATGTTCCAGTGATATTGTATCCATAAGTTGTTTTATTTAGCATGTTGGATAGTGGGTTCAGAGCAAGGCAGAACCAGAAAGGACTTAATGAGTCTCCTTGGTATATTCCACACTTAATCTGTATTGGCTGTGATGTGATATTATTTGAATTTGTTTGGATATTAAGTGTGGTTTTCCAATTTTTCATCACTATGTTTAGGATCTGTATCAATTTAGGATCTACTTTGTATATTTCCAATATTTGTAGTAACCATGAGTGGGGTACACTACCAAAAGCTTTTTGGTAATGAATGTATGCGTAGTGTAGCGACCTTTGTTTAGTTTTAGCTTGATATGTCACCTCTGCATCTATTATCAGTTGCTCTTTACATCCTCGTGCTCCTTTGTAGCAGCCTTTTTGGTCTTCATTTATAATTTTGTTCTGTGTTGTATGTATCATTAATTTCTGTGTAATGACTGAAGTTAATATTTTGTATATTGTTGGTAGGCATGTTATGGGGCGATATTTAGCTGGGTTTGCTGTGTCTGCTTGATCTATAGGTTTCAGATAAGTTATTCCGTGAGTAAATGTATCAGGGAATGTGTATGGGTCTGCAATGTAACTGTTAAATAATTTAGTTAAATGTGAATGTGTTGAGGTGAACTTCTTTAGCCAGAAATTTGCTATTTTATCTTTTCCAGGGGCTTTCCAATTGTGAGTAGAATTAATTGCTTGGGTGACTTCATGTTGCAAAATTATCACTTCAGGCATCCACGGTATCATCTTGTATGTATCTGTTTCTGCTTGTATCCACCATGCATGCCTCTTATGTTGTACCGGGTTTGACCATATGTTGCTCCAGAAGTGTTCCATGTCTGTTATGCTTGGTGGATTGTCTATTTTAATGTGTGTGTTATCTATTGTCTGGTAAAATTTCTTTTGGTTTGTGTTGAATGTTTGGTTTTGTTTCCTTCTATTTTCACTTTTTTTGTATCTTCTAAGTCGTTTTGCCAATGCTTGTAATTTCTGCTTCTTTTGTTATTATTATTATTATTATTATTAGGGATACAATTATATTTTGTGTGTGTGAACTTTAAAAAGTACATCAATCCGTTACAACTCAAAACTATTATTTATAGTCATAGTTCCTGATCACACTGAATAAATAGGAAGTATGAACATTTTATTTCAGTGAGTACAAAGAGTAATGTGTACTTGCGGACTGCAATTTATGGTCAGTATGTTCTCCATCACTTTCTGGACGAACACAAAAATCGTTTTAAGATGGAAAAGATAGGTGTAAAGCACACACAGACAATTTAAGTGTCTAATTGTGCCACAGAATTCAGTGCCTCTTTCTTTGAGGGCAGTTGCTAATGATATTGATGAAAACCAACTATCTGCAAACACTTTGAAATGCTGTTCCTCTGGCAATTTTTACATCAACGCCAAAACAATATACCAGACAAACGTAACACTCTATCACTGCAAGCGTTTTCGCCAGCATAAATTTCTAAATCATACATCATGCCCAAAGAACCAGTTCCCACAAACCATTTCTAACCCTATTTGCGAGGCTTCCTTCTTATATATCGTTTCAAACTGCTTCTGCCTTTGAATCATATTATCTGTTTATCAACAGCTTGGTACTCTTCTAAGAGGACTGTCTGCAATGATGACAGAAATGCAGAGAAAATCAAACGAATCTTAAAGATTTTGTCTCGGTTATCATTCCCTTTAGGCAATTCTTGATTATGGGCCACATGAAAATATCGCTGTAGCTGGAAGAACCAATTTCTGCTCATCATATCAGTAAATGAATGGAAGGCATTTTCATTATGCCCACTTCTTTAAAAAAAAACAACAAACTGTTCTAATTCATGTTTACTTGTCTGCAAACAAACTGAATCTTTCTGTACACCATAGATGTTGGACTACTCAGCAATGAGCTCAAATACATCATCATTAAGAAGTGCTTTATAATATTGCAAGGGTGTCATTTCCTCTGCTGGTGGTGGTGGAAGTGATCTTTCTCTTTCTGTGTCTTGCACTACAAAATTAGTTTCGCTAATTTTATAATCAGTATGCTTACATCTGTTTCACTTGTTGCTGTTCCTACTGATCATGTATAGATGGTGCCCCTTCATTTGTGTTATGGTTGCTTACATCTGATTTTGGCTGAGAAACTACAACTTCATCACTTCATAATAAATCAGCATGAATTTGAAGGAAATGGACATATGTGTTGCACTTACACTGATCAGCCAGAACGTCATGATCACATACCTAACAACCGGTATGTCCACCTTTGGATAACAGTGGTGATGCATCATGGCATGGAAGCAATGAGGCCTTGGCACGTCACAGCAGGGAGTTGGCACCACATCCGCACACATGTCACCTAATTCCATCAAATTCTGGGAAGTGGGACAATGAGCTCTGACACCACATTCAATCACATCCCAGACGTGTTCGTTTGGGCTCAGATCTGGCGAGTTGGGGGACCAGCACATCAATAGAAACTCGCCACTACATTCCTCAAACTACTCTGTCACACTGCTGGTTTTGTAACATGACGCATTATCTTGCTGAAAAGTGTCACTGCCATCAGGAAACATGATTGTCGTGAAGGGGTGTACATGGCTGCAACCAGTGTACAGTACTCCTTGACCATCATGGTGCCTTGTACAAGCTTCACTGAACAGATGTATGCCCACATAAATGTTCCCCAGAGCACATTGGACCTGCCACCAGCTTGTCTCCACCACACAACATAGGTGTCAAGGAGCTGTTGCCCTGAAAGACGACGGATGTCCTCCCTCTCATCAGCATGATCAAGAAGGTACAAGAATTCATCAGACCTTGCAACTCTCTACCACTGCACCAACGTCCTTTGCCAATGTTCATGTGCTCATTTCAGACATAGTTGCCGATGTCGTGGTGTTAACATTGGCACGTGCATGGGTCGTAGTCTGCCGAGGCCCTTTGTTAGGAGTGCTCAGTGCACATTGTCTTCAGACACACTTCTACTCTGATGTTAGTTCAGCCACAGTTCGTCACCTGTCCTGATTTACCAGTCTGCCCAACCTACGATGTCTGACATCTATAATGAGTGGAGGCCGCCAAACCCCACAATGTCTGGACTTAGTTACACCTTGATTTTTCCACGTATTGAAGACACTCATCACAGTACTCCTCAAACACCTGACAAGTCATGAACTTTCCGAAATGCTCGTGCTGAGCCTCCAGGCCTTCACAATCTGCACTTAGTCAAACTCAAATAAATTGTGCACCTTCTCCACTCTACACATAGACAGCAAGCTCACTGATACTACATGCACCCTGCGTGTGTCTGACTAACAGTCATTCCTCGCTAGCTGACGCTGCTATTGCCTGGACGGGTTTATATTGATAGTAAGTTGGTGCCCGTAATGTTCTGGCTGCTCAGTGTATACTTACATACTTTCTCACTATTATTACTTCTGTTAGTGAACCTTACCTTTGGAATTTCATATTTGGTCTCTTGCTTCTCTGTAACCACCGAAATTTAATCCCCCAGTCCTTTTCCACCTTATAAATGAAATTCATGACAGCTGCTTTGGAAAGAGCTTGAGAACTTTCATCAATTTCGACAGTTTCATCTTTGTCCCCAGTATCTGATATATCACCATCAGGGATATCTATATGTGCATTGTACACATTATCAAGTAAATTTATTACAAATTCAAGCTCAATGTCGGTAATGAGGCCAAACGTAATGAGAAAATGTTTAAAAAGAGCCTAGATTATGATTTTACACCTGAAAAGCAAAATTTCGAGCACCTGTATCTGTAGATTTGTGAAGTGAGGCACTAAGTTAAGGAATTTCCACTCTACTTCACTGTTGGTTTGAAGCAAAATAAGATTTTTCGTAGTTTATCGTATAAGGAAATTATTATGTAAGAAATTTTTTAATGTAATTGAGCAGGAAGAATTTCGCAACATATGAAAATTATTTCACTATAAAGGAAAGTGTAAAACTGACGTATTTGACGCTGTTTTTATCATCAGTTCATCACAATGAGGATTGCAGCAAATCGCCACACCCAACCATTTTTTCCCACACCCCTGCTCATGAGTTCCTTGCCATCTGTTGTCAAGAACAGTTACTACCGGCATGAGGCTTGACGTAAACAGTGGCAAAGAGTGGTGAAAATCGATATTATGTGAGTATGTGAAATATGTATATGGAAAGAGTATATTTCCTATAAGCAACTCTGGTGAAGACAGGGTTAATGTAACAGTTCTTCTTGCATCAGCAGTAATCGTAACATGAGCACATCACAAACTTACAAAATCTAACCATACTCAAGCATTATAAGGTTTATTTTTTACATTATTATTAAGATTATACACACATCAAAAAAAGTTTTGCATCACCTCGGTTCCGAGGGTTCCGGAACCTGTACAGAAAACTGGAATAGAGATCAACATAAACATCATTTCCGCCCTTTTTATTGCTCATGAAAACCACACATTGCATATTATACCACCATACAGCGAGACCTTCAGAGGTGGTGGTCCACATTGCTGCACACACCTGTACTTTAATACCCAGTAGCACGTCCTCTTGCATTGATGCATGCTTGTATTCGTCATGGCATACTATCCACAAGTTCATCAAGGCACTGTTGGTCCAGATTGTCCCACCCCTATACGACGATTCGGCGTAGATCCTTCAGAGTGGTTGGTGGGCCATGTCGTCCATAAACAGCCCTTTTCAATCCATCCCAGGCAAGTTCGATGCGGTTCATGTCTGAAGAACATGCTGGCCACTCTAGTCGAGGAAGTCATTCACAAGATGTCCATGAAGACGAATGCCTCGCCAATATACTGCCGATATGGTTGAACTATTGGTCAGAGGATGTCATTCACGTATCATACAGCCATTACGGCGCCTTCCATGACCACCAGCGGCATATGTCGGCCCCACATAATGCCACCCCAAAACACCAGAGAACCCCCACCTTGCTGCACTGGCTGGACAGTGTGTCTAAGGCGTTCAGCCTGTTCGGGTTGCCTCCAAACACGTCCCCGACGATTTTCTCGTTGAAGGCATATGTGACACTCATCAGTGAAGAGAACGTGATGCCAATCCTGAGCTGTCCATTTGGCATGTTGTTGGGCCCATCTGTACTGCGCTGCGTGGTGTCGTGGTTGCAAAGATGGACTTTGCCATGGACGTCGGGAGTGAAGTTGCACATCATGCAGCCTATTGCGCACAGTTTGAGTCGCAACACGACGTCCTGTGGCTGCACGAAAAGCATTATTCAACGTGGTGGGTTCCTCCGAGACATAATCCGTAGGTAGCAGTCATCCACTGCAGTAGCAGCCCTTGAGCGGCCTGAGTGAGGCCTGTCATCGACAATTTCTGTCTCTCTGTATCGCCTCTATGTCCGAACAACATCGCTTTGGTTCACTCCGAGACACCTGGACACTTCCCTTGTTGAGAGCTCTTCCTGGCACGTGGTCGAACCGCGGTATTGACCGTCTAGGCATGGGTGAACTACAGACAACACGAGCCGTGTACCTCCTTCCTGGTGAAATAACTGGAACTGATCAACTGTCGAACCCCCTCCGTCTAATAGGCGCTGCTCATGCATGGGTGTTCACATCTTTGGGCAGGTTTAGTGACATCTCTGAACAGTCAAAGGGACTGTGTCTATGATACAATATCCACAGTCAAAGTCTATGTTCAGGAGTTCTGGGAACCGGGCTGATGCAAACTTTTTTTGATGTGTGTATTTCACTATATAACCAGCATATGAATTTTGAGGAAGACCTTTTACCAATGTCGATGCAGTTTATGCATCAACATTTTTCGTTGCTACAGGATTTCATGTACTTCACGGAATTATTGGAACAATTTTTTTAACAACATGTTTATTTCGACATCTAATAAATCATTTCTCACCAAGACACTACTTTGGATTTTAAACTGCAGCATAATACCGACATTTTGTAGATGTGGTTTGATTATTCCTATATATCTGAATATACTAATGAGATAGATAATAGTTGTCCAAGTACAAATAGCACATTTGACTTCCAATCAAAAAGTGCTAATGAAGGTAAAGAATTCTAGTTTTATCTTCTAGAATATTTGTTAGGTTAATTGTTTCAATAATTGTCATAACGCTTGCAACAATCCTTTCTGAAGAATTAGTTAATGACTGAGAAAAAAGATCACCATTTGAATGTAGATTCAGTCCAAAAAGATCATCATGAATACTTTTTTCTCTTGCATTGTTCTTAATCTTCTTAATCTTTGACATAGAAATTGCATAAATTTCACCAATTTTAATCATCATAAAAACATAAAACACTATAATCTGAACAGTATGCACAATATTCTTCATCTTAGTTCTTCTAGGAGAACTATACCATGAATGAATTTAAGGAGCTCTACAATGAGTAGATAAAAAGATTTCAGTTAAATATAACATTTGGATTGCATTAAAAAGTATTGATATTGACAATAATTGGCGCCAGTTTTTTGGTGTAAAGTTAGCGAAGTGCACCAGCAAGCTCCAGTGCCAAACACTCACCAGAAAATGAGAGAACGGTAGACAACAAGAATCTGATATCATTCAGATGCAATCCCAAAACTTAATGGAATAAGGGAAGCCCTCTTTGTATTATCGCGAAATAGGGGAGAGAATGCCACGAACATGATACACGAATTTAGATGAGAGTCGTTAATAAAACAAAGGCGTTTTTCTCTGTGGTAGAATCTCCTCACGAAATTTCGGACCGAGCGAGTGAAACGCTACCGCCCTGCTCGGACGTACGTTAGCTCTATAAAGCCTGTACTGCAATAAGTTCACGGGCTTCACCTTATAAACAAGGATTTTAGTACATTAGTTGACCGCGTGTACCTAATAGAAGCAAGATCGGACTTATACTCAGTCAATAACTACAGTGATGCATCAAGCACATGTAAAGTATAATTACTCTTTCGCATGGACAAGAAGTACACACAGTAGATGCTACCTATAATTAATAATTCGGTCGCCAGCCTACTTAGGCAGTGAGTGAGTTTTTCCTTGTACAAGTGGGTGCATGTACAAGCATAACTACACGTAGTAACGTTGCGTTATATGGCAAAGTTTGGAACCAAAAAAAAAACCACTGAACTAAAGTTTTCTCCTTTTGTATTAATTTGGACGAGCTAAAATTACACAACACCACACAGTAATGATTACTACGAACTGCATTTTTGTATGTTGAGCAGACTGAAATCGGGCATAGATTGCCCTAGCATCGACAATCTTGAAAGTACACACACAATATCACTATTAATGATGGAAAAACACTAATACACTTAGGATTAATATAGACTTAGCTTTACTGGTCAAATCTGATCAACACATTTCAAGGTTTGAAAGAATGGACAAAAGAAGGGGGGGGGGGACCCTGAAACTGTTATGGTCGTTAAACTGAAACTATTAAGTACTGCAGGCAAATTAACACTCAAAATTATCAATCTATGGATAACTACTCTTTTGTCTTACTTCTGAATAATTTAACTGTCATTATTTCTGTCTCAAATTAATTAAATAACATCGCTAACTCAATTCAAAAAACTCTCTTCCAATTTAGTCATGCTTTTGTTCTTTACCAACATTTGCAATAACACACAGAACTTTAGACTCCTCTATGGCATAGATTAATCTGCTGATAATTTTCATTAACACTAACATTAAACTTTCAGTTCAGGATACTCGGGTTGCACAATACGAGGTAAGGACCCTGTCTAGGTCAGTGGTCAGGGTAAGTCACGGCTAAGGCAATGCTGGTAAAAGTCACGTTATTATTGAACAGTCAGAAACATTTTCGACACTGGTCCACACAGATACACTTCTAAAGATGAAATAAATGTTTGACCTGTGCAAGTCGGTGCGGCGGACGGCGGGCAGCGAGATAGCGAGAAGCACGGCACACATGCAAGCACGGCTAAGGCTCTCACTGCAGCGGCACTTTCCTTCTTCTTAGCGTCGTTATCTTTCCAACTTTATGCCTCAGAATATAGCCATGCCAAGTAGTCGTCGGAATCGGTTCATCCGAGGCTCAATGGAATCCACTTTTCCTGGGTAGCCTCCTCGGTACAGTATGTGTACTTCCGAACGATGCCCAACTCCGACTGTTGCTCGCCTCCAACTGTAATACTGTGTCCGTTGTGCCGAACCGCGCCAGTGTGCGTTTTCCCGCCTCGCCTGCCTCCACCTTTTCCCGCTCCCCTACAGGTAGGGTATTCACCACAGGTCTTCTACTACACATATCCTAATGCATTACCTACGTATGGACCAAGTGTATAAATTACAATTTTCACATCTTACAATAGTTTTAACATTAAATACACTTTCCTTTGATTACCACATTATTTGAAATCTAACATAAATAATAATATTCATTTCAAAAGTTGCTCACAGTCTCTTTAACATAACGATACGAACCGAAAAAAAAGTTCAAAACATTGCTTACATTAATTTATCTAAATTCATAAAGAAAAAAATTATTATATGTACAGTTGTCGTTACACATGCCCCTGTTTCCAGAAAATTTTCTGAAGTCCAAATTTTATGGGAACACTATCTCTTACAATTATACAGTGGTTCCGAATCTTTACTTAATTGTCCAAAAAGATTTACACTACGTATTTCCTTTTACTCACTGTATATAGGTTTACACTTTTTTAACACATCAAGAATAATTACTTTTCATTTACTCAAGTGCCTTTTGCACAGTCCAGCTTCCCATCATAACACACTAAAATAGCAATTTAATCATTTTTTCTAAATTTCTCAAAGAAATAATTTAAAATTCTGGAATACCAACATTTAACTATAAAAACAATTGCATATTTTGTATACACTATAAGATAATTTGTCGCTGCTTGCTTTGAATAGCAGTCCATTTTCTTACTTACTAAACAAAACACATACACATATATTCAGAAAATTAACTACACATATTTGCTGCCTATTATGCGGATTTGGGCAGTCCTTTTCACTTCATATTGTCACATCTCCTGGATCACCTTTACAATTTTCCATCGATTATTTATCTGCCCTCATTGGTATTTGGCAGTCCTTCATATTATGGTTCATACACTGCCCATTTTCATTTTTGACAGTCCCATCTTTTATCTGGCTGATAGCATTTATCCTTTCTTTTCAGTCCTTTTCTCCATACATTTTTACAGTTACAGTACAATTGGTAATCTGAAACTCACATAACTACATTAGCACACTTTCAAGGGTATACAGACATTTACAAAGATTAGATACATTTAGAATAACTTGGGTTCAGCATAAGATACAGCACATTTACTCGTTCCTAGGAACATACAGTTTCAGGTCCACAATATTTCTTACACCTAAAGGTCTTTTGGATTTTGGGTAGATCAGGTAGTAAGCATTGTTGTGTGGAATATTCTGTATTATATATGGTCCATTATAAATATATTTAAATTTTGAAATTTCATGGTTTAGTTCACTAGACTTTTCGTGGGTTTTTAAAAGAACATAATCTCCAATTTTAAATTTTGAAACTTTTAAATTTTTATTGTGTCTTTTAGATCTAGATTCAGCTTTTTGCTTTGCCCTTTTTATCACCAATTCTTTCTTTTGATCCAATCCCAAACTTGTACAAGGTGGAAACTCTAGTTTTTCTTCAATTAAACTTTTACTACTTCTGCCTAATAAAATTTCTTCCGGTGGAAATCCTGTAGTTTCATGATGTAATGTGTTCATGACATTCTCAAAATCCGATATAAACCTGCCCCAGGCTCTACATCATGCCCCTTCCTGTTTCTTTCCACAACGCACCTTGGTTGACTGTGACATCGTCCCAAGATACGTTCCTGACCTGTGAATCATCTCCATCTGGCGGCTTTTTCGGTTTCTGGAGTTCAAAGTCCTTACTTACTTGAACTCGTTGCAAAATAAACATTGAGTCGTCCGGCGGCTCTTTCTTTCTGTGTTCAGTCTCAACATCTGGGTTTTGTTTTGAAACTTCGTCATCAATAGGTACAATATCGCAATTAGCTGCATCCCCATTATTTTCGCTAATTTTCTCATACCCTCTTTCAGTAAAAGTATATTCATTTTCCTTTACACCTGAGAATTCATCTTCACTAGAATCACCACTACTCTCTTCCTCAACATCAGATTCACTTAAGTACGCTACTTTTGCACAATAGGGAGAGTTAGTACATTCATTTTCGTCTGTATTTGTGTATCTTTCATCATCTGAACTATCGTCGGAATCCGACCATTCCGGATCGCTTTCAGGTTCTAACATAAAAGCTTTTCTGAGACAGGCACTAAGTTCTTCCTCTGTATTGTCATCAGGCTTAGATTTTAATTCAATCTCCTCTTTTGGCAAAACGGTCTCATCATCAGCTTTATTTACATCTACTGTGACTTCATATTTAGTGTAATCCTCGTGGACTCTAATTACTTTCAGGTAATCATCTACCCCTTCTCCATGGTGCCTCTCGGTAGCAGCTTGTACTATTGGCGGACTGTTAGCAGAAGTTATTTCTTCGTCAATGCTGAGGATTTCATCCTCCAAATCCTTCCTATCATTAACCTTCCTCCTATAGGCAGCACGCGTACTTTGCGCGGCGCTATTTATTCTCCCCTTTTAAAATTTGGGCCACGTCACTTTATGGACGTCCCTACTATCTCTCTTTCCACCAACTAATTTCTTCGCCTCATACTCCCTTTTAAAATCCTCCCACTCACATTGCTTTAGGCCCTTGTACAGATCATCGATCTGCACACACCAATCAGTTACTTCTGCTAATTCATCCTCGCCTTTTATCTCATTGCAAACACTGCTAACCGCACCTCTCTGTGTATTCACAGTTTCATTTATTGTTTCCTTTGCCACGGAATTATCACTCGTAAAATTTTCCTCAGCTCTTACGGCTACGTTCGTACCTACTGCTGCCGTATTGCTAGCGGCTTCTTTCCGAACAGATGTTCTACTAGGGTGGGCCGTTGCCCTCTGATGCTCCACTCGCCTGTTAACATGTAGCGCTCTGTGCAGCAGAGATGACTCATTCTGGCTCGCACCTGACGCTTGTTTCGCCACAACACGTCGCGGCGTTCCATGACTGTCCCTATCCTGTCTCATTACATTACGGTCGGTCCGATATCTTTTCTTAAATCGGGGCCTGTATGTGTTGTCCGCTTCCGTTTGGCCCGCAACGTTCGCGGTAATTAGTTTCCCGCGTCGTTATTATTTTGCGCGGTATACTCTCGACCGCGACCTGGATAATTTCCTCTGCCTCTTCCTCTCTGTATTACATTGACGCGAAATCCATCGCCGTCATTTCGTTCGTCATTGTGTCGGTTATTACGGTTACCAAAATTTTGATAATTGGCACGACTTTCGCGCCAATGATCTTCGTCTTCGACTCTTCGAGAAATGCTTGGAAGCTGCGATGATTGCTTCCTACATACCTCTTTGAATCTTCTGGAAGCTTTTTATATAACTCCCAGATAATTTCTGAATCTGATCTTCGGCCTCTTAAATGCGTCAATTTCCGGTACCAATGCTCGCAGAAATCTTTCAAAGAATTCCTGCCCCTGTTATCATGCTGTTTGGCCATGATGAACTCCCGCCATAAATGGGCCTGCTTTTGTTCAGACCAATATTCTTTCGTAAATCTCTGCCTAAATTCTTCGAACGTCATTCGTTCGGTATTTAAATTTATCCCCCAGCGCTTAGCGTCACCTGCTAAGGCGCTAATTACTACATTTATCTTTTCCTGATCCGACAAGTGCTCAGGAAATACTCTCTCGCAATTTTTGATAAAATCTAACGGATGCCACCCGTTATGTTTCTTGGCTGGATCGAAGCGTTCCTCGCCTTCTAACAGCTTCGTAATTGGTGTGCCATTACAGACAACACCAGGCCTATCTTTAATTTTGCTCTCCAGATCGAAAATTCTGCCTTGAATTTTCGTAGTATTTTGTTCACAATTTTGAACACATCCGGATACTTTTTTACTTAAATCCCTTTCAGTGTCTAAAACTACCTTTTTCAATTGCGATATCCCGTGTTGACATTCGTTTACGATCTCAGTTTTAAGACCGAAAACTTTTTCGTCTACCTTAGTTTTAACCAGAGGTTCTACTTTCTCTTGGATGTTGAGAATTTCAACATCGAATCTACTATTAATGTTACCAATTTCCTCCTGCATAGTATCCATATTTTTGTTAATGGTATCAATTTCAAGTTTCAGTGTATTTACCACAGAACTTAAATTACCCACTTTTTGTTCTACCTGTTCTATTTGTTTACTAATTTTAATTCCTTGTTCTTCGACCTGTGCTTTAATCTGATCCACCTGTGTTTTGAGTTGCTCGTCAACGTGTGTTTGTTTTAAGCTGCTCATTCTGTGTTTTGAGCTGCTCATCAACGTGCGTTTTAAGCTGCTCGTTCTGTATTTTGAACTGCTCACTCTGTCCTGCAATTTGTTTGGTTAATTGTTCAAATAAATCGTTCATGTTTAAAATTTTCACACTGTTTTGTTCTACGGAATCGGTGTGTTCCAATCCTACTTCAAAAGTTTCTTTCGGTTCTTTCTTTATCTGTGGTGAATCAAATATGTCAGTGGATTCGTTCACGTACCCACTATCATCTACAAAGTCACCCTCTTCTTTCTGTTTTGTCCCTTGCTGTATTCGAGACGATCTCGACATTTCAATCTGTTCGTTGACGTGTTCGTGGTATTGTAAGTACGCCAATTGTCTTCCGCTAACGCCATCTGTTATCTGGCCGCGTAAACTCCGGCTACTGCCAGCCGCATTCTCCATTTCACTTGGCGCATCTACCCTGCCTACGTTCCCGTCCATATTGAATGCCAACTATACCACACTATTATACTTGACTCACACTGCAGTTTATTTTACTGACTTTTATTGCAATTCGTGCCACTGAACATCCACTGTTCGGTATTTACATTAATTTGTAACCGACAACAGCTGGATGTCCTGTCACCGGGAAGCCACTTGTAACGCTACCGCCCTGCTCGGACGTACGTTAGCTCTATAAAGCCTGTACTGCAATAAGTTCACGGGCTTCACCTTATAAACAAGGATTTTAGTACATTAGTTGACCGCGTGTACCTAATAGAAGCAAGATCGGACTTATACTCAGTCAATAACTACAGTGATGTATCAAGCAAATGTAAAGTGTAATTACTCTTTCGCATGGACAAGAAGTACACACAGTAGATGCTACCTATAATTAATAATTCGGTCGCCAGCCTACTTAGGCAATGAGTGAGTTTTTCCTTGTACAAGTGGGTGCATGTACAAGCATAACTACACGTAGTAACGTTGCGTTATATGGCAAAGTTTGGAACCAAAAAAAAAACCACTGAACTAAAGTTTTCTCCTTTTGTATTAATTTGGACGAGCTAAAATTACACAACACCACACAGTAATGATTACTACGACCTGCATTTTTGTATGTTGAGCAGACTGAAATCGGGCATAGATTTCCCTAGCATCGACAATCTTGAAAGTACACACACAATATGACTATTAATGATGGAAAAACACTAATACACTTAGGATTAATATAGACTTAGCTTTACTGGTCAAATCTGATCAACACATTTCCAGGTTTGAAAGAATGGACAAAAGAAGGGGGGGGGACCCTGAAACTGTTATGGTCGTTAAACTGAAACTATTAAGTACTGCAGGCAAATTAACACTCAAAATTATCAATCTATGGATAACTACTCTTTTGTCTTACTTCTGAATAATTTAACTGTCATTATTTCTGTCTCAAATTAATTAAATAACATCGCTAACTCAATTCAAAAAACTCTCTTCCAATTTAGTCATGCTTTTGTTCTTTACCAACATTTGCAATAACACACAGAACTTTAGACTCCTTTATGGCATAGATTAATCTGCTGATAATTTTCATTAACACTAACATTAAACTTTCAGTTCAGGATACTCGGATTGCACAATACGAGGTAAGGACCCTGTCTAGGTCAGTGATCAGGGTAAGTCACGGCTAAGGCAATGCTGGTAAAAGTCACGTTATTATTGAACAGTCAGAAACATTTTCGACACTGGTCCACACAGATACACTTCTAAAAAAGCCGGCTGAAGTGGCCGTGCGGTTAAAGGCGCTGCAGTCTGGAACCGCAAGACCGCTACGGTCGCAGGTTCGAATCCTGCCTCGGGCATGGATGTTTGTAATGTCCTTAGGTTAGTTAGGTTTAACTAGTTCTAAGTTCTAGGGGACTAATGACCTCAGCAGTTGAGTCCCATAGTGCTCAGAGCCATTTGAACCATACACTTCTAAAGATGAAATAAATGTTTGACCTGTGCAAGTCGGTGCGGCGGACGGCGGGCAGCGAGATAGCGAGAAGCACGGCACACATGCAAGCACGGCTAAGGCTCTCACTGCAGCGGCACTTTCCTTCTTCTTAGCGTCGTTATCTTTCCAACTTTGTGCCTCAGAATATAGCCATGCCAAGTAGT
The DNA here is from genome assembly GCF_023864345.2 of Schistocerca serialis cubense. Classification (NCBI taxonomy): domain Eukaryota; kingdom Metazoa; phylum Arthropoda; class Insecta; order Orthoptera; family Acrididae; genus Schistocerca; species Schistocerca serialis. Next base: position 411,575,318 of record NC_064640.1, on the reverse strand, counting down.
CGTCGGAATCGGTTCATCCGAGGCTCAATGGAATCCACTTTTCCTGGGTAGCCTCCTCGGTACAGTATGTGTACTTCCGAACGATGCCCAACTCCGACTGTTGCTCGCCTCCAACTGTAATACTGTGTCCGTTGTGCCGAACCGCGCCAGTGTGCGTTTTCCCGCCTCGCCTGCCTCCACCTTTTCCCGCTCCCCTACAGGTAGGGTATTCACCACAGGTCTTCTACTACACATATCCTAATGCATTACCTACGTATGGACCAAGTGTATAAATTACAATTTTCACATCTTACAATAGTTTTAACATTAAATACACTTTCCTTTGATTACCACATTATTTGAAATCTAACATAAATAATAATATTCATTTCAAAAGTTGCTCACAGTCTCTTTAACATAACGATACGAACCGAAAAAAAAGTTCAAAACATTGCTTACATTAATTTATCTAAATTCATAAAGAAAAAAATTATTATATGTACAGTTGTCGTTACACGAGGTGGCGCAGTGGTTAGCACACTGGACTCGCATTCGGGAGGACGACGGTTCAATCCCGTCTCCGGCCATCCTGATTTAGGTTTTCCGTGATTTCCCTAAATCGCTTCAGGCAAATGCCGGGATGGTTCCTTTGAAAGGGCACGGCCGATTTCCTTCCACATCCTCCCCTCACCCGAGCTTGCGCTCCGTCTCTAATGACCTCGTTGTCGACGGGACGTTAAACACTAATCTCCTCCTCCTCCTCCTCCGAAATTTCGGTCACCAACTCTCTTCTCCAAAGGCGAAAATATTTTGTTGCTGCACACCTACATAGTGAGAAACGATCGTCATAACAAAATGAAAGAAATCAGAGCTGTCACGGAAAGGGTGTGTTCGTTTTTCCCGCACGCTGTTTGAGAGTAAAATGGTGAAGAAATAGTTTGAAGGTGATTCGATGAACCCTCTGCCAGGTACTTAAATGTTAATTACAGAGTAATCAAGTAGATATAGATGCAAGTCTTCCTTTAGTTCTGCTACTTCTGTTCGAATGTTGCCCATGCTGTCAACAAGGGAGTGTAGAAGTCTTGCCAGGATTAACCATGTGTCTAACAGGTCTAGTCGCAATTGTACAATACCCATATCTCAATTCACCATATCGGACACCCCACAACATAGCCACTCAGCTTCACCGCTAAACGTTTTCGTAATTTAGGATCTATATCTACATCTACATCCATACTCCGCAAGCCACCTGACGGTGTGTGACGGAGGGTACCTTGAGTACCTCTATCGGTTCTCCCTACTATTCCATTCTCGTATTGTTCGTGGAAAGAAGGATTGTCGGTATGCCTCTGTGTGGGCTCTAATCTCTCTGATTTTATCCTCATGGTCTCTTCGCGAGATATACGTAAGAGGGAGCAATATACTGCTTGACTCTTCGGTGAAGATATGTTCTCGAAACTTTGACAAAAGCCCGTACCGAGCTACTGAGCGTCTCTCCTGCAGAGTCTTCCACTGGAGTTTATCTATCATCTCCGCAACGCTTTCGCGATTACTAAATGATCCTGTAACGAAGCGCGCTGCTCCCCGTTGGATCTTCTCTATATCTTCTATCAACCCCATCTGGTACAGATCCCACATTGCTGAGCAGTATTCAAGCAGTGGGCGAACAAGCGTACTGTAACCTACTTCCTTTGTTTTCGGATTGCATTTCCTTAGGATTCTTCCAATGAATCTCAGTCTGGCATCTGCTTTACCGACGATCAACATTATATGATCATTCCATTTTAAATCACTCCTAATGCGTACTCCCAGATAATTTATGGTATTAACTGCTTCCAGTTGCTACCTGCTATTTTGTAGCTAAATGATAAAGGATCTATCTGTCTGTGTATTCGCAGCACATTACACTTGTCTACATTGAGATTCAATTGCCATTCCCTGCACCATGCGTCAATTCGCTGCAGATCCTCCTGCATTTCAGTACAATTTTCCATTGTTACAACCTCTCGATACACCACAGCATCATCCGCAAAAAGCCTCAGTGAACTTCCGATGTCATCCACAAGGTCATTTATGTATATTGTGAATAGCAACTGTCCTGTGACACTCCCCTGCGGCACACCTGAAATCACTCTTACTTCGGAAGACTTCTCTCCATTGAGAATGACATGCTGCGTCCCGTTATCTAGGAACTCCTCAATACAATCACACAATTGGTCTGATAGTCCATATGCTCTTACTTTGTTCATTAAACGACTGTGGGGAACTGTATCGAACGCCTTGCGGAAGTCAAGAAACACGGCATCTACCTGTGAACCCGTATCTATGGCCCTCTGAGTCTCGTGGACGAATAGCGCGAGCTGGGTTTCACATGACCGTCTTTTTCGAAACCCATGCTGATTCCTACAGAGTAGATTTCTTGTCTCCAGAAAAGTCATTATACTCGAACACAATACGTGTTCCAAAATTCTACAACTGATCGACGTTAGAGATATAGGTCTATAGTTCTGCACATCTGCTCGACGTCCCTTCTTGAAAACGGGAATGACCTGTGCCCTTTTCCAATCCTTTGGAACGCTACGCTCTTCTAGAGACCTACGGTACACCGCTGCAAGAAGGGGGGCAAGTTCCTTCGCGTACTCTGTGTAAAATTGAACTGGTATCCCATCAGGTCCAGAGGCGTTTCCTATTTTGAGCGATTTTAATTGTTTCTCTATCCCTCTGTCGTCTATTTCGATATCTACCATTTTGTCATCTGTGCGACAATCTAGAGAAGGAACTACAGTGCAATCTTCCTCTGTGAAACAACTTTGGAAAAAGACATTTAGTATTTCAGCCTTTAGTCTGTCATCCTCTGTTTCAGTACCGTTTTGGTCACAGAGTGTCTGGACATTTTGTTTTGATCCACCTACCGCTTTGACATAAGACCAAAATTTCTTAGGATTTTCTGCCAAGTCAGTACATAGAACTTTACTTTCGAATTCCTTGAACGCCTCTCGCATAGCACTCCTCACACTACATTATTCAACACTCTCCGTTCCAGGTTAGTCAGATGGGTGATATGCCATTAAGCCACAATTCAATTTCTGTTTGCTTCCGCTTGCATATGAACTAACTTGTTGTTCTCCTATCTCATCTCACTGGCGTCAGGTGTTCCAAAGATAGTCTTCAAGAGTCTTCCTCCTGGATCTGATCGTCCATGCTTCCATCTTTTCAGGATGTACAGCTGCAAATCAGATCCATGGCCTGTTATTACTGCTCTCATAGGCGATCGTAAGTGGGCCACAATACCTGATGTCCTCCACATTTTCCTCAGTAACTCCTTTCTGATGGTTCTCCACGAAGGCTTCATCCTGCTTCCAAACATCACTTCTTAATGCTTAGACATTGTACATCTGTGTCTTTTTAGTGGCCACCACCATACTGAACACATCATTCATTCCTCTAAAATGTTAGGAATTATTTTTATAAATCTTTTACTGTCTGTAATTATTTTAGTAATTTAAGTCATGGTTGAATTTTTAGATACTTTGAAATAAAACTGATACTCAAATTATGGATACAGCAGTGGTTTCTTCCCTATCAAAAGTTTCGAATCTGTCATCTGATTTAGTATTTATTGACTACTCTGTTTCTGGCCTTGGGTGGCCATCCATATACTCGCCTTGGCATGTGGCATTCTTGGTAAGATTCGTAACACAATGTGTTATATATGCCACAAATGCTAACTGGTGTGGGCAATATTATGCTGTGGGGAACAGTCACATGACCTTTCATGAGATATGTGGTAGTAACCAAAGGCAACATGACATCTGTATGTATGAACATTATTGCAAAATGGCTCTGAGCACTGTTGGACTTAACTTCTGAGGTTATCAGTCCCCTAGAACTTAGAACTACTTAAACCTAACTAATCTAAGGACATCACACACATCCATGCCCGAGGCAGGATTCGAACCTGCGAGCGTAGCGGTCGCGCGGTTCCAGACTGTAGCATCTAGAACCGACACTATTGCAGACCACGTAAATAACCTTCTACTTAATGTGTTTCCTGATACTGATGGTGCCTTCCAGCTGGATAAGTGTCCATGTCACTATTGCAGAACTGTGCTACAGTGTTTGAGGAGCATATTCGTGTGATTTGAATTCTCCGGAACACTTATGAGACACTATCTTGCGACATCCCTGTGCCAATAAAACGCCAGTGCATAATCTAAAGGGATTACGTTATCTGTGTGTGGACATCTGGTTCCACCTACCTTCAGAAACCTATCAAGAACTTGTCGAACTCACGGCATGAGGAATCATTGTTGTATTGCATTCCAAATGTGGGCCAACAAACTGTTAAGAAGGTGGTTACAATGTTTTGGCTCATCAGTTTGTATATGAATGGATAGACTCTCTATCAAAACGTCTGACTTTCATTCTTTCTATACATATGTCACCTTGATGATGTTTCAACATTCATAAATCAACTATGTGATCAGTGTGTGAATTATCTTTATGACCTAAATGCTGACTAGACGGGCTAAAAATAGCAGCATAGGCTTAAAGTATTGGTGTAAACTAAATTTCATGCCACCATTTAATAGTGACTACAGGCACAATAATAAGTTAAAAAGTCAATATTTTAAAAACGTTATATGAAGGTATTTCTATTGCTGTTTATGGTGAACATATTTGTTGCTTACATTAAAAATGGAGCAATGAAGTGTTTAAATGAATTTGGTCTCTTCCAGATTATTGTCTCAATAGTCAAGTGAGTAATGACGCTTTAGTGGGGGCATTACCATTATTTCAAGTAACATATAATTTTGTAAAGAATTGTCAGCCATTTCAAGATACATTAAATATTATGAAAGACCTAGATGTGGTGTGAAAGACACATCTGCAAGCTGTAGTATGGTATCCATTAACAGAACAAGAAGAATACAAAATGAGATTATGAAAGGGCAATAAGAAAGGTATTACAAGTAGCAGAAGTAGCATTTCATTTGTGGCACAATCACTCAGAAATTCCGTTTGAACACGATAGCAATAAGCCTGTTATAAAAAAACTAAACTCCACTATCAGAGTTACAGGAGTGCATGTACCTGCAGCCATATCATCCTCTGCCAGATGGCGTCATTCAGTTGCAGTATGAAGGGGCATGGAGTCGGCACGTATCATTCTCTGCCAGATGGCGTCATTCAGTTGCAATATGAAGGGACATAGAGTCGGTACATTGCTCTCTTGGCAACTGCCGGTTTTTCAGACTTTGCAGCCGCTACATCTTATTTAAGTAGCCCCTCAACTGGCATTACAAGGATGAGTGGATCCTTTCCAGTACTCTCACCAAGGAAACACCTCTGACACTATCAAGAATTGAACTCACGTACTCTGTATGCCAGTCATTTGCACTCACCACTCGGCTATAGAGGTGGGCAATATGCCTGATACGTTAATTACAAATAAAAGACATACACATAGACATGAATTTAATAGAGGTCACCAGTGGCCAAGACAACTAGATGGAAAAGCTAATGTGTTACGTCGTGTACATCTGTGTTCTGACTATGAATAATGGTCCATTTGAAAGACATATGAAGATTAACACTAATACACCAGAAGAAGAAAGAAATCTATTTGAAGTTTTAGTGTGTGAAGCTGGTTCATGCGTTAGAGCAACAAAACAGAGATATTTTGTTTCAGTAATGTACCCATACTATAATGATATTAATGGTATTCCAAATTTGCATCCAAAACATCAACACAACCATCTACACAACCAATAAAATAAGTTATATCTTTTGTATCACCACTACCAAAGGTGTCCACTTCCCAAAATTTCTGTGAGTGCATACCAATGGTTCAATGTGGTATATGTTTTCATGGGGCCTCAATATTTTTTAAAACGATTACCTTTAATTTGTAATCTTTTATGAACACTGCCTATGCCATGAAGGGCTGTGTTGTGATAATGTCAAATATACCTGTGCTACAAGTATAAGTTGGGGCCAACTTAGCTAAGTCAGTAACACAGTTTACTTAAACCCACTCGAACATGAATTCATATGTACTTGGATGGACACACAGGTCATATGTCTCCAAGGTCGACTTAGTCTGAAATGAGTACTGTGGGGGAGCCCTGGGACCAAAGCAATGCACTGACAATGTGCCTGCACACACAAAGGTCTCTGTGACAGGCAAGAGCTGTCAAGCGAGTGGGCTTGGGGAATAAGGAAGGATAAGTTAATGTAATGAATATTCTCAATTCCAAAAATTTCAAGAGAACTTCATAATTACTTTCCAACAATTTTAGTGATTTATCCTCAAACACTACCTTGTGGGACAGAACATCAGCCAGGGAATGTTTTTTACAACACCATCTTCGTTGTCTTCTTGTAGCGATTGAAACACTACTAGTCTCTTTGGCGAATATCTTACAAATGATGTTAATTTCCAAAGAATCACCCAAATTCAAATTATGCGCCGAACAATGAACTAATATAGCTCTCGGCTGCAACTGAGTAATCCTACTTTGTAATCCTGTTGAATATCCACTGCCATACTTGCGCCATCATAACATTAACCACGACAGTAGTTTATCTCGAGAGATTAACGACTTATGACATCCTGGACGACTTCCAGTAATGTCCTAGAGCTTGCTACAGGTACTTCATAGAAATCTATAAACAGTTCTTCAACTTGCAGATTTTTATCGACATATCTGAAGCATGTGGATTTGATAGTTGTTCCTTCACTGACATGAGGAAAGTCTCACCTACAATGAGAGAAAAACTTTGTTCCGCTTTAATAGATTTCACAATATTTTGTTGTTTATCGCTGGGCAGTAAAGAGACAATCCCAGTCAATATATCGTGAGAAACCCGCTAATGTGCAGTTCGCTGCAGCCAAGATTTCAACTCAGGAGCATCTTCTGCTCTAAGCAACAGCACTTAATGAATATTTGATGCTTGATAGGTGCGACCCCAAATTACTATTCCTTGCTGATTTAAAAATTGTAGAGACATTATTATCTTGGAAATCGCCTTGCGTGCGTTGTTCATATCTCCTAATTAATATGTTGACATCAGAGACGACACATTAGTTCCCTATTTGTAGTTCCTAGACGGGCTAACGATGAAGTGTACATTTTTCTTGAACCCTGAAACGTTCAATTGTCTTTTGCCACAGGTAAAATCCATTGCAAGCAAATGCATTACGTGGATCCCTGCCTGCAGAAGTAGCAGTTGCTGACGGAAGCACAGCACTGGAATTAACAATTATTTGTCCTAATATATACAAGGAAATGTCTTTTTCCATCTTTCATGGTATGACCTGCTTCACGATTTATTGAGACTTTGTTGCTAATGTACCACAGGAACTGGCAGAAAACTCATTCTTGGGTTTCTTGTTCTTAACGGAACATACTTTTCACTATGTTCAGTGTCAGTAACATCCATCAGTGGTGACGACGACAAACCTATGAAGAATTTATCCACAGCGACTTCCATACCTACTGTTCGAATTCGGAAGTATTTAAAGAAGCAATACGCAGTACTGAGTTTCAGCTTTCCACATACGTCCTGTAGTAGCTCCCTTTTGGAAACTGAGAAAATCTTTTCTAGTAAAGAGCTTTTGCTCCACGCATCCGGTCAATAGACGCTCTTCTTTGCATGAATGCGGTAAGACACGTTTTTTCTTAAAATGATAACATCCTAGTCTCAGTTTAGGCTCCCATGTCTTTTCAAACCATTGTCTCTCAGAGAATAAACAAAACAAAAATAATCCATTTTATATAAAAGAACTTCACTGAAAGCTTAAACCATGCCGCTCTTATCTGTTTGCAACAAACAAAAGAAGAAAAATCCAACTACCGAGGTAGTCAGTCACAGTTGACTTCGCAGTGGTTAGCACACTGGACTCGCATACGGGGGGACGACGGTTCAATCCCGTCTCCAGCCATCCTGATTTAGGTTTTCCGTGATTTCCCTAAATCGTTTCAGGCAAATGCCGGGATGGTTCCTTTGAAAGGGCACGGCCGATTTCCTACCCAATCCTTCCCTAACCCGAGCTTGCGCTCCGTCTCTAATGACCTCGTTGTCGACGGGACGTTAAACACTAACCACCACCACCACCACCACAGTTGACTTCCTTATGTTTCGGTTTATTCTTTAATAGTGCTCACTATTGGCACGTAATTATTTTAAAACAATTGATGACGAGTGGAGAGGGCATACTACAGAGTGTCACTTCTAAGGAAACCTCAAAGCAAGCCAAAAAGATGGGAATCTATTCACAATATGTATCCATTGTTATTGTGGGAAGTGCCTTTCACTTGGCCAGAGACAGGCAAGGAATAGGGAACTGTGTTGCTTGGTTGCCTTTGCACAAACATGTATGAAACAAAGAATTATGTTTGAAAGGTTAGAAATTTTAACTTCCATCTCAGTTTTTAATTGCATGTTATTTATTGATAATGGCAAGTGAGAAATATTTATTTTCTTTTCTTTTCATGAAGCTAAAAATCTTACAGGTGCAGTGCATTATTTATATGGGTGCTCAACCCCCAGAGAGCACCCTCCTAATTGGCGTGCAGGTCAATCAAAGCAAGCCCATTATTTATCAGTTTCCAACGATATGTTATATATTTGTTTTTGAAAAATAGGTTTGGATTGCTGATGATCATATTTAAAAACGGCAGTTTATACCGCCACTCACCCAGCCACTGGTCACTTCGCTAGCCCCCGCTGCTATGGGTGACAGCAGACAGGGTCACGCATGCTTTGTACCTACCCGTCTGCGCAGGCTGAGCTTGTCCGAGACTTCCGGTCGCTGACTCCCTTCGCCAGCCACGGCAAATTGCGAGTTAAGCAGCAGCGGCTTGGATGTATACAGTAATTCTAATCAACTCCACCCCAGCGTAGACCTTCCAGTTTAAAAAATCCAGTTTACACATTCCAAGACAGGAATTTTGTTGACCATACACCTCCAATTTCTCGAGCGAAATGTAGATTTCGCCCTTTTATAAAAGTTATTTTCGAAGACAGAAGAAATCGGCGAATACACACGTGTTCACATCGGTAAAGTATCGTCACATGTGGAAATCCTTTACAACAATATTTCATAGGCTATATTTCCTCTAGGTATTCTCTCATCAGGTAAAAAAATCTATTCTAAGCAGCTTAATGTCAGTTGCGTAATCCGTCACAGGACTATAATATTAAACTCATTTTTGGCTCATGACAGAGTGCTAAGATCTACCTCTGTCACAGGATGCCTCCTCACTTTCGAACACCCCTAAAGTAACCAAATGCTCCGCCACATACAAAGTCTCTTCAGATTATAGCACAGAATAACTGTAAATATCAGGTATATACTACGTATCTCTTTATAAATTCGGTAATAAATGTGATTTTATTACGATGGTCATCTCTTCCGGTGAAGGTGTGAAATTGAAATTTCATTAAAAGACATCGCCACATCGAGAAACGCCAACTCCTGAATCATATCTGTGGTACTCCAGCCATCCCTTCCACCTGCCTGGCAGCACGTTGATATCAAATTGTTTAGTTAAACTGATCATGAGACTCACTTCGCATGGGAAGAATTTCTTTTCAGCAGTCGAATTACACTCGTCAGGTAGCTAAAATCGGAATCTCTGGACGGAATACGATGTTCTTTTCGAGGAACACTACTCAGAACCGACATTTGGAGCTGACAAGAGTATGATACATCGGCCACCAACATACCGGGTGATCAAAAAGTCAGTATAAATTTCAAAACTTAATAAACCACGGAATAATGTAGATAGAGAGGTAAAAATTGACAAACGTGCTTGGAATGACCTGGGGTTTTATTAGAACCAAAAAAAAACAAGTTCACAAAATGTCTGACAGATGGCACTGGACAGCAAAACTGTTACTGTGACGGGTGAGAGGTACACCGACATGTTACAGAATCGCAAGTGTGCTCCCTGCCGCCGTTGGATAAGCAGCTGCAGCAGCAAGTCGTATACTCCTAGCTCACTCATTTGTTACATAGTTTAATTCTTAATTTCTTTGCGTGTTTTTGGTACTTGCATTGTTTAATTCATAAATTTCGGGCGTATTATAGTATTTGAGAGTTGTAGCATCGCGTTTTAGTACCTGAATAGTGTAATTTCGCTTAGTCTCCTTCCGCCGCCGAGCAGTGTCAGCAGTGCGCAAGTAGCAGCATTACTGCATTTACTAGGCAATCTTGTATTTTAATAACCGTTTAAATTTTGTTGATTTGTTTGCGCTCTCTGTAGATTAGTTCAGACGTTCTTTGCAAAACAGTTTTTAGCATGGATAGGGACTGCAACTGCTGTGTTCGGATGCAGGCTGAGTTGGCATCCCTTCGCTCCCAGCTTCAGGCAATGTTGGCTTCGGTCACACAGCTTGAGGCTGTTGCCAATGGGCATCACTGTGGGGGTCCGGATGGGGGTCTGTCAGGGACGGCCAGCTCGTCCCACGCATCCCCTGATCGGACTACGACTGTGGTTGCCCGGGATACTGCCCGCATTGAGGCTGATCCCTCACCTGTGGTAGAGTGGGAGGTCGTCTCAAGGTGTGGCAGCGGGCGAAAGACATTCCGGAGGGCTGAACGGAAAGCCTCTCCAGTTTGTCTGACGAACCAGTTTCAGGCTCTGTCTCAGGCTGATACTGATCTTCGGCCTGACATGGCTGCTTGTCCTGTTCCAGAGGTTGCCCCTCAGTCTGAAAGATCCGGGCAGTCGCAGAGGGTGGGCTTACTGGTAGTTGGGAGCTCCAACGTCAGGCGCATAATGGGGCCCCTTAGGGAAATGGCAGCAAGAGAGGGGAAGAAAACCAATGTGCACTCCATGTGCATACCGGGGGGAGTCATTCCAGATGTGGAAAGAGTCCTTCCGGATGCCATGAAGGGTACAGGGTGTACCCATCTGCAGGTGGTCGCTCATGTCGGCACCAATGATGTGTGTCGCTATGGATCGGAGGAAATCCTCTCTGGCTTCCGGCGGCTATCTGATTTAGTGAAGACTGCTAGTCTCGCTAGCGGGATGAAAGCAGAGCTCACCATCTGCAGCATCGTCGACAGGTCTGACTGCGGACCTTTGGTACAGAGCCGAGTGGAGGGTCTGAATCAGAGGCTGAGACGGTTCTGCGACCGTGTGGGCTGCAGATTCCTCGACTTGCGCCATAGGGTGGTGGGGTTTCGGGTTCCGCTGGATAGGTCAGGAGTCCACTACACGCAACAAGCGGCTACACGGGTAGCAGGGGTTGTGTGGCGTGGGCTCGGCGGTTTTTTAGGTTAGATGGCCTTGGGCAAGTACAGAAAGGGCAACAGCCTCAACGGGTGCGGGGCAAAGTCAGGAGATGCGGGGACCAAGCAGCAATCGGTATTGTAATTGTCAACTGTCGAAGCTGCGTTGGTAAAGTACCAGAACTTCAAGCGCTGATAGAAAGCACCGAAGCTGAAATCGTTATAGGTACAGAAAGCTGGCTTAAGCCAGAGATAAATTCTGCCGAAATTTTTACAAAGGTACACACTGTGTAGAAAGGATAGATTGCATGCAACCGGTGGTGGAGTGTTCGTCGCTGTTAGTAGTAGTTTATCCTGTAGTGAAGTAGAAGTGAATAGTTCCTGTGAATTATTATGGGTGGAGGTTACACTAAACAACCGAACTAGGTTAATAATTGGCTCCTTTTACCGACCTCCCGACTCTGCAGCATTAGTGGCAGAACAACTGAGAGAAAATTTGGAATACATTTCACATAAATTTTCTCAGCATGTTATGGTCTTAGGTGGAGATTTCAATTTACCAGATATAGACTGGGACACTCAGATGTTTAGGACGGGTGGTAGGGACAGAGCATCGAGTGACATTATACTGAGTGCACATCCGAAAATTACCTCGAGCAATTAAACAGGGAACCGACTCGTGGAGATAACATCTTGGACCTACTGATAACAAACAGACCCGAACGTTTCGACTCTGTATGTACAGAACAGGGAATCAGTGATCATAAGGCCGTTGCAGCATCCCTGAATATGGAAGTTAATAGGAATATAAAAAAAGGGAGGAAGGTTTATCTGTTTAGCAAGAGTAATAGAAGGCAGATTTCAGACTACCTAACAGATCAAAACGAAAATTTCTGTTCCGACACTGACAATGTTGAGTGTTTATGGAAAAAGTTCAAGGCAATCGTAAAATGCGTTTTAGACAGGTACGTGCCGAGTAAAACTGTGAGGGACGGGAAAAACCTACTGTGGTACAACAACAAAGTTAGGAAACTACTGCGAAAGCAAAGAGAGCTCCACTCCAAGTTTAAACGCAGCCAAAACCTCTCAGACAAACAGAAGCTAAACGATGTCAAAGTTAGCGTAAGGAGGGCTATGCGTGAAGCGTTCATTGAATTCGAAAGTAAAATTCTATGTACCGACTTGACAGAAAATCCTAGGAAGTTCTGGTCTTACGTTAAATCAGTAAGTGGCTCGAAACAGCATATCCAGACACTACGGGATGATGATGGCATTGAAACAGAGGATGACACGCGTAAAGCTGAAATACTAAACACCTTTTTCCAAAGCTGTTTCACAGAGGAAGACCGCACTGCAGTTCCTTCTCTAAATCCTCGCACAAACGAAAAAATGGCTGACATCGAAATAAGTGTCCAAGGAATAGAAAAGCAACTGGAATCACTCAATAGAGGAAAGTCCACTGGACCTGATGGCATACCAATTCGATTCTACACAGAGTACGCGAAAGAACTTGCCCCCCTTCTAACAGCCGTGTACCGCAAGTCTCTAGAGGAACGGAGGGTTCCAAATGATTGGAAAAGAGCACAGATAGTCCCAGTCTTCAAGAAGGGTCGTCGAGCAGATGCGCAAAACTATAGACCCATATCTCTGACGTCGATCTGTTGTAGAATTTTAGAACATGTTTTTTGCTCGAGTATCATGTCGTTTTTGGAAACCCAGAATTTACTATGTAGGAATCAACATGGATTCCGGAAACAGCGATCGTGTGAGACCCAACTCGCTTTATTTGTTCATGAGACCCAGAAAATATTAGATACAGGCTCCCAGGTAGATGCTATTTTTCTTGACTTCCGGAAGGCGTTCGATACAGTTCCGCACTGTCGCCTGATAAACAAAGTAAGAGCCTACGGAATATCAGACCAGCTGTGTGGCTGGATTGAAGAGTTTTTAGCAAACAGAACACAGCATGTTGTTATCAATGGAGAGACGTCTACAGACGTTAAAGTAACCTCTGGCGTGCCACAGGGGAGTGTTATGGGACCATTGCTTTTCACAATATATATAAATGACCTAGTAGATAGTGTCGGAAGTTCCATGCGGCTTTTCGCGGATGATGCTGTAGTATACAGAGAAGTTGCAGCATTAGAAAATTGTAGCGAAATGCAGGAAGATCTGCAGCGGATAGGCACTTGGTGCAGGGAGTGGCAACTGACCCTTAACATAGACAAATGTAATGTATTGCGAATACATAGAAAGAAGGATCCTTTATTGTATGATTATATGATAGCGGAACAAACACTGGTAGCAGTTACTTCTGTAAAATATCTGGGAGTATGCGTGCGGAACGATTTGAAGTGGAATGATCATATAAAATTAATTGTTGGTAAGGCGGGTACCAGGTTGAGATTCATTGGGAGAGTGCTTAGAAAATGTAGTCCATCAACAAAGGAGGTGGCTTACAAAACACTCGTTCGACCTATACTTGAGTATTGCTCATCAGTGTGGGATCCGTACCAGATCGGTCTGACGGAGGAGATAGAGAAGATCCAAAGAAGAGCGGCGCGTTTCGTCACAGGGTTATTTGGTAACCGTGATAGCGTTACGGAGATGTTTAATAAACTCAAGTGGCAGACTCTGCAAGAGAGGCGCTCTGCATCGCGGTGTAGCTTGCTCGCCAGGTTTCGAGAGGGTGCGTTTCTGGATGGGGTATCGAATATATTGCTTCCCCCTACTTATACCTCTCGAGGAGATCACGAATGTAAAATTAGAGAGATTAGAGCGCGCACGGAGGCTTTCAGACAGTCGTTCTTCCCGCGAACCATACGCGACTGGAACAGGAAAGGTAGGTAATGACAGTGGCACGTAAAGTGCCCTCCGCCACACACCGTTGGGTGGCTTGCGGAGTATAAATGTAGATGTAGATGTAGATGTAGATCCCCAGCCTGGCTGATAAACACCTGCTGGAACGTACGATGTTTATGCAGGATGGCGCTCCACCCCATATTGCTAGACGCGTGAAAGATCTCTTGCGCGCGTCGTTTGGTGATGATCGTGTGCTCATGCTTGGCCTCCCAGGTCCCCAGACCTCAGTCCGTGCGATTATTGGCTTTGGGGTTACCTGAAATCGCAAGTGTATCGTGATCGACCGACATCTCTAGGGATGCTGAAAGACCACATCCGACGCCAATGCCTCACCATAACTCCGGACATGCTTTACAGTGCTGTTCACAACATTATTCCTCGACTACAGCTACTGTTGAGGAATGATGGTGGACATATTGAGTATTTCCTGTAAAGAACATCATCTTTGCTTTGTCTTACTTTGTTATGCTAATTATTGCTATTCTGATCAGATGAAGCGCCATCTGTCGGACATTTTTTGAACTTTTGTATTTTTTGGTTCTAATAAAACCCCGTGTCATTCCAAGCATGTGTGTCAATTTGTACCTCTCTATCTACATTATTCCGTGATTTATTCAGTTTTCAAATTTTTACCGACTTTTTGATCACCCGGTACATTTCGCATAAGGACCGCGCTATTGAAAACACGATCGCAACGACTGTTACTGCGACCCTGCATAAAAAGCGGTCTTGCTTCGAGAGGCACACACAAGCATCGCTAACGACATCCATGTTAAAAACTATACATGCTTTATAAATCGAGGTATGGCATTGCTTCCCAATGATGTGGTCTTCCATACAAATACCGCGACATTGAATATAGGCGGTGATTGCGAGGGTGTGTATTAACGGATCGAAAATGCAAGTGCACTTTGCCAGAAGTGTAAGCTCGTAATGAAATCACCTTTCTCACCGAATTTAGAAAGTGTCAAATGTTGAAAGTGTGTGAATTCATAGGGACCAAACTACTAAGGTCATCAGTCCCTAGACTTACAGACTACTTCAACTAATTTAAACTAGCGTATGCTAAGACCAACACACACATCGATGCCCGAGGACTCGAACCTCCGGCGGGAGGGGCCGCGCAGTCCGTGACACGGCGCCTCGGACCGCACGGCCAATCCGCGCGGCTTTAGGAAGCGATTCGACTACTGAACGTGGTGTTAAGGCGATATTTGCAACTCCCCCATGCCACTTCAAGATATTTCCCACACTAACAAAGAGTATTTGTAACACATTGTATTTTAATACAATGTAGACAATGGAACAGAGGTTCTGCGATATATCCACGGGGTTATTGATGACGGAGGATGATAGTTAATTGAGAATGATCACATACAGTAGATGGTATGCTATGTGAGGAATCTCTTAAAAAATGCAGTGCTGGATTGAAGTTGTAAGAAATATACAAAATAGTATGACCAATACACTGGCTTTTCAGATCTATAATGTTACACTTTGTGGTAGAAATTCTGTCTGTGATTTGGAATCAAGTCTCTCCATCCAATCGCACACTTGACGTTTCCACTTCACCATCACATCGGAAACAGAGGACTTAGGGATGTTTGGGAGTGTTGAAATCTCGCGTACTGACATATGACATAAGTGACATCCAATCACCTTACCACGTTCGAAGTCCGTGAGTTGTGCAGAGCGCACCATTCTGCTCTCTCACGATGTCTAATGACTACTGAAGTCGCTGATATGGAATACCTGGCAGTAGGTGGCAGCACAATGCACCTATTATGAAAAACGTAAGGTTTTGGGGGTGCCCGGATACTTTTGATCACATAGTATATTGTAGCTCCACCAACCATGTACAAGGTGTGAGGCTAGGACCAAACGAAGCTTTCCCTTGCAACATAAGGTAATAGAGAAGACAGTAGGAACAGTTATGGTGGTGTTTCTTATCGGGAAAATTAGGAAGACTTCGCACCATACGGGAATCAGAAGAAGGACGAAGGTTTTGCTACTGCATTGCGCAGTTTTTCAAAACTACAAACAGGTACTACAATCTGAAAGAGATCTGCGTCTGTTGGGGTGCATTCACGTCTGTCACCCAAAAATTCTCTCCATCCTCCTTATTTCGTACCATCCAACAGAGAAAAGCTAAAAACTACACTCCTGGAAATGGAAAAAAGAACACATTGACACCGGTGTGTCAGACCCACCATACTTGCTCCGGACACTGCGAGAGGGCTGTACAAGCAATGATCACACGCACGGCACAGCGGACACACCAGGAACCGCGGTGTTGGCCGTCGAATGGCGCTAGCTGCGCAGCATTTGTGCACCGCCGCCGTCAGTGTCAGCCAGTTTGCCGTGGCATACGGAGCTCCATCGCAGTCTTTAACACTGGTAGCATGCCGCGACAGCGTGGACGTGAACCGGATGTGCAGCTGACGGACTTTGAGCGAGGGCGTATAGTGGGCATGCGGGAGGCCGGGTAGACGTACCGCCGAATTGCTCAACACGTGGGGCGTGAGGTCTCCACAGTACATCGATGTTGTCGCCAGTGGTCGGGGGAAGGCGCACGTGCCCGTCGACCTGGGACCGGACCGCAGCGACGCACGGATGCACGCCAAGACCGTAGGATCCTACACAGTGCCGTAGGGGACCGCACCGCCACTTCCCAGCAAATTAGGGACACTGTTGCTCCTGGGGTATCGGCGAGGACCATTCGCAACCGTCTCCATGAAGCTGGGCTACGGTCCCGCACATCGTTAGGGCGTCTTCCGCTCACGCCCCAACATCGTGCAGCCCGCCTCCAGTGGTGTCGCGACAGGCGTGAATGGAGGGACGAATGGAGACGTGTCGTCTTCAGCGATGAGAGTCGCTTCTGCCTTGGTGCCAATGATGGTCGTATGCGTGTTTGGCGCCGTGCAGGTGAGCGCCACAATCAGGACTGCATACGACCGAGGCACACAGGGCCAACACCCGGCATCATGGTGTGAGGAGCGATCTCCTACACTGGCCGTACACCACTGGTGATCGTCGAGGGGACACTGAATAGTGCACGGTACATCCAAACCGTCATCGAACCCATCGTTCTACCATTCCTAGACCGGCAAGGGAACTTGCTGTTCCAACAGGACAATGCACGTCCGCATGTATCCCGTGCCACCCAACGTGCTCTAGAAGGTGTAAGTCAACTACCCTGGCTAGCAAGATCTCCGGATCTGTCCCCCATTGAGCATGTTTGGGACTGGATGAAGCGTCGTCTCACGCGGTCTGCACGTCCAGCACGAACGCTGGTCCAACTGAGGCGCCAGGTGGAAATGGCATGGCAAGCCGTTCCACAGGACTACATCCAGCATGTCTACGATCGTCTCCATGGGAGAATAGCAGCCTGCATTGCTGCGAAAGGTGGATATACACTGTACTAGTGCCGACATTGTGCATGCTCTGTTGCCTGTGTCTATGTGCCTGTGGTTCTGTCAGTGTGATCATGTGATGTATCTGACCCCAGGAATGTGTCAATAAAGTTTCCCCTTCCTGGGACAATGAATTCACGGTGTTCTTATTTCAATTTCCAGGAGTGTATAAAAACTTTGCTAATGTCCCCTGGTAGAGAACTCGATATCGCTCTCTTCCAATATATCGAAAACAGATAACATCTGCATGCTGACATCAAGCATATATCGCGATCATATTAAATATACAGGTGTTTCTCCATTGGAGCAGGTGGCCAGTGATCGAAGTTGGTTGTGTAGACCAGTGGAAAGTTTCATTGCCCGAGCTGTAGCAGGACGATATCCCACAGACTATCAATCGCAAGAGAGGATCCCTGTGTTGTTCTTTCATAAGCAGTTTGATACTTTGTTTTTCTGCTGTAACACATCCAAGCAGTTTATGACTACAGCTCTGTACTCTGACATACATTTTGTTTTTCCACCACAACTGCGAGGTCTATGTCAGTCACTAAACCGACATTAACATATTTTGATCCATTGGCTTTCACAGAAAGCTGGACATCACATGATGTAAACTATGCCACTCTGACAATACACAGGATGGTAGAAATAAAAGACAGAGGGGGTCTTTCTTATTGACAAAAATATGGAGGACATCCCAACATATGGAAACTGGAATAGCTTGTAGTATTGTGGAGCATTTCCAAACTGCTGTCCAAAGGTGATGACTTCCATATTTAATCTTATCTTCCACAGAGATGAGGTAGCAGATGTCTGGGTGTCGTTTACAAGAGACCAAGAGCATTGATCCCTCTTGTTGCAGCCATGTACACGGTCATTGTTTCGTTGCTGGCCATCCCCAGAAGGTGTTGCTCCCACCAAGACTCTGTCCACTTCAAACAAGTGGTGTCCGTCAATCATTATGTGGTAAACGACAGCTTACCAGTGGACTGATGGGATAGAAAGGACGCAGTCGACATGGAACGATGTACTGTAATAAGCACCACAGTGGATAGTGCGATAAATTTCATCAGTTGATCTGTAATTTTAACACCGACTAATGACACGGCAGCACGCTTCCCATGGGTAAACCACCCCTAGATGATTGTGCAGTACATCCATTCATGCCTGATTCTCAGACATGTACACCAAAGTATAGCTGACAGATTCCTATACCGATGCAGTTAGATTATCCACATATTTCTAGCACTTGAGTCATACTGCATAATAGTGATCCAACAGGCCTCTTCTTCTACTTCTGCAACTGCAGAAGTTCTGCATATTTTTTCACATCCGCTTTGGCATCCGGTTTCGTATTTTTATGTCGGAAGTTTATCAGAAACTTCAACAATGGCGAGATTGTCGATGTGCCTGCTTATTGACCCAAGGTGCCACCTGCTGTGCAGACTGGGTGGGGTGTGTAGCAAGCTAGCACATGCCCATAGCGATTGTTGCGTTTATTGGATTATCAGGCAGCGACCTCTGTCAACACCGACTCAAAAGAAGGCCTTGGCGCTTGTTCGTGACGTCACGTCAGCTGGGCACGGCGAACGCCAGGTCTGTTGCAGACATACTCACAATGGTGGTGTCTCCATCTCTGACACATGAAAATGTGAAACTATTGGCGGTAGTTGACCAACACACATTGTTCTGAGAGATTTCTGCAATCAATTAATTGTGCAATTCATTACACTTCTTAACAAATAGTGTACTCCTGAACTAAAATTTCCACCTGTTTTAAGGATTGACATACAAAAACAACTTCATGGTCCAGCACCAACAGAATTCGTGCTTCTTTACCTTATTTGTAAATCTGAGGAAGCTACGTTTGTACTGGGTTGCTTTTACAAGAAACTGTGAACATATTGGTGCTCTTCTTTAGGTATCTTGGTTGACTATGGGCTGAGGAGCACTGAATGTTAATGAAATACCTTGCGATTGTAGACGTTGAGAGGGGAGGCGGGGTGGGGACAGGAGAAGAGGCAAAAGAGAGATACTTGTTTATCAAATAACATTTTTTTATCTTATAAAGTTTCTCCTTTCAGTTGCAAGAGGGGAATATTTATCTTTTCTAATGTGCATGCGTAAAAAAGTTTAAGCTCAGCAGTATATTCGATCTATGAAGCTATTTTGTTTCCTGTTTAGACCTCCTTTCGTTGAAAACGACTGTAATCTAATGACTGGCAACAGTTGGACATTTACACATGTAAATTAGTTCACATTTCCAGTGACGATGTCAAAAGAAAATAAATAAATAAAATAAACGAGTACATTGTAAGGTGGTTGGGGTAAGTTTCGATAACAAAATGGATCAAGTAAGTATAGTTACTTCAATGTAAAATTTCCGAAGCTTGCAATGGGGCAAAGCATCTTCTCATATTGATCTACGTTTGTTTCGACAGGATTCAGTAATACAGAACTATGATCTTCATTTGTAACTTTACGATAGTAAGAAAATCTTTCATCTAAATAAAACAGCAGAATCCAAAACAATACCAAACATTTTGTCCAAAAATAAAAGATTTATAGTGATAAGCACGCCCAGGCGTTTCTGCCTGCAACAGACCTGGCGTTCGCCGTGCCTAGCTGACGTGACGTCAGCAACAAGCGCCGAGGCCTTCCTGTGAGTCGGTGTTGCCTCTGTCCATTGCCACGTTTTCCCGCTCATCAGTCAACTTCGTGTTTCTGTATAATATTACTATATTGTGCAGTGTTTTTCAATCAACAGTTTTGTGGTGTAACATTAGTTAAGAGTGCAATAATGAAACCAAAAACAGGCCGTATTTGGAACTACTTCGTTGAAATTAATAATTTGAGTGCCAGATGCAAAACCTGCGATAAAGTATGTTAGCGGAAAGGGCGCACGACCACCGCATTGAAGAGTCATTTTAAATCATTACATTTCGAGAAATTTCCAGAGTCTGAGAAGTTAGATGAAACTATCAAACGATCAATGGAGGCGAAAGAACAAACAGGTAGTCAATATTTATATAATAATGTAGTTGGTACTAATAATAAAATTCAATAATTTTAGGGTGAGCTCTGTCCACTGCTGGTGCAAAGCTGTTTTATCTGAATGATTCACAATACAATAACATTTTAAAGAGATCACCCCACCTGTAGTACTGGTCGGGTAGTGTTGGTGCAAGTCAACAGGTAATGCGTCTTTTCTTGTTGCTGCCAGCACTTAACGATATAAGCATTAACAGTCTGTGGCACAGAATAAGTACACCAACGTAATATGTGAGTGACACACGAGTGTGTGTTGGCTGCAATACACGAAATTTAAACTGATTTTACATCGCTGCCCCTCATCCACTAGGTGGTGAGCACTTTAAAAAGTTATCACACTCTACATAAAAAGATTTCTAAGAATTTTTATCTTCCATTGATCTTAGAAGAGTGATGGTACTCACGTAACTGTTTATAATTTGAACCGGTACCAATGACGTTGCATTTACTCAGTAGAATGTTAATTTATTTATTTCATTTTATTCTCCTTATTGTATACCAAGTGTCGGTAACCTCTTTACCATCATCACCTCTGAAATAAACATCAATGATGGCAAATACGTTACTGAAACCTAGTATGCGATATGAAGAATAAAATCCAATATTTATAAATTAACATCTTTCTGAGAAACTGCAGCATGATTTACAAATTTGTTCAGGAAAGTTTCTTTTCCATTGTCGCTTTAGCTGGACTCACTTAACGACTTGGAAATTTTTTTTACTTTTTATATGTTTAATTTTTTGTGGTATTTTAATATTTTTATTGTGTTGTGATACGTTTGCTTTACTCTGGCCAAAGGGGCTAAACAACAACTTCCATAGGAACAAAGTCTGCAAGTAAATGATTATTAGGATTTTTCACACCTAAAGTCTCAACAAATGGATAGCGTTGATTGCTGAAATTAATTCCCTCTAGAACTTACCGTTTAATTTTGTCGAGGGTATTGGCTTTCGCAGAGTAATGACTAATGAACGCTGCTCTTCCAAAGTATAAGTTGAAATGTTATGATTTTTATTTCGTATTTGTATGATAACTTGTACAATAAGCTAGCAAGAAATAAGAATTACTTGAAGAATTTGAATAAATATCTTTCACAACTGACATATGGTCTGATCTACATACAGGAAATTTTTTACTTAGTTTGACTTTTCATAGTATTTCAAAGGACTTTCACAAGACGTCTACTGAAATGTTAAGTCATGACTGGGCGTCATACAGGTGACGTAATATCGACAACATTTGGAACGATACTTCAGGAATGCGGAATAAATCGCCAAATAGTGCATCGTGTTGTTCGTGATCGTGGTTCTAACATGATTAAAGCATTGCAGTTGTCTTGCTTTGATGATGTGAATTACGCAACATCAGATACAACTTTGTATTCGACCTGCTGCAGAATCACAGGATGGCTCCTACAAGTAACTGCTAAACTGAAAAAAACTGCCCCCCCCCCATTTCAATCATTCCTTGGTCACACAAACCAAGTTGACACAAATTCAAAGGGAACACCTTAATCAACCTTCTCTATCTGTCATTCAGGATTGCCCAACACGGTAAATATTGTCAAATTTATATAAATGATTTTAATTTTATGGTATATATTTAGTGTAAGTAATGTGTGTTTTGTTTTTATGAACAATCTGTTAATTTAATTTCTTCTATTTCCAGCTGGAGTAGCACATTCCACATGATGGCACGATTTTCCAGGATTCGATAATTTCGTACTTATGTTCAAATCCAGTCACGGCCATCTACGCTGAAGACTGGATAAATGCTCAAAAATTTGTAAAAGTAATAAAACCATTCGAAGAAATTACTAGAAATTTAAGCACTTCTCAGCCTAGCATTTCATCAGTCATACCGCTAATACAAATTCTTGTTCGCTCTTTATTCTAAGAAGGAACAAAAATTGACACTTGAAAAGAGTTCCAGAATTACCGTAGAAAATTACGTGATGAATTGATTTCAAAGACGAGATTTGGAGAACTAACCAAAAACGATAAATACACCACTGCGACGTACCTATATCCGCGTAACAAGTCAAAATTTTTCAATGGCATCGTCACAGAGCAAAGTTGAGTCAGAAATATTTCATCTGATGATGATGAAAACCAGAGAACGAAACTCATCTCAAGATAAATGCATACGTACTAACTATAAATGCTGCCAATTTGAAACTGAAAATCAGCCTTCAATAATTTGTGGCTTAATCACGGAATCTCAGTTGGAGACATCATTACAAACTGTAGAATTCATGTTGAATGTGGAAAAAGGCAAGCAAAGCCCTACTACAACTAAAGAAAACGACAATTTGTTTCTGATGCTACAATCAAACCCACTGCAGTACAAAAATGAAAAAAAGACTTCCTCTAAAAGATGATCCTCTACTGTGATGGAAATCAAATGGACATAAATACTGCTATCTATTGCCACTATCTCGCTAGTATTTGTCAGTGCCTCTTAGCAGCGTAGCCAGTGAACAATTAAACAGTGGAGCTGACCTCATATACAAAGAACATCGAAATAGATTCAAGAGTGAAAAAGCACCAAAACTACTTTTTGTTAAATGTAATCTGCCATTGAGAAAGTTTGAGTACTAATATAATAAAAAAATGTTTGAAAAAGAAATATTACTTATTTCTTAATATTACACTTCCGCTTCTGCATTCGTTCAATTTTCCGCTTCCGCTGAAATTTACTTTTGACATGTGTTTCCGCTTCTGCTTCTGTTAACTCACTTCTGTCGCATCACTAGTGTCGAATTTACGATTACGACTGCTCATCTTTTTCTAAGAGGATGGGAGTCATAGACTATTCTCGCATTCATAGGATGAAGTTCGAGATTGAAACATCTTCCCGCATTGCCTTTGACCACCTCTCCCTGTAACACTGTCGTCCATGTAATTTACAACTGACCAGAAGTAGTAGGGTACTATCCCAGTACATTCCGTATCTCGTGAAGGAATACAGCGAGCTGAGTCCCTGACTGCGGTTCAGTGAAGACTGTTCCACACCTGTCTTACTCAAGGCACCCATCCAAGTGAACAAGATCTCTCCAGATACGTGCACTTGGAGATAGCACCCCTTATCAGTGTACAGAAGATATGAGAGTGTTGTGGTGCTATAACAGACAGTTAAAAAGAAACGTGGAGTTTATACAACATGGACCTCCAGATGGGCGGTGTTTGAAGAGTTATACATTAATCAACTGTGCTATCAATTCTGAAGTGTGGTTCTAGTGTCTGGGATTATTTCCAAGAAGGTATTGGCAAGAGAGAAATGACTGCAGAACATAAACACATGCACTCCTAAGGCTACGCAGCTCTGCACTTAACACACTATAATGTTAAAACCATGCGGTTTCTGAAATATTAGTCATGTAGAGTGCAACACACTTAAGACTCTAATGCAGGACATACATGTCCAACATCTGACTTACGTCCATCCTGAAAGTTTTCTGTCCCACTCATTACAGTGACAACGTTAAGAGAATAAAACTGCTTCCTTCTACATCAAAGAAAAACATAGATTCTTTGTGATACATGCACAATATACCTTTCTGAAGATGTATAGCACCGACTGTCGACATCCAATTACAGTTCAGAAATTATGCAATGCTCGCATCAGTCCTATAACATGATCGTCAGTAATAGGAAATGCATCTTACAAGGAAACAGACAAATGCATAGTAGTAGTGTTTGATATGTGAAATTACATGCCACGGTGCGTAACTCTATAAACAGGACAACAGTCAACCAAACGTATACACAGGATTTGCAGTACCTCACAAATACCAGTCGCTAACTTAGAATCGCTGCAGTTATGAGACTGAACACTCGCTTTATGTCCAAGACAAGATGTGGTAGATAAATGAAGTGGTTTGCATACATCTTCCTTTGTCTAGAGAAGGGGGTTGAAATAGGTTTTCCATCGACGGACATGATTCAGCATATCTGCATTTGAAGTCCTCTGCTGACTGCGGTAAGGAGAGGTTTGCTGTTAATGACTACAGGTAGATAGCGCTCTAAGCCACACACAGAACATGCAGTTGTATCGTAGTCAAAAGCAAGGTATACCACACAACCGATGAGTCCTGATAGAACAACGGAAAAAATGGTTAAATGCATAATAAATGACCTGCTGCAATATGTCCCTCTCTCTAGAATGCGTCTTCAGTCCACCATTAAATCATTCCTCGTTACAACTCCTAGTAACCGATCACTCCATCTACCTTCTATCATCTTTTAACGCAGATCCATGTCAGTTTATAGGCAGATGGTTCTCTTTTCGAGGAAAGCATCAAAAACAGCAGTCAACTGGTATGTATCCCTATTACCTCAATAGAGATACAGCTGAATAAACCATGCAGCAAATGTTCTGTAAGGTATTTGTTAGTCGACACAGCATGGTTCTGAATGGTAAAGAGAACAGAGAAGCACATTGTAAATACTGTTGGTTAGGGTTTGAAACACCTAAACAGTGTTGTGCAGGGTAAAACACACGATCTGTTCTGTGGTCCAGTGCAGTTCCCGTATCGGTTTCATGTGGGGGCCCCATGGCACAGGGAGGGCTCAGGACAGAATCATAGAGCTCATAAGTGGATTCATGGCGCATTACTTTGGGGATACATGCTGAAGGAGGATCCACCACACGCTATCGGAGGGACAGGGTTTGAAGTTGGATTCATCATGCATTATGGCTGGGAATAGGATCCGGAGGTGGATCCACCACCTGTTATGACTTGGATAATGTTGAAAAGTGGATCAACCATACGTTATGGCCGGGATCTGTTTGGAACTGGATCCACCACTCGTTACAGCCAGGATAGGTTTCAAAGTTCAATCCACTCGCTGGATGTCCGGGGCTGTGCCTGAAGTGGATTTTCCAGCAGTAGGTTCGGTGTACGGACTGGCAGCTCCCACATGAAACTGATACAGGGACACACACATACAGAAAAATAGTGCATCTGCGCTAGTTGATTACAACTGTACTACATTTACAAGTAATTTTAAAATACCTACCGGGAAGTCACATAAAATCGATAAAATTACGAAAATTGATGGAAAATACGTGTAAATTGAGGGAAAATACGCCAAAATCCTGGGAAATTGAGGGGGAATGAGGGAGTACTTGCATGCCTTCTGCTTGGTGCAGGAACATTCTTGCACATGGGAACAGGTATGTGACAGCAAGAGGAATACAAGCAAAAGTTGACACAGAAGCACCGGGGACCAGCAAAACAGTAATTTTTAGTGGACAGTGATAACACAGTTGGAATAGAATGTTTAATGTGGATGACCACTAAATGTAGAGTATTACGTTTATATACACTCCTGGAAATTGAAATAAGAACACCGTGAATTCATTGTCCCAGGAAGGGGAAACTTTATTGACACATTCCTGGGGTCAGATACATCACATGATCACACTGACAGAACCACAGGCACATAGACACAGGCAACAGAGCATGCACAATGTCGGCACTAGTACAGTGTATATCCACCTTTCGCAGCAATGCAGGCTGCTATTCTCCCATGGAGACGATCGTAGAGATGCTGGATGTAGTCCTGTGGAACGGCTTGCCATGCCATTTCCACCTGGCGCCTCAGTTGGACCAGCGTTCGTGCTGGACGTGCAGACCGCGTGAGACGACGCTTCATCCAGTCCCAAACATGCTCAATGGGGGACAAATCCGGAGATCTTGCTGGCCAGGGTAGTTGACTTACACCTTCTAGAGCACGTTGGGTGGCACGGGATACATGCGGACGTGCATTGTCCTGTTGGAACAGCAAGTTCACTTGCCGGTCTAGGAATGGTAGAACGATGGGTTCGATGACGGTTTGGATGTACCGTGCACTATTCAGTGTCCCCTCGACGATCACCAGTGGTGTACGGCCAGTGTAGGAGATCGCTCCCCACACCATGATGCCGGGTGTTGGCCCTGTGTGCCTCGGTCGTATGCAGTCCTGATTGTGGCGCTCACCTGCACGGCGCCAAACACGCATACGACCATCATTGGCACCAAGGCAGAAGCGACTCTCATCGCTGAAGACGACACGTCTCCATTCGTCCCTCCATTCACGCCTGTCGCGACACCACTGGAGGCGGGCTGCACGATGTTGGGGCGTGAGCGGAAGACGGCCTAACGGTGTGCGGGACCGTAGCCCAGCTTCATGGAGACGGTTGCGAATGGTCCTCGCCGATACCCCAGGAGCAACAGCGTCCTCAATTTGCTGGGAAGTGGCGGTGCGGTCTCCTACGGCACTGCGTAGGATCCTACAGTCTTGGCGTGCATCCGTGCGTCGCTGCGGTCCGGTCCCAGGTCGACGGGCACGTGCACCTTCCGCCGACCACTGGCGACAACATCGATGTACTGTGGAGACCTCACGCCCCACGTGTTGAGCAATTCGGCGGTACGTCCACCCGGCCTCCCGCATGCCCACTATACGCCCTCGCTCAAAGTCCGTCAACTGCACATACGGTTCACGTCCACGCTGTCGCGGCATGCTACCAGTGTTAAAGACTGCGATGGAGCTCCGTATTCCACGGCAAACTGGCTGACACTGACGGCGGCGGTGCACAAATGCTGCGCAGCTAGCGCCATTCGACGGCCAACACCGCGGTTCCTGGTGTGTCCGCTGTGCCGTGCGTGTGATCATTGCTTGTACAGCCCTCTCGCAGTGTCCGGAGCAAGTATGGTGGGTCTGACACACCGGTGTCAATGTGTTCCTTTTTCCATTTCCAGGAGTGTATGTTGGATCACAAGCCGAGGTGTGACCTTAAGGTTGTCGGCAACCACCATATAAATTTTTATAAAGCATCCTTAGCTAAAGAGTGTTGTAGTACCACCTGGGGGAACTGCATTATACTACAGACTAGATCATGTGTTTGACCCTGCACAACACTGTTTAGGTGTTTCAAACCCTAACAAACAGTATTTACAATGGGCTTCTCTGTTATGTCTACCATTCAGAACCATGCTGTGTTGACTAACAAATACCTTACAGAACAGTTGCTGCATGGTTTTGAACAACCTTCAGCTGTAACTGTATTGAGGTACTAGGGATACATACCAGTTGACTGCTGTTTTTGATGCTTTTCTGGAAAAGAGAACCATCTGCTTATAAATTGATATGGATCTGTGTTAAAGGATGATAGTAGGTAGATGGAGTGTTCGTTTAAGAGGAGTTGTAACAAGGTATGATTTAATGGTGGACTGATGACACATTCTATAGAGAGGGAGATGTTACAGCAGGACACTTAACATGCGTTTAACCATTTTTTTGTTGTTCTCTTGGGGCTCATTTCTTGTATTGTATTACTTGCTTTAGACTTCTATGCAACTGCGTGTTCTGTTTGTGGCTTAGAGCGCTACTACCTGCAGTCGTTAACAGAAAACCTCTGCATGTAACAGACAGCAAAGAATTTCCAATGCAGATGTGATTAATCATGTCCATCGATGGATAACCTGTTTCAACTGCTTCCTCTAGACAAACGAAGATGTATGCAAACTACTCCATTTCTCTGTCACATCTTGGACATAAAGCGAGTGTTCAGTCTCATAACTGCAGTGGTTCTAAGTTAGTGACAGGCGTTTGTGAAGTACTGCAAATCCTGTGTATTCATTTGGTAGACAGTTGTCCTGTTTATGGAGATATGTAGCGAGACATGTAATTTCACATGTCCAACACCACTGCTATCCATTTGTCTTTTTCCTTGTAAGATGCATTTCCCATTGCTGATGATCATGTTATAGGACTGATGCATAATTTCTGAACTGTAATCGGATGTCAACAGTAGGTGTTATACACCTTCAGAAAGGTATATTGTGCATGTATCACACAGAATGTATGTTCTTCTTTGATGTAGAAGGAAGCAGTTCTATCTTCTTAAAGTTTGTCACTGTAGTGAGCGGAACAGAGGACTTGCACGGTGGACGTACGCCAGATGATGGACATGCATTTCCTGCATTAGAGTCGTAAGAGCGTTGCACTCTGCATGACTAATATTTCGATAACCACATGGTTTTAACACTATATTGTGTTAAGTTCAGAGCTTGGCATGCACACAGGGAAAGATGAGCAGTCGTAATCGTAAATCCCGCACTATGATCGAAGTGCTAGAAATATGTAGGTAACCTAACTCTGTTGTTATAGGATGCTGTCTGCTATACTTTGGTGTATATGTCCGAGAATGATGTATGGATGGATGTACTGGACAGTCATTTATCTAAATTCACAATCTAGTATTTGGTACACGCAAAGTAGTGGACAGGTGGTTTAGCGATGATACAGAATTTGGGGAGTGACCTGGCATGTCATTTGTCAGCGTTGCAAATACAGAAAAACTGCTAACATTCATCACACTGTCAACTATGGTGCTTGTTACCGTACATCATCCCATATCGACGATGTCTTTCCCCTTCCATCAGTCGACTGATAAGCTGTTGATTACCATATAGTGACTGACTGACAGCACTTGTTTAAGATGGAGAGAGTCTTGGTGGGTGCAATACCTTGGAAAGATGGCCAGCACTGTAACAGTGCTCCTCCTGTACATGACTGCAACATAAGGAAAGTAGTATAGTTAACTTTGTTCTGGCTCATTCGGTTAGTGCGGGTTGCCTACATCAGGGCAAGGTATGCACTCATGGGCAAATGTATTGTTTTCCTTTGATTGACAGGTACTTAACGTATTGTTCTCCTTTTATTGACAGGTACTTAACATATTGTTCTCCTTTGATTGACAGGTACTTAACCTATTGTTCTGCTAAAAGGATCCTTCCTTTTGATTGACAGGCACTTAACTTATTGTTCCCCTGCCTCCTCCCCCTCCCTCCACCCCCTTCACTCTTGATGCTACAATCACATTTTCAGGTCTGGCTTATTGGAATAGCCCCTCTCACTCTTAACAATTTGATTGATTACTTAATTAAATTGATCAATTAATTAACCTCTCCCCCTCTGGTAAACCCCCCTCCCCTCCCAGGCTTCCTCCCGGAAATTGGCGGGAAAAAGACTCAGTTGGACGATCATTTGGAGGGAATTCGATTGTAGTGTATGGAATATTGTTTAAACAATTCATACATTGTGTGGAATATATTTTATTTAAACAATTTAGGGGATTAAAGGCAGTGTATGGAATATATGGAAATTGGTGGAGAGGAAGGATCTCATAACAGGAAATTCAAGGGTATATTGTTTATTTATAAAAAATTCAGTTTGTGTGGTTGGATTCTCTTGATCATTATTCTCTGCTGTTTGGAAATATGTAGGTCTTGTAAGAAGCAATTACATGGGGCAAACATGTTTCATAACCTAATGTTTGGCACTGCACTCTGGCTGTCTTAACCTAATGTTTGGACCTTTGTCAGCACTTAAGCTATTGTGCTGTTAAGTGGTTTTCCATGTCACCCCCCGTTTCCTTAAACTATTGTACCGCCTTTGATACCAAATTAAGTAATTAGTTATGTCCTCCCACCATTTTCTGGTACACTTTTCGAATTTCACATACTTTTGAATGTTATTTCTGGCACATTCTTATTTGTCACCCACACCCTTAAACTATTGTACTGTATTTTACATAAAAATTATGCAAATTAACCTAGTGTTCTGCACTTAACCTGCCGTTCTGCTCCATGTCACCCACTCACGCACACCCTCCCTTAACTACTGTACCGCTAACACCACGTTGATACAAAAAAAATTATGCAAATTAATTAAGTAATTGTTTTCACATGTATGGGGTAGTTTTTTTTAATTCACAGCATTCTATTGGTCGGTGAAATCGATGGAATACAGTTTAAACAAAAGATCGCTAATAAAAAACACATCCTCCCATTCGACGCTCGCCGCTGCCGCCGCCGCTGCCCCCGGCCCCGACCCTACCCAGGCCGCGGCCGCCACAGCATCACTCTTGCGTCCATGGGCCGCCCCCCTCAAGCTAGCGGGTTAGGGCTGCAGCAATCAGGCTGCTCGCAGCGGCCCGATTCCGCAGCATCTCCTCCTCCGCCGTCACGTCCTCGCCGATCACGTGAGGTACAGCACACATGCCTGTCTACCTCGTCACAGAACTCCAAGGCGCGCTCACACCGATCCCATACGTAAAAACGCCTCTGAGCAGCACGTGTATTTACCATTGCTGACGCTATACCTGTGGATACTGACGTCACGGATTGCGCTATAGAAATCTGTTCCAGAATAGCACAGGCTGCTTTCTCCCTAGTTATCCTAACAAGACATACGAACTGCATCCAGCTGTGCTTACCTGCCCTAACATGACTGACACCCCATCGCAAAACGTCCATGTGGCGACTCGCCATCTAAAAGGTTCTCAATGTTATACTGACATCACATAGCTATGTAAAATAAGAGCCAACTCGACCTCTCGGAAATTGTATAGTGTGCCAGAAATAGTTAACGGTCGCTTTTGTAGGAGCTTTTATAATGTCTCAGCTTGTCCGCATAGAAATTCTTGTCCTAGCAGAACCTGTTAACGAAAATAGCGCGGAATAACGCCGAATGCATTCCTCTTGATGGTCCTAACGTGGCACCCCATCCATCACGCCTTACCTTTCCTACTTTCAACATACATAAACGTTCTCACCGCTATGTAGAGACTCCTATACCCCAGCACAAAGGATGTCTTGTGAATGAATGGGGGATTATGATTGGCTCTTATCGAATTTACCTGCCGAATTACTGATGCCGCCAGTGTGGAAGCACCATCTGTCTTTTTTTTTCTTTCTGCAGACGTGACTTTCAGCCACAAAATCTATTTTATACATATAGTCATATTGCACCCACAATTAAACCTTGCAAAGTTTCCTACATATCATCAAATACGGAAAGACTTTTACTCAATTACACCACTATCCGACTGAGGACAGGAGCTTGAATATTAGAGCATTAAACAGATGTCCAACCTAGCAATATATCACCGCATATCGTGTCGATGTAGTAAACATACAATTCGTATCCTGCGCCATACAAAATCACTCCTTTTACGTCATTCATACATATGCTGCAAAGACAGACAACATAAGCATATGCACCATAGGTATACTCGTGGTATATTTCCCTCAAGGTTGGGCGGTCATCCAATCCCAATGCGCAACCAGAGCGCCCTCAGTGGATCGAAGTCACTCTCAGAACTGTTGTGCAAGGACTGACTCGTTTCCCCCTTGGCACAAATGCGTTGCTGTTTCTGGCCCAGACTTGCTTGCTTGCTTGCTTTTCTACACACATCTCCAGAATCTGTGATTACAAGAACATATCTAATATCGCATGGTTTGCCATAATGTTATACCATTTTCACAGTACTTTTCGATATCAAGCACACAGCAGTATCCCACCGATTGCTCGCACTACATAATTCCGAATATATAGACTGGAAATTATTTCTCTACAGACCCGAAACTTTAGCTATGTGGGGCGTGCTGTAAACCACTGACCAACTAGAAACTTGTCACATCTGTGAAGACATTTACGTGGAAACTCGAAACAAATAGAGAAAACCGATATTTCCACTCGCAAATATCGATATACGTGATATAGCAGATTCCAAATCATCCCTATAATTTACAAGGTCAACTAAGGTGTTTCTCATGTCTAGAGAACTGGCAAACGTGTCTTCCACATGCTAGATGCACACACCACAATCGATCTTCTTTCAACTAAATAAAGCGCGAAATTTGCAGAAGCAGTCAACCAAACAATTTACATGGGAGAGAATAATGGTCCAGCGCAAACACACCTCCATATTCAGTCTTCTCAAATTTCCAAGCGATCACGGAAGCTATCCAACACATACTAAGTATTAGTTTGCTATTCGGTCGTCTAGAGAACAATACAGTTAAGTCATCTACACTCCCACACTCCAACAGGCCTCTCCATTCTGACAGCTCCTACCATTAATGGGGATAGATTAATTAATTTACTGAATTAATTAGTCAATCAAACTGATAGAGTTGGAGGGGGCTCTTCAAATAACTCAGGCCGTAAAGTGTGTTTGTATCAGCGAGGGGGAGGGGCGGGTACTGGATTTCCCAGAGGGGTGGGAGAGGACGATGGAGAGTGGAGGGGGTGGGGGTTTTTCTCAGAGGACGAATTATCCCCAGGTTGTCATAAATCACTTAGGAGAATAATAGATTAAGGTCATAAATCAATCAAGTTGGCCCCTGAGTTTATGTTTAGCACTGACGTAAGCAACATGCAATGTGGTGTAGACTGAAATTTGCCCTACTACTCACACCAACCACTGTGCACGCCGGAGTGCTAGCTGAAGTCGTCTCTACATTATCTGCAGTACTCAAAAAAGTCTCTCATCAGGCCGAGACACTGCGGGAAGTAGCAGAAGCAGTGCTGAGCGTCCCATCGCCGTCTGCTACGCAGTCGTCGGACTAACCGAAGCGCTCCAACGTCGTCCCGCCCCCAGCAGCGATTTCTGGCCTACAACGGGTCACCACAGCTGTCTGCACGTAAGGCAGCAATGACGCCCAACATCTGAGAAGGGCAAATATGCTGACAACAACAATATGAGAAGAAACACATTCTGTGCACAACTGCAGATGATAATGGAGGCAAAGTAGGTGAAGCCTTATAGCGTTCCGCCGATGGAGGGGTCGAGGGGTGCCCCTGATGAAACTCTGTCTGCTTATCTGTCATTGGATATCTTCGGTGTGGTGAAGCAGCTTAAAAGACTTAATAAAAGCAAGTCTTTCGGTTTAGATGGCATACAAATAAGGTTTCTTTCAGAGTATGCTGGTACAATAGACCCGTACTTAGCTATCATATAGACCCGCTCACTCAACGAGAGATCTGTATTAAGCCATCGGAAAGTTGCGCAAGTTACATCAGTACCCAATGTCGGTCTTGCGAAACACAACTAGCTCTTTATTCACACGAAGTAATTGGTGCTATTGCCAGGTTATCTCAAACTGATTCCATATCTCTAGTTTTCCAGAAGGCTTTTAACACCGTTATTCACAAGAGACTTCTAATCAAATTGTGTGCCAGTAGAAATTTGTCCCAACTGTGAGACTTGATTCGTGATTTCCTGTTAGAAAGGTCACAGTTCGCAGAAATCGAAGGAAAATCATCGATTAAAATAGAAGCCATATCCAGCGTTCCCCAATGATGTTTCATAGGCTCCCTGCTGTTCCTAATCTACACATACGATATAAGAGACAATCTGAGGTGCCATCTTAGATTATTTGCAAATGGTGCTGTCATTTACCATGTAGCAAAGTCATCATAAGAAGAAAAACAATTTGCAAAACGACTTACACACGATATCTGTATGGTGCGAAAAGTGGCAATTGTCTCTCAATAAGAAAACATGAGTATGAGAAGAAATCTGATAAATTTCGGTTACACATAAATCAACTAATTTAAAGGCAATAAATTCGATTAAATAGGAACTGCAATAATGACCTACTTAAATTGGAACAATCACATAGGTAATATTGTGGAGAAGGCAAAACAAAGACAACATTATATTGGCAGGACACTTAAGAGATGCAACAAGTCTATTAAAGAGACTGCCAACACTACACTAATTCATTCTCTGCTACAATGTTGCTGTGCTGTGTGGGATCCTTACCAGATGAAAGTGATGGAGCATATCGAAGAAGAACAAAGAACAAGAGCTCGTTTTGTACTATTGTGAAATAGGGCAGAGAATGTCACGGACACGATAGGCGAGGTGGGAGTAGGGGAACAAAGAGAGAATCAGCGCGTTTTGTTAGTGCAGGTTGCTTACATCAGGGGCAGGTATGCACTCAGGGGCAAACCTAATGTCCTCCTTTGACAATTTATTAACCTATTGTTCTGCTAAAAGGATCCTTTTTTTATTGACCTATTGTTCGCCCACCCCTCCCCACTCCTCCTCCTCCCCCAACCCCTCAGGAAACCTCCAACTCTTCCACCCGCTCCTCACCAATAAAAGCACACTTTTGATATAAATTTGATTGACTAATTAATTAAATCAATCAATTAATTAAATCCACCCTCAGGGAAACCCCCAGCCCCCTCCCCTCCCCTATCCCTCCTGGAAATTTGTGGGAAAAAGACTTGGTTGATCGGTCATTTGGAAGGAATTCGACTGCAGTGTATGGAACATTGTTTAAACAATTAGGACAAAATATGGAATATTGTTTACTGATTTATGGCAGTGTATGTAATATAGTTTACTTCTTTAGTTAAAGAATATGTCAGGAAATTTATTGCAGTGTATAGAATATAGTTTATTTATCTATTTAAAGAGTTTTTCAATAAATCGATCCCAACTCCCACCCCTCCCTCCCCCTCGCCAGTACAGGTAATTTCAGGTCTGAGTTATTCAAATAGCCGCATCTCACTCCTATCAATTTGATTGACTACTTAATTAAGCTGATCAACCTTCCCCCTCTGGTAAACATCTCTCCATCCACCCCCTCTCCCCATCGCATCTCCTACCTGGAAATTGGTGGCTCGGTGGTGGAGAGGAAGGATCTCATGACAGGAAACTCAAGTGTATATTGTTTATTTATTTAAAAATTAGTTTTCAGGGGTTGGATTTCTCTTGCTCATCATTCTCTGCTGTTTGGAAAGATGCAGGTCTTGTAAGAAGTAATCAATTCGATCGCTTTTTTTCATTCCAATCGCACAAGGAATTACATCATGAAACACTTATCATGCGTAATTACACTGTAAAAATCTTTCAATCGTGAAGCATGTGGCGTCCTCTGGACCACATAGAACACCGCCGCTCATGCTGTCAGTAGTCACGGTGCACCGACAGCCCCTGTAAAGCGACTATGTGGGCATAGGCTACAGAGCCACGCACAGGTGTCCATTCGAGTCCCGCAGGCATCAGGTGGCGGCACACCTTTCATCCTTGACACTGGAGATATTCCTTTTGTAGAATGTGTTTGCATAGCCACCGTCACTGACGCATAGCCACGTGATCTTTACCTAGCGACTAACTCTCGTAGGTGCAGCTAAACGGTTGTCAGTGGTATACTGCCGTCTCACGTCCATTAAAAAACAGCCAAGTCTCCCTCTTGACACATTATAGAAATTTTTGTAATGCTTCCCAGAATAACACAGGATGCATTCTTCCTAGCGATCCTAATGAAACAGCCAGTCCATTACCTATCTACTCTTCCCGGAAATCATAAGGTGCCACAGAAATAGTTAATGGTCAATTTTGCTGTTGTTGGAGCTTTCGTGTTGTCTCAGCTTACCTGCATGGAAATCCTTGTCCTAACAGGACCTGTTCACGAAAACAGCCCAGAATAACGCCGAATGCATTCCTCCTGATGGTCCTAACATGGCACCGCACCCACCACATGGTATCCTTCCCAGAAATCGTAATGGCCTGCTTTCAACATACGTCTCAAGAACGGTAACCGTTTCGCTCATGTTCTCACCGCTAAAAGCCTTCATCATGTCTGTGGATGATTGAAAAAACAACGTTAATCAAAAAAGCATTCTTGTTGTTTGGAAAGAGAGCACTGAGTAAGCACGGACGGGAAAATCGGAACAATTACAAAAACAGAATTCGAAGCACTGTCCTACAGAAGAGAATAATGGCTGGAATTTTCGGTGTCCTACAGCTACTGGTCTGGAGGTGTCCTAATACCACAATGGCGGATGAGGGACAGCATCTCGCCAGAGATGGGTGGTCTGTTTCAACTTCTCGATACCAAGCACATAGTAATATCCCTTGCAAAGCAGTATCACTTGCACAGTATAATTCCAAAGACATAGACTGGAAATTATTTCTCTAGAATCCCAAAAGTTTAGCGAGGTGGAGCGTGCTGTAAACCACTGAGTAACGAGAAACTTATCTGGTCTGAGAAGACATTTATGTGAAAACTCGAAAAAAATTGAGGAAACTGATATTTCCACTCAAGAATAGCGATTTCTGTGATATAACAGATTTCACATCATTCTTATAATTTACAAAGTCAACTAAGGTATTTTTCATGTTTTGAGAACCAGAAAACGTGCCTTCTACCTGTCTTTCACCCGTTAGATGCACATAACACACACCACAATCGATGTCCTCTCAACCAAATAAAGACAGAAAATGTGCAGAAGCACCAACCAGGCAATTTATATGGGAGGTGCTTCGCAAACACGAGTCTATATTGAATCTCCTCAAATTTCCGCGGAGAACACACACAATCACAAAGGCTTTCCAACAAGTACTGAGTACTAGTTCGCTATTCAGCCGTCTAGAGGGCGACACGATTAGGTCAACTGCATTCCCATACCACAACCGGCCTACCCATTTGGATGACTCCTGCCATTAGCTGGAAACGTGAATCATTCACATCAAAGGCAACCGCCGCCGCCGCACGCCACACACTCACAGACAGAATCGTCCTAGGAAACCAGCTACATATATATTTGATCGGTCTCTAACGACTTGACATGCTTTTCCAAGTAAAAAGATTTTCATCCCCTTTGCTATCACAGTATTTCACTCAAATCCATAACTTCCTTACAACTGCACATAGTCATTTTCCTTGCACATGTCGGATCACATACACATACTTTATAAGCCTGATGCTCAAGGCAAACCTATCACGCAACCCCTACTGTTGTTGTGGTCTTGAGTCCAGAGACTTGTTTGATGCAGCTTTCCATGCTACTCGATCCTGTGTAAGCTTCTTCATCTCCAAGTACCTACTGCAACCTACAGTCTTCTGAAACTGCTTGGTCTATTCATCTCTTGGCCTCCCTCTACGATTTTTACCCCCTCGCTTCCCTTCAATACTAAATTGGTGATCCCTTGATGCCACAGAACATGTCCTACCAACCGATCCCTTCTTCTAGTCAAATTCTGCCATAAATTCCTCTTCTCCCCAGTTCTATTTAGTACCTCCTCATTAGTTACGTGATATAGCCATCTAATGTTCAGCATTCTTCTGTAGCACCACATTTCGAAAGGTTCTATTCTCTTCTTGTCTAAACTATTTATCGTCCATGTTTCACTTCCATACATGGCTACACTCCATACAAATATTTCAGAAAAGGCTTCCTGATACATAAATCTAAACTCGATGTTAACAAAGTTCTCTTCTTCAGAAATGCTTTCCTTGCCATAGCCAGTCTACATTTTATATCCTCTGTATTTCGACCATCATCAGTTATTTTGCTCCCAAAATAGCAAACCTCATCTACTACTTTAAGTGTCTCATTTCCTATCCTAATTCCCTCAGCATCAGATGATTTAATTCGACTACATTCCATTATCTTTGTATTGCTTTTGTTGAATTTCCTCTTATATCCTCCTTTCAAGACATTGTCGATTCCATTCAACTGCTCTTCCAGATCCTTTGCATTACAATATCATTGGCAAACCTCAAAGTTTTTATTTCTTCTCCATGGATTTTAATTCCTAATCCAAATTTTTCTTTTGATTCCTTTACTGGTTGCTCAATACATAGATTGAATAACATCGGAAATAGGCTACAATCGTGTCTCACTCCCTTCCCAACCACTGCTTCCCTTTCATGCCCTTCGACTCCTCTAACTGCCATCTGGTTTCTGTACAAATTGTAAATAGCCTTTCGCTCTCTGAATTTGATTCCTGCCACCTTCAGAATTTGAAAGAGAGTATTCAAGTCATCATTGTCAAAAGCTTTTTCTAAGTCTACAAATGGTATAAACGTAGGTTTGCCTTTACTTAATCTATCTTCTAAAATAAGTCGTAGGGTCAGTACTGCCTCGTGTGTTCCAACATTTCTATGGGATCCAAACTGATCTTCCCCGAGGTCTGCTTCTACCAGTTTTTCGATTCGTCTATAAAGAATTCGTGTTAGTATTTTGCAGCCATGACTTATTAAACTGATAGTTCGTTAATTTTCACACCTGTCAACACCTGCTTTCTTTAGGATTGGAATTATTATATTCTTCTTGAAGTCTGAGGGTATGTCGCCTGTCTCATACATCTTGCTCACCAGATGGTAGAGTTATGCCTTGGCTGGCTCTCCCAAGCCTATCAGTAGCTCTAATGGAAAGTTGTCTACTCCCAGGGCCTTGTTTCGACCTAGGTCTTTCAGTGCTCAGCTCTATCAAACTTTTCACGCGATATCATATCTCCCATTTCATCTTCATCTTCGTCCTCCTTCATCTCCATAATATTGCCCTCAAGTACATCGCCCTTGTATAGCCCCTCTATATTCTTCTTCCACCTCTCTGCCTTCCCTTCTTTGCTTAGAACTGGTTTTCCATCTGAGCGCTTGATATTCATACAACCAGTTCTCTAGGTCTCTTTAATTTTCCTGTATGCAGTATCTACCTTACCCTAGTGATATATGCCTCTACGTCAATACATTCGTTCTGTAGCCATCCCTGCTCGGTCATTTTCCACCAGGGGACTGATGACCTCAGATGTTAAGTCTCATAGTGCTTACAGCCAATTGAACCATTTTTGATACGAAGCAGTACTGAGCGAAACTCAGCCATGGGTGGACATGTCTCATAAGTTTTCCTACGAGTGGTACCACTGTGTCTTTGAAAGAGAGGCGTAATCGTCTTACAAGCCGCCAGATGTTAAAAACACTATCACAACAACCATGTTAATATCACAATCGGTCTTGGTTCTACAGGTGCTCACAAGTGTCGCTAACGATATCCACATTACAAACTATACAATCCGTATGAAAGGAGGTATGGCATTGCCTCCGAAGGAAGGGGTTTCCCCAGACAAATACCGCGCTACTGAATATAGATGGTGATCGCCGGAGTGTATATTATAAGACGAACACTGCAGTTACACATCGCCACAGTGTAAGCTCGTAATAAAATCACCGAATTTAGAAAGTGATTCAACTAAGGAATGTGGTTTACCCTGGGTTCGGTGTGGGGCAGCGGAGAGGTGAAGTGGACTGCGGTAGTCGTCGTGGGGTTATGGACCACTGCGGCCCTTCTGGGGACAGAGCCTCTCCGTCGTTTCTAGGTCCCAGGTTAACATACAATACAAAACAATACAAGGAATATGGTTTGTATTTCTCCAGTATTTGTAATGCATTCTGTCTCGATGTCATGTCAAAGGTTCTGTGATGTATTCACTTGGTTATAGGCGATGGTTGATTGAGAATGATCACAAACAGTAGATGGTGTGCTGATTGAGGTCGTGAGACATGTATACAGATCTCTATTGCTGCGCTTTCCAGTAGAAATGCTGTCTGAAATTTGGAATCAAGTCTTTCCATTCAACTGCATACCTGCGTTGGATCCAATGGAGAAGTCGTTTAATGATTACAGCCACTAGTGAGTCATATTTCTGGCATTTTCATATCTCTAAACAAGTCAGCCTTTTTGAACCTATCTGCTACAGTAAAATTCCAACGTGATTTTAGATAGTCCCTATGTATCTTGCAACTGCTCCTCAGACTCTGCTCTACCATCCCAGAAGCTTTGTGCATGTGATCGTTCCAGTGTAAGTCAGAATTGAGCAGAAGTCAGAGGGAGCCATATCTACCACATTCTGCAAACTGTGTAGAAACAGGGTAAACTGAGTTAGTGCAACAGGACCGTGCTTGGACCATTTGATGGAAATGGGAACATGCTGTTGTAGCTCTGTCAACCATGCACAATGTGTGAAGTCAGCGCCAAACGAAGCCCACTCCAGCAACACGAGGTAGTATAAAGACAGTATGAACAGTGATTGTGGTGTTTATTATCGGGAAAATTAGGAAGACTCAAAATCATAGAGGTTCTGCAATTCAAAGCAGATCCACATACCTCAGGGAGCATTCACGTCTATCACCCCAAAATTGTATCATCGTTATTGTGTACCATGCTTGTCAGCATCAAGCGCATGCGGCGATCCTGTTAAATATACAGGTATTGATTCATTGGAGCAGGCGGCCAGCGATTGAAGTCGCTTGCACAGACCAGTGTATAGTGTCAACACCCATATTGTACGAGGAGGATGACCATGTTAAATAAAAGACAGTCAAAAAATAAGGACACTGGAAGTGTTTTGGGGAGTTGTGGAGCGTTTCCAAACTGCTGCCCGGAGGTGACTGACGGCCTCTACATTTAAACTCATGTGTCACGGTGATGGGATAGGTGACGTCTCTGTGTTCCGTTTCGATTGATTCCTCATACTGCAGATATGTGCATGATCACTGGTTCGGTGCTAGCCGCCCCCAGAAGGTGTTGCCCCTCCACCACATCTCTTTTCCACCTCAAACAAGCGATGTCAGTCAATCATTATGTGGTAACCAACAGCGTACCAGTAAACGGATGGGATGGAAATGATACCACTGATGTACTGTAATAATAAGCATCACAGTTGATAGTGCGAACAGTTTTAGCAGTTTTACAGTAATTTCAACACCGACCAATGATGCGACAGCATGCTTCCCAATTTTAGTGTCATCGCTAAAACGCCCATCCTCTATCTACTACTATACACCAATAATGGGTGCTAACGTCCTCGACATGTACACGTCTGGAGAAATCTTGTGCACTTGGATGAGTGTGGAACAGCAGTTATAGACTCGGCACTCTCCATTCATTCACGAAATGTGGATTGTGGCGGTCTACTTCTGGTCAGCTGCAGATTAAATCGGTAACAGTGCTGCAGAGCGGGTTGGTCAAAGACAGTGTGAGGGCATCTTTCAGTCTCTAACTTTATCCTAAGAATACGAGAATGCCCTGT
Organism: Schistocerca serialis cubense; assembly: GCF_023864345.2. Classification (NCBI taxonomy): domain Eukaryota; kingdom Metazoa; phylum Arthropoda; class Insecta; order Orthoptera; family Acrididae; genus Schistocerca; species Schistocerca serialis. The sequence goes on along the minus strand of NC_064640.1, from coordinate 411,534,100 downwards.
GACTCCAATTCACGTAGAGAATGATCATGAAGTACACACTATGCTCGAGGCGCTACAAATATACAGGGTGTTACAAAAAGGTACGGCCAAACTTTCAGGAAACATTCCTCACACACAAAGAAAGAAAATATGTTATGTGGACATGTGTCTGGAAACGCTTACTTTCCATGTTGGAGCTCATTTTATTGCTTCTCTTCAAATCACATTAATCATGGAATGAAAACACACAGCAACAGAACGTACCAGCGTGACTTCAAACACTTTGTTACAGGAAATGTTCAAAATGTCCTCCGTTAGCGAGGATACATGCATCCACCCTCCGTCGCATGGAATCCCCGATGCGCTGATGCAGCCCTGGAGAATGGCGTTTAGTATCACAGCCGTCCACATACGAGCACGAGGAGTCTCTACATTTGGTACCTGGGTTGCGTAGACAAGAGCTTTCAAATGCCCCCATAAATGAAAGTCAAGAGGGTTGAGGTCAGGAGAGCGTGGAGGCCATGGAATCGGTCCGCCTCTACCAATCCATAGGTCACCGAATCTGTTGTTGAGAAGCGTACGAACACTTCGACTGAAATGTGCAGGAGCTCCATCGTGCATGAACCACATGTTGTGTCGTACTTGTAAAGGCACATGCTCTAGCAGAACAGGTACAGTATCCCGTATGAAATCATGATAACGTGCTCCATTGAGCGTAGGTGGAAGAACATGGGGCCCAATCAAGACATCACCAACAATGCCTGCCCAAACGTTCACAGAAAATCTGTGTTGATGACGTGATTGCACAACTGCGTGCGGATTCTCGTCAGTCCACACATGTGGCGGCGAATCGAGGAAGTACAGCACATACTGACGAAACTAAAATGAGCTCTAACATGGAAATTAAGCGTTTCCGGACACATGTCCACATAACATCTTTTCTTTATTTGTGTGTGAGGAATGTTTCCTGAAGTTTGGCCGTACCTTTTTGTAACACCCTGTATAGAGCGCTGTCTGGTATACTTTGATGATGTATATGCTTGAGAATTAACAATGAATGGACATACTGCACAGTCATCTATCTACATTTGCAATGGAACTCGCAAAGTAGAGGAGGGGCAGTTTAGTGATGATACTGAAATTGAGAAACAGGCTGTCGTATCTTGGTCGGTGTTGAAATTACTACAAAATTGCTAAAATTGTTCACACTATCAACTGTGATGCTTATTGTTACAGTACATCGACGGTATCTTTTCCATCCCATCTGTCCACAGGTACGCTGTTGGTTACTACATAATGATTGACTGACATCGCCCGTTTGAGATGGTGAAAGAGTCTTGGTGGAGGGGCAACACCTTCTGGGGGTGGCTAGCACCGAACCAGTGATCATGCACATAACTGCAACATGAGGAATCAATCGGAACAGAACACAGAGCCATCAGCTATCCCGTCACTGTGGCAGATGATTTTAAATGTAGAGACCGTCAGTCAGCTTCAGACAGCAGTTTGGAAACGCTCCACAGTGACTCAAAACTCTTCCAGTTTCCTTATGTTGTGACTTTTATTTAAAATCATCCACTGTGTGTATGTGTTTTCTGGTAGCAGCAGCAACAACATGATTTACACTGTGTGACGTCTAGTTTTCTGTGAGAGGTAATGGATCAGAACGGTTTAACAGATCTTTTACAGTTCGTAATTTTTCTGTGTTGGATGGTACAGAATAACGATGATAGAATCTTGTGATGATAGACTCAGACCTCGAAGTCGTGGCGGAAAAAAAAATGTATGGCAGTGTAGAAAGCAAGTTACAGCAGAGAAACAATGTTTCAAACAACGACACAGGGAGCGTCTCCTGCGACTGACACTATACTCTGTGGGATACGGTCATCCTCCTCCTAAAGTATGGGCATTGACGCACTACACTGGTCCGTGCAAGTGACTTCAATCACTGGCCGCCTGCTCCAATGGACCAATACCTGTATACTTAATAGGATCGACACATGTGCTCCATGCTGGCATGCAGACGGTATTTGTTTTCGATATAGTGGAAGAGAGAGAGAGAGAGAGATGCGGTAAAAATCTTATCGAGTTCTCTATCGGTTGAAGTTAGCAGAGCTTTTACAGTTCGTAATTTTTCTCTGTTGGATGGTACAGAATAAGGATGGTAGAATTTTGGGGTGATAGACGTGAATAGTCCCTGAGATATGTGGATCTGCTTTGAACTGCAGTACCTGTATGATTTTGAGTCTTCCTAATTGTCCCAATAAGAAACACCGCCATCACTGTTCATACTGTCTTTATACTACCTCGTGTTGCTGGAGTGGGCTTCATTTGGCGCTGACCTTACACATTGTGCATGGTTGCCAGAGATACAACAACATGTTCCCATTGATTGGCGTCTCCATGGAGTGTTGCGTGCACCACGACCAAATAGTGGATAGAATTGGAAGGAAAATCAACATTGGCCTTATTTTGTTGTTTTATTGTCAGCAAAATCGATTTTCAGTCACTTAGTGACCAACCTCAGTGCTGTAATATACAATTAAAATTGGTAGGCACTGGTATCAAGCTATAACCACAAGCTTAGAACGATCACATAAACTAAAGGAACCGTCCAAGTGGAAAGGCTTTTTGGGGTATGGGAATGCAGCTGACCTAACCGTGTCGTCCTCTAGACGGCTGAATAGCGGAGTAGCACTCAGTTTATATGATAGCTCTAAGCTTGTGGTTATAGCTTGATACCAGTGCCTACCAATTTTAGTTTATATTACAGCACTGAGGATGGTCACTAAGTGACTGAAAAACGATTTTGCTGACAATAAAACAGCAAAATACGGCCAATGCTGATTTTCCTTTCAACATGTTCCCATTTCTATCGAATGGTCAAAACACGGTTCTGTTTCTACACAGGCTGCAGAATGTGGTAGAAATGGCTCTCTTTGACGTCTGCTCAATTCTGACTTGCACGGGAACGATCACATGCACAAAGCTGCTGGGATGGCAGAGCAGAGTCTGAGGAGCAGTTGCAAGATGCATAGGGACTATCTAAAATCACGTTGGAATTTTACTGTAGCAGATAGGTTCGAAAAGGGTGACTTGTTTAGAGATATGAGAATGCCAGAAATATGACTCTCTAGTGACTGTAATCATTAAACGACTTCTCCATAGGATCCAACGCAGGTATGCGGTTGAATGGAAAGACTTGATTCCAAATTGCAGACAGCATTTCTACTGGAAAGTGTAGCATTAGAGATCTATGTACATTTCTCAAGATCTCAATCAGCACACAATCTATTGTTTGCGATCATTCTCAATCAACTCATCGGCTATAGCCAAGTGGATACATCACAGTACCTGGCATGGAGACATAATTCATTACAAATACTGGAGAAATATCTAGCGCTGGCATTAGAGAGTTGCAAATACTGTCTTCATACCACATTCTTTAGCTGAAACACTTTCTAAATTCAGTAATTTTATTACGAGCTTACACTGTTGGCGACGTGTAACAGCACTGTTGATCTGATAATATACACTCTGGCGATCACCCCCTATATTCAGTGTGGTGGTATTTGTCTGGAAAAACCTTTTATAAGGATTGTATAGTTTGTAATATGGATATCGTTAGTGAGACTTGTGAGCACATGTATAACCAAGACCGATTGTGATATTAACATGGTCATTGCGATCGTGTTTTTAACACCTGGCGGCTTGTAAGACAATTACGCCTCTCTTTCTAAGACACAGTGGTACCACTTGTAGGAAAAACGTATGAGACATGTCCACCCATCGCTGATTTTCGCTCAGTTCAAATGGCTCTGAGCACTATGGGACTTAACATCTATGGTCATCAGTCCCCTAGAACTTAGAACTACTTAAACCTAACTAACCTAAGGACATCACACAACACCCAGCCATCACGAGGCAGAGAAAATCCCTGACCCCGCCGGGAATCGAACCCGGGAACCCGGGCATGGGAAGCGAGAACGCTACCGCACGACCACGAGATGCGGGCTTTCGCTCAGTATTGGTTCGTATCGCCATCAATCAGTTATTGGCGAAGTATTATACTTTGTAGTAGGGGATGCGTGATAGCTTCGCCTTGAACATCAGGTTTATAAAATATGTTTATGTGTTCCGACATGTGCAAGGAAAATGACTGTGTCCAGTCATAAGGAAGTTATGGATTTGACGTGGAATACTGTGATAGGAAAGGGAATGAAAATCTTTTTACTTGGAAAAGCATGTAAAGTCGTAGGAATGGTACAGATATTTCTATTTACAGAGCCGCAGCCGTCACCAGGGGGTATTTCCGATACTTTGGCCATTGTTGAATGTCGTCCAATTGAGACCACAATCGTAATATTTAATTGTAAGTATAGCGATCAAATATATACGTAGCTGGTTTCCTAGGACGATTCTGTCTGTGGGTGTGTGGCACGCGGCGGCGGCGGTGGCCTATGGTGGGAATGATTCACGTTTCCAGCTAATGGCAGGAGCCATCCAAGTGGAAAGGCTGGTTGGGGCATGGGAATGCAGCTGACCCAACCGTGTCGTCCTCTAGACGGCTGAATAGCCGAGTAGTACTCAGTATGTCTTGGAAGGCCTTTGTGATCGTGTATGTTCTCCGCTGAAATTTGAGAAGATTCAATATGGACTCGTGTTTGCGAAGCACCATTATTCGCTCCCATGTAAATTGCCTGGTTGACTGCTTCTGCACATTTACTGTCTTAATTTGGTTGAGAGAACATCGATTGTGGTGTGCGTTGGGTGCATCCAGCAGGTGATAGACGGGTGGAAGACACGTTTTCTGGTTCTCAAGACATGAGAAACACCTTAGTTGACTTTGTAAATTATAAGGATGGTTTGGAATCTGTTATATCCTTCGGCATTCACAAGTGGAAATATCAGTTTCCTCTATTTTTTTCGAGTTTTCACGTAAAAGTCTTCACTGACGACGTAAGTTTCTAGTTACTCAGTGGTTTACAGCATGCTCCACCTCGCTAAGGTTTTAGGTTTCTAGAGAAATAATTTCAAGTCAATATCTTCGAAATTATACTGCGCAAGCGATACTGCTATGCAAGCGATATTACTATGTGCTTGATATCGAGAAGTATCGCGAAAATGGTATAATATTCTGGTAAACCATGTAAAAGTACATTTGCTCTTGTAATCCCCGAGTCTGGAAATACACTCCTGGAAATGGAAAAAAGAAAACATTGACACCGGTGTGTCAGACCCACCATACTTACTCCGGACACTGCGAGAGGGCTGTACAAGCAATGATCACACGCACGGCACAGCGGACACACCAGGAACCGCGGTGTTGGTCGTCGAATGGCGCTGGCTGCGCAGCAATTGTGCACCGCCGCCGTCAGTGTCAGCCAGTTTGCCGTGGCATACGGAGCTCCATCGCAGTCTTTAACACTGGTAGCATGCCGCGACAGCGTGGACGTGAACCGTATGTGCAGTTGACGGACTTTGAGCGAGGGCGTATAGTGGGCATGCGGGAGGCCGGGTGGACGTACCGCCGAATTGCTCAACACGTGGGGTGTGAGGTCTCCACAGTACATTGATGTTGTCGCCAGTGGTCGGCGGAAGGTGCACGTGCCCGTCGACCTGGGACCGGACCGCAGCGACGCACGGATGCACGCCAAGACCGTAGGATCCTACGCAGTGCCGTAGGGGACCGCACCGCCACTTCCCAGCAAATTAGGGACACTGTTGCTCCTGGGGTATCGGCGAGGACCATTCGCAACCGTCTCCATGAAGCTGGGCTATGGTCCCGCACACCGTTAGGCCGTCTTCCGCTCACGCCCCAACATCGTGCAGCCCGCCTCCAGTGGTGTCGCGACAGGCGTGAATGGAGGGACGAATGGAGACGTGTCGTCTTCAGCGATGAGAGTCGCTTCTGCCTTGGTGCCAATGATGGTCGTATGCGTGTTTGGCGCCGTGCAGGTGAGCGCCACAATCAGGACTGCATACGACCGAGGCACACAGGGCCAACACCCGGCATCATGGTGTGGGGAGCGATCTCCTACACTGGCCGTACACCACTGGTGATCGTCGAGGGGACACTGAATAGTGCATGGTACATCCAAACCGTCATCGAACCCATCGTTCTACCATTCCTAGACCGGCAAGTGAACTTGCTGTTCCAACAGGACAATGCACGTCCGCATGTATCCCGTGCCACCCAACGTGCTCTAGAAGGTGTAAGTCAACTACCCTGGCTAGCAAGATCTCCGGATCTGTCCCCCATTGAGCATGTTTGGGACTGGATGAAGCGTCGTCTCACGCGGTCTGCACGTCCAGCACGAACGCTGGTCCAACTGAGGCGCCAGGTGGAAATGGCATGGCAAGCCGTTCCACAGGACTACATCCAGCATCTCTACGATCGTCTCCATGGGAGAATAGCAGCCTGCATTGCTGCGAAAGGTGGATATACACTGTACTAGTGCCGACATTGTGCATGCTCTGTTGCCTGTGTCTATGTGCCTGTGGTTTTGTCAGTGTGATCATGTGATGTATCTGACCCCAGGAATGTGTCAATAAAGTTTCCCCTTCCTGGGACAATGAATTCACGGTGTTCTTATTTCAATTTCCAGGAGTGTAGGTGTAGAAAGAAATCAAGCAAGCAGGTTGGGGCCAGAAACAGTAACACATTGTGCAGAGGGGAAGAGACCCAGTCTTTCATACAACAGTTCAGAGAGTGACCTTGGTCCACTGAGGGTGCTCTGGTCATGTGTCAGGCCAGTGTATGTGTGGGGGCAGATGACTTATGAGCGTCGGCTGCAGTGGATGACCTACAGAGCTTGCAGGAAATATCTAGTGCTGGGAAGACTATATACAGTCCATGTGCTTATGCTGTCTGTCTTTGTGGTATATGTACAAGTGTCTGATGTTCAATAGCTATATGCAGGATGAAGAAGTGGTGATTTTTTATTTTGCAGGATACAAACTGTGTGTTTATACATCAATACAGTATGTGCTGAAATATAGCCAGGTTGGAGATCGGTTTCACGCTTAAATATTCAAGCTTCTTTCTTCAGTGGCAGAGCAATGTAATTGAGGAAGTGTCTTACCATAATTGACGATCTGTGGACCACTTTTTCAGGATCATTCCATGTAGGCTTTTTCAGGGTTTAAATGTCAGTGCAACATGGCGATCTGTACCAAATAGTTTTGCCACTGAAAGTCCCATCTGCAGAAGAAAGGCAGACAGTGCTGCCACACTGGCAGCATCAGTAATTTGCAGGTAAATTCAGTAAGGGCCAATCAGAATGCTCCATTTATTCACAAGACATCTTTTGTTATGGGACATAGGAGCCTCTACGGCCTGGTTTGAACAAGATGGGGGCAAGGTATCTATGGAAAGTGTGAGTAAGGTGATGTCTTCTTTGTTCCAGCATTCAAAGACAAGTAGAAGCAAACCATCCATCTCTGGCGGGATGGTGTCCCTCATCCACCCTTGTGGTATTAGGACATCTTCAGACCAGTAGCTGTAGGACACTGAAAATTCCAGCCATTTTTCTCTTCTGTAGGACAGTGCTTCGAATTCTGTTTGTGTAATTGTTCTGATTTTCCTGTCTGTGCTTACACAGTGCTCTCTTTCCAAACAACTAGGTGCTTTTATGATTAACGGTGTTTTTGCAAGCATCCACAGACATGATGAAGGCTTTTAGCGGTAAGAACATGAGCGAAACGGTTGTCGTTCTTGAGACGTATGTTGAAAGCAGGCCATTACGATTTCTGGGAAGGGTAACACGCGGTGGATGGAGTGCCTCATTAGGATTATCAGGAGGAATGCATTCGGCGTTTTCTGGGCTATTTTCGTTATTAGGTTATTTTAGGGCAAGAATTTCCATGCAGGCAAGCTGAGACAATACAAAAGCTCCTACAACAGCAAAACCGACCATTGACTATTTCTGTGGCACCTTACGATTTCCGGGAAGAGTTGATAGATAATGGACTGGCTGTTTCATTAGGATTGCTAGGAAGAATGCATCCTGTGTTATTCTGGGAAGCATTGCAAAAGATTTCTATAATGTGTCCAGAGGGAGACTTGGGTGTTATTTACATGGACATGAAATGTCAGTGTATCACTGACAACCTCTTAGCTGCACCTACGAGAGTGAGGTGCTAGGTAAACATCTTGCGGCTATTCGTCAGCCATGGTGGCAAGGTAAACATGTTTTTTGACAAGAATTTCTCAGGTGTCAGTTATAAAAGGAGTGCTGCCGCCTGATGCTTGCGGGACTTGAATAGACACCTGTGTGTGTCTTGCCAGCTGACAGGCGCGTAGTCGCTTTGCGGTGTCTGGCGGTGCACCCCAACTACTGGCAGCGTGTGCGGTGGTGTTCTGTGCGGTCCAGTGGACTGCACATGCCTCACGATCGAAAGAGTTTTGCCAATGTAATTATGTGTGATAGGTGTTTCATGACAGAATTCCATGCGCGATCGGAATGAAAGAAAATCGATCGATTTAATTACTTCTTACAAAACCTGCATGTTTTTAAACAGCACAGAGTTATGAGCAAGAGAAATCCACCTCCTGCAAACTGATTTTTTTATGAGGAAACAATATACCCTTGAATGTCCTGTCATGAGATCCTTCCTCTCAACCACAGAGCCACCAATTTCCAGGTAGGAGATGGAGTAAGGGAGGATGTGGATGGGGGTTTACCAGAGGGGGGAGGGTTTAATTAATTGATCAGTTTAACTAAGTAGTCATTCAAATTGGTACGAGTGAATGAGGGCTATTCGAATAATTCAGACCTGAAGGTGTACCTGTACCAGTGAGGAGGAGGGAAGGGTAGGGGTTGGAATCGATTTCCTGAAAAATTCTTGAAATAAATAAATACACTATAATACATACACTGCATTAAATCCTATTAATTGTTTAAATAAACAATATTCCATAGATTGTCTAAATTGTTTAAACAATATTCATTACACTGCAATCGATTTCCTGACAAATTCTTTAACTAAATAAACAAACTATATTCCATACACAGCCATAAATAATTAAACAATGTTCCATACATTGTGTAAATTGTTTAAATAATATTCCATACATTGTAGTCGAATTCCCTCCAAATGACCGCTCAACTGAGTCTTTTCCCATCAATTTTCGTGAGGGGAGGGGAGAGGACGGGAGGCTGGGGGGTTACCCTGAGGGTGGATTTAATTAATTGATTGATTTAATTAATTAGTCGATCAATTTGATATCAAAAGCGTGCTTGTATTGGTGAGGGGAGGGTTGGAGGTTTCCTGAGGGGTTGGGGGAGGAGGAGGAGTGGGGGGGGGGGGGGGTAACAGTAGGTTAAGGACCTGTCAATCAAAAGAAAGGATCCTCTTAGCTAAACAATAGGTTAATAACCTGTCAAAGGAGAACAATAGGTTTGCCCCTGAGTGCATACCTGCCCCTGATGTAGGTAACCCGTACTAACAAACTGCGCTGATTCTCTCTTTGTCTGCCTATTGCTGGGATGGCAATAATTAACACAAAGGAGTTTTCCTTCGCGGCAAGGCCTTTTCACGAAATGTCAGTCACCAACTGTCTCCTTTGAATGTAAAAGTATTTTACTGTCACCAACCTACATAGTGAGAAATGTTCATCATAATAAAGTAAGAGAAATCAGAGTTCGTACAGAATGGTTTAAGTGTTCAGTTTTTCCACACGCTGCTAGAGAGTGGAACAGCATAGAAAAAGTCTGTAGGTATTTCGAAGAAACCTCCACCAGGCATTTAAGTGTGAACTGCGAGTAGTTATCTAGCTGTAGATGTAATTACTGGCGCATGTTTTGTAGTGTCTAATACTATTCGTCGCACCCGATGGCTCCTCTCAATATAGTTTTTTAAGTGCAGCCTGCTGGAGCAGTTTGTGTTTGTGTTCCACCCCATTTCCTACTACACCGAAAAGAGGCAGGCTATTTTGACTTCGATAATGTTCTAGTTCGCTTGTGTAAATAAACAGTTCTTCTTCCTTAATTTTGTGCGCTCTTTTCATCCTGAAGACCTTTTAAGTTAATAACTTCTGCAGATTGCTTTCAACGACTTCTTGAATTTTGACGATTCTGTTATTCTCACCACGTCCTCGGCAGTGCACCTAACAAGTCGAGGATGTTTCTCTGGTGAAGCGCGTCAGTCACCAGAGCGGAATCCGCTATGCACGGAACTGAACAGAGGCCTCAACGTCCACCCGCGGCACTTGCCTGTGCGCCGCCGTTGCATGTGCTGCTCATTTGCTTGCGGTTTTACGTATTTACAGTGTATATTGATGGTGTTGAACTGCGCTGCTACAACGTAATGCCGTTCAGACTATTTTCGGACGTTGGCTATGGTTCAAATGGCTCTGAGCACTATGGGACTTAACATCTAAGGTCATCAGTCCTCTAGAACTTAGAACTACTTAAACCTAACTAACCTAAGGACATCCATGCCCGAGGCAGGATTCGAACCTCCGACCGTAGCGGTCGAGCGGTTCCAGTCTGAAGCGCCTAGAACCGCTCGGTCACAACGACCGGCGACGTTCGCTATGCCGCATTTCTTATCGTGCAGGTGATCAAAAGAAGAGGCGAGAGCCATGAAGACGTTGATTCGCTACTACAACGTAATGCCTTTCAAACTATTTTCGGACGTTGGCTATGCCGCATTTCTTATCGTGCAGGTGATCAAAAGAAGAGGCGAGAGCCATGAAAACGTTGATTTTGAAGATTTTGGAGTTCTCTCTGTCTTCGAGGAAGTCAGCAGTATTGTGGGGCGTTCTGCTAGAAGAGTAATTGTGCGTCGACTTAGTAAATGCTGGCAGAATGACAAAGGTGGAATACAACAAAAGGTGAAAGGCCGCCTACAAGAAGTAAATAAATGCAATGTCTTGCATGAAAGCGACTAATCGGAATAAGCAGTTAGCGTCATTTAATTATGAAGTAGGCATAGTTCATTTAGAATTTGTTAACCTGTGGTCATCAAAGTACGCACAACATTGATCACGAGAAGTTCTTGTTGGTCCTTAGACTCAAGCATACTGAGAGGAAGTTACCTGGTGTCATACGTTTCAAAGGACTACTCAAACGGAAGGCACAATACAAAACCGTATTCAATTATGTTTGCTGTAGAAAGTACAAACATAACAACAGTACTACTTTCAAGTTCAGCTGATTTCTTTACAACAATATTGTCCGTGCTTATATGATTACAACTGATGTAATTGGAAATCTCACAAATCAGGACAAAAAATTCTATGTTCTTAGAGATGCCGAGAGAGAATGGATGAAAAGTATTCTTAAAGATGTCGCTCCAAGGCAGTTGTATCTTCAACTAAATTACCTCTGCAACGAAAATCTTTCTTTGAGCGGTAATATTCAAGATGTGCGGTAATTATGTGTTTTGCAGAAAGCCAGACGGGAAGCTTTTCGTGATCGTGATTTGGGTAAGAACGATTACGGATATGGTATTACGGTATCTCAGCCAAAATGCAGAAGATTAGTACATTCGTCGTGTATCCGTGCCATTTTAAGTCTTCATGTTTTATTCCAAACAGGTTACTTTGTTAAAAACAATAAGGTATGCAATTTTGAATTTCGGCGCAACAGGATGCGTAGTTTTCAGGCAGCCAGGAGTGAAGGAAAACGGAATTGATTACTATGCTGTAGTAGTAAATATTTACAGAATAATTCTACTTGTACTCGAAACCGTAAGTGCTACACATGACACCAATTCAACTGCATCTTTGTTTGGATGTTTTAAACAATACTGTCTTAAAGGAGGCGTCAAATGGCCAGTCTGCCCAGGATCGTAGTGGACTGGAGTTGGGCTGGTATATACACAGTTTTAGAAAAAATTTTTGGTGTTAACTTGGTGGTATACTTGGACATCCTGTACCCTGACATTATATCCGGTATTGCCTCTTTAAAGGACCAACGTTCAGCTACACTCTGTTTTCGCTGCGCTCGTTTCATGAAGATTATATCTGAAACGAGGCCTTCCAAAGTGATGGTTATGGCTATAATGGTTTCTGCAAAGAAGTGGGAATAACTGCTCTACATTTGTCAACATTTCGTCACTGCCTTGATGAACAGCGTAATGACGTCACGAGTTCAGGAATCGTTGGATATGCTAAATCATTTTCACACGAATGACCATTTGCTGTACTCCACAGACACCTCCGAAAGCGAATGTGAAGATTATATGCCAGCATCAACATTATACGAAGCGAGTAGATTTTATTGGCTTTTCAAAACAGAGGTAGAAGAAATAGGAGAACAAATATTGCTGAAAATTGATACTGCCCATAATCTTTTCGATGACCAAGATTTTGTTCCGCATATTTTAAGGAGATATATGCCATTTGTGCATTTGTGTTCTGGAATTGCCATAGAGCTCCTGCTCGGCGGGGAAGACGGAAGGTGCAGCAGTGGAGAACTGGTTCAGGCAGATCAAAATGGGAGAGTCCTTAAGTCAGAAAACTGAAATCAGACGGTTCTTAGAGATCATGGATACCCAAGTACCATCTGTTTTCAGAAAGTTTAAAATCAATGCTTCTCATTCAGTGGAAGAAGCTGCGGGAGGGTCAGAAGGGAAGAGAAGACGGAAGCAATTTGAAAATAATGTGTGCCAACTGCAGAGAAATTCTGGCATAGAAAAAGAAAACAAATTTTCTAATTTCAGACAGAATTTTGATGTCGCAGCTGTTCGCTATTCTGTGCATAGTTACAAAGAAATTAAGTGCACAGGAAGTAATAACGTTCTTGACTGTGTAACAGAATGTTTAAAGAATGGCTTGGTCAAGTATCCAGCCCACTGAGAAAAAAGATACGATGTGGATTTTGTTGTTGCTGTTTTCCGTGACACGGTTGAGCCACTTAAAGATTATTGCACAGGAATTATTTTTCAGGATCATGAGAAAGATATCTGCATTGGCTCTCAGACATCCGACAGCATTTCAAAACAAGGAAATTGTAGAAACAATCCTACATATCGGAAGAATCTCAACGATTTTGAAAGAATTTTCATACCAGTACATGCAAATGGCAGTCACTGATGTCTATTTAACAGTCATCATGTATTTGAATTCCTTGCGAAACCAGAATGGGAAAGGCGAAGATTGCTTGTCAGTGTACAATGTTCAAAAACTTCTGTAGGTCGTGGAATTACTCGTCTACGCTCGATAAAGTGGCATGCAGGGACTTTAAGCTAGTTGAGGTGGAACATTCAATGCAAAAATATGGGTGGTGCTGTGGATTATTTGTCATTACTTATTTGAATAACATGGCTGTAGGAAAATCATTCGCCAACGGCGTAAATCCCTTTTATGCAAGAAAGTTTTGTCAATTGTAGCTGTTGCAGATATCTGTAAATGTGCACGGTAGATGTCTTTATAGTAGTGTAGAAGCAAATGATCGCCAAAGATTGAAATGCCGGAAGTGCTGATGATTAATACGTGACAATTGCTGTGAAGGCTTTTGCAGTCTCAACGACGCAGAAAACTCAGTTCACTCGTAAGGTGTGCAATACCGCACCTCTTTCTGAGTGAATAATGTGTTTTCCTATCTTTCTGCAAGCATAGTGGTTATATAACTACTGGAAAACCCACAACTTATCAAAAAGGGTAACCAATAGACCTGTGGGAAGCGCAGCAGTTCTGTTATAGTTACTACATTTAGGAATACTGTTTCCAACGGAGTAGACATATTGTCAATGACGCCAACCATAGGTGCATTCCTACTATCTGTGTAATCAAGTGATCGGATGAAATCTAGTAAAGTATTGAGTACAGAGGTTAATTATATGGAAAATATTTTGAATACTGCCGTTGCTTACACTAGGTTCTCACAATAAATTTGGCAAACTGATACTCGCCGAATCTAAGCACCGTATTCCTCGAGTGTAAGCAGACTTAGGCCCGCTGAGGCCGTGGAACATCAAAAATTATGGGTCACCTCCCTCCACCCCTCCCCCATCCCCCCTCCATGAAACAGCATAAGAATGTATGGTACCCATATTTCTAAATACTTTAAAATATTATGTAGCATTAATATTTGAATTTGATACCTGTATAATCTTTTTTTTCTCGGCATTTGTCCCACATTAGATCAGGGTCCACCTGTTTACGTATCTTCCATTCAATAATGACTGAGGGAACTATTTTCTGAGGTAACTCGCTACTTAGATAGAAAGTACTGACTGCACAAAGGCGAGCAGTACAGTAATATGTAGTGCTTACCCACGGGCGTCATGAAGGTACCTCTGCGAGGAACTAGGCATTTTAACAGCATCATCATAAAACTTACGGTATACTCACTCATGAAATTCGTGGAAAAGAATCCATCGCAATTTAAGAAGAACAATGAGACCTATACCTACAACGCTGGAGGCAAAAATTACCTTTACTACCCATTGTTGGCCGCCCCCGGTAGCAGAGTGGCCAACTACCGAAGGCTGTTACTCAGAGTCCGCACGGCAGCTCTTTAAGGTACAGTACAACACGGTTACCCTCTTTAAGGTACAGTACAACACGGTTACCCTCTAGCGCGAGAGGGGGGCGTTGGTTTAGTGAACGTGCACGAGAAGGCGCGTGCCATGTATATTAATACTATGCTCAAACGGTGGCGCAACAGGAATCACTCGCTTACGGGGACGATCATCGAAGAACTAGTACCAACATCGCATCTTCCTCCAGTCAGTGTCGGCCATATATCGCCCCCGTTAACGTATGTGCGCACGTTCATCGTGGAACACAGTTACGTTCGCGAGCGTTTACCGACGACCCGACAGTCGACATCGAAGGACGTGTACCATCTGCTTCTTCGACAGATCGCCCGGAATAGGGTGGAACGGAAACACCCAGCTGTTAATTGGCACGTGATGAGGCGCACTGTCCACCACCCGCATCTACCTACATCAGTCGGATCAACATGGTACATCGTCGTGAACCGAAAATACCCTACAAATGATAAAAAGTACGCAATACATTTGGCGGATTCGCCCTTGTGCCAGCAATGTGGCGTGCTGGATACGGACGACCATCGGCTGGTCTGCGGCGAGGCATTGGCTGTCTAGACTCTCGCAAGAAAGATAATAGCGTTCATGCGGCGCACTATCTATACAGCAGTTTCTTCTGACATAGTATTTTTTCCAGAGGAAACGTATTTTCCGCGTCATAAGACGAGGGCTGTGGCGTGGATCACAGGTATGACGGTCCATTACATCTATAGAGACACACGTCAGAACGTACTGAACGTCCTGGATTACTGGCAATACTTGCAAGATGGACACACAAAACTATTACGGCTACAAAAGTACAAGGATTGGTATGCCAATTTCCTAGTAACGGTTTTTGCGGACCCGCCATATACTTGGGGTGCGCCGGGTGCGCAAAGATGAGCGGCGGTGCTGTCGTTGTGAAACCAACCAAGTAAAGTGACCAGCTAAGGACACTATGCGAGTATGCGACCTAGGAAAAACTAACGCTTGCACAGTTAGCAAATGGATGTACTTCAAATTTTGTTTTCATATCTATAAATACTTTTCTTAGGGTGCCGGAGGTGGCCCCACTTTAATTTTGTTGTTATTTCATGCTGCATGGTAGGACGGCAGCGACGTTCCTTCCAGGACAGTTATCATGTGTCAGGACGTACTATGTTTATTTTTTGAATAATAAAGGTTTCTGTTTCTCCTACCTTCCTTAATAAAATATAATAATAATAAAAAAAACCTCACTCCTGGCAAAAAAAAGTAGTTCCCTTGTAAAAAATAAAAAAATAAAACGTTGGTAGAGCACTTGCAAAAAAAAAAAAAAAAAAGTGGCCAGCGTGACAGAACGTCAATCCTACGGGCCCGGGTTCGATTCCTGGCTGGGCCGGAGATTTTCTCCGTTGAGGGACTGGGTGTTGTGTCATCATTTCATCCCCATCGACGCGCAAGTCGCCGAAGTGGCGTCAAATCGAAAGACTTGCACCCGGCGAACTGTCTACCCGACGGGAGGCCCTAGTCACACGACATTTACATTTATTTTACCCATTATTAAATCTGTCACTGGCTCAGAAAGGAGTTTAAATATTGTTCCAAAATCTGACTTATACAAGCTTGAAAGGACATTTGCTGTATCGATAAGTGGCTGCCTGAACTGGTGAAGACAGCTAGCCTCTCACGAGGTGCGAAAGCTGTTGTAGCATTTTACAGCATCGTCCCCCATCAGATGATGTGACGATATTGGTTGCTGGGTTAGCGAGCACTGCAGTTCGCTGGAAAATTACAAAAAATGGCTCTGAGCACTATGGGACTTAACAGCGGAGGTCATCAGTCCCCTAGAACTTAGAACTACTTAAACCCAGCTAACCTAAGGACATCACACGCATCCATGTCCGAGGCAGGATTCGAACCTACGACCGTAGCGGTCGCGCGGTTCCAGACTGAAGCGCCTAGAACCGCTAGGTCACTCCGGCCGGCGGGAAAATTGCAGGATCCTTCTTAATAGGCCAGACGTGTATTACAACACACCGAAAGCAGCTAATATGTTATGAAGAGCATATGTGGGACGATCCAGAGATGAGCACCACGTTTTCTCACGGACTGGTTTAGTAAGACCGAAAGCATCAAGAACATGATCATTCAACTCTTCAGTTTGGCACTACAAGGCAGGCATTGTACGATATGTTTACTGTTAGATACCTAGAAGAGTCAATCAGCTTACTGCTTTCTCCTACATATATCTCGCGACAGACCGTTACTCTAAAATTATAGAGATTCGAGCTCATATGTAAAATATCAACAGGCGTTCTTCCTGCGCACCATTAGCGACTGAAACAGGAAAGGGAGGAAATGGTAGTGGCACACATAGCATCCTGAACCACACACTATAAGATAGCTTCTGGTAAAAAAGGAGATAGATGTTCCTGATTACTCTGCGACTGTTTCTCATACACATGTTTTAGTGGACTATAGCTGGGACTGAGATAGTATAAAACTGCACATATGTTTCTGGTGTAGAAATGCAAGCATACTGGGGAGCAGTCGCAAATAAAGAGAAAAAACAACATAGAGCCTTCCATACAGTGAAACAATATCCTTGGAGGATAACAGGAAAGCACTCATAGCTACATTTTGTTTTTATAGCATTGTTCAGAAGATATTTCTTCTTCATGAAAGATGTAGCACCGGTAATGTGTTGTAGGAGTTAAATCAGAAATATGAACCAAAATTGTTGTCTGGTTGTCTGGTGTCTAAGGAGACTGAACAGTGAAGATCATAAGTCCCCTATTCACACCCCAGGGTGGAAGCAGTGTACCTATTCTGTCTGGGTATAGAGTAAATTTTATGTGCAAATGCGAGAAAGTGTTTTCAGTGTTTACGTAGTGTGTATCTGAGGCACAACATTGAAACCTGCGCGGTATTCACCTAGTGAGGCGTGGAAAACCGCCTAAAATCCACCTCCAGGTTGGCCGAAATACCGATCCTTCGTCGTTAATCTGCCAGGCGACGGCGATCCGGGGCCAGCACATCTCCCCTTCCCGGAAGTGGGCGCGTTAACATGCGCGCCTAACTAGACGTGTCAACCAAAAAAAAAGTTCAAATGGCTATGAGCACTACGGAACTTAACATCTGAGCTCATCAGTCCCCTAGAACTTAGAACTACTTAAACGTAACTAACCCATGGACGTCACACACATCTATGCCCAAGGCAGGATTCGAACCTGCGACCGTAGCAGCTTCGCGGTTCCGGACTGAAGCGCCTAGAATCTCTCGGTCACCGCGGCCGGCCAAAACGATAAAATATTGTTGAATTACTAACATGAAGATAAAAATTTAATTCTTCTTTGCTTTCTGTTTTTCGTACTTATTGCAAACCTCAAAACACTGAAAAATTTAAAACGAACCTGACCTCTGAATTTGTGTGAAGTCACTATTTGTGACCCACCGAAGGAGACGGACCTCTGGGCCCGCGCCCAGTTCCCTTGCCCCGGTTGTGACACAAAGGAAATGGTGTGTTGAGTTCACTGGTCGTTTACAGAGGGGTTTATTGCTGCTTCCTGCGCGAAATCTGTCAGCCGGGGCTACATGCAGCGGTGTCTCTAGGCAGGCACGACGACAAACCGGCCACCGTCGCTAGCTATATTCTCCAAGTAGTACTGGCTTTGTGTGCAGGCAGTGCTATGATCTGCATTGCAATTATAACCTTTCTAATGATTATTCACGCATACTAAGATAGATGTAGCTTCCCTGTGTTAATGTAGTATTGTTTCATCATGAGTGGTGACCATTTTATTTGTCCCAGTCTATGAGTTTCGTTTTCACAAAAATCAGCTTTCACTTGATTCTAACTCATTTTTGTGGAAAATTAAAGAAACCTACGTCTTCTGTCTTATGAACATATATGATACCCATATCCAGTTTCATATATCCTTTCCTGTCATTATACGTTGCCCAAAGTTAAAAAAGTTGTTTGCACTATCAATTGAATAAGTGAAATGTTCATTCAAGTAGTTGTCAAATTTAAATGCTAAATATTGATTCATTAGTTGTGCTCAGGGTATCTTTCCCCTTTCCTTTTAAATTTGTCATGCCGCAGTTAAACAAATACCGTGTGTACCCACCAGCTCACCCTACGAGAATCAATAGTTTTAACACGTACAAGTTAGAGGCATCTCGTATTTTCTGCCATATTCAATTGCAAGTATCTCATACACAGACGGTTAATCTGGCTTCATGTTTCGTTATTGAATTAACGATAGAGTCTTCTCTGAATGCTGCACGTGGGATATTGCGACGGCGAATATTTATTAAGTTACTGCCCTCTAAATTTAGCATCTGAAAGCACCAAGTGCATATTTTCTGCCATATTCAGCTTTCCTTATCTCCCAATCTGACAGTTAATCTGGGCTAATGTTTTGTTATTGAACTAAAGAAGGAGTGTCTTCTGGATGCTGCATGGAGGATATTGCGACGGCAAATATTTATTGAGATATTGGTCCCGGATTTTGGCAGCCGAGGGCGCCAAGTGCGAATTTTCTGATGTATTTAGCTGTCCATATCTCCTAACCGGACTGATAATCTGGCTTCATGTTTCGTTACTGCACTGAAAAAGGAGTGCTTTATAGATGCTGCAAGTAGGATACTGCACCGGCGAATATTTATTGAGTTATTGTCCTGCAAATTTGGCAGCTGAGGGTGCCAAGCATGTATTTTACACCAAATTCAGCTGGGAATATCTCCAAGTCGGACATTTAATCTGGCCTCATATTCTACTGTTGATCTGAGCAAGGAATGTTCTCTGGATGCTGAAAGTGGGATATTGCGACGGCTAATATTCATTGAGTTGTTGACATGCAAAATTCGCAGCCGAAGGCGGAAAGCACGTATTTTTTACCACATTCATGTTGCCATACCCCTTAATCGGACCGTTAATCTCGATTCATGTTTTGTTATTTAACTAAAGAAGGAGTGTTCTCTGGATGCCGCAAGTGTGATATTACGATGACGAATATTTATTGTGTTACTGACCTCCACCATTGGCAGCTGAGGGCGCTAGACGCATATTTTCTGTTATATTCATCTGCCTATATCTCCTAATCGGACCATTAATCTGGCTTCATATTTTGTAATTGCACTAAAGAATTGGTGTACTCTGAATGCTGCAAGTTAGATATTGCGACGATGGATATTTATTGAGTCATTGATCGTCAAATGTAGAGGCCAATGGAGCGCATCGCAGATTTCTGCAATATTTTGTTATCGGCGCGTCCTAACTGGCTGGTTAATATAGTTTATTTTTTCACACAACACCAAGATTAAATGTTCTATCGATGCCGGATTTGGTATGTGGCATTTTAATTTTGTAGTTACAGCTCTCCGAATGTAAAATCTTCTAAACCTGGAATCTGGTTTCATATCTTCTTGTGAGTTTCGTAAGTTTCATTTTAAAATAGTTTTATGTTCTCAATTACGTTTGTTCATCGTGTGGCAACGTTTCTGTGTCTTATATTAACTAAGTCTCTCGGTGTAATACTTTGTTTAATTTACGCTTAAGCTGTGATATGCTTCTACTGTTGACATTGAGCCGATTTGTACCTGCCGCCTATACTCCCCCCGCGGGGGAAAACGAAGCTATCTTCAGACCGGTTCTGAGGTGGGAATAAGTTATTATCCCAATCACAAATTCATCTGCCTGAGGGTACCAATAGGTCCATTCAACAACTCTCCAGTCAGTACAGTATCTCCACCTCTATCTAAACAAAAGAGAAAGATTAAATAATACATCCGAAATAAGTGGAATATAAATGAGTTCAGGCTAGAGGTGGAGGAACTTGGATTTTTAATACTGAACAGATCTTTGTCCTTGTGTTTACAACAAGCACATTCCAAATTAAGTGACATCCCTGTGCTAAGTACTGTAGCTAACACAGGAAAAATGACATCGGTGGGTAGAGATACACTATATGATCAAAAGTATCTGGACATCTGGCTGAAAATGACTTACAAGTTCGTGGCCCCCTCCATCGGTAATGCTGGAATTCAGTATTGTGTTGGCCCACCCTTAGCCTTGATGAGAGCTTCCACTCTCGCAGGCATACATTCAATCAGGTGCTAGAAGGTTTCTTGGGGAATGGCAGCCCATTCTTCACCGACTGCTGCACTAAGGAGAGGTATCGATGTCGGTCGGTGAGGCGTTCCAAAACATCCCAAAGGTGTTCTATAGGATTCAGGTCAGGACTCTGTAGAGGCCAGTCCATTACAGGGACGTTATTGTCGTGTAACCACTCCACCATAGGCCGTGCATTATGAACAGGTGCTCGATTTTGTTGAAAGATGCAATCGCCATCTCTGGATTGCCCTTCAACAGTGGGAAGCAAAAAGGTACTTAAAACATCAATATAGGCCCGTGCTGTGATAGTGCCTAGCAAAACAACAAGGGGTGCAAGCCCCTCCATGAAAAACAAGACCACACCATAACAACACCGCCTCCGAATTTTACTGTTGGCGCTACACATGCTGGCAGATGACGTTCACCGAGCATTCGCCATACCCACACCCTGCCATCTGATCGCCACATTGTGTAACATGATTCGTCACTCCACACAACGTTTTTCCACTGTTCAATCGTCCAATGTTTACGCTCCTTACACAAGGCGAGGCGTCGTTTGGCATTTACCAGTGTGATGTGTGGCTTATGAACAGCCGCTCGACCATGGAATCCAAGTTTTCTCACCACCCGCCTCTAACTGTCATAGTACTTGCAGTGGATCCTGATGCAGTTTGGAATTCCTGTGTGATGGTCTGGATAGATGTCTGTCTACCTATTAGACATTACGACCCTCTTCAACTGTCGGCAGTCTCTGTCAGTCAACAGACGAGGTCGGCCTGTACACTTTTGTGCTGTACGTGTGCCTTCACGTTTCCACTTCACTACCACATCGGAAACAGTGGACCTAGGGATGTTTAGGAGTGTGCAAATCTCACGTACAGACGTATGACACAAGTGACACTCAATCACCTGACCACGTTCGAAGTCCGTGAGTTCCGTGGAGCGCACCATTCTGCTCTCTCACGATGTCTAATGACTACTGAGGTGGCTGATATGGAGTACCTGGCGGTGGGTGGCAGCACAATGCACCTAATATGAAAAACGTATGTTTTGGGGGTGTCCGGATACTTTTGATCACATAGTGTATAAAGGAGAGGCAGCCATTTTTGCAGATTTTTCCAATCACTCCTGATCCCTCCATCCACAACAACCTACAAGCAGTGGCCTAACAGTACAAGCACACCAAATATAATGATATGTTCTTTTTATCAGTTACCTTATGCACCAACTGACCAAAAGGGTCTCACTAATCTCATCACACAGTTTCCCTGATCTTTTCTTGACTATATGGATACTAATTCACATCATGTGCTCAGGTTAGCGCTTCTATATTCCCTAGATCGATCTGCTGGTAGTTTCTTGTTGATGGATGGTTCAAATGGCTCTGAGCACTATGGGACTTAACTTCTGAGGTCATCAGTCCCCTAGAACTTAGAACTACTTAAACCTAACATAAGGACATCACACACTTCCATGCCCGAGGCAGGGTCGAACCTGCGACCGTAGCGGTCGCGCGGTTCTAGACTGTAGCGCCTAGAACCGCTCGGCCACTCCGGCCGGCTTTGTTGATGGAGATCTACGTACTTTTATGAATATCGAGCACATCACACGCTTAAGCAGTACTACAGGCTCTTCTGTGCCATACACCATTTGTTTTTCTCTCCTACCACTTCACACACGAGCTCGGTAGCAATGGTTGCCGATTTGCACTCCCACAATTACTTTTCGATCAGGGTGTATCTAGCAGAAAGAACAGAAGGTAAAACTTAGCTACCCAGTTCGATGCTCAGCGTGCAGAATTGGGTACAGAAAATTGCTGATTCTCTCATCGACGCCGGCCGTAGTAGCCATGCGGTTCCAGGCGCTTCAGTCTGGAACCGCGCGACCGCTACGGTCGCAAGTTCGAATCCTGCCTCGGGCATGGATGTGTGTGATTTCCTTAGGTTAGTTGGGTTTAATTAGTTCTAAGTTCTAGGGGACTGATGACCTCAGATGTTAAGTCCCATAGTGCTCAGAGCCATTTGAACCATTTGAACCCTCATCGACGAGCTATTAATCATTAACCTATCTTCCTTCTTTCCTCCAAAAGGCTCATAGGAAAAACTTTATGGAATGAGAAGTGCTGCTCTGCAGTTAGGGGCAGCAAGAAGCTTCTTGGAGATTCAAATATACATCACCTCCTGAGAATCTACAAGTATTACTCGTAGTCTGAGAGAATCAACCCCAAATAACAAACGAGAGTAATAAAAGATTTTGGCAGCTATTTCTTAACTTTGTAAATCAGTTTTGTTTATCATCGTCCATGTATGGCATCATCAGGAGGGTTTTATGTGTGGGTGCAAGGTGCCCTATTAACGCTGTGGTGAGGAACGGGATTACCCGGAAAAGTGGGGTAAATGTAGCTCAGATCCTTGGCTCAAGTCACTGACACAGCAAGGCAGGTTCCTGATATCTGCTGCTGAGGGAGCGTTTTGAACGCCAGTTTTACCGAAAACGGAGTCCACAACTGCTCATTCTCAATGTTGGGACTTGATTTCGTGTTGTCTACACATAACCTGGCCACAAGAAATTCACTACAGCATGATATGGCATCTCAGTAGAAATGCTGCAGAAATCTTCCTCAGTCTGTGTAATTTCGTATTAGAAAGTGAATCATTTTCTGACTCATGCAACTATATTGTTTGAATTTTGATTTAAAGGTGCTGACCACACTATGCGTGTGTTTACTTCAATAATTACCGTACACTAACGTATTTTACTGTGTTGTACCATGCAACTGCTACAGTCGCAGGTTCGAATCCTGCCTCGGGCATGGATGTGTGTGATGTCCTTAGGTTAGTTAGGTTTAAGTAGTTCCCAGTTCTAGGGGACTGATGACTTCCAATGTTCAGTCCCATAGCTCTCAGAGCCATTTTTTCTTTCAAGACACCAACAAAACATTCATGCCGTAAGAGGTTGCAGAAGAGGTTGAAGTGTGTGATGTGTACATTTGAAACTGAGTCTAAAAAGTGTTGGATTGATCATTTCCAATCTGCTCATCAAATGTTCTGAAATCTGGTTTTCTCTTGTAAAGGCGAATTTTTAAAGTGGAAAGAGGAAATGGAACGCATTACACAATCCAGATTCCTCAAGCACTCTGGCATTAAGTTCGTTGATGACTACTCAACCTGTATGTATGTTTGCCATCCTTCAGGTCAGTTAATCTCCGAAAGTGAAGGGATAAGACAACTAAAAATGGTGGGAAGCAACAAAATCAATGCACAGTGTCCTGCAGAGATGAAAGTCCTCTATAAGGAAAGCAAGTTCCTTGTTAATTTTAGGTCGACTCATGTTGGACACGATCTAGACTTAAGTATCTAAATCTGACACCACAACAACCAGAGAGTGTTGTTACAAAATTTGCTGTAGGACTCCTGTTTCTCATTTTCTTGACAAAAGTTGATCTACAATGCAGCATTCAAAATTGGTGAGATTATATCTCACAATGATGCAGGGCTTGATTAATGTTGCAGCTTCTTATAATTTGGCTTCATACTCTGTCACACATGAATGGTGCAATCACTGTTGAAGCTTGGGTACACAAAGTTAAGCAAAGCGATAATCCATGTGTACTGCTCCTTTAAGCCATAGTAACCTTTACCTGGAGTTAAGAAGTAAAGGCTTCGTGTTTCCTCCACCTGGAATGAAGAATCGAAGATTTAATGTTAGCAATATTTAATAATGCACATGGTGAATTATTAGCAAAATACAGAAATGATTATATTTGTGTTGATGGGACTCTAGGTCTAAATGGCTATGATTTTGAATTTACCATGATACTAGTACTAGTATGGTATGATGCAAGGATTTCGATGCACTTTTCTCATTTCTGACAGTAATGTGTTGATTGTATTTTTCAACTATATAAAGTCACAGTTTGGACAGTTTTGGCCCAAGGTATTCATGTCAGATCTGTCAGAGTCCTACGGTATTGCTTGGAACAGAATAATAGCAGCTCCTAAAATGCAAGTGGCATGTGGATAGAGCATGGGGGAACAACACCAAGGATAAAATTCTGCACAAGGACAACAGAAATGAGTTGTACAAGCTTGTTAAGACATTAATGCAGGTGAGAGAAGTTGCTATGTTTGAAGAATGGCTGCAAAAACGTATGAAAGTCCATAAGGAAGGAAGGTGCCTCGTTAAGTTTGTGTTGAAACATGTTGAACACGATCTAGACTTAAGGCATTTGAATCTGACACCACAAGAACGTGAGAGCATAGCTGCAGACATTGCTATAGGATGTGGCATAAGAATCTGTTTTCTTTTTAGAAAACAGCCTCCTCTGTGGCACAAGTTTTCTCTTGTGACTCATTTCCGAGCTAGAGAAAAAACTGGTGCTATGGGTTCAAGCAGCATCTACTTTTGCCATCGATGAGGTCACGATTTTTTGGCTAAATGACATTCCAGCAGCTTTCAAATAATCTTTTTCTTTTAACCTGATAGTGCTTCTTGGGTAATGGAGTTAGCATTTACATTTATCTGGTCTATAATTGCATCCCTCTCATTAAAACAAACAATATGAATGTGGCTACACATATTTTATACTGTAATCAATGCATGTGCAAGAATACCAATGAATGCATACTTCATATTTACTGCACACCAATCTACACTAGCAATAGACATTAATGACTTTCATAAGATAAACTTCAGATGATCCTGAAGCAGGTACTTCCCAACCACTATCAATATTAGTACTGAAGTTGTCCATTAAAATAGACTTGTGCCTAATGTGAATATCTTTTACTTTACTAGTTATCATTCCTATCAGGATCACAATAATCATATCAAACAGCTTCACTGTTACAAACATTGATGCAGATATATGATACCTTTGTCCAGTTGTTTCACTTGCTTTCCATTCAAAGCCTTGTGCATACTCTCTCGGTGCACTTTTCTGTTGAGTGCAGCTTGGTTCCTGTGACAATGTGCCAAACATCTCACATTTTTTTCATAGTAGGTCTCAGAATAATGAACATAGCAACTTCTCTCACCTGCATTAATGTCTTAACAAGCTTGTACAACTCATTTCTGTTATCCTTGTACAGAATTTTACCCTTAGTGTTGTTCCCCCATGCTCTATCCACATGTCACGTGCATTTTAGGAGCTGCTATTATTCTGTTCCAAGCAATGCCGTAGGACTCTGACAGATCTGACACGAATACCTTTGGCCAAAACTGTCCAAACTGTGACTTTATATAGTTGAAAAATACAATCAACACATTACTGTCATTTCTGTCAGAAATGAGAAAAGTGCATCGAAATCCTTGCGTCATATCATACTAGTACTAGTATCATGGTAAATTCAAAACCATAGCCATTTAGACCTAGAGTCCCGTCAACACAAATATAATCATTTATGTATTTAGCTAATAATTCACCATGTGCATTATTAAATACTGCTAACATTAAATCTTCGATTCTTCATTCCAGGTGGAGGAAACACGAAATCTTTACTTCTTAATTCCAGGTACAGGTTACTATGGCTTAAAGGAGCAGTACACATGGATTATCGCTTTGCTTAATTTTGTGTACCTAAGCTTCAACAGTGATTGCATCATTTGTGTGTGACTGAGTATGAAGCCAAATTACAAGAAGCTGCAACATTAATCAAGCCCTGCATCATTGTCAGATATAATCTCTCCAATTTTGAATGCTGCATTGTAGATCAACTTTTGTCAAGAAAATGAGAAACAGGAGTCCTACAGCAAAATGTGCAACAACACTCTCTGGTTGTTGTGGTGTCAGATTTAGATACTTAAGTCTAGATCGTGTCCAACATGAGTTGACCTAAAATTAACAAGGAACTTTCCTTCCTTACAGATGACTTTCATCTCTGCAGGACACTGTGCATTGATTTTGTTGCTTCACACCATTTTAGTTGTCTTATCCTTTCACCTTTGGAGATAAACTGACCTGGAGAAAGGCAAACATACTTACAATTGCCAACAAATTTAGTGGCACAGTGTTTGACGAATTTTGGTTATGTAGTGCATTCCATTTCCTCTTCCAACTTGCGATGAACCCATAACTTTTTAGAATCAGCTTCAAATGTTCACATCATTCAGTTCAGCGTTTTTTGTCACATTATGCCATGAGTGTTTTGTTGGTGGTGTTTTAATTTCTTTTACAAGTTAAATTGCTGTTGAATATGTAGAACTGGTAGGGACATGAAGATTCATTATTTCTAACATGAGTTACGATTTCGTTCAGCTGCTGTGGGTGCACTTCGGAATTATGCTGCCCAAGTCTTATGATAATTGTACTAGTTTCCACAACCTTCACAATTAAAAGCACTCATTTGAAATACTTTTAATTACACAAAACTGCTAACATGTAGAGGGTGGTGATTCTCTGGAAAACCTGGAATTCTCAGGGAATTACAGTTTGCCTGGAAAATCTCAGGGAATTTCAAGAATTTTATAGAATCCCAGGGAATTCTGCATTTTAATTTAACACTGAAATTGAATTTTATCAATCGCAAATTTTGCAATACTTAATATTTCAAAGTGTGTTAATTATATGAATGTTATTCCATATAAGTTCTTGGTGTTTAAAACTGGTTAAACTACTGCTTATGGTTGGTATATAGTGTAACTGAGATAAAGGAAAAGTCATTCTTGTATTATTCTGCCCCCCTCTTCCCTTCTGACCAATACTTTATCAGCAGCATACTGTCACAATCATCATTATTACACCTGGAATTCTCATGGATTTTTTTTTCCAAGTTTGAGTAGCCTCATTGGAGGCAACTTAGCGCTATTAAATTATTAACATTGCTGTTCTGCGTTATTTTCTTTGGACTGATGAATTGATACTATTAAATTGAAATACATTTGCCAGAGTTCCACTATTACTCAATGTAATTTGAATTACAGTATGTGGAATAACGTTCTTCAGATTTATTGAGGTTGTTGTGACAGTTCAAAAGAAATCATCTATGTATTTGTTCTCTACAGTAGTCTACATCTGTGAGGTTCTCCTCACTATATATGTGTACATTTGGAAATAAAACTAAGTATCTACTCTGATCCCTGTGAGAGCTTGGAGCTTGTAGTGTATGTGTTTCAGTGCAAATGAATGAATGTTAATGTGATAACTCATGTCTCGTGTTTTAATGAATGGTTTTTACAGATCCTATTCCAAATTTACAACACTACTGGCCATTAAAATTGCTACACCAAGAAGAAATGCAGATAATAAACGGGTATTCACTGGACAAATATATTATACTAGAACTGACATGTAATTACATTTTCACGCAATTTGGGTGCATAGATCCTGAAAAATCAGTACCCAAAACAACCACCTCTGGCCATAATAATGGCCTTGATACGCCTGGGCATTGAGTCAAACAGAGCTTGGATGACGTGTACAGGTACAGCTGCCCATGCAGCTTCAACACAATACCACAGTTCATCAAGTGTAGTGACTGGCGTATTGTGACGAGCCAGTTGCTCGGCCACCCTTGACCAGACGTTTTCAATTGGTGAGACATCTGGAGAATGTGCTGGCCATGACAGCAGTCGAACATTTTCTGTATCCGGAAAGACCCATACAGGACCTGCAACATGCGGTCGTGCATTATCCTGCTGAAATGTAGGGTTTCGCAGGGATCGAATGAAGGGTAGAGCCATGGGTCGTAACACATCTGAAATGTAACGTCCACTGTTCAAAGTGCCGTCAATGCGAACAAGACGTGATCGAGACGTGTAACCTATGGCACCCCATACCATCACACTAGGTGATACGCCAGTATGGCGATGTCGAATACACGCTTCCAATGTGCGTTCACCGCGATATCGCCAAACACGGATGCGACCATCATGATGTTGTAAACAGAACCTGGATTCATCCGAAAAAATGGCGTTTCGCCATTAGTGCACCAGGTTCGTCGTTGAGTACAACATCGCAGGCACTCCTGTCTGTGATGCAGCGTCAAGGGTAACCGCAGCCTTGGTCTCCGAGCTGATAGTCCATGCTGCTTCAAACGTCGTCGAACTGTTCGTGCAGATGGTTGTTGTCTTGCAAACGTCCCCATCTGTTGACTCAGGGATCGAGACGTGGCTGCACGATCCGTTACAGCCATGCAGATAAGATGCCTGTCATCTCGACTGCTAGTGATACGAGGCCGTTGAGATCCAGCACGGCGTTCCGTATTACCATCCTGAACCCATCGATTCTATATTCTGCTAACAGTCATTGGATCTCAACCAACGTGAGCGGCAATGTCGCGATACGATAAACCACAATCGGGATAGGCTACAATCCGACCTTTATCAAAGTCGGAAACGTGATGGTACGCATTTCTCCTCCTTACACGAGGCATCACAACAGCGTTTCACCAGGCAACGCCGGTCAACTGCTGTTTGTGTATGAGAAATCTGTTGGAAACTTTCCTCATGTCAACACGTTGTAGGTGTCGCCACCGGCGCCAATCTTGTATGAATGCTCTGAAAAGCTAATCATTTGCATATCACAGCATCTTCTTCCTGTCGGTTAAATTTCGCGTCTGTAGCACGTGATCTTCGTGGTGTAGCAATTTTAATGGCCAGTAGTGTATATTTTTGGTGTTCAGTATTTTGATTTGATTTGCATAATACCCATGTGATGTCATATCTCTATCCTAATTTATTATATTTTGACACCCAACCAGGGTGTAATTTAATGTACACAGTACATTCTTGTTTTGTTTTTCTGTTTACCTGATACTTTATTGTGTTGCCTGACCTTTACTTAGCAAATAGTGTATTTCAGTTTTAGATCATATTAGCCGTGAGTGTTGTATTATGTTTCAACCACACTATTATCTGTGGTTCACCAACTAAAGTGCTTGGCTCCCTGAAACAGTAATCATACCGAATTGTCTTATTTTATTCAAAGCTTTTGAGAAAGATTTAAATTTTGGATGCAGTGGGAAAAACATTTTTGTTTTCTTGAAGCATTCAGAGTTTAATATTTTATTAAAGTAGCTCCAGGGTTAGCTATTATATAATACCACTCGCTCACAGACACCTCTGTACCTAAAGACTGGAAAATTGCTCAAGTCACACCAATCCCCACAAAGGGAAATAGGAGTAATCTGCTGAAATATGGGCCCACATCATTAACATGGATTTGCAGTAGGGTTTTGTAGCATATACTGTGTTCAAACATTTATGAATTACCTAGAAGAAAACGACACATTGTATCGTATGGAACTGGGAACCTGGAAACGATGGGGAAGTTTCGTCCCTGCCATAGCCTGCAGTGGTTCACAACCCCACAACAGGCCACAGCAGTCCACACTACACTCACCCCACCGCCGCCTCACACTGAACCCAGGGCTATTATGCGGTTCAGGTTGGGACCCCCTCCTCCCCCCCCCCCCCCCCACCTGGAAACGTCTCACATCAGATGAATGTAACCCAATGTTTGTGTGGTAGAGTAATTACGGTGTCTGCCTACATGGAGACAGTGTTTGCACAGCAATCGCCTACATAGTTTAACTGAGGCAGAATATGGGAAACCAGCCCACATACTCTGAGACAGATGTAAAACCGCCTTAAGAACCATTTACAGACTGGCCGGCATACGAGA
The DNA here is from genome assembly GCF_023864345.2 of Schistocerca serialis cubense. Lineage (NCBI taxonomy): Eukaryota > Metazoa > Arthropoda > Insecta > Orthoptera > Acrididae > Schistocerca > Schistocerca serialis. The sequence continues at coordinate 411,503,915 of NC_064640.1, read as the reverse complement.
CCTCGAAACTAATCCGCCAGGCAGATTCATGCCAGGGACCAGTATGCCTTCCCGCCCAAAAATCTGTGCGTTAGACAGCACGGCTAACAGGCTGTCTTATAGACACACAGTATGGATTCAGAAAACATTTTTCTTGTGAAACACAATCAACTATCGACAGGGGATTTCAAATTGATTCCATTTTTTATATTTCCAGAAGGCTTTCAACACCACTCCTCACATGTGTGTTCTAACCAAACTGCGTGCCTATTGCATATCGTTTCAGTCGTGCGACTGGATTCGTGATTTCCTGTCAGAAAGATCACAGTTAGTAGTAACAGATGGAAAGTCTTCGAGTAAAACAGAAGTAATATCTAACATTCCCCAAAGAAGTGTTATATGACCTCTATTGTTCCTGATCTATGTTAACGACATAGGAGACATACTGAGCAGTCCTATTAGATTTTTTGCAGATGACACTGTCATTTTCCGTCTTGTAAGATCATCAGATGACAAAACAAATTGCAAAATGATTTAGATAAGATACCTGTATGGTGCAAAATGTGGCAATTGAAAGTGAAGTTATTCACATGAGTATTAAAGAATTCCCCTAAATTTCGGTGATAGGATAAGTCATACAAATCTAAAGGGCTGTAAATTCAACTAAATACTTAGAGATTACAATTACAAATAACCTAAATTGGAACAATCACATAGATAATGTTGTGGATAGAGCAAACCAAAGACTGCGATTCATTGGCAGAACACTTGGTAGGTGCAACAGGTGTACTAAAGAGACTGCTAACACCACACTTGTCCACCCTATTCTGGAGAACTGCTGTGCGGTGGGGGATCCGAATCAGGTGCAACTGATGGATGACATTGAAAAAGTTAAAAGAAGGGCGGCTCGTTTTGTACTTTCTCGAAATAGGGGAGATAGTGACACAGACATGAGACATGAATTGGAGTGGCTATAATTAAAACAATGCCTTTTTCGTTGCAACGAAATCTTCTCGTGAAGTTTCAATCACCAGTTTTCTCCTCCAATTGTGAAAGCATTCAATTGGCACCCACCTTCATAGGGAGAAAAGATCATCTCGATAAAATAAGAGAAATCAGATCTCACACTGAAAAATTTAAGTGCTGTATTTCCCACACACAGTTTGACATGGAATGGTTGAGAGACAGTTGGAAGGCGGTTCATTGAACCCTCTGTCAGGCACTCAATTGTGACTAACAGACTAATCACATAGATGTGGATGTATGTTGCCACCAAATTAATAAAAAACGTTTTTTGAATTTTTTGTTTCATAGTAAGAAATTCAGTCTGTAGCAACATCATTTGAAATTCCTAAATTAACACTGGCATATCCAAAAAATTTTGATTTATTACATAATTTGTAAATCATAAGAAAATCACAAATAACCTTAACATTCAATTGTGAAACTAAATTTTTTGCTCAGATTTATTGAGATCTACCATATGTCTTAATCATTTGTTCCATTCTTTATATTCCCTTACATTCATTCTCAATTTGCTAAAATATATCTTTTTGAGCTTCTAATTCTGCACAATATTTTTGTTTATTGTGAAATAATTTTGTTCTAGCTCCCTCAGTTTGTTCCTGGAGCACAACAATTATAGTTATTAATATATGTATTTATTAAATTTTCGCAATATTTTCTATTTTTCCAAAGATATATGATAAATTATTCACAAATCTAACTAAATAAGGTACAGTTTTTAATTGTTGGTGATTAAATCGTTGAATTTAGTAGTTAACATATTTGATATACCAACTTTTTCATAATGTTAATTTTTATTTCCATCTAACTCTTCCCATGAATTAGCGGTAATGTATAAATTAAATCACATTCATCATTTATCCATACAGTTGGTTCTTTTGTACTTTTTAAGTATATATCCTTCCATCCACATTTCTCAGCAAGAGGCAAAGTTAAATCTATGACACCTGATGATGAAACAAGTGGATGTTCTGTTTTAGATGAAACATTATTTGCTTCTCAATCAAACAACATTCCTACATAGTTATCAATTAAATATTTTAGTAGATTATTCCCTCACATCTTGAATAGTCTGTGCTATCAGCATTATTTCGATTTAGCCAACCATCATCAATATGAATGTTAATTTGTACATCTTTATGAGGAATATGGTGGATAATTTTACTTTTTTCTTCACAAGACAAGAATAAAACCAATAGCTCTCAGTCTTTTTCATTGATAAAGATTAGAAATTTTTAATTCATATCTAAAATAACTGTTACAATAGCAGCAATGAAATTGATCAAATTATCATTATAATCAGTAATATTTATCTCTAAATCCTGAATATTGTCAAGAATTGTAATGAATAAAGGATAATGTGATTCATAAATTATATGTTTACACATTTCGTCATTAGGATTAAATGAAGCAATAATGTTATATTCACAGTGAAAATAATCATCGTTTATCAGAAATATTCCCACAATTAAATTAAAACTAACATTAATGGTATAATTTCTTAATATTATTAGCAATTATCTTTTCTTGAGGCACAGCGAATTGTTTATTAAATCCTAACACACTTCGAATTCCATCCTTTTTTATTAATATATGTTTTAACTTTGCTCTCAGTAATAACTCTATTTAATCTTTTGTATGCTTTTATATATATATATATAATACAGTTCGTTACATTTAGTATGACACTTGGAGTGAAAAATTTGTGTAAAAACCAACTTTTGGAACAATTTTATAACTATCTCTTACAGGTACAGTAAATCGTTTCTTAAGAAGTGATGAATTACCATTTAATAGAAATAAGCAACTGTCAATGCAGTCTTCAGACTGTCTCAATCTTTTCATCTCTTGCTAATAAATTATTACTGATTAAAGAAAAACACATTGGGAGCCTAAAATAAGACGGCCAGATGAGAAATCAAAAAATAAATATTGTAAACTAATACCCAATAACTGAACCAAGCAGATGGGGGAAAACAACATTAATGACTGGTTATTATATTTTTCTACAGGTTGGTTAAGCTGACGTAAAAGTGATCATTTATATGTATATCCAAAAAGTTTAGATATACCAATATATCAAGAGTTTATGAAAATCAGGAAAACGTTAACAAGCCTATAGATAATGTTATTGAAAGTAGCGATGAAATTACACTATGGATGAATGCAAAGATAACTCAGTTATTTTATTTGGTGATTTCATTCTTGAAAATAAGATATAGCTAGAGAATATCTTTCTACAGGTACACATAAATGAACAGATTATTTATTCAGCTCAGTCATTTTCATAAATACCTAAACAGTTAGTTAGAGATAATCTATATTTTATAGTTTATGGAAAAATGTAGTAAAGGTTGGACTGAGCATCAGTCGCATTTTTTTCCAATAGACATGGCAAGGAAAAGTAATGATGGTAGGTATCGAAATAAGATTAAAAATTTTCTAGCAACATGGCTAATGCTTGTTTTCTTAATTAAATGGCTCTAAAGAAAGGTATTAAAATTCTATTAATCAACCATACTGATCATATTTTACATCAATGTAAAAAAGAATATACAGAAGCTCTTGATTATTTAGAACAATATGAAAGATTAGAAAAAACTTCATCAAAATAACACAATGTGTCCATGGTCTAATGATGAAGCTAAATGTGGCCAACTACATGTGGTTGTTATAATTTTTACAAATATTAAGGTAAAACTTTGTATCTTATTAATTTTTATAAATTCGTGAATCTAATTTAACTGATTTTCTAAGACTATGTGTTGATAACATAAAGTTAAATAAACATCATTCTAACTGAAGAAGTTAAATAATTATTACTGTAGATGTTTCGTTCATTAAACATACGCATTAAATGTGAACATAATTATAAACATAAATGCTTAGAAAGAAACATAAAGATGACTATTAAACATAAAATGTAATGATTTTTAACGTTTTTATATTAATTGAATGCTAGCAGAATATGATCCAGAACCTTAAACGAACTGAATAAAACAGAAAAAATTTGAAGAGCTAAAAAGTTTTTCAACACTGAGGAATCAACTGTGAACAGAATATGAAAAATAGAAAAATGATGATCAACCTGTTATTGATGCAATGGCACAAGTTCAACAAAGTAATGAAGGTTTAGATGAGAATTTTCTGAAAGATATTGATGAAAATAGAGCATCTGAGAAACAAACACTACCTTATCATAATTAATTAGAGAAATTTGAAAATTTATCACCAATTAAACAAATTCAAATACAGCCAGTTAATCAGATAAATAAGATGAATTAAGCAAAGTGAAGAAGACGAAAAATAGGGTTTGAAAATAAATATAAGTGGAAGAATGTTGAAATATATTAAGAAGAGTGAAGATAAAATTTTTAAGTTAAGATCTGTTGGTATTATTAAATTCTAGTGATCATTTACAGTAGAATATGCAGGAGATAGTTTAAAAACTGGTGAAAAACCCATAAAGGTATAGATGGATTGATGGAATCAAACTTTCGTTTATGATCTATGGCAGTTGTTTCCATAGGTGCATTTGCTGTAAATGCTGTAGGTTTTACAGTAATACCCAGTATTTTGAAATTAATCCCTACACTTGTAATCATATTCTTATTTTGATTTAATGTTGCAAGTTCTGTATCACTTGAATTAGTGGGAAAAGCAATTCTAGGATTTCGTGCAATTTCTTTTACAGAACAATGAATAATTCTACTACCATCAGGTAATAAATCGAATTCAGAAGGTGTCATATACAAAAAATGGCCTATCAACAGGAATTTCTGCCAAAGGAGTAACCATGCATACTACACTTTCATGTTCAATCACTTTATATGCTAAACCATATGCAAAAAATCTATGTACTTTGCGATATCTTGTAATATTACCCATATCTAATATAGAAGGAGCAGGTAACGGATCAACACGAGTATTAGGAGAATCACCCAGTGAGTTAGCAGATGGTGCTGCAGTCCATGTCATCTTTTTTTTTGCTTTCTTAGATCCACCAGATTGAGCTGCTGCAGCCTGACGTTTACCTGAATCTACCTGCATTGGCGAACTCATACCTTCGTCACTATCAGAATATGGTACTAAACTTTGTGGTTCAGAATGTTGTTGTGTATCTTCTGGTCCTTGTTCGTCTTCGTCTTCTTCACTGTCTGATACCTCGTGGTCGACGTGATGTTCGTTTACAGAACTTGTTCCGGTGGCTGAACCAGATGTTGATGGGCGGTCGTGATCTATAGGCAAACCACGGCGAACACGAGACATTAGCCATTGTTCATAGGCATAGCGTTTCTGGCCTTCATGCATGAACTCCCAATTAGACCGTTCCCACGGTGGAATATCATAATTCTGAAGGCAAGAAACGTTAAAATCAAATAATGAAAACCAAAAATATATGATACACAACAAAAATTATATTTACATACCTGTTTTTTCGGCATTTGGTTGTTTCGGGTACAAAGTTTTTCCAATACGTTGTGCAACAGCTGTCTTCAATTTCAAGCCGTATTTTCCCACAAATGAATGCCAGTTTCGTGTATGACTCCAGTCAATAGCAAAATCAGTTATAGCTTTTACATCCAACTGTTGAACTCATTGTCTAAACTCTTCTTCTGTAAATGGTCGTTCTCTTGCTTCCTTTAGCAGATTATCGTATCCTACGTCGTGCTCTTTAGCAATGGCATCTGCTCCACTGCACAGTGCGTCTATATTTATAGGATTTCCCGGTCCTACATATTCACTGCCAGGTAAAGTATATCCTTTGTTCTGTACACGTTCAACTATTTTTTTAACGCCATAAGCAGCACCTGCAGCGGCAGCAGGTGTCGCGCCAGTCGCTATCGCTATCTGACCTGAAGTTGTAACACCAGCTGTGCTAACTGCGGCCCCGTCCATGACACTCTCAGATAACAAGGGCACTGTTTCGCTAGCAGTTTCTATATCTGAACTCTGGTGACCTCGGCCACGATTTGGTAGTCTATTTGGGCGGCGCTGTCGCACGTCAAGATTACTTTCTTCTGGCCTTGCTTCTGGCACCCGTTCAAATTCAACTGTTTCGCCACTCGTATCCAAATCGTCGAATGTTGGATTATCTCCATACCGTATACGAGTAGCAGCATCCTCTCTTTGCACTGTTCGAATATCATTACTGCTACGTGAACGATTAACATTTGTTAATGGAATTCTTTCCGCCATTTCAATGTCTTCCTCAGGTCCTGAATATAAAACACCTCCGTCGTATTGTATAGAGCCATGATTGCCCGTGCTTAAACACTGATTTACCCAAGACATTTTGCTGACTACACTAAATAAATTATTACCACCTTTTATATACATTACGTTATCAAACAGCACGTGTCGGGCAACCTTTTGCTGGCGTGTGCGCTTGCTCAGATAATTGTCCTAAAAGGACAAATTATATCGGCGGAACAGTGACGCCGCCATCGCGACCTTGGGACGCCGGGGGACAGATTTTCTTTTATAAGTTGCTGACCCTCGAATCACGAAACGACGCGACGCAGTCATGTTTCGATTCATGGGGGTCAGCAACTTATAAAAAATATCTGTCCCCCGGGGTCCCAAGGTCGCGATGGCGGTGTCACTGTCACGCCGAGATAATTTGTCCTTTTAGGACAATTATCTGAGCAAGCACCCACGCCAGCAAAAGGTTGCCCGACACGTGCTGTTTGATAACGTAATGTATATAAAAGGTGGTAATAATTTATTTAGTGTAGTCAGCAAAATGTCTTGGGTAAATCAGTATCTAAGCACGGGCAATCATGGTTCTATACAATACGACGGAGGTGTTTTATGTCCAGGACCTGAGGAAGACTTTGAAATGGCGGAAAGAATTCCATTAACAAATGTTAATCGTTCACGTAGCAGTAATGATATTCGAACAGTACAAAGAGAGGATGCTGCTACTCGTATACGGTATGGAGATAATCCAACATTCGACGATTTGGATACGAGTGGCGAAACAGTTGAATTTGAACGGGTGCCAGAAGCAAGGCCAGAAGAAAGTAATCTTGGCGTGCGACAGCGCCGCCCAAATAGACTACGAAATCATGGCCGAGGTCACCAGATTTCAGATATAGAAACTGCTAGCGAAACAGTGCCCTTGTTATCTGAGAGTGTCACGGACGGGGCCGCAGTTAGCACAGCTGGTGTTACAACTTCAGGGCAGATAGTGATAGCGGCTGGCGCGACAACTGCTGCCGCTGCAGGTGCTGCTTATGGCGTTAAAAAAATAGTTGAACGTGTACAGAACAAAGGATATACTTTACCTGGCAGTGATTATGTAGGACCGGGAAATCCTTTAAATATAGACGCACCGCGCAGTGGAGCAGACGCCATTGCTAAAGAGCACGACGTAGGATACGATAATCTGCTAAAGGAAGCAAGAGAACGACCATTTACAGAAGAAGAGTTTAGACAACGAGTTCAACAGTTGGATGCAAAAGCTATAATTGATTTCGCTATTGACTGGAGTCATACACGAAATTGGCATTCATTTGTGGGAAAATACGGCTTGAAATTGAAGACAGCTGTTGCACAACGTATTGGAAAAACTTTGTACCCGAAACAACCAAATGCCGAAAAAACAGGTATGTAAATATAATTTTTGTTGTGTATCATATATTTTTGGTTTTCATTATTTGATTTTAACGTTTCTTGCCTTCAGAATTATGAAATTCCACCGTGGGAACGGTCTAATGGGGAGTACATGCATGAAGGCCAGAAACGCTAGACGCTATGGCTATGAACAATGGCTAATGTCTGGTGCTCGCCGTGGTTTGCCTATAGATCACCGAACATCACGTCGACCACGAGGTATCAGACAGTGAGGAAGACGAGGACGAACAAGGACCAGAAGATACACAACAACATTCTGAACCACAACGTTTAGTACCATATTCTGATAGTGACGAAGGTATGAGTTCGCCAATGCAGGTAGATTCAGGTAAACGTCAGGCTGCAGCAGCTCAATCTGGTGGATCTAAGAAAGCAAAAAAAAAAGATGACAGGGACTGCAGCACCATCTGCTAACTCACTGGGTGATTCTCCTAATACTCGTGTTGATCCGTTATCTGCTCCTTCTATATTAGATACGGGTAATATTACAAGATATCGCGAAGTACATAGATTTTTTGCATATGGTTTAGCATATAAAGTGATTGAACATGAAAGTGTAGTATGCATGGTACTCCTTTGGCAGAAATTCCTGTTGATAGGCCATTTTTGTATATGACACCTTCTGAATTCGATTTATTACCTGATGGTAGTAGAATTATTTATTGTTCTGTAAAAGAAATTGCACGAAATCCTAGAATTGCTTTTCCCACTAATTCAAGTGATACAGAACTTGCAACATTAAATCAAAATAAGAATATGATTACAAGTGTAGGGATTAATTTGAAAATACCGGGTATTAATGTAAAACCTACAGCATTTACAGCAAATGCACCTATGGAAAAAACTGCCATAGATCATAAATGAAAGTTTGATTCCATTTGGAAGTCATGGTACGGTTATAGAAATGATGGAGCAGAGTTTCTTACTAAAGTGCCTGCACATCAATTTGGACAACCCATTAATTTGAAATATTATTATGCATGTATTTCTAGCTCAAAAGATAAGGGTTTACATAATTGGGGTCGGAAATGTGTACAGTCTTGTGTTTCTGAAGTAGATGCAGATGCACGAACAGGAAGTGTTATTGTTGACTATACTTATACACCAACATTAGGTTTTCTCAAAATTCCAAAAGCAGCCAATGTTGATATTTTTCCTATTACAAGAACTGCTCAAAATGTAATTCAAAGGTATAATATTAATGCTGATAAGCACTGTAATCCTTTTATGTCATGTGATAGTTTTTCTTTAACCCCTTTTGAACCAGCAAGAATGGAAGAACAATTAGTAGGAGCTGTTACTCCAGTCACAAATGCAGAAGCATCTAGATATAATAATTTAATAGAAAAGCTGATATTGCTTCTGCTGGGTATAATATTAGACTTCATGATACAAATGTTCAACCGAGTCTTCATGTAGGCATTAATCCTACATATGCTTTAAGTACAAGCAGTTTAAATAGTGATGTTACCAAATATACTGATACTTTTGTTTGAAGTTATTGCAGAATGTTCAGTGTATGCAGATGGTCTAGAGACACATTACCCTAGAGCAACTGTATCAAATGTTCAAGTATCAGATATGATTTATATGTCTAATGTAAAAAGGAATGAAGAATCATCTGTGTATAAGGGGTAATATGAAATTAAACAATTGTAATTGAAATGTAACAATTGTAATTTATTTTTATTTGTTGTAATAATTGATAATAAAAATTATACATTGTACAAATTCTTGTCTTTTATTTAATAAGGAATATTATACATTTGCAACAATGAAAAGAAAGCTAAAGGATAAGGCTTTTTTATTGCATTTTTCAATTCATCAAACTTTTTCCACCTAATAGTTTTCACACGGACATTGTTGAAATCTGGATGACTACATACAATTGGCTGAGAATTAGAAATTAACAGTAATGGAGTACGTCTTAAAATAGCATCTCCTTTATATTTTACACGAATGTTGCATGCAATTCCTTCACAAACTTTTTTGAAATCCTCTATAGCACCTTCTTCTAATGAAATTTCATTTCCAATGATTATACGCCTATTTACGCCGTCTTGAAGAGCAAATTGATTCGTCTTATTATTGCATCAGGCAATGTGGCCTACATTAAGTCCAAGTGAAATGAAACAATCAAAAAACCAATTTTTTCCAGAGTTTGGTGGGACAATAATACAGAGAGTGTTTAATTTTTTATTTTGTACATAATTATTATCCTGCCATTGGTAAAGGCCCTGTCTATTAAACCATGATACCAAATTTAACAAACATTTAGACACTTCATCTGTGTCATCATTACATTGAAATAACAAAAGTTTATTTAGCCATGCAAGAGAATCTGCTAAAGTATAATAATGTTCCCAAACATTTGTAGAGTGGCTGTAAGATATATTGTCTTCTGAGCCAGAACATAAAAGATTCTCGAAACCTTTGAAATCTAATTCATTTATAGTTATTTTGTATAACTCAAGGCCCATGTCAAAAAAACGTTTGAATTTAGGATCAATGAAATTAATATAATAATGGTGTCCAGATGGTATTACACCGACAATATTTTCTGGGGGTATGCAATTGTATGACATTAATATGGAAAGTACCTTTCTTGCCGTCGCTTCAGGGTTGCACCTCTGGTAGTCAGAGATTGGCTAGCGCTTTGTATGAGGCCATTTACGTGAGCCATCTCTGGTGAGTTCTTGTTGCAACTGATCATTAATTCGAGGGTTTTCCCTTTCCAATACTGAGAGGGATCCCTCGATGAAACTGACCCATTGTACAATTTCAGACTCACCAGGCACTCTCTTATGGGTTCCTCTAATCCAAACTTGTCCCCGACTTGGCCTTTTTTGCAGGAAGAAATATATGAGTATATTGAACCAGTCGAGGTCCGACATGGCTGTGATTGCTCGCCTTCGTCGGGGATATTTCTTAATTCTGCTGGCAATAAAGGGGTCAATCCTAAATCGGCATCTACATCGTCTAGAGGAATAGATGCAATCGTGGACGAGGTGGATGTGGTCGTCATCATGTTTCCAGAGGATAATTTCTCCAGGGTAGACTGATGCGATAGAAGCAATTCGTCTACTAAATTCATCAATGTTGTCCGGTCCTCTGATGACAATGACATCAGTGTAATACCATCTTTCTGAGATTTCAGATAATCGCGAAAGTTCTGGCAACCAAACGATAATTGTGAACAGGAATCTTCGCGAAGTTCATCAAACAATTCAAAATTGTGAATATGTATGTCCCTAAGGGTCCATTGGTGGCTTCCAACTGGCAGTGTAATCTCGTAGTGATCCAGATGAAGATTTTCAGCGTTGGACTCGTCACGTGTGCTTGAACCAGGGTGAAGATCGTTTGGAAGACGTCGGCCAGGTTCTCCATCAGAGGTCTGCAAGCAACATATCAGCCAAATCAGCATCGCCTTCCTCTGAATCCGATACACTGCTTAATTAGCCACCACAACGTACACTTCTGAACAATGGACTATTTGCACAAAACATGCACCAATGACTATATTGTTTAATATGTGGCGGACAAGTTACACCATATGAAAATGATGGTGTCTTGGTTACCATATGAATTTTCATTCCAATAAGAAGTGGTTGCAGTAGCGCGTTTTGCCATGAATCGGATATTTGTATAAACAGTTCTCACAAATAGTATATACGAAATGCTTGTAAGTAACTTCGTAAAAAAATACTTTAATTTTGAATCTACTTTGCCAGAATGTACTAATGTCAAAAGAAGACATTGTAATCAAACCAAGTGTTTCCCATGGAACTGGAATCCCACTCTTATTTTTGCACAAGCTTCTACTACATCATTTACGATTTCACAAATCATGGGAACATTCTCACTTTTATTAAATATATAACATTCTGGGAACCTATACGAATTTAACATTAAATTAAATTTTGAAACACGAAATTCCAATAGAATATCTTCCCGTATAGTTTGTGGTAACTCCAATTGACAAACATCTAAGGCATTTTGGAGTCTTCCACAAACAGCAATTTGTGCAATTATGTACAAAGTTTCCATTGTAATAGAAGTGTACTTACTATTTCTGGGAGCTCGTTAGCGACAATAGAAGTTCTCGGAGTCGGTTCAGAGGACATGATGTGCTGTGCTCCAAATCATCCTCCTTATATACTAAAATTCAGGTACAGCCGGTTAAAACAAATCCTGTTATCAACATGTGTCGGGCAACCTTTTGCTGGCGTGGGTGCTTGCTCAGATAATTGTCCTAAAAGGACAAATTATCTCGGCGGGACAGTGACGCCTCCATCGCGACCTTGGGACCCCAGGGGACAGATTTTTTTTATAAGTTGCTGACCCTCGAATCCTGTGCAAGTTTATTCATCTCCCAGTACTTACTGAAACCTACATCCTTCTGAATCTGCTTAGTGCATAACCATAGAGTAAAGCTGGATGCCCTTGGGAAAATTATGGCTGTAGTTTCCCCTTGCTTTCAGCCGTTCGCAGTACCAGCACAGCAAGGCCGTTTTGGTTAGTGTTACAAGACTAGATCAGTCAATCAACCAGACTATTGCCCCTGCAACTACTGAAAAGGCTGATGCCCCTCTTCGGGAACGACACGTTTGTCTGGCCTCTCAACATATACCCCTCCGTTGTGGTTGCACCTACGGTACGGCCATCTGTATTGCTGAGGTACGCAAGCCTCCCCACCAACGGCAAGGTCCATGGTTCATGTATTAGTCTGAATAAATTAAAATCAAGTACAGGTATTAAACACAATAATTTGATAAACGAAATTGTCTGGATTTATTTTCCAAAATTTGAGGCACATAAATCAGTATCAAGTATAGATTCTTCAAATGATGAGAAATCAATTCAGTGATTAGTTAAAAAGACACAAAAGAACCACATGAATATGTATAGATGAATTTTTGGGGGTACTAGTGTTAATTTAGATATTTCAGAGCATCTTGGTACAGATTGGATCTGTTCCTGTAAAACAAATATACAAAATTTTTTTTATTACCAAAATCTTTAGTTAATAATGTGGTAAAAAGAGCTATACTTTAACTCCACGAGAATTTAAGGTTATGATGAATTAAAATGTAGTCATTTGTGTATATTTGCGTTGAAGTTATTGTCACGTGGTTACAAATGCTGTAATATTTTCAGTTTTAAAACTGGACATTTTTCGAAGTAAGATAAATGCGCAAAGCATTGGAAAAACAGAATAGAGTTGTAAAAAATAAAAAAAGAATTTAATTAAACAGTTTTGTAGCGAATTGTTATACAGGTTTCAAGTAACTAAATGTTATAATGATTTCAATGTTAGAGGTTCATTAGATGTAAATGATCCAGCTGATAAGAAAGACTTCCAGAAAAAGAATTAAATAATATACTTATACAAGCTGAATACACAACTAATTTAAAATGGTTTAAAAACTATGATACCAAAACACATATTAATGAAAAATTAATCAGCTTCATTATGATAACTATATCACTAAAATACATCTTCAAGAAGAGATTAGTAATTTAAAAAGAGAATTAGAACTCTGTGCAATAGATTTTGTTCATGTAGTAGAAAGAAAGATAAATGGTAAAAAGATAATTCAATTTTCATTTATGAGAGGATATGAGAAACATATGAAAAATATTGAGTGTGAATTACACTGAAAAATTTTTGCCGTTTGTGAAAATACAAAGAATACTTCACATTTAACTGTTTTGATATTGTATTAAGTAATAAATGCAATTCTATTTGGTAAGATTTACTGAAACCCACCATTGTCAAAGAACAATGCCAGAAAACGGGCGACACAGGATTGAAGGTATCTGCAGGGCACACATTACTAAAAAAAGAAATTTCGTTGAAAAATTATAAATATTTATGAAGGAATTATTAATGAGTCAGATAAGCTAATATAAAAAATTAAAAGAAGAAATGTTGTTACACTTGTTATACATGACTCTTGGCAAGTAGATTAGAAGAACCAGATTCTGGAAATGTGATAAAATTTGAGAAATACATAAAGAAAATAAATATTTCTAACTTAAAGAGACTTTTTCCTCAAAATTAACTTGGGCTATTGCAATTAAAGAAAAATCAGGTAAAAATATTTCAGAAATCTTTCAAAAAGTGTTGTTGAGAAGATCTCAGAGAAATCTTGAAACATATATCAGAAATGAATCTTACAAGTAAGATTCTTAGAACTTTTATAAAAAAGTAAAAGATTTACCATTCTTCACCCTTTACAATATTATATGAGCCTGCTGTTGAAAGTTTCAACAGTACATTGAAGTTAAAAATTTGTACAAAATTTGCTCTTCTGGATAATTAAAAGTGAGTTGATATAGTTATAAAACTTGTTAAAGAATATAATAATGCAGAACAATCGACAGTAAAAATGAAACGTTAAGTGTGGGTAAATCTTATTTAAATTGTGCTAAAATTGTATCTAATTATTATAAATCATAATTGTAAATATGATACAAAGCGAGAATAAGCAAATTGATAGGGATCTTTGGAAAACGTTTTATTGCAAGATGGTCAACAGCAATTTTTGGAATTGAAGGTGTTATATTTTTGGATCATGTTACATATAAGTTACAAGATATCAGAGGAAATTTTTTATGAGAAAGAGGTACAAAACATGAATTGTCCAGATGTACATATCGTTAAAAAATTGAAAAAGGTAGGTGGTGTAGTTCGTGTTACATGTAAAATTACTTTACAACCTTTTTTTACCTATAAATGGACTAAGAAATGAAAAATTTGGTTGTTTTTACTTACACATGTGATCTAAAAAATATTCAAGTAAATGTTAAAACTATATTCTAATATATATCACAAATAAAGAATTTATGACTGCTAATTTTTATTATTATTCTGTAATATTCAAAATTTTATTTCTATTTCATAAAATTGTGCTTGAATTCATATATTTTTTTATTCTTTATTGTCATCATTATTTTTCATTTTTCAAATAATAGTTTTCCTTATAAATTGTAACCAAACTGTGACAGTTTATGAACTGTCTACTTTATGATCACTGTAAGGGAAATAAATTTACTGAATATAGTGAATTAAGAAACGATTATTTAACTGCTTTTCTAATCAAACATCATTACATTAAGAAAAACGTTTGTAAAAAATTAACTTATTTCGATGTTAAAAAGGATAATGTAATTTTTAAAAATGATGAAACTAAACAATTGAACAACATCTATTCATTTTCCGTTAATATAATAGACAAATAAAAATGCAAAAACCGTTGGTCATTATATGATTAATAGAGTATTTCACAACAGATTGAATGAAGCAAAACAAAAAATTATGAAAATAATGTTAGAAAATTATAAATTATATATTGGAGTGAAAGTAAATTTTATACTTTTCTCTTAATATAAGATGCAATCATCGGCATCTGAAAAGACATTGTAATTTAAATGACTGGTGCATAATTATACAATTATGAATCAAAGAGATCTGATAAAATAGTATAAATATGGAAAAAAATTGTATCAAGATTGCCTGAATTTCATACTCAAAGATATGGCTGAAGGGTTCATCTAACACTGAATTACCAGAAAAAAATCAAACAGAGCTTGTGTCAACGTGAAAATAATGATCAAAGATGTTTTCTGTGATCGAAAAACCTGCATTATATCCTGCAGACAAAAATGTGGATTTAATATTGGCCAGAAATTTGACAAATTTAAATTTCCAATTACGCTTGAAGATAATTCGTGAATGAGACCAAAATTAATGTCATTATTAATGTTTATTCCTTTGATGAGAAATATCAATTAGATCCATTGAAAATAGCTAAATGTAGACAGGATAATAGTATTAATGTATTATATTTTAAAGATGAAAGTATTTCACATTATTGCTGGGTACAAAAATCTGTCAAGATTAGTCCAATTCAATTAACACAATCTACAGAAGTGAAGTTTGTTTGATAAATGTGTTTAATGCAGTTTTAACTATAAAGAGAAATGAGATAATCATATCATAGATTTTTCAGTTAATGAATCACCAAAAGTTAAATTCCCAGAAATTAATATATAAGTTTTAAATGTTATTGACCTACAATGATATTCCCTTTTTTATTTGTGCTGATTTTGAAGATATGCTTTTAAAGGCAGATAACTATCAATCTGATACAGAAAAATCATATGACAAGAAATATAAAAAATATGAACCAACTGGATTTTGTTATTGCATTAAATATTTGAGTGGACATTATAAATATCCAGTTGTATAAAAAGGGACCAAACAGTCATAAAACATTTACCAAATCTATGAAAAACAAGTTGAAGAAGTTGGTAATTTATATTCTGAAATTGAAGAAATGAAACTATTAACATCTAAAGAAGTATCAATACACTCACAATCAAAAATTTATTCGTTATTTAGAATGTTGACACTCAGGAAAAAATAAGAAGGTTCATCATCATGATCATTTAAGAGCAAAATATGTAGGTCATTATTTAATAATAATTACTTAAAACTAGAACATCCTAGTTTTGCACCATTTCACTTACATAATCTCTCATAATACGATGCTTGTTTGTTCATAAAAGAACTCAAATGTGATGAAAAAATTAGATGTATACCTAACAATAAAGTTAGATACATTAGTATTTGTAAAAACACAGAAAACTTGTAAATGAAATTCTTCAATGCATGTAAATTTATGGTTTCAAGTTTCAAAATCTTTCATCAAAATTACAAAAAAATAACTGTGATTAGAAAATTTTTCCCAGAAAAACTAGTAATATTAGTTATTAATAAATGTAAAAGAATTGAGGAAACAAACCTTTAATCAAAACAAGATTTCTGTGACAAATTAAATGAATGTGATATTAGTGTTGAAGATTATGAACATACATAATAAGTTTGGGAAAAATTTCATACACAAAATCTTGTTGAATATCATGATTTACATCTCAAACTGGATGTTTTGATGTTGTTTGATGTTTTGAAAATTTTACAATATAAGAGCTTATGTTTGTATCCATTTTATTATTTTATGGTACCAGGCATAAGTTGAGATATGTTGTTAAAATGACTAAAGTTAAATTAAAATTAATAGATCTTTGTGATATGATATTAACGTTTGAAAAAGGATTACAAGAGTCGTATCTCAATGTTGTAAGAGACATATCAAAGCAAATAATAAGTATTGGAAATATTATGATTTGAATAAGAAACCAAATTATTCAGTGTATTTAGATGCAAATAACTTATATGGCTGGGCTACTAGTCAATGTTTACCAAATTGAAATTTTCAGTTGGTAAATAATTTAGTGATTGATGTGATGAAAATTGCTTATATCTCTTCTGCAGGTTATATACTTGATGTAGATTTAAAATTTCCAAAAAATTTACATGATTAATATAAAGATTGCCCATTAACTCCTGAAAATAGAATTGTACCTGTCACTAAAGAAACAAAGTTATTGACTACTTTAAATGACAAAAATAATTATGTAGTTCATTATCGAAATCTAAAACAGTGTTTATCTCTAAGAATGAAGACAACAAAAGTAAAAAGAGCATCAAAATTTAAACGGTCCATTGAGTACAGAAATATTTTGATCTAAATGCATAAATAGGAACTGGGGCAAGAAACAATTTTGAAAAAGGTTTTTTTCTGCTCATGGACAATACAGTACCTGGAACAACGATGCAAAATATAGGAAACAGCTTGGATATAAATTTACCTTCAGGTGCAAATAAGTGTGAAAAATTTATAGGAAAACAAAGTTTCAACTGAAGAGCTATATTCAATGAAAATCTTGCTGCAATTCGAATGAATGTAACTATAAACTCACATTTAAAAAGCCAATTTACGTTGTATTGAGCATACTCGATTGATCTAAGCAATTGATGTATGAGTACCCCTTTAGGGTAATGAATCCTAAACCTGTATAAAAAGCAGAGGTTTGTTGTTGAGGTACTAACAGTTACATCTACTACATGCAAATTTAAGATGTTTCTGAATATATGAAGAAGATGCTTGATAACTTTCATAGTAGTGGTTAATCCAAATGATAATATTTACAAGATTTCCCAAGTAAATATAAAAGTTTTAGGTAAAGTAAAGACGAATGTATTAGAAAAATAATGAAGGAATTTTGTGATTTAAAATAAAGAATGTATGTTTTAAATTGGCGGTATTCTGGAGAAAAATCTTAAAGGAGTTAAGAAATGTATTATGAAATATAAAGCAACATTATAATAGTGTAAAGATTGTTTGCTTAATAATGCTGAAGACTAGAAAACTAAGAATTTAGTATGAAGCAATAAACGTGTGATTTATTCTGTTGAGTTTAATAAAAAACTTTATGTCCTCATGATGATGGGAGATACGTTATGTGAAATAAAATATATGCATTAACATATGGGCATTACCAAGTAATTAATTAAAAGAATTTCTAAATAAGCATAATTAATATATTTTTAATTTTTATAAAATTTACATTTGATATATTTCTGTTACTCATTAAAATATAGGTCAATTATGTGTCCATAGATTCCAGTCCTGTATTTCCAGCCACCATAATCCTGTATTTCCAGCCACCATAATCACCTTTTAAACTTATAAATTCACTAAAATTTTTAAAAAAATTCTCAGTATTATTTCAATATAGAATCTGCATGTGAGAACTGTCATAGACTTATCAAATAACACCTTTCAGAAGACCTGTTTATATTGAAAAAATATTTCTTAAATGCAAATTTTTTAAAATATAATACATGAATGAGAGAAATTAAAAAATTATTACTTGTTTCAGTAAGTTCGTCCATTTTCTTATTTTATTTTCAAGAAAAAAGAAAGGAGTGGAAATGGAAGATGATTTGAAACTTTTATACCTAGACTTTATAAGCTTGATATATTGTAGGTATTTTTTTGATGCTTATTTTTAGTAGAGTAGTTTGTATGCTCTTGCTCAGTTTCCAAGAAAATGAAAAAATCATGAAATAACATGTAAATATCATGGGAAATCATAGGAAATTTTATGAAATGATGGGGAAATACTGGGTCATTAAAATCAATTCCGAAAAATGTGGTGAAAAAATTTTAAAACAGTGAAAGTATTCGAAAAATTATGAAAATTTCGAAAAACATAGAAATATTTGAAAAATTATGAAATCTGATGAGAATGAATGTAAAAACGTCTGGTTTTACTCTATGACCTCCACTGACCATTTTTGCTGTGATTTTATAATATTTTGGGAAATCATGGGAAAAATGTGTTTTTTGTCATAATTTGGATCATTTTCCATTACATTTCCTTGAGATTTTATGTGTTTTATTTGGAAGTTGAGCGAGAACACAAAGTACATCTACATATTTTATATTACAAATAAACACATCATGTTCCTAACATCATCAACCTCAGATAATTTCAGTTTGGTCTGGCTGTCTGAAACTACTCTCTTACCAGTTATATATCCATCGTTAATACAGTTTTTTTTGATTCCACTGAATTAGTGGGGTGAAATGTTCTCATAGTCACACTTTGTTGCTTTTAATAAATCCATGTTACCTTCCTTCCCAACTGCCTCTAGGTCTTTTCATCCTTCAAACGCTGTTTCTATAGTAGGGCTTGCACTTTATCCTTGGAACTCATCTTCTTCCTCTTTCATAAATTTGTTCTACTAGGATGAAGATCTTGATCCATCTGCACAGGAGTTGTATCTTCATCTAATGTAGCTTCCCTCCCTTTCATCTCAGATTACCCAGATTAAGAGATTCAATTTCTGTATTGCCTCCAGAATCAGTCACAAGGTCTGAAACTGCACTGTTGGTCTTTTCTTCTGACTGAGGGAGTAAAATATTGGAGGCAGATCTATAACAATATACTTCTTTTAGTAGTTCATTAAATGTATAAATTTATTAGTACCTAACGTAGATAAAAGTTGTATACTTGAAATCAACAAATTTACTTATTGGCTTACTTAATGAACTGTATCCAAGAACCCATTTATTTGGTTTCACAGATACTTTTGATCCTGTTTCAATAGTTCTTTCTCTTGCATTTCTCCAATATCAATCCCTAATATGAACTAGTAGGAACTTAATATTTCTTCGAAAACAACTCTTTTTAGGGGGTGAATACTGGTTTCGAAATTAATTGATGATGAGACAGGGTCATTACTGATTTCCACTGGACCTTGTGTAACAGAAATTAACGAAGTAGTACACTGTAATGAGAAAAACAATTACTTATTTTGGGAAGTTATCAGCCACTCTAAAGCCCATATTACATGATGTGCCTGTGGTTGCTGTCACAATGGCACTGACATCGATGCATACCGCCAACGACCTACATTTGCCAAAGACAGCCGATTTTTTTCAAATCAGTATGTCACTACATCAGTGGTAACAATGTAGCCGGTCTCACTGTCCAAATACAAAGACTTCAGACAACAATCGGTGAAATTCAAACCAGTTTGTTTTCTTCAGCCATACAGGCTGACATCACACGGAATATGAACTGTGAGAAAGTGATATGTTTAGTCAAAGAACAGTTTGTGGAATCCTGAGGATAAAATATCATAATTGGGATGTAGCTTGGAATCTATGGATTCAAATCACAGGTTTCTTGGAAACAATGTGGAAGCAAAATCTTTATCAGAAATATTAGGCATAGATTATATGGTAATAAGTAAGAAAGGTGGTGAATCTTACGTTAAAATTTACTTTACCGGATATGTTTTGATAACTGACCATTAGCTGTCCATAAATTATTATTAGTACTTACTGGCGTTTTTATCCCAGTAGGATTGTGATTCAGTTACATGAAGTGGTTTGCAATAGTGGCGTGTGTGTATCCAGTTTTCAATGCTTTTGGAATTCAGAGTATCTTATTTCAAACCTTGTGTTTGTCTTTCACATATATTCTGTGTGATAGTCATTGAAGGTTAAATGATGTATGTCTGCACAACTTCAACTAAATTGATTAAAACGAACTGTTTGTAATCTCGCTATTCAAGGTCACCACGAATGTCATTGAGTATGTCACAGAATGGTGTTGTCACTCAGAACACAGTCTTTAGGCACCAGAGGTCAGCCAATAACAACGGCCAACAGCTTGGTCACAATGCGTCCGATAATAGTAGGGCAAAGTTCGTGTCACCCCACATTGTAGGTTGTCTACATCAGAGGCAGGTATACATTCAGGGGCAAACCTATTGTTCTCTTTTGTTTGACAGGTCCTTAACTTATTGTTCTGCTAGAAGGATTGCGAACCTCTGTGTATAATACTTCCTTCTGATTGCCAGGTCCTTATCCTATTGTTCTCCTACCCATCCCCCTCCACCTCCTCCACCCCTTCCCCCTCCTCCTTCCACCTCTCTGGGAACTCCCCTCACCGATATAAGCAAACATTTGATATCAATTTGATTGAATAAGTAATCAGATCGATTAATTGATTAACCCCCATCTGGCAAATCCCCCAGGCCTCCACCTCCCACACCCAAAAATTGGCGGGAAAAAGACTCAGTCGATTGGTCATTTGATGGAAAATCGATTGCAATGTATGGAATGTTCTACATCTATGTGGATACTCTGCAAATCACATTTAAGTGCCTGGCAGAGGGTTCATCGAACCACCTTCACAATAATTCTCTATTACTCCAGTCTCATACAGCACATGGAAAGAACGAACACCTATATCTCTCGGTGCTAGCTCAGATTTCCCTTATTTTATCATGGTGATCGTTCCTCCTTAGTAGGTCAGAGTCAACTAAATATTTTCACATTTGGAGGAGAAAGTTGGTAATTGAAATTTCATGAGAAGATTCCGCCTCACCGAAAAATCCCTTTGCTTAAATGATGTCCACCCCCAATCCTGTATCATTTTAGTGACACTCTCTCCCCTATTTCGCGATAATACAAAACGTGCTGCCCTTCTTTGAACTTTCTCTATGTACTCTATCAGTCCTATCTGGTAATGATCCCACACTGCAGAGCAGTATTTTAAAAGAGAGTGGACAAGCACAGTGCAGGCAGTCTATTTTGTAAATCTGTTACATTTTCTACGTGTCCTGCCAAAAAAACGCAGTCTTTGGTTAGCCTTCCCCACAACATTTTCTGTGCATTCCTTCCAATTTATGTTGTTCGTAATTGTAATTCCTCCCCCATGAACCATGGACCTTGCCGTTGGTGGGGAGGCTTGCGTACCTCAACGATACAGATAGCCGTACCATAGGTGCAACCAGGCCAGACAAACGTGTTGTTCCTGAAGAGGGGCAGCAGCCTTTTTAGTAGTTGCAGGGGCAACAGTCTGGATGATTGACTGACCTGGCCTTGTAACACTAACCAATACGGCCTTGCTCTGCTGGTACTGCGAATGGCTGAAAGCAAGGGGAAACTACAGCTGTAATTTTTCCCGAGGGCATGCGGCTTTACCGTATGATTTAATTATAATGGCATCCTCTTGGGTAAAATATTCCGGTAGTAAAATAGTTCCCCATTCGGATCTCCAGACGGGGATTACTCAAGAGGACGTCGTTATCAGGAGAAAGAAAACTGGCATTCTGCGAATCGGAGTGTGGAATGTCAGATCCCTTAATCGGGCAGGTAGGTTAGAAAATTTAAAAAGGGAAATGGATAGGTTAAAGTTAGATATAGTGGGAATTCGTGAATACACTAAGCAGATTCAGAAGGATGTAGGCTGCAGTAGGTACTGGGAGATGAAGAAGCTTGCACAGGATAGAGTAGCATGGAGAGCTGCATCAAACCATTCTCAGGACTGAAGACCACAACAACAACACCAACAGGTATTTAGTTGAATTTACAGCCCTTAGTTTTGACTGATTTATCGTGTAACCGAAGATTAATGGATTTCTTTTAGCACTCATGTGGATGACCTCACATGTTTCGTTATTTAGGGTCAATTGCCAGTTTTCCCGCCATACAGATATCTTTTCTAAATCGTTTCGCAATTCGTTTTTATCTTTTGATGACTTCACTAGTCGATAAACGACAGTGCCATCTGCAAACAATATAAGACATCCGCCCAGATTGTCCCCTAAATCGTTTACATAGATGAGAAACAGCAAAAGGCCTATAACACTACCTCGGGGAACGTCAGAAGTCACTTCTCTTTCACTCGATGACTTTCTGTCAATTACTGAGAACTGTGACCTCTCTGACAGGAAATCGCGAATCCAGTTACATAACTGAGACAATAGTCCATAAGTATGCAATTTCATTACAAACCACTTGTATCATACAGTGTCAAAAGCCTACTGGAAATCTAGAAATAAGGAATCAATTTGAAATCCATTGTGAATAGCACTTAACACTTCGTGTGAGTAAAGAGCTAGTTGTGTTTCACAAGAATGGTGTTTTCTAAATTCGTGTTGACTGTGTGTCAATAGACAGTTTTGTTCGAGGTAATTCATAATGTTCGAACACAATGTTTCAAAATCCTGCTGTATATTGACGTTAATGACATGGGCCTATAAATTAGTGGATTACTCCTAGTACCTTTCTTGAATATTTGTGTGACCTGTGCAACTCTCCACTCTTTGAATACAGATCTTTCGTCGAGCAGACGGATGTATATGATTGTTAAGTATGGAGCTATTGTATCAGCATACTTTGAAACCTAACTAGTATACAGTCTGGATTGAAGGACTTGCTTTTGTTAAGTGATTTAAGGTGCTTCACTACTCTGACGATATCTGCTTCTACGTTTCTTATGTTGGTGGCTGTTCTCGATTTGAATTTTGGAATATTTACTTTGTCTTCTTTGGTGAACGAATTTCGGAAGGCTGTGTTTAGTAACTCTCCTTTGGCAGAACTGTCGTCGATAATTTTTCCATTACTATCGTGCAGAGAAGGCACTGATTGTTTCTTGCTGCTAGCATACTTCACATACGACCAGAATCTCTTTGGACTTCCTGACAGGTTTCGAGACAAAGTTTCATTGTGGAAACTAAAGTAAGCATTTCGTATTGGAAACAGAGATAAACTTCGAGCTTCTGTAAAAGATCACCAGTCTTCGAGATTTTGCAGCCCTTTGAATTTGGCATGTTTTTTTTCGTTGTTTCTTCAACAGTGTTCTGACCCGGTTTGTGTACCAAGGAGGATCAGCTCCGTTGTTTGTTAATTTATTTGGCATAAATATCTCAACTGCTACCGATGTTGTTTCTTTGAATTCAAACCACATCTGGACTACACTTACATTGTTAATTTGGAAGGAGTGAATATGTCTCTCAGGAAGGCGTCAAGTGAATTTTTATCTGCTTTTTTGAATAGGTATATTTTTCGTTTCTTTCCAAAGGATTTGGAAGTTATGGTATTCAATCTCACTACGAGAACCCTGCGTTGACTAATCCCAACATTCATTTTGATGCTCGTTATTAGCTCAGGAGTATTTGTTGCTAAGAGGTCAAGTGTGTTTTCGCAACAGTTTACTATTTGCGGGGGCTCATGAAGTAACTGCACGAAATAATTTTCAGAGAATGCGTTTAGCATAATTTTGGATGATGTTTTATGCGTACCTCCGGAACTAAACATGTATTTTCGGCAACATATCGACGGTAAATTAAAGTCACGACCAACTATAATTGTATGAGTCGGGTACGTGTTTGAAATCAAATGCAAGTTTTCTTTGGCTTTTCAGCAGTTGTATCATCTGAATTGCGATGTCGATAAAAGGATTCAGTTATTATCTTATTCTGGTTGCCAAGAATGACCTCTGCCCTTACTAACTCACAGGGAATATCTACTTCAGTTTTGCGACAAGCTGAACTACTCCTAACAGCAACAAACACAATACCGCCAACTGTGTTTATCCTATCCTTTCGAAACGCCATTAGGTTCTTCGCAAAAATTTCGGCTGAACTTATCTCTGTCTTTAGCCAACTTTCAGTGCCTATAACGATTTGAGCATCAGTGATTTCCATTAGCGCTTGGAGCTCTGGTACTTTCCCAACACAGCTAAACAATTTAGACAATGTGTAGAATATTGTTTACTTAAACAATTTATGGGTTACAAGACGGTGTATGAAAATAGTTAATTTCTTTTTTTTACTTATTTAAAGAATTTGGCGGGGTACAGAACATTGTTTAAAGAATGTAGACAATGTGTGGAATATTGCTTATTTAAACAGTTTATGGGATAAGAGGCCGTGTATGGAATATTGTTTAAACAATTTAGACAATGTGTGGAGTACTGTTTATTTAAACTGTTTACGGGATACAAGGTGATGTGTGAAATATTTAAAGAAATGCGATGCTTTTTCATTCAGATCATATAAGGAAATTCGTATTGACACTGTCACAGACCACTTTAAACATATCTGAAAAACTTTATGACGTCTCGCCCCGCACGCAAGCTGCCCGAAATCGAGACGTTCCATAGGAATTTTGGAAATGTCAGCGGGCTCGCCGCACCCCTGTTGGCTGTCGGCTGCCATCTCAAGTGATCTGCATTCGTAAACCAACCTGTCGGATACCAGCACATGCGAGAGACGCCTTCCTTCCAAAGCAAATACCAGATTGGGAATCGATCCTAAAATACTGCTGAAGTTCATAAATATTTAATTTCTGGTTACATGATCTTGATGCAGGGAATATAAGGCGCACGCTTTAGCTATTTCACACACACACAAACTGATGCTGTCAAAAAACTGGTACGAGACTGACTCGAAATACACTTAAAAAAAACGTTGCTTTGCAGATGACAGGAACTAGCAAGAGATATTTCATTCCGCCATTGGCTCTAAACTCCCCCAGCCTTCCTGGCACACTTCCTTGTGGTGCATTTCACGATCTGCCTCAGGAGTTATTAAATCTGGTGTGGAATATCACATCTTGAAGATGCCACAAATGTTGCTTCAGAGGATGTGCCATGGAAAATATTAATTTAATCGTTAATATAGCGTTTAAACAATTTGCTTCACACAGTTTAAAACTACTCGAAATAAAAAAAGATCGACACTGCACAGTATTTTATGTACATAAACAACAGCGTTAAGTTTTTGATGAGGAATTTCATTAAATAACCCAAACCTTTTATTATTTGATGCCACTATTGGAAGCGGTGATGTATGAAATGATAGTTGGAATTTCAAATTTCGCCGTGAATTTATACCGTCACGGTTATAGAAATCCCGACCACAGCAGGTGTGCAAAGCGTATTTTCTTTCTTAAAACGCTATAGAATTTCCAAGTTGATTGGTTCTCTCCGCTACACCAGGTCGAAGAAGGAGGGAAGAAAGGGTCTACCGTGTGATGGGATAGTGGCAACAATAACAACAATAACAAATACCTATGCAAGACAGAGTCCACTGCGATGTATTGAGAAGCACTAAACACGACACACTTAAACCGAGACCCAGTCCGTAGCAGTAGTTGTCACGGCTAGATGTCGGAGAGAGCTGAAAACACTCGCAAAGCCCGCGAACTCACCTCCCAGACGTCCACAGACAGTGCGCCTGTCCCGTCGTACAAGGCCAGCGCCGGTGTTCAGGGACCAGAAGAAACTACCGCCGCGGCCGCGGACGCAGCCACAGTCGTGGACGCGTCTGTATGCCATGCATGGAGGCCATCTGGGGATGATTGGAGTGGTAGGAATTCGGATGTTATCAATGCGTCCAGCGCAGACGTCCATCATTTTGAATCTTCTCTCATGCAACACACACATACGTCCGCTTCTGTCGTGCTCACCCAGCACGCTGATCACCGCCAACCCTCGCTGCCGTGGGCAAGATCAGAAGGTTGGCGCATTCTTTGTATCCGGCGCAGGCTGAGCTAATCCGTTACTTCCAGCTGCTGACTCCTCGTGACCACCGGTGCAGCGAGCCATGGTGCACTGCAAAATAAGTGGCTGCAGTTTTCCGAGCCAGTGATGTTGTTAACCATACGCCTGAAATTTCTTACGCAAAATCTAGATTCCTCCTGTTTAGACGAGTTATTTTTCAAGATAAAAGAAATCAGGCAACAAACACGTTTTCTCATCGCTAAAGTATCGTTACTTGTGAATATCCTGTGCAGGACTATGGCATAGGCTAAATTTCCTCTAAGTATTTTTTCATAAGGTAGAAAAATATGTTTTCTTATCTGTCACAGGACTAGAATATTAAACACATTTTTGGCTCATGATGGAATGCTAAGATCTATCACCATCACAGGACACCTCCACCCTTTCGGACTCCCTCTTAAGGTAACAGCATAGAGAAGTTGCAAATATAAGGCCTACACTACGTAAAACTTTATAAATTCGGTAATACATCTGATATCGTTACGATGGTCGTCTCTCCCTTTGTAGGTGAGAGATTAAAATATCCTTAAAAGATATGGCTGCAAACTCTGTAAAATTTTGGAAATTTGTGGTAAGTTCCCAAGGGACCAAACAGCTGAGGTCATCGCTCCCTAGGCTTACACACTACGTAATCTAACTTAAACTAACTTACGCTAAGGACAACACACACACACCCATGCCCGAGGGAGGACTTGAATCTCAGACCGGAAGGGGTGGGGGGGGGGGGGGGAGGGACAGCCGCGCAAACTCTGTGGGGCTGATGCTGATGGATGCCAAGAGACCCCTGAGATTATTATTGGAAACGAATGCTGTATTGCGGCTTTTGCTATTGAAAAGACACTGAATGCATGTGAGTGAACTATTTTTGTCTCGAAAGAAGTTCGACTACTGGACTTCTTCCTTCAGCCATTGGATTAACCGGTCAATGCACAGAATGGTTCATGCCAACAAATGAAAGCAAGCTTACAAACAGCCGCGCAACTTCAGATGAATTCAACAAAAGGACATATGCAAGTTAACCTGCAATGACCGCTTTTAGTGTACCATGTGAAACACAAACATAAATTTTAGAATGAGACGTTCTGAACACATAAAGCAGTGAAAACCATATATATTTGCAAACCACTTCATATAACAGAATCACCACCCTACTTGCATACAAGTGCAAGGCGCACAGGTGCAAACGTAACTTAAAGTGTGCACAAGGAGGTTAGAATCTATCGAGATGCCCTAGGTTCAGTGAGAGATCGGGCAGTCAACGCGGACAAGCTCGCGGATATTGTATTGCATCTGACTACGACTCGGCCGAACGGAAGGCGGGAGCACGCTCTAGTCCGCGGCATGCAGTGTATAGCTGGTATTTTTCTAAAGATTCCGCTGTGGACAAGCGCGTATAATATGCCGAAGAAACTGAGATATTAATCTATTTGGTGCGTCCAAAGTTATTTCTGTACGATGTGTACCATCCAGAAAACAAAAATGTGTCGAAGAAAGTGCAAACTTGGAAGGAGATGGGCGCAAGTCTGAATCAAACAAGTATTTATTCATTTCCCATGATTTCAGACAAATGTATATTAGCATATTCTGTACTAAAACATAAAATATGAATGTTAAGCAAAATATGGAAAAGTATGTTGTGTAAAATTCAATTGAAGTTTGAAATGTTAGAAGAATAGTATGCTTGTACAAACGTTGACCCAAAACTGCTCCAGAAGGTAAAATTATGGATATTGTTGGTTACAAACTCTATATCTAGCTTTATACTAATATCTTGTCATCAGTTATTAATAAAATATGCAAGAAATTGTTCTCCTACTGCACAAGCAGAACTACACGACCTTTCTTTTAGTCTTTGCATATTTGAAAATGCATCGGCTGGTTGGTCTGCAATCTGTTCCTCTTGTACAGTAGGCATATAGCCTGCATTGCTTTTAAGGAAGTTATGTAGACAGCATGCCGTTTTGATGATATCTTCTGCTGCATCAGTTCGTAAGTCTATTAGTCTTAAAAAGACTCGTTACAGTTGAACAAGGATTCGGAAGCATTTTCGACCACACAACGTGCCCTGCGTAGGCATTTATTGTAAAGTGTCTTTGAGGGATCTTCCAAGGCTGCGAATTCGAGAAAAGGGCGCATTAAATAAGTCTACAATTTAAACCCTTCATCACCTATTAAGATGTTCGGAACAAGGGTTCTTGCCGCCGGTAATGGCTCGAAGGCATATTTTTCCCCTGTATAAATTCACAAAAAAGTGCAGAGTTTTCATAAATAGCGCTGTCGTTGTGTCTGCCATAATTGCCCACTTCAACAACCACAAAGCTGTAATCGTGATTAATAATTGCAAGCAGGACAACTGAAAACACTTATTATAACAATAATAACTTCAGCAACTCTTTTTGGGACATTTCATCACTACATATTTCCCATCTACGCTGCCAATGCAGTTTGGAAACTGCTACCATTCATTGAAACCAATCTCAATTTTCTTCCACATCTCTTAAGTTCGGCGGGGTAAATAAAGTGGCTGTAAAACGTTGTATAGTTGTTGACACACGTTTTTTCACTACGCTCGAGAAAGCTCTCCTTCCTGCACAAAAGGAGAAAGCAAATAGCCAATAGTCAAATGTCTGGAATGAAATGTAGTCTCTAAAACTACTATTAAATGCATAACATTAAAAAAAAATAGTGATTTGTATTTTGATTGACAGGTGAGGCTGCAAAGGGAAAGTGTAAATCCTTAAGAGACTCCTATAGCAAGTACCTAAAGCTTGTGAGAGGAAGCACAGGTTCAGAAATAAAATTGCCAGAAATGACCATGGGCTGACCACTTGGAATTTCCTTGCGACACACTTTCCCATCGATCAACATCATGCATAATGTCGAAGAGATGGCGTGGGCATTGCCTGACGATGCAGAGGGCCAGGATGATACATCCAGTCCTTCCGAGGCGTCACCTCATCTGGCAAGAAAGCCGAAGCGAAAGGACATAAATCAAGACTTAGTTGAAGTTTTAATTTATCTACAGGACAAGGAATGTAAGAAGACACCAAGCTCGACCATATAGACGATTTGTTTCCGTTGACTGTTAAATAGTTTCCACCTTGAACACAAACGTTTTCAAAATTAAATCAGCTCAGTTATTTGGAGAGGCCAAACTCGATTCATTATACGAGATGTCAAATCAGATTCTCCTATGACCAATGCATCAGAGAGGTCAGTACACAGCAACACTGATTCTGAATTATCTAGTGATGTGAACTTTGTACGTATGCCTCTAGAATTTCATCAGTGAGACAAGTGTATGAGCACATACCCATTTTAAATTTCTGAACTGGAAGCAGGAAAAGAAATAACTGTGTTTGAACAAGTACCTTATATGTAACAACCAACCACTGTCGATAGCTGTTATAGATTTTGCATAATAGCCATATTAAATCTTTCATTAGTAATGTATTTCGTTCTTAACTCATGAACTCGTTTTGTAGCATCATGAGCAAAAGGTTTTGCTCATCATTTTTCATTCACAGTCAAATTTCTTGTGTTTCAGTGTTGGCTCTTATAACGGTGGCAATTCACATTTAATCAGCCAAAAGAGAGGACGTTTCATTTGGTTTGGGTACAGATGATGCAGTATTTGCTTTGAAATGTGATGGTATTAATTGCAGATTTGTATTGTTATAGTTGTAATTTATTTCTGGTTCACAGTATTAACTACAGTTGTGATACACAGTTATAAGTAATATGTCTCAAAGATTTAAAATAGGTAGTTACAAGAAACACTAAATGAAACAATAAAATGAATGAAACATCAAATAAATAATATGTTAACCTCTAGCAGATTCACAATATTTTCCTAGATCTAATCGTCTTTCTCCAGTTTGTTTTAAATTTTGTAATATTTGGTTCAATAAGGGTCTGTATCGTTTCGAACTGCTAGCAAGACATTCGATAATAATATACGACCAAAGTTCTTTGCAAAGACGATGTAAATCACCAAATGTTTCTTGTTTCATGCTAATACAATGTGTTCATTTTCTTCACTTCCTCGATGCAAGTTCAAGTAGAAATAAGTGTTCATCCTCATATGAATTGCTGCTCATGTTTATACACTCGGCAGCTGATGTACTCGAACAAGAATCGTTCAACAAATGGTACGCTAATCTCTGCCCGCCTTGTGTTTGACTATCGTCGATGCTTCTTTATTCCCATCTTCGCTTGGAAGCTTGTGCTGCATTTATAGTTATCAAAAGGTGACAGAAAAAGGAAACGTAAAAGCAGCTGTAGGTAAAGAAGTAGCTAAATAACGGAAGTACCGGTATGAGAAATGTAAAGTGACGGCGAGTTTTTCTTTTCAAATTTCAGAAGGAGGTCACAGGGAGATTTCAGATTTTCTGCTTGGAAAACTGCAATGATAAGGCTGGCAATAACATTTTGTTGGAACTGATTATTTCTTAGTTAGCAAATAATACATCGAAAGTGGTGAACTTGGATTTCATTTGATACACAGTTACACCCACGATATTTGGAATGATCAGATACATACAACAGAAAAACAAGGGCAATGGGCGCAAAAGCGAATGCACACAGCAAAGAATCATGAGCACTAAAGAAGATAAATCACTGAATTTCTAACATACATAACAAACAGATATGTCCTTCTTATATGCATTTTCGAACACTCCAAGTTACAGAGGATTCAAATTTATTATTAAGTGT
Source organism: Schistocerca serialis cubense (assembly GCF_023864345.2). NCBI lineage: Eukaryota > Metazoa > Arthropoda > Insecta > Orthoptera > Acrididae > Schistocerca > Schistocerca serialis. Next base: position 411,472,775 of record NC_064640.1, on the reverse strand, counting down.
TTAGAAGTCTCTCATGAATATCCTGAATACTTCAGATGGTCAGCATCTTCATCTACATCTGAACTGTCACATTTGGTAATGGCTTGGTTGTTAAATCAGTCCATGGATGGAAGATGTTCCAGTACAGACTCTTTCTGCTTGTACTTATTGCACATCAAATGATAACGTACGTCAGTATGCTTACTTCTCTGATAAAACCCTGGCTTTCTAATAGGTTTCACTATACTTAAATTGCAAATGTTCAACGTTGTTTTTATGTTGCTGAACGAAGCCAACCCTCTCAGCAAACTTTTCACCCAAACCATTTCTCTCACTGTCTGACTGGCTGGAGTGTAGTCAGCATCAGTTGTAGGAAGCGCTACCAGTCTCTGTTTTGTTGAGTCCCACGTAATTGTGGGTTCGCTAGCCTTTAACAACATACCAGTTGTGATTTCCTGGTTTCCACATCACCACCATGGTCTGCATCATTGTAGGCATGAAGGTGACTTTCCTGTTTTAAATGGTTCAAATGGCTCTGAGCACTATGGGACTTAACATCTGAGGTCATCAGTCCCCTAGAACTTAGAACTACTTAAACCTAACTAACCTAAGGACAACACACACATCCACGCCCGAGGCAGGATTCGTACCTGCGACCGTAGCAGCAACGCGGTTCCGGACTGAAGCGCCTAGAACCGCTCGGCCACAAAGGCCGGCTGTTTTAAATGAAAATAAAGTCAATAGTCCATAGATCCTTAAACATATTTCAGGGTCCTATTCATAGCACTTCAATAAATTTTTATTGATACTGACTGGCACTGTTGACTGCAATTGACAAATACATCAGACTACGCACCGCTTGCCTATAAGGAACATTGGACATGTCCTTCAGTCTATTTTTATGCATGTCAGCACACACCTGACGATGATCGTCCACAGGTAGTGTTATAGGATTACAATCCTCCATCCTGCAGCAGCATAGAATCTCTATGGCATAGGCCTCTTGATGCAGAAAAATAAGACCATCTGCTAACCATTCTACCTGCAGGCCCAAGTAGGTACTCAATTTTCTGGACGTATTGTCAAATTCTCTTCGTAGTTCACTCAGCAAAAAGTCAATGGTAGCAGGACCTTTAGAAACTGTCAGACCATCATCCACATCTAGGGTCAAGATTAATGAATTATTTGTGGCTTGTTTGGTGAATACACATGGATCAGGCGTTTGTTGGATAGAGTCTGAACTTCCATAAAACTGCTGAGAAAGGTTGGTTCCAGCACCCAGAGCCTTTTTTCAGTCCATAAACTCTTCGATCCACTTACGCACACGCTGAGTTTCAACTTCAAAACCTTTTGTTTGATTCATATAAATGTTTTTACTAAATATCCATAAAGAAAAACAGTTTGGACATGAAATTGTTCAGAAAACATGTTTCTGGAAATTGCAATGGATTATACTGCACGAATTGAGTCAAATCTAGTCACTGGACAATAATTTTACAGATAATCTGTACCTGCAACTTGCTAGAAACCTCTAGTCACAAGTCTATCCTCGAAATATCGAGCATCGCCAGTGTTAGAATGCTTGATTTTGTACGCCCAACGATTATCAGTAACTTGGTGAAGTGCAGGCAGATCCATTAATGTCCAGGTTTGGTCAACTTCCAAGGAATTAATTTAATCAGTCGTTGCGTCTTTCCATTTTTCTGCCTCATTGCATGTAATTGTTTCATCATATGCTTCTGGTTCAATTTCATATAAAAGAGATACTTGATTATCATATCTTGCTGGCAACCTTAATAATCTGCGATTTCTTAACTGATATTTCCTATTATATTAAACAACTTCACCAGCCACTCCTTCCCGTTCACTGATATCTTAAGAATGTACATCACCAACTGCGACATAGTCGCGAATACGAACAGTGATCCAATACTGTAAAACGTTTTTTATTCCAGTCTTAGATCACAATATCAGTTCTTTAGACGATGACCGGTTTCAGTCCGTAATGACCCTCCTCAGATCTACAATATACAAATATAGACACCAATTGAGCAGTGTTTCTTTCAACATAACACAGCAATACCTATCACAATATACTATCATACAACCAGGGAGATGTACAGATAAAATACGGTAAAACGTACCTTTTTTACACCAGGTCCTAAAGTGATAAGGTCATAATGGCATCGTCAAAACATATAAATAAAATCAGCACAGCATCGTCACATAGATCTAAAATAAGGTGTAGAATAGGCCACATCATCCACACGGTCATTATTGCAACTGGCTGCTGAACAACAAAACATAGCTGCTGAAGGTGGCTAATGGCAAATATGTAAAACCCACAGGAAGATGTGTCATTCGTGTGAGTATAAGTGGCCATACACGACCCTAAGAATTCATTGTCTTACAACAGTGTAGTCATGACGTCATTCTCAGATGGTACTTTTTGAAAACTTCTCAGGCAATTATAGATTGTGATAGCGCGAAGATTATGCTAGGCGAGATGAGATACTGTGGACAGGAAGATGCGCATCTGAGACTATGTGTGCTCGATGAAGTGATCGTTTCTGCACTCAGCGTTAGAAAGGTAACTGTCCGTGTCATGCCATGCATCGGCCTGTGGATCTTGGAGTAGAATGTAAGAGAAGCATACCACTGAAGAATAACTTGGTCATCCCACCCTCTGTCGCCTCATTTAAGAACGGATTCGGTGAATTGTGGATAGTTAACTGTCACCGAGAACCGCAGATCCTTCCAAGGCGCATGTGCGTAGCGAACGTTGAGCCGTTAATTTAATTTAAGAACAGCTGAGCGTCATAGAGACCTCCCATGCCGAGTCTGTGGGCGAAATTAGCGCTACCACTACGAGACAAGATCTTCTAACTCGACTATCAGCAGATTTCACTAGGGAACAACAGAAAAAGTTACTTGCCATTCTTCAAGAGTTGTCTGAATGCTTCAATCCACAGGTGAAGAGAAAATTAGACAAATCTACGGTGAAGCACCGGATTAGCACTGGAAACCATCAACCAATCAGCCAGAGAGCATACCGTGTGTCAGCAACGGAACGTCGAATAATTCGCGACGAGGTAGAGAAAATGATGAAGAATGACATCATTCAGCCTTCGCAGATGGTCGTCACCAGTGGTCCTCGTCAGGAAGAAGGATGACAGTTGGCGCTTTTGTGTTGGTTACAGGAAGCTTAATAAGATAACTAAAAATGACGTTTACCCTCTTCCACGAACTGACGATACACTAGAATGTCTAAAGGAGGCTAAGTTTTTCTCAACCATGGACATGTACTCGGGACACTGGCAAATCGAAGTAGATGAGGCTGATCGTGAGAAAACTGCATTCATCACCCCTGAGGGCCTGTATGAGTTTAAGGTAATGCCGTTCGGTTTGTGTAATGCACCAGAAACTTTTGAGTGGATGATGGATAATCTCCTAAGGCACCTGAAGTGGACGATGTGTCTTTGTTATTTAGATGACATTATAATGTTCTCAGAGACATTTGATTAACATATAAAAAGACTGAGGGCCGTTCTTAAGTGTCTCCAACAAGGCGGACTGAAACTTAATCCAAGAAAGTGTCTCTTTGGAGCAAAAGAAGTCAAAATACTTGGACACCTTGTGTCAAACGAAGGTGTGCGACCACATGCAGCAAAGGTAAGATCTATAATGGAATTTCCTATTCCTATAAGTATTGGAGATGTGAGAAGCTTCCTCGGATTATGTTCTTATTACTGTTGTTTTATCAAATACCTTTGTATCAAAGCCAGGCCACTCCAAGAGTTGTTAAAAGCAGATGCTAAATTTATCTGGGGTGGTGTTCAAGAAGACACTTTAGATGTACTGCGAAAAGCTCTGACGACTGACACTGTACTTGGCCTGTATGGTGAGAGAGCACCTACAGAACTACACACAGATGCCAGCGGGTCTACAGAACTACACACAGATGCCAGCGGGTATGGGATCGGTGCTGTTCTGGTGCAAATTTCGGATGAAAAGAGTAGGTTATAGCCTATGCTTCTAGGACACTTACAAAAGCCGAGAGAAACTACTCAACTACAGAAAGAGAATGTCTTGTTGTGATCAGGGCCATGTGCAAATTTCGACAGTATCTCTATGGAAGGCCATTCACAGTTGTTACAGACCATCATTCACTTTGTTGGTTGACAGGTCTTAAGGATCCAACAGGACGACTCTCCAGGTGGGCACTACATCTTCAAGAGTATGACAGTATCACTGTGCACAAAAGTGGAAGAAAACGCCAAGATGCCGACTGTTTCTCAAGAAACCTTGTGCAAGGCCATCAAGACTTTTATGAAGATAGTGACTGTCTCGCTGCACTCCAGGCTCTCTCTGCTGAACAGAAGAAGGACGCCAAGATATCTCAAATTATGCTTGCCTTAAATCGGTCAGAGGATGTGAAAGGATAATTTAAGGTAGTTAATGGATTACTTTGGAAGAAAATCTTTGATCTGTTTGGAAAGCGGTGGCTACCAGTGATTCCTAAACACATGCGCTAAGATGTTCTACAGAAATTCCACGACACACCTAAGTCCGGACATTTAGGATTTATTAAGACATACGATAAAATCCGCAAGAGATTTTTCTGGCCTGGTTTATTTAGGAGTGTCCGTCACTATGTGTCACACTGTCGAGAGTGCCAGAGGAGAAAGGCAGTCCCTCAGAAACCACCTGGCCGACTCATACCAATTCCACCATCCGAAACGCCTTTCCAGCGTGTTGGGATTGACCCCCTCGGACGATTTCCAACGTCTGCTCGTGGGAATAGATGGATTATTGTTTGCACTGATTATCTGACACGCTATGCCATTACAAAAGCCGTGAAAACAGCCGAAGCATCCGAGGTAACCAAATTAATCGTGGAAGACATTGTATTAAAACATGGTGCCCCAAGGTTGTTAATTACGGAACGTTTGTCAATTGAATCTTGTGACAGAGATAAACCGTCGGTGCAACATTACTCATCACATGAGGACTGACTACCAACCGCAAACCACCAGGCTTATTGAACGCCTTAATAAGACCTTGGCCGACATGCTGTCAATGTTCGTCAATATTGAGCACAGCAACGGGGATAAGTTGCTACCTTTTGTGATGTTTGCCTACAACACCGCCAAACAAGACACCACAGGATTTACACCATTTTTCCTGGTGCATGGGAGTGAGGCGACTGCGACGATGGACACTGTGTTTCCGTTACATCCTGATGACGTGGACGACGACTACATCGGCCAGGTGTTAACCAGACCTGAGGAAGCTCGACAGTTAGCTCGACTCCGCACGCTGCAGGCTCACGAAAACGATCGCCGAAGGTATGACGCGAGCCACCGCCCTGTTGTCTTCAGCCTGGTGACATCATTTGGATCTTCAGTCCTGTTCTGAAGGTTGGTCTCTCTGAGAAGCTCCTCAGGCGCTACTTTGGGCCTTATAAGGTTGTAATACAATTGTCTGATGTTACATATGAAGTTGAAGATTTCGAACCCGACACAAGACGACGAAAGATCAGAGATACGGTCCACGTCCTTCGAATAAGGATCCTGCAACCCAGGGTAAATTCGAAACTCCAGCGACAAACAAACAGAAAGGTGACGAAGAGCGTAGCGGCAAAAGAAGTCCTAAGAATATCACCGCCAGGGCGAGAATCAGTAATCGGGAGTGGAAGTATGCAGGACCGATGACTCGTTCCCGGACTAGGACGACGTAACACCGAGACGCTATTTTCGTAAGGATGGAGCGATGTCGCAGAAGAAGCTGAGTAGCACCCTGCTGTAGTGGTTATGACACTAAACTATAGCACGGAGGGTCGTGAGTTCAAAACTTACCTAGACTGTACAATTTTAATTTCTATATTCGGTTCGAGTACATTCTGGAAGTATCCAGAAATGTCAAGAATCGTTGAACTGGAATGTTCTGGAGCCGTATATATACTGTATGTGTTCTGGCCAGAGGCAGTTCACTCCTCGCTGTTGTATGTTTAAGTGCTGAATAAACCTTCGTTAAGTGAAGTTAGCGATCGTCAGTCATCTAATTACACCTTCTGCTACATGACAATATATGTAGCCACTGTTCAAATGGTTAAATGTCTCTGAGCACTATGGGACTTAACATCTATGTTCATCAGCCCGCTAGAACTTAGAACTACTTAAACCCACCTAACCTAAGGACAGCACACAACACCCAGTCATCACGAGGCAGAGAAAATCCCTGACCCCGCCGGGAATCGAACCCGGGAACCCGGGCGTGGAAAGCGAGAACGTTACCGCACGACCACGAGCTGCGGACTAGCCACTGTAGTGCAGTCACTTTACCAACTGAGCTATAATGGCTACATGGGTATATATACCCCTGGAAATTTCATTTATCATTCAGTTTGACAGTGAGTGAAGACACTGTCATGAGGTGGGCGTTTTTCAAGCAGTCTGGTGCTGTTGTGGCATTCTAGACATGGCAGTGAAAATACTGGCATCAAAAGCATTATTACTTGTGGTATTATAGACAGTGCACTGAAAATAGTTTGTTATGAGAGGTGTGAAAAAATAAAAAGACACACAACTTGCAATAATAAACATCGTTTTTATCAGTTGTACATTTGCATGCACTATATCAAAAAATCCTCTGGTTCTTTCTTTATCTTCTTATCACCTGTACAATAATTACCAAATAAAGCTTCCTTGTAGGCACAAAATTCAGCATATACTTTCTTCATACTGATGGGTGCATCATAAAAATCAGGTATTCCATGCATAAATTCAGTACAGATGGCTTCTATGTCTATCAAGGTCGACTATGGCACTGGATTTGTACATGAACTGAAACACTGTTGTAAATCATCCAGACGTACACACCGCACATGATGATAGTTCACAATGTCGTTGCACACAGTTTGAATACTCAACAGCCAGGGGTTCAGTCTCTCCACCACAAGAGATGACATATTACTTAGTCCATATAAGTTAATAATGGTGGCGTGTTGTAGATAAATGGACAGGTCCTCTCATTTCACCTGAAGTGCAGTGTCATCATACATTGTTGTAATGGATAGAATCAGACCAGTATAATAAATTTCCAGAGGAGAATGAGATGGATAATACTCAGTACTCATCTGCGCATTGATGTGGGGTATAGCAAACATAGTTCATCCTATTCTAACTCATTAAACTGCATTTTAACGCTCTTTGTCACATTTCCAATCTCCAGCACAACACACCTGTCACTCTCCACTGATGTTTCTATACCAACATTTAGACGCTTTGAGACACTATCAGTTATATTACGTGTTGAAGTGAAAAGCAGTTGCTCACTGGAAGCAATTGGCACCTCCTTATCCACACCATCTGCACTCCATCTCTGCACTACCTCTGGAATGTTCTGGGACGGCGTGTATATCAGAACCCAGTACTGACCTACACCTTGCTGTCTAGGAACACAAGCTCACTTCTGCGAGTTGAGGGTAGGCTGAGTGTCTTCATCACACCAACAGATGGGTGGAACAAGCGTCAGCGACCAGCACTGGACTGCGTCTTGCTGTTTAGAATCACCAGCAGCAGACTTGCATGAGCTGTATGTGGGCTCGTTGTCTTCATTACACAAGTCGATGAACAGAAAAGACATTAGCAGCTCGTTGTCCTGCTCCAGCATACTCACCAGGTTCACTACAGAAGCCCACATGGTCACTGCAGGTCCAGACACGTTGGACCGTGCTGCAGGTGCTGACACGTTGGAGCTTGATGCTGCTCCCAGTACGATGGCAGTTGTAATATTCGATACTTACTTTTTAGCTTCTTACTGTTATGAAGGAGGGCGCTAGTGGACCTCGACTACTGCTGCTGAGGCTTCATAGTTCTTCTTCTCCTTCTTCTTCTTCTTCTTCTTCCACTGTCAGACTACAAGGAAGAGCAAGGAGCTGCTGTGTCTGCCTTATATCCCCTCAACCTGTAATGATGTGGCCAGATGCAGCACCCCCACCAATTTCTGGGCGAATGCAATGTCCCTATCAGCTCCCAACACATTTTTTTCGTCCATGACATCACTATTTCCAGAGCCCCCTGGTGGTGGTTTCTTGAGTTAGCCACACAGTGTGAAGCTGCTGAAGAGGACACAACCATTTTCCCCACAATTTTCCAAGGGCAGGGGAGAGCAGGGTAGGGGGAAAGAAAGTGAGGGATGGGGTGACATCAGCATGTGACATCACCAGATAATGTCATCAGTATGATGTTGCCATATCTACCTCTTATGGAGAAGAAGTGGTGGAGGGGCTCCAATATTAAATAAATTTGGCAATAACACAGACTGTCTGAGTATCAGCTTTATTCCCCTACTGCTGCTGGTTACAGATGTCAACAATAACAGTAAACCATGGACAACAACAATCAGAAAACATAGTCAGAGTTCAGCACATGCATATATTCTCGTCATATAGTATGCATACATGGATTTATGAGGCTTCAGAAATGCTGTCTATTTCTGCACATGGATAATTTTTCTGGTAACTCTCATAGATACACCCGTATTAAATACTGGGACAAGAATTAGTACAGCCTTACCTTGTGCCTTTACCATCGGAAAAAACTATACTCTTACGAAGAGAAAATGGTCGCTAGACCTTACAGGACCAAAAATGAAAATTGTTATTGTATTTGCACTAATAATCACTAGCAGAATTTTCCTAGAAATTTTAAAATTTGACTTGAGAGAAAAAATGAAACATGTAAGCACAAATTTGTTTCTCTATTTTTGTCAATAACATTACTGCACTTAATGAAAGAGAAATGATGTCACTCATCAGTCTTACTATTTTACGTTAATCTTGCAAGATCTGAATGGCCAAATTACAATGAACTATAGCAGTTACTGTTTAGATCGTGAACAATAGCATTTTGCTTTCATAAATTAACTAACCACTTTTCCTGAGTGTTGAGGGCGTTTCGTTTTATATTTCTATTTAGTAATATTGACGTTATTGCATAAACATTTGTACTGCAATTATTATTTTTCTGTTAACAAAATGACTTTGGAGGATAACATGGGAGCAAATAAATGATAGGCTTTCCAATAATACTAAAAGCCAATTGACACAAGCCATCACATCACATCACATCAAAAGATTCCAAAATGCAGTACAAATTGTGGCATTCTCACAGGCCATCAGCGGACTGTCAGTTACATCAAGATTTCTCGGAAAGAAAGTTTTAATGGTGTCATCGTCAGTTAATATCAGAAGTTAATCCATTTTTGCCACCCCCACTCGTGTCATAGTAGTTGATTTTGTGCTTCTGTTTCTTCTTTATTTTTTTTATTGTGCTCTGTTTTTGTGGCTTATTTAAATTTTCCATGACAACTTGGCTTTTTTTCCATTGAGTGTTCTTTCACAAGCGAGGTACAATACCTCAAAGTGAAAAATCATATTGATGTTACAGTAACATAATAGAGTTTTTGCCCACACTGTATATAAATAAGAACATAAGTTGATGAAACAATTTTCATTAAATAAAACCTTAATTGAAAAAGTCAGGTCTGAAGCTGGAGAAAAATTTAGTTGTTTATGATGTTATTAGTTATGTAAGAAGAAAACATAATGAATAAAGTAAATGGGCTCTATTTATTCTCTTACAAATATTGTTTGATGTGTTTGTATGTACAAATTTTCGCTAGCAAGTAAATGTCGATCTTTCGAAATGTTGTTTCACTTCACAGCACTTTACAGCACAAAACCGTTTAAGAACTTACCTTATGAAGTTTGCTCTGGTCATTAATAACTTTATCGTTGTTAGTTACTCAATATCGATACTATACTTCAAATTTTTGTATCACAGATGGTAACTCATAAACCCACTTTCACCATTCAGTACTGGACTAAGAAAATTGAAGTGACATGACATGACATGATAGACACTGTGAATACATCATGATGTGGCGTGAATTGGTCTGAATGCACGTTATTATAGCTAGCTGTTAGTTAAGTTGGCTGTGGAATCTTAGTTTAAGTTGATATGTTATTTATTTCTTTACACTAATGTTATCTTCTTCAAAGTAATCCCCATTAGATATTATAAACTTTTACCAGCACTTCTTTCATTCCCCAAAACATTTGTGAAAATTGATCGTTGTGATAGCACTTAGCTCTTTCAGCGACGCGTTATTAATCTAATCTAATCTTGTAAAACGACGACCCTTTATATTTGGAAACAGAAAAAAGTCACACAAACCATGCCATGCCATGCCTGGCATATATGAAGGCTGGGGCATTATTACAGTGCTATTTTTCGTCAAAACGTCCCGAATAAGCAACGAAATGTGAGCAGGTGCATTATTGTGGTGCAAAGGCTATGAACTGTTCTGCCAAAAATTCGGGAGTTTCTTTCGAGCGGTTTCCTGTAAACGGCACTGAACTTGTATGTAGTACTTCGTATTGTTCGAGAAACCTTTTGGCAAGAACTCATGATGCACTATGCCTTTAAAATAGAAGAAAACAGTAAGCAGAACTTTCAGATCCGACCGCTCTCGCCCAGGTTTTTACGGTCTTGGCGATCCGGAATGCCTTCACTGGGACGATTGACCCTTAGTTTCCACGTCGTACCCGTACTCACACGTTTCATCACATGTTGCTACACGTTTCAGTAGTTGTGCATTGCTGCTGACTTCATTTAGTGAGTCCTGAGCAATTCCCATACGCCGCTGTCTTTGCTCGAAATTCAACACATTTGGTACAAATTTTATTACCAAACGTTTCATATCCAAAACATCCAAAAGATTTCATGACATGAGCCAGTTAATATGCCAACATCATCAGCAGCTTCTCTGATTGTGATTCGGCGATCGTTCAAAATCATTTCTTTCACTTCTTCCACATTTACATAGGTTGTTGATTTGCTAGAGAGTCCAGAAAGGTCGTCATCTTCAACTCCTTCACGACCTTACTGGAAACGCTTACATCACTCGTAAATCATTGTTTTAGTTATAGCAGACTCACCACAAGCACCATTTCTAAAACTTTGTTACATTTTATTCCATTCCTACAGTAAAATTTAATGTAAATCCATTTTTAAAACAAATCAATAATCGCCCCTTGTAAGCAAACACATGTAACCTCCTTGACAACCAACGACAGACTAAACATCAAATACCGCTACCTAAGTACAGATAGATTTCAGATATATTTAGCAAACCAACAACAAAAATTGTGCAATACGGACTAATACAATCCTCAAAATTGCAAGATTCACCTCACTTTTTGAACACACCTCGTACATAGCAAAAAAAGTCTGTGGTTTTCATATCCATGTATTACTGAGCAACACAGTTAAAATCTAACGATACTGACGATGAAAAATTATACAAGAACTCAAATTATGAGCCCATGTTTATCTCTTTTTGCTGAGATAATGTATGAAGAAATTTAACAAGTATCAGAATTAACCATTGCCTGTAGCATGTCAGACATCGAAAGAGAACATGAGGAGGAGTAAGCAGCAAAGAAGATTCATTTGTCTGCAGATAACCCTGGTGCCACAGCAGAGCCAGAGTTCACAAAACAATTAGCCTACAGTGGGCTGTGTATATCTACATGATGAAACACAAGTTCATCGTGCATAAGGTTTTGGACAATCCTATTGAGTCTCGTTGCATTTGAATTTGTGGCCCTTACGACAGAGCACAAGGCAGAGGACATGACTTTCAATGAAACAATGAAACTAATGAAAGACCATATAGAGACCGCGGCTTCAGTGATTCAGAAGAACTATAAGTTTCACAAGAGAAACTAACTGTGAGAAGGACCTGTTCTACAGTACATATCTGAGTTGAAATCTTTGGCACAGCATTGCAAGTTTAAAGATAATCTGCAAGAAGTCCTTTGGAACAGATTAGTGTGTGATATAACAAGTAAAACTATTCGGAAAAATCTGTTTGTAGAACGCAAGCTGACATTCAATATATGCCAAGAAATTGCAATGACAACTGAGATCGCTGCAACAGACACAGTAATAGCTGACCATGGATATAGTGAAGCTTCTTCAAGCAGAATGCATGAAGTGAACTTGCAGTCTGTAACTCCACATTGTTATTGTTGTGACAAACAAGGACACATGAAGCCACAATGCCCACTAAAAGATTCCATTTGTAAAATCCGTGGAGACCAAGGGCATGATCTAAAAATATGTCTCAGAAAAGAGAATCAGTTAACATTCGGCAACTCAGAGACCAAAGGAAACAAGCAGGAGTAGAAGAAAGACGACAAGCCAGGGTACAAGAAGAAACCTAGGAAAGTGTACAAGTTGGTGTTGGAAGATTCTGATACTGATTCAGAGGAAACAAATTCCAACAATGGGGAAGCAGAGAAGCGTGTAATATTAAAAAATATCATGCTTAGAAAACTGTGCACTGAAGGAAGTGTTTACCAAAAAAATTATCTAAATGAAGAAAATGTCAGTACTTGTAAGGAAGGCTACAGTCTTGATGTGTGTTCCACTGTGGCAAAGCAAGTTCCAGCTGTAAAGATATAGCGTTTAGTGATAACCTATCACTACAGACCATACCTTTTCTTAGACTAAGTATTCATATCTTTGATGGTGAAGCATAACTGTGTTTGGTAATAATGTTAAACATAACTGCAATTTATTTCCGTTTCTCTAATGGAGAAGTTTTGTTTTCTTATTATTACTGGAATATGGAAAGACTTAAAATTCTTTCGTTTATTTTATCTGCACTTGTAATATTAACTATGATGTGAAGAACTGCTGTGCAAATCGTAGACATGCAATCATAGAGAATAATAGCGAAAGTAAAAGTTAAGCAGTGATATACAGCACGTGTTAGGTGCCGACTGTGTGTGCGACAATTTGTGGGATGCACGTTGTAAATTTGAGATGCAAAAACTTGCTAGGACAGTGAATCGTGGAACTTAACTGCTGACGACTCGGAGTACCGTCGCAGTGCGTAATGAAAGCTGAAGTGATCATTATGAACAGAAAGATTGTACGGTTTGACTACTACTAAATGGACAGTGTCTCAACATGATACTGACAATGCTTACGCGAGTAGCCGTTATACCTACTGCTACAGTGTGAGTGAAACTGCTTTTACATTTAACCGCATCGCGAGAGTCAAGGCTCCGTAAAACTGTGTAATGTATTTGTCTTCTTAATGAAAAGCCGAGTGTTTGAAGCCGTAACTGTCGCGCTGAACATCATTACAATTGTGGATCATTTGCAAAAACGGTTTCACTGACTGTGAATTTGCGATCGCAGGTGACGAACAGTTATATCGCGATTGCAAATCATCACGAGGAGTGTGTAAAATACTGAAATGAGAATTAGGTGTGTACAACGAGTAATAAACGTGCACAGGCTAAAGCTGTGGATTACATCTATTCCATCAGTGGCCTGTTGAACACCACTGCAGATGACTTTGCAACATAATCAAGAAGAGACTTCACCACCATACTTCGCTGTGGAAATACGACAAACGGAGTTGCTGCAATAATTTCATCTGCAACATCAAATGTCACCGCCGTCATCCTAACACGACGCCACGCCCCTGCAGCAACGAACAGATAAGCTGAATTGCTGTGCATTCTCGACAGGTAAAGACTAACATAATTTAGCTGTTCAAATTGTAAATTAATTGTTTCGTTATAAAAGTGTTTCCTTTCTTTTCCTTTTCTTAATATTGATACATAAGTACAATCGCTTTCAATGTTTCTATGTTGAACCACTATTAGTCATAAATATTTTACTTTTACTTACACTATCTTTCTTTAAAATTAATGCTCCTGCAGTTACATATATTTTATATGGATTTTCAGAGGATGTGTAACAAACATGTGTGCACTGTTATTTGAAAAGCAAGTTTGATTATCTTAATGTCTGATATGGTTGCATGCATATAGTCTCGCATCTGCCATTAGTTTCCAGCCACTGACCAACAAAATTAAAACAGCTTGTTTGCTGTTGGTCTACGCTTGTGGTGAGGGAAAATAGGCTGCATACGCATGCTGTCATGTCACCACACAGTCACTAATAGGACAAAGAGAGTACTAGCACAGTTTTTTGTGTGGGTTGTATACATTCAGGCGCAAGTATACATTCAGGGGCAATCATACATTCTTGTCTTGTCGTGCTAATTGATTTATGATCCCCTGGGAGTTGATTTATAACCCTCTGGAGATAATCAATCTGTCTGAGAAACCCCCCCACCCCTTCTCCTCCCCCACCCATTCCCAACCTATCTAGGAAATCCCCAACACTCCCCCTTGCCAATACAAGCACACTTTTAATATCAAATTAATTGATTTATTAATTAAATTGATGAATTAAATACCGCCCTACAATATCCCCCAGCCCTCCCCTCCCCTTCTGCCCTGCCCTCTCTGCTGTCTGGAAACTGGCGACAAAAAGACACAATCTATGCTGAACTGCTGGAGAGGAAGGATATAGGGTAGTTTATTGTCTTTATTTTGTGTACTACCCTGTTGGAAATTGACAGGAAAAGCTCAGACCTCCCCTGCCCTCCCCTCCGCCCCTCCCACCTCCCCACACAGAAATAAATGGCGGGAAAATCGCTCAGTCTTCGCAGAGTTGTTGGTGCGGAAGGTGCAAGTATTACCCTCTCCAGCACCAACACGCTCCAATTACGTAATTACACTGGTGCAGACTGAAGGTGTTGTCTGCAAGAAAATTTTCGCGTGTTGTGCTCACCTTGAAATGCAGGGACTAACTGTGCTAGCGCACAATGCTAACATCAGCGGTCGTCCCACCCCCCTGTCTCACGCCCCCTCAATCTCCACTGTGCACAAAAAAAATTTTCAGGGAAAAGACTTGGTTTGTGCTGGACAGGAAAGATCTCACAACACGAAACTCAAATCTGTGTCAATTATATATTGATGCATTTTCTTTATTTAATAAGTTTGTGGGAGATAGGGCTCCCACACTTTGGTAGAGCTCACATCTGCACCCAAGCCCCCCTTCCCACAACTTAATTTGTAATCTCCAAGGAATGAAATGAAGTTCAGGTTAGTGGCCACCGTCTGGGGTCCCCTACTCATGTACCTGCCGTCCTGGGGCCGGCTCGGAGGACGAAAGTTGCCCAATGTCCTAATTACGGATCACAATACTAAATACCACAGACCGAATGTTGGCCTCCTTTGATCTCGCAGCCCCAAATAAAGCATCAAGTAGCGGCATTCTGTTGATTGGGAAATTCCGTACTCGCTTCCTGTCTTTGTCTCCGTCAAGAGGCTACTTCCTGTTTGTGTGTGTGATCCAAAAGGTTCAAATGGCTCTGAGCACTATGGGACTTAACATCTTAGGTCATCAGTCCCCTAGAACTTAGAACTACTAAAACCTAACTAACCTAAGGACATCACACACATCCATGCCCGAGGCAGGATTCTAACCTGCGACCGTAGCAGCCACGCGGTTCCGGACTACAGCGCCTAGAACCGCACGGCCACCGCGGCCGGTTGTGATTCAATGTCTCCAAACTTGCAGATGGAGATTTCCATCTCTTCTCATAATACTGTGTTCCTGTTGGCTAATGCTTCGGACAAAGAGAGAGCTGACGTAATTTCGGTATAAAAAATAAAAAAAATAGTCCATTTGCACTACCCTATCAAATTAATCGTATAACAATTTACAAGAGTCAAATAAGAAACTTCCTGGCAGATTAAAACTGTGTGCCCCACCGAGACTCGAACACGGGACCTTTGCCTTTCGTGCGCAAGTGCTCATACCATCTGATCCACCGAAGCACGACTCACGCCCGGTCTCACAGCTTTACTTCTGCCATTATCTCGTCTCCTACATTCCAAACATTACAGAAGCTCTCCTGCGAACCTTGCAGAACCAGCACTCCTGCAAGAAAGAATATTGCGGGGACATAGCTTACCCACAGCCTGGGTGATGTTTCCAGAATGAGATTTTCACTCTGCAGCGGAGATTGCGCTGATATGAAACATCCTTGCAGATTAAAACTGTGTGCCCGACCGAGACTCGAACTTGTGCCCTTTGCCTTTCGCAAGCAAGTGCTCATACCATCTGAGCTATCGAAGCACGACTCACGCCCGGTCTCACAGCTTTACTTCTGCCAGTATCTCGTCTCCTACCTTCCAAACATTACAGAAGCTCTCCTGCGAACCTTGCAGAACCAGCACTCCTGAAAGAAAGCATATTGCGGAGACATGGCTTAGCCACAGCCTGGGGGATGTTTCCAGAATGAGATTTTCACTCTGCAGCGGAGTGTGCGCTGATATGAAACTTCCTGGCAGATTTAAACTGTGTGCCCGACCGAGACTCGAACTCGGGACCTTTGCCTTTCGTGCGCAAGTGCTCATACCATCTGATCCAACAAAGCGCGACTCACACCCGGTCTCACAAATTTACTTCTGCCAGTATCTCGTCTCCTACCTTCCAAACTTTAGAGAAGCTCTCCTGCGAACCTTGCAGAACTAGCACTTCTGAAAGAAATCATATTACGGAGACATGGCTTACTCACATCCTGGGGGAAGTTTCCAGAATGAGATTTTCACTCTGCAGCGGAGAGTGCACTGATATGAAACTTCCTGGCACATTAAAAAATCTGTGCCCGACCGAGACGCGAACGCGGGACCTTTGCCTTTCGTGGTCAAGCGCTCATACCATCTGAGCTACCGAAGCACGACTCACGCCTGGTCTCACAGCTTTACTTCTGCCAGTAACTCGTCTCTTACCTTCCAAACTTTACAGAAGCTCTCCTGCGAACCTTGCACAACCAGCACTCCTGAAAGAAAGGATATTACGGAGACATGGCTTAGCCACAGCCTGGGGGATGTTTCCAGAATGAGATTTTCACTCTGCAGCGGAGAGTGCGCTGATATGAAACTTCCTGGCAGATTAAAACTGTGTGCCCGACCGAGACTAGAACAGTTTTAATCTGCCAGGAAGTTTCATATCAGCACACACTCCGCTGCAGAGTGAAAATCTCATTCAAGAGTCAAATAGATCGCTCAAAACACTCACTACCACCTTACAATGACGCATTTTTGTAATAGAAATATACTTTCAACGTTTGAGAATCAAACACAAACATTTTGCAAATCAAATAATTAAATTTCCGCCACAAACAGTTCATAGTGCTAGATACTTACATCTGAGATCTTGTATGAACCAACGTTCGACAACACAAGTACCCTCCTCCACAGTGTTTCCACCAGACATATCTAGTGAAAAAATCCTACCAGTCATACACACTTGAGATCGCGAAGTGCACGCCGTCCGCCGCTGAGCTCGTGACCACACCAAACCACGGAGAAACAGCTGTGCTGCACATGTCGATTGCATTGATAGTTAAGCACCAATCTCCTAGTATTCACACACCTGCCATACTAGACGCTCAGGGGCCAGAGAGAGGGCCATCGAGCCGTCCAGCCATCAACAAATATATCTACATGATGGAGAATAATTGCCCAGTGCAAACATGCGCCATTTTGAAACTTCTCACACAACAGATATGTCCACTGCTGTTGCCGCTCTACCAGCATATAGGCTAGTTCACTATGCAGCTACTCAGAGGGTGCTGCGATGCCAACACTGGGACTTGTCCCCACAGCTGCGGGCAAGAGCCGACTAGCCAGTAGCTGAAATGTTTTCGTTGTACTCGCCAGTCCCCAGAGGCTAAGCTAATCCACAACTTCCGGTCAACTGAACCTTCATGTACGCTCTTGCTACAACCCGCAACACACTATGAGACAAGCAGGTGCGGCTTGGACGTATAGTTCTAACTGCAATTCCATCCCGACACAGACTCTCCCCAATTTAAAAAAGTCCACTTTACTCAGTCCGAGACAGGGATGTTATGGGCCATAAACCTCGAATTTCTCACGCAAAATATAGCTTCCTCCCTTTTATATGAGTTTTTTTGAAGACAGAAGAAGTCTGGGCATACATGCGTTTTCACACCACTAAAGTATCGTTACTTGTTGCCAAACTCCTGTAACAATACGGCATAGGCTATACTTCCTCTAAGTATTTTGTCATTAGGTAAACAAGTCTGTTCTAGTCAGCTTAATATCTGTTACGTTCTGCATCACAGGACTAGAATATTAGATTCATTTTTGGCTCATGACAGAGCCCTCAGATCTGCCTCTGTCACAAGATGCTTCCTCACTTTCGAACACTCCTAAAGTATCCAAATGTTTCGTCACATACAAACTCTCTTAAGGTAACAGCACAGACAAGTTGTAAATATCAGGTTCATACTACGTATCACTTTATAAATTCGGTAATATTGATGATTTTATTAGGATGATTCTTTCTCCCTGTATAGGTAGGAGATTGAAATTTTTTAAAAAGATATCACTGCAACGAAAAACCCCTGATTACCGCTACGACTCCCAAATCATATCCGTGGTACTCTAGCCTTGCTGCCATCCGTCCAGCGGCACTTAATTGATATCAATCTGATAGGGTACTTAATTAGATTGATCATGAGAGTCACTTTGCATGGCGAGTAACTTTTTCCAGCAGTCGGATTACACTCGCCAGGTAGCTCAAATGGGAACCCTGAAAGGAATACCATATTCTTTTTGAGGAACTGGCATTTGAAGCTGACTGCAGAAATATTCTACCGCCACCAACACACATTTCGCATAAGGACCACAAAGTTGAGATACGAAAAATTGGCGCTCATAAGGAGGCATATAGCAGTCTTTTTCCCTCGCTCTATTTGCGAGTGGAATAGGAAATGGAATGACGTAGTAGTTCAGAATACCCTCCGTCACACACTGTACAATGGCTTGCGAAGTAGGCATATAGATGTAAATGTAAATTTAGTCTACCTATTAAGATGTCACTGCATCCATTTATAGGCACACAGAACTCCCAGTAGAATGTTGTCTCTTATTTTTAGAAAAAACAAAAGACAGAACGTCTGCTGCTGATTGTCTCTCGGTAAAAATCTTCATATCAGTGTACCAACAGACGACAAGCCGAGCACTGTTATTTAGTATTTTCTTTTTCGTGGAGTAGCTTTCAGATAAGCAGAGTTTCTAGTAACAAATAACTGTACAGACATCCAATTCAGCACAGAAATTTATGTCTGTTTAAGAGTCTGCCATCTCAGAGCATAGTCAGAAATCTGTAGAGCAGTTTTTACTGTTTCTTTATTCTCGTCGTTGTATTTTGCGTACATTCCAAACACAGTAGGGCCATTTGAGATCTTACAGCTATTTTTACACACTACGATCTGGCTAAGGACTGTACTTGTGAGCGGACACAAAGAGAATTGGCTGCTGTCTGTAAACAGTTGGAAGAAGCGTTGGCCACCGTCGACATGCTTCTGGCTAACGCTCGAAGTTGCGGCGACATCGGGATGCTGGGGACGAGACCTGCGACACCTTTGGTCGCGTTGGAATCCCCTGGTGACGCACGTGTCACTGCATCTTCCGATACGCAACATCTGGGCGGTCCGTCCCAGTCGAGAGTGGGTGGCAGACAGTGGTGGGTTCGTGTGTCACTGGGTGGCAGGCAAAAGAGGGTGCAGGCTGTGCTGCTGGCTCCCTACGACTTAGCAAAAGGTTCAAGGTTCTACCCAGTGTTGATGATAACATTGAGGTAGCACAGGATGCCTCTCCTGTTGGACCAGCGGCCGGTTTTCCTGCCCAGTCTGGACAAGTGCAGATGGTAGGTATGCTTGTCATTGGGAGCTCCAACATTAGGCACGTGATGGAGCCCCTCAGGGAAATAGCCGAAAGGCAAGAAAGAATGCCACTGTACACTAAGTATGTTTTCTGGGGTCTCTTTCCTGATGAGTAAGATTCTCTGCCGGAGGCTATCGGGCGCAGAGGGTGCAATCGGCTGCATATAATGGAGCATGTCGACCGAATGACTCCTGCTGCTTGGGTTCTGAGGGCATCCTCGTCTCCTTTCTGTGGATGGCTGATTTGGTGAAGGCAACTACCATCACACGCGAGGTGCAGGCTAAGCTGTTTATTTGTAGCATTGTATCCAAAGTTGATCCGGGTCTTCTGGTTTGGAGCAGGGTGGAAGGTCTAAACCAGAGTTTCAGACTACTCTGCGACTGTATAGGATGCGAATTTCTCGTCCTCCGCTATTGGGTTCAGAGTTGTAGGGTTCCCCTTAATAGGTCAAGCATGCACTGCCCGCAGGAAGCGGCTACTAGGGTACTGGAGTACGTGTGGTGTGGACACAGGGATTTTTTGGTTACAGTCTGCTAAATTAGCCACAATGTCCTTGGAGAACGTTCGTCGTCGCAGATCAGAGACAGAAAAGGTTAATATGATTTTAGTAAACTGCGTGATCATCCAAAGAAAGGTCCCAGAATTTGTATTGCTCACTGAAGGTTATAATGCACAAATAGTATTCGGGACAGAAAGTTGTTTAAAACCAGACGTTAATGACAACGAAATCCTAAGTTCAGATTGGAATATTTATCGTAGGGCTGAAAAAAAATGGCTCTGAGCACTATGGGACTTAACATCTGTGGTCATCAGTCCCCTAGAACTTAGAACTACTTAAACCTAACTAACCTAACGACATCACACACATCCATGCACGAGGCAGGATTCGAACCTGCGACCGTAGCGGCCGCGCGGCTCCGGACTGAGCGCCTAGAACCGCTAGACCACCGCGGCCGGCTCGTAGGCCTGAGCGCGAATCGAGAAATGTACAGCACGTGTGACGTGACACAACATTACAGTGTGACGCGCACGTTCCGCATGTGCCACGCTGGTCCTGCACATATTGTGCCACGTACACATTCTTTGCACGCGCCAGTTGGTGATGACTGCGCCCACCCTGTAATCTTTCTCAGACGATTTTACAGAAACTATTCAGTAAGAATATTTGATTTTTGCTTTACTTGTAGCCTTACATGTTAGCTTCATGGCGAAGCGCCCATCATCTCACTAATGGTCATACTTATTGTAATATACCCATTTAAGTAAGACACTGCGTAAAATTCCAAAATATTGTAACGAAAAATAGGGGTCGCTATGATTTTACGTTAGGTGCAAACTACACCACTACACCACATGGTGCTGAGTATGGAATTTAGCTAACATACCGAAGTTTTCTTTAGACTTGAGACTGTCTCTGATCTCAAGGAAAAGGATAGCACGTAGCGCTTTCACTCCCGATCGCACTTCCGCGAGAATGAAATATTCGTAACATCCCTCATATCTCTTAAACACTGAAACGACATTTTGGTGAATGATAACACGCGTGGGGGAGATCATTTTGCCAAATTGCTAACACACAGTACTTTCTTATGTATGGCAATATATCAAAAGCTGTAGTGCCTATAATTTTGAAAGAGTCATCGATAGCTAGTGAGACGAGAATTTTCTAGCATGTAAATAAAATGAAATTTCTTCTCTTATGTTACTCCAAACCGACCCAATGAAGTTTTCTGTGAGCTATTGATCACAAATTAATTGTTTAATGAGACGTCGCAATAACTGCTGCAGGCTGAGTTTGTACAAATTATACTGTGTTTTAGCAAAAGAAGCACAATTACACCTACCAACAAGAGAAATGTAGCCATTACTCGTAATTGGTGATGCTTTTTCGAATGAGAAAAGATTGATAATTCACACAAAAATAAATCGCCCATTCTGTTGCAATTTTGGTTGAACCCCCGTAACCCATCGTATTTTTAAATGGAATGACTGGAATGGAAACTTACCAAAGGATTTTATTCCTGTTCTTCATCTGTGCAGTATTGAAATAATGACGAGCATAACCATTAAGGTGGAGTGTTGTACACATGCTAGACGCTTGTTATTCGCCTATCGCTTGAATACTGGCAGCAGCTGAGAAAAATGCACGCGACAGGTATGCATAAGCTAGCCAGGTGTGCTTTGTGTGGGGATGAGTTCTCATCTTTCAAAATCATTGTCATGAATGTAGGCCTGCCTCTTTCAGGAATTCATTCCAGCAAATTAAATATATCAACAGACTGTTCCAGGACACTCATATTTTCGGAATAATACCGAATGCATCCTTCATTTGTGTAGCCTGTTGTGTAATTAGTCTATCATTGATGATACCGTGCATGCTACCATTGAAATGCTTTTCTTCTACACTAGGCACCAATTAAAATATTATCATTCAGAGGGGTTTCACAACTGTTTCTAGCTTACAGTGAAATTTAATGTCTGCGTGCATGTAGTATAAAGTCTCTTATTACATTCATATCCAATAAATCATAATGAAACTCATATACTTCAGATCTTGAGTGCTTTATAGCAGGAGCACAAAGGGGATACATCAATGGAAATTCCCACTATTCGAATTTTTGTAACGGATCGTACAGAAATGTCAGGATAGGCAGCACAGGATATCCTTGTTTCACTGTATAATATTTAAAATTTCCAGCCGTGCTTCTTGATCACATGATTTTATAATATTACTTCCTAAATGGTTCAAATGGCTCTGAGCACTATGGGACTTAACATCTTAGGTCATCAGTCCCCTAGAACTTAGAACTACTTAAACCTAACTAACCTAAGGACATCACACACACCCATGCCCGAGGCAGGATTCGAACCTGCGACCGTAGCAGTCCCGCGGTTCCGGACTGCAGCGCCAGAACCGCTAGACCACCGCGGCCGGCATTACTTCCTATTTCATTACCATCACGATTAATTGTCTGTCCCTTCTTGCAATTTGAAGACTTTGTGGAGGCAGAAGTTATAATCCCAGTGGCTAATGGCTCACCAGTCACTGAATTATGCATTGTTCTCGACAAAGAAAAACAATAACGAAATAAAACAACAAAACGTATTAATATATCTGGAAAATATAATGAATTAATGAAAAAAGCTGGAGCGCTTAAAAGGCGAAAAACGAAACACTACTCAGAGACAATAAAATTCAGTATACAGTAAGGCTATATTTTTCGGATGTCCAGTACTATAACTGGCCATATGCGCCACGCTGAAGTGAGCATATGGCAGGACTGCCTTTCCGCTTCCCGCCTGCCACACCCCTCCCGCAGTACTCGCGTGGCGCGCGCGGTGAGAAACTGTGCCGCTGTCCACAGCGCCGCGCAACCTGGCTCAGGCCCGTATCGGCTCACCATCGCGTCGCTTCCCAATTTGCACGGTCGCACTCGAACCTGTTGAGTCACAAAACTGCGGGCGGCGCTGCATCGCGCCACACGCGCTATACGTGTCTCACCAGTTTGCGCCTGTGTCAGGAGCCCTAGTCGTAGAACACTTCTGACAGACTTGGCAGAATATCATTAATAACTTTCTTGATCATGCTGTTGTGATAGGTGGTGACTTCAACTTCCCAGGTATAGACTGGGAGCATCATGCTGTCAAAGCTGGTGACATTGTTCTTGATGTCTTGCCTGAAAGTTACTTTGAGCAGATAGAGAACTAGCTCGTGAGGCTAACGTTTTATACCTCCTGGCAACAAACAGACCTGAACTTCCCGAAACAGTTAACGAAAAGGAATGCATCAGTGATCATAGGGGTGTGATAGCATCTATGACAACGGGACTGACGAAGAATATTAAGTAAGGTAGGAAGATTCAGGGTGGCAGTTACTGAACTGTATAAAATAAAATTTTCCTCAACTTCTCAACAGTTTGCATTAGGACGTTCAGACTGCACAGTTGGCAGGATGGGCGTGATGGGAATTAGTATGCGCATTGTTGTTTGGTTTAGCGACGATGCTCACTTTCATTTGGATGGGTTCTTCAACAAGCAAAATTGGCGCATTTTGGGAACTGCGAAACCGCATTTCGCGATCGGGAAGTTTCTTCACCCTCAACGGGTGACTGAGTGGTGTGAAATGTCCAGTCACGGAATAATCGGTGAGATATTCCTTGATGGCACAGTGACTGCCGTACAGTATGTGAAGGTTTTGGAAGATGATTTCATTCCCAGCATCCAAAGTGACACTTACTTTGACAAGATGTAGTTCATGCAAGACAGAGCTTGACCTCATCGAAGCAGAAGAATGATGTCCTGGAGGGGCACTTTGGGGACCGCATTCTGGCTCTAGGGTACCCAGAGTCCACTGGCATGGGTCTCGATTCTCCGGTTCTGAACACATGTGACACCTTCTTGTAGGGTTCTATCAAAGACAAGGTGTACACCAATAGCCCCAAAACCATTGCTGAACTGAAAACAGCCATTCAAGAGAACACCGATAGCATCGATGCACTGACACTTCAGCGGGTCACGCACAATTTCGCCATTCGTCTGTGCCACATCATCGCCAATGATGTCAGGCATATCGACAGTATTGGAATAAGGCGGATACGGTACCAAAGTACCGTTATCAAAGATGACGGCTATGACGCCATCCAAGATGGCAGCCGTGACATCAATGAAGTTGGCAGATTTTGGCGCCAAAGTGCCACGCCACCCTCGCCCAGAAAAATGGAGCGAAGTTCAAATTCCAGCAGGATAATGCATCACACCACGCTTATCTCTACTAAGCAAAGAAAATGGCAGGAAACAAGGACTTGTCTTTATTATTTAATCAATTTCAAACAGGTGTGTTCTCCACTGGGTCTGGACTCCAACAGGCTTAGTTCCTATCGGTGCCACCAGAGGGTGCTCTCCTGATGTCAGATCATGACGCAAGTACCTGTATTCTAGATGGCCATATACAGGGTGAGTCACCTAACGTTACCGCTGGATATATTTCGTACACCACATCAAATACTGACGAACTGATTCCACAGACCGAACGTGAGGAGAGGGGCTAGTGTAATTGTTTAATACAAACCATACAAAAATGCACGGAAGTATATTTTTTAACACAAACCTACGTTTTTTTAAATGGAACCCCGTTAGTTTTGTTAGCACATCTGAACATATAAACAATTACGTAATCAGTGCCGTTTGTTGCATTGTAAAATGTTAATTACATCCGGAGATATTGTAACCTAAAGTTGACGCTTGAAATCCCCGAGGTTCAGTTGCGTGTTGTAACAAACACGGGCCACGGTCGGCGAGCAGCATCTGCAGGGACATGTTTACGATGACGACCGTGTTTACGAGTGTGGCTGTAGTGCACTGTTGTGGTTTGGTCTAGCCGCCGCAGTGTCCGCATGTAGCGCTTGCTGCTATTGTTATTCTGCATTCGTCTCCGCACGCAGACCAACTGTAGTACACCGTGTTACCAGATGTCTGTGACAGTGTAGTGTTGTAGAAACTGTGACCATGGTGTATTCGAACTCTGAAAAGGCGGAGATGATACTCATCTATGGCGAGTGTCGACGAAATACAGCTGAAGCCTGCAGGTGTATGCAGAACGGTACCCTGACAGAGAGCATCCAACGTGCCGCACATTGCAAAACATCTACCGCAAACTGTATGCAACAGGTATGGTCGTAGCACGCAAACGGGTCCGTAACAGGCGCGTCACAGGAGAAGCGGGTGCATTTGGTGTGTTAGCTGCTGTTGCCATGAACCCACACATGAGTGCACGGGACATTGCGAGAGCCGGTGGACTGAGTCAAAGTAGTGTCATGCGCATACTGCATCGTCACCGCTTTCACCCGTTTCATGTGTCGCTACATCAGCAATTACATGGTGATGACTTTAATCATCGAGTGCAATTCTGTCAATGGGCATTAACAGAGAATGCGTTGCAGTTCTACCTGTTTACCGATGAAGCGGGTTTCACAAACCACGGGGCAGTGAATCTACGGAACATGCATTACTGGTCCGTGGACAATCCTCGCTGGCTCAGACAGGTAGAGCGACAGCGACCGTGGACTGTAAATGTATGGTGCGGAATCATTGGCGACCACCTCATTGGTCCTCACTTCATTGCAGGGGCCCAAACAGCTGCAACATACATCGCGTTTCTACAGAATGCTCTGCCAACGTTGCTCGAAAATGTCCCACTGGAAACGCGTAGACGTATGTGGTATCAGCATGATGGTGCACCTGCACATTCCGCAATTAACACTAGGCTGACCCTTGACAGGATGTTCGACGGGCGTTACATAGGACGTGGAGGACGCATAAATTGGCCAGCCCGTTCTCCTGATCTTACACCTCTGGACTTCTTTCTGTGGGGTACGTTAAAGGAGGATGTGTACCGTGATGTGCCTACAACCCCAGAGGATATGAAACAACGTATTGTGGCAGCCTGCGGCGACATTACACCAGATGTACTTGCGGCGTGTACGACATTCATTACGCCAGAGATTGCAATTGTGTGCAGCAAATGATGGCCACCACATTGAACATCTATTGGCCTGACATGTCGGGACACACTCTATTCCACTCCGTAATTGAAAACGGAAACCACGTGTGTACGTGTACCTCACCCCTCATGGTAATGTACATGTGCGTCAGTGAAAAAGACCAATAAAAAGGTGTTAGCATGTGGACGTAATGTGCTGTTCCAGTCTCTTCTGTACCTAAGGTCCATCACCGTTCCCTTTGGATCCCTACGTAATTCGGTGCTCTCCGATACACACGATCGAACAGCGGAGAAGTGGTACTCAAGCGTCAACTTTAGGTTACAATATCTCCGGATGTAATTAACATTTTACAATGCAACAAACGGCACTGATTACGTATTTTTTTATATGTTCAGATGTGCTAACAAAACTAACGGGGCTCCATTTAAAAAAACGTAGGTTTGTGTTAAAAAACATACTTCCGTGCATTTTTGTATGGTTTGTATTAACCAATTACACTAGCCCCTCTCCTCACGTTCGATCTGTGGAATCGATTCGTCAGTATTTGATGTGGTTTACGAAATATATCCAGCGGTAATGTTAGGTGACTCGCCCTGTATAGTGTGTTAACCACGAGCTCCAGAGTCCATCTGGCTTAGTTCATATCGTGGCCACCAGAGAATGCTACCGTGATGTCGGTTGATGACACAAGATCGTCCGATCTCTTTACGATTCGATACGATAGTTCAGTTTAGAGAAACCAGGAAGGAGGATGTATGTCTGATAGGTCGGAAACGTATGCGATCTAACATTATAGCCAATTTTTAAGTGCAGAACGTTGTAGTCTTAGGAGTGCATGTGTTTATGTTCTCTCTCTCTCTCTTACCAATACCTCCCAGGTACCACCGATCCTAGACTCTAGAGTTGATAACTTGGGTGATTTACGTAAAAATGTGTGGAACTCCATTCGTCTGAAACTCGATCGTGTATAAAAATGAGTCGTTTCTTCTTCTTCTTAACTGTGTGCTGTTACATCATGGCACTTTCAAATCTGTTACTATACATCGATAAGCAGTGCTAAGCACCTCGACTTGGTCACATCGAGAGAAATCTCATGCACTTGGACGGGTTAGGACTCGGAAAGCTCTATTCATTCACGAGACGTGGAGTGTAGCAGTCTTCTTCTGATCGGCTGCGTGTTAATTCGGTGACGGTGCTGCAGGGCGGGTTGGTCAATGGCAGTGTGAGGAGGGTCTTTTACCCTAAGATGGCGAGAATGTTCTGTGACTCCCATACACAGAGAGATGGATCGTAAATTAAGTACTATGCTTGAGGTCTTAAAAATATGTAGAGCGCGGTCTGGTATGCTTTGATGATTTATGTGTTCGAGAATTAACTGTGAATGGGCGTGCTGAGCGGTCATCTATCCGTGTTCGTAATGATACTCGCAAAGTAGAGAAGGGATTGTTGAATTATGATACTGACATTGGGGAAACATGCTGTCACATTATTGGCTGGTGTTGGAGTTAAGGTAAAATTCATCGTGCTATCAAGTGTATTGCTCAATACTACAGTACATCGGCGGTGTCTTTTCCATCATATCCGTGCATTGGTTACCACATAATGATTGAGTGGCATCGCTTGTTTGAGTTGGGGAAGAAGTTTTGTGGATGGGTGTCAACATCTGGGGGTTGCTAGCAACTAAACAGCGATCGCGTACATGAGTGCAAAATTAGGAATAACTCGAAATGGAACGTGGAGCCATCATCTATTCCGTCAATGTGACATATGAGTTTAAATGTAGAGGTCGTGAATCACTTTCGGACGGTAGTTTGGAAACTCTCCACAACGCTGCCAAACTCTTCTAGTTTCCTTATGTTGTAAGTATGTTTTATTTAAAAATGATCCATTGTTACGCTATCCTCCGTAAGAATGTTATTTACACCTTGCGATGTCTAGTTTTCTGTGAGAGGTCTTGGATCAGAGCGTCTTAATTTCAGTTTAGAATCTGACACAAACCTTGAAGTCGTGGCAGAAAACGAAATGTTTGGCAATGTACAAAAGCGTGTTAGAAAACAGTGTTTGAATCGGACTAGAGGGAACGTCTCTTACGATAATTTGCTTTGAGTATAGGTGATGAAACTTTAAAGTGGTCGCTGTGGTGTCTGTATATTTAATACGATCGTGTCCACATAGTCAGCTGCAGTTTGAGGTGTCGGACTAGGTGAAAAGTTAGGAATACCTGGATGGCTGCACGCTACGCTATTCTGGGGAAGTATTGTGAAATCTCCTTCTTCGCGCTGGAGGCCCACCGTAGCTACACGTCATTGCGCCTGCATCGACGCCTAGGTGACTTGTAAATAGGATGAGCTTTTATAGTTCGTAATTTTTCTATGTTGGGGTGGCTATAGAATAACGAAGATAGCATGTTGGGGATCTGTAGTACTTGTATCTAGTTTGGGGACATACCACATTGCGCGCATTTCTACCGAATGCTCAAAACATGGTCGTGTTGCAGTAACTCAGCTCGATCTGTTTCTACATGGGTTGCAGAAAGGTGTTGGATATGTCTTTCTCCGACATAAATTGGAACTAGCACTTATGGAAAGCTGCAGAAATGGGATCAGTTGCAGGACGTGTAGAGGGTGATTTAAAGCAGGTTGTAATTTTACCGTAGAAGCTAGGTTCGGGAAAGGAGACTCGTTTAGAGACATGAGAATGCGGCAAATATGATTGAGTAGTGATCGTAATCCGATGCAGGTATGTGTTTGAATGGAGGGAGGTGATTCCAAATGATTGACATCATTTCGAACATATAGAGTAACGCTGGATATCTGAGAGGCTACTGTACATTTATCTTCTTACGACCTCAGTCAGCACATCATCTACTACTACTGTTTGCCGGCCGCGGTGGTCTCGCGGTTCTAGGCGCTCAGTCCGGAACCGCGCGACTGCTACGGTCGCAGGTTCGAATCCTGCCTCGGGCATGGATGTGTGTGATGTCCTTAGGTTAGTTAGGTTTAAGTAGTTCCAAGTTCTAGGGGACTGATGACCACAGATGTTAAGTCCCATAGTGCTCAGAGCCATTTAAACCATTTGAACTACTACTGTTTGTGTTTCTTCTCAGTCAGTCATCGCCTATAACTTTGTGGATGTATCGCGGAACCTATGATATGATGTCGAGACAGAGTGGATTACAAACACTAAAGAATTATCTAGTTGGGTGCGGTGTGATGGAGTCGCAAATACCACGTACATACCACGTTCCTTAGCCGAATCACTTTCAAAGTTCAGTGATTATATCCCTAGGATGCATCATTGGCTGTTAATACACACATTTCTACTATCACCGTCACGGTATTTGTCCGGAAAACACCACCTCATTCAGAGGTAATTACGCACCTCGATTCGTAAAGCAGGTATAGTTTTAACATGGATACTTGTGTGCATTTGTAGAACCAGGACTGATTGTGAGAGTAACATGCTGTAGTTGTAGGGATCGGGATTTTTTCTTTAACATCTGCTCGATTACGTCTAGGACACGGTGGTAGGACTCGAAAGAAGAAGAGACATGCACACCCATTGTTGATTTTCGGTCACTATTATTTGGTATCGTATGCATCCAGTTATTGATGAGGTAATATTATACTTAGTATTAGTGCTGGGTGTGTGATATGTTCGCATATGAGCATCCGGTTTATATAGTTTATGTGTTTGTGCAAAGGAAATGTCTATGTCCTGTTGTAGGGAGGGTATGGATTTGACTTGGAGTACTGTGATAGCGAAGGAAAGAGTATATCTAGTCGTAAGGAAGGTACAGCTATTTCCAGAGCCACTGCCGACAAGAGGGTGTATTTCCGATTCTTCGCTCATTCTTGAATGCTGTTCAATTGAAAGCGCGATCATAATATTTCATTGTAAGTATAATGATACACATATATGCGACCAGTTTTCAGGAATGAATCCGTGTATGGAAAGTCCGTGGTGCTAATGATTCACATTTCCTGTTAACAGCAGCATCTGTGCGAATGTAGAGGCCTGTTGGATTGTAGGAATGTATATGAGTTAACTTTGCCCTTGTCTAGACGGCCAGATAGCGAACTAATACTTAATATGTGCTGGGTGGCTTTCGTGATCAAGTGGAACTTTGAGAAGATGGTATGGTTGTGATGGAGTGTTATTCCAGCCAATGTAAATTGTTCGGTTGACTGTTTGTGGACATTTCGCGTCTTTATTTGGTTGAGTGAAGATCGAATGTGGTGTGTGGAAGATACGTTTGCCTGTTCTCTAGACATGGGAAGGACCTTCGTTGGCTTGTAAATTATATGAATGATTTGGAGTATGTTAGATCAGCGATATCGGTATTCACAGTTGGAAAAATGATTTTTCATATGCTTGTTTCTAGTTACTCAGTGGTCTAGAGGACGCTCCATGTAGCTAAAGTTTCGTGTTTGTAGGGAAATGATTTTGAGTATATATGTCGGGAATTATGTTGCGTTAGCTATCGGGAGGCTACAGCAGTGTACTTGATATCGAGAAGTATAGCAAAAATGGCATAATATTATGGCTAAAATACGTGTGTTCTTGTAATCCCCGAGTCTGGAGATGTGCATAGAAAATCGAGCAGGCAAGGAAGCAGAGGCAGTAACGCGTTTGTGTCGAGGGGAAACGATCGCAAATTTGTAGAACAGTTCTGAGATTGACTTCGGTTCTCTGATGTAAAAGGGGTGATTTTGTATCATGTGAGATGTGAACTGTATGTTTACTAGATCGACAAGGTACTCGGTGATATATTGCCAGGGTGATGATCGGTTTCACGCTCCAATATTCTTGGGAGTGTGGTATGTATTCGATGATCTGTAGACAAATTTTTTTCGGATGCTGAAGAGATATAAAAGATAACTGCACTGTTTGTCTAAAATATGTATATATTGTATTGTAAAGTTAATTTGGCTTACACTGTGTAAACTGTGTATATATTGCATTGTAAAGATAGTATGGTTCATGTTATGGCATGACTAGAGAGGATGACTGTGTGCCCTATCGTGAAGGACGTATAGATTGAGCAGGTTGATAACGACGAGGGTATGAGTGAGAATTTTTAAGTGGAAAATTATATTAGCAATAAATACTGAAGTACAGTCGTCAAGTGGAGAGATTACGTGTACTTTGATTGGTATCAGATTGTAGCAGGAATAGTAATATTTAATTGTAGTTACAGTTGCAAATATGTTCCTGGCTTGCAATATTCTTGTGACTCTGGTATGTATTTGATAATGAGGAAACAATTTTTCAGGTTTAACTGTGAATGCAATTTAGCGATCTGTGTCATATAATGGCTGAAAGCACCAGAAAGAATAGATGGATACTGCTTCGATACTGCCTGCATAAGTAATTCGGCATGAAAATTCAATAACAGCAAATCAGAATGCTCTATCATTTGTGCTGGGATATAGGGGTCTGTACATAGCGGAGGGAATATTTGCGTATGTTGAAATCTGGAGGGGAAAGGTGTTGGGAGCGCTGGGATGAGTGCATTCGATGTTATTTTCGTAAGGAGGTTCTGTTAGAGTACGAATTTACGTGTATACAAGCTGGGACATATAGAAAGCTAGCTTTGACAATTTCTGGGAGAATATACAATCCCGGAGAGGTCGAGTAGGCTATTATTTTTGTTTACAAATCAATGTGGTGTAAGAATAAGATTGGGAGCGTTCTTACATGGCGAGTTGTGCCACGGAGGTTTCGCTGGGAGACGCAATGTGAGCCATGCTGTGGTGGGCACTCACAGCTGAACACGTCACGTTTCTTCCGTTAGATGGAAGCATGCTGTGCTATTCTGCCATCCGCGGTAAAGACAATGCTGGCCTGAGGTGTCTCGAGTGTGGGGCTGCGCCTTGGAGTTCTGTGACGTGGGCATAAGGGAAACTGTATAGACAAAACTTTCACCTGCGTTTGGGGTCAGCTTGTGGCTGCGTTCCCGCCCGATCACGTCAGTACATGTGTCTAAGTGAAAACGTATTTGCATAGGAATTACTCAGAAATGCAGTATGAATGAGATGTAGCCGCTTGCGGAATGCAGGCGGGGCCTGTGCGTGGTTTGACAGTTGACGGCTGTGCCATGTCGTTGGGGCTGTCAGTGCACTCTACTGGATAGGGGTTGGTGGAGGGTGGTTGCAGGTGTTGATGAATTATTTTGCGAGCAGGTGTGTAGGCTGTGCTGTGAGTTATTTGGACAGATTACGAGTACTGAGCGTGTCTAGACGTATGCGTGCTAAATTATTTAGAATGAGTGTGAATGTCTGTAATTAAATTATTTGCGTAAATTAGGAGTTGTTTGCGTGTCTGCAGAGTGTGTATTGTGAGTGCAAGGATAAGATGGAGAGTGTTTTGCATCAGTGTGATAAATATATTCTATCTCTAAATAAAATGTTTGAAAGTAAATAGAGTGGACTCCTTCCTTACTCTCCCCAGCAATGTAGTACAGCCTGAGTAATTTTAGCATAATTCTCGCCCTTCAGACCACAATCTGGGATTAGGTCATAGGAAGGATGACAGTATGATCTCGTGGCAGTAATGTGTACTATGTCAGTTGGACAGTAAATCTCGTGGTGGAGACACCACCTGTAAAATAAAGACTTGTGTTCAGATCTGTTTTCCCGCCATTCCCCCCCCCCCCCCCCCCACTATCTTGGATGATGTCATGAGCTGTGCACGTTAGTACAGGTTAGTGCACGTTGGTACAGGTTTGCCCGCCAACATGGGTCAGTAAGGGGGTGTGGTGCTGGGTTGAGGATCATGGTGGAGACTTTAACTATTTGATTCCAAGTCCAGGTGGGTGTGGCATTGGTGAAAATTGATTTCAAGTCCTAGGTTCTATGAAGTGGTATCACGTGACTAATTCAGTAGCCAATAGGAGTGCAATAGGGGTGCTAGGTCATGAATGAACACCACGCTGATAGTTGGAAAATGTGGAACTTCTCATTTGATCATTGAATATTGAACTCGTAAAACGACTTATTGAATATGATTAAAATTGAAATGGGATAAAGTACTTAGTTAATTGATAGGTTAGATGTGCAATGTGGGTTTTACTTCAGTTAGCATATTTACAGAAGACTATGTCTGGCACGAGTATGAAGGTGCGGGCTTGAGACTGTGATGCAAGTGGTCGCTCGAAGGCCACTGACACAGTGCATGTCTGGTTATAACACGTGAGAGAGAGCACATGATTTAGTGTCATTACTGGACTTCATGGTAGCGCCCTCTGTTGGCCACGATATGAACTACGCTAGTTGGGCTCTGGAGATCGCGGTGAACACAGTGGGTGCAGTCATCTTGAATACCAGTACTTGCATCATGATCTGACGTCAGGAGAGCGCCCTCTGCTGGCATGGATATGAACTAAGCCAGTTGTAGTCCAGACACACTGGAGAACACACCTGCTTGAAATTGGCTAAACAATAAAGGCAAGTCCTTTTTTCCCGCCATTTTCTTTGCTTAGTAGAGATTACTAGGGTGTGACGCATTATCACGTTGAAATTTGAAATTCACACCATTTTTCTGGGGGAGGGTGGCATGGCACTTTCCTGCCAAAATTCAAACTTCCCGCCAAAATCCGCCATCTTGATTGGCATCACGGCCGCCATCTTGGATGACGTCATTTCCGCCATCTTGATTAACGGTACTTTGGCGCCATACCGCCTTGTTCCAATACTATTGACCATGTCATAACCTAAATCCGAATATCTGTAGTGACATTTACATGCTGAATAAAGTGTGTGCATGCCGTAGTTCGTTACTAATTTACATTTTTTTCATATAACTCAATAACTGTCACCCTGTATTTTTGCTTAGCAAGAGACACAGGATGGTAATTTCAGAGTATCTGAGCAGTCAGCATCAAATATTCGGTGACGAGGACGAAGATGTAGAAAACGAATGGAAAAAGTTCAAAGGAATCATGCTATATGCCCTAGACAAGTATGTTCTAAGTAAGGTCTTAAGGGATGGGAAAGACCCACCATGGTTTAATAGCCATAGCCATGTTAGAAACGTGCTACGTAAACAAAGAAAACTTTATCTCAGATTCAAGAGAAGTAAAAACCTATCTGACAAACAAAAGCTGAACGAAGCGAAAATGGGCGTTAGGAGGGCAATGAGAGTAGCATTCAATGTCTTTGAAAGTAAAACAAAAACCTACCTGAGTAAAAACCCTAAGAGGTTTTGATAGTATGTAAAATCAGTAATTGGGACAAAATCATCTATTCTTTCAGTCAGTGACCATACCGGCACCAAAACGGTAGATAACAGAAAGAAGGCTGAAATACTGAATTCGGTCTTCTGAAATTGTTTCATCATGGAAGATTGTAGCACAGTCCCTCCTTTCAATCGTCGTACAAACGTCGAAATGACAGCTATTGAGTTAACTGATCACGGTAAAGAAAATCAACTACAATCGCTTAGTAATGGAGGGGCGTCAGGACCTGATGAGATATCTATAAGACCCTACAAAGATTATGCGAGAGAAGTTGCCCCCTTTCCAGCTGTAATTTATCGTAGATCGTTTGAGCAACAAAGGGTGCCTAATGAGTAGAAGAAAGCGCTAGTCTCTCCCGTTTTTAAGGGGGGCCCTAGGACAGATGCACACAACTATAGACCTTCTATCATTGACGTCAATCTGTTGTACAATTATGTAAAATATTTTATGCTCAAGAATTATGACGTTCTTGGAGAATGAAAATCTCCTCTAGAAGAAGCAACATGGATTACATAAACAGAGATTCTGCAAAACTCTGCTCGCTCTCTTCCTCCATGAGATCTACAGCGCCATAGACAATGGCGCTCAGGTTGATGCCGTGTTTCTTGACTTCAAGAAGGCATTTGACACCGTCCCGCACTGCCGTTTAGTGGAAAAAATACGAGCTTATCGAGTATCGGAGTAGATTTGTGATTGGATTCAAGACTTCCTTCCAGGCAGAAGTCAGCAGGTCGCTTTTGACAGAACAAAGTCGACAGATGTAAAGGTAATTTCCGGAGTACACCAAGGAAGTGTGATAGAATAGTTACTGTTTACAATATATATAAATGATCTAGTAGAAAGCGTCGGATGCTCTCTAAGGCTGTTCGCAGATGATGTGGTTATCTATAACAAAGTAGCAATGCTAGAAGATAGTAACGATTTGCAGAATGATCTCCAAATGAATGGTGCAGGCTCTGGCATTTTATCCTAAACATTAATAAATATTATATATTGCACATACATAGGGAAAAAATCCACTATTTCATAGCTACACTATTGTTGACAAACGGCTGGAGACAATATCTGCCGTAAAATAGTTACGAGTAACTGTCCAGAACGACCTTAAGTGGAATGACCACATAAAACAAAGAATGTGAAAGCAGATCCCAGACTAAGGCGCTTATTCCGCTGATTCTGCAATATTTTTAATCCATGTGGGATTGCTACCAGATAGAACCGATACAAGACATAGAGAAGATCCAACGAAGAGTGGCACGTTTCGTTAAGGGATCGTTTAGTCGGCACGAGAGCGTTAGGGAGATGCTAAATAAATTCCATTGGCAAACGTCACAAGACAGGCGTTGTGCATCATGGAGAGATTTACTACTGAAACTTAGAAGAACACTTTCCAGGATGAGTTCGACAACATACTAATTCTCCTCACATACGTTTCACCTAATGACCATGAGGAGAAAATTCGTGAAATTAGAGCCAATACAGAGGCTTACCGACAATCGTTCTTCCCGTGCACTATTCGCAAGTGGAACAGGGTTGCAGAGCTCAGTTAGTATTACAAAAAGCACCCTCCGCCACGCACCATTAGGTTGCTTGCGGTGTATGATGTAGACGTAGATCAGCTCCTAATTTTCTCACTGCAGCCATTTCTCGAGACGAACGTGAGTGGTTGTAATATGTTTGCCTACAACATTTGGAAGAAGTAGAATAGATCTCACCTCTCAACTCCCCTTTCGTCACAGCATCGCTTACCTGCCGTATTCTCACGAATCTTCCAATCTTCGATGTACAGCATTTAAATCCACTTGATTTCCAGGAGTAAGAGATGTCCCCCGCCAAGTCACAAGCCCCTGCTAATTCTCTTGACATCCCATCACGTTCCAACAGCACTATTCCATTAGTTGGAAAGATGTCTAGTCCTCGAAATGACACTGACTACGTAGAGGGCTATCACAATGAGAACAATAGCACACTAACATACAGGAGGAAATTCACAACCGTGCAAAGTATGCTCAGACTGCACAAAGAAATCCAGAAACATAACACCTACTATTCATCAATATTGAATGACGGTCTATAAATATCACCGTCCGCATGTCCTGATCTCGTTTACCATATTCCTATGATTACTACACCAGTAATACGACAGTGTATCGGTGTCACAGGCTTCGCTGACAGCACAGTCTCTCTCTCTCTCTCTCTCTCTCTCTCGCTTTCTCTGTCTCTCTCCCTCCCCCCCCCCTTTCTCTTATGTACACACACACACACGCACAAACACTCCTCGTTATGTTTATAACATCCAGCAGTGTAAACTATGAACTCTTGAATAAGACTGTGTAATTTATCAGTAAAAGCCTACATGGAATGAAGACTGTGTAAAGTTTTGTTGCCCCTGCTGTAGGAGTACCATACACTACAGACTGTCAATCACAAGAGAAGGTTCCTATGTTTTTCTTCCCTAAGCAGTCTGATACATTGCTTTTCTGCTGTTACATATCCAAGCAGTGTATGACTACAGATTTGTACAACACCATACATTTTCAGAATGAGATTTTGACTCTGCAGCGGAGTGTGCGCTGATATGAAACTTCCTGGCAAATTAAAACTGTGGGCCAGACCGAGTCTCGAACTCGGAGCCTTTGCCTTTCGCGGGCAAGTGCTCTACCAACTGAGCTACCCAAGCACAACTCACGCCCCGTCCTCACAGCTTTACTTCTGCCAGTACCTCGACTCCTACTTTCCAAACTTTACAGAAGCTCTCCTGCGACCCTTGCAGAACAAGCACTCCTGAAAGAAAGGATATTGCGAAGACATGGCTTAGCCACAGCCTGGGGGATGTTTCCAAAATGAGATTTTCTCTCTGCAGCGGAGTGTGCGCTGATATGAAACTTCCAAAGGCAAAGGTCCCGAGTTCGAGTCTCGGTCCGGCACGCAATTTTAATCTGCCCAGAAGTACCATACATTTTGTTTTTCTACCATGACTTTGTGGTCTTTGTCAAGTGCTCAACCGGTATAAACGCATTTTCATACATCACCTCTCACTGAAAGCTGGACATCGTGTTGTGTATGTTAAGTTGCTCCCACAACACACAGGATGGTTGAAATAAAAGAAAGAGGATGTGTTTCTAACTGACAAAAATGTGAAAGACATCTCAATATATGGAAACTGGAAGAGTCTGCGGCACTCTGGAACTCTATCCTTGACTTAATGATGGTGGATCCACCTACAAACTCTATCCTGATCCTATGCCATGGGGGCCCCCACATGAAACCGATACCGACACACACCAATACAGAAAAATAGCACAGCTGCACTAGGTGTTCACAACATTTCCAAGCAATTTTAGAATACGTGGCATGAAGTGATATCATGATCACATGAGCAGAAGTGACATAACATAGGCAAAATTACAAAAATTGACGGTAAATACTTATAAACTGAGGGAAACTAGTGAGGAATTACTTACATGTCTGCTTGGTGCACAAAAATTCCTGTACATGGAAACGATTATGTGACAGCAAGAATAATACGAGAAAGAGTTGTTATGGAAGCACTGGCAACCAGGGAAACATAAATTTTTTGTGGACAGCGATAAGACTGCTGGAATAGATTGTTTAATGTGGATGACCACCAAATGTCGAGTAGTAAATTTATTTATATAGGATCACAAGCCCAGGTGTGACAACAAAATTATTGGCAACCACCTTATAGATTTTTATAAAGTGTCCTTAGATAAAGAGCGTTGTAGTATGAGCTTGGGGGCTGCAATCTACAACTACAGAATGCATTGCATGTTTGACCCTGTGCAAGACTGTTTACGTGTTTTAAATTCTAACAAACAGTATTTACAGTGTGCTTCTCTGTACTCTCTACCAATCACAACCATGCAGTGTCAACTAACAAGTACCTTACACAACAGTTGCTGCATGGTTTTGAACAACATTCAGTTGTATGTCTATTGAGCTAATAGGGATACATACCTGGTGACTGCTGTTTTTGATGCTTTCCTGGAAAAGAGAATCATCTGCCTCTAAATTGACATGGATCTGCGTTAAAGATTGATAGAAAGTAGATGGAGAGATCAGTTAAGAGGGGTTGTAACGATGTATGACTTAATGGTGGACTGATGATGGAGATGTTGCAGCAGGTCATTTATCACGCATTTAACCATCTTTCCTGTTGTTCTCTTGGGGCTTATCAGTTGTGTGTTATAACTTGCGTTGGGCTCCTATACGTGTTCTGTGTGTGCTCTAGACCGCTATCTTCCTGCAATCGCTAACAACAGACCTCTCCATACCACAGTCAGCAAAGGACATCCAATGCATTTGTGTGCATATGTGATGAATCATATCATTGATGTAAAACCTATTTCAACACCCTCCTTGTTATTATGCAATTTGAAATTTTGAACTGCAACTTGTAAATAACTTAGTGTTAATTTTGTAATGTAGGGCTTAATAATCATTTGAAGAATTTGTTTACACAATGTCAGATTTTCTAAGATATTGTGTTCGTTAATGCTGCAAAAGTTACTCACTATTTTTTATTTAGTTAATCTTCAATATCAAAAAGAGTTAGGGTAATTTTTAATATTACAATTAATACTTGCGAAAATGACAAATTCAAGGATAGTGAATATCTCGCATGTGTCAAGAACATTTTATCCTGAGTGGTTCTTGGGAACATTTCATTATAAAATGGGGGGTGGGGCATTTCTTTCGCTTTCTTAGACTAAGTATTCATATATTTGATGGTGAAGCATAGCTATGTTTGTTAATGATGCATTTTATTACTTTTTCTCTAATGGATAAATCAGTTTTCTTATTATTACTTGAATATGGAAAGACTTTCAATTCTTTCATTTATTTTATCTGCTTTTGCAATATTAACTGTGATGTGAAGAACTATTACGTAAATAGTAGACATGAAAGCACACAGAGCAATATCGAAAGTAACAGCGATATACAGTGTGTATGTGTGTGTGTGTGTGTGTGCGTGCGCGCGCGACAATATGGCGAGTCGTGTTTTGTTGATTTGAGATGCAAAAACTTGCCGAGACAGTGAATCGCGGAACATAACTACTAACGACTCGGATTACCGTCGCAGTGCGTAATGAAAGTAGCAGTGATCATTATGAACAGAAAGATTGTACAGTTCGAGTATTACGGTACTAAATGGACTGTGTCTCAGCCTGGTACTGACAATGCTTTCGCGAGTAGCAATTATACCTATTGCTACGGTGAGGGTAAAACTGCTTTTACATATAACCGCATCGCGAGAGACAGGCTCCATAAACTGTGTAATGTATTTGTCTTCTTAATGAAAAACCGAGTTTGTTGAAGCCGTAACTATCGCGCTGAATATCATTACAATTGTGGATCACGTGCAAGAACGGCTTCATTGGCTGTGAATTTGCGATCGCAGTAGTCGTATGCAAACGTGACAAACAGTTATGTCGCAGTTGAAAATTACCACCAACAATGTACGAGGCCTGTTCAGAAAGTAAGCTCCGATTGATTGCCAAATTGAAACCACAGTGAACATCAGAAATGTTTTACTTGTAACAATTAGCTACACCTTTCAGCTACTTCTCTACGTAGTCGCCGTTCTGACTTAGACTTTTGTCATAGCGTTGTACCAACTTTTCAATAGCCTCATCATAGAAGGCAGCCGCCAGTGCTTTCCGCCAATTCTCCACGCTGGCCTACACCTCGTTGTCTGTGTCAAAATGTTGTCTTCAAAGACAGCGGTTCATGTGACCAGAGATGAAACTCAGGGGGAGACAATTGTGGACTGTATTGTGGGTAATCTAACATTTCCATTTGAAAACGATGCAGGAGCATCTTCATTGCCCCTGCAGAATGCGGCTGAGAATTGTCGTGAAGACGAAACAGCACGACAGTTATGTAATGTTAGCTGCATAGCTTCAGGCGAAATTTCTCACCAGGCCCTCGTACTTGGCGGCAGACACTATTTTCTAGACATCTTTACGCACTCACTGCGAGCTCAGAAATGAGAAGAGCGACGTGATGCTAACTGGGGTTATACTAGAGACACTACCCAACACATCTGTGCAAAGCTTTATCGGATTTTCATAGTCGTTTCCATTTCGCGACCGATCGGAGCTTACTTTCTGAACGCCCCTCGTATAAAATAGTGAAATGAGAATTAGGTGTGAATAACGAGTAATTAACGTGCACAGGCTAAAGCTCTGGATTACATCCATTTCGTCCGTGGCATGTTAAACGCCAGTGCAGATGACTTTACAACATAATCAATCACTACCATACTTCGCCGTGGAAATACGACAAACGGAGTTGCTGTAATAGTTTCATCTGCAACATAAAAAGCCGCCGCCGTCATCCCAACACGCCGCCATGCCTCTCCAACAACGAACAGGTAAGTTGCATTGCTGTGCACTCTCGACAGGTAAAAATTAACAGAATTTAGCTGTTCAGGCTGTAAATTGTTTCATTATAAAACTGTTACCTTTCTTTTCCCTTCCTTAATATTGCTACATTAATACGATTGATGGGAGTGAACTATTAACTTTCAATGTAGCTAAGTTGACCCACTATTAGTCACAACTATTGATGAAAGGAGAAAATATAAAAATGCAGTAAATGAAGCAGGCAAAATGGAATACAAACGTCTCAAAAATGAGATTGACAGGAAGTGCAAAATGGCTAAGCAGGGATGGATAGAGGACAAATGTAAGGATACAGAGGCTTATCTCACTAGGGGTAAGATAGATACTGCCTACAGGAAAATTAAAGAGACCTTTGGAGAGAAGAGAACCACTTGTATGAATATCAAGAGCTAAGATGGAAACCCAGTTCTAAGCAACGAAGGGAAAGCAGAAAGGTGGAAGGAGTATATAGAGGGTCTATAGAAGGGTGATGTACTTGAGGACAATATTATGGAAATTGAAGAGGATGTAGTTGAAGATGAAATGGGAGACACGATACTGCGTGAAGAGTTTGACAGAGCACTGAAAGACCCGAGTCGAAACAAGGCCCCGGAAGTAGACAACAT
Source organism: Schistocerca serialis cubense (assembly GCF_023864345.2). Lineage (NCBI taxonomy): Eukaryota > Metazoa > Arthropoda > Insecta > Orthoptera > Acrididae > Schistocerca > Schistocerca serialis. The sequence goes on along the minus strand of NC_064640.1, from coordinate 411,431,319 downwards.
TCCATTGGAACTACTGACGGCCTTGGGAGAGCCAGTCCTGTCAAAACTCTACCATCTGGTGAGCAAGATGTATGAGACAGGTGAAATACCCTCAGACTTTAAGAAGAATACAATAATTCCAATCCCAAAGAAAGCAAGTGTTGACAGATGTGAAAATTACCGAACTATCAGTTTAATAAGTCACAGCTGCAAAATACTAACGCGAATTCTTTACAGATGCATGGAAAAACTGGTAGAAGCCGACCTCGGGGAAGATCAGTTTGGATTCCGCAGAAGTGTTGGAACACGTGAGGCAATACTGACCCTACAACTTATCTTAGAAAATAGATTAAGGAAAGGCAAACCTACGTTTCTAGCATTTGTAGACTTAGAGAAAGCTTTCGACAATGTTAACTGGAATACACTCTTTCAAATTATAAAGATGGCAGGGGTAAAACACAGGGAGCGACAGGCTATTTACAATTTGTACAGAAACCAGATGGCAGTTATAAGAGTCGAGGGACATGAAAGGGAAGCAGTGGTTGGGAAGGGAGTGAGACAGGGTTGTAGCCTGTCCCCAATGTTATTCAATCTGTATATTGAGCAAGCAGTAAAGGAAACAAAAGAAAAATTCGGAGTAGGTATTAAAATCCATGAAGAAGAAATAAAAACTTTAAGGTTCGCCGATGACATTGTAATTCTGTCAGAGACAGCAAAGGACTTGGAAGAGCAGTTGAACGGAATGGACAGTGTCTTGAAGGGAGGAAATAAGATTAACATCAACAAAAGCAAAACGAGTCGGCCGATGCTGAGGGAATTAGATTAGGAAATGAGACACTTAAAGTAGTAAAGGAGTTTTGCTATTTGGGGAGCAAAGGAACTAATGATGGGCGAAGTAGAGAGGATATAAAATGTAGACTGGCAATGGCAAGGAAAGCGTTTCTGAAGAAGAGAAATTTGTTAACATCGAGTATAGATTAAAGTGTCAGGAAGTCGTTCCTGAAAGTATTTGTATGGAGCGTAGCCATGTATGGAAGTGAAACATGGACGCTAAATAGTTTGGACAAGAAGAGAATAGAAGCTTTTTAAATGTGGTGCTACAGAAGAATGCTGAAGATTAGATGGGTAGATCACATAACTAATGAGGAGGTATTGAATAGAATTGGGGAGAAGAGGAGTTTGTGGCACAACTTGACGAGAAGAAGGGATCGGTTGGTAGAACATGTTCTGAGGCATCAAGGGATCACAAATTTAGCATTGGAGGGCAGCGTGGAGAGTAAAAATCGTAGAGGGAGACCAAGAGATGAATACACTAAGCAGATTCAGAAGGATGTAGGTTGCACTAAGTACTGGGAGATGAAGAAGATTGCACAGGATAGAGTAGCATAGAGAGCTGCATCAAACCAGTCTCAGGACTGAAGACAACAACAACAACAACAACATTTTTCTTTTCCTTAAATTATCTTTCTTCTAAATTAATGCTGCTGCAGTTATATATATTTTTCATGTCTTTTGGGGCGACGTATCACAAAATTATTTTCAGAGCGAGTTTGCATATTTTAATGTTTCACATGGTCGCGCGCATAAATCGCGGTGTCCACCATTAGTTTGTGGCCATCGACCAATAGAATTAAAGCTACTTGTTTGCTATTGGTCCAAGCTTGCCACGAGGACAAACTAAATGTGACTGTTGTCGAACCATGCAGGCTATGAAACTCTGTCCTGCTGGCAGATGTCATCGTGCTGAGGAAAAACAGACTGCATGTAGGATAGACATGGTCCCCAAAGACAGATGCATACTAGTGTTAAGGCGTGACGTTCATAAAACTGAAAACGTCACTTTTCAGTTTATTTTTTATTTATTAGTAGAATTCGTAGACAGTTTCCAAAATTTCAATGATGAAATCACATCTGAAGCGCCTGATAAATGATAAAATGTGTGCTGCGTTCTTCCTGCCACGCCCACTTTTTGGAGTAACTTTTCAATATCTACTGGCTCAAGAGGTAACAAAACCTACATTCACAAGAAGAGGCTTCCAAATTGCATCCTTGATGTTGTCAAGACCAATTACAGGTTTCTGGCTGATACTGAACTTCTAAAAAATTGTGTTCATGGCAAAAGTCAGATTCCAAATGATTCTAAATTCACTCATGTGGAACCAATGTCTTGAAACCACGACAAAAATAGATTTTCAGCACCTTTCTGCAGTTGAAAAGGCAGTTGAAGACCTGGTAAAGGAAAGAAGGCAGAAAACAAGAAACCAGAAGAGAAGCCTTGAAGGGAAAGTGGACACTGAGTACAAATCTGATGCCTTCTGAAGAGTTGACATAAAGAAAAACATTATGTTCAACTTTAAATTGCATTTTCTGAAAATTATGTTTCTAAAGTTCATGTGACCTTTTCTCAGGATCTACTGTATGAAGGCAAAAATTATGAAATTTTGTATACTTATTTCTATAAACCAAATAAATGTTGTCTCAAGAGTAAATTTTGAAATTATGTGTATAAGCTGAGATATGGGGCAAAGTGCTTGGAATTTAGCATGTATTTTATATTATTCTTACAGAATTATAATTAAAAAATTATTAAAATTCTCCTATTCGATATATTATATAAACCACATGAGGGAAGCTTACTAAATGCAAAGGGATTAAACAGAGAAAATTTTGTAGAAATCTCATAAATACTTTCAAAGAAAAAGGTACCTATATTATTTTTAGAAAGTAAAATTTTAAAATGCCATAAAGAAGTTAAATATATATAATCTAAGGAACTTAACAGCAAATGTGTTAATTTCATGTAAAGCATGGTGCAAAATTTCATTGCCGTAACTTCAAGATTGTGGATTTGGTGCAGCTTTTAAATAGAGCGTGTTTTTCATGAACGCCCCCTCCCCCCCTTAAGTCAGGGTGCCTTCCAGGGAATGCCACGAAAACATTCGCCAGATCGTAACACTTCCTCCACTGACCAACAATTTTTGCAACATGTATGGTTTCAGACGTTTCATGCTGTGTATGCCAATTGCCATTTGTCCAATGGAGCATAAAAAGTGATTCATCTGAAAAGGTGTGTCAATTTCAACTTTTGCCACTGACAAACAACAGTCAGCATGGATGCATGAACCAGGCGCCTCCTATGGAGGTCCATATGCAGCAACGTTCGCTGAATGGTCATTGAGGAGACATTGTTGGTAGCCCCCTGGTTCATTTGAGTGGTCATTTGCTCAACGATTGCATGTTTCTTTGTCCATACACATCTCTGCATCTATGGCCTTTTGTGCACTACAGTTACATCGGCACCAGTTTTGGATAGTGCCAGTTTGCCATGCACAGTATATTTTAACCGTGACAGCACATGAACAGTTTAAAAACTTAACCATCTTGGAAGTGCTCCATCATTGGTCCTAAAGTCAATGATCATCTCTTTTGGACATCAGATAAATCACTCTGTTCCTACAGTACATCGACTGCTCTGTTTTCCACATCCTCCAACATGCCTTATATACCCTCCACTGCTATTGCTTGCAACTGTCGTCTGTGAGTAATTACTACATGTTAACACCCAAAATTGGTGGCAGTCACGTTACTGTGACTGAAACACATTAGATTTGTTTTTGAGGTTGCCCCTGCTCCAGCTATATGGAGAGCAAAAATGGATAATATTCATATTGGTCTAATGAAAACATGTTGCTGTCTTGATGATAATATCATCACAGGCTTCTTCACAGCGGAACATTGGTTCCACTTAGTTGTGTTAACCCAAAGGTATAAGAATGCAGGACTAACTGTGAATATCAAGAAATAAGGTGGAATATTGTGATCACATTACTAATTAAAATGGATTGAACACTAGCAGTAGAAAGTAGGAGATATTCAGACAGCCCCAAAGTCAACAACCCAAACTGAGAGCTTTGTGATTTTGTGGCATGATGAACTATCATCGAAAATTTTTATCAAACTTGTCGAGAATCCTAAATCTTCCATATTCGTGTGACAACCAACTGAGATTCAAATGAAATGCAAAATGTGACAAATCTTTCAGAGATGCTAAATGTAAATGGCTGTCACACAAAGTTTTCTGTCATGATTACCTGTCATTGTAACTAGTTTGAGCTGGTGATACAGCTGACTCATGCACGCATGCATGCCTTTCTCAAGTGTTTCCTTGTGGAACTGAGAAACCTCTAATGTTTGCTACTTCCATCTGCAACAAAGCATAACAAAAGTATTATATCATGGATATAGTGTCTTCTATCACTTTACTGTGATAACAGATCATAGATCACTCATCTATAATTTCAGTCTCAGAGTTTCATTGTCTTCCATTTGTGGTAAGAGATGGCAAAGGTGAGTTGCGTTTATAACATTAAATGTCATAAAACTGATGAAAACTGTAATTCTGACTATTTATCAAGAACGACATTTCCTGGACAGACTGAACCTGATGATGGTGCTGTATATGTAAATTTACTCGTGCTTGATAGTGCCCTTATAACAGCAATAAATTTCAAAAGAAACAGTCAAATACAAAATACTGTCTGTTAATCATAACTGCATTGTTAGAGTGGGAAGCAGGGAGAGTTGTAATCCCAAGTAGTCTAAGACCTCAGATTTTAAAAGAAATGCACTCGTATCATTGTGGTATCAGTAGAATGACGTCTGTAGCTCGAAGCTTCATATGGTGGCCCCAGCTGAATAAAAAATAGAGAAAATTACAGCTGTTTGCAATGGATGTTCTAGAGTTAGTAGGGCTCCATCGAATGTCCCTTATAACGCATTGGAATGGCCTAGTGAGCCTTAGAAGAGACTTCATATCGATTTTGTGAAGTTTTCCAATATCATGTATCTGTTGGTAATGGATGCCCACATGAAGTTCAAAAAAATGGTTCAAATGGCTTGAGCACTATGGGCTTAACTTCAAAGGTCATCAGTCCCCTAGAACTTAGAACTACTTAAACCTAACTAACCTAAGGACATCACACACATCCATGCCCGAGGAAGGATTCGAACCTGCGACTTTAGCGGTCACGCGTTTCCAGAGCGTAGTGCCTAGAACCGCTCGGCCACCCCAGCCAGCCCGCATCAAGTGATCAGATATAATCAAGATGTTTCCTACCAAGAGTACTGTTCTAAGGGATGCAATAATCCCTTTGTTTGCTCATTTTGGTCTGTGTAAAGCAGCTGTATCAGACAGGAGATCCCAATTACTTAATAAAGTCTTTGCATCATTTTTTTGAGAAATGGAATAAGGTATTTAACAATTGCACTTTACCGTTCCAGTTTGAATGGTCAGGCTGACCAAAATATCCAAAATTTTTAGTATGCATTGATAGCTGTTATGTTTGATGAGACATCCCACCTGGATAATCTGTGTACCTGGTTACTTGCCTATCACAGTGTATAATATGAATTCAGTAGCCAAAACCGAGCGATCCTTTTGTTTGGGTTGTTCAGAACTAAATAACAACAACATTCCCTAAAAATAATCGACCCTTATATTACAATTTTAATGAAAAAAGTTAAACGTTTTTGTCTTTTCAATTAGTCGCCCACATATAAACAGAGAACAGTTAATGTTTTACAGTACTATCATGTCTCAAATTAAATACGTAACCACAACATACCATATCGCATATTTTCGTGGCTCTAACGCTTGCTGGACTTATAATCTGAACAATTTAGAGATAAATGAAGACTAACTGAAACCCTCAGCTACCGACAGGTGTTGTTGATATACTTGATGTGGACAGCTGAAAATGTGTGCCCCGACCGGGACTCGAACCCGGGATCTCCTACTTACATGGCAGACGCTCTATCCATCTGAGCCACCGAGGACACAGATGAATAGCGCGACTGCAGGGACTTATCCCTTGCACGCTTCCCATGAGACTCACATTCCCAGCTGTCCACAATTCTACATATGTAATTTACCTTATAGACATTTGCCCATTCACTCATTACTCGCGCACGCTTTGGCGATTCCCGTAAGAGTTTGGGCAACCTGTGCGCATTCGCACAGACGAAGGTCGGTGGCTGGGTAACCTGTAACTATATATATGAAGACAGTAACTGTTCTCGAAAGAACGGATTACTGTTGTTGACTGTGCAGCTTTTCCCTGGAATAAATGATGACTGACTGAAACCCTCAGCTACCGACAGGTGTTGTTGATATACCTCGATGTGGACAGCTGAAAATGTGTGCCCCGACCGGGACTCGAACCCGGGATCTCCTGCTTACATGGCAGACGCTCTATCCATATGAGCCACCGAGGGCACAGATGAATAGCGCGACTGCAGGGACTTATCCCTTGCACGCTTCCCATGAGACTCACATTCCCTGCTGTCCACAATTCTACATATGTAATTTACCTTCTAGACATTTGCCCATTCACTCATTACTCGCGCACGCTTTGGCGATTCCCGTAAGAGTTTGGGCAACCTGTGCGCTTTCGCACAGACGAAGGTCAATGGCTGGGTAGCCTGTAACTATACATATGAAGACAGTAACTGCTCTTGAAAGAACGGATTACTGTTGTTGACCGTGCAGCTTTTCCCTGGAATAAATGATGACTAACTGAAACCCTCAGCTACCGACAGGTGTTGTTGATATACCTCGATGTGGACAGCTGAAAATGTGTACTCCGACCGGGACTCGAACCCGGGATCTCCTGCTTACATGGCAGACACTCTATCCATCTGAGCCACCGAGGACACAGATGAATAGCGCGACTGCAGGGACTTATCCCTTGCACGCTTCCAGGGAAAAGCTGCACGGTCAACAACAGTAATCCGTTCTTTCGAGAACAGTTACTGTCTTCATATATACAGTTACAGGCACCATAACCGCTATGATACAAAGCGAATTGCGTAGATATGACTAATTTACAGCTTTAGACTCAATTTTATATGCCTATTGGAGGACAAGAAATTCTTTCACACCATGCAAACAAAACGACTACAGTAATTGAGACAAACGGTAAGGTAGATTCAAAGCAATGTCGAACCGAAAAATTTGAACTGAAATTTACGTTTTTTTGCCGGGAGTTTCTGGTGATTTTTCAGGGTTGTCTTTAGAAAATCTACGTATTCTTTTCACGGAACTGACGCTCACCCCTGTATAAGTAACTGTTCGTGTTATTGGCTGCGAAAGAGGGTGGAGCAATTTTTATTTTTGCTCTCTTCTTCGCAGCATTTAGCGACATTACTAATTATTTTTCTTTCTGGACTCCGTAGTGTGCTACCGTTTGCTCTTCTCTGAGGAGTGGATGGAGTATTTGGCATTGCCTGCGATGGGCCAGGAACCTCTTCGTCACTCATAATGCAGTGTAAAACTTCACTAAGGCACGTAGCGAAGCTCACCAGTCACTTTACAATGGCTACGCACAGTTCAGTATTACATCACTGAGGTTGGCAGCGGCCGGACGCTAAACACGATTGAATCGAAGTGAACCGAAGTGGACCGAATTTTAACGACTCAGAACTAGGGAGGCCTGGCTCTTCTTTTTGTGAACAAGCAGTAATGCTGTTGTGTAACTTATGTCCAACGTTTTCTTGAGATGTCCTATAAGGATAGCCTTAAGGAAATGTTCCCTCTTATGCAATGTGCCGTGCCTGTGGTGTGAAAGAAGTTTAACACTAGCTATGATATGAAAATACACAAAAATTCATTTCAACGTCATGTAGCTTAGTGTTAATTTATATATGTATTCAAAAAAAATTCTCTTTCAGTTTCTTTCCTTCACACTAATTTAAATAAGTGTATTCTCTACAAATTCATTAAAAATTAACTACAGTATACGATTATTTTTTTTCCTCAAATTCCTGCATCTGTTTTTACTACAGTCAGACTTAAATTTTGTAAATTTGTGTACTTTGCATAGTAACGACTTATAAGTCACTAAACAACCTTTTTCTTTCTTAAAAATCCTTAATCTATACAAAAACAGTATGCCTTAATTCATTTTTAATTTCATTTCAGGCCAACTAACGACCATGTCAAGTTAACTGTTTATTAATCTTTTCTTCATCCTCCTCCAAGACTATTTCTTTTCTTCTTATCTGACTATTCGACTCCAGTTGCTCTTCTTTTTTTTATCTTCCTGAAAACCTTTGAATTTCTTGGCCTCTGTACTGAATTTGTCTCTTTTCAGAGAGTTCACCTATTCAAACCGTTTCTTATTAGTTCATTTTTGTCTTGTCTCCCCCACCATTTTCTGTGTCTGGTTCCCTGTTTTGGAAAAATGTTTGGAGCGTCTTTTTCACTCTGCCATCCTTCATTCTGTCGTGATGCCCATAGAGTCCAACACATATTTTCCTGATCTCACCTGTTTTTTAGGGGAGAATTAATATATTTCCTTATTTGGTCTCGAAACCCAATTGCCATATTTGTTCTTGACTGGTAATAATTTTTTTAGCTAGGTTCTTATTTCTATATTTTTCAAAACTAAAGCCTTATTGCATACAGATGATAGTAGTGTTTCTGACTAATTCTGGACTTTTGTTTCGCATCTGCCATAATTTAATATTTTTAGAAAAATATTTCTTATTGTACAGATTTCTCACTTTCATATACACTCTTTTATTTTTTTCATTTCTGATTTCAACTGCTCTTTCTCACTTTCTATATTTTTACTGAGATACTTGAAGTTCTCTGTTTCATGATGTTACCTTATTTGGTTTCTAAAATTATTGATGGTTACTTTCTTTGGTCATGTCTTCTGTCTTTTTAAAAGATATTCGTTGACCTGCCTTTTCAGTTGCTTCCTTCAGAAGTTCTAATATGTTCTGTTTAAAGTTTAGAATTTGCTCCGGACAGGAACTGTTACTCCTCAACCTGGCTTGATGTTCTCGAATTTGTTCTAATTCAGGCTTTAATATGTTCAGAAGAGCTTTTGATAAGATCTTGTATTCTAAAGCAGTTATGAAATTCCTCTGATATCAGTTTTGTCTCATTTTTTATGATGTGGATGAATTAGCATAACCTTCCAGTTCTCTGAAAAAGTTTCAGCGTCCCAGACCTTATCTAGTTTCTGTTTTACAGTTGTGGTACCTAGAATTACACTAATTTTTTAAATTTCTTATTAACTATAACATTAGTAACGGTTTTTACTTTCATTTGGATATAAGATGTATGCTTTTCATTCTGACATATTTCTGAATGTTGATGGTTTCTATCTTTTATTACACTCTTATATAATAAATGGGAATGTTTTATCACTTTAACTAGATACTTTTCACAAGAACAATACTCTTAATACCAATTTAGTAACTTGTTAAAAAATTTACAAAAAACACATTTTATTTCATAGATCCTGTTTTTGTACCTCATTGTTTTAAAGCCATGCCCTTTATTGAAGCAAGATCATATTTTAATCTGTTTTTCTTTTTGTATTTTTGCCTCCATTTTCGCATTATGAGGATCATCAGTCTTGCACTATTTTTTACAGTTTCTTTGTCCCTTTTCTTTTAATTAAGTTATCTTTCTCTGAATCTTATATAAACAGCATTAGTCTATGAAAGACACATTTTGAAATGTATGTTGATCAATGTCTAACAAGAAATTTCTCAAGTGTAAAACATGGTAGTTTCTAATGTTAACATGATATTCTTTAACATTACAACATATCTGTCTTTAGGTCAGGTTATCAGTATGATCAGTTCATATTTTTTCAAGTCCCAGATGGTTCTGACACATAAGCTTTTACTTGACTTGGGAAACTCAAAGTAAATGTCGTTAGTATATGTGATGTCAATAATTATGAAAGAGCATTATAAACAAATTTAAAATTACTGATCTCAGAATTAATTACACAGCATTTTTGTGTGTCCTAATCAGTACCTGTCCACTGACATTGAAGTTAGTGCTATTCAGATTTTTTTCATGTCTATGTATAAGAGATTCTGCTTTGTTGTTCATTTTATCTTCAAGCATTTCTTTCTTTCCGTCTAGGGTAAGTTCCATATATGATGGGAATTCTATCACTTCAGCTAAAGTGGTCGTTTTTCTGTTCAGCAAAACACAAGTTTCATGTTTCAGGGAATTTATTATGTCATCAAAAACAGCTATATATTTTCCTGTTGCTTGATGGTTGTTATGACAGTAAGCTCTACACAGTGTGCCTATTTTGTGCATACATCTCTCAAGTGCATTACTGGTTGTATGGTATGCAGATATATGGATAGTTTGAGTTTCTTTCTCTGACATATCTTCTTTCCATATTCTAGAACAAAACTGTGGATGATTATGTGACAGTATATAGCTTGGTATTCCTACAGTTATAAAATAATCTTCTGAGAACTTATCATAACCTTTGCTGCAGTTAAAAAGAAACCTTTTGAGATTTTACCTTAGACTGATATAATAATACTGTTTCTCAAAGGGTATAATTTGATAAATTTTGAAAATGTTTCTAATATATGAAGAATGTACATAAATTCCCTGATTTTTTAATAATGGTGCAAACAGATCTAAAACATCTAATTCCATTATACTAGTGCATTTAATAATTCATGTAGGTCCCTTGCTAGTAGCATTCGTTACTTTTGCCTTTTGCCACAACCTAACTCCCCAGTTTCTATACACTAACATGTAAGTGAAAATTATCAGTAGCTCGTTAATATATTTTGAAGACCAAAATACTCCCCAGTTTCAGAATGTTGCATCCCTCCTCAAGTAAAGTACTCCTTCATAAATTTTGTAATTTTTTTATTTTTCGGACTTTTTACTGTCGAATTTAGTTTTTACTAGTTTGAAATAATCGCCTTCAGTTGGGTAATGCATCATAGTTTTATGTGCACCTATAAACTCTTCCATCCCTTCAACTTATGTGAGATAATTAATTTGGAAAGTACTTTTGTTTTCCTCTTTTCTTTGCTGTATCTCCACATCTTCAGGTTGCTTAGATAAACATCAGGCACTCAGCGATCTGTTCCTTTTACATACGTGGTCATAATGAAAAGTAATATCTCTGAATTCTTTATGTGAAAACTCTTAAAGCTTTTTAAATAAAGCAAACTTAATTAACATTCTACATCTTTACTGTTCACGTCTACATATTTATTTGTCAACATAGTGACCATGGCGATGAAAACATTCCTCCCAATAACAGACCAGTTCGTTGATACTGTCACTGTAGAATGTTTGACTTTGTTGATGGATCCATAACATCAACTCTGCTTGCACCACTTCACCACTATCAAAGTCAAACCCTCGAAGGTGTTCTTTAAATTTTGGAAACAGATGAAAGTCGGGACTGTATGGAGGATGGTCGATGACAGTGAACCCAAGTTATCAGATTGTAGCAGATGTCACACGTGGTCTGGCATTGTCATGGTGAAGGAGAGGGTGCCTCATGTGTGGACGAATTCTTTGAATTCATGACTTCAGTTTTCTGAGGGTCTCTCACCCAGCATCATACTTACAGTACACACTGCCATGGCACATAGTTCTAAGTTGCATCAACAAAGTGGGAAAGCTGACCAAGTAAAATGCAAGACATGTAATACTTCAACCAATATTGAGAAAATAAAAAAAAATTGGAGGCATAATTTTCAGCACACCCTCATATGTTATTTCTAGATCGAATTGCTGAAGAAACAGTTTCCATATGGTTAGCCTATTAGGCAACAGATGGTAATCTTTAAGGAAGTCAAAGCTCTGTGTTCTGTATAAATAATTGTTTTGTGGGTACATACCGCATTTAATCGAATCTAGTGTGCACTTTTCTTTACCATGCGAAGTACTAAAAATTGGGTTGCACATAAGACTCGATAGCGCATTAGATTCGAGTACAAACTTGAATTGTTCACCGGTGTTTCTTACCCTATGTGATCTGACGTAGCATAACATTTCTTAAACTATAGCAAGAAAATATAGGTACAGTATCTGTAAATTCAAGAAATGAAGACGTAAATTGGGTAAGAGGTTATCGAGTTAAAAGAGCTGATATGTATGTATATTTCCAGTTCTGTAGGCGTCAGAACAAAATCCGTTACTGCCACGAGAGGAAATTTTCTTTAGTCGTCGGTTCGAATAGAACGTGTTGTTTTCTTTTCTTTTCTTTTTTCTTTTTTATTTTATCGTTGAGGGAGTTGGGTTAGGTTGTTTGGGGAAGGAGACCAGACAGCTAGGTCATCGGTCTAATCGGATTAAGGAAGGACGCGGAAGGAAGTCGGCAGTGTTTTTTCAAAGGACTCATCCCGGCATTTGCCTGGAGCGATTTAGGGCAGTTACGGAAAACCTTAATCGGGATGGCCGGACGCGGGATTGAACCGTCGTCCTCTCGAATGCGAGTCCAGGGTGTTAGCCACTGCGCCACCTCTCTCGGTGCTCGTTGAAATTTAGATACTGTCCCGTACATTACAAAGCATTGTTGTACTTCTCAACCTCGTTTCATTATTGTTGGCCTACTACAGTACTTCGCATTGTGTTTGCATTAGGTAGTCACGAAATGGAAGGCAACCAGAAAGAATATCGTATGAAACTACTTTCGAGCTTAAACTAATTCTTTATGCTGAAAAATATGGTAACAGAAGGGCAGGAAGAAAGTTCAGTGTAGCTGAGAGCAGCGTTCGCTTATGACTGAAACAAAAAATTGGCATTATTTGCAACTACTGCTACTAGAAAGAAATTCACTGGACCTCGCAAAGGAAGACATTCTGACGTTTAAGTAAATGTTTTGGAATTCTTCCGAGAAAGGAGGAAGATTGGGCAACCTGTGACCAGTGACACCACAGTAAAAAAAGCAAAACAGGTGGCTGCAGCTCTTAATACACCGAAGCAAAAGTTTAAGGCTAGCCGGGGATGAGTTTATCGCATTTTTGAAACGAGCGGGCTTATCTCTGCGACGCCGTACAACAATATGCCAAAAGTTTCCACAGGATTTTGAGATGAAACTTCAAGAATTTCAGCGGTATGTTATCACACTTCGGAAAGAGAAGAATTTTTCGATGGGCCAAATAGGCAACGCTGATGAGACACCAGTTTGGTTTGATATGCCACGTAATTACACGATTGACGAGAAGGGTACAAAAGAAGTTACCATCAAAACATCTGGGTGTGGAAAACAGTGCGTAACAATACTGCTGGCAATCACGGCAGATGGGAACTAACTTCCTCCTTTTTTAACCTTCAAGCGAAAACAAGCCGCAAGACCCCAAAAAATGAAAAGCTCTTCCATGATGACGTCATTGTTTGGAATCAAGAGAAGAGATGGATGACTGTAACTTCAACAACTTGACTGGCTCCGAAACTTGTGGGAACTGCGTCCTGGTGGGCTTTCCAAGCAACCATCAATGATTGTCTTGATGCATTTCGTGGTCATCTCACTGACGGCGTAAACAAGAAGATCCACAGCCTACCCAGTGACCTTGTTATTATTCCTGGAGGAATGTAATAACCCTTTCAAAGGTTACGTTCAGGAACAGTACGAAAAATGGTTTTGCAAACCAAATCGTGAACTGACTCTGACAGGAAAAATTAAACGTCCTGCACCCTAAATTATTGCACACTGGGTTTCGGCTGAGTGGAAATGCATCCAAGCATCAATGATCGCAAAGTCATTCAAGAAATGCTGTATTTAAGATACCCTGGATGGCAGTGAAGACGATGTGCTCTGGAACGACTCTAAGGATGACAGGGAAGGAGGAAATGAATCTGTTTCTGATGTGGACTCTTGCGAGTATTCCAGTAATTATGATGTTAGTGAATAATGTTGAATAACGCCTGTAATTTACAGTATGTTTCTTTGTATGTCATGTTGGTAATCAAGTTACTCGTTCTTTTTTAATGATGAATACGTCACTTATTACTGTAATGAATAACTTAAATGTAAATTATTGTTTCCTTTTATAGTTCATTTATATATTCACTGTTGTTTGAAATAACGTTAGCATTGTAAAATAAATTTCAACAACACAGAAATACCCGCCTTTGTGTGTGGAACCTTACACGCACATTAACTAAGCCCAGGGTGCTTAGAGCCCCCTTCTCTAAGCGCACTTGGGTAGTTCTCAGCAGGCGCGTCCACGTTGCAGGGGTGGGCCCAGCTGTCGAGCTGGTGGCAAAGTTCTACTGAGGACTCACTATCGCTGGGTATAATGCGTTACCCATGCCCAGGGTAACGGATGAAGACCACATCGGCAAGGAAGGCAAAGAAGATAGACTTCGGTACGGTGGACTTTGTGTAAGTGCCACCTCATTTCCAGAGGAACCCAAGGGAGGGATAGTCAGAGTCCCTGAACCCAGAAAGGCAATCGTCTAGTGGAATAAAACCACAGTTAAAAATCACCTAGTCCTCCAGGTCGGGGGGTCAGGCGTTGGACCTACACTCCACCCTAGAAAAAGAAATCACATGCAGAACCTTCCAATTTAGCCTTGGAACGGAATGGATCAAAACGAAGACAACAAAGGAACGAAAAAGCACAGTGAGAACTGCAACATGGAATATACAAGGAATTTCTACAAAGAAACGTGAAATCTTTAAAGAAATAAAGCGCCTTGACGTGGACATAGTGGGCCTAACAGAAACCAAAGTGAAAGGACATGGTACAGAACAGACAATTGCGATAAAGAAACAACTCATGAAAAACCTGACCAGCTGGGAATATGTCAGTGAGAGGATTCTCCAAGTACAGATGAAAATAAAGGGCCATTCTGTGGTGATTATTGTTCTGGTCTATTCACCAAACGACGACACTGATGTAGCGAAGAAAGACTTATTCTGCACTCAATTGACAAGATCTCTTGAAAATATAGGGAACTGCAAAGAATTCATTTTACTTGGAGACCTAAACATCAGAACAGGATGGAAAGCTAATGATAACATAATGGGACAATATGGTGAAGAAACCATAAATAAGAATGGTGGAAGATTGAGAGAATTTTGCATGAAAAATGATTTAAGAATTCTGAATGGATGGTTCAAGCATAAGGACATCCACAAATACTCATAGATGAAACCAAGTGTTAACCTCAATGCCATTATAGACTATGTCATAATAAAGCAAACAACAAAGCTAGTAGTACAAGACGTGAGAGCTATGAGAGGTGCAGAATGTGGATCAGCAGATCAGACCATTTTCTGCTAATGTCTAAGATATTATTTAAGTTTATCAAAGACACAGAAATTCAAGTGGAAACCGAGCCAGAGAAAGCCAATAATATTCAATATAATTTATTAAGCCTTGACCATAGTTCTACTCGTTTCTTGTACCAGCAAAGGATAGCAGCAAAACTTGCTGCCATTGAAGGAACCTCTACAGATAAGATGTATGGGATGGTTAAAGAAGCCATCCATAACACAGCTTATGAAGCTCTGGAAAAAAAAGAAATCCAAAAGAGTAATACAATATGTTATGAGTGGTGGAACCAATCGGTACAAGAGAAGGTAGAAAGTAAGAAGAAAGCTTATAATAAATGGTTGAACTCAAGATCAGACAATGATTGGCAGGAATACAGAGAGTGGAGAAAAGATGCACAGAAAACAATAATTAAAGCAAAAAACGAAGCCTGCCAGAAAACCGGAGAAGAGATAGAAAAGAGCATGGTGAATGCGCGGGCAAATAAAGCCTGAAAGGTATTAAAAACAATGAGCACACAGAATAAAGATAAAGCTGATATAAACCTCATTAGCATGTAGGAATGGATACAACACTACCAAGGATTACTAACTGAGAACAGAGCAGCATTCACTGAGGACCCACAAGACATTTAAATCAGTAATGATAATTTACCATTGATAACTCTGAAGGAAGTCCAAAATGCAATTAATGCCATGAAAAACAGAAAGTCGCCAGATCCAGGATGAACTTATATAGAACTGGTTAAAGCAGCACTGTCAATACTCTTTGTGATATTGGCAGTGATTTTTGACAAATGCCTTAGAGGTGACGAAGCCCCAAAGAAGTAGTAAAAGGTCACAATTACATCAATATTCAAGAAGGGCGACAGGAGAAATTGTGCAAACTATTGTGGTATTAGTGTGATGCCATCCATGGCGAGAGTCTATGGCCATATCCTAAAAAAGAGGCTTGAAGAAGAAATAACTGAATCTGAAGAACAAAATGGATTCAAATCTGGTCGCTCCTGTACTGATGGAGTATTTACCCTCAAAAACCTAATGAAGAAAAGGACAGCAAGGGGCCTTACGACCCATCTTGCCCTTGTAGACCTCCAGAAAGCTTATGACACAGTTCGACAGAACTAGCTATGGACAAGTCTAATTGGTAATGGCGTGTCACCGAGCTATGTGAAAGCTGTCAGACTCCTCTACCAAGGTTGCACGGCAATGGTAAAAGTGAGAAATCAACTATCTCAAGAGTTTGAGGTGACAAAGGGACAATCTCAGGGATGACTACCTGAGCCTACACTCTTTAAGATCTACCTATAGGATGCACTGAAATCCTGGAAAAGGAAATGCAGTGGAATGGGTATCCCCAAAGACGATAAGATCTTGTTCACTTTATGTTTTGCTGAAGACCAAGTGTTAGTAGGTGGAAATGAGGAAGATGCAAATTACATGTTCCGCAAATTAAAAGAAGAATATGAAAAGTGGGGTCTTGTCATAAACGTATCTAAAACAGAATATCTGAATGTGGGAGAAAATGCTCTTAACGACTTACAACTCGGTGCTGATACTGTTAAAGGGTGTCATAATTTTAAGTACCTGGTAGTGACACTGTTGTCCAATGATAGAAGTATGGATTATATAAACAATAAAATTGGCCAGGGCAAGCGAGCCATAAAACAACTAAATGTTATTCTCTGGAACAAAAACATAACGCACAGAACAAAACATACCATCTACCACATAATTATTGAAAGTATCACAACATATGGTGCAGAATTGTGGGAACTAACTCAGAGGCAGAAAGATCGCTTGCTGGCTGTCGAGATGGATTTCTGGAGACGGGGTTGTGTATATTCCAGGCTCAAACATATTAGAAATGATAAGATCAGAGAGGTTATGAATGTCGAAAGCACAATCCTAGACTACATAGAAAGGAAGTGCCTACTGTGGTATGGTCACTTACAGCGTGTGCCAGACACAAGATGGCCAAAACGAGTATGGCAATGGACTCCACATCAAAGAAGAAAGCGCAGTAGACCTGCAAGATGCTGTAAAGACGACGTCAACGAAGTAATGGCGACGAGAGGTCTTAATGAAGGAGACTGAAATGACTGTGGAGATTGGGATGCGAGAGTCAGCGACAGCCATAAAAACCTCGCTCATATATATATAATATATATAATACCCTACCAGCGATGTGCCAAAATTCCTTTTTGATAAATGATTTCCATTTTTTTAATCCACAGACTATGGCTAATGCTTCTTTTACAGAAATGGTATAGTTTCTTTCATATTTGCTCAGTGCTCTACCAGCAAAAGCAGTTGATTTATGTATAACCTGCCTCCTTTCTGTCTTTTCCTGGAACATTTGAACCCTGAGAAGAAAGTACAAACAATCAGTTCCCCTGTGAGACAGTTAATTTCAGCTTTGGTTAGATAAAATTTTATCTTCAAAAGACTTTTAATTTTTCGAACACCAATTGCCATTTTTGGGTCCATACAAAAGCACTGTCCTTCTCCAGTAAATAATTTAAATGAGGATTGTTGAATGCTTGCCCTTCTAAACATCTTTGATAAAACCCATATATTCGTAAGGAGACTTTCACCTGTTTCTTGATCATCATAACATGCTCCAGAAACATGATTTTCCTATCTATGAACTCACTCATTCGTACAACGAGAGCCTCCCAGCAGTGAGATCCAATTTTTGAAACCATCTGTATGGTGATGTAGGTTAACATTCCTGGTATCGACCCTGCAGCCATTCAAACTGGTGCGCCCGCATTGAGTAAGCACAGAAAAAAATTATGAATTCCACATTATGCTTTAGGGCTTTAATAAAGCAATGTTGTATGGACTGGTTGTGTAACATAATATTTAAGGTATGGCTCTGACGGTCAGAACTCTGTGGGTTCAGCTCTTACCAGGTGCTTTGAATTTTTTTATTTTTAAATCTCCATCGAAATGCCTTTGGTCGTTATTTTATTAACTTAATTTGTTTCAATGTAATTTTTTATTTCTATTCCTTTGTTGCATTATTTTAGTAGTCATATTTACTTTTTCACATGCTAATAATTTTTTTCCTGAGTCTTTTCACACTAGGAAATTTTTTTCATTTAATTGTAATTATTGTTATATGTCAACTTCGAATTAATATATCCTGTTTTATCATTCTATATTTTCGTCCATGTCACTGCATTCATTATTTCTATCATTTTGCTCGAATTTCATCTTACTCTTAATCCCTTCTTTCGTTTAAATCTTCATCTGCATTATTTTGTCCATAGTGCACTGAGAATTTATGTTTTAAATGTTTGGATGACTATTACCATTAAAAAGTACATTTTATAATGAAAAAATCGTTTTTGACATCATCACACAGTCACTATTAAAATATTTCGTCTTTTGTTTTTTAACCAATAAATCACCATTTTCAAATGTTTTGATATTATGATAGGTAATTCAATTCTTATGCACAAAAATAATTCAATTCATATACACAAAAATTCCAAGTGGAAAAAGATTGGTAGGAAGAGAAAATAAGGTGAGCTGAAAAAGTTAATATTATGGTGATTATAATGATATCACAACGGACTATAAGCAAAAAATTACACTTAAACGAATTAAGTGAATGAAATAATGACCAAAGTCGTTTTGATAAAGATTTAAAAATTAAAAAATTTCAAGCCATCTGACAAGATTCAATCCCACAACCTTTCACATACAAGGACTGCAGCTTAACTATTATGCTGCCCAGTCAGTCGATTTAACATTTCTTTTTTAAAACTCTAGAGCATCATGCAAAATTCCTAAATTTTATTCCTCGATTATTCACAAACGAGGGCTCTCAAGGACGAATGGCTGCAGGGTGTTATATCTGGAACCTTAATCTGCATCACCGTATAGATTGTTTCAAAAAGTCGTTCTGAACACTGGTGACCTCTCCTTGTTAGTGTTAAAATCATACCTCCTTTTATAAGGGAATTGAATACTTTACTAATCATCACTAAGTGTGCCTTTCAAGCTCGTGTTGCTGTCAACAAATCGTCCACATTCATAGTAATCTGTGAACATATCTCATTTCGAAGATTCAAATGTCCTTTTAAATACCGACATAGAAGTATTTAATCTGAAAGACACCATTTTGTTAGTAGCAGTTTTTTCCTGGATGTAAAATAGCAGTACACTTTCCTGAGTCAAGTGCTAATGGTAGCCACCAATACCCAGCATTAAATCAAAGTCTGTCATAATTCGAATTTCGTAATGTTTTTGCAACATTTCATCTGAATTTTTAGGCTAGTCTCTTTCCCATTGCACTATCTTCTCCACAGTGCGATTGTCAATAACAACCTGGAATCAACCATCTTCTTTACCTACTTTTATTAGTGGGTTATTATGCAGACTATTACATCACTCTATTCTGCCCCATTTGACCATCTTCTCAATCTCTTTTTTAACCTCAACTGTCTTTGAAACAGTAATCAGATACGGTGGAATGAAAAAATTTATGTTCAACTATATGTAGCCAGTGTGTCTTTCCTTTACCAGCCCTGGCTTATCTGAGAACACTTTCTCAAATTATCCTTTAGTACTTGATACAATTCAGTCTTTTGTGCTAATGAAAAATCATTAATTCAGTTTGCAACTTTTGTGAAATCATTCTCTTCATATGCATGTTTCTTAATTGTCCTTGTACAGTATTATTCAGAACCATTACCTAAACCACCATTTGTTTCATCCTCTTAAGCTTCTGGTTAACTTTTAACATCAGACTGATACAGATTGCATACACCCATAGACCCAGCAACACCATATGTGCCTGAATCACTTGTTCCCACACTTCTAACTTGGACTAATTGTAGCACAACCCCTGTAGCTACTATGGGCAAATAAGTGAATGCAGTCTCTGTGTCAGCTTTGGCCACTACCTCTTCATCCAACTTTTCACTACCCAAAGCCATGTAAATTTCAGTTTAATCTTAATTATTATTACTCAGTTTTTTCCTTTTTTTGCTTAAATAAAATCCAATATTAGTTCTGTTTCGAAATCTGTTTGTGCACTGCTTACAAATCCACGTCCGTAGAGTTCATGAAATTTTGGTACAGTCCTGTCACCAGGCAGCCAAATGTATCACCACCCTTAAGCAAATTTGAACACTTGGTTTTAAGTTTTAATTTTGACTTTATGTTTCTTAAGGAAGTTAAATATAACACAAATACTTTTGCTGTTTTTTTTAACAAGAATTTAATATCCTTGTTTCGTGTCACACCTTTACACTAGATTGATTTAATTGCTCTAATGTAATACTATACTCCATTAGCTTCGTATAAGAACAAGTTAATATCATGGTAACTAGACACTGTAGTGCCTGATCTGTACCAAAGTTGGGAATGACTTTAGATTAAAAAAATATTTAAACATGGCCTGAAAATGGTGGGATTACTGTTAAGGCAATTACATTGTTACAAAGGATTTAGTAGTTTTAGGCTGAATCGTTCTGTATCACTTTATGCACTCACTACACTCCCTGTGTTAGTCATTATTCAAATTACTTTGAAGTGTCCACTGAACCACAGTGTTTGTTTTCAATCCTGGATCAAGAATCAGTACAATCTTACTTTGTGCCTTTATCACTTGAAAAAATACTCTTAGATAAAGAAATGAGTCACTGGTCCTAATGGAACAAAAATGTCATTTTTTTGTATTTGCACTCAGAATTACTAAATAATTTTCTTGTAAATTATTACAACTTCACATTAGTGAAAAAAATGAAGCAAAGAAGCACATATTTGTTTCTCTACGTTTGCCACTAACATTATTGAACTTACTCAAAGGGAAATGATGTCACTCATTAACCTTATCATTTTACATTAATCTTGCAAGATCCTAATTGGCAAATTAACCATGAACTGTAGCAGTTACTGTTCAGAACTCGTATAATAGCAATTTGCTTTTATAACTTAATTAAACACTATTTGGAAATCGTGAAGCCAATTGATTCACATTTCTATTAAGTGACATTTGCGTAGCATCCTCGCATATCTTATGTAAAAATGTAACCATGTCCCACCATATTGCATTTCTTGACTTCTGTGCTTTCTGGGCTTGTAATGTGAGCTAATTCAACATAGACTTAATTTCAAAAAATTTTGCATCTCACGCACTTACATGACTGAGACTAATTGCTACTGTAAATACATTACACTGACACTTTCATTCAACATTGTGCAGTGCTTTACTGCATAAAAATTAATTGCTTGTTTTGTACACCAGCTGCTGACTACACCACACTACTGTGTAGCTATGACTGATTGCCACTGACTGCCAATCTCTTAACAGTTGAAACAGCAAGGCAAGAAAAAGGCGCTAAAATAAAAGATGTAGTACATCCTTTACTTTTGTGGTTTAAGACTGTGTCCAAATATTTATTAGAAAATCATTCCCTCAGCAAGAGAGCAGTCATTTAAAACATTAATAAGTAAAAGAATTTAATGTACAAAATTGTTTCATTAACACAAATTATCAAGCACATATTGTAGAATTATCAATAACTAATCATTGGTTTCACAGACAAATTATAAAAAATATAATCAATACTAAATTATTATGACAAAGAATATGAGATAATAAGAAAAAAGTAATGTTGTTAAATTAAAGCACATGTTTCTTTCGCCAAGTCCCCTATTCTACCTTCCTGCTGTTGCAAATAGCTTTGTCAGTGGACAGCAGGAGCCATGAATGGCACAGATGCGTCTTCTTACCTGCTTGAGAGAACACTTCGGCTTGGGTCAGTAGTACTCATTTAACACTGTATGCTCTTTCACAGACATGGCATGGATATACATGATGTATCATAATTAATGGCGTAAATTCATGCAGTTTAATTGTGGCTTTGTCCTTATTAGCTACTACTGACTTGATTCTGTGTAAATTTAATGGCATCCCAGTTGTGAACATGTAATAATACTGTATAGCATTAAGAAAAGTTATTAGACTTACTTTGGTAGAAATGCAGGTGTTTTGGATGAACACAACAACAGTTACATGACTGTACTCATAGTTAAATGAGGTGTTCAAAGTGTCGTCCTTGTACCAGGAAGCACACCTGCACCTGTCACTGCAGTAACTTTCGAAACTTCGAACATGCTTGAATCATTTCGTAATTATTGTCTCTATTCCATTTCTTCAACAATGTTAACCAGAGTGGCGTACACAGAAATCCATGGGGTTCTGATCAGGTGGTACTGGAGACCACAGTACAGGTCCTCCTCTCCCAATCCACCTTTGGCCACATTAGAACGTTAGATGTCGTCTCACCAAAATGTGCCAGTGCTCTATCATGCATGTACCACATCACCTGGCTTTGGTCTAAGCGAACATCCTCAAGCAATCCTGCCAGATGGCGCCACATGGGTGAACCCTGCTTTATCTGTAAATAAAATTTTACTGTCAAACATAAGGTTTACTACAGATCTTTGTTGCATCCACTGACAGAACGCTAGTCTAGGACCAAAATCCACCTCACTAAGACACTTGTCACATTGGAGGTGGTATGGGTAAATTGCATTGCGATTCATTATTCTCCAAAGATTATTCTAGCTCATTCCAGGAATCTGGGTGGCAAGTCTCTGTGTCAAGATTTCAGAAGTGTGTTTGACTGTTTCCAGTTCCACATCTTCAAGCACAGGCCTATGCACTCCGACATCACATGTAAAGCTCCCAGTTTTTTGGAGACATTGATGCACCCTTGTGAATGGTTGACTCTCAGGGTCTCTTAGGGCAAGGTATCCTTCTTGGCACAAGTGTTCAGCCTCCCATGCAATGGCATTAGTCCTACCATACATGAAATGCATATTCGCTTGCTACTCCTTACTGTAATGTCCCATGTTACCACCAACACTCATACAACACAACTGGCGCTTCGCAAACAACTGTCAGGACTGACACTCTGACTGTGTACTGTACTGTTGTATCCATTCTGTTTGCAACTCCATGTCTCGAAAACATAAACAAAGACCACACAATGGATCAGCATGAGGCGTTTACACAGAATCACGTCAGTGGTGGCTGGTAACCATGAAGTCTCACTTATCTCCCAGATGATTCATTTGTGGACCTATGTTTACTGAGATTTTTTTCGATTCTAGTATGTTGTACTTTCAACAGCATGCATTTACACCATTAATTGTGATATACCCTATGTACTTGCCTTCCATTACATTCAACATGCAACAGCAGTGTGTGGGTAGCGAGTTTATGCCATCTTTGTAATTCTGTGGACTCTTGCTGTGCACTAAAACGAACGTGTAGATGAACACATAGATTTCTGTCACATGTTGCTCCCCCATGTACATATATGGACTGTACATAATTTTTTTTTGTGATGCAGCAAGGGGACGAAATTAGCTAACTGTTAAATCATGTAATAAAGTGTTTATTTAAAAATGAAACAACGACCTTTACAGTGTCACCAGCCTATGAAGTGTCTTAGTTCAAGAAATTCTATGGAAATACTTGGAAGCACGTTGTCTTTGAACAACTTTACATATTGGGCTTCCATGTACATCTTGCCTTCGTTTATTTTATGGTCTTCGCTCTCCTCATGTTAATTGGGATATCATGTAGGTAACATTCTATCAGATCCTTTTGAGCAAGAGAACAGGGTCCTTCAAGGTAGTGTTTTAAAGGTGCTACACTTACCACCTGCCAACCTGCAGTGGCCATTGTTAATTAAGAGGCTGGAAGAGTGAACAGGAAACATTGGCTTTAAATTTTCATCTGGAAAATCTGTGTGTTTCTTTTAAGGATTCGAATCGTGTTTAAATTTTATAGGTCCTAGAATGAAGTATATCCGTTAATTTTAAGGAATTAGTGAGGTTTTTGGAGCTCCTTTCTTTTAATTTTCACATATAGTATATCTGAAAATACAGTCTCCCAAATCAGTCAGTATCTTAAAGTATGGTGCTAATGAGATTTACTTACTTACTTATTTGTTCACACAACCACAGCCGGTCCTTGGCGTCACTCAGTCCAGCCTTCCGCACCTTCCTGTTAGCCGTATCTTCATCTCCCAGACCCAGTATATGCATGTGTCCTATAGTATTACTCTTCCATCTCATTCTCGGCCGTCTTAGTGATCTCCGTCCTTCTGCTTCTCCATTTGTTACTGTCTTTATTTCCGTAGTTTACCTTCCCGTGCGACATCTCATGCACCAGTGGATGGAAGAGTGGCTGAAAGTAAGGGCAATTATTTGCAGTCGGTGAAATCCATTGTCAGCTGTTGACGTCCATTTTTCTGGCTGCAGAGACGTGACGAACTGATCAGCCAGTCAAACGTATCAGTTGTGGTATAGTAGTTTTTCCACAGTAAAATTTTAAGACTTCCAAGCAGATTCTTCCCAGGTTCGAGTCGTGTCCCGGCACAAAGTTTTAATCTACCAGGAAGTTTCAAATCAGCGCACACACTACTGCAGAGTGAAAATTCATTTTGAAGGAAAATTTTGAATTTAATTTAGTACAAAGTTTTCTCTTTTTCTCTTTTCAAACTGTTTTAGTATGAACGTATAGATTGAGATGATGCCGTGTTAATAATAATAATAATAATAAGCTTTCAGCATCGTATCATTTATGCGTTTGTTATAATTATAGTGACTGTGTGAGAGCATTATGGCTTTTTTAAAATACAAAACGAACCTGCAAGCGGTACGTATCGCTTCCACAGTAGGCTGTCAAAGTATTTCGTAGAGTGCGACTATTTAAAAAACAATTGCCAACGCTTGTCTGTCGCTCTGTGAAGTGCTTGTGAAATTCTGTGTTTTGAACAGGAGTGTGCTTGTACGTTTGGATTAACGAAAAATATACAGTGTTCAGGTAAGTTTTTTCAGTATGTGTTGATTACTGAGAGAAACAAGCAGACCTCAATGTTCAAGTATTAGTGATATTGTGGAACTGCATTAGCGTAACGTAAATAGATTGACAGCCGTGAAGATAAGGGTGCTTCCTCCCGAATAATAAACGCAATGTTAGAGTGAAGTGTGTGGCTATTACATATTGTGACAGTTTTACAATCGAGTGTATGCCTATACTACACAGTGTGTGTACGCATGTAACTAAGCGTGAGTGAAACTCGGTACGCACAAAGTGGAAAAAAGGGGGAAACACCGCTGTAACGGTAGTAATTGTCATTGCCTAGACTTCTAGGTATGCTTGATTATAGAAAGACAGTACTACAATAACAGAACAATAATGACCTGTTGTGGCAGCTCTAGGCTGCTAGCAAACAACGACTTGCGTGTAACCATCAAATTGCAAATGTATAAAGTGAGCAAACTTACTGACATTGACATATCGGTCAGTTTTCAAAGAAAACATAGTCGTTTATCTCGTCTGAGTACTTTTCTGAATAAATAGCAGATATGGTCATTGTTCCACGCTTTAGCTAATTCGAAAATGGTGTAATTTTTTAGATTTTGTTGCCGTATATAAGATAATGGCTATTGACAAATAGCAGTGCACCTTTCGAACAATTTTGGGGTATGTTTTATATTATATTCTTACGCGTTTGTAACTGCTTTACGTACGTCATGAATATTCATTCATATGCTGACAAGATGAAAAATATAGTCGACACCACATATGCAGTAAAATGTTGTAACAAACAGGATTGTGGTGTCAGAATAACTTCCTAGAACAGAATATGTTGTATTAATACACACCAGGTTTGTGTCCCTATGCAGCAGGTGGTTGTGAAGGGCTGAAGTCTTCGCTGTGGAAAAATAAAAATCGGTTGCTGTGCTTATCTTCATTGGTGGATATCCTCTTACATTCTGAGGTAACTTAATCGAATTGGTTGTATATTTTTACCTTGAGAGTTAGTAGAGCAGTTTGTACTACTAAGAGCATCATAGAGGTGCTCTTTCAGGAGGCTGAAAAGTTTTCCATTACAGTGATCTGCCACTGTGTATGACACTAAAAGAACACTTCACTGTATTTGCAGATGACACAACCATTATGCTAAAGTATCACACTGCAGTGTAGAGCACTCTGCAACCACTATATTTGGAGCAGCTCTAGATTGGTTCACTTCTGATGGTCTGTCTCTCAGTGTTAACAAGACTCAATTCATTCGGTCTCAAATGGCAAACAAAATAATATTGAAATAAAAAATGGCGACAAAGAAATATTGAGAGTTAGGCTTCCAAATTCATGGGATTACACATTAACAACACTAAACTGGTCAGTTAACATCATTGACCTATATAAAAGACTGAATTCAGCAGCATTTGTCATTAGCTCAATTTCACCTCTGTGACTTGGAAACAATGAAAGCTGTGTACTTTGGATATTTCCATTCACTTATGATATGTGGCATCATATTCAGGGAAACAGGTCATCAGCAAATAAAGTCTTTATTGCGCAGACTAGAGTCGTTATAATGATGGGTAGAGTGCACACTAGGTACTGTTCCAGAAGCTTATTGAAACAACTAGGGATCCTCATCATGCCATGCCAATACATTTTTTCACTAATGTGCTTTTTGAACACTAATCAGTGTAGAAGACAATCACTGAATATCATGATCATGATACAAGAAGAAAACATGATCTTCACAAAGATATACAAATCACAGTATGGTACAGAAAGGAGTATGTTATTCAATCAAGCATAAAAGTAAACAATAAACTTACATTTCATATTAAATCAGTCATTGGGGGGGGGGGGGGGGGGGGAGGGAACCGCTAAAATAGGCATGTTTGACAGTGTGTAATAATTAGTAAAATGTGTTTAATTTTAAGCATTCCTGTAAGAAATGACTATGTAGCACTGTATACCAATTGTTCACAATGTGTTTCACATGAACTAAAACATAAGCCTTGTAATTGTTTGAGTAACCATCGCTACTGTAATCTATATCATTATTTGAACACTTGAACCTCGTGTATCTATTTACATGAGATTTAGCTTGTAAGTCTCCTGACCATTTACATATGGTTACTGTTGTAATAATCTGACACGTTCTACATCCTAGCGATACTCTCGCGTCAAGGATCCATGGAAACGACTAGGCCTGCTTTGCTGTATGATGAGTATTGCCAGCATTATAAATGGGTTCAGGTCTCTCGGTATTTGCAAATGAACTCTTATCAAGGCTAAGCAACTAATGTGTGCAAACACTGAATTTCAGCTACAAATCTCTCACTTTTAAGTACAATCAAGAAATGATCTATGAAACGGTTGTCATAATCTTCATTTCTTTGATGAGCAATAGCACAAATGTTATGCAGTATAGTGTTTTTTCTTCCCTATAATTGAATTTAAATATCAGTTTTCTTAATATAATTGTATTTTGTTTTGGTTTTATTTGTGATTATGAAATTGTTTTGGCAGGCTAAAATCTTGCTATAAGTCACATTTAAGTATTTTATTCACTTCGTACAAAGTGTTTTGGTGACTGTGCTGAACTGTCAGAAAGTAAACTTTTTGTGAAGGTTGGACAGTACCAACCTATTCTGGTCCTTGGTGTACAACTGTAGCTGAGGCTGAAACTCTGAATTATGCTCAGTGTGAATGAACATCCAAAGTACTGATTTATATGGTGTATGCATCAGACTTGAAATTAATTTAAAGAATATCCAGTATAAGTGGATATCAAAATTGAAGTAAAGTACTACTATGATTAACTTCATACACACAATATTCTAGGAGACACTCAAGATAATTGAAAGAGTAAATATATAGTGTATCCAGAGTGTTGAAGAAAAAACAAACATTTAGAAATAATAAAACTCCTGTAGTACAAAATTTATACTATGTGTTTCTCCTTGGAATTTCGACATGAACTTTTTTATCTGTACTGTGGAGCGCCATTTTTATAACTTTATCTGGCATAGTCCATATCAATTCAGGCAGGCTATGAAAAAATTTTATTTAATTTACCATATGTTAAAATGAAGGACTAAGTAAGGAACACTAATTTTATTATTTTCTCAAAAAAATTTCTGCTCTGAGATACAGCCCTCAAAGATGACACTGCACATACCATACCTTTTTAAGATGCGAATTTTGTAAAAAAAAAAAAAAAAAAAAAAAAAAAAAAAAAAAAAAAAAAAAAAAAAAAAAAAAATAATAATAATGCGGTATCTCTGGAACAGTTCTAGATACTTTTATTTTATTTTATTTGAAAGATGATTGGTTTATGATTACAAAGAGATCCTCCATTTGGATTTACCTGTCAAAGTTCTTTTACTATAGCATTCTGAACTTATTTTATAATTTATGGAAAAAAAAATTCTGTTGATTCGTACTGTATAGTTCTACATTCCCTGAAAAGGAGAGCTTCCACTTTTATGTTGAACAGGTTTTATAAGCAATTGAAATTTTTGCCATACATAAACCTGTTTTATTACCACATTATCACTTAACAGGCACATAAAAATCAAAACCTAACCTTATTTAACATAATTTTAGTTTTGAAAGCATTTTAAGTGGTTCCAAAAAGTATGTGAAAGGTCGAAAGACTTAAAGGTTTCAGTTTATACAACTTCTGTGCACTCTGTTTTGCACTGAAATTAGCCAGTCAATGAACTAAAAATGTGTTCCACTGCTGCAGTATCTTCCTTTGATATAGAGAGATGCCTTCCTGTTGAACCAACAGGGACTGGAGCACTTACAATCTACAAAACATTGTAAACAGGAAGTGAACACTAATGGCATTGCTGCCGTCCTTCTCCTGGAAACCTATATCCAGCAGCTGGTCCACGTGGTAGCATAAAGTTCACTACAGTATCGTTTAACTAATAACTGGTGTCTACAATTTCTGCAATCCACCAGACACACACACACACACACACACACACACACACACACACACACACACACACACACACACACACACACACACACACACACACACACCACAAACATCCCCCGTCTCAGGTTGTGAATCTGAAAATTATCCTGCTGTTTCTGAGGTGATGGCCGAACAAACAAAATTTCTTCTTTCTTGCTCTTTAATGTGCATGCAATATGAGTAAGCCCATCACTTTGAGTCGAAAGATGTGTTGTCTGTGTTCCTATCACAGCTGTAGTTAGTTTGGAATATTCTTCTTTTTTTTCCGCTCACAGAATTCTTTGATTTCCTCTTTGGGCAAAAGAATGAGGGCTGTGGATGTGTAAAATTTCACGACTCTCGTAAATGCATCAGCATTCTGAATCACAGCTGTATTTGGTCAGTAAAGATTATGTTTTGTAGCATATTGCTTCAGCAGGCTGCCCACACTATCACGAGGCCCCTTCCCATGACCAGTAGCACTGTATACCCTGTCAGTTGGCACAAGCAACTTAATTCAGACAGCTGGTAACGATTTTTAAAATGACTAGGAACACCATCAGAAATAATGATGATCTCTGCCTCTGTTTGCAGTTGAAGAATTTTGCACATTGCTAGCAAAGCATGTGCTGAGTCATGTCTAGTGTCATCATTTATAATTGCAACATTTGTGGTCTTGTTTTGGAAGTATGTCACTCCTTGTAAAAACTGAAACCTGCTCATTATTCCAATGATTCCGTTGTACTTCTTGTGGGAGAATTGCAGACCAGTTCTCAGGAAAATCACAGTGAAGCACTAAACATAGTTCGTCAGCCTGTACACACCCTGTCACTTGTGCAATGTGGTGTTGTTGCAATGTCTTCAGATGCTAATGTGTTACTGCTTTCACTGACCATTTACCAAGTTTATCAATGAAACTGTCAAAGGCAACAGTTTACTTAATTAGTTTATTTTCCTCCCATGTTGGATATGTAATTTATGCAGAGTTATCTGCTACGTCTTCCAGGCCAAGTGTCTGTAAAGACAGTCCTCCCTTTCCATGGCAGTTACCACATTCTTGAAACAAACAAGTCTCTCGCTTTACATCACAGAGTACTAAAGGCATCACACACCCAACCAAGGTGTCATACGACATGTGCTCCAGTAAGTTCCTCAAAGTTACCACACAAAGTCCAAAATTTGCGCAGTACACACATCAACCGTCATCCCTAGGTCTTAGTGCATAAAATTTTGATCTTCCAATGTGTGAAGTTGTATAGTTGCTCTTATAAACTACAGAAGTTTCTTTAATACTGCGAGTCATGTACCTCTTCACTTTCACATCTTTTTGACCTTCATCTGTTACAGTTATAGTGTCTTTTTTGCTGGCACTCTAGCGAGAACAGTCCCATTTATCTTCCAGATAAAATGACTGCACTGTTTGAACTGGAGCCGCTTCTACAGGATGACCATAATACGGATCAGGTCTCCCAAAGACTACTTTTAGAAACCTCACATTTCTTGATTTGCTATCATCTACTTTGATACTGATGAACGTGGTTCAAAATTGTTTTCTTTGAAAATGTCTGTGGAATAATAGTTAAAACTTGCACCTTTTCACTGTACAATGCATAATATTCAACAGGTGAGTTGATGTTTGTGAAAAATTCCTGGCATGAGGTGTAAGAAGATGGAATTTCTACTTTGAAGAGTGTGGTCAGTTTTGCTGTAGTGTATTCATCCATAGCTTTAGTAATCTCTCTGTGCTTTCTTGATGCATAGAGCTTATGACTCGACTTCACTGACCATGGTTTCTTCACAGGACTAACATCTACCTCTGTAGTTGACTAATTCGGGGTATTTAATTCTTCCTCTACTGATGAAAAATCTACATCATCTGCACCATGGGAGGCTTCACCTTGTTCAAATACCATCATTGTTGTTATTCTGTCAAAACATTTAGAACACAAAAAGTCACCACTGGAAACCTCTTCACTTTGAAACAGAGTCTTCAAATTAGAACACTTATTCCCAACTAAAACAAAGTCTGTTTTTTTTGTTTGTCTTATATATCACTCTTTTATTGATATGCAAATAGTCAGCACCCTTTACTCTCTTGTGGCCCCAGTCAGAAGACATTTCAAATACACAATACACACTGCAACTGTGCCAAGTTACAAATTCCTCGCGAAAACGAAGAACTCACTGGATGGTCTCAGAAGCCTCTTCAGTAAACAAATTAGCATCGAACAACTACCATACAGAAACCTGTAATGAACAAAAACGACAAAGAAACTGACAGGAAACTGCAACAAAGTGTACAAAGTAACTGCAACAATGAAAGTGGAAAGAAATAACTGCAAAACAGACAGTAGAAATAAACATTGTAGCAAAGAAATTAGTATGAAACCACTTCAGTGAAGATGTTCATTAGCCTTGAAAGTTTAAAAAAAATGATTTTTTAAAAATAAAACCCTTCCAACTTAAAAGTGGAAGCCCTCCTTTACATGGAATATAGTACTACATGGTACTAATGAACAGAAAACAAATGTTACTTTTCTGGACTGGCATTTTTGGAAGAAAAAAACTGAGTTAAAAAAAAAATTAAAAATGCGACAGTAAGAGAACTTTGACAGAATTGTACAAACAGAGGATACCATTGTAATCATAAACCAACCATCTTTCAAATAAAAAGAACACTAACAAAATATCTAGAACTGTCACAGAGATACAGCATTTTAAAACTTTTTACGAAATTTGCATCTTCAAAGTGGTGTTTGCAGCTTTTGATGCCTGTACCTCGGGACTTTTTTTTTTTTAAAGGAAAAATGTAATAAATAGAAACACCCTTCTAGAAGCTATGATATGACTGACTCTAATGTTATTTTATGCAGAAATGATCAAGTTTTGTGAGTACCTTGTTTTTTCAATACTTTATGCCATAAGATTTTGAATTAAAGATAGTGAATTTATTTACCAAGAAGTTGAGTATGAAGGAAAATATGTACTGTGAGATTACTTGCTTGGGTAACCAGATCATAATTACCTTTGTTGGCTGTTTTCAATGTTATTTTTAGTCATCTGAGTTGACAGGAAAGTGTAACAGAAGTCTTATACAGCCTCTGGTGGCATAATATAAAATTAATCTGCATTTAAACATGTGTAGCATGTGTAACATGTGCACACAGAGAATTCTAGTTACACAAGAGTACAGTAATTAAATACATTCATATCATTGAATATTTCCATCAACAAAGGATGTACTGATAATACTGTGTTAATACACAGATATGCTACTACTACTACTACTACTACTACCACTACTATGCCGTAGTAGTGGTAGCAGTAGTATACATGATTGTTGTCGGTTACCATAGTCATCAGTTTTTTTTCTTCCACCATCACAAAGCATATGTTTTATTTTAATTTTTTTTATGAGTAGTATTGAGTCTTTTGGTTTTTGCGGTTTTTGCCATATGAGAATTTTGTGTAATTCCCCTTTTGTGCTGGCCACAAAATGAAGCATGATATAGCAGCAACACACCCAAAATATTTGTGAAACTTGGTATGTATGTATTTCAGTTATAGAGTGTTAACCCTAGCAATACCAATGCGTTTTCCATACTTTAGCAAGGAGGGTAGTTTATGCCCCCAATACAAACAACTAAAAAAATCATTAATTGTTGTTTACTTCTATTAAAAACATACTTTTAAAGAGATACTGATGTGTAAGTAGGGTCCAAAACCAGAAAATATCCTTTAACACACTCTACCTTTAACAACGCACTTTCAGTAACATGGGGAGTACTTTTAAAAAAATCGTTATTGTGGTTAAGTTTTACTCTTAACTTGATTTATAAAGAGGTATCGATGTGTAAGAAATTTCATGAACATGGAAATTTTGAGTGACATTCATTGGGGAAAGTGAATTCTACTGCTAAAACATAAATTTCTGGGTTAGGTGTAACTGAGAAATTTATGCAATGGAATCTACTATTGTTGCTGATAGCACACGTTGTTGACGTACCTACTTTACCTCCGAGCAAATGAGCTCTCCTGTCTTGCGTTACCGGCGTGCGCACAATCGAGGGAAACAGTCACTTGTGAGCGAGCGGTCTAACGTGATGGTGTCACTGTTTTCGAAACAGAGACAACGGAGTTGGATCAAGATTGAATGTGCCAGAGGTCATACAGAACGACAGTGTCATCAGGGTTTTCAAGAGGCATGTGGGGAATCAACATTGCTGTACAGAACAGTGGCACGTTAGGTAAAAGCCTTCAACAAAGGTCGGCAAACTGTGACGGGCATGCATCGGGCAGGTGGTCCTAGTGTCTCTGAAGTAGTAGTGCATGCTGTTGCCGCATTAGTGGACAGTGATCGATGCCATACGATTCGTGAGCTTGCTCATGAAACCGGATTCCCGCATATGACTGTGCTTCGCATCCTGAAGGAACACCTGGGCACGCGAAAAATTGCATCACAATGGGTTCTGCATGACTTGATGGAAATGCAGAAATGGATGCATTATGATGCTGATCAAACACACTTGGAGTGCTATGAGCGCGTAGGAGAGGCTTTCTTACGCCATATCGTAACACTGGATGAGACATGGGCCATATCGTACCAGCCAAAACTGAAACACCAATCCAACTAATGGCATCGTTATGGGTCTCCGCCAAAGTCGAAAGTGCGTCAGAGCCCCAGTATGGTGATAGTTATGGTGATTCTCATGTACGACTGTGATGGGGTTATCCTAACACATTACGTTCCTATACGGCAGACCATCAATGCACAGTATTACTGTTAGTTTTTGGAGCATCACCTGCGAACAGCTTTGTGAAAGAAGCAGCGACACTTTCTGCGCAACGCACCAATCATTTTACACGACAATGCACGGTTGCATACAGCACAATCTGTGACTGTTCTGTTCGGTCGATGGGACTGGGAAGTACTATACCATCCACCATACTCCCTGGACTTAAGTCCTTGTGTCTTTGATTTGATCCTGAAGATGAAGGAACCACATTGTGGCATTCGCTTCAGAACTGTTCCAGAGATTAGACAGGCAGTAGACCATTTCATTCGCACCATCAACAGAACAGGCTCTGCTAATTGTATACTACGCCTTCCACATCGCTGGCAATGGGTTCTACACAACGCTGGTGACTACTTTGAAGGACAGTAACAGGTGCAAACATGTAACTCTTTTGCATCGGTTGTGAATAAATAGCTGCCACTATTTAAATTCCAACCCTCATATAAAGTAACTGACTAGATATGTTTTCCAAAAGTGGACACGCAGTACCCCTCTCCCACTGCCCCCCTTGGTTTTGTGAGGGTTAAGTAATTACAAAGAGACCTTATAATTACCAAATGATGAAAGATCCCAATCCACCAGCTGTTCAAGAGACACTTTCGTACCACCTGCATTGACAGTTTTGGAGACTACTTTTGGTGTTTTCTTGTGGAAATGACCATCAGTTAACATTAAAAGATTGATTCATACAGCATATGTGCTCAGATTATATTGTACGGGTGTTCCAAATCTTCAGTGTCAAAATTATACAGATGATAGAGAATTCTAAAATTAGTTTAGAGTGCCACAAGTTTCCCCGAAAACCACACAAAATAAATTTCTCTGTCACAGTAGTTTCTGAAAATAAATCCATGAGATGTTGTTGAGATGGAAAGGGGGGGGGGTGTCTGTTATACAGGGTCTGTGTAAATTACCTTTATGATTTTAAAAACTTTTAAACTACTAGATTACGATAACTGGTTTTCTACATGGCACACAATAACTAGCAGTTTTGTTTTCCAATTTGTAAGATTAGTACATATGACTGTGCTTCGCATCCTGAAGGAATGCCTGGGCATGAGAAAAATTGCACCACACAGTGGCATGGACAACGTCCTGTTGGTATTATTTCCATGTGATCTCCAGGAACAGCATGTCAAACTGCATTGTTAAGTCCTGTAGGTCTGTAATCTTGGTTCAGGACTCTTATCCTTCACAGCACCACATAGGAAGAAGTTTAGTGGTGCAAGGTTAAGTGATTGTGGTGGCCGCCTAATCAGACTATCCAATCCAGTCCTCCTATCCAGAAGCTTACCTTCTGTAAATTGACAGACATTCAGTGAGGTGTTGCCACATCGTGGTGGCATACATTGCTAATTTTATTTATTTATTCACCCATTTGTTATGATGATACAGTGAAAATAATAAGCTAAAAAAAAGAGAGAGAGAGAGATTTTTATGAGGATAGGATAGGTCATTGGCCATCAGCTTTGTGAAGGAACCCTCCCACTTTTGCCTGAAATAATTTAGGAAAAGCTAATCAGTATCGTCAGACAGAGCAAACGCCATCATCCCAAATATGTCATTGTTTTAACAAATTCATTGCCTCATTCAGTTGGTCATTATTATTTGTCTTGTGTTCCGTTGATCAATCTCGCGGGTAACTGTTATGATGTGGAACACGTCAAATGCATAAGAAATGCACACACAAATCAAGGTTCTTTTTTTTAAAAAAAATGAAAATAAAAGCTGAAAAATTCTATTACCTACCCCATTCCCTTAAGTGGCACAAAATGCAAATACACAAATCAAAAAAAGTTTTGCATCACCCCTGTTCCCAGAACTCCTGAAGATAGATGTTGACTGTGGATATTCTATCACAGACACAGTCCCTTTGACTGTGCAGATATGTCACTAAACCTGCCCAAATATGTAAACCACCATGCATGAGCAGCACCTATTAGATGGAGGGGGTGCGACTGCCAATCAGTTCCAGTCATTCCACCAAGAAGGAGGTACACGATTTGTGTTGTCTGTAATTCAACTATGCCTAAACGGTCAATACTGCGGTTTCATCATGTCTGCATTGTTACTTCATGCCAGGAAGGGCTCTCAACAAGTGAAGTGTCCAGGCATCTCGGAGTGAACCAAAGGGTATTTTTCGTACGTGGAGGAGAGACAGGAAGTGTCAATGACATGCCTCGCTCAGGCTGCCCAAGGGCTACTACTGCAGTGGATGACCGCTAGCTATGGATTATGGCTCGGAGGAACCGTGACAGCAATGCCACCATGTTGAATAATGCTTTTCGTGCAGCCACAGGATGTCATGTGACGACTCAAACTGTGCACAATAGGCTGCATGATGTGCGACTTCACTCCTGACATTCAGGGCGAGGTCCATCTTTGCAACCACGACACCATGCAGTGCTGTACAGATGGGTCCAACAACATGCTGAATGGCATGTTGGCTGTGATTGGCATCACATTCTCTTCAGCAATGAGTGTCGCATATGCTTTCAACCAGACAATCATTGGAGACATGTTTGGAGGCAACCCAGTCAGGCTGAGCGCGTTAGACACACTGTCCAGCTAGTGCAGCAAGGTGGATGTTCGCTGATGTTTTGGGGTGGCATTCTGTGGAGCTGACATATGCCGCTGGTGGTCATGGAAGGTGTAATAATGACTGTACGACACGTGAATGCCATCCTCCGACCAATAGTGCAACCATATCGGCAGCATATTGGCGGGGCATTTGTTTTCATGATGACAATTCACGTCCCCATCATGCACATCTTGTAAATGGCTTCTTTCAGGATAACGCAATCGCTTGACTAGAGTGGCCAGCATATTCTCCAGACATGAACCCCACTGAACATGCCTGGGATAGATTAAAAAGGGCTGTTTATGGACAACGTGACCCACCAACCCCTCTGAGAGAGCTACACTGAATCACCGTTGAGGAGTGGAACAATCTGGACCAACAGTGGATGAACTTGGGGATAGTATGCCATGACTGATACAGGCATGCATCAAAGCAAGAGGACGTGTGAAGTTAAGAGGTACCGGTGTGTACAGCAATCTGAACCACTACCTCTGAAAGTCTCGCTGTATGGTGGTACAACATGCAATGTGTAGTTTTCATGAGCAATAAAAAGGGCGGAAATGATGTTTATGTTGATCTTTGTTCCAATTTTCTGTACAGGTTCTGGAACTCTCAGAACTGAGGTGATGCAAAACTTTTTTGATGTGTGTATTATACCAATAGATTTATTTATTTCTATTCAAGAATTCATCTATGGTATAGAAGGAGTTGTCTAGGAGATACGATTTGAATTTGTTTTTGAAACTATTACTGCTGTCTGTCAGACATTTTATTTCGTCTGGCAATTTATTGAAAAGTTTTACACCAGCATGTTTTACCCCATTCTGTGCCAAAGATAGGTTAAGTAGTGGTAGTGTAAGTCTTTCTTTCTTCTGGTATTATAATCAGGAATGTCACTAAAAATATAATTATGTGTGACATCAGAGAGTGAAAGTATGCAAAGTATGTTAGCTCACTAATTTCTATATCAAAATTTTCAATTATCCTGATTGCATAAGTTGCTGAACCTAGTCACTTTAGGAGATACAAAATATGAATTTCCCAATCAAGATTCTCATCTGTATGTACACCCAAAAACTTAGTATGCTCTACCCTGGCTACTGACTTCTGTTGATGTGTGTTATTTATTGAAGGAACTGTACTCCTTGCAGCAGAAAATTGGATGTTCTGAGTTTTTTCAAAGTTCAAAGGAAGCCCATTCACAGAAAACCAAATAATGACTTTTCCAAAGACATTATTTGTATTGTTTTCTATTGGAGTTTCTTTTACTGGATTAAGAATGATGCTTGTATCATTATCAAATAGTGTCAGTTTAGCTTCTTGTTTCAGATAAGAATGGAGGTCATTCACATATATCAAGAACAGAAGGGGGACCCATGATCCAACCTTGTGGAACACCTAATGTAACTTCACCCCATTTCGATGAAGTGGCAAACTTCCTTAAATCACTTAAACCATGTAAAGAAACTTTTTGCTTCCTGTTCTGTAGATATGACTTAAACTACTCATATGCTTTTTTAAATCCAAACTGTGATTTACTAAGTATCCTATTTCTGTTGAGATGGCTGACCATTCTTGAGTACATTAATTTCTCAATGATTTTTGAAAATGCTGTAAGCAAGTATACTGGCCGATAATCATTTACATCTGTGGCCCCCCCCCCCCCCCTGCTTTTTTTTTTTTTAAAGAGAGGCTTGACACTGTCATGTTTTAACCTGTCTTGGAAAATAACTTGAGTTAGTAATGCATTACATATGTATCTCAGAACATCAGCTGTAACTGCTCGAGATTGTTTTAATATCTTGTTAGAGATATCATCTACTCCAACAGAACATTTATTTTTCAAAGATTTAATGATTTTCCTTATTTAACAAGTGATTGTTAGGTTGAAATGAATCTAAGATTTCTTAAAAATGGCTCGTCCATGTACTGCTTTGCTTTTTCTTTTTAACTATTCTCACCAATTCTTTCACCTACACTGATTGTTAAATACATTAGCTACTTGTGTACTGTTGGTTAAGATGGTCTCATTCTCTCTAATAGTAATACTACCTACCCTAGTGGTTACTTTTCCTGTCTGTTTTCTAACAACATTCCATATTGATTTTATTACCCGAGTTGTTAATTTCATCTCTAACATACATATTTCTTGATTTTCTCACAACTGTTCTCAGTTGGCTACAATAATTTTTATAGTGTAAAATTACTTCAGAGTCTTTACTAATAATTGCTGTCTCATACAGTTTTCTTTTTCTTTGTGAAGACACACAATACCTGTAGCAATTATAAGATTTCTTTGAAAACTGTTTGGTGTTACATTTAGTAATGTTTTTGGGCAACAATGTTCAAAAAGGGATATAAATTTATCAAGAAATATGTTGTATATAACGAGCCAAATGCTAATGATAAATGCATCTCCCCAACTAACATTTCTTAAACTTTCTCTGAAGTGCTGTGTAGAAACTTGGCTGAACAACCTTACACTTTTAGTTTATGGTTTCTGGACTGAACACCCTGCTAGGTTTTGTTAGTTAATCAATTGTGCATCATGGTTTGGTAATCTATTTATCACAGGGAAAGCATGTGTTAGTTTTATATCTGCTTGCTGTACAAATTCATTATCTATTAGAATCCTACTGTCTTGAACTATATGTGTAGGGTAATTGATCACTGATTCTAAGTTAAATGTC
The DNA here is from genome assembly GCF_023864345.2 of Schistocerca serialis cubense. NCBI lineage: Eukaryota > Metazoa > Arthropoda > Insecta > Orthoptera > Acrididae > Schistocerca > Schistocerca serialis. The sequence goes on along the minus strand of NC_064640.1, from coordinate 411,392,376 downwards.
ATTAATAACACTTCTAGTTTCCTTTTCCTATCAGAATTCCTTAGAAAGTTTACCTTGAAGTTACCACAGATTAATAACTTTATCTTTTTGTGTCAGACAGCAGAATAGGGAGTCAAACTTTTTTTATGAATAGCTCCCAATCTCCTAATGGGGATCTGTACACTGTTGTTAATATCAACACCACATTATCTAGCTGTAGTTCACGTGCACAAACTTCAAAGTGTAGATCAACTCAGAATTTGCTTACTTCTACAGTTTTGTATTTATGCCCTTGTTTTGTATGAATGGGAACTTCTCCTTTATCCATGTTAGATCTGCAAGTGTAAGATGTTAAGTTATACCCATTTATAATGAGTTTCCATGCCTACAGTTACATGGTGTTCACACAGGCAAATTATATCAGTCTCATTCGTATTTTGGAGATCATCTAAACACACTAACAGCTCACGTACTTCACATTTTATTCTCCTGTTATTTTGATGAAATAAGTTGATACTACCCTTAGCTTTATCCCTATTTATTGCACATGAAGCTTCTTTTGTTCTATTTTTCTTGATTGTTTTCTGTCTGCACTTTGGCTTTAACCTAAGAAACCTGTCTGCCTGGTTCCATTACCCACAGGAATCATTCCTTGTGTGACTGTGCCCCTCCCCCCTTACAGTATCTGCTAATAGAGAAGTTAACTTATATCTCCCCTTCCTATTTAGGTGCAGGCCACATCACTGTTGACAGTAGATTTGCTGAAAGAGAATGAACCAATGATGCAACTGCACATAAGTTCACAACGCATGTTGACCTTAGGACTGTCCTTTCCATTTCTCTTGTAACGTAACGACAACTGATCCCTATATATAGACATTCAAATGGCTTAGTTTTGCAGATATGTGGAAAGTTGACACATTAAAGAAACAAACCTTTTCCAACAAGAAATTGTCCACATCAGTCTTGGCTAGCATATCCGCTGCAGTTGTTTGCACTGAGGTTTGACCATTGGCTTTTCTATTTGAAGTGGCTGCACGTTGTAGATACAGATATGTGTTGATTCGGGTTATATATAAATTTTTATTTTGTCTGGTAAAGTGATCATGTATGTTACAGCTTTTTTACTTATTACATTTATTTTAAAGAATATAAGGGTTTCAATAATGTATACACATGGTAATGAAGGGATACTAGATAACATAAAAGAGGTTAGCAAGAGTCTCAAGGTTTGCATCCAAACAAGATTCTAATGGTCATGTTTTGTAGTTTGAAAGTGCTGTTAGCTGTTTTAAAGTTTCCCCATAAAGTGACTCCATATTTAAGCTGAGAATGGAAGTAGTCATGATATGCATTCGTTACTGTTTTCTCACTACAGCACAATTTTAGTAAGCAAAGGAGGTAACATGTCTTGCTCAGTTCTGCATTAAGATATTCAATGTGCTTGTTCCATTTTACATTGCTCTGCTGCAAAAGTCTTGAATTTGGTTTCAGTACTGTTACCAACTTGTTCATTGACACCAATGGGATAAACATGTCCTTATTTGTGGCATTGTGGAATTTTAGTGCAAAAGCTGATTATTCTGTGTGCAGCTGCTATGTTGTTTTGTGATAGTGTGTAGTGATTGCTGTAATTGTTTATTGTTGTCTCCTTTTAGAAGAATTGTGGTGTCATCTGCAAATATGATTTTTTTTATGTGCATCCACATTTAAGTTGAGATCATTTATATACAGAACGGGTCCCAGTACTGATTCTTGGGGTACACTATATTTAATTTGTTTATAGTGTGATAAGTGTTTAGATATAGTTTTTAGGTGCATATTTATGTGCTTGAAGTACACTGCTTGTTTAAGATTGCTCAGGAATGAACTGATCATGTTGTTGGACACACCTCGAATACCATATTTTTCAGCCTTTGACAGCAGAATTGTGTGATCCACCATGTCAAAAGGTTTTGACAGCTCAATAAATGCTGCTATTGATTCTTGTTTCTTGTCCATCAGACTTTAATATGGAATTCATGCATTTATAAATAGCAGTTGTTGTTGACCTTTTATTTCTGAATTCATGTTGTTCATTGCATAGGATACTGTTTTTGTTTATACATTTCATAAGTTTGTCATAAATAACTTTTTCTAATACTTCTGAAATGCAGTAGGAAATTGTGATGGTTCTGTAGTTGTTTACATTATCTTTCTCACCTTTGGCTCATTTCATTTAAAATCGCCCAAAATAAAGAAATCTCATTGCCATCATGTCACAGATATTTGTGAAAATCTGGTGTAAGAAAGTACATAAATAGAAAGTGATAAAATATTTTTTTCAGATTTTTTAGATCAAAACTGTAGTCAGGGGGTCATTTTGAAATGTCTAGCATTTTCTCCATCTGGCATCAGTATGAAAGGTAGGTTGAAAGTTTTTAACTACTATAACTCCCTTATTTATAAATCAATTTTATTCAATTTGGTGTCACTAGAAATATAAAAGGACCAACTATATCACTAAACTATAAAAATGCTGCAACTGTGCATAGAAATATATGCAAATCAGTAATTAGTTTTTTTCAATTTTTTTTTTCATCAAAATCACAAGTTTCACCATTTTAAACTTTGTCTCAGAGAATTCCTATTGTCATACATTTCAGCATAAAAAAATGAGAAGTATGTTTGTTCTGTTTAATTGTTTAAAACAGAAAGGACATAAATATTAATATACACATTTCATTTTGTGACTCTTACCTTTTTGGCACAAATAATGATCAGTTCTCATAAAACACATTCATAAAATTCTAAAAAGCGTTCATTCTTTCAAACAAGTTTTCAATGGACAATATTATGTATGATTCAAAAGTATTTAAGTGACCAGTACTTGTGCTTGCACTAGGAACCGGCAAAGTCATTAAAAGGTTTTCATAAGGTATCCAGCAAACATCACTGTGAAGTGGCCATGAATAACTTGAGGAAGGGCCACTTGGGCTCGTGAACTTTACTTTTGCATCTGTGTGTTCTTCACTTATCTCTAGAATTTTTCCAAGCCACCACTGGTTATCATAGATAGCTGTGACAAATGTTTCTTCTTTAATTGTGTTAGAGGCATTGTTTTGAATTCCAAGAGAAACTTGAATGAATTTAGTAGATGATGAAACACACTTTATCAGCAACTTGTTTTCATTCAGTGGATTGGAAAAAATGTTCGCTCTCGTACCAGGAATGGTAGAACCAGTCTCATATCGTTTTTGTAACATGTTTGTGAACTTTCTCCCCTCTATTGTAACATAAATGGTTTCTATTCCTGGAACATGAGTTTTGTCAAATGTAAACAAATCTTTTGGACTTAAAATGTGACTCATATGGACACTGTAAACTTGCTCTTGTTGCTAAACGTTTAATAGTACCACCAACCCCATCACATGCATTTTTGCCATGACTAGTGGCAAAAAAATTCCATTCTCCAGTTACTGCATGATCTTGTTTGTGATAGGACAAATTTAAAAAGTCCTTAAATTTTTTATATTGTGCAGAACTGCCATCACTGAAGTGCATAACATGCTGGATGTATGGTAATTGTTCCAATACATAAGTGAGAGCAGTTTTCTGGAAGAAATAGAACGTGTTTGTATCCTGCTGCAAACAGTCACTTATATAACACAATGTCATTGACTTAATTCACCCACTTGTTTTAAAGTACACCACAATAGATGAAGGATGACTTGAATGTTCTGCCAGTGAAATCCTTGCAAACAGGTATAGTTTTCTGCAGAATCCACTATGATGATGCATGTAGTATCAGGGAGAGTTTCTTTGCTTGATTTGAAGTAGTGACTATGAGATTTTGACACCTAATGATGTTGTGTTAAGTTTTGAAGTTTTTACATGAGATACTCAAGAAATTCATCGGTTGTCTTCATTAATGTCTCCAGTGTAGGTCGATCAATTTGCATCCATTGTTTTAATGCAACATTTTCACAATCTTGTAAGCACTCCAGCTCCATTAAAAAATTGCACAGTTCATATTCGTCAGTACACCAAGAACAGAGATGCAGCATGCACTCCTCGTTTTCCAGATTGCACACAAGTTTCTGTAGAAGTTCAGTGTATGGTTCTTTCACATGTGCAGCATGCATTAACAGTTGTATGTTTTGGTGATATGTGCACACACATACGTTATGCATTCCACGTCTGTTTACAGTAACACATTCTTTTGGCCTAAGTTCACAAAATTTAGTAAAACAAAATTATCTTCAGGGTATTTTTCTCTAAAAGCTAAGTATACATCTTTCAGATTATGTAAAATTAGTCTTTTTGTGTTATACACTCTTTTGCCATTTTCTAAAGGGACAGAGACAGACAGTCTTTTTTTTATTAGCAGAAATGTGACTTATATCATCTTCACAGTAAAAATTCTGGACATGTTTCTCCACATCCTTTCCTATTGTTTCCCACTTTGTAACTACCTTTTGACAAAATACCATCTTCTTTTAGCAATACCCTCGATTTCTATAACATGTATTCAGTAGTGTTAAAAAACATTTGGATTTTTTCTTTGCTCGATGAAGCTGGAGCTAAGGTAAGTATTGTAGTTTTTCTTTAACAGAACTTATGCTGAATTTCTCATTAAGTTTTTGCTTTAAAATATTACAATCTGTACATTCAACACTGCCAGTTTTTTTCAGACACATTTTTCACTGGAACATGTAGCAGTTCTGAAGCTGTTTGCTGGAATTTTAAAGCTAAGTGACAAGACTTGGATCGAATGTATTCTGGATGCCTGTCTTGTGCTCTCTTGGTAACCTTAAATGGTGAAATTTCAAGTAATTCACAACTTTAAGTTTTTGAAGAGATGTAGATGGATCTGGTGTATACTCGTGATCTTCAACTTCACATTCATCCATCCCTGAAAGGTTATCTCCCATAGGAGATAAAATGTCCTTACAGCATGTTAGGCACAGCTTGGTACCTGTGATAAGTCCAAGGGTTTTATATTTCCTTGCCATGGTTAAATAAATAGGTTTCAAAGATTTCTTAGCAGTCTTTTTACCATGCTTCTTAAAAGGGTCACAGCAAATTCTTTGTATGTCTTCAAATGTTCCCAAATAGATCCTTTTGTGAGAAGAACAAACACTCTCAATATTTTCACAGGTGCTTCTTAGCTTCAATAATTCAATATCATCTTGATTCAGGCTTGACATACCTATTAAATCAAGCTCTCCACTGCTACTACTTTTCTTCTGACACACAACCGCTGACACAAAACCTAAAGAACATTTGTTTTCCATTGTGATTTTTAATCAACTGTGTATGTTGCAGAAAAGAACTGGATGGTATGAAACTTTTTCTTGTTCTCTAATTATCAAACAGAATGGCTGCTTATGTAAGAAGCACAAAATCAAGACAAAAAAGTCCTTCCGATATATAAAGTGCACAGACACACAAAAACCTAACACACACAGCCTGTGTTGCATGTGAGTGTTGCTGCTAGACTGAATTTTTCATTGTTGTTTCATGTATTGTTGATTAGCTATTTGAAGCAATTAATTATTACAGCATTATTGAAGAAGTATAAGATCTGACAATAGAGGAGAAACATGCTTCTGATTTATTTTTTTTATGTTGAAAAGTATGGCAGTAGGAATTATTTGAAACAAAAATTCAGATGGTGAAACTTGTGATTCTGCTGAAAAAATTCCTCAAATTTAAAAAAAAAAAAAAAAAGTGAGAAATTACATTAATTTCAAATTTACAAACATTTGTTGCTTAGACACAGCACTTAAATAATTTTTGTATTATAGCTCCATTCTTTTACTTTCCAATGACACCAAATTGAATAAAATTGATTCATACAGTGGTTACAAACTTACAAGGCACTTCGTTTCTCAACGCCATTTGGTAGAAGGGGCCCCACATTTCAAAATGGTCTCCTAATTACAATTTTGGTAAAAAAAATCCAGAAAAAATATTTTAACCCTAACTCATTATGTACATTCTTACACAAAATTTTCAGAAAAATCTGTGACATAAGGGCAACAGCCACTGGGTGATTTCACATGAAATTACCCCTTTTTGATGTAGTTAAGTGACTTTAGATGTTTTCAATACATCAACGAAAGTGTCTGCCTAAAGTAAACAGTCGCATAAGTATGTAAGTATTTCAATTAGATTTGATGCCTTCTTCTTTAAGATTCCTGCAGTGTGGTTGCAGAGTTGGAATTTTTTAGTCATTTTATTGTGTTAGCTACTTCCTCTTGTGAGACAGAAATGATGTATATTGACCCACTACAAGCACTTATTTTGTATTCACTGGTTTGGGTGCTCTTAAGTAAGTCTGATGTATCATATTATCAGCCACACCTGTAAAAATAAAAAAAAATAAAAAAATAAAAATGTTAAATGTGTTGTTCACTTTTAAGGGTTTGGTACTTTTTTTTTTTTTTTTTTTTTTTTTTTTTTTTTTATATTTCTGCTGGATTGTCTGTGTTAACCAGATTCTATTTTATGTAACACTCCACATTGCTTTCACTTTATTAGCTGAATTATAAATGTATTCATCATCATGCATTATTTTTTGCTGCTCTTATTATTTTCCTTAGTATTTTGGAGTATTTTTTATAGAATATGTGTATCTCAAGTGAGGACTTCTTGATTTACATGTTTCATGAAGTTGTCGTGTCTTCTGGCAGGAAACCGTTACTCCCCTTGTGATCCTGTCATGGTTACAGTTTTCACTGGGAATGCAATTTGAAAGAAATGCATTAATGTATCTGAAGGTGTCGAATTTTTCATTTATATCATTAATTTTGTAAACCTGTGAGAATTTTTCTTTCTGTAATAAACTGTTGAAATAATTTACATTATCCTGATTATACCTTCTACATGTGGTTCTTAAAGACATATTGTTAATAATACAGCCTTTCGTTTTTAAGCTTAGTATTTGAGCAAGATTGACACTAAAACCTTCATTGAAAATTTTTAGTGAATTGTTATTTAAACTTATCTTGACTAGAAATTGATCTAAAGCTGTTTCCCAAGTTTCTGTTGCTCAGGTAGCAGTTTTTACGTCACCCATTAAATTACGGGATGTTGGAAGTTTCAAAGTGGCCTCTCTGTTTCTACTGTTTGCGAGGAAATCAATATTGAAGTTGCCACAGATTATCAACTTTCAATCCATTTTATTTACTTTATTTAGCAATGACTCCATTTTATTTTAAGAAAAGTTCAAAATGTCCAGATGGTGATTGGTAAACTGTAACGATAACCAGATTGAACTGAATAATTTTTATAGCTGAAATTTTGTAATTCCTTTCTGCATTTGTTCTAGCTCAGTCAGGTAAAGTAGTAAAATCTATATTTTCCTTTGTGTAAATTGCCACCCTACTTGCTGTTTTCTCTGCAATAGTAGGAAGACAAAATGAATTTTTGTATTTGGAATTAATTTAGAACTAAGTCAGTGTTCAGAAATGCATAACACGGAGATTTCTTTTAGTTCATCAGTTAACAGTACATTAATTTTGTTGATGTTATTATGCAGGGATTGCACATTACGGTGATAAATTTTTAGTTTGGGTGTATTCACAACTTCATAGTTGGGAGTCATAATGACAGTATCACATATCTTTAGTTTAAGTTAGGATCACTAGTTGTGTTGTCTTTTTGTTCTTCTTTCTTGTCCATTTGACTTTCCTCATTATTGTCAGTAGAACATGCAGGAAACTGATAGATTGTTCTAGTCCTTAAAAGTCTTTCATTAATTACGTCACTGACACAATCACAAACAAACCTTTTCCCTGTTAAATGTGGTCCATGCTTTTACCGAGCGAGATGGCACAGTGGTTAGCGCACTAGACTCGCATTCGGGAGGACGATGGTTCAATCCCGCGTCCGGCCCTCCTGACTTAGGTTTTCTGTGATTTCCCTAAATCAATTTAGGCGGGATGGTTCCTGTGAAAGGGCACGACCGATTTCCTTTGCCATCCTTCCCTAATCCAAGCCTGTGCTCCGTCTCTAATGACCTCGCTGTTGATGGGATGTTAAACACTACTCTCCTGCTCCTCCTCCATTCCATGCTTTATGTGCAGATTTCGATGCTTGCTTGCATATATCCAGTATATCACACTTGGCATATTGTGAACACAGTTTCTTTATTTTAAAGTTTATTTTTCAAATTTCTTTGTTTACACGCGGACTATAAATTAGATTGCGCATATGAGGCAGTATGGCAACAACTGTTTTTCTGAATTTGTTAGCTTCTAGAAAATACTGCAGAGTTTTCACACAGACCTCTGCATCATTTTTTGCGACATCATTCAATCCCTTTATACAGACAATTATCATTTTCATGCATTAGTTTTGTCTGAGAGTTAGTGTCAACAACATTTTTACATCCCGCTCCAGGTTTCACTGCACTAATCACTGCTGTGTAATGGTTTTTCTCTTGGAAAGTGCTGGATTTCTGCCTTAACGGTCTGTTAGTGAAAGTGCACTATTCTTTTTCCTAGACGATCCGTGTTTGTTATTGACATTAGTTGCAGAAACACCATTCATTTTCAGCTCACTGATTTTTATAAGCTCACAATTATTTGGAGTCGTTATCACAGTCACTTGATTGCAACACACCGTATTGGTTTTTATCGAAAAATATAACAGTTTTGGCAGAGTTTGTTGTTCTTTTTGCAATTGAAGAATTATCTTTGTGATATCTTTATCCACTCTGACGATTTATTAAGCCTACTTTTGACTTGTGTGACTTCACTTAGTGTTGGCTTCGATCACAGATCCTGATTTTCTTTCTTGAGTGAGTCAATCTCTCTTCTTCAAGCATTGACTATGAATTGTAAACTTGAAACTTGTTCATTTAGCATTGTTATTTCAGTGTTACAATTCTTACAAACACTCTTTTTAACCATGTAACTGTAACTTTTTTCAAGTTAGGTCACGGTGACTGTAATGGGTATGTGTGGAGTGTAGCATCATGTTCATGTTGGAGATGATGAAAGAAGGGAGAGGATGAAACCTGGTGTTGGCACATAGCCTACTCTTCTCGAAAAGCACCAAGGAGGCCACTAAGCTTAACATCCCCATCTGACAGATGGATCACCATCAAGAGTGTCACATGCCCTCGCTTCACAAGACCCTGTGGAGAGATTTGGAATTTAACTCAGGACAGTGGCGCAAAGACTGATGATCAGAGACTTTACACCAACCCATCTCTTCCTCCTGCTGGCCAAATACTGGCAGTGAAAATCTCATCCACCATCAGGATTTGGATCGGCTTACCTCCTGAGTCAAGCGCCACAGCACAGGCATTTGTTAGTGACCTCAGCTAAAGAGGCGAGCATCTTCCTTAATGCTTGTTGCTAAAGAAATTAAATATTAATGGTGAATAGGACATTTAAATGTCATAAAATTCAGTGTATCATCAGCCTTTAGAATAATTAGAGGCTGCCTCTTTTTACGGTGCAACTGAGTCTACCACAACTAAGATTAATGTTGGCTGTCCCTTCATTTTTGATTTGTTGACAGTTTGACTCTCCAATATATCTTCATTGAATGTATTTTCTTATAATATTGTTTGCAATCTTTAATGGTGAAAACATGTCTGTGGAATCAGAACACACATTTATATCTGCTCCTTAGGCTCTTTTATGTTAGTATTTCTGTTTCCTCGTTCCAAGATCATCCTGTTTAATCTCGTACACAACAGATGCATTCCTTCTTAAAGCTTTATATTGTACTACACCAAGTGAATTGTACCACAAAATCTTGTTGTTCCCAGCAGTTAATGTTTCCAAAACTGAAATGATAGAACACAGCTTGTGGTTTTCTCAGTTACATGAATTACTGAAATTGATGACTCTTTTTAGTTGGCTGTACACAAATCTACATGCATCATTAGACAAAAACCGTTTACTTGAGAGCATCTAGGTGCTAGCATTTCAGCCAAATCATTGTAACTGGTACTGAAACATTTACAATTTGCATTTATTCACTTCACTTGATGGCAGTAGGTACGTTGACATGGACTTTTATGTGCAGTTGCTTTTACAGAACATTTGCTTATGACAGTATTACTGCAAAACAACATGTAGCAAAATATCAAACTAATGTTAAAAGTAGAAATTGGAAATATAACTTCAAACTCCGTTTCTTGTTATCTTGCATGACAGAAAGTGACAGCTAAATTTTTGGTACCTTCATTCACTGTACTTTCTTCCAGAATCTTCAATGCAGTGGCTGATATTAAGAGTACATGCAGATGCAAGAATAGAAATAGCACTTAATGGGCATGTACCATAGCTGCAGATAAAAAGGATAGATTCTACTATACCTGAGAACCGTAAGTGGAAAATTTGGGTTAAACTCTATTATTTTGAGCTCTTCGTAATGAACATGTATTTCATACAATATTCGGATGGGAGACAGGAAACAATGGATGAAAAAAACACTACTGAATAAAACAGTAATGTCTGGTTATGTAGGGATAAGCAAATTATTACATTGGGTAAACAATTTACGATTAAAGATGTGAATAGATTTTCTACATGAAAGCAAATTGGTTACAATTGAGAAGAAACTGATGCTGAGAATAACTTGTGATTGCCAGTGCGTGAGAGAAGCACAAGGATCACAGAGAACTTAGATGAAGGTAGACATACACTATCTGATCAAAAGTATCCCGACACCCCTGTGTAATGCAGAATTGGCCACTAGATGTCACAAAAGGTGGACCTGCCAGTAAAAAGGAGGCGGAGAGTATTGTGCTGTTAATAGAGAAGCAGCAACAGAAGAATGGGTCGAGTCTGAGAGCACTGTGACTTCAAACATGGACTACACGTAACTCAGACTAACAGTGATTGACAGCGAAGCACAGTTGAGTCTGGAAGGGGGTAATACCAGTTCACCAATGTGTGCATGCATGTACAGCAGCAGCAACTGTGCAGTACTGTAGTATCTTCTCACACTTCATGTTAACATCCAGTACTGAGTTTGCTTTACAGCTTCGTAACATTTTTGTCACATAACATAAACACTTCTGTGCATAAAATTATATCTTTTTCCTATTATACCTCAACAAAAGTAATAGGATGTGAACTGTCTTTTACAATAACCCCTATGATTCACATATAATTCACATATACAATATGAAAGGGGTGCTTAAGTGGGTCTGATCTTTCATGTGATACAATAACCAACAACACTAATAACAAGATGAGATTTATTGTGAAAGTGCGGTAGGCGCTACTCACTGAAATTATCTAACACCAACCATTTCTCCAAACACAGAAGAAAGACAAAATATGGCATTTGCTCAGTCTCTTCTGATGGAATGACTGGCATTCATCCATGCTTCATTGTGCCACACAGTGTCTTCAAACAATACCTTAACTCTCTCTCCTAAAAATTAACAATAAGACAAAATGGTATCACTTCTCTTGATTACAATTTTTCATCTGTTTATTATTATTATTATTATTATTATTATTATTATTATTATTATTATTATTGTCATCTGAAATCAAGGGCTCTAACAACTGTTAAGAAAGAGTGTGCCGTCACTGAATACTATGTAATTCTGCCTCCCAAAGAGTAACACACAGTATTATTGTTATTTCTTTCTTGTCTCAGACGTTATGTCTGGTTAAAAATGGAAGGTGATGCAGACCTTGATCAAGCGTGACTTCCTTTTAACTGTACGGTATATGTTACATTGCATTTAGGAACTTTCGGGTAATTGAACAAGTGTCAATAATTACAGATTTCTGTAGTTGTATATATAAGTTTGGATGTAGCTGTATTGCATTGATGTACTGGTGGATATTGTGTGGTATGACTCCTGTAGTTGATAGTATAATTGGTATAATGTCAACTTTATCCTGATGCCACATGTCCTTGACTTCCTCAGCCAGTATGATGTATTTTTCAATTTTTTTCTCCTGTTTTCTTTTGTATATTTGTTGTATTGGGTATGGATATTTCGATTAGTTGTGTTAATTTCTTCTTTTTATTGGTGAGTATGATGTCAGGTTTGTTGTGTGGTGTTGTTTTATCTGTTACAATGGTTCTGTTCCAGTATAATTTGTATTCATCGTTCTCCAGTACATTTTGTGGTGCATACTTGTACGTGGGAACATGTTGTTTTATAAGTTTATGTTGTAAGGCAAGCTGTTGATGTATTATTTTTGCTACATTGTCATGTCTTCTGGGGTATTCTGTATTTGCTAGTATTGTACATCCGCTTGTGATGTGATCTACTGTTTCTATTTGTTGTTTGCAAAGTCTGCATTTATCTGTTGTGGTATTGGGATCTTTAATAATATGCTTGCTGTAATATCTGGTGTTTATTGTTTGATCCTGTATTGCAATCATGAATCCTTCCGTCTCACTGTATATATTGCCTTTTCTTAGCCATGTGTTGGATGCGTCTTGATCGATGTGTGGCTGTGTTAGATGATACGGGTGCTTGCCATGTAGTGTTTTCTTTTTCCAATTTACTTTCTTTGTATCTGTTGATGTTATGTGATCTAAAGGGTTGTAGAAGTGGTTATGAAATTGCAGTGGTGTAGCCGATGTATTTATATGAGTGATTGCTTTGTGTATTTTGCTAGTTTCTGCTCGTTCTAGAAAGAATTTTCTTAAATTGTCTACCTGTCCATAATGTAGGTTTTTTATGTCAATAAATCCCCTTCCTCCTTCCTTTCTGCTTAATGTGAATCTTTCTGTTGCTGAATGTATGTGATGTATTCTATATTTGTGGCATTCTATATTTGTGTAAGTGTATTGAGTGCTTCTAGGTCTGTGTTACTCCATTTCACTACTCCAAATGAGTAGGTCAATATTGGTATAGCATAAGTATTTATAGCTTTTGTCTTGTTTCTTGCTGTCAATTCTGTTTTCAGTATTTTTGTTAGTCTTTGTCTATATTTTTCTTTTAGTTCTTCTTTAATATTTGTATTATCTATTCCTATTTTTTGTCTGTATCCTAGATATTTATAGGCATCTGTTTTTTCCATCGCTTCTATGCAGTCGCTGTGGTTATCCAATATGTAATCTTCTTGTTTAGTGTGTTTTCCCTTGACTATGCTATTTTTCTTACATTTGTCTGTTCCAAAAGCCATATTTATATCATTGCTGAATACTTCTGTTATCTTTAGTAATTGGCTGAGTTGTTGATTTGTTGCTGTCAGTAGTTTTAGATCATCCATGTATAGCAGATGTGTGATTTTGTGTGGGTATGTTCCAGTAATATTGTATCCATAATTTGTATTATTTATCATGTTGGATAGTGGGTTCAGAGCAAGGCAGAACCAGAAAGGACTTAATGAGTCTCCTTGGTATATTCCACGCTTAATCTGTATTGGCTGTGATGTGATGTTATTTGAATTTGTTTGGATATTAAGTGTGATTTTCCAATTTTTCATTACTATGTTTAGGAACTGTATCAATTTAGGATCTACTTTGTATATTTCCAATATTTGTAGTAACCATGAGTGGGGTACACTATCAATGTACGCATAGTGTAGCAACCTTTGTTTAGTTTTAGCTTGATATGTCACCTCTGCATCTATTATCAGTTGCTCTTTACATCCTCGTGCTCCTTTGCAACAGCCTTTTTGTTCTTCATTTATAATTTTGTTCTGTGTTGTATGTGTCATTAATTTCTGTGTAATGACTGAAGTTAATATTTTGTATATAACCAACAACACTAATAACAAGATGAGATTTATTGTGAAAGTGCGGTAGGCGCTACTCACTGAAATTATCTAACACCAACCATTTCTCCAAACACAGAAGAAAGACAAAATATGGCATTTGCTCAGTCTCTTCTGATGGAATGACTGGCATTCATCCATGCTTCATTGTGCCACACAGTGTCTTCAAACAATACCTTAACTCTCTCTCCTAAAAATTAACAATAAGACAAAATGGTATCACTTCTCTTGATTACAATTTTTCATCTGTTTATTATTATTATTATTATTATTATTATTATTATTGTCATCTGAAATCAAGGGCTCTAACAACTGTTAAGAAAGAGTGTGCCGTCACTGAATACTATGTAATTCTGCCTCCCAAAGAGTAACACACAGTATTATTGTTATTTCTTTCTTGTCTCAGACGTTATGTCTGGTTAAAAATGGAAGGTGACGCAGACCTTGATCAAGCGTGACTTCCTTTTAACTGTACGGTATATGTTACATTGCATTTAGGAACTTTCGGGTAATTGAACAAGTGTCAATAATTACAGATTTCTGTAGTTGTATATATAAGTTTGGATGTAGCTGTATTGCATTGATGTACTGGTGGATATTGTGTGGTATGACTCCTGTAGTTGATAGTATAATTGGTATAATGTCAACTTTATCCTGATGCCACATGTCCTTGACTTCCTCAGCCAGTATGATGTATTTTTCAATTTTTTCTCCTGTTTTCTTTTGTATATTTGTTGTATTGGGTATGGATATTTCGATTAGTTGTGTTAATTTCTTCTTTTTACTGGTGAGTATGATGTCAGGTTTGTTATGTGGCGTTTTTTTATCTGTTATAATGGTTCTGTTCCAGTATAATTTGTATTCATCATTCTCCAGTACATTTTGTGGTGTATACTTGTATGTAGGAATGTGTTGTTTTAAAAGTTTATGTTGTAAGGCAAGCTGTTGATGTATTATTTTTGCGACATTGTCATGTCTTCTGGGGTATTCTGTATTTGCTAGTATTGTACATCCACTTGTGATGTGATCTACTGTTTCTATTTGTTGTTTACAAAGTCTGCATTTATCCGTTGTGGTATTGGGATCTTTAATAATATGCTTGCTGTAATACCTGGTGTTTATTGTTTGATCCTGTATTGCAATCATGAATCCTTCTGTCTCACTGTATATATTGCCTTTTCTTAGCCATGTGTTGGATGCGTCTTGATCGATGTGTGGCTGTGTTAGATGATACGGGTGCTTGCCATGTAGTGTTTTCTTTTTCCAATTTACTTTCTTCATGTCTGTTGATGTTATGTGATCTAAAGGGTTGTAGAAGTGGTTATGAAATTGCAGTGGTGTAGCCGATGTATTTATATGAGTGATTGCCTTGTGTATTTTGCTAGTTTCTGCTCGTTCTAGAAAGAATTTTCTTAAATTGTCTACCTGTCCATAATGTAGGTTTTTTATGTCGATAAATTCCCTTCCTCCTTCCTTTCTGCTTAATGTGAATCTTTCTGTTGCTGAATGTATGTGATGTATTCTATATTTGTGGCATTGTGATCGTGTAAGTGTATTGAGTGCGTCTAGGTCTGTGTTACTCCATTTCACTACTCCAAATGAGTAGGTCAATATTGGTATGGCATAGGTATTTATAGCTTTTGTCTTGTTTCTTGCTGTCAATTCTGTTTTCAGTATTTTTGTTAGTCTTTGTCTATATTTTTCTTTTAGTTCTTCTTTGATATTTGTATTATCTATTCCTATTTTTTGTCTGTATCCTAGATATTTATAGGCGTCCATTTTTTCCATCGCTTCTATGCAGTCGCTGTGGTTATCCAATATGTAATCTTCTTGTTTAGTATGTTTTCCCTTGACTATGCTATTTTTCTTACATTTGTCTGTTCCAAAAGCCATACTTACATCATTGCTGAATCCTTCTGTTATCTTTAGTAATTGGTTGAGTTGTTCATTTGTTGCTGCCAGTAGTTTCAGATCATCCATGTATAGCAAATGTGTGATTTTGTGTGGGTATGTTCCAGTAATATTGTATCCATAATTTGTATTATTTAGCATGTTGGATAGTGGGTTTAGAGCAAGGCAGAACCAGAAAGGACTTAATGAGTCTCCTTGGTATATTCCACGCTTAATCTGTATTGGCTGTGATGTGATATTATTTGAATTTGTTTGGATATTAAGTGTGGTTTTCCAATTTTTCATTACTATGTTTAGGAACTGTATCAATTTAGGATCTACTTTGTATATTTCCAATATTTGTAGTAACCATGAGTGGGGTACACTATCAAAAGCTTTTTGGTAATCAATGTATGCGTAGTGTAGCGATCTTTGTTTAGTTTTAGCTTGATATGTCACCTCTGCATCTATTATCAGTTGCTCTTTACATCCTCGTGCTCCTTTGCAACAGCCTTTTTGTTCTTCATTTATAATTTTGTTCTGTGTTGTATGTGTCATTAATTTCTGTTTAATGACTGAAGTTAATATTTTGTATATTGTTGGTAGGCATGTTATGGGGCGATATTTAGCTGGGTTTGCTGTGTCTGCTTGATCTTTAGGTTTCAGATATGTTATTCCGTGTGTAAGTGTATCAGGGAATGTGTATGGGTCTGCAATGTAACTGTTAAATAATTTAGTTAGATGTGAATGTGTTGAGGTGAACTTCTTTAGCCAGAAATTTGCTATTTTATCTTTTCCAGGGGCTTTCCAATTGTGAGTAGAATTAATTGCTTGGGTGACTTCATGTTGCAAAATTATCACTTCAGGCATTTGTGGTATCATCTTGTATGTATCTGTTTCTGCTTGTATCCACCGTGCATGGCTGTTATGTTGTACCGGGTTTGACCATATGTTGCTCCTGAAGTGTTCCATGTCTGTTATGTTTGGTGGATTGTCTATTTTAATGTGTGTGTTATCTGTTGTCTGGTAAAATTTCTTTTGGTTTGTGTTGAATGTTTGGTTTTGTTTCCTTCTATTTTCACTTTTTTTGTATCTTCTGAGTCGTTTGGCTAATGCTTGTAATTTCTGCTTCTTTTCGTCTAATTGCTCTGTCGCTTCTTGTTGTGAGATTTTACCTAACTTTTTTCGTTTTTTTTCCGAGATTTCATTTCTTATAAATTGTGTTAGCTGTCCGATGTCTTTTCTCAGTTTTTCTATTTTGATCTGTAGCCTATGTTGCCATGCTGGTTTTGTGGGTTTCTTCTGTGTGTTGGTTGGTTCTGATCTCTGCCTAGTGTGTATATTTAGTGTAGTGAGTGCTCCTATATAAACCAGTAGTTGTAACTCTTCCACAGTTGTGTTTTCATTTATTTTGTTGTGTATGATTGTGTTGATAGTTTTTATTGTTGTTTCGACTTGTGGGTTATTTGGTGGTCTACGCAAGAATGGTCTAATGTCTGTATTTGTGTCTTTGTATTCTATATATGTTAGCTGAAATTTTTCTTCTATATCTAACATGTGTGTCACTTCGTGTTCTATTTGTGCTTGTTCTGGTGGCTGTGTTAAGATTTCGTTTTCCTCTGATTGTTTAATTGGTGCATGTTGTTCTTTGTTTGTTTGCTGTGGGATGTTTGAGTCCATTACTGTATTTTCTTCTTCTTCTGATTGCACATTATTTTGTTCCATTATTTGTTGTACTTGTTGTTTGATGTTTTCTAATTCTGACTGGGGTATCTTGTTATTTTTTATTATTACACGGATCTGATCAGCTAATCGTTGTTCTGTTAAAAATTTTAATTCTGGGTATCTGGTAATAAATGTTGTGTATACTTGTGATCTGTATCCAGTTGTGTTGGTTCCTAGGTTTGTTGCTTGGTAATAACAGAACATGAGGTGTCGATTAACTTCATCTGACCATCTCATCCTCTGTCTTTGTTTTCCTTCTAGGGTGGTTGCAGGAAGCATATCCTGCAAAACACCTCTATTTGGATTTAAATCATTTTCCAGTTGGCTAGCAGTGTCGTTACCATTGTGGGCGGGCATAGGGTTCAAGCGTCGTCCCCGACCACGACGGCGCTTGTCCGAGGCTTCTTTAGTTCTGTCCTGAACCAACTAATCACACTAAAAAGGGGGGTTAGCCCTATTAGTGGTTTGTTCTTTTCGTCGCCTTTTACGACTGGCAGAACATACCGGAGGCCGATTCTTTTCCCGGGCCTCCACGGGGTTTATTATTATTATTATTATTATTATTATTATTATTTATTTGGTAAATAAAAGGGCCAACTTCGTTGCTCATTGTTCTGTCTCTCTGTTTTTACCAGGTGTCTGTAGCTTGGATGAAGCAACCCGTTCCTGTTATGCACAGTGGTTTTCCTCATTAACTTCTGTGACATAGTTCTTATGAATCTTCAAATTGTCCACAGTTCTTTCGATGACCTATGCTAGAGACAGTCATACTATTCTCTCTTCTAGAAATATTCCCACATTGGTCACACACAGTCATGTGTGTGACCATGCAAGACGTGAGTAGATTGCTGAACTTTCCAGTCATCAATCACACTTCTGCTACATGCTTCATACATTCTGTAGCACAAAAGAAACTTGCTGAATAGAGAAAGAAATAATACAATGAAAACAGATCACAACTGTTATGTTACCGTCAGTAAGTGTTGTATGCAAGCAGCTAGTAATCACTACCTGTGGTAGCACAGCAATTTGACAGCAGTGAACGGAACAGAAGGCATGAGAAAGTACATTCTCTGATTGGTTGCTGCTATCATAGCAGCCTTGTAAACAGTGAAACATCTATTACTTTGCAATTCTGATCCATGATCCAGGTATAGTCATGGGATGTCACGTGAGTAAGAAATTCATCATGTACATTTCAGTGTTTCTGAAGCTGCCCAAGTCCACTGTTGGTGATGTGATGTGATGTGATTGTGAAGTGGCAGTGCGAAGAAACAACCACAATTTACCAATATCGGGTAGATCTCATGTACTGATGGACAGTGACCTTAGAGCATTGCAGAAGGTGGTTATCAATGAAATCTTGTGATATCAGGAGCAGAACTCACTTGAGTTCCAAAGTGCTACGAGCAATTCAGCTAGTACAATAACTGCGCACATGGAGTTAAAAGGGGGCGGGGGGGGGGGGGGGGGTTACAGTGGTGGAGCAGCTCCTTATAAGCCACAAATTTCTGTGGTCAGTGCTAAGTTACACCTTATGTGGTGTGAAGAGTGGAGTCACTGGACAGTGGATGACTGGAAACAAGTGATTCGGAATGACCTGTTATCACGTGTAGTGCCAACAGTTGAAGAAAGGAGGTGGTGGTGGTGGTGGTGGTGGTGGTGGTGGTGGTGGTGGTGGTGGTGGTGGTGGTATGTTATGGAGGTGTTTTTTGTGAGTAGGATGTGTTCCCCTTATTGAAGTAGAGAAAGTGCTAAATGCAGAAGAATATGAGCATGTTGCACAGCATTTTATACTGTGTACATTTGAGGAACAGTTTGGAGACAGTTGCACTGTCCACAGTTGAAAATGTTTTGGGCCCAAAAGCTGGCCGGAGTGCCTGAGTGGTTCTAGGTGCTACAGTCTGGAACCGCGTGACCGCTACGGTCGCAGGTTCGAATCCTGCCTCGGGCATGGATGTGTGTGATGTCCTTAGGTTAGTTAGGTTTAAGTAGTTCTAAGTTCTAGGGGACTGATCACCTCAGAAGTTAAGTCCCATAGTGCTCAGAGCCATTTGAACCATTTTTGGGCCCAAAAATAGCTTATCCTCATGTATTTCCACTTGCTGAATTCAAATATCATCATACAAATGACTGATTAGCTCTGACTTAGGAGATACAATGACATGCCATTTTTTTCTCAGTCTACATTGTTAGTTTGAGGTAGTTTTGTCTTTGGCGTTGTCATTTCTGTTACAAAAAAGAACATTATTCAGCTGTTTATAGATTATACTTACTATTATTGTTGCTGTGACTGAGTTTCATATTGTTTGTGTTGTAGTTTGTGCAGAATTTCTCATGTTTTAGTACTTTTGAAGTGTAAAATTTGCTGAGTCAAAATGCTATGAAAATGTGTTACTTCAGTGAATAATTTTTGTTACATATTTGGTGAAATAACATTTCCATCACATAAATGCAATCTGTCACCTCTTGTGAAGACTGCATCTCAGCATTATGGTGGTATGAAGGTAGAGGACAAGGATGAAACACGTGTGCCGCATATATGTTACAGTTCTTGTTCAGTTATACCAAGAGAATGACACTTCTGCTGTGCCGGTGGTTTTTGGGAGCCTACAAACTGTACAGATAACTGCTATTTCTGTTTGACTCCACGTATAAAGGCAGGATTGTTAGTGGGGAAAAAAGAAGAATAGTTAAATTACCTAATCTTCGAACAGCTATTCAGCATATTCCGCATTCAAGTAGTTTACGAGTTCCTATTCCACCCCTAAAATTGTGAACTTGAAGAAGAAGAAGAAGAAGAAGAAGAAGTCAATGTGGAAGAACAACTACTCAACAAGCCTTCCGCATCCCATGAGTCTGATTTTGACAGAAGAGGTGGTAACTGAACAGAGATACCAGGGCTGTTGGAACAGTGTGTTGCTTGATTTCTGCTGGTCTCTACGTATGGAGGCTCTGGAAGTCAACCAGAAGAGGCAAACCAAATGACAACAATCTTACAAAGTCACCACGTAATTGACTTCCAGTGTTTTTGGCGTATATAATTAAAAGTCTCAGTTTCTCTTAATCTGTTAAAATAGAATACTGTCTTCCACCTACTGCCCCCTGCGAGTGTTAGGGTAAGAATAGGCCCGCAGTATTCCTGACTGTCGTCAGTGGCGACTAAAAGGAGTCTCCAATGTTTCGGCTTTAATATGGTGGTCCCCTAAGGGGTTTGACCTATACTTTCCAAAATTCTCTCTTAGTGTGTACCATATGGGGAAGGACGCCTTACATGGTGTATCATAAATCCATCTTGCCCTCAGATCTGGCACACTCTATATCATCATGGAGTTGGACTTGCACCGAGCTTCCGTCCACTTCGGCTGCGGTGTGCTCCGGGTAGCATACATTCCCTCCACTGTGCGCTTACATCTTCGCGCTGACGATACAAATGGATATTCGACACCCGAAATCCAGCACGGTAGCCTGTCCATTCTGGTGGAGTCATGTACCCTCTTGGTGGTAGCCCCCTGACTACACAGGGATCGCACTGCTGATGCCCAAGCTGCTACCTCCCCACGTGTGCCGAGGAGTAGATGCCCGCTGGGTGGCGTCCATGGGGAGAGCCCCTGGTCGGAGTGGGTGGCATCAGGGTGGATGATCTGCGATGAAGCATGGTATGTCATCTCTCGCTGGTGGGCCTCCACCAGCAGTCTCTTAAGTGATCGAGGTCTAACCTCAATGGCAAGAAATACTATCTGAGATCATTTCCCTCCCTGGCCACTCCATGGGCGGAACGTATGGCTCAAGAAGGCAGTGAAGTTTATTCACCTCAGTACCTCATCTGTACGCGAGTTGATGGTGAATCATTTATGTCGATGAAGCCTCAGTTTTTTGTGTAGCATTTAGAGGACAAGTTCGGGGAGGTGGAAGGCTTGTCCAAAATGCGCTCTGGGTCAGTTCTAATCAAAACATCATCCTCTGCCCAGTCACGGAGGTTGCTCGTTTGTGACAAGTTGGGGGATGTTTCAGTTACCATCACGCCCCATAAGAGTTTAAACATGGTCCAGGCCGAGGTGTTCACTTCGTCCGGCACGTCCATTGGGGTCCGAGGGATAATAAGGTAGCCACCGGTGCCTTCATCTTGGCCTTCGAGGGTGACGCCTTACCCGAAAAGGTCAAGGTGATTGTTTACCACTGTGATGTGAAGCCATACATCCCTCTTCCAATGCGGTGTTTTAAATGCTGAAAGTTTGGGCATATGTCATCCCGCTGTACTTCCGGTGTCATGTGCCGAGATTATGGATGTCCTTCGCAACCCAATACTCCCTGTGCCCCGCCTCCCATCTGTGTTTACTGTGGAGAACACCATTCCCCTTGCTCTCCGTACTGTAGGATTTTCCAGACAGAATGGAAGACAATGGAATATAAGACCCTGGACCACCTGACCTACACTGAGGCTAAGCGTAAATATGAGACACTCCATCCTGTGCCAATGACATCCACCTACGCCGCTGCTGCAACAATGGTTCTACCGTCTCCTGCTTCGTTGCGTACAGTTGGCTCTCTGATCTGTCAGAAGCCACCTGCCCTCTTGATGGTGGGGGGCACTTCACTCCCTGTCACTCCTGCTCCATCTACTTCAGGAGCAACACCCTCACAACTATTAGGGACATCAGTTCCCACTTCCCAGCCGGAGAAGTGTAAGTCTTCTTTGGCACCTCTCGCCAGGAAGGGGTCCCTTGGGGCCCTCCCTTCCCAGGTTCTGACCAGTGGAAAAGCGGACACCTGCCAGTGGCTGAACCAACTGCTGGTCGTAGAGCTTCACGGTCCTCGTCCGTCCCTGAGACTGACCCAGTGAAGCCCTCCCAGCCAGAACCACTGAAGGCACAGAGCGAAAAGCAGAAAAAGAAGAAGGCTCCCAAGAATCCAGGCATTTCGTTGGCATCTATGCCACCGCTTCCTACAAGCTCAGCGTCTGAGGATGAGGTAGAGATTCTGGCGTCTGCTGAGGACCTAGATCTCGCCGGACCCTCGGACGCAATGGATGTCACTCACACACGTACTCAATCGGTGGCAGCAGGTGACCCAGCGGCGTAATCTGCCTCCCCAGTCCATTCACGCCTTTCTCAGCCATGGACAATGTCATCCTGCAGTGGTTTCTTCCACCATCTTGCTGAGCTCCGACAACTTCTCAGCCTTCACTCTTTCCTCTGCATTGCTCTTCAAGAAACTTGGTTTCCGGCAATTCGAACCCCCGCACTCTGTGGCTATCGGGGTTATTATAGGAACCGGGCAGCTTATGAAAGGGTATCTGGTGGCGTCTGCATCTACGTCCTTCACTCCCTTGACAGCAAGTTTGTCCCTCTACAAACACCTTTATAGGCTGTCGCTGTTCGGGTGTGGATGCCTCAGGCTGTTACTGTCTGCATCTTCCACCTGATGGTGATGTCCCACAGCATGTCCTGGCTGTGCTGATAGCCCAATTGCCGCCCCCCCCTTTTCTGTTACTGGGCGACTTCAACGCCCATATCCCTCTGTGGGGTGGATCAGTGGCAACAGGCCAAGGTGCCACCATTGAGCATGTATTGGCACAGCTCGACCTTTCCCTTTTAAATGATGGTACCTTCACACATTTCAGTGTGGCGCATGGCACATACTTAACCGTCGACCTTTCGATCTGCAGTCCAAGCCTCTTCGCGTCTGTCCAGTGGAGTGTGCATGACGACTTGTGTGGTAGTGGCCACTTTCCGATCTTTCTGTCGCTGCCACAGCGTCACTCTTCTGGGCGCACCTGCAGATGAACTATGAATAAGGCAGACTGGGTCTTGTTCTCCTCCATTGTCACTATTGAGCCTATTTCCAATGACGCCATTGATGCGGTGGTTCACTCGGTCACCACCGGCATCGTTACTGCCACAGAATCTGTCATTCCTTGTTCTTCTGGGTCCACTTGGCGGAGGACTGTGCCTTGGTGGTCACCTGAGATTGCTGAGGAGATTAAAGATCGCAGGTGGGTGCACCAGTGTCACAAGTGGCATCCCTCATAGGAACACCTCATCGCCTTTAAACGGCTCTGTCCACGGGCCCACCGCATCATTCGCCAACACAAGCAGGAGTGCTGGGAATGGTATGTCTCCACCATTGGCCTCTATATCTCTCCATCGTAGGTTTGGCCCAAGATTAGGTGACTCTATGGCTATTGGACCCCTGTCAGTGTCCCTGCACTTTCACTGAATGGAGCAGTTTGTACTGACTCCAACACAATTGCAAACAGCTTAACAGAGCATTTTGATCAAGAGTTCCGCTTCTGCGAATTACCCACTGGCCTTCTGCACCATGAAAGAGCGGTTGGAACATCAGAGCCTTTCATTTCACACACGCCGACCTGAATCCTACACTGTTCTGTTCAGTGAGTGGGAATTCCAAAGTGCCCTAGCCGCTTGCCCTGATGCGGCTCCCGGGCCAGATCGCATCCACTGTCAGATGCTCAAAACACCTCTTGGTGGACTACCAGTGACGCCTCCTAGACCTTTACAACTGTATCTGGATTGGGGGTGAGTTCCCGTCGCAATGGTGGGAAAGCACCATACTCCCCTTTTTGAAACCTGGCAAGAACCCCCTGGAGGTGGACAGCTACCGCCCCATTAGCCTCACCAACATTCATTGCAAGTTGCTCGAACGCATGGTGAGCTGGCGGTTGAGTTGGCTACTTGAGTCTCGGGGCCTTCTGGCTTCGTCTCGGGGTGGGTTCCGTAAGGGCCACTCTGCCGCCAATAATCTTGTGCGCCTGGAGTCTGCCATCCGTACGGCCTTTGCCCGCTGTCAGCACCTGGTCACAATCTTCTTTGACATGAGGAAGGCATACGATACGACACGGCGACATCACATCCTCTCTACGCTTCATGGTTGGGGTCTTCGGGGTCCACTCCCGATTTTCATTCACTATTTTTTTGTGGCTTCATTCCTTCCACGTGCAATTTGTGGCCTCCCATAGTTCGTCCCGAGTTCAGGAGAATGGCGTCCCACAAGGCTCTGTCTTAAGTGTCTGCCTCTTTTTAATTGCAATCAATGGGCTCGCTGCGGCGGTGTGAACGTCTGTCTCAGCTTCCTTGTGTGCTGACAACTTTTGCCTATACTGTAGCTCCACTGGCATTGCGGCTGCTGAATGGCAGCTGCAGGGTGCTATCCGCAAGGCACAGTCTTGGGCTGTAGCGCATGACTTCCAGTTTTCGGCTGCCAAGACCTGCGTTATGCATTTCTGCCGACGACGCACTGTTCATCCTGAGCCACGGCTTTATCTTGACTTTGAACCTCTTGCTGTGGTGGAGACACATTGGTTTTTGGGAGTGGTTTTTGATGCCTGATTGACTTGGCTCCCTCATATTCGGCAGCTTAAACAGATGTGTTGGCGGTATCTTAATGCTCTGCGTTGCTTGAGCCACACCAGCTGGGGAGCTGATCGGTCCACCCTCTTAAGGCTCTACCAGGCATTAATTCAATCCCGTCTGGATTATGGGAGCCTGGCTTATGGTTCAGCATCCCCTTCCACGTTGCGGGTGCTGGACCCTGTCCTTCACAGCGGGATCCGACTTGCCACTGGAGCTTTCCGGGCGAGCCCTGTGAACAGCATACTTGTGGAGGCAGGTGTCCCTCCACTGCAGTTCCAGTGCGAATGTTTACTGGCCGCTTATGCTACACACATTTGTAGCTTGCCTGGGCATCCAAATTATCATCTCCTGTTCCCTCAGTCTGTCGTCCATCTCCCAGAACGCCGGCCTCAGTCGGGTTGTACGATCGCAGTTCGCGTCAGAGCTCTTCTCTCTGGGCTTGGTCCTTTCCCTCTTCCACCTCTTTTCTGCGCACCTCTGTGTACAGCCCTGTCGTGTGTGCCCCGCCCATGCCTTTGGCTCGATTTGGCACAGAGCCTGAAGGACTCGGTCCCTCCTGCGGCCTTCCGCTGCCGCTTTTTTTCAATCCTTGCCGCGTTTCAGGGCTCTGACGTGGTCTATACTGACGGTTCGATGGTTGCTGGTCGTGTCGGTTATGCTCTCACTCTAGGGGATCATTATGAACAACACTCATTGCCAGCTGGCTGCAGTGTTTTCACTGCCGAACTGGTCGCCATCTTTTGTGCCCTAGAGTACATCTACTCCTGCTCAGGTGAGTCCTTCATTATCTGTAGTGACTCAAGCTATCGACCAGTGTTTCCCTCACTCTCATCTGGTGATGGCTATCCAGGAGCCCCTCCATACTCTTGCCCATTGCGGCCGCTCTGTGGTCTATGTGTGGACACCGGGTCATAGCGGCATCTTAGGAAATTAACGTGTTGACGTGCTGGCCAAACAGGCGGTCAGTGCACCAGCCTTATCGATTGGCCTTCTGGAGAGTGACCTCAGTTCCGTTTTGCGGCAAAAGGTACTTCGCACCTGGGGTGAAGAATGGCGCTCCCTGCCTTCACCCAACAAACTTCGGGTCATCAAGGAGGCTACCAGTGTGTGGCGCTCCTCCTTGAGGGTCTCTCAGAAGGGGCCTGTTGTTCTCTGCCGGCTGTGCAGTGGCCACACCCGGATGATGCACAGCCAGTTATTGCGCCGTGAGGACCCACCTCTATGTCACTGCGGATCCGCTTCGACGGTGGTCCACATTCTGTTGGCCTGTCCCCTTTTAACTGCGCTCAGGCAGACGTTCGAGCTGCCTGATATGCTCCCTGCCCTTTTAACACATGACACTGCCATGGTAGGCTTAGTTTTGCGTTTCATTCGGGCAGGGGGCTTTTATCACTTGATGTAAGCTTTTTTAAGTCTGGCCTTTAGCCTAGGATTTTAGACAGATTTTTTTTTTTTTTTTTTTTTTTTTTTTTTTTTTAGTGTGTTTCTTGGTGGTTGGCTTTTCCTTTTTTGTCTCTCTGGTCGGCCAACCATTGTCACTCTTTGTGTGATTTTAATTCCTTTTGTCTGGTCTCTGTCTGAGTCTTTCTTGTGCTGTGTCTTCTCATGTAATATCCATTGTTTGTTTTTGTTTTTTTGTGGGTGTTTGAAGTTTTTGGAAAAAGGACCGATGGCCTAGCAGTCTGGTCCCTTTCAATCCCACAAACCAACCAATCTTCCACCTACTGTATATCAAAGAAACTAGAGCCAATATTTTTTTCTCTGTCACATTAATTTGTCTCATCACAAAGTTTGTAGGATATGACTCATGTAGTGAAGGAAACATTAATCCCCCCCCCCCCCCCCCCCAATGAAAATGCACCCTGTCGTAAAGCAGCATCTGCAAGACAATGGTTTGTGGACAGTAACGTTCCTGAAATTAGCTGGCCTGGACAGAGTCGTGATTTGAACCCAATGGAACACCTTTGGGACGAGTTAGAATATTGGCTTTCCTTCAGACCCCAGCGTCTGACAACACTGCTGATACCATCTCTGACTTTGGCTCTCAAGGAAGAATTGACTGCCTTTCCACCTCAGACATTTACACCTCTGAAAGTGTCCCCATTAGAGTTCAAGCCATTATAAAGGTGCAGGATAGACAAACCCCATATTAATGTCTACTAGTAGAAGGCTGTGCACATGGACATCACCTGCTGATAGTGACGAGAAGACCATCAGAAATCAAACTGATTTTATTCTGGTGAAACAAAAGCTAAAGAAATAAGTGAACGTATCCTGGTGCTGATCTCATCTACATCTACATGGTTACTCTGCAATTCACATTTAAGTGCTTGGCATCAGTAGTGACCACAACTTGGTTGTAATTAGCTTTAAAATGCAACACCTTAGAAACACTATAAAGGGTGTTAAGACACACACACACACACACACACACACACACACACACACAGATACAAGAAAATTAACAAGTTCTGAAGTGAAAACTAATGCTAGTGCTGCACTGGAGGCAAAGATGAAATCAATAGAAACAATGCTGGAACAAGTGATGTGAGCCGCACTCCCATGTTAGCACATGGCATCACACAGACATCACAGCCCTTATTCCGCAGCTGTTGATAGTGCACATAACCCACCACACAAAGTCCATAATTAATCTATAGCCTCTGCTGTCCAGGAGCTTCCACAGAATTCCAGTCCTGGTTGCTGCACACAAAATAGCACCTCTTTTCACTGTAAGGTATTTTTTGTAACAAATAGTTAACGCAAATGAGTGCTGTTCATTCAGCAACAGGCTATTTGTTTTTTGCGTCAGCGACCCCATACACCATCGTAATACCACTCCTAAAAAAACTGGTAATTCAAACAAATGGTGAAATCGGGGTACAAGAACTGCAGATCAATGGTGTGGCCATGACACCAGCCATTAACATTTTGACCCATTACGTCCAAGCCGCACCACACAACTTCTGTGATGAACAGGAAGACCTCACTTGGGCCAAGTCACCGAGTCGACACAGAGCTCCTCGCCTCAGCTGTGCACCACGTGTTTTTCGCGAAGGGCACTCCTTCGACAGTCTAGGAGCTAGTTTCTGATAAGCGCCCCCAAGTGCACCAGCCACCAAGCAGAGGTGTGACTTAAAATTGCCGGAACAATCCAGCACATCCTTCAAGCATCACTTTAACATTTTTTTTTAACCACACTCCACAATGCTCTATGGCCCCTGTCCATCAGTACATGAGGTCTGCCTGGTCTTGGTAAGCTGTGGTTGTTTCTTCGCATTCCCACTTCACGATCACAGCACCAACAGTTAACTTGGACAGTTTTAGAAGGGCTGAAATGTACCTGATGGATTTCTTATTCAGGTGACGTCCAGTGACTAGTCCATATTGGAAGTCACTGAGCTGTACTCACCATTCCATTGTGCTGTTACTGGTTCTCTAATGACAACATAGTAATCCCTGTGTCCATTTCAAGTGGCAGATCTGTTTCTTATGATATCTAGTGGTCAATTCAGCATTACATACAACTGTTTATACTTTTTATCAGATAGTGTAAGTCAGATGTTTCTGTGATGTTTCGGGTTTGCATTTCCATGACACTGGCAGACTCATTCAGGTTACTTTTAACATGAACCAGGGTGTTTTTCATGATGAGTATGCTGTGAAATGTTCAGTTTCCCAAGACAGCATTGTCCCTGGTATCAGGGCTGCAAGCCGTTTTTTCTCATTTGAGGAGGGCACACTGTAACACCTCAACTGGCCTCCTAAATCATAGAGTCTTAAGCTCACAGAAATTATCTGGGGTTACATTGAACAGTGGGTGAAAGGTAACAATCAACATCACCACAATTTGGTAGCTCCATGGGATCTGATTGGGTCAGTGGCTTCAGCTGGAATTTCTATACCTTCAGAAACTTGTTGAATTCAGGCCACTATCAGAGCTAGTGCCAAAGTAACATGGTATTAGCATACAGTTGCAGTCCAGCTACAGCAGCCAGAAGAGACAATGGTCAAGGGTGTGTGAGTTGTACTTGAATGAATGAGTGTGTGTGTGTGTGTGTGTGTGTGTGTGTGAGAGAGAGAGAGAGAGAGAGAGAGAGAGAGAGAGAGAGAGAGAGAGACGTTTGGGGGGGGGGGGGGAGAGCTTGACGTTTAGTTTTCATGAAATTGGTAAGAAGAACTTAGTACATTTAATTATGAATGTTCATGAAAATGTTTTATGCAATTAACACTATTGAAATTTTTATTTTCTTCCAGGAAACAGGTTTTGTACTTCACAACCATCTGTCTTCATGCTGATGGACATACAGCTGATGTTCCTCATCATCACACATTGAGTGACATGGCCACATCGCTCAGTTTTAATAGGTGCAAGAGATGTGATCCGTGATTATGCCACAGTGATGACTGTATATAACTCTATCCCCTAATAGAATTAAATTTGTGTCAGACATCCAGATGCCTGTTTGCCAAGGTAGGATTCTGAGGTTAATAGCTGTAGAAAAGAATGCATAGAAAATAATACATAATGAATTATCAGTTCAATATCTACTTAGCAGGAAGTCACTACAGTTCCTGAACTCTGCTTCAACTGATCCAAGAGAATGCGTGGGAGCACAAATAGTGGCAACTTTGGCTCCAGTCAGTAGGTGGCCTGTATGTGAATTGGACGTTCACATTGAAGAAGGTTGTACTGCATATGAGGTGACACATTGTCTGCCAAGAAAGATTTTGAGTGTTCCTGTACGGAAAAGGTCTGTGGCTTCTCTTGCTGATGGAAACACACATATTTGCAGAGCTGACTACACTAGTTATATCTTGTGCTATTGTAAAAAAAATTGACTGTTAATTTATTGTTAAAAACCGTTGTTGGTGTAGTAGTAGCAGTAGTAGTAGTAGCAGCAGCAGCAGCAGCAGCTTGTGAATTATTTCTGTTTCTTGTAATTGATGAACACTGGTTATGAAGTACATAAATATCTGTCTCTGTATTCATTGAAACTGTACAGTAGCATAGAACTAGTTTCAAAAGAGATCCTTGTTTGAGAGAAATGAATTTGTATTACTCATGGATGAAAAGCAGAGTTAGTCTGAGACATTCATACAGAGTACTTAAGTATGTATCACGTGGAAAGTGTTGTGTGAGGTTTAAATATAGTAAGATTTTTGGTTATTATTTTCTGCTGGTGGAATGTGAAAAACGTGAGAAGTACTGTCCTCTCTGTGCAGCTGGAAATACACCACAAATAGTTTTCTTATGTTGCTTACACTGCTGATGCTACAACATCTAAACACAATTATAATATTGACAATAATTCTTAAGAGGAAGTGATCAACCCTTTCCACTCCAGTGGTGAGTGCCTCTCGCCATTGCGAATTTTGTTTTCCACTCCATTGTAAGACCCCCCTCAATCAGAATGATTTTTTATAGCTTTTACATGCAACCTTCTTGAATCTGACTGTACTAAGCATCAGTTTCTCATAGTATGGCTATCTAGAGAAACTTGGGTTGACGCGGGGTGAACTGTAGCAGTTACATTATGAGTGAGTTTGTAGTTATTACACTCAAGTTAGTAGGTACAAAATTGCTAGGTCTTCATGAGGAAGAGATTGTGGAGCCTTTAGACGAATGTCTAAGTGAAAAACAAGAGTGACAGTGATTTAGATGTGTTTAATTTGTAAACAATTAAAGTCAAATAATGATGAAAACAGTCCACCCTAAAGAATTTCAAATAATATCACACAATGAAAAGCTTTGTGTTGTAATGCTTATGTAAATATATTTGATGAAAACACACTTTCTACTTTAATATATACCCTATTTATTGGTCAGTGGCCTCATTGGTTCCACACAGAGAGACTCGTGCAGTTCTCTCTGGTGCACTTGCTGCCGGCCCAGGTGGCAGTGATTTAAATAGGAACGCACGGAGATGCTCTGTGTCTACGTCGCTGAGTGCAAAGGGTTAAAGAATCCTGGACAAGATAACATTAACAATTTACAGAGTGAGGAGCTGTAGCAATTCCTGTACCAGTAGCAACCATCAAGCTACAGGTGCTATAGCATGGAAGCAAATACTCAGTATATAAGATATGTAACCTTTTTAGGTAGGATTTCAGTATGGTTAGTGCCACAAGGCCTTACTGCTGTAATTGAAGTGCATTCCTCATTTCATTCCATGTCTCTTTATGTTGTGATGGCAGAACATAATTAGTTACAGGCATTGAAACCCTACTTTCATTGTTGAGATCATGAAAAAGAGTTGAGTTTGTTTTTAGAAAAATTCTACCCAAGGAGGAGGAAAGGACAGCTTATATGGGAATGTTTATATTCATATGAAAGACAAACAGATCATATTTGCCATAATCTAGTTACACCAGTTAATCTTAGATCTTGCCCCCAGATTTGGGAGGAGTTGGCACTAAAATTAAACACTCCAGATTAGGTTTTCTGTGGGCTATTAAAATATATTAAGACAAATGCAAGTATGGTCCATTTGGAAAATTTATTTAGCATTTGCTGCTGTTGGACAATCATAAACAACTAACTACATGGACTTTCCTGACGATTTGTTGTCATGTCACAGAATCGGGTGTACTACCAGTGGTCCGTGTCTTCCCAGTACAATATTTCAAAGTTTTAACTCGCTTTCTTCATCGGATGTTTTCTGAGAATGGTTGCGTTGCTGACCTGGTCCCATATTTATGCCTGGGCGGTGCCTGGTGTTCACTGCGGCATCTGTGCCCATCGAAAGATACAGCCACAGCAGGTATGGATGGCATAGTGAACACAAGGCATAAATATGGGACATGGTCAGCAAAGCGACCAGTCTCAGGAAAAACCTTATAAAGACACCAAGTTATGATGTCAAAATATTGTGTTAGGAAGATGGGAACCACCAGCAGTACACCTAATTCTGTGAAATATAAACAGCCAGTTAAAGAAAAAAGGAAAAATCAAAGATCGATGTCCATGTTTTCCAATCACTCAGTTGCTTTAGAGCCAACTCATTGTAGTTATTTCATTCATACTTTACTTGCAATTCATGACTGAGACTTTCGAGGCCCCCTACCAATTGCTTTTCATTAGTTTTTGTCCCACCAGTTGTTCCGGGTTAAAGTAGGCACTAAACTTAGCTCCCCACAGGTCCAAGAGAACGGTGTCCCACAGGGCTCTGTGTTGATTGTCACCCTCTTCCTCATTCCCATCAATGGGCTAGTGACCTTCGTGGGGCCACTGGTCACCCCTGCATTGTATGTCAACAATTTTTGCATTTGGTACAGCTCCCACTCAGTAGCCCCTGCTGAATGCCAGCTCTTAGGTGCCATCTGGCTAGCCTCTGTATGGGATCTTTCCCATGCTTTCCAATTCTCTCGTACAAAAATGTGGGTAATGCATTTCTGTTGTTGTACCATGGCCCATCCTGACCCAGAACTCAAGTACCCAGCACCTGGACATTGTAACACAGTACCATTTCTTAGGCCTATTTTGATAAAGAGCTGATTCGTCTGCCCCCATATCCATTACCTGAAGACTAACTGCATAAGGAAGCTCAACACACTCTGCTTCCATACCCAAACATCTTTTGGTGCAGGTCATGCTCCTTTTATCTGTTTTTACCTGGCCCTGGTTTTGTCCTGACTGGACTATGGTTGCCGGATTTATGGCTTGGCAGCTCCTTCAGCTTTGAAACTGTTAGACCCAGTCCACCACGCTAACCCCACAGTCTCCTTGCTGTAAAGGGGGTCTCCCCACTTATGATTTGACAGTACCAGCTCTAGGTCTCCTCTGCAGTCACCATTTGTCAGTTCTCTGATTATCCTATATATGCCATTCCTTTGCATACGAGGGGTCATCCTGATACTTGCTTTCAGGTGGAATTACCAGTTGGACTACATTTTGCTTCCCTGTGCGAAGATCTCCATCTCCCCTCACTGGACTGTGCTCCCGTGTTTTCTTGCACACTCCTCCCTTGGATTAGGTTTTCCGTGATTTCCCTAAATCGCTCCAGGCAAATGCTGGGATGGCTCCTTTCAAAGGGCACGGCTGACTTCCTTCCCCGTCCTTCCCTAATCTGATGAGACCGATGACCTCGCTGTCTGGTCTCCTTCCCCAAACAACACAACACCCCCCCCCCCCCCCCCACTTGGATAGTGCCCAGGCCACAGATTAGGACCAATCTCTTCCAAGGTCCAAAAGGTTGCCCCATGACCTTTCAGCATCTGATACATCCAGTTCAGAGATCCAGGGTGCTATCATCTTTAACACAAACGGCTCTAAAACTGTGGATCAGACAGGATATGCTTTTACATCTCCTGCCAGTGTGGAACACCATTCACTGCCGAAAATCTGTAGTGTGTTTATGGCAGAGCTGACAAGCCATTAGCAAAACCCTCCATTTTATTAAACAGGCCACCCTTGACTGTATTGTAGTGTGTACAACCCAATGAGCAATCTTCAGGCTACTGACATGCTATTCTAGGCAACCTTTGATCCTTGCTATTCATGACCTCACTGACATTCATCATGCTGCGCACACAGTTGTCTTTCTGTGGGTCCCAAATCATGTGGGTATAATGGGGAATGAACTGGCGTACTATTTGCCTCGAGGAGCACTTATGTGCTCCCCGTTGAGTTTGCCGATCCCAGGTGCAGATTTATGGGAGCACATGAGATCTGCTCATTCGAAAATGGAACAGCATCTGGTGGCTTACTACACTGTCTAATCAACTCAGCACAATCAAGGAGACTACTGCAGCATGATGCTCTTCCTTCCACTTCTCCTGAAGGAATCTGCAGTCCTCTGTCATCCTCTAAATTGTTCATATCAGGTTAACCCACAGTTGTATTTTGTGTAACGAGGGCAGCCCACTCAGCCACCCACCCACCCACCCACCCACCCTCTCTCTCTCTCTCTCTCTCTCTCTCACACACACACACACACACACACACACACACACACACACACACTCTTACAATATATTATGGTTGTGGAGCCTTTCAGACAGTAGCTCATATCTTGGTTTAATGCCTACTCATTTCCCCTACTATTGGTGGACGATTCACGGGTGTTTGACTTGGTTCTCAGTTGTCTTTGTGAAAGTGGTTTTCATTCTCAGTTATAAGGTTTTAATCTACCTCTGGAGCAGGAGCAGGGGCAGGGTTGCTGGGAATGGGATGTTTCGCACTGTATGCTAGCTATGGGGGGGTCACCAACCATTCTATTTCATCCTTCATTTACCCTGTTTCAATTGCTTCTAGATTCAGTTTGCCTCTGTTCTATTCTAGGTGTTACACTCTGCTGAATAGTGGATCTTCTTGACTGGAATGGATCAAGGGTGCAACAGCTGTGGATGAGACATTTCTTCTCGCATGCAGAGCCCTGGGGAAACACACCTGCTGACTTCCCTTTCTCCTCATCTTGCTTTTATTATTGACAGTACAAAAGATATCCATAACATTTTTAGCCTTCATGCTTTTACTGTTATGAATCTCCCATCTAGATCAGAAAACATCCTTGGTGGATGTCTCTACTTTTGAATGCACAACTCTTGAATCGATTGGATCGAGGCACTAATGACCTCATGGTTTGATCCCCTAGACCCCTCCCCCCCCCCCCCCCCCCCCCCCACTTCCATCAACCTAGTTTATACAGGAATCTGAAAAAAGAATGTGAGGGGCAATCCTGGATGGTATATGGCACCTTCTGCACCACATCGCTGCAACTAGGAGAGTATGACTGTCCCCAGCTGTAGAGAGTAGCTGCTGTTCTCCCTGTCCTACACTTGATTTGATTCAGTTTGTGCCAGATGACCCAAGCAGAATTGAAGCTCAGAGCTTTGATGGTTGGGTTCTCGACTCACAAGAAGCCTTGCCAGTGTGACATTGACGACTCCAATTTCCAGGCATCCACAGGATCAAAAGCACTGGCCAACAGGTTCGTGGCAGTTCTCAAAGTTCACCTGAACTGTCACCTTTCCACCTAACATACTGGGTGGTTATAATTAAACTGACAGCGTTCACAGTGCTGCAGTGTGGGCCGTATACATCACAGGATGCTGAAGCATTGCAGGTATGTTCATTAATCCATGCACATGCAGAGTACGCTGAATAAGACCATTGTTCAACTCTCTGCCACCAGGTGAAAATATGGTGCTGCAACCAGTCAGTATGTGAGATGTTTCCTGCTTTGCTTGGCAGTGCTTTTTGATTTCTTTGGTGAAGTGGCTGTTAATACAAATGGTTAAGAAGGTTAAAATTTTCCATACAAAAAGCAATAACTATGAAAAGGAGGTGTGTGCACTGCTGGTGAAGTTAGTTTATCAGAACAGCAGCATTGCGTTGCTGGAATATTGCTGACAGAAACATCCGCAAAGAGGTCCATGTCAATAAACGGTCTAAGGAATATGATCAACATACTTGAAGAAACAGGCAAATTAGATGGTACAGCAGGGAGAGGGAGGCGGCCTATTCCCATGGCAGTTGTTGAAGTTGCTATAGCTATAGGCGACTGTCCAGCACATGCCCCGTATTCCGAAACCAGTGCTTGAGCTGTGTGATGGGTATTGTCTGTCCCCTGGTTAACAGTTCAAAAGATTTTGTGGTGCATTTTATGTGGCTACCCCTATAAGATTTAGAATATACGTGAAATGAAGCTCCAAATTACGCTACAACACACCGACTTTGCCCTTCATTTTTTGGCATGCGTAGCAATTGATGACATATGGCCGGTTCAAATATTCTTTAAACAGACAAGGCACATTGTACTCTACACAGTGCCGTGAATGCATAGAACTATCACATGTGGAGTTCTACTCCAGCACATGTTGCCCAGGAACATCGACTGCCCTCAGCTAATGAAACTGTGTGGTGTTTTCACCAGCTCCTTCGTTCTCAGTCCATTTTTCTTTGAGAAGATGTCACCTTGTGGGCCTGTTAGGTGTACAGTGACATCTGCACATCTTGATGACCTCCTTGTGCAGCACGTGATTCTAGCTTTGCGAGAAAGTAACTGTGTCCACATCAATATTTTCATGCAACATGTGGCGATATCGCATGTTGTTTGCCATGTGAAAGATTTGCTCCAAGAAACCTCCAGTAACGACCATATCTCTCTAGACAATTTCATAAATCCCTGACCTAAATCCAATTGACTTCTGGTTGTGGGGATATCTCAAAGATTATGTCTATCAGAGATGTATCCAGGTGCTTCCAGATCTGCAGGATAGTGTACGACCTTGATTACACCGGATGTGCTGTGAGCAACTGTCAAACTGTCATGTTACGGTTGGAGCATGTGGCTGAGTCAGGATACCACATTATTCTGACTTTTTACAGAGACATATTTTCACCTGGTGGCAGAAAGTGGAGCTATTATTTTTTTTAGAGTACTCCGCAAGCACACTGATTAATAAATTACCTACAATGTTTCAACATCGTGTGAAGTATTGAGCCCACACTGCAGCATTTGGAACACTATCAGTTTAGTTATAACCACCCACTACCTTGGGCTATGCTGCAGAACAGTCTCTCTCCACAACCTAGACACAAAAAATATTGACAGTGTTCTGTTTTCTTCTTGTTTGCGCATTCCATATTATCATTACATCACAGGTGGAAGCAGATATCCGGTTGACAGTTGAGTGGCATACTGGATGTAGTATAAATGGCCTGTTGAAGTTACCTTTTGGAAAAATAAATTGCTGGTATCCTTCCCTGGCATCACTTCAACTGCCACTAATAACCTCTTAGGAGAGTATCTCTACCTGACTTCATAAAATAATCACAGAAATTTAGCTAAGTTGAGGGTGTGAGGACAGGCATGTTGGGTACTGCATAATAAATAATTTTCACTAGGGGTTAAGAGAAACAACAGGTTTATTCAGGTAATTAAATTACAACAGGGAACACTGAATGATCTTAAAATTTAATTGTCCTTAACAAAAGTCTCTTGCTGATTCGATAAAATTAAATATAAGAGTGGCACAGTAAGAATAGTGCCCTTGCTGACTCACCCCAAAAATAAAAGCTCTTCACATGTCACATATGAGTGTGGACACAACGAAGTCATTACCTCGTTGCCTATTATTCACTGGCACAGACACAATTTTTGTTGACAAAAGGTGTGGAATTTAATGTGTCTCGTGGTAGAAATGGCCAGGGCATGACTCAAAGATAGCAAACACAACACAGTTATGTGAGCATTCTGGCCATGAAAGGCAGGAGCTTGAAACTTTTTTGTTAGTACACATGTGGGTACAAACCCTTGCTGGTAGGAGGGAATGCCTTCTGACATAAAGGCTTTGTTTTACATGCCGAACTGCTTTGCAATAGAGGGGTTGCATGGGAGAGTCTCAGTACCTTGCGATGAGTGTCTGGGATACAAAGTGCATTGCCACATGGTGTGTCTGTGGCTGCATGAGAGTGAGTGGAAAATCTGATGTTGCACTGTGACAGAAAGATCTGAATTGAGAATGAGGTTTGGCTGACGGAAGCTTAGCTGGGTCCAGAGCTATTGTCATGGTCTCAGTAGTCAGTGACTGTAGTAGATGGGTGCCTGGTCACATGGCAGAAACCCACAGCATTAGCAGAGGGCCATAGTGAGTTAGCCACATATGGAATGGGGCCGGAATGTTTGTGCAGCAACTGGGAGGTTAAATCATTATATTCTGTCCTTTTCTAAACACATGAGTGTGTGTCAAATAATATATGGTAATCAGTGAGTGGAAAATAGTGACACATGTATGTTTGCTCTCGGATCACTGAAACATATAGGGATAAGTCCTAGACTCTTGAGCACAGTGAGGTCTTAAAAGTGTCAGCTCTGGAAAGTTTCTTGTATCAAGCAGTGGCCATGCACATTGTAGTCAGGGCAGTGAAACCGGCTTGAATTAAATACTTTGTGCTTATTTCGATATCTCCTCAATGTTGTTATGACGCACACCCGCACAGTAGGGAATATGTTTACGAAACATTATTATTAGAAAGAAAATGTAGAAGTTTATGGATACAAAAATGACTTGTAAGGCTCTAAAACAATTGTGTGTATGTTGGTATTGCTAGGAGTCTGTGGTGGCGAAAGGGGGGGGGGGGGGGGGGGGGAGTGTTGAAGGTGGGACAGTTGTTGATAACCAATAAGTTGTTGCTGAATTGGCAACACCCACATTAACAATGCATTTCATTTATGTAGCAATGTGTGAAGATATGGAAGAGGAGATTTTGCTTGTTAATCTTGACTCATAGCCTCCGTCCCCTCCCTGTTATAGATCTTACAGATTTTAAGTTCACTCCAAATAATTTTTACAATATTTAAAGTCATTTGCTATCAAAACTATAGTGTTGTGAGGTCAGTAACCTTAGCCTTCAAATTTGAATTGTACAGATAGAGTGGGGCGAATGTAAAAGAGATTGGGGCATTAGTGTCTGCTAGTGTCTCCCGTCTCTCTCTCTCTCTCTCTCTCTCTGTGTGTGTGTGTGTGTGTGTGTGTGTGTGTGTGTGTGGTTTTTTTTCTATATGTTTGTTGGCCCCCCTCCCCCCCCCCCCCCCCCCCACCACACCTGCTTCATAATTCCTTCTTCCTCTCACTTAAGTTTATGGTCCTACTTCCACAATCCAGTATCCCCCAGAGCAGCCATTCTCCATGAGCAGCCTCAACACTGTTTAATAATTAACATACTCCCTCTGTCCCGTACCATTGCATACAATGTAAACTTCCCCTAGCTTCATTTTGACACTGCCCTATTATTCTAGGCTCTTCCTGTACTGTTCATCCATCTGGCCATATGTGCCCTCCTCACATGCTGTCAAAAACAACATGTCCCTGTGCATGTGGTATTTTTATAGATACATATGATAGTGTGTTTCATGTGAATTATTTGCTGATGGTATACAGTGCCATGCTTGCTACATACTGTACCTTATGCTCAAAACTATAATGAGAGTAGAGTGAATTTTGCCACTTGTCATGTTTGATAGGTTATTAGAGCAAAAGACATAGTAGAGAACAACTTCACGGTTTTGGTTCACTCTGGGAGAAAAGTGATAAACACAGTACTGTTGTGTAGTATTGGCTGTAACTCCATTGATAAACACAAGTGAAATGTGTGATTACAGTTCAGTGTTGCCACGTAAAAAGTGATAGGCGTTGAAAATTGTAGAGCAGCCACAAGTCGCATGTAACATTTTCTTTATTTTTACATGTTTAACTTGAACAACACAAGCATTTTGAGATGCAGCAACTGTTGATACGACACTGCATAATAACAGCATGTTTTTGGGCCTGAGCTAAGGACAAGGCTTTGTGGTGGTGTGGGCATCTACAGAAGAGGGACCACAAGGGGTGGGAAAACAACTAATGTTCCCCTCAGGCACCACTTTTCTTGTTCCTCAATGTAGCATTGTGTTTTAGTGTTTCCCAGTGTGCCCATGGCCAACGGCACCTTACTTAAAATGAAATAAATAA
This sequence comes from Schistocerca serialis cubense, assembly GCF_023864345.2. NCBI lineage: Eukaryota > Metazoa > Arthropoda > Insecta > Orthoptera > Acrididae > Schistocerca > Schistocerca serialis. The sequence continues at coordinate 411,353,249 of NC_064640.1, read as the reverse complement.
TAGAGGAAGATACATAAACTACTTACTAGATTCTGTTAAGTAATTCAGTTGTCACACGGTAAGGAATATAGTGTATTATTAACTAACAACTCATTTGTCTACCTGAACAAGGTTTTGTTGTTTTACATGTTATCATGTTCTTAAGACAAAACATTACTTCTTTGCCTGAATTTGTATGGAGATTTGAGTATGGGTGGAGGTGTATGGTGTCTCTATCATGTTATAGTACATTTATAAGCATCTTTAAGTTCAACTCAAAAATCTTACTTGCATTTTTAATTGTCGTTTCCTTTTGTGTAGGGCCTAATCTGTATCACTTCAGGCAGGGGGTTACCTTAATAGTCTCGGATGTTAATGAAATTAGACTATGTTAAAATCTGGAGTAAGTAAGACAGACACAATTTTTGTTTTCTCTAAAAAAAAATTCCTGCCCCCAGATATGGGCCGCCAAAGATGACACTGAAAACACCATTTTGAAGATGTGAATTTCATAAAAAAATTTTAAAATGCTGTATCTCTGTAACAGTTCTAGATATTTTGTTAGAGTTATTTTTATTTGACAGATGATTGCTTTATGATTACAATGGTATCCTCTGTTTGGACATACCTGTCAAAGTACTTTTACTGTCACCTTTTGAATTTTTTTTATACAATTTTTTTTTCTCAAAATTCCAATCGAGAAAAGTTAAATTTTTTCCTGTTGATCAGTACCATGTAGTACTATATTCTGTGTAAAGGAGAGCTTCCACTTTTAAGTTGGGCAGGTTTTATTTTTAAACAATCATTTTTTTAACTTTCAAGGATAACGTGTGTGTTCACTAAAATTGCTTCTTACTAATTTATTTGTTACAGTGTTCATTTCTATTGTCTTTGTTGCATTTATTTCTTTTCACATTCATTGTTGCAGATATTTTGTACACTTTGTTGTAGTTTTTGTCGTTTTTGTTCATTGCAGGTTTCTATATGGTAGTTGTTCAGTGCTAATTTGTTTACTGAAGAGGCTTCTAAGAAATCTGAGACCATCCAGTGAGTTCTTTGTTTTCGCGAGGAATTTGCCACTTGGCACAGTTGCAGTGTGTATTGTGTATTTGAAATGTCTTCTGACTGGGGCCACAAGAGAGTAAAGGGTGCTGACTATTTGCATATCAATAAAAGAGTGATATATAAGACAAACAAAAAAAACAGACTTTGTTTTAGTTGGGAATAAGTGTTCTAATTTGAAGACTCTGTTTCAAAGTGAAGAGGTTTCCAGTGGTGACTTTTTGTGTTCTAAATGTTTTGACAGAATAACAACAATGATGGTATTTGAACAAGGTGAAGCCTCCCATGGTGCAGATGATGTAGATTTTTCATCAGTAGAGGAAGAATTAAATACCCCGAATTAGTCAACTACAGAGGTAGATGTTAGTCCTGTGAAGAAACCATGGTCAGTGAAGTCGAGTCATAAGCTCTATGCATCAAGAAAGCACAGAGAAATTACTAAAGCTATGGATGAATACACTACAGCAAAACTGACCACACTCTTCAAAGTAGAAATTCCATCTTCTTACACCTCATGCATTGTACAGTGAAAAGGTGCAAGTTTTAACTATTATTCCACAGACATTTTCAAAGAAAACAATTTTGAACCACGTTCATCAGTATCAAAGTAGATGATAGCAAATCAAGAAATGTGAGGTTTCTAAAAGTAGTCTTTGGGAGACCTGATCCGTATTATGGTCGTCCTGTAGAAGCGGCTCCAGTTCAAACAGTGCAGTCATTTTATCTGGAAGATAAATGGGGCTGTTTTCGCTAGAGTGCCAGCAAAAAAGACACTATAACTGTAACAGATGAAGGCCAAAAAGATGTGAAAGTGAAGAGGTACATGACTCGCAGTATTAAAGAAACTTCTGTAGTTTATAAGAGCAACTATACAACTTCACACATTGGAAGATCAAAATTTTATGCACTAAGACCTAGGGATGACGGTTGATGTGTGCCGCCGTTGGATAAGCAGCTGAGCAGCAAGTCGTATACTCCTAGCTCACTCATTTGTTACATAGTTTAATTCTTAATTTCTTTGCGTGTTTTTGGTACTTGCATTGTTTAATTCATAAATTTCGGGCGTATTATAGTATTTGAGAGTTGTAGCATCGCGTTTTAGTACCTGAATAGTGTAAATTCGCGTAGTCGTTTGTCTACTGTTTTTGTTTTGAACGGCCAGTGTCGGTTGGTCGCAGTCAGTGTGCTCCCTGCCGCCGTTGGATAAGCAGCTGCAGCAGCAAGTCGTATACTCCTAGCTCACTCATTTGCTACATAGTTTAATTCTTAATTTCTTTGCGTGTTTTTGGTACTTGCATTGTTTAATTCATAAATTTTGGGCGTATTATAGTATTTGAGAGTGTAGCATCGTGTTTTAGTACCTGAATAGTGTAATTTCGCTTAGTCTCCTTCCGCCGCCGAGCAGTGTCAGCAGTGCGCAAGTAGCAGCATTACTGCATTTACTAGGCAATCTTGTATTTTAATAACCGTTTAAATTTTGTCGATTTGTTTGCTCTCTCTGTAGATTAGTTCAGACGTTCTTTGCAAAACAGTTTTTAGCATGGATAGGGACTGCAACTGCTGTGTTCGGATGCAGGCTGAGTTGGCATCCCTTCGCTCCCAGCTTCAGGCAGTGTTGGCTTCGGTCACACAGCTTGAGGCTGTTGCATCACTGTGGGGGTCCGGATGGGGGTTTGTCGGGGACGGCCAGCTCGTCCCACGCATCCCCTGATCGGACTACGACTGTGGTTGCCCGGGATACTGCCCGCATTGAGGCTGAACCCTCACCTGTGGTAGAGTGGGAGGTCGTTTCAAGGTGTGGCAGGGGGCCAAAGACATTCCGGAGGGCTGAACGGAAAGCCTCTCCAGTTTGTCTGACGAACCGGTTTCAGGCTCTGTCTCAGGCTGATACTGATCTTCGGCCTGACATGGCTGCTTGTCCTGTTCCAGAGGTTGCCCCTCAGTCTGCAAGATCCGGGCAGTCGCAGAGGGTGGGCTTACTGGTAGTTGGGAGCTCCAACGTCAGGCGCGTAATGGGGCCCCTTAGGGAAATGGCAGCAAGAGAGGGGAAGAAAACCGATGTGCACTCCGTGTGCATACCGGGGGGAGTCATTCCAGATGTGGAAAGGGTCCTTCTGGATGCCATGAAGGGTACAGGGTGCACCCATCTGCAGGTGGTCGCTCATGTCGGCACCAATGATGTGTGTCGCTATGGATCGGAGGAAATCCTCTCTGGCTTCCGGCGGCTATCTGATTTGGTGAAGACTGCCAGTCTAGCTAGCGGGATGAAAGCAGAGCTCACCATCTGCAGCATCGTCGACAGGACTGACTGCGGACCTTAGGTACAGAGCCGAGTGGAGGGTCTGAATCAGAGGCTGAGACGGTTCTGCGACCGTGTGGGCTGCAGATTCCTCGACTTGCGCCATAGGGTGGTGGGGTTTCGGGTTCCGCTGGATAGGTCAGGAGTCCACTACACGCAACAAGCGGCTACACGGGTAGCAGGGGTTGTGTGGCGTGGGCTGCACGGTTTTTTAGGTTAGATGGCCTTGGGCAAGTACAGAAAGGGCAACAGCCTCAACGGGTGTGGGGCAAAGTCAGGACATGCGGGGACCAAGCAGCAATCGGTATTGTAATTGTCAACTGTCGAAGCTGCGTTGGTAAAGTACCGGAACTTCAAGCGCTGATAGAAAGCACCGAAGCTGAAATCGTTATAGGTACAGAAAGCTGGCTTAAGCCAGAGATAAACTCTGCCGAAATTTTTACAAAGGTACAGACGGTGTTTAGAAAGGATAGATTGCATGCAACCGGTGGTGGAGTGTTCGTCGCTGTTAGTAGTAGTTTATCCTGTAGTGAAGTAGAAGTGGATAGTTCCTGTGAATTATTATGGGTGGAGGTTACACTAAACAACCGAACTAGGTTAATAATTGGCTCCTTTTACCGACCTCCCGACTCAGCAGCATTAGTGGCAGAACAACTGAGAGAAAATTTGGAATACATTTCACATAAATTTTCTCAGCATGTTATAGTCTTAGGTGGAGATTTCAATTTACCAGATATAGACTGGGACACTCAGATGTTTAGGACGGGTGGTAGGGACAGAGCATCGAGTGACATTATACTGAGTGCACTATCCGAAAATTACCTCGAGCAATTAAACAGAGAACCAACTCGTGGAGATAACATCTTGGACCTACTGATAACAAACAGACCCGAACTTTTCGACTCTGTATGTACAGAACAGGGAATCAGTGATCATAAGGCCGTTGCAGCATCCCTGAATATGGAAGTTAATAGGAATATAAAAAAAGGGAGGAAGGATTATCTGTTTAGCAAGAGTAATAGAAGGCAGATTTCAGACTACCTAACAGATCAAAACGAAAATTTCTGTTCCGACACTGACAATGTTGAGTGTTTATGGAAAAAGTTCAAGGCAATCGTAAAATGCGTTTTAGACAGGTACGTGCCGAGTAAAACTGTGAGGGACGGGAAATACCCACCGTGGTACAACAGCAAAGTTAGGAAACTACTGCGAAAGCAAAGAGAGCTCCACTCCAAGTTTAAACGCAGTCAAAACCTCTCAGACAAACAGAAGCTAAACGATGTCAAAGTTAGCGTAAGGAGGGCTATGCGTGAAGCGTTCATTGAATTCGAAAGTAAAATTCTATGTACCGACTTGACAGAAAATCCTAGGAAGTTCTGGTCTTACGTTAAATCAGTAAGTGGCTCGAAACAGCATATCCAGACACTACGGGATGATGATGGCATTGAAACAGAGGATGACACGCGTAAAGCTGAAATACTAAACACCTTTTTCCAAAGCTGTTTCACAGAGGAAGACCGCACTGCAGTTCCTTCTCTAAATCCTCGCACAAACGAAAAAATGGCTGACATCGAAATAAGTGTCCAAGGAATAAAAAAGCAACTGGAATCACTCAATAGAGGAAAGTCCACTGGACCTGACGGGATACCAATTCGATTCTACACAGAGTACGCGAAAGAACTTGCCCCCCTTCTAACAGCCGTGTACCGCAAGTCTCTAGAGGAACGGAGGGTTCCAAATGATTGGAAAAGAGCACAGATAGTCCCAGTCTTCAAGAAGGGTCGTCGAGCAGATGCGCAAAACTATAGACCTATATCTCTTACGTCGATCTCTTGTAGAATTTTAGAACATGTTTTTTGCTCGCGTATCATGTCATTTCTGGAAACCCAGAATCTACTATGTAGGAATCAACATGGATTCCGGAAACAGCGATCGTGAGAGACCCAACTCGCCTTATTTGTTCATGAGACCCAGAAAATATTAGATACAGGCTCCCAGGTATATGCTATTTTTCTTGACTTCCGGAAGGTGTTCGATACAGTTCCGCACTGTCGCCTGATAAACAAAGTAAGAGCCTACGGAATATCAGACCAGCTGTGTGGCTGGATTGAAGAGTTTTTAGCAAACAGAACACAGCATGTTGTTATCAATGGAGAGACGTCTACAGACGTTAAAGTAACCTCTGGCGTGCCACAGGGGAGTGTTATGGGACCATTGCTTTTCACAATATATATAAATGACTTAGTAGATAGTGTCGGAAGTTCCATGCGGCTTTTCGCGGATGATGCTGTAGTATACAGAGAAGTTGCTGCATTAGAAAATTGTAGCGAAATACAGGAAGATCTGCAGCGGATAGGCACTTGGTGCAGGGAGTGGCAACTGACCCTTAACATAGACAAATGTAATGTATTGCGAATACATAGAAAGAAGGATCCTTTATTGTATGATTATATGATAGCGGAACAAACACTGGTAGCAGTTACTTCTGTAAAATATCTGGGAGTATGCGTACGGAACGAATTGAAGTGGAATGATCTTATAAAATTAATTGTTGGTAAGGCGGGTACCAGGTTGAGATTCATTGGGAGAGTGCTTAGAAAATGTAGTCCATCAACAAAGGAGGTGGCTTACAAAACACTCGTTTGACCTATACTTGAGTATTGCTCATCAGTGTGGGATCCGTACCAGATCGGTCTGACGGAGGAGATAGAGAAGATCCAAAGAAGAGCGGCGCGTTTCGTCACCGGGTTATTTGGTAACCGTGATAGCGTTACGGAGATGTTTAATAAACTCAAGTGGCAGACTCTGCAAGAGAGGCGCTCTGCATCGCGGTGTAGCTTGCTGTCCAGGTTTCGAGAGGGTGCGTTTCTGGATGAGGTATCGAATATATTGCTTCCCCCTACTTATACCTCCCGAGGAGATCACGAATGTAAAATTAGAGAGATTAGAGCGCGCACGGAGGCTTTCAGACAGTCGTTCTTCCCGCGAACCATACGCGACTGGAACAGGAAAGGGAGGTAATGACAGTGGCACGTAAAGTGCCCTCCGCCACACACCGTTGGGTGGCTTGCGGAATATCAATGTCGATGTAGATGTACTGCGCTAATTTTGGACTTTGTGTGGTAACTTTGAGGAACTTACTGGAGCACATGTCGTATGACACCTTGGTTGGGTGTGTGATGCCTTTAGTACTCTGTGATGTAAAGCGAGAGACTTGTTTGTTTCAAGAATGTGGTAACTGCCATGGAAAGGGAGGACTGTCTTTACAGACACTTGGCCTGGAAGACGTAGCAGATAACTCTGCATAAATTACATATCCAACATGGGAGGAAAATAAACTAATTAAGTAAACTGTTGCCTTTGACAGTTTCATTGATGAATTTGGTAAATGGTCAGTGAAAGCAGTAACACATTAGCATCTGAAGACATTGCAACAACACCACATTGCACAAGTGACAGGGTGTGTACAGGCTGACGAACTATGTTTAGTGCTTCACTGTGATTTTCCTAAGAACTGGTCTGTAATTCTCCCACAAGAAGTACAACAGTATCATTGGAGTAATGAGCAGGTTTCAGTTTTTACAGGAGTGACATACTTCCAAAACAAGACCACAAATGTTGCAATTATAAATGATGACACTAGACATGACTCAGCACATGCTTTGCTAGCAATGTGCAAAATTCTTCAACTGCAAACAGAGGCAGAGATCATCATTATTTCTGATGGTGTTCCTAGTCATTTTAAAAATCGTTACCAGCTGTCTGAATTAAGTCGCTTTCGCCAACTGACTGGGTATACAGTGCTACTGGTCATGGGAAGGGGCCTCGTGATGGTGTGGGCAGCCTGCTGAAGCACTATGCTACAAAACATAATCTTTACAGACCAAATACAGCTGTGATTCAGAATGCTGATGCATTTACGAGAGTCGTGAAATTTTACACATCCACAGCCCTCATTCTTTTGCCCAAAGAGGAAATCAAAGAATTCTGTGAGTGGAAAAAAAAGAATATTCCAAACTAACTTCAGCTGTGATAGGAACACAGACAACACATCTTTCGACTCAAAGTGATGGGCTAACTCATATTGCATGCACATTAAAGAGCAAGAAAGAAGAAATTTTGTTTGTTCGGCCATCACCTCAGAAACAGCAGGATAATTTTCAGATTCACAACCTGAGACGGGGGATGTTTGTGGTGTGTGTGTGTGTGTGTGTGTGTGTGTGTGTGTGTGTGTGTGTGTGTGTGTGTGTGTGTGTCTGGTGGATTGCAGAAATTGTAGACACCAGTTATTAGTTAAACGATACTGTAGTGAACTTTATGCTACCACGTGGACCAGCTGCTGGATATAGGTTTCCAGGTGAAGGACGGCAGCAATGCCATTAGTGTTCACTTCCTGTTTACAATGTTTTGAAGATTGTAAGTGCTCCAGTTCCTATTGGTTCAACAGGAAGGCATCACTCTATATCAAAGGAAGATACTGAAGCAGTGGAACACATTTTTAGTTCATTGACTGGCTAATTTCAGTGCAAAACAGAGTGCACAGAAGTTGTATAAATTGAAACCTTTAAGTCTTTGGACCTTTCACATACTTCTTGGAACCATTTAAAATGCTTGAAAAATGAGTGTCTTACTCATCTTTCAAAACTAAAATATGTTACATAAGGCTAGGTTTTGAATTTTATGAGCCTATTATGTGCTAATCATAAACCAGTTATCTTTCAAATGAAAAAAAAAAAAAACCGACAAAATATCAAGACTTGTACCAGAAATACAGCATTTTAAAACTTTTTACAAAACTCGCATCTTCAAAATGGTATGTGCAGTGTCATCTTTGGAGGGCTGTATCTCGGAGCAGAAATTTTTTTGAGAAAAGAATAAAATTTGTGTTCCTTACTTAGTCCTTCATTTTAAGCCTACCTGAATTGATATGGTTTACTCCGTAGATTCTCCATCATTTGGAGGGGTATTGAATACAAAATTAATTTTTTTTCCCCCTAAAAGAAACTGTGGGAGTGTCTTAGCATGTTGTATAACTGTACCATGTTGTTAGCTTGTTGTAAAATAATTAACTTTTTGGTAATTTTCTGTGGTCTGTTAACAGTTTTCCTGTCTGTTTCAGGAGGAGAAAGATGATAATTCATTCTCTAACATTTTCAGTTAGAAAGAGAAAAATATTTAAGCCGTAAGTCTGTAAATTGTAAAGATATTCATTAGATAGTGTGCAGTTTTACTTTGACTGCATAAATATTACTTGGGCCAATAAAGTAAATAGCAGTTGTACGAGGGTTGGAACTTTAATAGTGGCAACTATTTATTTACAGCTCATACAAAATAGATATGTGTTTCAAAGTTTTACTGGCCTTCAAACTAGTCACCAGCATTGTGTATAACCCGTTGCCAGCGATGTGGAAGTCGTTGGATACTCTTCGCAGTGCCAGTTGTGTTGACAGTTCGAGCAGTGCGGTCTGTTGCCCGACGAATTTGTAGCAGTTGTGAAGCAAATGCTGTGAAGTGTTTCCTTCAGTTTAGAAACAGTTGAACTCACGAGGACTTAAGTCAGGGGAGTGCAGTAGGTGGTATAGCACTTAGCAGCCTCATCAGTCAAACAAATCAGTAACAGCTTGCACTGTACATGCTTGCAAAATGATGGTCAGATCCTGCAGAAAGTGTCATCACTTCTGTCTCTAAGCTGGTCGTAGGTTGTATTCCAAAAATGAACAGTATTTTCTGTGAATATTGTCAATGGCCTTGCCGCAGTGGTTACACCGGTTCCTGTCAGATCACCGAAGTTAAGTGCTGTCGGACTGGGCTAGCACTTGTATGGGTGACCGTCCAGTCTGCCGAGCGATGTTGGCAAGTGGGGTGCTCTCAGCCCTTCTGAGGCAAGCTAAGGAGCTACTTGATTGAGAAGCAGTGGCTCTGGTCTCGTAAACTGATATACGGCCGGTAGAGCGGTGTGCGCTGACCACATGCCCCTCCATATCCGCATCCAGTCATGCCCATGGGCTGAGAATGACACAGTGGCCAGTTGGTACCATTGGGCCTTCCAAGGCCTGTTCGGACGAGGGGGGGGGGGGGGGGTTGCTACGTATTGCGCCACCAGACACGGTGAAACTTGGCATTAGGGTCATGAGCACACCTTCACTTTTGTAGGCTTTAAGGAGCTTCTACGCATGTTCAACTGGTGTAACGCAATTGTGTTATAGGTCAAATACATACAGATTTGATTAACAGTGTGCACGGTTCGTAACATGCACTGCTAGTCCTTACCACTCAACTACTATTTTACCACCAGGTGGTAGCACACTGCAGCAGACTTATCTACGTTCGTCATAAATCCTGCTAGGTGGTAGCACACTCCACAGATATGCGAATTCACACACTATATACTAAAATTAGATCGGACATCGGTATGTGTTATAGTTATACTGAGAGAAAAACCCATTTTGTGGCATTCTGAATGAGATATGGTATATAAAGTTTTGGATTTTATCATAGAGTAATCCATTTGAGGTGTTGGGAACCATAAAGCACATCATCGTTGATTGTGAGACTGTAGCATTTATTCGTGCTTCTTACATCTGTTGAGCTTTATCTGTACTGTAGGCCCATATTGTATGTATATTTGAACATTCACAAAAAGCTGTCTCACTGGTTTTTCTAATATTCACTTAAATAGGGGGTCAAAGACGGTGTGCTTTTAGCTCTTGTTGCTCTTAGTGTCTCATTTGTATTCTAGTGAAGTGACCTTGCTAGTAGATAGTACTCCTTGAATTTAATAATTTTCACAAATGCCAATTTGTGTTTGGAGTTGGTTGTCTACTATGCAGGAATCGGCTTTCCTGTGAAGTGTGAACATGCACTCTGTTGAATCTGTATTAAGTGCTAACTGAAAAGAAAATTACCAGTAAAAGTTAGCCACAAAGAAACTAGGGCATTCCAGACCAGATTCATTGTTTGAGAAAGTGACAAAATCAAATAAGGGTGACTACAACTAAATATTTAACAAATAAGTGTAAGTTATGTGAGTGCAATGTAAGAATGCCCGATTTTCAGCCCAAAAGTTAATTCGTTAACTGATACATGAACCAGCAATCTTATGCAATTTTCCAAAGAATTAAAAAGCACGAAAACTCCCACTTGCACAATGCGAAAAAGAGAATAGTGAAAGGTTGAACATTATTTTGTTCTTGCCATAAACTGTACCTGATTATGTATAAAACAACAAAGTTCCACAAAAACAATTCTTCCTTTTTTCAAACAAGTTATGCATATTATTATTTCATTAGCATCATCATCATTGTTATTGTTATTATTATTATTATTATTATTATTATTGACAGCAGCAGAAGTTTTATAAATATGTTGATGAGCATAAGTTTTATACAGCAGGTGCTATCAATTTCGCACTCACATTTATCTGAATTTAAAAATTTGTGAACACCCAGAATGTATATCTACAAGTCACCACGGGGCAGTTCAAATCCCTGTCTGACCATCCAGGTTTAGGTTTTCTGTAGTCTCCCCTAAATTGTGTAATGCAAATGCTTAGATAGTTGCCTTGAGAAGGACGCAATTGATTTCCTTTCCCATTCTCTACCCAGGCTGAGGTTGTGCTCCACCTCCAGTGATCTCATTAATGGGCTGTTTAAGACTTACCTTTCTGTGTCACATTCAGCTTTGTTGACTGTTATTGCATGACTGCTTGATTGCGTTCATATTGGATGGCAATGATTGCTAGGTCACAGTTCAAAGTTATGTAGAATGCTGATTGAATCAAATGAATAATTAGAGAATTGATATCACCCTTTGATTGGAAGGTTTGTCTAAGTCACAAGAGGGTGCAGATAGTTTCTGAGCAGTCTTTCACAATGACCATAAACTGTTGTGTATAAGAAAATCGTAGGACCTCTTACACTTGGATAAGCACTACTGACCTGCATTTCCTCTGTTAATTAATGAGAATTGCACAATGCAGGAATGCCACTAGAAAATCAAATGACTTGACATCGTGATTCATCTACAGTACATGAGTCCAGGCAAATGTGCTGCATCTTATGTAATGACCTACAGTCTCTCTCTCTCTCTCTCTCTCTCTCTCTCTCTCTCTCTCTCTCTCTCTCTCTCTCTGATTTGTCTTCTTATTCAATATACTATGTAAGTATTTTCTTGTAATATTAAATTGGATTTTTTAAACTGTGGTTATTGAATAGAACAGTGCATAACAAATGAAATATTTTACTTTGTCTGTAAATGATAATTTTGTTGTCAAAATTCTTGATGATGACATTTTGCTAGAATGTCTAATTTTGGCAGTAATAGCAGTATTGAAGTCAGTAGTTGCTATGGGTATACCATGGGATTGTGGAAGTAATTGTATTATTCTTTTGGAACAGTGTCAAATCAAGGCCCATTTTCTTGGAAGTCCTCCAATCTTCAGATTCCCTATTAGATGGAAGTGTGTGTCATCATTATATTATTTTTATTCCTTACATAAATATTTATCGTACTTCTTGCCAGAGACACTTTCTAGTTTTTGTGATCTTGTTATGCTATTTTTTGTGATCTTGTTATGCTATGTGGCACTATTCAGTGTATGGGTTCTGTGTCTAATGACTTAATTATTAATTGATGGCTGAACCCTAATTGTTCTCACATCCCTCCAGACGTAAATAATCTGTTAGTAATAATTTTATATAGTATTGCTGTGGTAATTACAGGTGCCCCGATGTCCGTGTGTGAATCTTTACTCAGCATGGTGCTGCAGTCTGTTGAAAATGTTCTAAAGTGAGTATCTGCTTTTCTCTCATATCAGTTATATCAAGAAGCCATTATGTTTCAATTTCATAATTTTCTGTTTGTGAAATGATTGTTTATTTTACATTGTTTCTTTTTATGTCGACAGAAAAGCTGAAACGTTAAAGGACCAGCTAATGAACATAGAAAATATTGCATGTGATAAAGATGGTATGGTTTGTCAGCAAAAGCTCCAGGTATGTTTGTTTATTTCCTGTGATTATTCTCCATTTGCGTAACTGATAGTTTTAATTGAAAATGCCATTTCGAATAAAATTGTATCCAAATTATGAAATGTATTGCTTTTTATTGTAATATTTTAACAACAAAAATTGCTACAATGTAACCCGTATTTTTAAGTTGCCAAAAGAGTTTAAAATGTTGATTTATTACTGTCATAATGAAGTTTCAGCTTTATGTTCAAATTTCTTCATGTTGACACCAAGCGAGATGGCGCAGTGGTTAGCACACTAGACTCGCATTCTCGAGGACGACGGTTCAATCCCGCATCCGGCCATCCTGATATAGGTTTTCCGTGATTTCCCTAAATCGCTCCGGGCAAATGCCGGGATGGTTTCTCTGAAAGGGCTAAGAGCACGACCGACTTCCTCCCCCATCCTTCCCCAATCCAATGAGACTGATGACCTCGCTGTTTGGTCTCTTCCCCCAAACAACCCAACCAACAAACCTCTTCATGTTGAATTACAGAAAGTGTCACAACTTCTTTCAAAAATGAAGTAGAGATACATTAGTGTATTTTTAAAGTTTGGGTTATTCTTCGTTTTCAGAGAATATATCATGATGCCCTTATCCGCGATTTGGAGTATTCATTAGATCATAAGGCTGAAGTTGACCTATGGAATCATGGTTTTCGAAACAGTATTGTTACTCTGCAGAGCCTTGCAAGAGATAAAAAGGTGAGGATAATGTTTATTATAAAAAAGACAAACAATACCAATATCTTTAGAATCTCCTCTCTCTCTCTCTCTCTCTCTCTCTCTCTCTCTCTCTCTCTCTCTCTCTTTCTCAGTAAAGAAAAATGTTTACCCTCTGCACCTGCATGCCTGTTAAACTGTAAAATTTGTGTCAGGTGACAGCTCTTGTTTGTGTTTGGCAAAGAGCGAACCAACATATGCATTTTGTTGCACATAATTGACAATGTGTCAATTTTGTGATGTGTATAAATGTGGAAAGGTAATGTGGAGTGACTGTCACTATCATTATATGTTAAAATAAGTATGTGGTACATATTTGTTAAGTTTGACATCATTGGCTTTAAAGGAAAAATACTGCAGATGAAAGCCTAATGCATGTTGGTTGGGCCTAATTGGAGAACAACTCAGGAAATGAACCCATAACACTTGGGGTTAGATTTGGCAAAACCTTGTAGAGCATGACCTGCAGGCTAGTCAGTGCCATCATTCCTCTGTTGTCAGCTCTGGAGCTTATGTTGCTTGCAGATGTGGAGTGTGGTATGCTTTCAATAACTGCAGTCTTTGGTAAACCTTTGTATCAAAGGGGCAGTTGACTTCTGAGACATCTACAGCACACCAGCTATGATCACTTTGCTTGGGTGTGTAGGATTTTACTTGAGTCCAGATGAATTCTGCTATCTGCTGATAACACCCCAAATGGAATGGATGTACTGTCTGATGATCACAATCTGAGTGTAAGACCCCAGTTGAAAATAATAATTTGCACCCTAATATGTCACAATAAAAGGTTTCTTGGTACTCTGAAAAGGCTACATAATTTTATTCTGACAGTACATTAATGATGGACGTGAAACAGGAAGACAGTCTGCATTGCCGCATGTTTCCTCAAATTGTCCTGGAAATAATATAATTGAACACGACCAATCAGCTTTCAATGAGTTAATGTAGACCCGAGGCTGCAGAGAAAATTGTAAAACATGGATAATTCAAAATAAATGTGTGTTTACCAGGAAAAGCTACTTGCTGTATTTGCAAAACATTCTACATGTGATATTTGAAAGCCACTGCATTACTTACCCACCTAACATTGCTATAGGTAAACAAATTTTTTGCTACATCCTCTGATAACTGATCAGTGCCTTGGTGTGTGTGACAGTGTTCCCTTAATTGTGTCATCTCTGCTCATGTCCTCCACTGAATACACTGTGTTATTGGTATCTATATCTTCACAATCGGAAATTTGTCTAAAAAAAAGTCAGTCAAACGAGTATCAGTATCGTATTCCATATTATTATTGACCTTAAAAGCTGCTTTCAGCAGTGGGTGTCATCATTTTTTTCCATTTCAAAGCTACTGTTATCATCTTTATTTTCTCCCAGGCCATGCAAGTACTGTATATTTCCTTGAGCATGTTCTGGGATTTCCAGAAACTGAGGATCTTTCATAAGATTCAACCAGCAGTCTTGTTTCACAGCTGTGCTCACACCTTATTCACTGGTTGTAAGAGTGACATAAGACAAGTGGAAGATACCTCGCAAAAACTACAGGCAGATTTGAAAAATTCGTGCCCCAAGCTATGCAGTTAGCACAGATGTCCCTGAAACACCAGTCATTGGGGAAAAAATTGAAAGTGAAAAAAGAAAGAAAGAAAAAGGGGGACAAAGGCGTCTCAGATGTGTCACATTTGTTCTGTCATGTGTGTCAAATGATACCCCTTGGGCAATCAGTGAGATTCAGTAGCCCTTGAAACCACCAACTCTTTCTGGACTGCCAAACTCTACAGCAAGGCAACAATGAGAAATAACTTCATGGGTCCTGCTGTATCAGTGGCACATAAATTGGAATGAAATGCATATGGGAAAGGTTTTCAGGCAATTTTTAAACATTCACTTCCAACAAAATGTAACTATAACTTGGAAATTAAATGTGGATCACATCACTTACATTTAGAACTTTCAGATCAGACACAACCTTCAATTTCAGTATATGTGCCAAGAATACAGATGTTATGTACCAGGGATAGTTCCACCACTGCTGAACTGGTTTGGACAATGGAATGAATGACATCCAATTACTATATGGATACATGAATGATATTTGTAACGTTTTGAAGATGATGATTCCTTACAGTGTTTCTGAATGTTTTTCACTTTTGTCTAAGGAAATGAGGTACCGAACAACTGATGGACTGGCACCATATTTCCAAGAGCAAATTCTAGAAGAACCACATTCTTCATATTACACATTGAGTTTCGGTAAAACTACCTATGTTAAAGATAAAAAGAGAATGGCAGATATTACAATCAATCATAACATTGTGATCAGAGAGTAAGTGTTGCTTAACAAAGTGTCACTTAAGAACTTTCTTTACTAGTAAAGCAGATTGTGAAACAGTGCATCAGAAATTATGTGAAGCACTTCCTGAAGCCTACTTGTTCCTAAATAAATGCCTTATGCGGGGATCCAATGGACATAATGTCTGTAAAAAGGGGTTTTCATCTTTTAGATAGTGATGTCCAATAGACCTGGGTCAGACAGTTAGTGATGTCCAATATACCTGGGTCAGACAGTTTATAAACATCGGAACTTGCAATATTCGTTCAATGTGTAATGCTTTGGAGCATTTAGATGCAGAAGCACCCAAATTTCTGGTCAGTATTTACCATTATTTTGATGGTTGACCTGTTTGCTGGAAAGAATCTGAAGGAATTCTGTCTAACTGTAACATTCCACGTAACAGGTTTTTGAGGCATACAGGCACAAGGTGACGTACTTCAGGACCTTCAGCCAACAGGATTTTGGAACAGTGGGGCGGTATTCAATATTACTTTTTTAAGCTTTTACCTCCAAAAGAGAGTTCTGATACTATTGAGTCGAAATCATATAATGCCATTGCTTTGAAAAAAAATGGAAAAAAAAAAACTTTTAATGAAACTGGAACTTCAGTTCATAACGTCATCTGCAGAACTATTCAGTAAGTTCACACAACATTTTCAAAGCCAAACACCTTCGATTCACGAGTTGCATACAGAAATAGAAAACATACTTCAAACCTGTTTGGCTTGTGTTTTGAAGGCTTCTACTTTGAGAAAAATTGAGAGTATTTTGAAACTTCTTCATTATGAATGCTTTACACTGGATAATATGTTTCATCTTATACAGCTAGTTGTTAAAGGGGAAGTAACTGAAGAGTGTAGGGAAGTGGAATAATGTGACAAGTTGTGATTTCTAAAGAATGCCTAGGATGGCCCAGCTTTCAATATTGAAGATATTGACAGTTACTGGTAGTGGCACATATCTAAAAGAGACCCATCATGCAAAAAAGACACATCATCCATAAAGTTACAGAATCCAAATGTTTCAAAACTTATTAAGGCTCCTCTTATACTATCCCATTGAAATGCAGACATAGAAAGAAGATATTCCATTTCAAAGCACACATTAGGAGTGAACTAGACAGCAATTTTTGTACATTGTTTAGACTATGAGGGTTGCTTTGTGACAATATCCCATTTATTTCCTGTGCACATTGACTCGCAGCTCACTAGATATTGACAGCAAGCACATGCAAATTATACTGCTTGTAAGGAAGAATGTGAAAGGAAAAGAAAATTTCAGCCAGGGGAAAAACAAAAAGAGGAACAAAACCAGAGGCACCTTGAAGAGGAGATTAAAAAGATGAAA
Source organism: Schistocerca serialis cubense (assembly GCF_023864345.2). Lineage (NCBI taxonomy): Eukaryota > Metazoa > Arthropoda > Insecta > Orthoptera > Acrididae > Schistocerca > Schistocerca serialis. The sequence goes on along the minus strand of NC_064640.1, from coordinate 411,336,494 downwards.
AACATGTGAAAACCAATCGATTATGAGACAGCTGCTCTAAAAGGTGGGAAAATAGGACACCAACTAGAGGAGGCATGAGAAAACTTTTCTCTCAGGTTATGGTTAAACAGAATAAAGTACTGGGAAAAAAATTTAAAGGCAACTAAACTGACCCAAGGTATGCTTGAGAGGACACAAAACATGAAAGCAGGAGAGGGAGTGAAAGAAAGGGAGCTTGAAACAGTCCAGAAAAATCTTAGGAAAAGAAAGTCTAGTATGATTACTTCATTTTTTGCTAAGATTCCTAAGAAACAGTAATCCAAAAATATTTTGTTGATCTTTTTCCAGTATTAAAGTGTAGGATATCATTAGCTGTAGAACTTTGATGTAAATTTTGTGTATGAATTAAGATTACCAATATCGAATTACCAGTACCGAATTACCAATGTATCTGCATATATTAATAAAGTTGTATTGCAAGAAAAGAATGACCACACACTATCGAGAATCACAGTAGAGAAATTGATTATGGTCTTAACTGGCCTGTTTGGCAGGAGAATATGAAAAATGAAAACAATTCATTTGCGCCATATCTGTTTATTTAAATAATTTCACGTTTTTCAAGTATTTTGCCACTTTTCTCACCTTTTACACGTGGTACCATGCCTCCTCACCTTGTACAAGAGAGGTTTCACAAACCTGTAAGCTTCCTAATGCTTTGGCCTCTACCATAGGGAGGAGAATGATTTTTGTTTTGTTTAAGTTGAGAGCTGTATAGCTATGAAATGATGTATTCCATTTACATAGTTTCCCCTCCATTGTGTTGCATACAAAATAAATGTAATTTACTCTCCTTTGTGTAAATTCTGACAGAGCAGCTTAGTAACGGATTTGTTTGTGAAAATTCTTTTTGTAGTCTGATCCCACAGGGATGGAATAAATTTTCTTGTGCTTACATAAAGTATTGTATTTATGCAGTAAAGTAAAAGATCTGTGTAGCTTCATACTTATCGTACAGTTCCTCAGCAAATGTTTCAGTGGACCTTATCCTGAATCTCCCCTCTGTTACCAATAATAATCACCACTTGTTCTCATGCACACTTTTATGAATTCTATCACTCATTGTGCGCATTCATTTTAAGCGAGAAAGAAGTTAGAATAACATGAAAAGTAAAAAAAGTGTATTCATCTGTTTCTTGTAGTTCTTCGTTGAAATTATGGCTCGTTCAGTAATAGTAGGCACGCCAGGTTCTTGACAAATAAGGTCTCTGCTACAGAGTATATTTTTATTGATCTTTTTTATTTTCTTCATGTCAGATTTCAGAATAATTTCACAACTCTGGTTTCCATGCTTTAACATAGCAATTTCATGACACGTACTTCACAGTATTCCTCCATAACTAACCTAACCACTACTACTTCTGATACTCCACATCTGGCTAACACACAATTACTGCCACTGGATACTCCATAATAGACTGTATTGTCCAGATACACAAAAATCAACAAAGATACCATAGCTCACAGCTCACATATATTTGAATACATCAATGTTTACATCCAAAAATATTTGTACAGCATTGACACAATCAAGTTCATATTCTTGAGGGGAAAAAACCTTGTTTCACCAGGGGACTCCTCATCATATCTAGAAATAAACTTTCCTGTAGACAAAAGGGACGGGACTATATGAGCTGAGCGGAATAAAGCTAAATGGGAGAAACAACTGCTATTTATGTGGTTGCTTGGTTATGTGAATGATTAGTGTTGTTATAATTACAAGCGAAATCCATAGATTCAGGCTACCAGAGTGGAAACAAACGACTGACAGGAACAACAGGTAAGAAAGATTACATATTAACGTCTCGGTGTATCCAAGAAAGTGACATTTTGACAGAAAATTTTTGGCCAGATCGCTACACTAGAAAGGGCCGGTTGTACAGTTATCGGCTAGCACCTGTGTAAGTTCTATTCTGGGAGTAGCATGGAAAACGCATTGTACTAATACGTAATAATGCCTAACCGGAGAATAATTGGTGGATAACTAAACCGGTGGTTCTCTCAGGTTTAGTAAAGTTAACCAGAGAATGAGTTTTGACAATGGTAGGAAGAGTTACAGAATTAGTGATGACAAGATTGTTTGTTAGAACAAGGAAGGAGAAGAAACGGCGACATCACACAAATTACGGGTGACTATGACGATTCCAAATTTATACAAAAATTTCATACTACTACTTTTCAATCTCATGCTTGAGAAACTCGAACGTATGAATGAAATGTGAAACTATTTTTTAATGTAAAGCTTTTTGCTTGTAGTCGGCCAAATAGGCATTTCGCATTGGTACTTCGTGAATTATATTCTGTCGTATTATAAAAATGACCATTATTCCCAAAACAGTCTCACTTATTTGGTGTGGGTTAAAGTTGCTGCAATATTAGAAAGGCCTATTTTGTTTTATCTAGCAGACAGTGACAAAATAGATGTAATCAGATTGAGAAACCACACCAGTCTTGGGTACAATTTGTATTAACAGCTTTTTTCAGTATTGCACTACGACATTTCGACTTCCTCATGTAGCAAAATTTTTGACGAACTTTGATGAGGTAATAGATTTTTGCCAAGAAAGGAAAGTAAAAAATGTGAAGCTGTAGCAAGATAAGAGAGGAAAAAACCCTAGGTCCCAAGGATTGAAGAAATGTGTACTGTGTTGCTTGTCTCTTGTCTTTACTGGTTTTATGTAGCCTATATTTAGTTTTATGTCACACAGAACAGCAAGTTATTAGCTAATAGGCAAAAAAGATGCAATTTTTTTTTTTTTTAAAAAAAAAAAAAAAAAGAGGGGCAGGGTGTCAAACTGGCCACCTGGGAGCAGGAGAAGCACTACAGGACATTGCAGTTTCCACTGTCCTGAATATAATTTGATGGCATCCATTACAAAATATTATGCATTTGAATTCCACAGTGACGTGCGGGAGACGAATGCTGTGTGAAGGGGCGTGGCACTGCACTTTGGCACACTTAAGACCAAGTAACAAGATTTACATTTCCTCGAAGATATATGTTTCATGTATCGGACTCTTCAGAAAGATGTGCACTACAAAATGAACACATTTTCGAAAAGTAGTCTCAAACGCTCGTGGGAGGGGGGTGGGGGCGCCACTGTCTAGTATTGCCCCAGTTCGGAAATATCGTAGATCCGGGGCTGATGTGCAGAGCAGTCTGTTAGAGTGGGAGGGGGGGGGGGGTAGTCTCCATGTGACCCGTGCCTACATGTAGTGATTTTGCGGTTTCCTCTTTGTTTACTACTCTCATGTCAAATGAAAACAAAACTGATTTCTGTGGCTGGGAGCTATCAAGTGAATTAAAACACGTTCACATAATTACGGAAGGCGAAAATATGTTATTAGTTTCATATTTTATTTTATTTCCACCTTTCTGACTGTCAAGCATTAATTGCCTTACAGAACAATGAAGGTTGTTTTTTTTTTCCTAAAGAAATTTGGCTTTTATTGAGATTTTCTGCTTAGGCAGTCAATTTATTTGAAATGAAGTGTTTAATTGTACACTATTGGCTGCGTTTCAAGTGCACATTTTCATCTTCTAGCAGGTATGGCATTATGCCATAATAAAGAACCCAACATGAGATAATACAGTACTGGTACTCCAAGAAAATTTGCATCCCGAAAATCACACTGAAAAGCTTAATATCGGGTTGAGGTCTACGTAATTGGGAATCTGGACATAAGAATGTACACTTAAAGGCGAATTACACATTTTAGTATGGTTCAAGAAATTCTGATGCTCTTGGAGTATCCTCTTATATCTTGTTTCTTTTATGACATAATGTAAGATCTTTTAATGTTTCACACATACGAACATACGAACTTCCTATGTCATCGTAGCTGCACAAGCGCTGTGACGCCTCATCGAATTGTGTTTTGAAAAGTGTTATTTTCAAAGTAAATTTCCTTTTAAGCAAGATTAACTATGTGCAAGAATAATTTCTTAAATTGTAGAGTGTTTGACTCTCATTTAAAAATCAACTCTTCAGAAAAATTTTGCGCCCAGAAGGCCAGAGATTTATGTCGGTGTCAAAAATTTTACTGGCACAATTTGTGTGATGTATCTTAAAGTGTAACACGTGCAAAAAAGATAAACCTTCTGTGTGAAAGCTTGTAGCTTATTAATCTTAGAGACAAATATTATTTGTGAAAGCTTTGCTTTCCTTGTAGCAACACTATGTGTATTAATTTAAACCATTAACTTTTCCTATTTGTATGTTCGCGCTACTCAACAATGATGTTGCTGACTAAATCACCCGTCCTATAATCTGAATATCCGCTGTCATGGGCTTGCGAGATCACGTGACATGAGCTGTGACTGGCTTATGAAAAATGCATCACATTCTCGATTTCAATACTTCAGAAAGTAACATGCGGTGTTTGGTGGAATTCGCATTTATACTTTCATAACACGAAAATATGCAGCGTATGTGTTGCTGCACATCAAGGATCATTCCAGAACGTGTTTTTCCCTCCCAGAATTTCATTTTCTAAAGTGCCGGAAAATTCTATGCCGTTGTATAAAACCATAGCCATTCAAAGGACTGATAAGTATTACAGTTCCGAGGGAAAGTGTACTGTCACTTAACACATCAAAAGTGTATTTTCGCCTGGGAGAAAGTGTATTTTTAACCAGGATATCTGGGAAAAATCTGGGATTTTTTTTTTTTCTTTGTCTGCGTATACACCCTGGACATACAAATTTAAAAGGTTGTCACGCTACATGAGTAAAGACAAAGGAATTTTTAGTTCTTTGAAATTGACCGTTAAAGTGCTGATTTTTGATTGGAATGTTTGTTTTTGCAAAAACTTCAGAACTTTTTTCTTATGAAATGGCCTTTGTTTTCTTTGTTTGGCTGCATTTAAGCTTTCAAAAATTATTCTGTTGAAAATCAAGTACTATAACCTGATTTTCCAGAAATGTGGCTCGTGGAAGAGGGTCAAAATAAGCAAGCACGTCTTGGCTTATCTGTAGATACTTGTCTATTTTTGAGAAAACAATGGTCAAAGTTCTTGAGGTACTTTATGTGCCTTTTAGCGAGTAAATTGTTCAACTGGAGAGGCAGCACAGTGGCTACTGTTGCAGTTTCGCACTTTTGCACCCTGTGTTCAAAACCCATTTATTATTTTTTATTTTTGTTTTTCATGTACCTGCCCTATCCGTAGAAGATTACGACACAGTGTTTTCCATTGTGTATTGAAGTAAAGTTGTCTTTAGTCATAATTCTATGCCTGGTGAATGAATTTAAAAAATGAATAAGAAAATTATTTCAAATGGTTTTTGATGAAATTCCGATAGTGTATCTTGATTCACAACCAACTAAAAGTGCCTGTTTTCAGTAAAGTGATCTGTTATGTGTGATTTTCTACGAAAGTATTGCCAGCATGTGAAATCTTCAGCAATGTTAACGACATTTCTTTCCCAAGTGACATTCATATTGTAGAAAATCTGCCTTTGTGCGATGCTTGTGGTTTTTCAGAATTTCTCTGTTTTGAAGATTTCTATGATCAGTATTATGCAAAGGAATGCACCTTATCTTCCTGAAGAATAAACATAAGAATAAAATATAAGACTTACTATAAGAGTTGATATAAGAATGAAATATAATATGAGAATTTTAAAAGATTGTAACCCCTGAAAATACCATACATACACACATTATATAATAAATGTATGACATTAATTGTGAAACCCAGTTGTAATTTTACAATGAATATAACACCCTTGTTCCCCGTAACTTGATAAGAAACATTCCTGTAGTAATCTTCTACAGACATGGGTAGATATATGAAAGAAAATAAAATAAAATAAAACAATAATTGGATTTTGAACATGGGGCGCAAAAGGGAGAGGCCACAACAGTAGCAACTGTGTCACTATTCTGGCTAAGATACTTGCGCACTACATGTCACCTAAATTAAATTCAAAACTTTGATTGCTGTTTTCTCAGAAGCAGTCTAGTATCTGTGGATAAGCTGGGACATGTGTTCACTTATTTTGACTCCTCTTCCATGGAGTGACGTTTCAGGGAAATCGGGTTATGGCACATGTCATGCTGACATTGTTAGTTGAAGGTCTGGAAATACCAACCCGTCAGGACATTATTAAAATGTGCTTAATGTACAAATGGGAGACAGCCTAAATGGATTCCTCAACTGTTTAATCGATCTTTTTTTTTTTTTTTTTTTTTGTTTCAGTGTAAACATGATAGTCATACATTTTTCAGAGATAACTATTAAATAAGTTTTGAAATTGAAGGGATGTCAGTTATTTGGTGCATTCTCCTGGCAGTGTGCACTAGTGTCACTGTACAAACTGTTGGGCTAAGTCAACAGGAAGGACAATCATATGTAACTGAAAGCATTACTGAATACTGGTGGGCACTGTGGGAATCAAATGTTAATCCGATGTACCTGAAAGGACCCAAGTGGCTGAAAGTAAATGTAAGATGAGAACTTTTTGTCCTAATCATTTTACTTCATAGCTACCGTGTGAGATGAAAAACTTTTTGTAAAATGGTTGTATTTAATGATTGCTATTTCGCACGTTAGGATGACGCTGTTTAATAATTTAAAAATTGATAACCAGATTATGAGTCTATGACTCTTGAAACACATTGCTCTCTGTGTTCATTATCTTTATGTGGTCGTGTACTAAATAAGTATTATGATTGACTTACCGATTCCTACTTCTCATTTGTGAGGTGGATGATATTAAAGTGATATAAAATTGCTTGCTTATCGAAGGACAAGCTAATAGTATTTTCATTCAAGTGGAGCATTTCTATAATTTACAGAATCCCAGGCGTGATGAATCTGAAAATAAGCTCACACGATTTCTAGAGTCGGCCACTGCATTTTACTCTGCACTTCTTCATGATGTCTGTTCTGCTTTCGATCTAGAGCTACCGTTTAGAAGGTAAAGTAAAATAATTGTCTTTCACATGCAGAAATAACTGTGTTGTTGAGCATACACTAATTGTTAAATTAATAAATTTGTTGTAAATTTTGAGACTCTAACCTGCTGAATGTTACTGTTGTTCGTATAATACTCGGTAATATTGTAGACTAATTTAATTCACACAGATTTTTGTAACTTAGTAAAAATATGATAAAATTTAGTTCATTTAATATTATTTGTAATTTTTACTGAGAAAGTGCATTTTAATTGTAAAACTGGGGTGTCCCATGTCATAATGAGAAGTAACAGCTGTGATCTGTGGAACATGGGAATAATTAACCTGAGCATTCACAGATTAGAACTTTACTACACCTGATGATAGATCACTAGGCTTGCAAAATTGCTCATAGAGAGATGAGCATATAAGGCACACAAATGTTACATAATTTAACTAATTGATTTATACTAACACGCACACACACACATGAACTTTCATTTTTCTAGACAATCCACTTCAAGGATTGCTCATCTTACTGAACACTATGGGGTATGGAGAGCCATGGGATCTTTGTCTTTTGCTTTTGGGCTCTGTACAAGAGTATATTGTTTTCTGCCCCCATCTGTCTGTGACACACATGGACCAAACAACAGGTTCACTATCTTTTGCATGGGTTACCACTAACAAAGGAACATACTGTTGTTCTCAGTGTGTTGTCGTGATTTTTGGTGTAGTGGATTACAGGAAAGAACCACAAGAACCATTTATCAGAATTAAATGGGAATAATAGTTCTACATTATTTTGAAGAGCATGAGTCTGCTGTGTGGTTGGGGAGCATATGTGCACTAAAAAAAGTGATAATGTAACTCAAAAGGTAATACCGAATGAGCTGGTGCAGTGGCAAGACACTAGACAAACAGTCGGGAGGAAACCAGATCTAATCCCCCTTCTAGCCATCCAGATTTCAGTTTGACGTGGATTCCTTAAATCACATGAGCAAATATCAAGATAGTCCCCCATGTCACATTTGCCAGTTTGTGGGAATGTAGCCTCCCTGCCAGTCAGGCACTGTAGGTACTATACTGTAGGTCTGGGAAACAAGTACTAGACATTCTCAGGCCATCTGTTTGATTGTTGCAATCAGAATTTTCATCTAATAACAGGCTTGATTCTCCCCAATAACAGTTGGGTATTAATTGTCAATATAATACAGATGTGGCCATTTGGGAAGAGGGTTGTTTGTATCAGGAACAATGGATACATTTTAGAGCGCTCTTTAGGCTTGATGAGGGCTAATTATTATTAGCACAGAAGCAGACGCATGTGAGTTATTCACAGAAATGGCAGCAAAGAGTACAAACAGTATAGAGATTGAGGTTAACTGGCATAACAGAGAACATTTTCTAAACTAACATTGATCAGAAACATGGTAGAACACAGGTGGACTGAAATGCTATCCCTGATTATTTATTGCAGTCTCAGTTGTGGTGTTGTATAGGAGACTTCTATCAGTTTTCCTTGACATGTGGTATTTGGGCTAGAGCAATTTAAATATATGAAATTCGCACAATAGACAATTATTGAAAGGGGGAAGAATTATTTTAAGTGGGAGTGAGCTTGGGCTGCCCTGGTAGACATGAGACACTTTCAGAAATATTATCTAGCTATTTGCTGGAGAATTCTTGCAGTACCGTTGTCAAAGGACAACATAACCAGCAGTCCTAAAATACACGATACTGTTTATGAATGAAAATAATAACTACCAAATGTAACTTGGTAAGACTAAGTTGTGTCTTACCACTTGACTGTCTGCACAAATTTGAGAAGATTCATACTAGACAACATAGCTGCTAACTGAGGGCTTTGTTGCGCAATGCTTGACCATACCCAATAGAATAATTGTGTGTTCTTTTGTCTCATCCTTATTATTAGACAGCATGAAACTAACTAGTCCTTTCAATGCCTTCTGCAGCAACTGTAAACAGGAGACAGGTGGAGCCATTGTGTTTTATAGCCAGCTTTTCCTAAGTGTAACAGGAAAAATTCTGTCTCTCTGAAGTAATGAGTCACGTAATTGGTGGTTAGTTTGCTGCCTGCTGTTGTACCACCAGTGGTGTCCCTGCACTTGGTTGGACTGAAACACACAAAAGCTCTTATGTAATGGTCATTTACCACTGTAATAAGGTTTATGATTTCCAAGAATAAAATGTTACCACAGAGCAAAACATGTGAAAATGTGACAAAAATCTTTAGAAATTAAATATCATGGCCCTCAGTCCATGCTTAAAGGGGGAAGAGAGAAAAAATTATCTTGGAGGGTTGACAGAAATTATTGTTACTGTTCAATTGATCTATTATATTTTGTCTCTGCAAAAATATATACCTTTAAACATACGAGGTACATTCAAGTTCTAAGGCCTCCGATTTTTTTTTCTCCGGACTGGAAAGAGATAGAAACATGCACATTGTTTTAAAATGAGGCCGCGTTCATTGTCAATATGTCCCAGAGATGGCAGCACCGTACGGCAGATCGAATTTTACCGCCAGCGGCGAGAATGGGAACTGTTTTAAATACTTAAAATGGTGATGTTTTCCTTACTTGAATAGTGTGCAATCATTCGTTTTCTGAATTTGCGTGGTGTGAAACCAATTGAAATTCATCAACAGTTGAAGGAGACACGTGGTGATGGAGTTATGGATGTGTCAAAAGTGCGTTCGTGGGTGCGACAGTTTAATGAAGGCAGAACATCGTGTGACGACAAACCGAAACAACCTCGGGCTCGCACAAGCCGGTCTGACGACATGATCGAGAAAGTGGAGAGAATTGTTTTGGGGGATCGCCGAATGACTGTTGAACAGATCGCCTCCAAAGTTGGCATTTCTGTGGGTTCTGTGCACACAATCCTGCGTGACAACCTGAAAATGCGAAAAGTGTCATCCAGGTGGGTGCCACGAATGCTGACGGATGACCACATGGCTGCCCATGTGGCATGTTGCCAAGCAATGTTGACGCGCAATGACAGCATGAATGGGACTTTGTTTTCGTCGGTTGTGACAATGGATGAGGCGTGGATGCCATATTTCAATCCAGAAACAAAGCGCCAGTCAGCTCAATGGAAGTACACAGATTCAGCGCCACCAAAAAAATTTCGGGTAACCGCCAGTGCTGAAAAAATGATGGTGTCCATGTTGTGGGACGGCGAGGGCGTAATCCTTACCCATTGCGTTCCAAAGGGCACTACGGTAACAGGTGCATCCTACGAAAATGTTTTGAAGAACAAATTCCTTCCTGCACTGCAACAAAAACGTCCGGGAAGGGCTGCGCGTGTGCTGTTTCACCAAGACAACGCACCCGCACATTGAGCTAACGTTACGCAACAGTTTCTTCGTGATAACAACTTTGAAGTGATTCCTCATGCTCCCTACTCACCTGACCTGGCTCCTAGTGACTTTTGGCTTTTTCCAACAATGATAGACACTCTCTGTGGCCGCACATTCACCAGCCGTGCTGCTATTGCCTGAGCGATTTTCCAGTGGTCAAAACACTTCTAAAGAAGCCATCGCCGCTGCCATGGAATCATGGCGTCAGCGTTGTGAAAAATGTGTACGTCTGCAGGGCGATTATGTCGAGCAGTAACGCCAGTTTCATCGATTTCGGGTGAGCAGTTAATTAGAAAAAAAAATCGGAGGCCTTAGAACTTGAATGCACCTTGTACAGTCTTCCCTGTTCCTTCCCCATTACACCCACCCTTCTCTTTCCATAAATAGAAACTGCATATACAGGGTGTGTTAGAAAAATGTACACACACTTTGAACTGTCATAGAGAATTTATTTCTTAATGTACAAGGTTAAATTTCTTGTAAAAAGTAAGACTACATTCAAATTTGAAAAATTAGTGTAATTTTTGGTCAAAGTGAATGTTCCAAATGATGATTAAAGCAAGTGTTCAAAATGGTGGCCTTCAACATCAAGACATTTCTGCATAAAAGTCACGATGATTCTGTACTTCACCTCAAAGTGTCCAATAGGATTTATGCATACACCACTTGAAGTTCATCCCAAAGTGTGTCCAGGTTATGTGGTTTATGATGGTACACCACACCTTTCAGAGTATTCTATAGTAAAAAATTGAGCATATTAAGGCCTGGAGAGCAGGCAGGAAGCCACATTGATCCCTTGGTTTCTGTCCTTTGCCCTGGTACATTTTGATGTAGGTATGCTCACAAATCCCTACAATACTGTGGAGGGGCGCCATCTTGTTAATAAAATCTGTCATTACCTTACATTGCATGAATGGCAGGGAAAATGTCATCAAGCATTGATACATACTTTTCTGCAGTTGTTGTCCCTTCAAACTGAAATGGCCCAGTGAGCCCGTTAGGAGACAAACTGCACTACATATGTACACCAGCTAAATTTGCAGCCTTTTTAACAGTATTATGGGGGTCATCTTAAGCCCAGTACCCACCTTTATGGCTGTTGACAGTCCTGTTAAGTTTAAATTGTGCTTCGTTCAAGAAAACAATACTGCCCCAAATCCCTGTTCACATGTAACCATCTCCTGGACACATTCACAAAATTGTACCTGGCAGTCTGCATTGTCGTTGCTTACCCTTGGAATGTACATGTGAATTTTGCAAGGGTTGAACATAAATGTAGATGCTAGATAAGCCTGCAGGTTGTACTGTTGTGTTTGACGACAAACAGCATCTGTGCAATGTCCTCAATACATACAGTTGTGGTCAGAACAGTATTCTGTGTAGTTGTGAGTGCAATATATTGGAGCTAAGTGAATTTGAATATGTGGCAGATACTTCCATAACGAAGACAGCCCAAGTGTTTGATGTTTCAAGAGACATTGTATCAAGGTTTATACTGCATACAGGGAAAGTTGAAAAAGATCATCCACAAAGTAATAATGCAGGCAAAAGGGTGTGTTAAGTGATCGTGACAGATGGTCATTGAATAAGATTGTGGTGAGAAATAAGAGGATGACAGCTGTAAAAGTCACTGCAGAACTGAATGTCACACCCACAAACCCTGTTAGCACCGAAACAGCACAAAGAGAGCTCCATAAGCAGGGAATTGCAGGGCCAGCTTGCAATTCTGAAACCACTCATCAGTGATGCAAATACCCGTAACAGAAATACATGGTGTCAAAGCCACAGGACCTGGATGAGTCTTGTTTCACACCGTTTCCAGCTTCTGGCCGATGACCATTTTTGCTGATTAGGGCCATCCCATAGTACAGTGTTTGTTCCCCAATGGTGATGCTGTGTTCAAAGATGGCTGGCCCCATCTTCACACAGCTCACATCGTCCAAGGCTAGCTTTGTGAGCACGAGGATGAATTGTCGCATTTCCCCTGGCCAACACAGTCACCAGATCTCAGTATTATTGAGCATTTGTGGTCTACTTTGTAGAGAATGGTGTGAGATTGCTATCCACCTCCATCATCATTGATTCAGAATTATCACTATTTTGAAGCAAGGATGGTATAAGATTCCCTTGAAAACCATACAGCACCTGTATTTATCCATTCTGAGATGGCTGTAAGCTGCTTTGAATGCCAAAGGTTTTTCTACCACATATTGCGTTGCATTTTTAGTGATTCCTTATTTTTATCCACCCTGTACATTTCTTCAGAATATGTAGCACACTACTTGTGGTTACCCCACCCTCCCATGACCCTGCCCTTAAAGATTTGTTTGGTGAACACTGAAAGTACCAGCACCTTAACTGTGGATTCATCACTTGCAGCCGTGCATTGTCACCCTTTCAGCCTTTATGCACATCCCACACTGTTCCATGAACCTCAAATTTGTCTCGTAAATGTGTAATAATTAATCTTGATGGTGGATCAGTCCAATATTCAAGTCTCCACTGTGTCTGAACTGCAGCAATATTCTCAAACTACCAGTACCACTTAATAGCCTGCTTCCACTCTTGAAAGCTCAAACGTATGTTCCCCATGTCAGTGTTACTCTGGGTTGCGTAGCTAGATCGATGACTCTGCTACCACCTGTTGGAGAAACATTACATTAGTTTTCGTGGAAATTTAACATTGTAGGTATCAAAGCAAATTTTCTATGACAGTTCAAAGTGTGTGTACATATTTCTGATGCAAACTGTATATTAATCGACTGCTGCCTTATAAGTAAGCAAAAATTAATACTGAGCAATCCAAAATGAATCTAAGGATTACAAATAGCTTTAATTATTTGATGCATAGCCCTGCATTGATAAGGATTTCAGAGACTGGAAAAGAAAGTTAAAAATCAGGTTGTTGAGTAAGCAGAGTGAATTGGAAGCCAATGACTGTGTGGTGAGGAATTGGTGAAAAGTTGTGTGTCATTTTTTAGTGATGAGGCAACCTTCCACAAAGTAGCAAGATTGGCCAGTAGACATTCAAATATGGAGTACATGGAAGCCTTCATGTGTAACTGAACATTAGTGTGACTCACTGAAAGTTAAATGTGTTCCATGTGGTGTCTGCACAAACATTGTATGGTCCATTTTTCTTTATTGATTGAAGAGTTTCAGCAAACATTTTTCTGGACTTTCTTGAGCAATGGATGATGCTGTAACTTGATATGGACTCCATAGCTTGCATCTCTCAGCAAGGTGGGTCATCTTGACATTCACATTTGGGGGTTCCCATATTTTTTAATCATTATCTTTCAAGTTACCGGGTCTTCCAAAGGATAAGTTGTAATGGACATAATGATGTTCGGTTTGTGGGGCGGTCAACTGTGCGGTCATCAGTGCCTGTACAAAGTCCCAATTTTTACACAGTCCAATCAAGCCACTGTCACGAAAGAAGAAGAAGACGACGACGACGACGACGACGACGACGACGACGACAACAACAACACAGGCACCCAGTCCCCAGGCAGAGAAAATCCCCAACCCGACAGAGAATCAAACCCGGAACCTCGTGATCCAAAGGCAGCAATGCTACCCACTAGAGCACGAGCTGCGGACGTATTGGACATAATGATGCTGTATTCTGCTCTTGGCAACCTAGTTCTGTTGACGTGACTCCCATGGATCTCTCTTTCATGGGATTATGTGAGAGATCATCTGTATGTGCCTCTTTTGCCGAAAACAATTACATAACTCAAAATACACATTTATAAAGTGATAATGTCAATGTGTCTTCACTTGCTTCAGAATTTGTGGCACAAAATTATCATTTAGATATCCATGTGATTGAGGAGACACACATAGGACACCTATAAAGTATAAATATCAATCGTAATCACTATATTCATTTTGTGTTGCCTTGTATATTATTACATGTTGGGGTAAGGCTTGTGTAACAGCTCTCGGGTGAAGTTCAACCTTCTCTCACTGTTCCAACTTTACTGGTTCATTTTGTAATATTAACTTATCATTAAGCAACCCTGCTACTTCATTGAGCCAGTGCAGGAACACATCCTAGATGCTAACCTGCTTTGCTGCAATGCCTACCTGGTTTGATACTGTAATTGTTTTCACTGTAGCAAAGGACCAAGGGAAATAAAATGCAGCCTGACAATCGAACTCCAGAGAGAGACCCAACTTACGCGTTTATCAATACACATACAAGTGTCAACAGGCAGAGTTAGGGACAGGCAGCTCCCTTTTGGCTGCACTAGGTGAACAATGTGGTGGTGGCACAGCCACAGTTGTCAACACATCTCAGTTCCTGGAGATGGATTTGCTCCATGGGATGTTCTCAAATGACTTTTTCCTTGACTAGGGAAAAATGGTATGTCTGTGGGCCATGTGCTGGTCCAACTTACATGTGGTCATCTTTCTTCCACATGGCTGTATACAGCTGCAGCTCGTCCTCTAGTAAAGAGTGAGGCACCACTTCATTTTGTCTGCCTGGCACAAATGCTTACTTTTGTGACCTTTGCTGTCAGTAGATTTATGCAGTTTCACAGCTTGCTAATACAGTTTTGACCTCTTTCCCTATCACTGCCTAAAGGTCTTTTAAACACACAAGTCTCCACATCTTAAAAGTTTCAGTTTAGTGGGATCACATCCATATTCTGATGTTTTTAATTAGAGAGCTGTTACTACATCAAGTCACACTTTGTCAATTTTTCATGTCCCAGAAAGTGAAATATTACTGCAGAGCATAGTTTTGGGTGGGTAGGCTAGAAGAGGGGACATAGGCCTGTATGGCTACAGTAGGTGGTCACATTTCTATTCTAAGACCTGTACTTTCCCACTTGTTATCCTTCCTACTGTTTAACTGGGTCTTATTTTAGTGGAGGAACACAAAATTCGAAATTGTTCCCATACCTTTGGATAGTTTGCATATTTCCAAATTGGTGTAGTAGACGGTTGATTTCTTTGAAGTGTGTGGGGGTATTGTATTCTTTTTACTTCTAAATCTCATCTATAGTAAACATAGTTTAAGTGGCTTTAAATCTAAGATGCATAGTCAAGAAAAATTTACATGCAAACACGTATGCATGCACCTCCACCATCCACCCCCTCCATCCACGCCCCACCCCACCCCACCTGAATGTACTCCCTCCACCCCCTACACACACACACACACACACACACACACACACACACACACACACACACACACACACACACACACACAGAGAGAGAGAGAGAGAGAGAGAGAGAGAGAGAGAGAGAGAGAGAAATAGATATTACAAGACTACAATATTTGTTTTTGGCTTCCCTGTTGTTTAGGAATGGCAGGAGCTATGCTTGTCCGAAGAAAATTCTTCCTCCTAAATCAGTTGCGAAACCCAACAAGAATTCATGTTATTACATGTGCCAGTACTGTTTAGTTCACCTGGGAGACCTGGCTCGTTACCGTCATCTTGGTCGCCAAGCTGAGCTTTTCTACAGGTGAGTAACATTAAACTTCATTGCATGTTTCTTTTAAATTATTACTGAATATTAGGCTCAGTCTTGTCTTTTTAAACTTTATCTAATTTATATACTTTATGAAAGAAAGCTGATGGTGTGTGTTAGAATCTTAAATACTTTGTAAATTAATAAAGCTCTCAGTCGTTCTGTGGCATTAATTTAGATTATGCATCAGTTGTTATTGCTTACATTTTCACATATAATCTCATGCCAAGAGTAACATTATCAAATCTTCTCAAATAGTAAATCGATTTACCTATTTCCACCCACTCAATGTCCCATTCTTGTTGGTTAAGATGATCAGACTGATGTGATTGTAATGAAGGAACAATAAATAGTGAGTAAAATTATTTTATCCTCTCTCTCTCTCTCTCTCTCTCTCTCTCTCTCTCTCTCTCTCTCTCTCTCTCTCCCCAGTCAGCTTTAGGTCTTGGTGTTAAATTTACATCTTATTCTTTGTAGAGGTAAGTGCTTCATTTTCCATGCGCCTTAAAAGGATACAAGAATCAGTCTAAATCCTCGGTGTATGTCTTCTCCTGATAGACAGCTCCAAAACTGTTCTTCATTTATCAGCACAAACCTAAAGACACTGTATCCATACTCAGTGAGTTTTCATTGTAGCCTTTATTCACAAAACTTTTTTGGTAAAATGGTGCTAATCATCTGTCACCTAGTATTTCAGCCAGTACAACACTGAAATTTTGAACACTTCAATGTACACAAAATCGTTGGGGGAAGCATGCTATACCTTGAGGTGTCACAAGGTATTGTTGTCACTGAGTGCGAGATGAGAGCAGTAAAGTGGTTGTTGAAAATTCCCACACAAAATTTGATATTGCCTCTATTGTGTGTGTGTGTGTGTGTGTGTGTGTGTGTGTGTGAGAGAGAGAGAGAGAGAGAGAGAGAGAGAGAGAATTAGCACAATTCCAGATCTCCTATTTCCACACAGTCATTTGGAAATGTGTTTCACTTTCAAAAGTGTGTGGCAGTAGACCACAGATGCTGTGGATATTGCTCTCCAGTCAGAATAATAATTTACCCCCTTTAATGTGATGATTGCTCATTGTTTTCTGTTCCATAAGTAGGATTTAAACAGCTGTAGAGCACTGTCCCAAGTATCATACTTGTCAAGTTTGTAAATAAGCAATGATTTACAGAATCGAAATCCTTCGTTATAGAGAAGATATCTGCAACCTTATTGCTGTTGTGTAATTCTGAAAAAAAGTTTACTGCATCTATGATAATTTCTGCTTGCTTAAAACATAATTCAGTGTTTAGCTAATGGGAATATTTTACAATAAAATTTTGTATTTTGGTAACAGCAGCTGTCTCAAATATTTTTGATATGACTGGAGAATTGGGATAGAGCTATAGTTTTCCATCTCCTCTGTCAATCCCTTCTTGAAAAGTGGTTTAACTTCAGCACACTGCAGTACCCCTTGGATGGAGACCTTTAAAATATTGTTCAGTTGTTTGAGATAGTGGGTGTTTAATGAAGTTTTCTACTGTTTCAAAAACATAAATGGTTATTCGAACCCAACTAGCAGATTTTTTAAATGCTGATATTTTATTTTCTGTGTCCTGCATAAAAGCTTCATAAATTTTGTAAGATGTTCATCAAGCCCAAGGGCTTCTTTTTATTATGATGATCTGTTAAATTATCAGATTTTGCTACATTTGTGTGTGGTGTCCTTAGGTTAGTTAGGTTTAAGTAGTTCTAAGTTCTAGGGGACTGATGACCTCAGAAGTTTAGTCCCATAGTGCTCAGAACCATTTTTGCTACATTTGTAAAGGCTCTGATATTTGATCGTAATTTTTGAAAGTTTTTGGCAACAGACTTAACACTTATCAATGAAACCCACTACCACATCTCAAGAGATTACAAAGTGGTGTAAATTGCAAGAAATTGATTTTAAGTTTGTGTTCCATTTGCTTACCATCAGGTGAATTTGGTAGATAATACATCCTCAAACCACTGTAGTATAATTCTGACCTTGTGACATGCACAGTTTCCATGGGAGTCCAGGTGAATGCCCTCCATAGCATCATATGCTGCCATCAGCCTCCATCCATGTCACAGTGCACATTTCGAACAGCTGTTCGCCTGGTAGAAGGCAGTGTATCCATACATGACCATCGACCTGCTGGAACAAGAAATGTGGTTCATCCAAACAGGCAAAATGTTTGTTGAACCATGTCTACAATCTCAATGATCTCATGCCCACAGCAGTTGTGATTGACAACGTCATTGGATTAACAGGAAATAATGTTAGTCATCTGCTTTGGAGGCCCATGTTCAACAGTGTATGCTAAACATTGTGCTCTGAAACACGTGGGCGTGCACTAGCATTGTACTTTGTCATTAGAGTTGCCACAGTTTGCCACCTATCTTGCTTTAGAGAAGAGGAGACGTTCAACCTCCGCATTCGGCACTGACGTCGAACACTTTGTCACCTACTTGTGGTTTCAATATCCTTCAGTCACTTTCAACAGATGCTCATGATAATAGCATGTGAATAGCTGACAGGCTTCACAGTTTCACAAGTGGTCATTCCCAGGGGCTGAGCCATAACAGTTGCTTTTTATCAAAGTCGTTTATGTCTGTGGATTTCCCTCTTTTTGCCTCGAATTTGGCTTCAATGAATTCCTCTTCTTCTCTGCTCAACTTATACATATACTTCTTTAGCGTATCACATGTTGTATTGCCATCAAGCTGTATCCAATCTCACAATGTGCATTGGTCGTAATGCTCTGTCTCGTGGTCATAGACTGACTCCATAAGATGGTGGATCCAATGAAAGAATTGCTTTCCAGTATGTTGCTGTGTGTATGAAAATAGGTAGCAGCATAATGAAATATAAATTTGTAGAACATGATATAGAATGAAATGTGCCATTCAATTTTAGCTGTGCTATCGGGTTCCATCCTAACCAACTGCAAAAAATCGGGATATATATTCTGAAAGAAGCTGCTGAAATGTGTGACTATCATGATTATTAATATTTCTCTTGGACTATGCTACTTATTTATTTCAAAACAAAAATCAGCACTTGATAGGGTTTCCCTGCAAATCAGTGTTTAGGTATTTCTAAGTGAAATAATATATTGTCAGATCCTGTCTCATCAGTACGTTTTCCGGAAGAGTCTCCACATCTGTGACAGTTTGAAATTAGTTTGTGTGTTATCCAGAAAAAGGTGCTATCATAGCTCATTCATTGTCACCAACTTTACTTCTGTTTGGACTAAATCTACATCTACATCTACATTTATACTCCGCAAGCCACCCAACGGTGTGTGGCGGAGGGCACTTTACGTGCCACTGTCATTACCTCCCTTTCCTGTTCCAGTCGCGTATGGTTCGCGGGAAGAACGACTGTCTGAAAGCCTCCGTGCGCGCTCTAATCTCTCTAATTTTACATTCGTGATCTCCTCGGGAGGTATAAGTAGGGGGAAGCAATATATTCGATACCTCATCCAGAAACACACCCTCTCGAAACCTGGCGAGCAAGCTACACCGCGATGCAGAGCGCCTCTCTTGCAGAGTCTGCCACTAATACTGAAGCTTATCAGAACTCAACACTTCTTTACCACATAATGTTTGTAAACTCTACTTGAAGGTCAACATCGCACCAGCTGTATGTTATGTCGGTTACACTGTTTTTTCTGCCACAGAAATTGTTTACTTAAGTGTAAATAGTGGAAAATTTATAATTATGTTAACGGAAAAATGGATGTGAATTAACATTGTGAACATACGAACAAATTACCCTGTTATTTAGACTTACTAATGACCACACAACCTTTGTCTTATTTTTATGCCTTAAAACTATTTTGCTATTTCCCATTTGTTTTACTTCCTTAACAATTATTTTAAATATTAGTTTATAAAGTCTGAAATATTAAGGGAAATCAGTGATTATTTTGTATTTTATTTTTTTTATGCAGCTGCCTTTCCTTTGCACTGGAAATTATTATGCCCTTGATGATCCCCTTTAACTCATTTGACACTTTGCTGCACCAGGTCCTAGATGGATAATTTAATTAAAGGAATTTGTCAAAACTGGTGTTAGTTGAACTTCCTTTAGCTTATTACTAAACAGATTTCCTTAATCAAAATTTCTTTTCCATGTGGTTTCTTACATGCATGCTCTTACCTATGTCTGCCATTCCAGTAAACAAAGCAAGAATGGTCAGAGATTCCCATGTCCATGCAAAATTTACACATACATATATATGTGTAGTTAGTTAAGATCTTAATGTAACCAGTCGCAATATAGTTGAGTTGTTGACTGGTCCACATGGTACCGTTTATGAAGCAGCCATTTGGTTATAGCTCAGCAGCATATTTCAGCACTGAGTGGTCAACCCTGCTCTTTGTCAGTTCTTATGCTGACATTGACCAACTCGGATCTGGCCTTCCATCCACATCCACATCCTTACTCTGCAAACCACTCTGAAGCACATGGCATAGGATACTTCCCATTATATGAGTACTTAGGGCTTCTTCCCTTTGCATGTCCATATGGAGTGTGGGAAGAGTGACTGTTTAAATGCCTGTGTGCATGATCCATATGAGAACGATACACAGGGAGTCATTCGGAGCTGGTTCTCAAAACTTTGCTTTCTTAGGATAGGTTGTTTGTCCAAAGTGTCTACTAGTTAAGTTTCTTTAGCTTAGTATCCTTGCCAGGCGACAATGATATGGATAGCTTAGTATCCTTGCCAGGCTACAATGATATGGATGCAGATGAGCTAATGCGGATCTCATGGCAGAGTAGTGTGCCAAGCAGCCATGGACTGTGCGCACAGTGTGTGGTATGGCCAGAACTGGTGACACAATTGTTCACTTGTTGGCAGCGATAGGTCAGGCTCGTTAGTTCTTATTCTGACATCGACCAACTTGGACCTGGCCTTAGCATCAAGCCTTGCTCTTGGTACCATCTGCTAATTATTCAGTCATTCATGCTGCCCATGTTTTGTGTCTTTCTCCCTGCCCACCTCTATGTAGTGTTTGGACTCTCTGTTCCATTGTAGACTGACCCACAGGTTGAGTTTGTTCTCCTTTTTCTGCAGTCCAGCTTCCTGCCTTCCATAGTTGAGCCACTGCTGGCTGGTGTCGTTACATTTGTGCTGACAGGACAGTATCACGGTATTGTCACACTGAGCAGATATAAAAGTGGAGATAGAGGATGTTTTTGCACTTATGATGCTTTTATATGTTTTTAAATCCCCATAGTGTTAGGGTTCATGGCCACCATATACCTGGAATTTTTGCAATGCTGGCGGGAACAGTTGTGCCTCTTGGAGCGGCAACAAAAGCTGCAGCAGGAGCAGATGCAAAACTGCTCAGATGGAATGCAGAATTGATCTGCTCTCACATCACGCTGGTGGTATACCAAATGCCTGCAGAGGAGCCTTCATCACCACCCTAACACCCTTTTCTGGTTTTGATGAGTCTGTGACTAGGTGGGAGAGTAGGCTGTGCCACTTCTTGCTGTACTGCCAGGTAAGGCATGTCATCAATCCATCTGATAAGGCCACTTGTTATTGTCCAGCAGTGCAAAATTAGATGCCTTCTATTGAATCTTAGAACATTAAGTTTGCAGACTTTGTCAGTTGTTCACACAGTATTTTGGACATCAAACCCATGCAGTGGCAGTATGGTTGCAATTTAACCACTACCACAAGTGACGTGGGCAGCCATATGCAGCCTGGATCACTGACATGAAAGGCCTCTCACACAAGTGTCCCCCTAGTGTGCTACTTTGTAGGCAAACTCCTAGGCAAATCGTCTGATTTACGCCTGCCCCCAGGAGCCAAACTGGGGCATTGGTCATGTTTGACCCTTAGCCACAGTTGCTCAGATTTCAGAAACGCATGAACTTCCGGTGGTAGTGAAGGATGTAATTTATGACAGTTGGCAACTCTAGATACATGTGGTAAACAACTGCAGTTGCCCCATGGGGTTGGCCAGGTGACCTTGTGTGATGCTGAGCAGCCTTTTGAAGACAACATTGAAGATTCGAGTGCAGCAGTGATGTGTCACTGCCCATCTTCGCTCACGTCAAATTTGGTGGGTATAAGTAAGTGAAAGTATTGTGATGCCCGCTTGAGAAATTTTTTGTGTTCTTGGCATTGTTCTCCTTGTGCATCTGTTTCTACTTAATGGGCAAGTTGCTGTTCCTGGTACAATTGTCATTTGGGGTGTATTAGAGAGGATTGCCTGCGTGTAGATGCCACGGGTGGGGTATTGCATAAAGTAGGCCACTGGGCATCAGTCTGTGGCAATCCGTGAGCCACAGGACGATCGTCGGAGGCACCAGTGTTTTCACTGGACTTCGTGGCTATCTCCAACACACCACAAACATTATCCCTGCACATTCTGCTATCATTGGTCATGGTTGTGGATGGGTGACTGATTGAGTTTCAGGTAAATACATGGGCAATGGTCAACCTAGTTAACTTATGCACATACGGGCTCTTGGGCTTCATCCCATTGCAGGGGCCATTCTCTGTCTCAGCATGTTAAAAGAATGTGAAATGGAAACTTATGCTGTTGGTGGTTAATTCACTGTTGACACAAAATATTTTTGGGCTACGCCTTTTATTTATTTCCAGATAGTTGACAAAATTTGTTTAGTATTCTAATCAGCTGTCCTATCCTGGCATAGCATAGAGGAAGCACACAAGAACTTAAATGGGGGGGTTGAGGTCAGTCTGCAGTTCTCAAGTGGTTAGGAGCAAATGCTGAAAGAGAAATGTCAAGAGATGGCAGGTGACTGCACGGATCGGCACCAAACACTGCCACAGGTCACCTATGAGAGGTGCGGATTTTTGGACTCGATAAGGATACTTGTAGGAGACCTGAGGAACTCAGGGTCCGAATAATTGCATTCGTACTAAACTACTAACTGAAGGCAATCACTAAATATTAGAAGAAACAAAGGATTCAGTTTTGGCCCGACAGAAGTCAGTATCTGAGTCCAAGGGTGTGAGAGCTACTAGAAGTGGCAATCAAAGTGAGAAAACAGACTTAAAAGGGAAATTATCCGAGGCTGGCATCAAGTGACATGGAGTTGTTGCCCAAACATTCTAACTGAGAACGTGTCTGAATACGAAAATCATGGGTTTTTAAAGGATTGGGGCAGTGCAATGTTTCTCCCTGTCTGTAGTTGGCCTGCCAATCCACTAGCACTTTACAGATACTAGTGAATCTGGCGTGTTGTTCTGCACCTCCATGACACCTGTAGCCAACTACATTTAGGTCCTTTCCTTTCTACTTCTCTGTAGGCAGGGTTATTCCTGACCTTGACACTAACAAATTCCAGATTTTTCTAGGAATAGTGTTCAGCTAAGAGCTAAACATCACTTCCCATCCTAGTATGGCTAGTTTTGTCACTTTGCTCCTCCCTAAGGATGAATACTTCTCCCTCAGGAGTGAGGACCACTGTTCCATCAATTTTAATCATTTCCCATCTCACACTAACCTGTGTGAATCCGCTGCCATTTATGTTCTCTGGAGCAAGAGTCATGCTTGCTACATGTGCCAAGACATACCTGTTTGTGTCTAATGTGTACTGTTGCACCTTACAACAACATCTAGATAGTGTATGGAGTTAGCAGTTGATTCTCTGAACTGAAACTTCCACCGTGGGACAATTGCCCTGAGTGTCTGAAATTCGCAAGCTCCTCCCATTGCTGTTTACCTTGTGTAACCTAAATGTTACCATCTACAATTGCCACTTGCCTTATGTCTCTGGTTTCCGGTCTTGGACAGCTGTAGCTGGCTTCCAATATCCTCAAGCTTAACAGTGGATAGCTCAATAAGTCATAAATACATGATAGAGTTCCCTTTAAAGATTCGAACTCTGTGCTACGGTCGTACTGTCTGGGTTGTTTGAGAGTACCTCAGGTCAAACTGAAAATTTTGAAGCCCATTCTCCATTAAGCCATCAGCAGTACCTCATTTTTGTCATCCACACCCCATTCCCTTCACCATGCATGATTTGGTGTAGTGTACATTTTTCTTACTACGTGCCCAGCTCAACCTTGTCCAGGAGGTCTTCCGGCTTGCCAAGGAGGAGCAAAGCTGTCGAGTGGTCGTCAATCTGGCATTGCGTCCTCACTTACTGCAGCTGCTGCAGGTGTTGCACTGGGGTATGTCCCATATAAAGGTTTTGGCATGGCATTGTCTACTGACCAGTGAACATCTTGTGCCAGCTTGCGTGACCTGTGTACAGAATCAGGCTCATGACAGAGTACTAATGCAAGCTTTCACGAACTGCGGTAGTGAGTGTAGTGTGGGTAGAACCACTGACCGAGGTGTTTACTTACCACCAGCAGTATGCTGGGCCCATCAGTTCATATGCTGCCATCAACCAACTCAGACCTCGGCCTTTGCATAGTGCCGTACTGAAGTCTGTCACATGGTGAGCCTACAGGATTCTTCCATTTCATATCCCTACAAATTGTTACACGCGAGTATTTGTACTAGTTGACAGATAGAAGTTGTGACTCATTGATATTATAGTCACAGTAAAAAACCTTTTTTTTTTTATTAAATGCACCATTTTACATTTTTTAACATTTAAAGCAAGTTGCTAATCTTTGCACTTTGAAACTTTATCGTAGGATCTGGCTGAATATTTGTGCAGCTTTTTCCAGACTGTACTTAAACATATATATCTGCATCATCTACAAAAAATTTGAGATTACCATTTATATACATCAGGAACAGGAAGGGTCCTAACACATTTCACTGAAGCACACCAAAAGTTACTTCCACATCTGACGATGACTCTCCATTGAAGATAATATGCTTCATCCTCCCCACCAAAAAGTCTTTGACCTGGTTACAAATTTCACCTGATGCTCCACACAATCGCACTTTTGATAATAAAACTAAAAGTGATACTGAATCAAATGCTTCTTACAACTGGAAAAATGCTGCATCTACATGACTGTCTTGATCCACAGTTTTCAGGATGTCATGTTAGAAAAGTGCAAGGTGTTCCACATGATCAGTGTTTTCAGAATCCATGCTAGTTGACCTGGAGGAGGTAGTTCTGTTTGAGATAACTCATTATTTTCGATCTCGTAAGGAGTTCTGTCATTGTACAAGAGCTGGAGCTCAAGGATATAGGACAGTAGTTCTGTAGATCACTTCTGCTAGCCTTCTTGTTGATGAGTAAGACTGGAGTAAGACTGTGCTTTTTTTACAACTACTGGGCATAGTTTGTTGTTTGAAGGATCTACAGTAGACTATAGTTAAGAGGAGCTAACTCAGCCGCAGATTTGGCATAGAATCTGATAGGTATTCCATTGGATTCTGGGAGTCTTGTTAAATTTGAGCCACTGACATGAAGATCTGTATCACTCCTATTTGCTGTGGTGCAAGGACTAAATTGGGGCAGTGCCTTTGAATTTTCATTTGTAAAGAATCCTTTGAAAACCAAGTTTGGCATTTCTGCTGTGGCTTTGCCACTCTCAATTTCTGTCCCTGTCTGGACACTAACTGTGGTACCACAACAGCCTTTATATATCCCCCCAGGGGATCCACAACTCTTTTGTGGATACGTGTGTAGCGAGCACGGGACGCCGAGCTAATGTGGCCTTCCTTCCTTTCCGGGCTGCATCCCTTCCCTTTCCGTATCCTTCCCCATCCCCCATCTTCGCCCCCCCCCCCCCCTCACCTCTGGCTCTTTCCTTCCCTTTCTCCCCCTCTGGGAGTATGGTTTGTGCCTACGTCCGGAGACGGACGCTTGTAAATGTACCGCACTCTTCGCCTTCCTTGCTTGTATGTCTTCATCTTTCTTCGTCCTTCTCTTTTCCTTACCTCTTCTCTTTACCTCTTCTCTTTACCCTTTTCTCCGCTGCGGCGTTTGAGACCTCTCTTCCTTCCTTTCCCTGTCTCTTTCTTCCTCCCTGTGCGTGTCTGAAGGCCGACCCACGCACTTCCATGCGTAGCCGGTGACGGGGTAACGCGTAATTCCCCGCCCCGGGTAGACAGGTAGGACACGTACGTACCCCCTGGTAACGGCCAGGCCCAGGGAGGGGTGATTACCCGAGCTGATACCTTCCGAAAGTGCCGATTGGTCCCTCCGTCCGTTTGTCGGGAGGTGTGACCTGAGGTGTGAACAATCACCTAAGGCGGGTGTGCCCTCGGTGAGGGCCCCCACAAGGGAGGAGCGCGCCATCGGAGACGCCGGTAATCATGGGGGATTCTTCCGCAATGGTTTCCTCACCTTCCACTATGTCTGCTCACAAACGTAAGTTCACTGAGTCTCAGCCACAGACGGTTCTTCCATCGTTGCCACAGTTCCTTGTTGTTTCTCGGTCTGACGAAGGTCACGACTTTTCCACGGTCAACCCTTTCATTATTCAGAAAGGTGTCGACGCAATTGCGGGTCCTGTAAAGTCTTGTTCCAGATTACGGAATGGCACCCTGTTGTTAGAAACACACAGTGCCCTCCAGGCTCAAAAATTGCTACGTACTTCTCTGCTCCACACCTTCCCTGTCCGGGTGGAACCGCACCGTACCTTAAATTCCTCGCGTGGAGTCGTTTATACACGCTCCCTCGATGGATTGTCTGACGAAGAAATTCAGCACTATCTGTCTGACCAAGGCGTCACGGCTGTTCATCGGGTTATGAAAAGGGTTGACTCGAACATCATTCCAACCCGCACTGTCTTCTTGACATTTGACAAAGTTCAACTCCCATCAAAAATCAAAGCAGGCTATGAGATCATTTCCGTTCGCCCTTATGTCCCAAACCCTACGCGTTGCTATCGATGTCAGCGGTTCAATCACACCAGCCAGTCCTGTTCCAATCCGGCCAAATGTGTTACGTGTGGCAGGGATGCCCATGAGGGTGCTTGTCCACCTCCATCCCCTCGCTGCATCAACTGTATGGGTGACCACGCTGCTTCCTCTCGAGATTGCCCCGTTTTTAAGGACGAAAAGCTGATCCAGGAAATAAGAGTGAAGGAAAAGGTGTCGACCTTTGCTGCTCGAAAGTTACTCGCCAGTCGACAGCCCACCGTGCCTCAGAAAGGAAAATACAGCACTGTCCTTGCTTCTCCTCGGCCAACAAAGGAGGCGGCCACGCAGACTTGCGACCTCACATTTAGTACCACGGTCGTCAGATCGGCCAGCGCAAAGATCGCCCGTTCAACCTCACCTCTTTCGCCTGCCCACTCTATGGCTCACCCTTCGTCGGGTTCTGCTAAATCTCGAGCCCAAAAGTCAGACGCCAAGTCTTCAAAAAAAGAGCATTCTCGTGAAGAGTTTTTACGTACTGCAACTTCACAACCATCGGTTCCTCCTTCATCTAAACATACCTCCAAGAAGGCTACGAAGAAACACAGTTCCTCTCCTTCTCCGCCAAGGCGTGTCCCATCTACAGCACCACCTGGCGGAAATCGCCCTCGGCCATCTTCTGTGTCGCCGAGGCGCACTGCTGGTGGCCGGTCAACTGGCTGATCGTTGGTGGCAGGAGCTGCTCCTGACCAACCTATGGATCAGGATCTTCTGCCTTCGACTGAATGCCATTCCATGCTGTCGGTCGCAAGCTCTGAGCAGTCGTTGAGTTGACAGCACTCTTGGTCACGTTCCTCCATTTTCTATTCACCCTATGTCCATTATCCACTGGAATATCCGCGGCATTCGCGCCAATCGGGAGGAATTGTCGATCCTCTTACGATCCTACTCGCCGGTCATCTTCTGTCTTCAGGAAACAAAGCTGCGTCCCCATGACAGCTTTGTTCTCCCTCATTTTCAGTCCGTCCGATATGACCTCCCCTCTGTTGAAGGCACTCCAGCCCATGGAGGACTCATGATTCTGCTCCATGATACTCTCCATTATCACCCAATCCCCTTAAACACTTCCTTCCAAGCTGTCGCCGTCCGTCTTTCCCTTTCTGGATACACGTTCTCTCTTTGTACGGTATACATTCCATCGTCTACACCAATGGCACGAGCTGATCTCCTTCATCTTCTTGATCAGCTTCCACCCCCCTATTTGCTGGTTGGGGACTTCAATGCCCACCACCCGCTTTGGGGATCTCCACATCCTTGTCCACGTGGCTCACTATTGCTAGACGTCTTCCACCAAGCGGATCTAGTCTGCCTCAACACTGGGGTCCCCACATTTTTGTCTGCCTCCACGGCAAATTTATCCCATTTGGACCTTGTGGTCGGTACTGTTCCGCTAGCTCGGCGCTTCGAATGGTTCGCCCTTGATGATACACACTCGAGTGACCACTTTCCATGTGTTCTTCGACTGCAGCCTCAACTGCCATATATGCGCTCGCGACGCTGGAAGTTTGCCCAAGCCGATTGGACACTTTTTTCGTCTCTAGCGACATTCGATGACCGTCGCTTTCCCAGCGTCGACGATGAGGTCACACATTTTACCGACGTTATTCTCACAGCTGCGGAACGTTCAATACCACGCACCTCCGAATTGCCCCGGCGCCCTCCAGTTCCTTGGTGGAACGAGGCATGCCATGACGCAATACGTGAGCGGCGACGTGCTCTTCACATTTTCCGTCACCATCCAACTTTGTCCAACTGTATCCGATATAAGCAGCTCCGTGCGCGATGCCGTCGCGTCATCCGTGATAGCAAGAAGGCAAGCTGGAAATTCTTTACTAGCTCATTTAACAACTTCACTCCCTCCTCGGAAGTTTGGAGTCGGCTTCGACGGTTCTCAGGCGCGCCTAGTTTCTCCCCGGTCTCTGGGCTCACTGTCGCGCATGATACCTTAGTGGACCCCGTCGCAATTTCTAACTCATTGGGTCAGCACTTTGCTGGGATTTCGAGCTCTTCAAATTACCCGCCAGCGTTTCTCCCGAAGAAACGTGCAGCGGAAGTGCGACCTCTTGCTTTCTCCTCTCCAAATCGCGAAAGCTACAATACTGTTTTCTCCATGCGCGAACTCCAACATGCCCTCTCTTCTTCTCGCTCCTCCGCCCCAGGACCGGATGGTATCCATGTCCAAATGTTGCTGCATTTATCAACCCATAGCCTGCGTTACCTCCTTCGCCTTTATAATCGAATTTGGACCGACAGTACCTTTCCCAGGCGATGGCGGGAAGCTATTGTCGTTCCCGTTCCGAAACCTGGAAAGGACAAACATCTCCCCTCTAGCTATCGCCCCATTTCTCTCACGAGTAGTGTCTGTAAGGTTTTGGAGCATATGGTGAATTACCGTTTAGCTTGGTGGCTGGAGTCCCGCAGTCTTTTAACACCAGCCCAATGCGGATTCCGAAAGCATCGTTCTGCTGTTGACCATCTTGTTGCTCTCTCCACTTATATCATGAACAATTTTCTCCGGAAACGCCAAACGGTAGCAATATTTTTTGATCTGGAGAGAGCGTACGATACCTGTTGGAGGACAGGCATCCTCCGCACACTGTTCTCTTGGGGCTTTAGAGGCCGGCTGCCCCTTTTTCTTCGCGAATTTATGGCAGAGCGCACCTTTAGGGTGCGGGTGGACACTACTCTCTCCCGTACTTTCTCTCAAGAAAACGGGGTACCCCAGGGCTCCGTACTAAGTGTTGTACTATTTGCCATCGCCATTAATCCAATTATGGATTGTCTCCCTCCTGATGTCTCGGGCTCCCTCTTTGTGGACAATTTTGCGATCTACTACAGCTCTCAACGGACCAGCCTTCTTGAAAGACGTCTTCAAGGATGTCTCGATCGCCTCCACTCGTGGAGCATCGAAACCGGCTTCCGTTTCTCACCCTGTAAGACCGTTTGTGTTAATTTTTGGCGACGTAAGGAGTTTCTTCCGCCCTCCTTACATCTAGGTCCTGTCAACCTTCCGTTTTCCGATGTCGCTAAATTCTTGGGTCTTATGTTTGACAGAAAACTGTGCTGGTCCTCCCACGTTTCCTATCTTTCGGCTCGCTGTCTGCGTTCCATTAACACCCTCCGTGTCCTGAATGGTACCTCTTGGGGAGCGGACCGAGTGGTCCTTCTCCGCCTCTATCGCGCCTTAGTGCGCTCGAAATTGGATTATGGAAGCATAGTCTACTCCTCTGCTCGGCCATCTATTCTTCGGCGTCTCGACTCTATCCACCACCGTGGATTACGTTTAGTGTCTGGAGCTTTTTACACCAGCCCTGTGGAAAGCCTTTATGCTGAGACTGCTGAACCTCTGCTGTCCAATCGGCGGGCAGTCCTTCTGAGTCGTTATGCTAGCCATCTGTCTTCCATGCCTGCTAATCCAGCCCATAACCTTTTTTTCGACGCCTCCTTTGATGTAGGGTATACAGGCCGCTCCTCCTCCCTACTACCCCCGGGAGTCCGCTTCCGTCAACTGCTCCATTCTCTTTCCTTCCGCTTTCCTAAAACCTTCTTGACAACTTGGGGTACAGCACCGCCTTGGCTCCGTCCCCAGATCGACTTGCTCAGAGACCTATGTCAATTTCCCAAGGATGGTACCCCTACACTTGTTTACCGTCGGGCATTTGCTGCTCTATGTGCACAAATGACGGAAGCCACATTTATTTACACCGATGGCTCGAAAACATTGTTAGGTGTAGGGAGTGCCTATATTGTTGGCGACACCCCAAATCACTTTCGGCTTCCGGACCAGTGTTCGGTTTATACTGCGGAGCTTTACGCTGTTCTCCAGGCTGTCCACTACATCCGCCGCCATCAGCGGATACAGTACGTAATCTGCTCAGATTCTCTCAGCTCTCTCCTAAGTCTCCAAGCTCTTTACCCTGTGCACCCTCTGGTCCACCGGATTCAGGACTGTCTGCGCTTGCTCCACCTGGGGGGCGTCTCAGTGGCGTTCCTCTGGCTCCCGGGACACGCTGGTATCTATGGAAATGAGGCGGCCGATATAGCGGCCAAGGCTGCAGTCTCTCTTCCTCGGCCAGCTCTTCAGTCTCTTCCGTTTACCGATCTACGGAGCGGTTTATGTCGCCAAGTTACTCATTTATGGCATGCGCATTGGTCAACACTTCCCCACAATAAATTGCGGGAAGTGAAAGCCCTTCCTTGCGCTTGGACCTCTTCCTCCCGAACGCGTCGTCGGGAGGAGGTAATTTTAGCTCGACTCCGGATAGGGCACTGTCTTTTTAGTCATCGACATCTTTTAAGCGGTGATCCTCCCCCACTCTGTCCCCACTGCTCTCAGCTGTGGACGGTCAGACACCTTTTAATTGAATGCCCCTATTTTAATCTGTTACGCTCCCGTCTACAGCTATCGCCTGATCTATCGTCGATTTTAGCAGATGACACGCGCTCAGCTGACCGCGTTCTACAGTTTATTAGTGACAGTGAAATGACGTCAGTCATCTGAAGTTTTTTTTGGGGGGACAACCAACCCCTTTCTATAGTGGACTTTTAAGCATTCCTTCTGCCTTTAGTTTCTCAAATTTTCTGACTTTGTTTCCATTGCTGCTGATTTTAAATTTCGTTTTTTTCCTGTTTTCTACGTCACGGGCTGGGCTCTAATGACCATAGAAGTTTTGCGCCCTAAAACCACAAAAAAAAAAAAAAAAAAAAAAAAAAAAGCCTTTATATATGACCAGAATTTCTTTGAATTTTACAAGAGATCCTTTGGTGATATTGTGCTATGGTAATTGTTGAAGGGTGACAGCCAAATGCATTGTATTCAGCATCTCCATATCTCTAGTCCTCTGCTTTGTTCTACAACTATTAACAGTAGGCTCTTCGTTCTTTAGAAGTTTCTTCACTGTGACATAATACCGTGGAGGTTCTCTACCACCATGAACTACTCGACTTTGTACACATCTGTCAAGTGCATCATCAACTATTCTTCTAAACCTTAACAAAAGTTCTTCTTCATGATCCCCTTCAGAGCTACATGTTTAAGAGTTCCCTACTGTGATACAACACAACTGCCTCTTTATCTAATCTGCTGAAAATATAAATACTTCTCCCCCTCAGGGGACTCATGATACTTTCGTGAGTACATCCATGGTGAGTGTGGGCCCCAGGCTATTGCAGCACCTACCTCCTGTACTATGCTACAGTCTTCTGTCGCTGACTGTACTTCCTTCTTGTACTCTCCTTTTCATGGTGGCAGCCTTTGATGTTGACCTGGCTATTCCCTAGGTTCTGCTTTCCATGCTTGACATATTCATTCATTTACTTTGCACCACCTTTTGGTTGATGTTATTTTTGGTTCCCTTCTCGATTTGACCTTCATTTTGCAAAATTTTTGTGTATTGTGGACTGACTGGGGAAGAATACCTTAAATAATGCCAAATGCATGCAGTGTTACAGATCTGTGCACAATACCTGCGTAGGCTCATACACTCCTGGAAATGGAAAAAAGAACACATTGACACCGGTGTGTCAGACCCACCATACTTGCTCCGGACACTGCGAGAGGGCTGTACAAGCAATGATCACACGCACGGCACAGCGGACACACCAGGAAACGCGGTGTTGGCCGTCAAATGGCGCTAGCTGCGCAGCATTTGTGCACCGCCGCCGTCAGTGTCAGCCAGTTTGCCGTGGCATACGGAGCTCCATCGCAGTCTTTAACACTGGTAGCATGCCGCGACAGCGTGGACGTGAACCGTATGTGCAGTTGACGGACTTTGAGCGAGGGCGTATAGTGGGCATGCGGGAGGCCGGGTGGATGTACCGCCGAATTGCTCAACACGTGGGGCGTGAGGTCTCCACAGTACATCGATGTTGTCGCAAGTGGTCGGCGGAAGGTGCACGTGCCCGTCGACCTGGGACCGGACCGCAGCGACACACGGATGCACGCCAAGACCGTAGGATCCTACGCAGTGCCGTAGGGGACCGCACCGCCACTTCCCAGCAAATTAGGGGCACTGTTGCTCCTGGGGTATCGGCGAGGACCATTCGCAACCGTCTCCATGAAGCTGGGCTACGGTCCCGCACACCGTTAGGCCGTCTTCCGCTCACGCCCCAACATCGTGCAGCCCGCCTCCAGTGGTGTCGCGACAGGCGTGAATGGAGGGACGAATGGAGACGTGTCGTCTTCAGCGATGAGAGTCGCTTCTGCCTTGGTGCCAATGATGGTCGTATGCGTGTTTGGCGCCGTGCAGGTGAGCGCCACAATCAGGACTGCATACGACCGAGGCACACAGGGCCAACACCCGGCATCATGGTGTGGGGAGCGATCTCCTACACTGGCCGTACACCACTGGTGATCGTCGAGGGGACACTGAATAGTGCACGGTACATCCAAACCGTCATCGAACCCATCGTTCTGCCATTCCTAGACTGGCAAGGGAACTTGCTGTTCCAACAGGACAATGCACATCCGCATGTATCCCGTGCCACCCAACGTGCTCTAGAAGGTGTAAGTCAACTACCCTGGCCAGCAAGATCTCCGGATCTGTCCCCCATTGAGCATGTTTGGGACTGGATGAAGCGGTGTCTCACGCGGTCTGCACGTCCAGCACGAACGCTGGTCCAACTGAGGCACCAGGTGGAAATGGCATGGCAAGCCGTTCCACAGGACTACATCCAGCATCTCTACGATCGTCTCCATGGGAGAATAGCAGCCTGCATTGCTGCGAAAGGTGGATATACACTGTACTAGTGCCGACATTGTGCATGCTCTGTTGCCTGTGTCTATGTGCCTGTGGTTCTGTCAGTGTGATCATGTGATGTATCTGACCCCAAGAATGTGTCAATAAAGTTTCCCCTTCCTGGGACAATGAATTCACGGTGTTCTTATTTCAATTTCCAGGAGTGTATATACACATGAAAGCCAACATAATAGCCATTCTGACATGGTGGGGTTGTTATGTACACCCTTTCGGTTGAGCTCCCTGATGGCACAGGGATTACATTGCTGATGCCTGAGCTGCTAGCTTCCCTCACATGCTAAGGAGGTGATACCAGACTTCCTGGGATATCAGGACTCAGGCATTGGCCATCATGCCATATGGCCTTTGTTGGGTGGGACCTGAAGGGAGAGCCCTTGATCAGAGTAGGTTGCATCAGGGCAGGTGTTTCACACATGAAACATGACAAATTACTCAAACACAATAGCTGTTGTGATCTGGCCGGCTTATCAATCGGGTCTAGACATTTCAGTATGAATACTTAAAACCCTACTGCTTTATCTACTCTGGCTACCCCATGGGAAGAGGGACAAGTCAGTCATCCAATGTATCTAATACTTAGTATGTACTGAAACTGATGGGAATACTTTTACTACTACAAAGCCATTATTTTTCGCGTAAAATATTGAAGATAAAGTTGGAGAAGTCGAGTCACTAGGAAAAATGCACACTGGAACACTGTTGAATACAGCCTCCTCTGCTATGCAATCTACAGCTCTTCAGGCATGTTGACACCTGACTGACATACCAGTGATAACTGCTCCACATAAAATTTTGAGTATTGTCCAAGGAATCATCTTCCATAGAGACCTCTATGTTCAAACATATGAGAAGTTACGGGCCAATCTCGAGCAGCGAAACATAAATTCTTTCAGATGTTTCCAAAAAGGTGCCAAAGAATTATTGAACATCTTAGCCAGTGAAGGGAATGTCCTCTCAGAATTAGTTTGGTGTACGGGTGTGATGCGAAACCATAAGTTGTTTCACCCATGAGGTGCTTCTGATGCTTATGCTTTATTCATATGCCATCCTGCTGCATGGCCGACTCAGAAAGCAGCACCAGCTGGTGATCAATCCACAAAGGTAGTTCCCCCCTGCGGGTTCGGGGGTTAGAATAGGCCCGCGGTATGCCTGCCTGTCGTAAGAGGCGACTAAAAGGAGTCTCAAACGTTTCGGCCTTATGTGATGGTCCCCTGTCGGGTTTGACCTCCATATCTCAAAATTTTTCCGAAGAGCGAGCCGATTGGGGTAGGGCGCCTTACTTGGTGCATTGTGTCCGTGTTGTGTTGAGAACTTTCGCCATCTTATTCGTCGTTGCATTGCAGTCTTGCCCGCTCTCCATCTCTTGGGCATCGATGCGCCCCTGCGTGCACTTTCTGCCAAGCACTGTGCAGGGCCATTTTCTGCACTGACGACGCCCATGGACCACATGTCACCTAACATCCAGCACAGTAGCCAGTCCGTTGTGGTGGGGCCGCCATGTACCCTCTTGGTTGTAGCCCCCTGACAACACAGGGATCGCTCTACTGATGCCTGCGCCGTTCACTCCCCACGTATGCCAAGGAGTAGATGCCCATCTCCCTGGGGCATCAGGACTCCCGGCAATGGCCATCCTGCCAGGTGGCTATTGCTGTGGCTGGGTGGCGCCCGTGGGGAGGGCCCTTGGTCGGAGTAGGTGGTATCAGGGCGGATGACCCGCAATGAAGCGTGGTACATCATCTCTCGTTGGCGGCCAGCCGCCAGCAGTCTCTAAGCGTTCTCGGGCTCAATTTAATGCTCAGAAGTACGATCCGAAAACGTTCCCCTCCCTGGCCACGCCGTGGGAAGAGCGTAAGTCTCAGGATGGAGGTAACAGTTATTCGCCCCGATTCTTAGTTTGCACGAGAGCTGATGGGGAGTCTTTTCTCTCCACAAAGCCTCAGTTCTTCGTCGAGCATTTAGAGGACAAGTTTGGGGAGGTGGAGGGCTTGTCTAAAATGCGCTCTGGGTCAGTACTGATACAAACGGCATCCTCCGCCCAGTCCCGCAGGTTACTTGCTTGTGACAAGTTGGGGGATGTTAACGTTTCTATTACACCACATAAGAGTTTAAATATGGTCCAGGGTGTTATTTTCCATAGGGATCTCCTTTTGCAGTCTGATGACGAGCTGCGCGCCAACTTAGAACGTCGAGGTGTTCATTTCGTCCGGCGCGTTCATCGGGGTCCGAGGGACAATCAGGTTGCTACCGGTGCCTTCATCTTGGCCTTCGAGGGTGATACGTTACCGGAAAAGGTCAAGGTGATGGTCTACCGATGTGACGTCAAGCCCTATATCCCTCCCCCGATGCGGTGCTTCAAGTGCTGGAGGTTCGGCCATATGTCTTCCCGCTGCACTTCCAGCCTCACATGTCGCGATTGCGGACGCCCATCTCATCCCGGTACTCCATGTGCCCCGCCTCCCATCTGCGTCAACTGCGGGGAGCACCATTCACCTTGCTCGCCTGACTGCAAAGTCTTTCAGAAAGAGCGCAAAATCATGGAATATAAGACCCTGGACCGGCTGACCTATACTGAGGCCAAACGGAAATATGACAGACTCCATCCTGTGAGAATGACATCTTCTTATGCAGCTGCTGCAACAACTGTGCTAGCTCCATCAGTTCCGAGACTTCCAGCCAGCTCGATAAGCAGTAAGACTCCTCCTGCCCCCTTGCCCGTGGGGGGGCTCTACCCAACAGGTTGCTCCTGCACCACCTACCTCAGGAGCAACCTCCTCCCACCCGTCGGGGACGTCCGTCCCCGCTTCTCAGCCGGAGAAGCGTCTAACTTCTTCGGCTCCTCTCGCCCGTAAGAGTTCCCTTGGGACCCTCCCTTCCCAGGGTTCCACCAGCGGGAAGGATGACGGCCACCAGTGGCATAAGTCCTCACCAGCGGCCGGGCGTAGGGCTTCACGATCCTCCTCTGTCCCGGAGACTGAATCGGTGAAGCCTTCCCAGCCGGTGAAACCCAAGGTTCAGCGAGAGAAGTCCAAGAGAAAGACCTCTAAGGCCAAAGAACTTGCAGTGGCACCAGCCCCACCGCACCTTTCGCGCTCTGCGTCTGAGGATGAAGTCGAGATTCTGGCGTCCGCTGAGGACCTTGATCTCGCTGGTCCCTCAGACGCGATGGATGCCTCTCGTACGGGTACTGAATCGGTGGCAGTGAGTGAACAAGCGGCGTAAATTGCCTTCCCAGTCCTTTCACGCCTTTCTCAGCCATGGACAATACCATCCTCCAGTGGAACTGCGGCGGTTTTTTCCACCATTTAGCTGAGCTCCGCCAACTTCTCAGCCTTCGCCCTTTCTTCTGCATTGCTCTCCAGGAAACTTGGTTTCCAGCGATGCGAACCCCCGCCCTCCGTGGCTATCGGGGTTATTACAAGAACCGAGCAGCTTATGAAAGGGTGTCTGGTGGCGTCTGCATATATGTCCTTCACACTCTGCACAGCGAGTCTGTCCCTCTCCAGACGCCTTTAGAGGCTGTCGCTGTACGCGTATGGACGCCACAGGCTGTTACCGTCTGCAGTCTTTACATTCCACCGGATGGTGATGTCTCGCAGCATGTCCTGGCTGCACTGGTCGCCCAATTGCCGCCACCTTTCTTGCTATTGGGCGACTTCAACGCCCATAACCCTCTGTGGGGTGGGTCAGTGGCCACAGGTCGAGGCGCCATCGTTGAACATTTGTTGTCGCAGCTCGATCTCTCGCTGTTAAATGATGACGCCTTCACACACTTCAGTGTGGCGCATGGCACCTACTCCGCCATTGACCTTTCCATCTGTAGCCATAGCCTCTTACCGTCTGTCCAATGGAGTGTGCATGACGACCTGTGTGGTAGTGACCACTTTCCGCTCTTTTTGTCACTACCACAGCGTCACTCTTCTGGGCACCCTAGCAGATGGGCTATGAATAAGGCTGACTGGGATTTGTTCTCCTCCACTGTCGCTTTTGAGCCTCTCTCTACTGATGACATTGATGCGGTGGTTCAATCTGTCACCACCGGCATTGTTACTGCCGCCGAATCTGCCATTCCCCGTTCTTCTGGGTCCGCTCGGCGGAAGGCTGTGCCTTGGTGGTCGCCTGAGATCGCTGAAGCGATTAAAGATCGCCGGCGGGCGCTCCAGCGTCACAAGCGACATCCTTCCTTAGCCCACCTTATCGCCTTCAAACGGCTGCGTGCGCGGGCCCGCCTCCTTATCCGCCAAGGCAAGGAGGAGTGCTGGGAGCGGTATGTGTCCACCATTGGCCTCCATGTCACTCCCTCGCAGGTCTGGGCCAAGATTCGACGCGTCTACGGCTATCGGACCCCTGCCAGCGTCCCTGCGCTCTCACTGAATGGAGCCGTTTGTACCGACTCCGACGTCATTGCAAATCGCTTAGCAGAGCATTTTGCTATGAGTTCCGCTTCTGCGAATTACCCCCAGGCCTTCCGCTCCATTAAAGAGCGGCTGGAACGTCGGAGCCTTTCGTTTCGCAGCACCCACCCGGAATCTTACAATGCTCCATTCAGTGAGTGGGAATTTCGCAGTGCCCTAGCTGCTTGCCCTGATACCGCTCCTGGGCCAGATGGCATCCACTGTCAGATGCTGAAACACCTTTCGGTGGACTGCCAGCGGCGCCTTCTCGATCTTTACAACCGTCTTTGGGTCGAGGGGGAGTTTCCGTCGCAATGGCGGGAAGGCATTGTCATCCCCGTTTTGAAACCTGGGAAGACCCCTCTGGAGGTGGACAGCTACCGTCCCATTAGCCTCACCAACGTTCTTTGTAAGTTGCTTGAACGGATGGTGAGCCGGCGCTTGCATTGGGTACTGGAGTCTCGGGGCCTTCTGGCTCCGTCTCAGGGTGGGTTCCGTAAAGGCCGCTCCGCCACCGACAATCTGGTGAGCCTGGAGTCGGCCATCCGTACTGCTTTTGCCCGCCGTCAGCACCTGGTCGCTGTCTTTTTCGACATGCGGAAGGCGTACGATACGACATGGCGTCATCACATTCTTTCTACGCTTCATGGATGGGGTCTTCGGGGTCCTCTGCCGATTTTTCTCCGCAATTTTCTGTCGTGTCGTACCTTCCGCGTGCAAGTCGCGGCCTCGTATAGTTCCTCCCACGTCCAGGAGAACGGTGTGCCACAGGGCTCTGTTTTAAGTGTCTGTCTGTTTTTAATAGCCATTAACGGGCTTGCTGCGGCCGTGGGAAATTCTGTCTCCGCTTCCCTGTATGCTGACGACTTCTGCCTTTATTACAGCTCTACTGGCATTGCAGCTGTTGAACGTCAGCTACAGGGCGCTATCCGTAAGGCGCAGTCTTGGGCTGTAGCGCATAGGTTTCAGTTTTCGGCAGCCAAGACCTGCGTTATGCATTTCTGCCGGCGCCGAACAGTCCATCCTGAGCCGCGGCTTTACCTTGCCGACGAACTCCTTGCTGTGGTGGAGACCCACAGGTTTTTGGGGGTGGTTTTCGATGCCCGGTTGACTTGGCTGCCTCATATCCGGCAGCTGAAACAGACGTGTTGGCGGCATCTAAACGCTCTGAGATGCTTGAGCAACACCCGCTGGGGCTCCGACCGCTCTACACTGTTGCGGCTCTACCAGGCGTTAATCCAGTCCCGTCTGGATTATGGGAGCCTGGCTTATGGCTCAGCATCCCCATCTGCGTTACGGATGCTGGACCCGATTCTCCACAGCGGGATACGCCTTGCCACTGGTGCTTTCCGCACCAGCCCTGTGGACAGCGTACTAGTGGAGGCAGGTGTACCTCCACTGCGGTTCCGACGCCACCGTTTGCTGGCCGCTTATGCTGCCCATGTTCTAAGCTCGCCCGGGCATCCAAACTATCGCCTCCTGTTCCCGCGGTCGGTCGTCCGTATGCCAGAACGTCGGCCCCGGTCTGGTTGTACAATAGCGGTCCGCGTCAAAGAGCTTCTCTCTGGGCTCCAGGGTTTCACTGTTCCACCTCCTTTCCGGGCTACTTTGCATACACCCCCATGGTGTGTTCGTCGCCCTAGCCTTCGGCTCGACTTGGCACAGGGCCCTAAGGACTCAGTCCCTCCAGAGGCCTTCCGCCGCCGCTTTTATTCTATCCTGGCCACGTATCAGGGCTCTGGTGTTGTTTACACTGACGGTTCGATGGTTGCTGGTCGTGTCGGATATGCGCTCACTCTAGGGGACCTTTCCGAACAACGTTCCTTGCCGGATGGCTGCAGCGTTTACACTGCTGAACTGGTCGCCATCTTTCGTGCCCTAGAGTATATCCGCTCCTGCTCAGGTGAGTCCTTCGTTATCTGTAGCGATTCCCTGAGCGGTTTACGAGCTCTCGACCAGTGTTTCCCTCGTTCTCGTTTGGTGATGGCTATCCACGAGTCTCTGCATGCTCTCGCCTGTTGCGGCCGCCCTGTGGTCTTTGTGTGGACCCCCGGTCATGTCGGTATCCCGGGTAACGAACATGTTGACCGCCTGGCGAAAGAGGCCACCAGTAAGCCAACTCTGGACGTTGGCCTCCCAGAGACTGATTTGCGGGCAGTCTTCCGCCGCAAAATCGTGGCGCTATGGGATGATGCATGGCGCGAACTGACAATGCGCAATAAACTCCGTGCTGTCAAGGAGACGACGGCTGTGTGGCGGTCATCCCTGCGAGCCACTCGCAGGGACTCAGTAGTTCTTTGCCGGCTCCGCATTGGCCACTCCCGGCTGACACACAGTTATTTACTGCGCCGGGAGGACCCTCCTCTATGTCGCTGTGGGGCAGCTTTGACAGTGGCCCACATTTTGCTGGCCTGTCCCCTTTTAGCTGTGGTCAGGCAGACATTTGCGCTGCCTGCTACGCTCCCTGCCCTTTTAACAGACGACTCCACTATGGCTGACTTAGTTTTACGTTTTATTCGGGCAGGGGGATTTTATCATTTACTCTGAGTGTTTCTGTTTTATTTTATTGTTTTGTGTTGATTCTGGCCTTTGGCCTATGATTTTACACTGATTTTTTAATGTGTTTCTAAGTGGTTGGCTTTTCCTTATTTATTTCTATGGTCGGCCAACCACCGTCACAGTCTGTGTGGTTTTAGTTCGTTTTGTCTTGTCCTTGTCTCAGTTTCTCTTGTTCTGTATCGTCTGTGATCTCTTCTGTTCCTCGTTTTTATTCTCTGTGGGTGTTCTTTGTCTTTGGAAAAAGGGACCGATGACCATGGCAGTCTGGTCCCTTTCGTCCCCCAAACCAACCAACCAACCAAAGGTAGTTCTTGTGAACAACAACTTTTGTGTATCAATTTCATAGAACACCATCCTGCATATTCACTGCTTTGCCCAGTTTTCAAGAAAGAAAAGCGAATGAAGGGCTATAAAATTATTGACTACCTGTTGTATACTGAGGCACGAAAAAAATATGAATGTCTACATTCCTTTGATGATCAGTTATGCAAAATTCACAGTCATCACCGCACTACCTCAGTTTTTTTGAAACCAGTTCTCCCACCACCCTCCTCTCTTATTGTTCCTGCCGCTATTTCTGGGACCACTTCTGGCACCCGGGTGAAGAAGGTGCTCTGGTGTCTACTGGTGACAGGGCACTCTCCAACTACCCCTCTTTTCGGAAACTCACAGATCAGAGGCCCAACACCAACCAATGACTGAAGGAACTGCAGCATGTAAGTGCCAGGGCTGCCCACTAATCCTCCATCCCCACGCTCATCACCGATAAGCCCCTTGCAAGAATCTTAACCCCCAAAGACTGCGGAGGTTAAGGAAGAGGAGGAGAATCAGGACAAGGCTACTCAGGTGACGAAAACACTCTATTTCCTCTTCTTATGCAATTTCTGTTTCTCTACAAAAAAATGCATTTCACTGAGGACTATTCCCCAAGACTTCATAATTATTGTGCCTTTTGTCTGAACCAGGGCATCTGGAGGGATCTGTGTAGGTCCACAGTGGTGTGGTCAGTGAATGGATTCCGCTGTGTGCCATGTTGGAAGCAACAGCAGTGCGACTTCAGCACTCACCATCTTTGTTTATTTACATCCAGGCAGACGCAAACCACTTACTTACATGAGTTGATCACCTAAATCCAACAACTTCAAGGACACCATCAGAAGGGAATCCACTTGAATACTTTTCCATGGATTACAATTATCTTCTGAAAAAAACACAGGTCATGCATTTCTGTCATTGTGCCATAGTCTATGCTGACCTAAAACTCTACCTTTGTATGCAGCACTTGGACATTGTTGCCGAGTACTGGTTTTTTAGCTTCCACTTTGTAAAACACTAACTTGGCTTTTCCATATTGTTCAACCAAAGAACAACTGCA
Source organism: Schistocerca serialis cubense (assembly GCF_023864345.2). Lineage (NCBI taxonomy): Eukaryota > Metazoa > Arthropoda > Insecta > Orthoptera > Acrididae > Schistocerca > Schistocerca serialis. Next base: position 411,294,764 of record NC_064640.1, on the reverse strand, counting down.
AACAAAAGCTTAACATTTCCCTACTACTTTGCCTGCACATAGTGGGTTGTGGAACGTGCTGCTCACTCCTTCATGTCTACCAGGCTCTGTTCCAATCTCACTTGGACTGTGGTTACCAGGTTTATGGCTTGGCAGCAACTTTGGCTTTGACATTGTTAGACCCAGTCAGTCATCATAGAGTTTGACTTCGCTACATTCGAGGCTAGTCCCATAGACAGTCTTGTTGCTGAAGTGGAGTTCTTCCCTCTTCAGTTTGGACAGTAGCAACTCTTGATCCCATATGCAATTGCCATTTGACAATTTCGTGATCATCCAAAATGTCACTCATTTTGTATACAAGAGGCATCTACATCTACATATATACTCCACTAGCCACCAAGCGGGGTGTGGCAGAGGGCACAATTCGCGCCAAAGTCATATTTCCCCCCCTCTGTTCCACTCACGGATTACACGAGGGAAAAAGACTGTCTGAACACCTCAGTAAAAGCTCTTATTTCCCTTATCTTTAAATGAAGATCATTACGCGATTTGAAAGTTGGTGGTAATAGTATATGCTCTACATCTTCGGTGAAGATTGGATTTCGGAATTTAGTGAGCAGCCCCTTCTGTTTAGCGCGTTGCCTATCTGCAAGTGTGTCCCACTTCAAACTTTCTATGAGATTTGTAATGCTCTCATGATGGCTAAATGTACCAGTCAGGAATCTTGCCACTCTTCTTTGGACCTTTTCGATCTCTTGAATCAGACTCAACTGGTAAGGGTCCCATACAGACGAACAATACTCGAAGACTGGACGAACTAAGATACTGTAAGCTATTTCCTTTGTTGAAGGATTCTACCAATAAACCACAATCTAGAGTTCGCCTTACCTGCTACTTGTGTAATCTGATCATTCCATTTGAGATCATTTCGAGTAGTCACACCCAGATACTTGACTGATGTTACCAATTCCAATGACTGACCATTTATTTTGTACTCGTACATTAACGGGGATTTTCGCCTTATTATACGCAGTAGGTTACACTTACTAATATTGAGAGCTAACTGCCAGTCATTACACCACGCATTTATTTTCTGCAAATCCTCATTGATTTGTTCACAACTTTCGTGTGATACTACTTTCCTGTAGACTACAGCATCATCAGCAAACAGTCTCAGGCCGCTGTTGATACCATCAACCAGACCATTTATGTACATTTTAAAAAGCAGAGGACCTATTATGCTGCCCTGGGGCACACCTGAAGTTGCTCTTGTTTCTGTTGAAGTTACCCCGTTCAGGACAACATACTGCTCCCTGTCTGTTAGAAAAGTTTCTATCCAACCGCATATGTCATTGGATAGACCGTAAGCGCGCACTTTTTGTAGCAAGCGACAGTGTGGAACTGAGTCGAATGCCTTTCGAAAGTTGAGAAATATGGCATCAACCTGGGAGCCGGTATCTAGAGCCTGTTGTATATTATTCACAAAGAGGGCCAGCTGTGTCTCGCATGACCGCTGTTTCCTAAAACCGTGTTGGTTTCTGCAGATGAGCTTCTCAGAGTCTAGACAGGTCATTATGTCTGAACACAAAATATGTTCCATGATTCTACAACAAATCAATGTCAGTGAAATTGGCCGGTAATTATGTGCATCCGATTTTCCCCCCTTTTTATAGATTAAATGTGACCTGGGCCTTCTTCCAGTCCCGTGGAACTTTCCACCTTTCCAATGATCTCTGATAGATGATGGATAAGAATGGTGCTATATTTGTAGCATAGTCACCATAAAATCTTACGGGGATACAGTCTGGGCAGGATACCTTTCTGGCGTCTAAGGATCTTAACTGTTTTACAATCCCACATATACCAAACACTATGTCAGCCAGCCTTTTGTTTGTTTGATAATTGAAAGGGGGAATGGTGCTGCACACCTCTATCGTAAACGAGGTTTTGAAAACTAGGTTTAGAATTTCGGCCTTCTGCTTATCATCATCAGTTACATTACCCATACTGTCAGCAAGAGAAGGTGTATGTTTGATTAATTGTAGTGGCAGTTGTTTTACAGTTCTTCCTTCATGTGTGATGAGTCGGTCATTAGGGTCTATAATAATCTATTTGGGAAAGATATCTATACTTGCAAATCAACAAGTGACCAAAAACTTTTTTTCCAGATATGCAGTGCAACTGTCACCATGCAGTGGTCATCCATACAACCAGTTAGCTCTAGTGGAAGCTGCTCGTGGTGACCGACTGAGCACGGTATTTTATTATGTGCGCAGTGTATCAGTTAGACATCCTTTTCCAGCTGCAGCCCTGAACCTGGCCAAGACTTTGAATCAGTATGTTGATGAAGAGTAAGTAACTGCTTCGGTTTGCACAAGTAATCTGCCCAGAGTCAAATGTGTTGAGATAAACATATATTTGTGAAATACTGTGTCAAAAGTGACCACAGATGTTATAGCATGTGATCAAACTATTATTAGTACAGTTTTTCCTTTGTACTAGTATGTACTTTCACTGGAAAACTTTATGGCAGATGCTAAGTGACTCACATTTCCTCATTGGATGCTACCACTTGCAAAGCTAATATGAACATCAAAGAAAAACTAAGATGTCATAAACTAAACTGCTTGTTTGAATGTGTGAGAACGGGCTCACCCAGTCAGTTGTACAGGGACCCACAGTGTAATGTGGAAACTCAACCGCAGTGCAGATAGATTTTTCTGACATAGGGAAAGTGCAGGACAAAATGAATTAAGTGGTTACAGATGGCTATGAATATTTAACACGTAGCAGCACATCAGTAAGAATTACAGAAAATGTAAGAGAAAGTCAAAATTTTGACTTCCAAAAGAACAGTGAAGAGTAACCTGCACAACTTTAAATTATTGGGCACAGAAAAGCTTTTTTATGTACTTGAAAATCAGTGTGACATACCAGAAGTTAATGTCTTCTTTACAATGTCAGCACAGAAATTTTATGGGCAATTTTTCCTCATTAAACTAAGTTTTTCAACAAGTATTTACCTGTACATACTTGAGCAGTGGTTGATGTCACAGCTTGATACAGATTTCATGGATTACATCTTTCACCAAGATCAAACACCCTCACGTTGAGACTGGAATTTCGCACGTTTTTAATCCACACTTCCAAATCATTGAATTCATCATACTGGACATGACGATTCCATGTTCTGCTCTTGGCCACTGACATCTCGGAACCTGGCACCCACAGATTTCTTGTTATGGGGTTATATAAAAGACCTCGCCGATTCCAGTACACGAAACTTGCATAGGTGACTCCATATATGTTTCAGGGCATATGGTGTGAAACAGATGATCCCCAGACGGTGCCTGGGTAACCAAAGGGGTGTCATATAGAACACTTGTAAGATATAAGTAGCTATTTGTAATCACTACATTCATTTTGAATTGCCATATATATCCCTCCTATTTTAAGGGATTGTGCAGGTCCTTTTTAAGTAAAATACGACTTTGACATCTTTCGTCAAAACACAGCTGTTGTTGTTATCATTGTTGTTAATGTCTGCATACTGTCACAGTTCTCTGTTCACCATGAAAAACGTGAATAGGAAATTTTATTGTGTGTTTCTTTATGTAAGCACCTTTTCTTTAAAACTTGTGAATTTTTGCAGGATAGATGTTGAGGGCCGTGCAAAGCTAACAGTACCAGAGTGCGTGACAGTTTTTTTGAGGTTTCATGGTCTTTTGAGCAAACTGACTGATTTAGAAGTTGCTGAGAAATACGTCAAGTTGCTGACAAACACATTGACAGCTCTTGTTGCAACAGAGAGCTTTAGTGCTACCCAGCTTGTTCAGGTTAGTGATTTGCTGGTTTTTATCTGCAAAAATATGTAATTTGTTGGTAATTATGTGGTTACTTTATGGTGACATATCTGAACTTCCTAGATACAGATCTCAAGGTTTTTTTAAAAAAAAATTTCAATTTCAAAATGTGTGCAAGAAAGACTCAGCCATGGTATCGTAATTTGACCTTTAAAAGCACAAGACAATGATTTCTCTGAAAACCTTAGAGATGACATTGATGTTGCTGAAATTTAGTTTTTATGAAGTTACCACATGTTATGCTAGTGTAACTTCTTCAGCAGAATAGTTCTGTCTGTGTGGCTTATAAAGTAGTTGTTTTGTGAGTATGTTTTGTTTAAATATATAAACGGAAAAAAATGCTTCAATGTGAACAGTTGATTGCCAGTGGAAATTTGTCCACACTTGCTGATGGTTTATTGGGAGGCTATGATTAGAGTGTGGCATCAACTGACTCGCAGAGAATGAGAGCGAACTCATCGCTGCTCGGGCCTAAATTGGCTGGCTATAGTAGAGTCGGGGCAAGAAAATCCCTGATAGCTAGCAGCGCTGTTTACTACAAATCACCAGTGGCTGCAGGTGAAAACAAAAGTCACCTATAGAGTTGCGGCAACACTGAGGCATTGCCATAGATATGTTTACAAGATTATGTTACATGATTGGTTGAGGTAGGCGCACAAAGCTGCCGATTACCAGAAAGAAGAATATTGTACAGTTCATATGAAGATTTAACCATGAGAAACCTTTGTGCAAATTAGGAGTTGCATTTTTTGAATGTTGACCATTTGCAGATGTGAATAAGGATTTCTCATGAATGTTTGGACAATTTAAAAAAGGCATTCATGTGGTTTTTGCAATGATTTGTTTCTGTGGATGAGATGTGAAAGAAACTTATTACTGGTGATTTAAGGGGAGCTGGAGGTGCCTATGCTGCCCATGTTAAAATCACTAAGTTTGAGGAACATTTATGAATAAACTACCAAATAGAAAAATTTGAATTTTTTTTTACATATAGAGTGGTTTAGTATTGCAGTTATGACAGAGGGATTTTGGAGTATCTTTTCTAGTTTCCTTCCAATTATTTTTTTTATTAATGACCCAAATTTTTTTACAAATAATTGCTTTATAATTAAACTGAAATGAAACTACTGAACTTATTGCCAAATGGCTGTGTTACAATGTAAGTTTGACCACTAGGAGTGCTGTATAAAAATTTCATCTCTCTAGCTTGAGTGGATTTTGTGAAAATGTTCCTTATATTCGAAAAATTCTAATTTACGGGAAATGGCTATCAAAGTTTCTCAATACATTCCTGCACTATAGGATGGATTATCAGGGTCTTCTTCTTCATCCTCCAAAAGCTTCCTCTTCTGTCTTCTTTTCTGGCCTATTGTTCCATCATACTTCGTATGCCTTTCTCTTCTTTCTGCTCCTCTTATCGTTTCTCTGTCAATATTTCTTAGTGCTCGTACAGTGTTCACCCCAGCTGTAAATCCTAATGCCTTCAGAACTTCACACTTCACACTGTTCCCTTGGTTGTAGGTTGCTATTGCATCATAAATGCCAAAGTGCAGTGTTTTTATGCTTACAAACACCCTTTTAGGAATCACTTTCCAAATCAAATTGTTTACGCTCTCATTAGGATTCTGCGTCTTTCCGTGTAGACATTTGTGTAACAATTCTGGCTGTGCTAAGTCGTGAAAAATTGGTTTTATTGCATTTATCACAGCTGCTGCTAAACTATGTTTGTGATCATAGTCCTTTTTTGCATTATATTTGCACCAGGAATCTTTTTGCCACAGGCCGTGTTGAGGGTATTCATTGGAAGAGGCAGTATGAAGGAACAATGCCTACACTGCTTTTCGCGTGTCACTAACTTTACTAGTATTTTGCCTTATAGCATACCCATAGTATCTCTGTAGACGTTCAATCACCTCATCAGTAACCCTGCCTCTCCCTCCTAATGTCTTTCCATCACTGAGCTTACTTGAACCCAAAGTTTGTTTGAGCCTTCGAAGCCGTGCACCCATACGCTTTTGCACATGCCCAATGCATTCCAACTTTTCAACTACAAGTTCATTTCCATATGGTTTCAGTTCCTCTATAGTCTTGAAACCTTTGGAGTCACCATCCCCAGGGTAGTATTTGTACCTAACGTTGTATCTGGGAACTGAACGTTCAAAAATTTCTTTCACTCCATCCACTTCCATTGCTCCACTTGATCCACTAAAATTTGCCTCACAGGTTCCACTGTGCTCTCCTTTGATTTTATTTTTGCACCTACAACGTTTTGATAATATTACAACATCTGTCACTTTTGCACTATCACCACAAGTAGCAGTTACAACCTCATTCAGGGATTTATGACCCCTCTTTTGCCAGGAACCATCTAATGCCACTACCAAATCCCTAGAACCACCGTTCATTTCTACAGATTCCTCCACTGCTTCCTTCATGGTTTTCAAAGCCACATCTTCAACAGAGGATCCTACCAGTTCACAGTAGTACCCAAATTTGCTTGGAGGCGATGGCAAGTTCATAATACCACAAAACAGTTTACCAGCAGCAGACCCTTTTCCAATGGATCGAAGACCATACACAAGTCGAACATTCACATCAAACACTCTAGATCGTCCATTGTCACCAGAGAGACTGGCATGTGAATTGTAGAAAGTCACTTGATACTTGCAACATGCACAGATTATCTTCATCTCACAAGCTAAACCAAAGTGCTTTGTTATCTCTAGTCCCACTGCTACACTTGAACACATTTTGCACAGAACACTTTCTTTCAGCACAGAAGATAATAATCCAATATTCAGTACTTCATTAATATCATCACTGTCACTAACATATTCACGAAATCTGTCACTTCCACCAGTCAGCTTCTTGCTAGAAGATGTCACAGGGTTATGGCCGGTCATGTGTTGCTTAGCAGAACAACGCACTGTTTCAGTAATTGTAGTATCGCAACTTGGTATTAGTGTTAATTTTCTTTTCCCTACGTTCTTCCTCTTCTTATATACACGGTTACTAAAACGTGGCATCATAACCAGAACAACGCTTTACACAAGAAGTATAATACTACCAACAACAGGCGCAACACTGAATTAATTCGAAACGGTAAACAGCAAAGAGACTATGTTCCGCGCTCTTAGCGCTTCATTTGTCACAGAAAACAATGTAGCCAACCATTGCACACTCGCTGTATGCGTAACATAAGGCGCTGTATGCGTAACAGGCCAAAAAAATCCCAAGCAGTTTGCCAGGAAGTCACGAGAGGGTGTTAGATGCATTCAGCGGCCGCCCGTTTCCTCTGCAGGCATGGGGGAAAATGGTAATAACTCCACTTCTAGGGCGAGTAGAACAATAATTCAAAGTTTACATTAAAGAGGAATGTTCCAATTAATTTTCGGTAGCAAAAATAAAAAAAATTGTAATTTTTTGGATTTGACCACCTCCGTCTCCCCTTAACATGTTGGAATAAACACGATAAGTGTTTTATTGGGATCAAGATAGGTTCATCATATTGAGGAAGATGTTAACGATAAAATGCAACTTGAGAATTTTATGCAGATGTACTGGAGTAACTGGATAAAAACTACTTGAAGAGCTTTGAGTTGCAAAAGAAGTAATGAAACAATTTTACACTAGAATGCACCTGCCCACAAATGAGAAATGTGATTGTTTGGTGTAGGTACTGTTGTAACATCCACATTGCATTCACTATAAAGGACAGCCTTTCACTGCCAGACTGGAAAGTTGTTTCCTTGCCCTGGTACCTCTCTTCTAAAATGATGTTTTGTTGCATTTTATCATTTTTCTCATCTTCTGAAAAAAATTAATGAATTAATGTGGTATATATGATGTGAGGAATGGTTTTGTGATTTAATCCCTATGATTTTGCCATTAATGTAACAGAGGTGTTAACTGTAAGCATGATCTAAACAAAAATTAATTTTTGCATTTTGTGTGATCATAGTTGTTACCAACCTGCAGAAAAAGGTAACTTAAACTCTTCACTTAAAATGCTACTCTTTCTGAAGGAGCGTATAAAGAATTTCTTTGATACATTTCAGCCAGATTGAGTGCCCTTTCTCTCCCACGACACTGTAAAGCAACAATAGAACAAATATGGTTGTTGAGATATACATAAGCCCACACTTTATAAGTTATTAATTTTTGGGTGATAGTTTCAGTATAACATGTAAAACATAATTGTTTCCACATCTGCAGCACAGTAAGAAAATTAGAAAGCCATTTATTTACAGACAAATATAGCAAAAGGTAAAGTTTTGAACACTGCCTTTGTGACTCTTTTTATCAACCAACACTTGCTGTTGTCAGTCAAATATTTCCTTAATTTTTTGCACGGTGAATTTTGGAAAATAATTCCCATTAACAAGAGTGTTTTTCACATATTATGACCTTTTTAGGTGTAATGTTATTGATGTGTAAAAGCTGAGCACAAAAATGCTCTTGTGCAGAAAATAAAGGACTGGCAACAGCAAATGTTATTTTATAACAAATCCGTTTCTAATTGATAAAATAAAATAAAAAGTGCTTGAGCTGAATAGTGAAAGGAAAACAAAATAAAGAACTCCATTAGAAGATCATACTGTCATATCGGCAAATAAATTGTCTGAAAAAGGAGGAATGTCATTAAACACACACATGTCCAGCATCTGGAGTTTAAAGGGTAAACATCTACGTCCATGTAAGTACTCCATGTACTGTACAGTACGTGGTGGAGACCCTGTACCTCTTTGTTGTTCCCTTATCTCTTTCACTCTTAAACGGAGTGAGGGAAAATGACTGTCTAGTTAGTTAGTTGGTCAGTTGTTTACTTACTTACTTGTTCTGTAGATCAGGTTCATGGTAAATGTTGATGTGGAATATGTCAACAGAACAAACATAGAACACTTATCTACAACTATAAAAAAAAAAAAAAAAAAATTATTATTATCAGGGCCAGTTTAGGTCCAAAGTGGCACACTTGGGGCGCGAAGGTGAGAGCAGCACCAGATACGCCAAAATTGTTAAGGTTTCTGTAGAGGACACATCACAAATAGAAACAGCTGCCTGGGATGCCAAGCTGGTTGGGTGCCAAAGTGCAAGATTTGTTTGCAGTACCTATCATAATTAATAGTGAAAACTGACATGGGTAAAATTGTATGAGGCAAAGAGGGTCACTAAATGATAAATTTCTTATGTGGAAAAATGTTCTTGAACTGGTGTGCTTTACACGGCTACATGCTGGTCATTTACATCATTATTATTAATTATTTATTTTAGAATTCCTCCATGGTGTAGAAGGAGTTGTTAAAGAGCAACACCTTTAATCTACATTTGAAAAGACCTCCACTGTCTGTCAGACATTTTATTCCTGTGTGTTGATAGTCAAAGGATTTTATAGCTACATGTTTCACCCCTTCTGAACCACAGTTAGATTCATTAAACGGCAAAGCAGGGCATTTTACTCCCAAACTTAGCTTGATTCTGGATAACAAATTTCATATGTGAGTAAATGTACTGTGAGGCTGTCATTAGCATTCATAACTGCTTAAAGAGGGACCTGCAAGACATGCATGTGTAATTATTTTCTTTTGTGCGTTGAATACTGTTAACGTAAGTGAGGAGTTACCTCAGAATATTATCTCATAAGACATCAGTGAATGAAAATATATGCTATATGTTTTTGTACAAACTGTGATTTGTTTTATTTCGTCTTTGTGGTAATTAGGAGAGATGTATGTCAGTGGCCGTAGAATCATTTTGCTGTCAGTCACAAAAGCAGGTTTTCTAAACTTTCTCAAAAAAAAAGTCGTCTTCTCTCAAGGGATTTTCATTTCATTTCAGTTCAGGGAAAATTTCTGTAAACTAGCATGTTGATCTACCCTACCAGTAACAAATCTAGCAGTTCACCTCGAATTGCAGTGATGTCTTTCTCTAATCCGACACTCAAGCAGTACTCAAGAATGGGTCATACAAGTGTTGTGTATGTGGTTTCATTAATAGGTGGAAAAACACTTTCCTACAATTCTTCCAATAAACCTAAGTTGGCCATTCACCTTTCCTGCAACCAATATCTGGCACTCGTCCCACTTCCTGTCACTTTGCAACGTACACCATGAGATTTAGTTGACACAACTATGACAGATAGCACACCATTAATACTGTATTCAAGCATGATAGGTTGTTTTTCTTATTCATATTCATTAACTTACATTTAGAGGAAGCTGCCATTCATCACACCAGATAGAAATTCTATCCAAGTCATCTGGTACCCTCCTGCACTCACTCATAGATGACACTTTCCCATACACTACAGCATTATCAGAAAATAGTCACAGATTGCTGCTCACCCTATCTGTCAGATCATTTATGTATGCAGAAAATTAGACTGGTCCGATTACATTTCTCTGGGGGCATCCCTGATGACATCTTTCTCTGTCTTCAATGAACACTCACCGTCTGGGACCATTACTTAAAATGAACTCAAGTCACTCACATATCTAAGAATCTGTTCCACATGCTCGAACTTTTATCAAAAGTCTGTCAAATGCTAGGAAAATGAATCTGCCTGTTGTCCTTCATCCATGCTTCACAGGATATCATGAGCAAAGGCCAAATAAGTGATGCCTTCTAAATCTGTGCTGGTTTGTGGACAGAATTTGTTCATTATCAAGGAAGCTTAGTATATTCGATCTTAGAATATGCTCAAGAGTTTTGCAGCAGGCTGATGCTAAGGATATTGGTCTGCAGTTTTATGGATCCATTCTTTTACTCTTCTGATATGTGGGAGTTACTTGTCCTTTTCTTCCAGTCACTTCAGACTTTCCTCTGGACGAGAGACTCACAATAAATGTAAGCTATGGGTGGGACCAATGTCAAAGGGTACTCTCTGTGAAACTAAATTGGGATTCTACCTGGCTCTGGAGACTTACTTGTTTTCAATTCTTTCAGCTGCTTTTCATTGGCAGGGTTGCCTATTTCTGTGTCCTCCGTACAGGAGTTTGTGCAGCGGTCAAATGATGGTATGTCCGTACAATCCTCGTGTGTGAATGATGTTGTTGTTGCTGTTGTTTTAATGCAAAATTTAAAACTTCAGCTTTTCCTTTGCTGTCTTCTACTGCCACACCAGAGTGATCTACAAGTGACTGAATAGATGCCTCAAACCCACTTAAGTGATTTTATGTAAAACCAGAATTTTCTAGGATCTCTACTGGATCATTTACTAATGCATGACGGTGTAAATTGCACGATTCATGCATCAGTCTTTTTAAAGATGCACAAATTTCTACTAACTTCCGCCTGTTGACCATTTGGCATAACTTTTTGTGCTATAGGTGAAACAGTCTCTTTCTCAGCATTTTCTTATTAAATTTCGGTAGGTCTTTTCCATCCTTAATCCACTTACTTTGCATGTGCTTCTCCAGTGTGTGATTTATGACCAGACTCACAGCTTGTCATTTGCCTGAGAAACTGCCACCAATAGCAGCAGAGAAGACAGGCTTAGCTAGAAGATGCAAAATCTTCTGGAAACAAGGGAAAGCATCAAGACACTATTGTAGGTGGTATAACAAGGGCTTCTGTTCCAGAGTGGTTCAAAAAATGAACTTTTGTATTTGTAGAAATGAAAACAAAAAATAAACATTTAACAGTAAAATCAATTCATTAGCGGAGTGTTGAATAGTGTCTGATGAGCGATTTCAATTCAGTAGCCTACTCTTTTTTAAGATTTATGAAAATGTCATGCATGTAAGAAGAAAAATAAATTGTAAAAGAATATGCTCAGGATTCTACCTGTGAATTCATGTATACATTACCAGTAATTAACAGACATCTAATCATAAAGAAGGAAGAATGGTGTCCAAGTTGACACAATTCCTAAAGTAGTAAGTTTATATGTTTCTTTTAAATGTATGGTGTAGCATGTACGCTCAGGATCCTGGTACTACAAGGGTTGCCCAGAAAGTAACGCACCTCATCACCGTCAAACAGTCTTCCACGAATGGGATCCTTTAATAGCCCAAACAAGTGGAAGTCCGAGGGGGCTTGGTGAGGGCTGTAGGGTGGATGGGGTAACACTGTCCAACCCTATTTTGCCATGTGCTCAGCAGTCCTCAGACTTGTGTGGGGCTGAGATTTATCGTGTTGCAGCAAAATATCTCCTGGGTTGCCGTGGTGCCAAAGTCACCGGAAATGCTTCTTGAGTTTTGTTAATGTGTTAACATATGCTTCCACCTCTTGGCATCACATGAGTGAGAATCACACCTTCGGTCCCAGAACATGGTGATCATGACCTTATCAGCGGAAGCAGTTGCTTCGAATTTTTTCTTTTGTGGGGTGTGGGAATGGTACCATTCCATTGACTGTCATTTTGTTTCGGGCTCAAAATGGTGAACCCAGGTTTCATCACATTTCACTACCTGGGACAATAAGGCCTCCCCCTTAGCTGCAAAATGTTGCAACAAATCAAGACAAATGCTTTTTCTGTGCAATTGTGGTCCACCGTTAGACACTGGGATCCATCTTGCACACACTTTTGAATATGCAAGAGTGTGGATAATTGCATTGCAGATTCTACATAAATCTGTGTGTAGTGTTCTACATTGCTAGAGGTGACATAAATTGTTGGCCATCCTTCCAGTAATAGTGACTTCTTCCACCATGAGTGCTGATTGCTTTTCAGTTTACAGATAGATTATACCTCTGCTGCATTTCCTGTCCTTTTCTCTGATGAAAGTAGGAAAAAAAAGTCATTGATTTCCAGTTTAAATAGTAGAGTTCTTGTCAGTTTATTATGTAAAAACTGATTTGCAGTTGTTAGGTGAACTTACGTAAAATGCATTCCAATAAAAATGGCACAAAAGTGCCTAATTTGTAATTGTAATATTGTCAGTTACCTATGCAGTGTTCATGGGAATGGATTGGATTGGTAAATGTGGCATCTCACTTTTTTTTTTTTTTTTCCAGCATATTTTAAAGCCATATAACATGTTTTACTCACTTTGTGGTGAATTAAAGAATGGCCAAAATGTTACTATAGCTTCCTCACCTTGAATTACATTACTGGTAGACTGCACAAATCTCTTCCATTCAGGAATTGCACCTGCAGAATGGGCTGCACTGAGTGGAGCCACAAGTGACCACATTCAAATCTAGAACAGTAATCTGCTGTAATTCATTGCTTGACTTATACTTAAATATCCAAAATGCCTTAACACCTAGCTAATCTACATATGTTGCAGAAGGAACCAATTTAAGATGCTGCTCCACCTCAGATGTTGGGAAAGCTGAGGCTGCGGTGATGCATTTTATATCCCTCCTACTGCTTTCATTATGAAAGATGGTAGTGGGTGTATTTTTGTGTTGTGTGCTGAATGCTCTTTAAAGTACTGTGTATTGGAACCACACCATCATCTGGGAAAAAATCTTTTGCTGTGACATTGATTTTTGACACATTAACAGTCGCTTATTAATCCCCCTGTATATTAATTAATAATACTGTCAGATTCATAGTAGCACATGTTAACTTTACATCAACAATTGTAAGTACTGAGCTTAACATGTCTCAGTTGCCTACTAAGTTTATATGTATACCAGTCCTTTTGTCCTTTTCCCATGCAAATTTTCTATAATCATCTACTAAGTAGATGGTATCTTGTGTAACAAATTATTATGAGATCATACTTTACAAATACCATTAGAAAAGGTTTTCACAGTTGTATGTTAATCTTTTATTGAGATAAATACTATATTGTCTACAGAATGTTACTCAGATTAGTAATTTGTGGCTCCCATTGCATAGCGGATGCTAGCACCATTTTATTTGGTGAACTTTGGTGCCAATTTGGCTCACTCTTCAGTTTTTGACAGCCTTCAGTGTGACAGAATGCATAAATTACGGTTCACAAACTGCACTAAGAATAGCAGCTATTTTTATGGAGAGTAGCAGCAAGGGCATTTAATCTTTTGTGCTTCATAGATGCTAATTTTGGATCCAGTGGGTCTCCAAGCCATCCTTTATCATTGACACAAGTGCCCAAGTCCCCTCTTTTGCATGCTTCTGAAGGAATGGCAAATGTTACGCTGGGGTTCATTGTATATATAATGCTTTTCCATATTATGGGTGGACACCACACAAAGCTAGTGTGTCCACAGCTCATGATCTAGTGGCAAGTATGTCTGCCTGTGAATCACGGGGTCCTAGGTTCAATTCCCGCTGGGGTTGGGGATTTTCTCTGCCCGGGGATTGGGTGTTTTTGTTGTCCTCGTCATTTCATCATCATCAATTGTGACAGAGGCTATATTGGATTGTGTAAAAAAAAAGAGGACTGTATCTGTGTGGGAAAACAAATTGGACTGTGTGAAAAAAATTGGGACTTTGTACGGGTGCTGACGACAGTGCAGTTGAGCGCCCCACAAACCAGTCACCACCACCACCACCACCACCACCACCACCACCACAAGGCTAGGGCTAGTCTCAAGATACCGGGTATTAAGTAGATTGATGGTACGTGATGAAGAGTTGAAAATGAGCCTAACTTTGGTGTCAGCACTGCAGTATTCTCTACTAATCTCGCACGGTTTTTTGTGACTGTAGGTGCTTTCGTATGCTCTGTGAAGTCACTGTCTGTAGGACATTTAACTGGTGGTTGTCAGAAATTTCAGATTACACTTTGTAAGCGAGTTGAATATCAGTGTATTCTCTTCCTCAGGCCTGTCTGATATTTAAAAAAAAGTGCTTGTCAGTGTAAAGTTAAGTTTCTTTGAAGGAGCATCATCAGTAAATGTTTGATATTTTCAACAGCATATCAGTCAACAATGCTGTGATGTTGGTCTTAGGCAGGTATTAGTATGATTGTAGTTGCTGATAGATTTTTTTCATCAGCTTATTAAAACAAGTGGTTCCTTGCTCACCTCTTAAGCCCCTTTTATGTGATCGACTTTCTTGTCCAAGATGACTGGTTGAGACAAGGGACTACTGCAGCGCCCATGGCATTTTATTCCTGTACTGAGTCTCACCCGTTTTAAGTGGTTATTTTCATTTGCATGTCAGCACCAAAATTGTGTTTAAGAGCTGTTTGTTTTGCGATTTGGCATTCAAAAATAGGAAAAAATATAAGGACCTTATGTAACTTTTCAGTGTGTCACGAAAACAAAACAAACGGCACACTAAAGATTAAGAAGACAAAAGCACAAAATCCGTTTCTCATAGCAGTAAGCTTAATAGAAGTGAACTCAGCTAGAACAGATGTAAGCAGATGCCACTATAGTCCCTTCTTTCTGCATATGCACACTGTAGAACATTCTTGGAAAGTTAGAACTCCACACTCGGCACAGTCTGTAGATCATTAAAATCATAGACACACTCGCCTCAAGGTTAGTTGCTGATTTACGCACAGGCATGAAAGGCGCACACCTTCCAAGTAGTAGATTTTGACCAGAAAATCGCTCACGTAAAATGGAGTTAACATACAAGGTGGTCCAGCCTGGAGCACATTTCATGTGGTCAGGCAGACCACCTCTCATAGCTCATCTCCTGTACTGAGAAGACTTCCTGTCTGGTTGAGCTAACTCAGATCGCCATCATACCACTTATTGACATGGAAGTTCTCTTAGACTGTGTTTATTGTGGCACAGATAGCGGTTGTCATATGCCATCGTCGGAGGTCACCTGATGACATTGGCCAATAGCTTGGTCATGGTGCATCCGATCTCCTTCGTCAGTTTTTGGTAGCGTCAAGGAGGTTAGGTTAGGTTAGAATTTATTCTATGTGTGAAGATTTTAACCTCCAAGGGTGGGATGGATACTATGACACCTTTTTGCTTGGAGACAAGTGCTGCAATATGATTTTGGCTATTAAAAAGATGGTGAATTCATGTGAATGAGCTATGAGGTATCTGTCTCAAAAACAACATGGCAGATACTGTACACTCTGTCCTCCGTTATTCAATCAGTTGTGGGAATTACCAGCCAAGTTTTATGAATATATGAGATGAAGGGGAAAACACCATGCCACAAAAGTTAAAAATGTTTTAACATTGTGATGCCGCTCTCCTTTTCCAAGTGCTAATTAGCATCAGAAGCTTTGAAACTAACATGCAGTATCTGATGTTTTTCATTTATATATGTGTGTGTTGCAAAGTGTGTAGTTTCAGTGATACACGACTTTAAAGATCTCTCCAGAACATGTTGTTCAGTGTATGGTTTGTAATGCTACTGTGATAGAATGTGCAACTTTGATGTATAAAGGTTTTGCCAATGAGGTTATGAGCACATGATGGTTAATTTACGTGGGGAAAGTAGATGATGTTTCTGTGTTATTGTGCAAGGAAAAAATTTGTGTGTGAACAAGTAAGGATTATTTAATTAAAGAAAGTTAAAATATGTGATTTCACAACAGCTCATTTTATTCTAAAAATGGTGACAATTAACGCAATGCTGGCAGTATATTCAGATGATTAGATTAAAGTACTGGTAACTTCAATGCTTTTTAAACATTTGTGCAGTGGATTTGAGAAGGTAAATAACATTTCTGCTTGGAATATTATTTTGGGTTGAGTATAACTTTTAATGAAGGAAATCAACTATACTATAGTTCTTTTAGTGACTTAGCTCCAAAAGTTGGTACTTAATTAATTTAATGCTCTATTTTGTAGTATTTGGGATGCAAGAATGAAAAAATTTGCTTTAAATTTAGTTTTTAGGGCCTCACAAATAGCATCCAATGTATCACACAAGAACTTCAAAATCATACTTTTCAGAATGTGGTATAAGCTTAAATATTGGAAAGATTTAATTGCCAGAACTGCATCCTCAGTTTATCAGATTTTTTAACAGCACTCGGTTCACATCTTTACAAATACTGGAAATTAGTTTTCATGATCCGAAAGTGTTTCACGAATTGCTCTTTGGCTTTACACACTCGAGATGATTCCTGACGACCTCGGTTGTCAGCAGAATCACGAGATATCAGTGCCCCTGTGACTGTAGCCCTAGATATATGCATCTTTAACTTGTCATGCTATAAAGAATACCACTATTTCAATGCTATCATTATAAGATTGGAAGCACATGCTGATATGTCTCCCACAGGATGTACTGGCACATAAGGAAATGAAATGATGATGGATGTCATTGAAATGTAGGTTTTTCTTGTACAGGCAGGGTACTGTGTAATGTGATCATATGGAGTATTTTTACTGCAGACAATGTCTACCATTTATACACTACTGGCTATTGAGGTGGAAGAGAATGCTTAAGTAGAGTCTTCTGATCTTGTGTTCTGGAGAGCATCCTGTTCTCTTGGATGCAATGTGTCTCATACTGATATCTATGGATTTCTGTATACTTAAAGCTGTTGCCTGTCTTACATTTTATGTGGCAAGTACCTACAGTTTCATTCTCTGTGCTAAGGAGCATTTAGGTAATGAGACATTCATATGCATATAATCAAAACATTTTTCATGAAATCTGTTTGTATTATTTTCTAAGTGTTACTATAGATGCATTCTGTATGAGTCAGTCATATCTTTATTTTAAGGAAGACACACAGAGATTGTAGAATTGAAACAAAAATTGCTATTAATTGGAATGTTATTTTACTGCTGCAGAAAAATAAGGTAGAGCTGAAAACTGTAGGCAAAACATTACTTGTATTATAGTTAAGTCCTGAAGGTGTTCACAAAAATTGGAGAAATTTTTTTTTTCCTTGTGTAATGTGAGAATAACACAACAGGTTTGATAATTTCTGCCCTTGTACCTTTTAAAAGAAGGAAATAAACCCTCACATTTAAAAGGGGGGATTGTATTTTGCAAGCATTTAAAATTTAAGAAGTTGTGAAAGTGATCTGTTGTTTATTTTATTAGTCATTATTGTTCCTGCTATTATTCATCTGCAGAAGGCTGCTTTCATAATAGTATATTAATTTGTTTAACTGAACTTACCAGAGGTCTAATTGTACAACTTCATCTGTTTCAGATGCTTGCTATTAATTTATATGCACTTCACCAGAGGAAAGACTGCGCATTTTTAAACAAATCCACAGTCCTGTCTGATTCAGGACTTGAGGCCAGTGAGCTGCAAGCAAAACGACTAGTTTTGCACCTAGTTGCTGGCTCACTTTCTGCATTTCTTCTTCCTGTTTACACTCTGAAAGATGGAGAAGCATTACTTGATTACTTCGCCTTACCAGCAAGTACGGTTCATTATTTTATATGTGTAAATGAATAGTTTGATGGCGAGCTCATCTCTCTTATGCACCAGCCCAGTATTCACAACACTTTAACATAAGTTGTTAGCATTTTTCCGTAAGTTTAATAAAGACAATAGATACACATAACAGAGACTTCAGACATCAACAATATATTCTCCTTCACTATTCACAACAATCTGTCAGCTCTGGGGTAACTTCTCGATACCGCAACTGTAGAAATCTTGTGCTTTTGGGACAAAGAACTCGTCAAGCTATGTTCGGAGCGCTCTTTCATCTGGGAAAAAAGTTCCTTGAAGGTTGTTCTATAGTGAGCAGAAAAGGTGAAAATCAAAGGGCGCAAGATAAGGTGAATGAGATGGGTGCAGAATGACTTCCCAACCCAACTCCAGTATAGTGTTCTTTGTCAATCTAGCACAATGTGGGTGGGCGATATTGTGGAGTACCATCACTTCACACAGTCTTCCTCATCATAGTTCTTGGATGGCGCCTGCAAGACATCTCAGTTGTTGAAAATAAATGTCAGCAGTGATGGTTAAACCTCAGGGGAAGCAATTCATAGTACACCACATAGTGGCTGATCCGCCAAATGCATAACATTATCTTATGTAGGTGCACACATGTCTTTGTAACAGGAGTTGCTGCTTTGCTTGGGCTCAACCATTCCTTTCTTTTCCTAATGTTGGCATAAAGACACCATTTCTCGTCACAAGTAACCGTGCTGGATAGGGATAGTCGGTGTTGTTCACGAGCCAGTTGATGGCGAGCATGCACGTATGGCCACCTGCTGTGGGGTTGTTTTTTTTTTTTTTTTTCTTGGAGCATGTGATATCCATACACCCAATTTTTGAACTTTCCTCATTGCATACAGATGTCGCACGATGGTGGAATGATCACAGTTCACCACATTCTCCAGTTCTCAAGTACACTAACATGGATCATTGTGGATTAATGCATTTAAACGATCTTCATCAAACTCCAAAGGTCTTCCTAAATGTGGAGAGTCACTAAAGTCACAACAATTCTCCTTAAAATGAGAAAACCATTTTCTTGCCTTTCTCTGTTCGGTGGCATTATCCCTATACACAGCACAAAAGTTTCTGGCTGTCTTCGCTGCTGTCACCCCTCTGTGGATCTCAGAACAGAAGAATATATCAGAAGTATTCAGATTTCTCCACTTGACACTCCATTTTCTAGCGTCTATAGCCCCTCTCACTATCCCCAAATGACAATATGTGACCTCTAATAGCGACAGTGAACTACAAATAAAAAAGACGATCGGTAAATAAACCCAGATCAACTGAAATACCAACATGCAAAACAAAAATGCTTCACAGTTGTTGCAAAGTTTATCTCGCTCTTTGTCAGTCACTTGATTAGAGTGTCCCAATTTCCGTATGTTGATCCGAAACAGTACACACTAATTGTATCATTACATGCATTACAGTAAACAACTATTAATTTGCCTGTGAGTCTGTATTGGAATAACACCTTCTGTTTATAAAATCATCAATAACTGTGTACATCCACACACCAAGAAAAGCAGCAGTAGCTTTTAGGCAGAGTCAATTGTTTCTGACTCTGAAACATGGACTGCCAACATTGCCCACTTGCTTAAGTCAGTGAAGCAATTGATGTTTGCTGCTAGGACTTTGCTATCTCGTCACACGATTATAATGGCTTAACTTGCACTGATATGTTTCACTCGTATAAAAAAACCACCAGTGCTGGTGGCAACTTCAGAGCTTAAATTGTCAAGGAGCCTTCAGTTCTTACAGTATTTCTTTCTTTCGTTCTTCCTTACTTCCCGCATACAGCTACTAGCAAATGTTAACATGTAATGCATGTGTCGGGATTGTGTGTATAAATTCTCTTACTATGTTGATGACATTGACAATCTAATTTAATAGAATATCTCACATTGATCCCACTATTTTAAAGAGACTTACTGAGCTATTTCTTTTCATTTTTCAATAGATTGTCATAAATTAAAATTACAAATTGTCTTATTAGTGCAAAATATCTAAAGATCCTTCTATAAGTGTGAAGAATTACTTTTGTAAACTTAATTATGGGAATAAAAACTTTCACTGTTTGTTTTCATCCATATGTACTACCTAATCTTATAGTCAGTGGTATACCTAATCCTTTTAATCTCCATCTTCATTTGTTAATCTATTGTTATTTCTTTCTTCTTGATACTACTGTTATTATTGTAATCCTCTGATATATCCATTCAACTTCAATCCTGGAGTTGAGGACATACTCAGTCTTCTTGAAGAATCTGGTCTTTGTAAAAACTGTCATCTATGACCCTTGAGTAGTCAGTTCACAATACCCATAACATGAAGTTGGGAAGTTATTCTATAATGAATTATTACTATCGCTGTATTTCCCTTTTATATCCAATTCTTAATTTGCAGATGATGTGTTGGCTGAAAGAATGTAGCACAAACATTCTCCTCCATTTACGCAAACATAGCTCAGCATCAAGTCATTAGTAATCACAATCTATCCATTTTCTTGCTATGAAAAGTCAGTTGCTGCAGGTAGTTTTTATTTTGGCATAGTTTTCTTGCAAAGAATCGCTTCAGTAGCTGATTAGTGTTTTTATTTTATTAAAAAAAAATCACGGGATAGATAAGGATGGTTTGTTTCATTAAGGATGACCTATAATCTACCAGAGCACTCAGTAAGGCTGCTTTTTTTACCTTTACATTGCCATAGCTTGTGGTGTGAACACTTCTGACATCGTTTTTGTTGACCATAATGTGTACATTTATTTTAACAAGATTTTGCATCCCTGTCTCCCATGTTGTTTCCTTACACTGATTGATTACAGGATACCGAAATATAAATTAGCTTTTCATCAGATATCCCGGGGTATATCTGATCTAGCATCTTTCATGGCTGAAATGTAAAATTCACCATCTTTATCACCCTCGTGCACCAGTCTCTGCTTCCTGTGCCAGCTGGTGTGGCCGAGCGGTTCTAGGCACTTCAGCCTGGGACCGCGCGACCGCTGCGGTCGCAGGCTCGAATCCTGCTTCGGACATGGATGTGTGTGATGTCCTTAGGTTAGTTAGGTTTAAGTAGTTCTAAGTTCTGGGGGACTGATGACCTCAGATGTTAAGTCCCATAGTGCTCAGAGCCATTTGAACCATTTCTGCTTGCTGTAAATTTTGTGCTGCCAGTTGTTGGAAATTTGTTTTTCCACCTCCTTTATTCTGATAACATCTCGAGTAATAAAGAAACCTTTGTTTTTGTGATCCAGATTTTCTTCCTGCCTCACTGCTGTCAGGATACACATCCCTTACGTATCACTACAATTTACTCTCGTTACTGACAGTGAAAGGAAACTGGAATACTGCAGTTTCTGCTAAGAATGTTACTGTCATAAAATTCCATTTTAATCTAATAACAATGGAGAATATAACAAAAACCAAGCAAGAAATTACTAGTAATTATACAACATATGGAGTAAGGTCGTATAACACACAAAAACTTGGACATTGACTACAAAAAATATCAGCTGTGAATGCTAGATCATATTTTGTGAATGGTGAATTTGAGGCGAAAACCTCATATTAGTAGGATAAATATGGTATGTGCTGTATATTATAAGCAGCATACAAAATTACATTTCACTTAATATTCGGTTGTTCATCATGAAATTCTTGTAATATTAAATTAGCTTATCCCTCATTTCTTCCACCTTTAGGCTAGTATTGTGTTGAGATTGTCTCACCTTGTATGTGTGCTGCATATACTGCTTGCTTCACTCATATAAGAGCTACTGTCAGTGAACAAATGGCCAATTTAGTATGTTTTTGTAATCCATTATATAAACAGAGCATTCACTTATGTCACTACAACACTTGCTTGTAATAACATCAAAATCTGCACACAGAATAAAGTGTTAATTTGCAGAAGTAGTGGGCCTGTATTACTATACTTTCTCAGCATGATCAGTGTTAACATTGTTCAATTGTACCTCTGATTTTTGATCTGATGGTGATCAGTTGCACAGGATTTCCGTTCTTCTTTCCTTTATATTTGCAAATTTTTCAGTCTCTCTTTAATTGAAGTCAGGAACTCTTAAAATGAGGTCTTGTTCAGTAGATAGCATTGCAAATTCTGATAGTCTTTCTTGGTCCATAATATTCTGTAAGAAAGTTTTGAGTCTTTTCAGTGACGAAAAATAATGTTCTGCTTCTGAAATGTTCATTGTAATTATAATTATCAGTTTCAAGAGTTTCACAGATTCAATCAATGTAGCACAAAGATCATTTATCTGTTATGTAATCCAGCAACTCAAAGCTCCACACGTACTTTTGAACTCCTGTCTTCCATTAATAAGAGAGTGAGTTCAGTTTGAAGTTTCTTTGTTTCCAAAAAAGAATATTATTCAATAGCAGCTCTAAAAGAAGGTTCTGAAAAACTGTAAGAATAAGTGGTGAATTTCTCTGGTAGAAGGAGAGGGGCTGGAACTGGGTGTCCAATGAATTTGAATCTTTCTTTGGCGTTGTAACTTAATAAGGTCGCATACTTATTTTGCCTTCCACAGTAGTTTACACACCACTCCTCCATCTTCAGTCCTCTCTCATGTATGATACTTTTGTAAATCTGTTGAATTTTCGTTGACACTTTTCCCATTGTTTGTAACTTCACACTCAAAAGCTGTCAGCTAATTTTGTACATATGTTGGGTCAGTATCCCTTTTCTATAGCTGATTACAACCTAGCAGTGGCCTCATATCATGTACCTATAGAAGATACAGACGATAATGAAAAAGACAGTTTCTATGAAGACCTAAAATGAATGTATGAAGATGCACCATCGTACGATGTGGAAACATTTGTAGGTGATACCAGTGCCAAAGTAGAAAAAGGGGCCTTTCTGAGACCCTACATTGGCCCCCATAGTCTGCACAACTCCTCCAACAGCAACTGAATGAGACTACTCAATCTGGCAACTTCAAAAAACCTAAGGATTATGAGTACCTGCTTTCCTAGCAAAAACATTTATAAGATAACATGGAAATCCCTTGACCAAGACCCACAGAATCAAACGGATCACATATTAGTGGAGACTAGATGCAGAAATGTTATTGAAAATGTAAAATCTCGAAGAGGTGCAGGAATAGGATCAGACCACTGTCTTGTGCTGACAACTATTAGTGAAAGGATGGAATGCAGAAACTGCAGAATAAGAGATGCAGACTGCAAAATAAACACAGATTTACTGAAAAAGGACAACAGTAAGGACAGATATGCGATTGAAATTCGAAACAAGTTCTATGCCCGAGAAGAAGAGGAAGATAATGTAGACAGATTATGGTCCATGCTCAAGATCAAAGTCAAACACATAGCAAATGAAGTGCTGAAACCAATTGAGAGAGGCAGGAGGAACATAGCAAAGGATGGTTTTACAATAAGTGTAGACATGCAGTCAACAAGAGGAAAGAGGCTAAAAGGTTATGGCTGTCAAACAAGCAAGATGAAACATTAAGATTGGCATACGTGGAGGCAGCTAGAGAAGCAAGAGAAGTCCTCCGAACAGAAAAGCGAGATGTATATAAACAGCAAGGTAACACTGGCTGAAAAGGATCAAACAGTTGGCAATGCAAGACACTTTACAAGACAGTCATGTTCTTCAAGATTGGGTACAACGTGAGGATTGGAGTTATCAAAGGCAATTAATAACTGATCAAACAAAAGTTATGGAGGAATGTAAGAACTATTTCAAAAATCTCATGAATGTAGACAACACCATCAACAGCACCAGATGAAGAAGAAAAAGAAGAAGATAACAGTAACAATTCTGTGGAATGAACTGCTGAGCACGGAAGAGGAGGAGAAGCTATAAAAATGCTAAAGAGAGGAAAGGCACCAGGAATAGATGACATACGTGCAGAATGCTGATAGAGAGATCCTACAAGAAAGAGTATACCATCTAATCAGTTTAATTTGGAGCAAAGGAAGGATCACGGCAGAATGGAAGCAGTCTATCATCTGCCCAGTATTAAAGAAAGGAAACCCAATGAGATGCAGCAACTGTTGAAGGCTTACCTTACTATGAACAACTTGCAAGATCCTGAGCATGTTGTTGCTAAAGCGGCTAACACTGTACGTTGAAGAGGTACTTGGATTCCAACAAGCAGGGTTTAGAAAGGGAAAATGAACCATAAACTAACTATGTTGTTGTTGTGGTCTTCAGTCCTGATACTGGTTTGATGCAGCTCTCCATGCTACTCTATCCTGTGCAAGCTTCATCATCTCCCAGTACCTACTGCAGCCTACATCCTTCTGAATCTGTTTAGTGTATTCATCTCTTGGTCTCCCTCTACGATTTTTACCCTCCACGCTGCCCTCCAATATTAAATTTGTGATCCCTTGATGCCTGAGAACATGTCCTACCAACCGATCTCTTCTTCTTGTCAAGTTGTGCCACAAACTCCTCTTCTCCCCAATCCTATTCAATACTTCCTCATTAGTTACGTGATCTACCCATCTAATCTTCAGCATTCTTCTGTAGCACCACATTTCAAAGGCTTCTATTCTCTTCTTGTCGAAACTACACTCCTGGAAATGGAAAAAAGAACACATTGACACCGGTGTGTCAGACCCACCATACTTGCTCCGGACACTGCGAGAGGGCTGTACAAGCAATGATCACACGCACGGCACAGCGGACACACCAGGAACCGCGGTGTTGGCCGTCGAATGGCGCTAGCTGCGCAGCATTTGTGCACCGCCGCCGTCAGTGTCAGCCAGTTTGCCGTGGCATACGGAGCTCCATCGCAGTCTTTAACACTGGTAGCATGCCGCGACAGCGTGGATGTGAACCGTATGTGCAGTTGACGGACTTTGAGCGAGGGCGTATAGTGGGCATGCGGGAGGCCGGGTGGACGTACCGCCGAATTGCTCAACACGTGGGGCGTGAGGTCTCCACAGTACATCGATGTTGTCGCCAGTGGTCGGCGGAAGGTGCACGTGCCCGTCGACCTGAGACCGGACCGCAGCGACGCACGGATGCACGCCAAGACCGTAGGATCCTACGCAGTGCCATAGGGGACCGCACCGCCACTTCCCAGCAAATTAGGGACACTGTTGCTCCTGGGGTATCGGCGAGGACCATTCGCAACCATCTCCATGAAGCTGGGCTACGGTCCCGCACACCGTTAGGCCGTCTTCCGCTCACGCCCCAACATCGTGCAGCCCGCCTCCAGTGGTGTCACGACAGGCGTGAATGGAGGGACGAATGGAGACGTGTCATCTTCAGCGATGAGAGTCGCTTCGGCCTTGGTGCCAATGATGGTCGTATGCGTGTTTGGCGCCGTGCAGGTGAGCGCCACAATCAGAACTGCATACGACCGAGGCACACAGGGCCAACACCCGGCATCATGGTGCGGGGAGCGATCTCCTACACTGGCCGTACACCACTGGTGATCGTCGAGGGGACACTGAATAGTGCACGGTACATCCAAACCGTCATCGAACCCATCGTTCTACCATTCCTAGACCGGCAAGGGAACTTGCTGTTCCAACAGGACAATGCACGTCCGCATGTGTCCCGTGCCACCCAACGTGCTCTAGAAGGTGTAAGTCAACTACCCTGGCCAGCAAGATCTCCGGATCTGTCCCCCATTGAGCATGTTTGGGACTGGATGAAGCGTCGTCTCACGCGGTCTGCACGTCCAGCACGAACGCTGGTCCAACTGAGGCGCCAGGTGGAAATGGCATGGCAAGCCGTTCCACAGGACTACATCCAGCATCTCTACGATCGTCTCCATGGGAGAATAGCAGCCTGCATTGCTGCGAAAGGTGGATATACACTGTACTAGTGCCGACATTGTGCATGCTCTGTTGCCTGTGTCTATGTGCCTGTGGTTCTGTCAGTGTGGTCATGTGATATATCTGACCCCAGGAATGTGTCAATAAAGTTTCCCCTTCCTGGGACAATGAATTCACGGTGTTCTTATTTCAATTTCCAGGAGTGTATTTATCGTCCATGTTTCACTTCCATACATGGCTACGCTCCATACAAATACTTTCAGAAACGACTTCCTGACTTTTAAATCTATATTCGATGTTAACAATTTTTTCTTCTTTAGAAACGCTTTCCTTGCTATTGCCATCCTACATTTTATATCCTCTCTACTTCGACCATCATCAGTTACTTTGCTCCCCAAATAGCAAAACTCCTGTACTACTTTAAGTGTCTCATTTCCTAATCTAATTCCCTCAGCATCGCCTGACTTAATTCGACTACATTCCGTTATCCTCATTTTGCTTTTGTTGATGTTCATCTTATACCCTCATTTCAAGACACTATCCATTCCGTTCAACTGCTCTTCCAAGTCCTTTGCTGTCTCTGACAGAATTACAATGTCATCGGCGAACCTTTTCTCCAAAGGTCTCTTTAATTTTCCTGTAGGCTGTATCTATCTTACCCCTAGTGGGGTAAGCCTCTACATCCTTACATTTGTCCTCCAGCCATGCCTGCTTAGCCATTTTGCACTTTCTGTCACTCATTTTTGAGAAGTTTGTATTCCTTTTTGCCTGCTTCATTTACTGCATTTTTATATTTTCTCCTTTCATCAATTAAATTCAGTATTTCTTCTGTCACACAAGGATTTCTAGTAGCCCTCATCTTTTTACCTACTTGATCCTCTGCTGCCTTCACCACTTCATCCCTCAAAGCTATCCATTCTTCTTCTACTGTATTTCTTTCCCCCATTCTTGTCAATTGTTCCTATATGCTCTTCCTGAAACACTTTACAACCTCTGGTTCTTTCAGTTTATCCAGGTCCCATCTCCTCAAATTCCCACCTTTTTGCAATTTCTTCAGTTTTAATCTACAGTTTATAACCAATAGATTGTGGTCAGAGTCCACATCTGCCCCTGGAAATGTCTTACAATTTAAAACCTGGTTTCTAAATCTTTGTCTTACCATTATATAATCTATCTGAAACCTGTCAGTATCTCCAGGCTTCTTCCATGTATACAACCTCCTTTTATGATTCTTGAACCAAGTGTTAGCTATGATTTTAAGTTGTGCTCTGTGCAAAATTCTACCAGGCGGCTTCCTCTTTCATTTCTTCCCCCCCAATTCATATTCACCTGCTACGTTTCCTTCTCTTCCTTTTCCTACTGTCGAATTCCAGTCACCCATGACTATTAAATTTTCCTCTCCCTTCACTATCTGAATAATTTCTTTTATCTCATCGTACATTTCTTCAATTTCTTCGTCATCTGCAGAGCTAGTTGGCATATAGACTTGTACTACTGTTGTAGGCGTGGGCTTCATGTCTATCTTGGCCCCAAAATGCGTTCACTATGTTGTTTGTAGTAGCTTACCCAAACTCCTATTTTTTTATTCATTATTAATCCTACTCCTGCATTACCCCTATTTGATTTTGTATTTATAACCCTGTATTCACCTGACCAAAAGTCTTGTTCCTCCTGCCACCGAACTTTGCTAATTCCCACTATATCTAACTTTAACCTATCCATTTCCCTTTTTAAATTTTCTAATCTACCTGCCTGATTAAGGGATCTGACATTTCATGCTCCGATCCGTAGAACGCCAGTTTTCTTTCTCCTGATAATGTCGTCGTCCTGAGTAGTCCCCGCCCGGAGATCCGAATGGGGGGCTATTTTACCTCCAGAATATTTTACCCAAGAGGACGCCATCATCATTTATCCATGCAGTAAAGCTGCATGCCCTGAGGAAAAATTACAGCCGTAGTTTCCCCTTGCTTTCAGCTGTTCGCAGTACCAGTACAGCAAGGCCGTTTTGGTTAATGTTACAAGGCCAGATCAGTCAATCATCCAGACTGTTGCCCCTGCAACTACTGAAAAGGCTGCTGCCCCTCTTCAGGAACCATACGTTTGTCTGGCCTCTCAAGAGATACCCCTCCGTTGTGGTTGCACCTACGGTACGGCTATCTGTGTCACTGAGGCATGCAAGCCTCCCCACCAATGGCAAGGTCTGTGGTTCATGGGGGGGGAGACTAACTATAAATGCTACCAAAGAGCTGGGAATTTCACAGAGATGTCCACTGCCTTTGTGGATTTCCAAAAAGTGTATGATAATGTGAACAGGCAAGCAATATGGCAGGAACTGGGAAGAGTGCAGGTTCTAGAAAAGTAATGAATAACACAACCATGTATACAAGAGAGAACATGGGTGGTGAAAGTGAATGGAAAGATTTTGGAGAAATTAGAGGTGAAGGCTGTTGTGCAACATGACATCTGCTTCTCCCCCATTCTGTTTAATCTAGTTCTGGAAAGAGCACTGACCAAGTTTATAAGTCTGGATACTGGAATACAGCTGGATAGAAGAATAATCACTCTGGCTTATGGGGATGATGTATAAATAGCACAGAATGAGCAAGATCTGGTTCAGATGGCAAGTGTGTTAATGGAAGAGATGGTGAGACCAGGCCTGAAGATGAATGTGTAGAAGATCTGATAGCTGTTGTGAGCAGAGAGGATGATGACAGACCTTTAGATTTAGGTAGTGAAATCTTTGAAAGTGTAAAAGAGTTCAGATATTGTGGGCACTCCTCAGTGAAAGGAATGAGATGGACCAGGAAATAATAGCAAGAACCCAGGCTGGAAATAGGTCAAGGTTTGCACTCTGAAAACTGCTGCAATCCTGGTTTCTATCAGGATCCACGAAGATAAGGATCTACAGGACAGTAATATAACCTGTCATCCTATACGGAGCATATATCTGGACTGCGACACAGAAGATGAAAAACGCCTCACATTTGAGAATGCTGCTATGAGACAGATTTTTGGGCAAGTAAAGGATGGAGACAACTGGAAAAAAGGAAAAACTGCGAATAGCAGGAGTTGTACAAGTGCTGAACATAGTGGCTGTGATTGAAGAGAGGAGGCCGAAGTGGTACAGGCATGTAATGTGGCGAGAAAGCCAAATCACCAGGCATGTGGTGGAAGAAGACATCAGAGGCAACAGACTGAGGGGAAGATCACACCTGAGATGGATTGATGGGATTAGAGAGGATATGTGTAAGATGCAACTAGCTGGAAACGACTACATGGACAGAGGAAGATGGAGGAAGGTGACTGGCGAGGCCAAAAACAAACTACAGTTTGTGTGGCCAACCTAGTAAGTAAGTAAGTAGCTGATTATACAAAATATCCTCATGGATCATAATTTTATGAAAAAAAAAGAGCTAGAAAATGAGCTGTTCACCCTTCAAAATCATTTCTAAACTGCATATTTGTAGGATAGTATTTTCATTACACTGTTTTACTCCAATGCTAATTTTATTTGTGCACTTCGTATCTTCTTCCCTATATCAGAAAATAGTGTTGACATTCCTTGATTGGAAATTCCAATGAGTAGACGCTGAATGTGGCAGCTGTTTTCACACTATTTTGTTGACACTTGCTGTTCTTTGTGGAGATGCGGAAGAGAGGCTGGAAATTCCTTGAAATTTGGTGATAAATATTCACGTTTTTTTATTAATCGAAGCAGCTTTAAGCATAATTAGATTCAACTGGTGAGTGTAACTATGAATGTTTGAAGCATTGGAAAACTTTTACTTAACAAGAGCCTTCACCCATTGTGATAAATCACTCGTGTCTGCTGCACCATCATATGTTTGCATGATTGGTTTGTAGTGATTTATCTGTTCTATTATGTACATTGCCAAAGACTGGGCATCATACTTTTCTGTTGTTGTGAAATCCTAAAATATTTCAACAGATCTTCCATTAATGAAGTACCTATTAACTATACACGTCTGGAAAACACATGCTACATCACTGGTTTTGTCAGCTATTACAGCAAAAAGCTCCACACACTAATTTCCGCTTGGCATATGTGACGCATGCATTGGAGTACAATATGGATGGTTTTCAAGGTGCCTTTGAAAACTGTTACTTTTTTTAAACGCCATTTTAATACTGAGTCTAATTCTGCACTAAAATTAATCAAGGCACAAAAAGTGCAGATCAGAATAAGATTAAATTGCATCATGTCCTCTGAGAAGTAGTTCCAGTGCAACACAGAAAAAAATACAGTTAATAATTAGGTTTAGTACATACCTATTAGTGGTAACTTATTGGTTGTGTAATGCAAAGGACCTCCTGTACTCACTGTCAAATTGGGTAGCTCTGTGTACATTGCCTACACTTGACAGATTCAAAATATTACTCACATGGACCAAAGAAAGTTTGTTTTCTAATTTTGTCGTGGGTGTAGTGAATGACACAGACACCGTGTTTAGTCCACAGTAGTTCTCCTCCAAATAATAAACAAGGAAAACAATGTAAGACTTTTCAAATCAAGACAACGCAGCCATTTGTGCTTGCTGTACAGTTCTGAGTTAACATTTCAACTGAAGTGGCGACTTTTCATTTTAACTGTCTGCAAAATTGTTAAAGTAGAAATTGGCCTATTCAGCCTCTCAATTTGCAATTTTACTTCAAACATGCATAAATTTAAGGTTTCGGAGAGTAAGGAAATTGTCCAATTTTTCTTTTTTTTATGTACACAATGCAGAGAAAATAAGTACTTTACTTGCAGCTACATGTGAACTTGTAAGAAGAAGGTGTAAGAACCCCACGTTGTTTGAAGAGCTGACAACTCCGGTTCTCTCCGGAATAGTTTGAGCACTATTTCTGTGGCTCTCAGGGCAGCTTGAGTTGTATGTTTATGCATCGAAGGCCCATATTAGAGTATAGTGTTGCCAAGCATTTCCTCTGCACCACACACCCCCCCTGAGACACCCAAGTCTGCGTTTGCAAGCACAGTGTAATGGCAAGTCATTGTCGGCACATTTCCATCCCACTCTACTGCATTCAGTACTTTTGAGACCGGGCATGTCGAAAGAGATAAATAATGCACTACTTCTCCACTTGTATAGAAAGATCAAAAAGCAAATGCAGTTTAACAAAAGTATTCGTAGTGGTAGCACAAACTTGTACAGGAGCTGTTTCTGCACCTGACATGCCAAAAAATAACACAGTCATTCTGATATGTGTTACAGAAGTGGCAGCATCAAATGCAAATATAGTTATAGTATACAGGGTGTTACAAAAAGGTATGGCCAAACTTTCAGGAAACATTCCTCACACACAAAGAAAGAAAGTATGTTATGTGGACATGTGTCCAGAAACACTTACTTTCCATGTAAGAGCTCATTTTATTACTTCTCTTCAAATCACATTAATCATGGAATGGAAACACACAGCAATAGAACGTACCAGAGTGAATTCAAATACTTTGTTACAGGAAATGTTCAAAATGTCCTCCGTTAGCGAGGATACATGTATCCACCCTACGTCGCATGGAATCCCTGATGCAGCCCTGGAGAATGGCGTATTGTATCACAGCCGTCCACAGTACGAGCACGAGGAGTCTCTACATTTGGTACCGAGGTTGCGTAGACGAGAGCTTTCAAATGCCCCCATAATTGAAAGTCAAGAGGGTTCAGGTCAGGAGAGCGTGGAGGCAATGGAATTGGTCCACCTCTACCAATCCATCGGTCATCGAATCTGTTGTTGAGAAGCATACGAACACTTCGACTGAAATGTGCAGGAGCTCCATCGTGCATGAACCACATGTTGTGTCGTACTTGTAAAGGCACATGTTCTAGCAGCACAGGTAGAGTATCCCGTATGAAATCATGATAATGTGCTCGATTGAGCGTAGGTGGAAGAACATGGGGCCCAATCAAGACATCACCAACAATGCCTGCCCAAATGTTCACAGAAAATATGTGTTGATGACGTGATTGCACAATTGCGTGCGGATTCTCGTCAGCCCACACATGTTGATTGTGAAAATTTACAATTTGATCGCGTTGGAATGAAGCCTCGTCCATAAAGAGAACATTTGCACTGAAATGAGGATTGACACATTGTTGGATGAACCATTCGCAGAAGTGTACCCGTGGAGGCCAATCAGCTGCTGATAGTGCCTGCACACGTTGTACATGGTACGGAAACAACTGGTTCTCCCATAGCACTCTCCATACAGTGACGTGGTCAACGTTACCTTGTACAGCAGCAACTTCTCTGACGCTGACATTAGGGTTATCATCAACTGCACGAAGAATTGCCTCGTCCATTGCAGGTGTCCTCGTCATTCTAGGTCTTCCCCAGTCGCGAGTCATTGGCTGGAATGTTCCGTGCTCCCGAAGAGGCCGATCAATTGCTTGGAATGTCTTCCTGTCGGGACACCTTCGTTCTGGAAATCTGTCTCGATACAAACATACGGTGCCACGGCTATTGCCCTGTGCTAATCCATACATCAAATGGGCATCTGCCAACTCCGCATTTGTAAACATTGCACTGACTGCAAAACCACGTTCGTGATGAACACTAACCTGTTGATACTACGTATTGATATGCTTGATGTTAGTACTGTAGAGCAATGAGTCACATGTCAACACAAGCAACGAAGTCAACATTACCTTCCTTCAATTGGGCCAACTGGCGGTGAATCGAGGAAGTACAGTACATACTGACGAAACTAAAATGAGCTCTAACATGGAAATTAAGCGTTTTCGGACACATGTCCACATAACATCTTATCTTTATTTGTGTTTGAGGATTGTTTCTTGAAAGTTTGGCTGTACCTTTTTGTAACACCCTGTATAGTATTGAGCTGGAGAATCTCTCTGACAGGAAGTGATTGTATATGTCATAGTGCTAGGTATCTGTAACAACTAAGATTAATTTACAGCTATGAATTGCAGTCTAGATGCTAGAAAAAGAAACACCAAAACTGAATGGATTCATGCAGCAAAAAACAATCTATTTTCGTCGTTCTGCACTGGTGTTTAAATAGTGTTTGTGATGTGATTTAGATTACTTATAACATCACCAAGCAGTTGAACATTTGCCACAGATGTAGCAGCAAGCCAGGCTAACCTCTTTGAGGACTCAGTGTTTTGGAGAACGGGTTCTTGATTCACATGTATGCTCTGCTTCATCCTCTGCTTTGTATCTTTGGCAATTTTGTGTATTATATCTACTATCTGAGATATTTAATATTATGATAACAAAACACGAGCTGCTTTAATATTGGCAAAAATATAAATAGTGCAATGGACCCATCAGATCAATGCAGTCCTTCCCAGCTGCCTTGTAGTCCCACAGTAAAGTGAATATAAAAACGTAATCAGTAAATGGATGCAATATTGCAGTGGATTTAGAACTCCTGTGGAGGAAATAAGGCTTCTTGCATTTAGTACAGCCAGGTCTGTGTCCTGGGAAAGTCTTACATAATTCTGAGAGACTTGAGTTCTGAAAGATTAGGTGGGAATTTCATCTGTTTGTTGACGGATACAGATGATTGTACTGAGCCATTTTCTTACAAATTATTTTGCAATGTGCTCCTTTGGGGAACAGTCAATTGTGTTGTCTTCGTGTAAGGTGAAAGAGTGATTTTAGTTGATATAGTATTTGTTGGTTAGTCACAGTTGCCTCCAGAGCACTTCCTGAGCTACCATTACTGCCCATGGGTTCTTTTCATGCCAAGTCAGCATATTCCCCACATTGACCCAAATGAGATGACATTAAACATGTAGTTTCCAAAAACAAGAGAGGCTACTTATAACTGACACGATTTTTGATAAGTGTCAAGAGACAATTTTTTGTATTTCTGCATTTTGGTGTCTGCTTAATGACACCATCACTAAATGCTCAAGCAGTATACACAGAAAATGTCACTTTCATTGGGCAGTTTGATAAATAATGTCTAATTTCAGTCTGCTGGGGACTCGCCAGCATTTGACCGGACATTTATATTTTGTAACACGATGTTCCATTGATATAAAATGTGTATTGGCCTCCATACTCCCTTTCCTTGTAATATTTTGCATTGGAGTACATTTTACTTTTACAGAAAGCGTGCGCAGTAGAAAAGCAGAGTACATGATTCATAATTTCAATCTCTTTATCTTCAGTACATTCAGACACAGGTAATTCCAAATTCAGCTTTTTATAATTTTGATTTTGGCACAGGCCAAGTGCATGTTTTAATAGAAATTACTGTTGCAGTGAAATTAGTTTATTGACTGGTTCCGGCTTTTGATGGACAGTCCAACCCAACTTTCTGTAGTCTCTGTTTTGCTGTCTTCATTGAGCAACAGGTGGAGATGAACTCTTATCTATGATGAAGGATATGAAACTCATACCACCTTAGTAGCAAGAACAGTTCTACTAGCTTAAATGTCTTCTGCTATTAATCAGTCTCTTTCATTCACTTGGACCACATGACTCGTTAATAACCTCATTCATGTTCAGCAGCTCAGTCCAGCCAGTATTAAGACTCATGGAGAGTAGTAATCCTCAGACTTGAAGGATTATATAAAGTCATGTGGCTATAGTGGCATACAGTATGGCTTTACAATGTAGCCCTGCATTATGGATAATAGGACTTTCTTTTGACATCCAGAGGGTATATTTTATTACACCTGTGTCCTGATACACTTGTGCTTGTAAGTTGAGGGACTACTAAGTCTATGAAATACTCAAAGGTGCAGTGATTATCTGTGCCCTATGGAAAATGGTTCTGACTGACTTGAATTGTAATGTTTCATGCTTGATCTCGGCTATCTGAGGGATTCTTACCACCTGATAAACTTTTGCTACTGCCTGTGGCTTCTTGGAGTCAGGGTTCATTTCCCATTGCACTATCAGGCTTCGTGTATGACATGCATGGGAGAATTCGTTACATAGCTGCGAATGCATCATTCACATGAAAACAAAGGAGCTTATAACTCAGAGAATTGTTGATAAAACTGTATATCCTAGCTGAACTTGAAATAATCACTGAGAAGTGACATGAAACTCAAAAAAGTACAGTGGTGGCCATAAAAACTTGTAAAGGAAATGCTCTCATATGCAGCCAGATCTGTTTCAGGCAAATTTGAAATTTCAACCTAGAAATCTCGGAAATGTTTCAATGGAACAATGCCGCGCACCTGTCTTGGATTGTGTGGAAAAAGTCATCAATAAAGCATTCCTTAACTTACCAGTGAAATGCATGCTTTTGAGTAATGAAGTGCTGAGAGAACTGCTGGAGAAGAACCCCTCTGATAAACAGGTACAAGCAATGAGACCAAATGCTGTTGTACTTAGGGTTCAGTTCTGTCAATGGATTAATGAATTCAGTACTGTAATGCCGAAGGTCATAGTTTCTTTTGTTCCTGTACAAGGCGTCTTCCAACTGAAATAGAGAATTCAACTGTTGCAGTAGCCATGTCTGGAGTGATGAAAGTCCTTGTGTGATTCTCTTTTAAGTTGTGGATCCCAATTGTAAAAGATCAAATAATAGGATCTTATTTTCTAGTATTCTGTGTGTATGGTGGATGTTACCTTGTGTTCAGTCTAGATGTACTGGCTGCCACAGTTGTTGGAGACTATACATCTTGTTTTCTAAAAAAAGGTATTGTTTCATCATGATGGTGCACCATCCCAGTCTGCTGTTCAGTTTCCAGTGGAAGTTAATATCAGCTACTATCATAGAGCGGAAAGGGAAGTTGTCCCACAGCCAGCACAATTACCAGATGTGACTCATAGGTATTTTTTTCTGTGGCGTTGCATAAATTGTTGTTTTATAAAATCCCAGGAGAAACAAGAGGATCTGTTTGGTAGTGTCTTAGTTGCCTAGCTCATTGGTCATCAGATAACAGGGATATTTGTGTGTGCACCAAAATTTTATGCACAGTTGTAATGCATGCAATGAGACTGGTGGTCATCACTTCCAATACTTTCTATGATATGAAGTTGTCACCACAAGGTGTAAGTTATCTACGTTAAAAAATATAAATATTCATTTCATACTAGTAGTCCTTTTTTAGGAAGTACTCAATTTATGTTCCTTGTGGACAGCTCAGACGCTTAAGGTTTGGGACAGTGTGTATCTTAACATTAATGCAATTCAATGTAAATATCAGTGGCATTATTTTGTGTTTGTAACATGCAATAGGGAAGGGAATGGCGAAACAGAGAAGCCCGTATGTAGAGTAATGTGAACAAAAATGCATAATAAGGTACTGGTTCAGTTCATGGTCCTCATGACTCTCTCTCTCTCTCTCTCTCTCTCTCTCTCTCTCTCTCTCTCTCTCTCTCTCTCTCTCTCTCCCCCCCCCCCCCCCCCCTCTCTCTCTCTCTCTCAGAGAGAGAGAGATTCTTCTTCTTTTTTATGTTAAACAGTAGTAGACAGAAATGCAGTTTCTGATTTCCTGGTTTCATTGTTCCAGTCAAACTCACATTGGATTGGATTCATTTAGAAAGTGAAGTGCTACGGGAAGAAGCATTTGCGACCAGAAGACAGATATGGCCAAGCCTTTGCAAGTTGTTGAATGTGATTCAGCCATATCTTGCTGACTTTTCTGCAGACAAGTGTAAGTTGTTATGTGATAAATAAATTCTATGTAATGTTCCTTTAGATTTTTTGTAAGGCAATGAAATGCAGTCATTGTAAAGTACTTCATTTGCAGTATTAAGGGGAATAAGAGGCGTGAAGAATAGTGTAATAAACTTTATTTTATAAGAAGGAATGCATAGTATGTTGGATTACAGAAATTGTCAGAAGTAACCAGGTAATTATTGTCTTTCTTCTTCAGTTCTTAAATTGGGATCATCTGTGTCCTCATCCTCTACTCTTAACATTTACTTTGTGGAATGCTAGTAATGCTAGCAGGGCAATGAAAAATATATTTCTATCTTAAAAAGATACTGTAGTAAGTAGAAAAAAAGTAAATACGGTGTCTTGCTGTACATAAACATAAGTAGTGTAGTGTAACAAGTCAAGATTCCTGTAAACTACTAACAGCAGTGTCCCCTCACTCAAGTAGGTACAATTCTGCTTTTTTGTGGTTTCTGTTGAAATTCTATGTTGATTATTGTAATTTTTGCTTACGGTATTGTGTGTGACATTTGAATAGGTGAAAGCTATGGTGAGGTAGAAGTGTTCAGAATTGTAGTTATTAACACTTAAAAGAGGAGAAGAATGACAAAGTCTTGCAAATTCCAGCATACAGGTGTGACTTCAGAGAAAGTATTTTAAAATGGGCAATAGAAATTCAATTGAAAGGAGAGATCTGACTTTAAATTGTTTTGTGGGTAATTCACGTTTCACAAAGGGATTGATAATAAGAGCACAGTTGTTTATAATCAACAGTAAACTAGTTGAATTTCCAAAAGAGAGACGATCTCTAAAAGCAGGAGCTACTCTTTGTTTAATTCCTAGTTGGTTGAAATATCTATCCAAAGTAACACAAAACACCAGTAAAGAATACATGTAAAAGGAAAGTGGCATAGTAGACAGTACACCAGAAGAAACTGTGATACCTGGCTGTATGTCTTCTGCCCACAAAAATCTACAAAATAAATGGATACTAGACACAGCAGTAGTTCCATTAAGAAATAAAATTGAAGTGTAAGAAACAAGAAATTCTACAATTACAAAATAACTCGTGAAAAGCCAGTGTGGAAATTAATCTGATGTGAAGGCAGCGTGCAGACTAAATGGGTAAAACGGCTCAGTCAGACCTTCTGTATCTTTTTACCTTGGTAAATAACAGGTAATAATAGTTGACAGATTGTTAAGTGCCAGTCAAAAATAATAAACGAATGCAGTATGATAACGAGCTGCTTCAGGACAGTGTACTCTTTAAAAGTTAAGCCACCCAAAGGATATACAGACAATGTTTTAAGCATGAATTCATTGTATTGCTGTACACAGCTCTGAATAAAGGATATCAAAGCCCATACAGAATTAATACGCATGCTGTAGAAACAATTAGGAACTATTTTTGGGAATAACAAGATGGAAAAAAAACACGGAGTGCATTGATTTTTCACAAAGCTGGGACTTAGACCCTAGTTCTATCAACAGGCCCTTCCATTGCACATGAGTGCTTTTTGCCTTGCGTCATATTTTGTTCTTTATGTGAGAGGTCCATATTAGTTTTGCATCCAGGCTTACTCCTGGATACTTCACTACCCCCTCCACTGGTAAAATTTCATCGGAGAGCCTAAGATGCCAGTACATGTCCTGGATATGCTTCCATTTGAACAGCATTACAACAATTTTCCTGTTTCTAACCCTTAGATCTTGTTTCCTACACCAGTTTTGCACAATGTTCAGAATGCATTTACTCTTGGCAAAAGTAACTTCTAGCATTTAACTGATTAATGAGTTCATTCAGCAATTGGCTCCACAGTTGTGAGGACAAAACCCCACCATGTGGACGTCCTCTGATGTTGCTATAATCACCATTTTCACATCCGTCACCGTGGCTTCGACCTCTCTTCTACTCAGCATGATCACAATGAACCTACATATACAGAGTGCTTAAAAAAAAAAAAACCCACAGCGGTCCTGTAATGTCTGCATCAGATGTTCGCGCACATTGTGATGAAAGTGTGCTGGTGCACCGTCATGCATGAACCACATTTATATTTGTCGCTGCAGTAGCCCAACCAAAAGCAAGGTAGGCAATACATTAATAAGAAAGTCCAGATATTGCATTCCAGTTAGTCTTCATGGTAGCACGTATGCCCCTATTAATCTATTGCCAAGCATGTCTGCCCATACATTGATTGAGAATTGGTGTTGGTGCCCTCTTTCCTGAATTGCTTGAGGATTTGCATCTGCCCATACAGGCTAGTTATGGAAATTCACAACACCATCTCTTGTGAACCCTGTCTCACTGGTAAATAAAATCTTGGATGTGAACAGTGGGTCTGCGGCACACTTCTGCAACGGCCATTGACAGAACTGCCATCTGCCATGATGATCCTGTGGCCTTAGAGCCTGAACGCACTGCAGACGATAAGGGTACAGCAATTGTTCACGAAGTACCCTCCAGATAGAGTGCGAGACACGCCTCCTGCTGCTGCTAATCGTCTCACAGTGGTCCCAGGGCCTTCTTCCACGGAACATTGCACATGCTCTTCAATGTCAGGCATGTGGACTGTACAGGGCCTTCCACTGTCAGCCCTCAGAGGTGCAAGGGTGCCTTTCTCTCTCAGACGTTGGAAAAGTCTGCTGAACAGCTTATCAGAGGGCACTCTGCTTTGTGGATATCTTTCAACATAGGTGGCACGGGCTCGCAGGCTGCATCCATTTCCTAAACCTTAGCAGAATGTCATATCTGCCATTTCACTTGTCAAGATGTAGGCTTCCATTGCTAACAAGTGGTAGAAGAGATAAATTGTAACTGTACTACACCATTTGTACAAACAGTTCAATAACAGTAAGCACAAGTGAATTCACATTTGGAAGAAGGTAAAATGGCATGATAGTTAATCAGGGATGATAGTACTGTACAATAAGGCACACAAACACAACGTAAACTAATGTAGCCTACAACACTACTCCAACCGTGCAACTGATTGCAAATCACTTAATAGTAGGTGGAGTACTGCTGACACGTTTGGTGGAGCGCCAGTGCAACGACTATGCTAATATCCACAACCAAACCTTATCCAGTCCTTCCTATAAATACGTGTTTATCTCAGAAAGTATGCGTTTCTGGACACATGTTTATTGGACTTATTTTTCTTGTTTCGATGAGTACTACCACTTCTTAAAGTATTCAACACTTTTCTTTTTAACACCCTGTATAGTGGCCTTGATAACCTTGCACTTCTGTAGCTTTCACCATGGATTTGGAAGTTACGTCGTCAAAAGCCCCCTCAGAATCCAGCAAAACAGAAAACGCCATACCTGAAATTTTAGTGCTTTTTTTTCTACTTTCTGAAAGGTAGTTGAAGTTCTGTTTCGCATGATTCGCCTCGTTGATACAGTTGTTGGTTTTAATCTAGAGGAACATCAGTTTAACCTCTGTGTGTTTATGCATTGCGTATTTTTATAGCATTTTTCATTAGTTTATTGAGCACAACACTACACACGAGAGAAGTTCATCATTAAGAAAAATCTTTCCATATTATTTCAAACAATCTGACAGTGCTCAGGTAGTTGGCAGATTCAACACTTCTAGAAATGAAATGGTTCAGAGTTGACGATGTCGTCAAGCCAGGTTCAAAGTACTCTTTTGTCAGGAAAGGAATTTTATTGATAGGTTCTTTTGTGAAATCAGTCAAGTGCAGAAGGGCTTTATCATGCAGTAGTAACACACAATGCTGTTTTTCTGGTCATTATCTGATACTGTGATTGAAGGGCACCTCAGTTATTGGCAACAAATGCCCGCTCCAATGGACACATCCCTGATGAACAGTTTGTACTATGCAACATCCTTTTTCTGCCATCAGGTGCAAAGTACGAGGGTTGGAACTTCAGTAGTGGCAACTACTTATTTACAGATCGTACAAAATAGATACGCGTTTCAAAGTTTTACTGACCTTCATAATAGTCACCAGCATTGTGTATAACCCATTGCCAGCAATGTGGAAGTCATAGGATACTCTTAGCAATGCCAGTTGTATCGACAGTTAGAGCGGCGTGGTCTATTGCCCAATGAATTTGCAGCAGTTCTGAAGCAAATGCCCTGAAGTGTTTCCTTCAGTTTAGAAATAGAGTTGAACTTACAAGGGCTTAGGTCAGGGGAGTACAGTAGGTGGTATAGCATTTAGCAGCCCCATCAGTCAAACAAATCAGTAACAGCTTGCACTGTACATGCTTGAGCATTGTCCTGCAAAATGATGGTCAGATCTTGCAGAAAGTGTCCTCGCTTCTGTCTCTGAGCTGGTCATAGGTTGTGTTCCAAAAATGAACAGCATAGAAACAAAAGTGATGACACTTTCTGCGGGACCTGACCATCATTTTGCAGGACAATGCTCAAGCACGTACAGTGCAAGCTGTTACTGATTTGTTTGACTGGTGGGGCTGCTAAGTGCTATACCACGTACTGCACTCCCCTGACTTAAGCCCTCACGAGTTCACCTCGATTTCTAAACTCAAGGAAACACTGCACGGCATTCGCTTCAGATCTGCTGTAAATTCGAGCAATAGGCTGCGCCGATATGTCAACACAACTGGCGCTGCTAAGAGTATCCTATGACTTCCACATCGCTGGCAACATGTTATACACAATGTTGGTGACTACTTTGAAAGTCACTTAAACTTTGAAACACACATCTATTTTGTACGAGCTGTAAATAATTAGTTGCCACTATTAAAGTTCCAACCCTCGTATTACCTGTTCACACTCATCTTTGCTTGAGAAGATGTCTTTGTTAGGGCTTGGCAATTAATTTGTTCTTATGAAGTTAACCTAAAGGTACTGAAACTCATGAACTCAAAACTTATGACCTTACATTCACAGTGCAGAAAGTTTAGCACTAGACCACAAGAAGGTACAGCTCTACAATAACTTGAGGGGAAGACAGCACTTCCTGCATAGATTTTCATGTCTTGCAATGTCGTCAGATCATATAAATTGTCGGGCTTAGAATTCTGAGGGGCTGTCAGTTTTATTGGCACCACGTCCAGGATTCCATGAAATGGCACTCCATTTTATTACATTCTTCCTTGACAAATTATAACTTTGTTATCACAACAACAGTGCATTGATGTTGGATTGACATATGAGGAGATAGTCGTTGCATCTGAGTTTGGCCATCCAAGTTTGTTTTTTGTGGTGTCCTTAAATCTCTCAAGGTAAATACCAGAATGATTCCTTCGCTCAGAAAACAGTTCAGTTTCTTTCACCATCTTCCCCAGCGTAAGCTCATTCTCCGTCTCTACTTAACTCATCACCATTGGGATGTTAAATCCCAATCGTCGCTTTATAGGTACATTGGGAACAATACCCTTCTTTTTATTCTACAGAAAGGTGTCCTCTCAGTGACTTTTAATGATATTTTGCATACAGTAAATGCCTTCTTGAACGCTGACAAATGTGTGCAGTAACCACATCTCATCTGCAGGAATACTTGAGAGAGTGTACAGATGGACTGAGAATACTCACATTAACTTTCCTGCATACAAAAATGTGTGTATCAGTTTCAATCTCTCATGCAGATTTTCTGTTGTAATTGACCTGCACCTAAGGAGCATATCAAGCATTCAACTTTGTATGGGTTATTTGACTACACTTTTATTTGGCTGCTACATTTGAGAATCCTAAAGGAAGAGCTCTGAAAGTAGCATCCAAATTTCAAAAGTTGGTGCAGATTGGTGGGCTGGGGTTCAGAGTAAACACCACCTATAGCTCTAATTTTATAAATCCTTGTTTTGACTATGGCTGCAATGTGTATGGTACAACAGGATCTTTGCACCCACAGATTTTAGACTCAGCCTACTGAAAGGGTAATACTTCGGTGACTGTTGGTCATGGTACAAGCTCCCCTTACCCAGCCTCAGTACTGAGGTTGGTGAGCGGCCACTAGCCATCAAGTGTCGTCATGACGTCAGATGTGTGCAAACAAATAGGTTTTTGATCCCTCTCACAGTTGACTTTATATGAATCAGTAGCTGAGCTGCCAATGACCTATTCATGAGTCGCCAAAAGGCAAGTGAGCAGTTTGATCCCCAAGTGAAACTAAGGTGCATATAAGGGATTTAAGGATATTAAGGGGAGTTAGAAGGGGAAAAAAAAATTTTCCACATTTTCGGATAATTATCTCATTATAAAATTTGCAATTTTCCAAATAAAATATATGTAACAAACTCATGTGAGAAGTACTTTATTTTTTTTATATAATCTACACCGCTTGAAAATGTTAAAATTTTTATGTGCATTACTTCAAGATGTAATAAAATTGGTAATTTTTTATATACAGGGCTGTGGATTGCTGTGTTATAAAGGTTGTATTGATAGCACTGTATCGTATCATTTCATAGTATAAACACACATTGTATGTTGAAGTGCTAACATTTTTCCAAGGAAAAGTGACAAATAGATTGGTAAACCTCTCAAAAAGTAAAGTATGGCGCCAAAACGAAGTGTTTTTCGAATAAAGGGAAACATTGTGTTCAACATGTGGTGTATGAAGTTACAGGCAAACTTGTCAGTATTTAGAGAAACACCCATTAGTGCTTTGAAGATAAAAATTAAATGTTTTAGGTTATATTCTGATGATGATTTACACATCCTAAAGAGGATGTTAGGTGAATGTGTGTGTGTTGTAAAATGTCTGGAGGGCCAGTTAGTTTACATGAAGACAGTGAGGTATCAAATGGACTAGCCAGGAAACTTATCATTAATTGTGCCAGTTGTAAATATACTCATTCATTTTGAAATTCTGATAAGTGTGAAGATAATTATTGTGAAGTAAATGTTAGGTGGTTTTATGGATTGAGAGCTATTGGCAAAGGACACACTGCAGCAGAAACAATGTGTGCTGTGATGAATATGCCACGCCGCATCTTTTAAAATCTACAAGTGTGCAGGATTTATTGGAGCTGCTGTGGAATCTGTTGCATTTGAGTCGATGAAGGGTGCTGCAAATGAAGCTGTTGAAATAAATGATGGTATGACTGACATACCAGTAGTTTTTGATGGCACTTGGCAGAAGCACAGCTACAGTTCTAAGAATTCTGTTGCTACAGTGGCCAGTATGGATACTGGAAAGGTAATAGATTTCCAGGATTTTAGCCAAACACTATTATAAGTGTAAATCAGGGAATGAAGAAGGGCATATCTGCGACAAATTGTAAAGGAACTAGTGGTGGTATGGAGGCCTCTGCAGCTATTGAAATTTTTAGTCGATCTGTGAATG
The DNA here is from genome assembly GCF_023864345.2 of Schistocerca serialis cubense. Classification (NCBI taxonomy): domain Eukaryota; kingdom Metazoa; phylum Arthropoda; class Insecta; order Orthoptera; family Acrididae; genus Schistocerca; species Schistocerca serialis. The sequence continues at coordinate 411,251,032 of NC_064640.1, read as the reverse complement.
AAAGAGGAGTGTGTTACACTAAGTTCTTAGGTGGTGGAGACTCAAAAGCATATAACAGTGTAGTAGCCATTCAGCCTTATGGTGAGAAGATTATCACACAACTGAAATGCGCTGGTCATGTCCAGATGAGGGTGGGCACCAGGTTGAGGAAGTTGAAACAAAGTTTGAGAGACAAGAAAATTTCTGATGGTGAAACCATAAGACGCAGGCTTACAGACAAAATGATTGATGAGCTACAGCAGTATTATGGGATGACTATTAGAAATAATACTGAGGATTTGTTGAAAATAAAGCAGGCAGATAGGCAACCTTCTTCCACAGACTGTGTCAACTGATGAAAAACCAGTACAACACCTTTGCCCTCCTGGACCTGATTCATAGTGCAATTGCCACAATGCCCAGTACTCAAACAGTTCATACAGCCATAAAAATTCCATCCCAGCAGCAGTCATGGATATCATAAAACCTATTTACAGATACCTGGCAAATCCTGAATTACTGAAGAAGTGTCTGCATGATCAGACTCAAAATCCCAATGGGCTGTTCAATAATCTTATATGGACTCGCTTACCATAAAATGTTTTTGTTGGAATGAAGACACTAAAGTGGGGGGGGGGGGGGGTCAGTGATGCTGTTATTGCTTTTAAGGGTGGCAACATTGGTAGGGTGAAAGTGCTACAGCATATGGGAATTAATCATGGAGCAAACTGCATCAGAGAACTTGAACGGATGGACAAGGTTCGCATTGATAAAGCAGAGTATGCAGCACAGTTGCCCACTAAAATCAAGAGGATGATATATAGTATGGTGCAGGGTGCTTCCGGATGACTAAAAATAAAAAATTAAGCATATATTAAATGATTGAAACTTTAGAAGCCGCTCCTGTAAATCTACATTTTCTGTTGGATTTGTGCCTAAATCTCAGAAACCACTTCGAGTAGAGTATTCAAATTTTCAGGGAGTAATAACATACATATCCTGAGTTTACTGAACTAAAAGAACAACATAATGTTATGTATAATTAAAATTATTTAGGATAACATACAAAAAAGTACAGAAAATTTAACCATGTAATTAAAATATTGTATTTCTGAAAGCTGTGGCTGAAATGCAATTATTGTAGTTCAGTAGACTTGGAACTTACAGTTTAATGTTCTGTAAAAGTTTCAAGTCAATGGCTACTGTGGTTCCTGAAATACAGGGAAACCAAGTCACTAAATTTAACATTGTCAGGATAGGGTGTTCCAACTCCCCTTAAAGATTGAAACTTATGGTAAAAATTGGTCTGTATTCTGATTTTCGTATATTCCCAATATGCTTCCAGTATTATTTCTTTTCTCTACAAATATGACACAGTCCTTTTTCGTGCATGCTTACGTACATGGCACACAAGAGTTCTCTGACGCCTTCTGCTGCAGATACTTGACCTACTTCTGTGTGGTGATTGGAACTCATTGCTTTCCATACAATATGTTAATTTCATTTGTTGACAGAAGTGTGGACAGCCTATTTTTTATAAATAGCAGTGTGTGTGTGTGTGTGTGTGTGTGTGTGTGTGTGTGTGTGTGTGTGTGTGTGTGTGCGCGCGCGCGCACGCGCCACATTTTCACTAACAGTTTCTTTTTTAATTTTAGGGACATTTGTGCCTCTTCCAGAAGATAAAAATTTGCAGTGTTTCATACCTCTGGAACGGCTGCTGAACAATTATAGGTAAGGTCACAGTATTCAAATGGTAAAGAGCACAATAAAATTAGTGTGTGTATCATTGACGAATGATATAGCTTTAATGTGTTGGGATGATCGTCTATAAAACTCATGACAAATCTTTCTCAATGTAGTGACCTCAATCCAGAATTTGTTGAACACCAGTTATCTATGAATGTATTTAATAATTATCATTAAAGTGAAATTATAATTCAAAGCTCTCTCTGACTGCAGCTAAAGAAATTCAGTAATAGTAAAAGAAGTGTTTCATTAAAAGTGACACACAGTATTATCTTAGTGGGAAGCAGATTGTGTCAGATCTCACAGATGCAGTGACTCTGTCTTGTTCTGTGCAGAATGGTGAATAATGTGTCAGTCACAAGAAGTGAACTTGATAAACAGTTCCATTGATGCTGGCCCATGCATACACTGAGCTATTACAACAGTTTGTCAGTAGCATTTTGTTTTGATATGATTATAACCACTGTATTGAGGAAGGTTGTTGCCAGAAAATACCCAAAGAGAGATGAGGTGTCCAATGTTTTCCAACTATTCTGGTAGTCCTCCTCAAACTAGAGAAGGGACACTTGCTCCTTTAGTAACCATGGTATAGCATTAATAACTTCTGTAAGAAAAAAATCTTGCATTATGTAATAAACTACTGTTGTTCTTGGAGTATAGGTACCAGCAACCTCATTAATAGCATCCAGTGTGGGTTAAGGGAAGGCAGTCCATATTGAATACTTTGACCCTCTACAGTAAGCTTCCTTACACTTTCAACATTTCATATAAGTCTGTTTCAGTTCAGTTAATGGGCATGATACACATAGTAGGTACAATCTTCTTCTTGTGTTATCTTCTTAAATTTCTAATCATTGCATCCCATTATTCATTTATATGTGTTATTTGTAAGATTGTTATGTTGAATAGAGGAGGAGAGTGATGCTATAAATTTTACCATTTTTATTAATAAAATAGGTTGTGTAGTTCCAGCACAAGGCACATTTCTGGATGATTTTGCAGTTTTCATTGTACACAATATACCAGTATTAAAGGTCTGGGTATGGTTTCAGGCAGAATGTCCTTGCATGTTTTTAAGTAACTATGTTATGTCCAAGATGCTGCTTAAATAACTTAGTTTATTTAACGTTCAATGTAGTCAGATCAAATTTATTCCGAAGTAGTTGGTCATTACTGTCTGAGATAAATGAATAAAGGAAAATAGGACACCACACTGTCAAAATTCGTATCAACTTGGCCTACAATGTCAATTGCCATACTGTTCACTTCACTTCTTGAAGTCAGTATGTCCAAAATCATAGGGAGAAGACATGGCTGCATTTTTTTTAATTACAGATGTTGTCTGGTATTATTAAATTTTTTAAGCAAATTTTAATTTTGAAAGAAGTAGACAAAAATTTCTTTTCTCATCTGTGAGTGGTAAACCAGAAATGAGTTTTTATCCATCTCCTAGTAAGATGTAAGGTATTACTAAAGCCTTTGGGGACACTACCCTTGACTGTGGTGCTTGAACGCATGGATGTGCAAACCCCCCCACCCTACACACACACACACACACACACACACACACAGAGAGAGAGAGAGAGAGAGAGAGAGAGAGAGAGAGAGAGAGAGAGAGAGAGAGAGAGAGAGAGAGAGAGGGGGGGGGGGGGGGGGGGGACCTATGGCTGTTGTGGTGCTCACCCATTGCAATTGGGCTGCAAGTTGTTTAATAGCTGGATGACAGTAAACACCACCTTGCTAGGAGCCTGTTTTCTGCTCAGCACAGGAGGAAGAGAATAGGCTGGTTGTCTGAACATGGAATCACATTTGGTCCTTAATGTATAAAGCAGCATATTGTCAGTCCTTTCTTTCCACCTGGTTTATTTACCATTCAATTCAACTAAATTCTAATTATTTCTATATTAGAGAGCATTCCTCCTGCTGCTCCTTGTCCTCCCCTCAGATGGAGGAAGATGGGCTGTTCCAGTAGTTGAATATTGCACTTCTTCTACCAATTTCTTATACACCGTTTGTTATGTTTTGCTTTTTTATTTTGGCTTCGCTTGATGCCAGTGGGTTTTCTGGTTATGAGTATGTTTGGGTTTTTTGTGTATGGTGTGGTTTGTTTTCTTCCCATTAGCACCTACTGAGCATGCTTGGTCTATCTTGTTTCTCCTCCTCCTTCTCCTCCTCATTCTGTGTCTTATCACAGGCATTGCTGCGGCCAACCACTGCGGGAACATGAGTGTAGGTCTTCTGGGCTCGACTGACACGTTTGACACAGATCACCTGATTGCGGCAATATTTCCCTACGTGGCCTCTCTTCTTGGCACTTACAGTCCTGAGGCTTGGGATCAAGCTCCAGTGGGTGAGACTCCATTGTCACCTAGAAGACCAAAAGTGTATTCAGCTCAAAGACTTGGTCTGCAGCCAACCACCACTGAAGCTTAGCCACCCACACAGCTAGGATAAGTATTGGCAGCCCCTGTCCATTTACGTAGCCTTACAGCTACATATCTGAACCTAGCATTTTGCAGCCTTTTGCAGACAGTTTCTTCACTTCACAGCCATGGCAGGACCCTGAAGAATGTGTTGACTGTTGATTTCTTCTCTTTCTGTTGTGTCTTCTCCAGTGCTAGGGCCATGTACTTCTTGCACACTGCTTGCACCCTGAGCAGTGCGTTGTTGTCCAGACACTTGATCCCAATCTCTAACACCTCGGTGACCTCAAGTATGCCGAGGAAACCCTTCCAATCCTCACCCTGGTATTGGATGTAAAAGGGAGAAGTCAGGACTACAAGATCACATTTGTTCTGTGCAATGATCCCAGGATGATTCATCAGCTGTTATGTCTGTCTTCTGTGCAGATGTAGCAAGAGATGTCATTCTTTTCAAAGAAGCCATCCTCAGCTAGACTGCTCAGATTTTCTTCAGTTTCATTGACTGGTGGGCAATTGTTGGCCTTCGCATCGTTATGTCACTTGGCTGTCCCAGTAGGCGGAGCTTCCAAGGGACCTCGTTATCAAAACATCTTCCCTTTTGTACAGTGTTTGCCTTTGTCCATAGTGTTGCACACATGCTAGCATGAAAATTTGCTTCATCGCTCTTAGAACAGTAACACAACAACTTTGCGAGGCGCATGCAATCTATGAAACCACCTGTCTGCTCAGCCTTCAACAGTAGCGAGTGCTCAGCAGCAGCAGCAGTGATGTGCTAACCACAGCTGCCCAGGTGGAATGTGCATCGTCAAATCATCAGTAGAAATATTTATAATCAGAAAACATTCTTTTAGTGTTTAAAGAATCCTGAAAATAGAATGTCAGGTAAAAAATTTATTTTTTGGTCATTGAAGCTGCGTATTTATTTGTCATATAACTTGGATTCTATTGAGTTTACATGTGGTATTTTGTCTCAATTTCAGAGGAATCCATAGTTTGGGTTTTGTGAGCATAGATTATTATTTTCAGCTTATGACTCTCAAAATAATGGCAGACAATTTGGAAAGTTAGAAAATAGTTCAAATAGCTCTGAGCACTATGGGACTTAACATCTGTGGTCATCAGTCCCCTAGAACTTAGAACTACTTAAACCTAACTAACCTAAGGACATCACACACATCCATGCCCAAGGCAGGATTCGAACCTGCGACCGTAGCGGTTGTGCGGTTCCGGACTGAAGCGCCTAGAACCGCTCGGCCACCAGCGGCCGGCTGGAAAGTTATACACTAGGATCATTCACGAGCATTAAATTTGCAGCAAGCCAAAGTTCAGGAAGTAACATAAACTCTCTTACTGATCCACAGGTGGGCAGTGGCATACTGTGTACTCTCAGCAGAGTAATTGACGACTATATGATTTGGTTGTATAAACTTTGTACACTGTGTTTTCTACTGCTAATACAGTAAAATGAAAGAGAGTTCTAATACAAAAATGAAACATTTGGTTTGTTGTAGTTAAGTAACATTGTTGTATATGTATAGGAGTAAAACTAATTATCTATTGCGGTTTTTTCATTGTTGTACACAAATACAGTAGTAAAATCTCCTCAGATTACTAAGCACTTCAATTGACAAGATTTCAGACATTTCAGGAAGCACATTCTCTGCTCCATCTTCCGGCACATGTGCTAGTTGACTTGGTCTGTAATCTGAGATGATGATATTGTACAGGCATGCCACAAACACTTCACATTGATAACAGCAACTCCGCAACCTTACAGTCTGAACAAATCATAAGGTACCTATCTAGAAACATTACATCTTCATCTAACATGTTATAGTTTGAGGCCTTTCTATGAATAAATTACATAGGAAGGACTATTTCTATTTCTTGTATACCTCAGTCAGAGAGAATTTCCTCCTCTCGCAACCCCCACCGCCCACCACCACCCCACTCTTTCAATCATTGTAAGAAAATTTGAACAGTATGTTGATGAAATTTTTTATTTAGCTTGTTTTAATATAATTCTTCTTTTTTTTTGTTTACAGATTTGTATTTGATGAGCCAAAGATGGAGGCTGAAACAACAAATAAGCTCCGTGCTTCCCGTTTGATTGAGTTTGGTATCTGGCTGTCGGAACAAGAGAATCATAAACTTTTGAAGACAAGGTATTGAACATATTAACAAAAAAAAAATAAATAAATAAAATTTAATCTAACAAGATTAATATGCTAATAGCATGTAAAATTTTGGTCATAAATTTTGGCTAAATAAATGTAAAATTTTGGTCATAAATTGTTCTTTGTCTTGTTGGCCATAATATTCAAACATCTGAAAAAAGGAAAATAAATGGAGCAAAATTCCAGTACCACATGTTTTGGTAAATTCTCAGTTATTCGAGCAGAATATAACAATGAAAGAAATAAAAAATAATACTCCAGTATGTAAGGAGAAGTGCAAAAATTGGGGGGATCATGAGGATGACAACTTGGGACTTACTCATAACAGGATTTATTCAGCTGTGTATTGCCATTCGAGAGAGCTCTTGACTGATCTTGTTAATGAAATGCTATATATCGGTTCTTATTTAGTAGTTCCAAGGGGAGGATTGGGTACTAACAAAGTAGAATATTGGGCCTGGATTGCAATTTTTATGATAGTTGTTCTTGGAATTCAGTTTAATTCTTTTGCATAATCTCTGCATAGTAATTTCTGACACAGAATTCTTATGAATCTTGGGTGCAGTGCTTGATGAAATACTGGGTAGTTATAATTAAACTTTCCAATTCAACACATTATAATACAGAAATTAATTACCATTCGTGTAACAAATGTGGTAGCATTAATTTCAAGGACATGGGAAAGAGAAATAATTCAGAATCAATTCAACTGAAACACTTTTAATGTGCTGCTACTGTACATCATACCTGCTGTGTCATCTGAACAAGATACAACCAGGGCAAAAGCACCACAGGCGCAAATATGCGAGCTGGTGCCAGTGCCATAGAGACTCGCCACTTGTGGAAGTTCCACCAGCGCCACGGGCAGTGCTGAGAATGAATATAACAACTTTGCCTTGGCCAATTGCTGACCAAGTACAATGTGCCAATGACTGGACGACAGCGGACAGAAGCCTACTTGGAAGATAAAGAGCAGCTCTCGCACACTTGGTTAGAGATCATCGTCGAGGGCTGACTCGGACAGGGAACGTCAATTAGTGAAGTGTTAGAAGTGAACAGAGAGTTGTTGTAAATTGCATTTGCTATGTACTGTGAAATTTACATATGATTATTTGTACTTAGCCATTGAGGGCATTTTTGTGTTATATTACATGCAGTGTTGTAGACTTAATCGCTCAACAAGTCACAAAGATAAGTAAACCTCTTTAACTCATTTGTGTAACTTTATTACTAATTTGTTGGAGTGTTGTAGAACCTTCGTTCTCCTATCCTGTTGCATGACCCTGGGGCATAGCTGTATAATAGTGACAGAGAGAAATTGTCTTAGTGATGTACTGCACCAGAAGTCATTTCATGAATTCACAAACTGGGCCAACCTTAACAACAGTGACAACTCAACCTCCACAGCAGCAGTAGCGACAAGATGTTTACAAAACTGGCGATGAGGGTTTACAAAAATACCATTGCACACTGGTTCCATTACTGCTACAAAAGGAGCTCAGTATGACACCCATCAGTGTCCAGAAGACTCTGAAAGCACAGGTTGCATTCTGCACAGCAGAACAAATCATGTCCATGGGTGTGCGGGCTACCTCTCTTGATACGCTGCGCTTCAGATGAACACACATGTTCCCATGGTAAACCCTGTCCTTCAGGTAGTCCGACAACCAGAAATCCTAGGGAGTGAGATCAGATGGTCATGCCAGCCAAGCATTTGGAAACAATCAGCTGATAATTTGATTGTTTCCAAATGTGTTTCAATGAATCAGGCCAACTTCACGAGTGATGTGTGGTGGGGCCCCATTTTGCATGAAAGCCATTGATTTCAATGCGTCTCTCTCCTGTAGGGTAGGTATGACATGCTGGCGAAGCATATTGCAGTAATGCTGGCCAGTCACACTGCACATCTTTGGTCATTGAGTGCCAATCTGTTGAAAAAACAATGAGCCAATGATCAACGTAGCCGTGAAGCCACACCATAAGGTGACACATTCATCATACAGAGAAACTTCATGCACAGTGATTGGAGGTGAAGATCCCCACACTTGGCAATACTGTGTGTTCATCTCACCCATCAGAGATAAATGAACTTCGTTTGTCCATAGGATGGTCCAGGACCAACCCTCGTCAACTTCAATCCTTGCAAGAAGGTGGAGAGCAAAGTCAACATGTTGTCATGCATCCTGTGGTGCGAGGTGCTGTATGATATGGATCTTGTACGGATACCATTTGAGAATGGTGGACCACGGGATGTTCAACTGTCATGACACAGCATGTGCACTGCCTCCCAATTGGGAATTGCGCACAGCATTGTATGCCATAGCAACACCGATTTCATCAACCACCTGTGGTGCAACCGGTTGTCAGCCTCTTCCAGAGCAATGCCCAGCTCTCCAGTTGATTTGAACTTCTTCATCGTGCCTGCACAGTACGTGGAGAAAGAGGACCCTTCCGTAATCCTTTCAGCCGGTGATATTCTCGAAGTGCAGCTGCAGCAGTACTGTTGTTTTGATAATAAAGCTTCACCAATAATGTCCTGCTCCTTTTGTCCAAGATTGTGTTGACATGTCAACAAGTGCACTGCAAGTGGTCAGGTGTTTGAGACTATGAATCACAATGACTTATCATGGCACCTGGTAACCATAATTGGAACTGGACGGTGGTGCTGTGACGCATGGAAATCATACACCCCATACTCTGGACTTATGCTACCAAGTTTGGTATTCATACAGTTATTAGTTTCCAAGTTATAATGTGTTACGTAGGGAAACTTTAATTATAAGTACCCAGTACCTGTTTGAACATTCACTCATTTCGGAGAACTGTTACTGTTTTGGTGACATCTAGAGACAAGACATTACATCGTGTACATTGTAAAGCATGTGCGCATGTGGATGTATGTGGTGGTGGTGGTGGTGGTGGTGGTGGTGGTGGTGGTGGGGTGGGGGGGGGGGGGTGTTTGCCACATTTTTATTGATATTAGAATTTTGTGGTCGGCAACGAATCATACACAACACACCTCCTAGTAACAACCGAATAAGGTGGTGCAGCAGTTAGCACACTGGACCCACATGAGGGAGGACGGCAGTTAGTCAATGTCTAGTCACACGTATTTAGTGATTTCCTTAAATTGCTCCAGGAAAATGTCAGGATGGTTCATTTTAAAAGGGCAAAGCTGATTCCCTTCTCCATCTCTTCATAATACGAGCTTGTGCTCCAGCTCTAGTGACCTTGTCGTCGATTGGCTGTTACTCTAGTCTTCCTTCATTTTTCCTAGTAGCATAATCTCCAGAATTTTGATCAGAGGGTAGAGGTGACTACTTCTTACAGTAATTTTGTGGTAATATATTTGTCTACTGGCTGAGTCTAATGTTATTTAGTGTTGTTTCCTCAAAGGCCAAAATTTTCAGTTATTGCACCATCATAGGATGCACACAAATGTCATCGATGTCATCTCTGCAGTTGTGTGTACGGAGTCACAGAAGCCTGTGCTCTGACTTAAAGGTGTACCACGCGCACATCCACAAACTGGCTTACCTGACAGCATCCTTTCCATGAGTGTCCAGTGGATGATGGCATATTCCAGCCTCTCATCACATAAAAATTTGTCACTGTTTGCACATTCATTCACATGCTGGTCTACCCATTTCAAATGATTCCTTCAGCAGTGAGTAGTGAGTGATACTCACAGTGCTTTTTTCTTTGTGCACATACTATTCACATGAAGCTTGCTGTGTGCACTGTTCAATTAACTGTACCTGTATGCACTGATGGAGCAAGAGGTTACTTGCACTGTTAGTTTTTATGTTCTGTTCAGCAGTACTTTAATAACTGAGAGGAGCACACCACAGAACTGCTGAAGCATCTTAACAAATCTCTATTTGCAATGCGAATTGTGTCAGACATAGGGGATATAAAAATGAAAAAGCTGGCATACTATGCTTACTTTCATTCCATAATGCCATATGGGATTATTTTTTGGGGCAATTCATCAAGCCAAGCTAAAGTTTTCTGGGCACAAAACATGAAGTAAGAGCTATATGTGGTGTGAATTCAAGAACATCCTGCAGAAGCCCGTTTAGGGAACTAGGGATACTAACTACTGTTTCCTAATATGTTTATTCCCTAATGAAATTTGTCATTAAAAATATCACTTTTTCAAACCAACAGCTCAATTCATGGCATCAATACTAGAAATAAGAATAATCTTCAAAAAGATTTAAAGTCACTTAGTCTTGTACAAAAAGGTGTGCATTATTCAGGAACACACATTTTCAATAACTTGTCACCAGCAGCCATAAAAAGTTTAACAACCAATGAAATTCAGTTTAAGAGAAGCCTAAAGGATTTATTGGTGGCCAACACCTTCTACTCCATTGATGAATTTCTCAGTAGAACCAACTGATTTGTGCGTGTGTGTGTGTGTGTGTGTGTGTGTAAGTACAATATAACTTCTGTGCGCGCGTGCGCACACACCAGTTCAGTGCAGTAATGTATTCATTGTAAATAAGTATTTAGTAGTTGTATTATTGTATTACACGTTTATTACCATATAAATAAATAAAAAACTTTGTTATTTTAAATTCAGTGCATTAGTATTTGTAATATGATTCTTTCATATAGCGTTCATTAAAAAATGATAACCATGCCACTTGGGACCCGTGGAATGGTACATTAGCTTATTTGTTTGAGTTGTAAATATTTGTCATGTATTGTTGTTTTTCTGACATGTTCTACATCCAGGAGGACCTCCTTGCTACGGATGAATTGGAATGAAAGTAAATCTAATCTAAGTGAGATGGTGCAGTTCTGAATACACTTTACTCATATACAGGCTTAAAATCCCTATCTTGGCTTGTACATGTATATTCCGCAAACCACATAAAGGTGTGTGGTGGACAGTATGTCATGTACAAATTTCACTTTATCCCCTTTTCTGTTCCAGTTGTAAATGCTGCATGGGAAAGATGACTGTTGTTAATCTCTGTGAGAGATAGGATTTCTCTGATTTTCCCTTTTGTGGTACTTCGGCCAAATATGTGTGAGGAGGAGGCAAAATATTGATTTGGCTCTTCTAGGAACATATGCTCTTAGACTTTTAACAGTGAACCATCCTGTAATGAATAATGCCTCTCTTGCAGTGGCCACGTGAGGTGAATGAGCATCTCCTTGGTGCTTTGTGCATACTAAATAGATTTAGGTTATCTGTGCTTTCCCCAGACTAAGGTGCGTGCCAAGATGAGTCATTCGAAAAGAAGTCTGCTGATTTAAATCCCCATCTTTGTCTAGTCAGAATGTTCTTTGTGTCATCTTTCACAATCAAGAGGAACTTAGCACAGAATGCGATTTCACAATATATTTCTTTATTTATTTTTCTGTTGTCATTTACTGTCAAGGAACAGTAAGTTTGTCATTTCTTTATTTCAAAATGAAACACTTGTAAATGAAAATTTCAACAACTGTTTTGTGGCATTCTTTTATTATTTCAAATATGTATTTTAAATATAGTTCTGAGTGGTATATCTAAAGCTACTTTTGTATAGTCTTTGTGTCAATATGTCAAATTGGTGTGGACGAGGTCTGATCAAAAAGTAACGGGGCTTTTGGTTTTTCTTACACCATCTTTATTTATTCATCAACATCAACTCTATCCCCTTCAAAGTAATCCCCCTCAGATATAATACACTTGTGCCAGTGCTTTTTTCCAGTTTTGAAGCACTTCTGGAACTCACTTTCATCATAGTGTTCAGCTCCTTCAGCGAGACTGTGGTGTCAAAATGCCTCAATGGTGGCAAAACGACATCCTTTCATGGTTCTTTTTAGCCTTGGGAATAAAAGGAAGTCACAGGGGGGCCATGTACAGTGAACATGGTGGCTGAAACAACATAACAGTTCTGTTTTTTGCCAAAAAATTATGAACAAGCTTTGAGGTGTGAGCAGGACCATTATTGTGAAGCAGTTTGCCACAATTCTGGTCATTTTCTTTGGATTGCTTCATGCAAATAGTGCACAACTTCCAGGTAGTATTCCTTATTGACTCTACGACCATAAGGTAAGAATTCATCATGCATTATCTCACTGCAGTTGAGCAGATAGGCTTTTTTTTTCAGTCTTGTCTCTTCAGTCTTGTCTCTTCAGGCAGTTTTCACTGGGAACATTGGGCCTTGGTTTCTGTGTCATACCCATATACCCAGGTTTTGACACTTGTTATAACCTTCTTTAGAAGTTCTGGATTGTTGCTGCTGTCATTAAGCACTTCCTGAGTTATGTCTGTACGACTTTGTTTTTGGTCAAAATTCAACAATTTCACAACACATTTCGATGTTACATGGATCATGTCCAAAACAATTTTTAAAAATTGCTTATCATGAGCCAAAGGATATGCCAACATCAACAGGAAACTATATGATAATGATTCAGCAATTTTCCAGAGCTATTTTCTTTATTTACTTCTTCCACATTGTCATCAGCAATTGGTGTGGTAAGGCATCCAGGGCAGTCGTCATCTTCTCCACCCTCTTTGAAATGTTTATACCACTCACAAACTCTTGTATTACTCATAGTACATTTGCCAAAAGCCACAGTTGACATTTCGAATGTGGTGCTGCACATTATTCCATTTTTCAAGCAAAATTTAATGCAAAAATCTTTGATCCACCTTTTATGTAAGTAAAAATTCACCGAGCACTTGAAAACACGTATAATTTTTTCGACTGTCAACAATAAACTAAATGTTGAAAACAGCTCAAAATGCAGAGATGCATCATGAGCATTGTACCAACTAGGTGATAAAAAAATTTGAAAATGATATGTATAAAGCCCACAAAATTAAATTCCCGTTGTTTTTTGATCACACCTCATATGTAGGATATTGATGAACAAGATGATTTGGTTTAGAGTAGGGTAAACTTTAGGGAAAAGGTTTCCCAGTTTAAAATTGAGCAACATTAAATGTCCTACAAAAAATATCATATTGATTTTTTCCCCCAAGACTAATAGTTTCAGCAGTGCAGGGGATTAAAAAATCTCAAATTATTAAAAATATTGTTTTAACAGTATAAAACCAGTGAAGGGCGTTAGAAACATGTAAGTGCAGTACAGACGTATATTGTGTTGTGGTGTAACGCGGTGGAGGGGCAGGGGTTGGAGGGTACAAATGTGAGGGAAGGTGGGTAACCGGATTGTGGTCATTCACTTCCCTCCTTCATATGTCTGCAAACTGAAGAGTGAGCAGCGATTCCCCCCTCTGTCTACATCACAAGAGGCAACTACAGGGTGTTTAACAAAGTTACACCAACTCTCCACATCATGCCTTGTGAATCATGGGCAATGTATTGCCCAGATGTGCCTTGGGGTATTTACTTTTCACAAAGTGTGCTAACACTACATGACTGTTGGCATGAGTTACTAATAATTCTAATGCAAGAACTGCATAAGGACATAATCTACGTAAATCTCTGCACACTGTTCTACGCTATTAGAGGGGAAATTGATTTTCAGTTGTCCTGTATGGCAGCTTTAGTTTTCTTCCAGGAAAGGCAACCTCCCCCCACTCGGAGCATTGTTCACTTTGCAGTTTACAGAGTGCCTATACCTTCCCAGCATTTCCAGTCCAATTCTCTTATGTGAATACACATAATAACTTCCCTGAACACATGTTTACATAGTGAGGTTATTTTCAGTTTATTAAATGATTATTAAATGATTGCTTATTTGCAGTTGTTAAGTGATCTTTTATGTAAAACGTTCTTCTAAACAGTGGTGGAGAAGTGTTTAACTTGGAAGTGTGTTGTTGTCAGAGATCTATGTAGTTTTGGTGGGAAAGGGATCGGAATAGTAAATGTGGCCCCTTGCTGCTGTCTCATCATTGTATTGTAACACCATATAATTGTGTTGTAGTCACTTGGTTATGAATTAATGAATAACCAGAAAGTTATTTCATTTCTCAGATTGTTAATTGTGTTACTGATAAACAAAATAAGAGGTATAGACCGTCTGTAAACCGAAAAGTGAACAGCGCTTGTGGTGGGAAAGTTGCCTTTCCCAAAGAACACTCCATCTGTCATATGGAATGACTAAAAATCAGTTTTCTCTTTATCAGTGTAGAACAGTGTGCAGAGATTTACATAGATTCTGTCCTTACACATTTCTTGTGTTAGTATTATTTGTAACTCATATCTGCATTCCAAGTAGTGTTAATATATTGTGTAAAAAAATAAAGATCCCTTGGAATGTCTGTGCTGTATGTTGCTGGTGATTCACAGGCGTGATGGGGAGCGGTGGTATCAATTTTTGAAACACCCTGTAATTACTTCTTTTGGTGTAGTATGGTAATGGTGAGGAATCACCTCCTCACTCTTCAGTTTGCAGATGTATGGAGGAGAAAAGTGCATGACCACAATCTGGCAACCTACCTTCCCTCACAGTTCTACCCTCCACCCTCCTGCTCTTCTCCCCCCCCCCCCCTCCCCCCCTTTTCACCCTGTTATGCCCTCAGAGCACAACTTATCCCTTAATATGACTTTACTGCATTTAGATGTAATACCAACATTTCATATTTGTTTCTGACACACTTCATTTAAAATAAATGTTAACCTTATACCATTAAAACACTATTTTTAATAATCTGCGATTTTTACAGCCCCTGCAGCACAGAAATTAGTACTCCTACAGAAAAAAATTAATATGACCTATTTTTTGTAGAAAATTAAATATAGTTTAATTTGATACAGGAAAAATTTTCATTCGAAGGCACAATTTTTGTTACTCAAGAAAAAGATAAAAAATTTCACCTTTAAATACCCACACCGCACCCCACCGCTCACACCCCATCGGTCAGGATTCTTGCTACATTTATTTACAGAAATAATACCAATTCACAGGTGGATTAGTTGTTAAGTAAATAATTTAGAAGTGAATGAGACTACCCACCAAATAGCAGAAGTATTGAATTGTCAACAGACACATATGAAGGAGAAAAACTTGCTGGATTTCAGAGTGAATCCTTTGTTGAGCTAGAGCACAAAACACACACACACACACACACACACACACACACACACACACACACACACACACGATTAAGGGTGCACATGCATGCCAATATCCAGTAGCTATAAATCTGACAGTGACTACAAAAACATAAGTGCAGTGATATATTAAGTATTATTTCAAGGGATATAATAGCACTTAATTGTTAATTTACAGGAAGGATTCAGGAGAAAATGATAAATTGGTATTTGAACTGGCGTATATGATGCCAGCAGATATGGCACATAAAGAAATTGTAACTGTTCAAGAGACAAAGGATGATATTCTTGATACTTCCACACTGACTGAAATTGGTTCCCTTGATTCGGACAGCACATCAGGAATTGGTACGTACTGATATGTTATGTACTCATAGTATAATACAGCTTTTTCATATGATACCAAATATGCAGATGCTGTTTATTACTTGTTTTCTTCCCCCCCCCCCCCCCCCCCCCCTCATCATTCCTTAGTTCTCCAACAATTTCTTGGTTTGTTTGTGGATTTCTCCGCACAAAATGGTTGGGCATTTGCTGCAGCACCCCGCACCCCGATGTCCAATTATTTGAATATAAGAATTTGTCAAGGTTAATTTCAGGCATAAAAAGGATCATCCTTTTTATTTTCTAGAATTTTTCATGCATATCATACAATAGGCCTATTTTGGCAGTGTTGCCATTGTCAAGTGCAACTGCGAACTTTACATTTTGTAAATTTCATTTACTTTTTTGATATTTGTGTGGGGATTCAATTGTAGATTATACTTACATGTAACTGGGCGTGACATATATTTTGCATCGTTGATGAATCCTTCTGGCAGTTGTTGCACTTTTATGATGGTAAAATAGCTGTGTAGTAAATTGACTGGTAGTTGACAGTTTTCAATGGTGCTGTATGTTTACAGATTCTTTTTTTTTTTTTTTTTTTTTAAGTAGTGATATCAATCAGTCGATTCTCTTTATGCATTTAAAAAATCAAAACCATAAAGTCAACAAAATTGAAATTGCACTTCAAATCTTATATACAATACCAGAAGGACACACCATGAACATAATGGAAGAATTGGAAATTTATATAAACGTGAAAAATTATCCACACAACAATTAAACGAACAGACTGACTTCAAACACAAATATTACGTAGAAAATTTTTTGACATTCTGGAACATGAGAGTGGGTAAAAAAATAAACAACTAAATTATCTTTAGCTCAAACAATACCACTGACAAAGCTGTAAACATACAGCATCATTGAGAACTGTCAACTAGCAGTCAAATTACTACACGGCTTTATTTTACCATCATCAAAAGTGTGATAGTAGACAAAAAGATTCATCAATGATATGATGTGTAAAGTCTCACCAGTCTAGACGTTAGTGTACAGGTACAGTTAACTCCACATACAAATATTGCAAAAATAAATGAAATTTACGAACTGTAATGTTAGCAGGTGTACTTGACAATGACAATGCTGCCAAAATAGCCATGTGGCACAAAATGAAAACAGGACAAATATTATATGTTGGCGGTGCTAACTTGTACTTTGCTGTCACTTACATCCTATCCTATTCTTTCTTTGATGTTCAGTTACACGTCCTGATGTTTGAATTGCCACATATATTGATAATATTTTTCAGAATCATTTTAGTAGCTAGTACATTGCTTGTGCATTAAGCAGAATGTAATTTTGTTTGTCCATCCAGATACACAATGTAAGTAAGTAAAGCTTTACAAATAAACAAAATTCAACATAATAGAAAACATCAGAGGCAGTATCAAAATGTATGTGAGGAGTTGTCTGGAACAGTGCACTATCATGAAATATTTGCTTGGCATGTTAAAAGGGAGATTAGTAATTGGTTGTCCT
Organism: Schistocerca serialis cubense; assembly: GCF_023864345.2. NCBI lineage: Eukaryota > Metazoa > Arthropoda > Insecta > Orthoptera > Acrididae > Schistocerca > Schistocerca serialis. Next base: position 411,233,812 of record NC_064640.1, on the reverse strand, counting down.
CCCTGCAGGCCCGAGGTATTCCTGCCTGTCGTAAGAGGCGACTAAAAGGAGTCTCTCATTTTTCAGCCTTTATGTGATGGTCCCCCGTAGGGTTTGACCTCCATTCTTCAAAATTTTCCTGAAAAGTGAGCCAATTGGAGAAGAGTGCCTTACATGGTGCATCGTGTCCATGCGGTGAGATCTATCGCATCCTTCGTCAATGTGGATCTGGACTTCTGCTCATTCTGCAACTGTTGGGTGAGGTCACCCTTCTGGGTCCATATTTTCCATCAACTGTGCAGTATTGGTTTCTACACTGACAATGATAATGGATTTGTTTGCTTTGTTGCACCTGATATCGAGCACGGTAACCAGTCCTTTGTGGTAGGGTCACCATGTACCCTGTTGGTTGTAGCCCTTAACCACAGAGGGATCGCTATGCTGATGCCTGCGCCATTAACTCCCTATGTATGCCAAGTAGTAGATGCCAGTCACTCTGGGGCATCGTGACTCCTGGCAATGGCCATCCTGCCAGGTGGCCTTTGCTGCTGCTGGATAGTGCCCGTGGCAAGGGCCCCTGATTGGAGTGGGTGGCATCAGGGCAGATGACATGCGATGAAGCGTAGTACATCATCTCTTGCTGGTGGTCAAACACTAGCAGTCCAAGCGTTCACAGGCTCAATTTAATGCACAGAAGTATGACCCCATATCGTTCCCCTCCCTGGCCACACCATGGGAGGAACGTCAGGCTAGGGATGGCAGCAGCTCTTATTCACCCTGGTACCTTGTCTCTTTGAGAGCTGATGGGGAATCTTTCATGATGATGAAGCCTCAGTTTTTTGTTGAGCTTTTAGAGGACAAGTTCAGGGAGGTGGAGCGCTAGTCCAAAATGAGATCTGGGTCAGTCTTGATCAAAACAGCATCTTCTGCCCAGTCATGGATGTTACTTGCTTGTGACAAGGTGGGAGATGTTTCTGTAACCATCACACCCAATAAGAGCTTAAATATGGTCCAGTGTGTCATATTTCACAGGGACCTTCTTTTGCAATCTGACAATGAGCTGTGCACCAATTTAGAGTGGCGAGGTGTACATTTTGTTCGGTGTGTACACTGGGATCCGAGGGACAATCAGGTTGCCACCAGTGCCTTCATTTTGGTCTTCGAGGGTGATACGTTACCTGAGAAGGTCAAGGTGATGGTCTACCACTGTGATGTAAATGCGGTGCTTTAAATGCGGGAAGTTTGGCCATATGTCTTCCAGCATCACACTTAAAGACTGCAGACGCCCATCACATCCCAATACTCCATGTGCCCCGTTTCCCACCTTTGTCAACTGAAGAGAGCACCATTCGCCTTGCTCGCCTGACTGCAGGATTCTCCATAAAGAAAGGAAAATCATGGAGTTCAAGACCCTGGACTGACTGACCTACACAGAGGCTTAGAGAAAATTTGAACGCCTACATCCTGTATGTATGACATTGTCATACACCACCGCTACATCAGTTTGAACCGCATCACCTCTCTCAACCCCCGTCACCTCTCTCAACCCCCGTCACCTCTCTCAACCCCCGTCACCTCTCTCAACCCCCGTCACCTCTCTCAACCCCCGTCACCTCTCTGCTACGGCATCTGTTAAGCTTTACACCTGCTTTCTTCATTGCCCTCCAGGAAACCTGGTTCCTGGCAATGTGGACCCCTGCTCTCCAGGGCTGTAAGGGATATTACAGGAACCATAGCAACTATAATAGAGTGACAGGCGGAGTTTGCATTCATGTCCTAAAATCAGTCTGTAATGAACCTGTGCCACTTCAAACCCCTCTTGAAGATGTGGCTGTCAGAATAAGGACAATGCAGGAAATAACTGTCTGCAATGTATATCTACCTCCAGATGGTGCATTATCCCTGATTGTATTAACTGCATTGAGTGATCAATTCCCTGAATCTTTCCTACTTTTGGGAGATTGTAATGCCCATAACCCCTTGTGGGGTGGTACCGTGCTTACTGGATGAGGCAGAGATGTCGAAACTTTACTGTCTCTACTCAATCTCGGCCTCTTAAATACTGGGGCCGCCACATATTTCATTGTGGTTCGTGGTAGTTACTCAGCCATTGATTTATCAATTTGCAGCTCAGCACTTCTTGTCCACCGGAGAGCATATGACGACCTGTGTGGTAGTGAACACTTCCCCATCTTCCTGTCACTGCCCCGGCATCAGGCCCATGGACGCATGCCCGGATTGGCTTTAAACAAGTCGGACTGGGAAACTTTTCAGTTCTGCTGTCACCAATGTATCTCCCCCACATGGGAACATCAATGTGATGGTTGAGCAGGTGACTACAACAATCCTTTCTGCAGCAGAAAATGTGATCCCTCGCTCTTTAGGGTGCCCCCGGCGAAAGGCAGTCCCTTCGTAGTCGCCGGAAGTCGCTGAAGCAATGCAGGGGCATTGGCGAGCTTCATAGCGGCATAAGCAGCTCCCTTCCCTGGTGCACCTCATTGCCTTTAAACAGCTCCGTGCCCGCGTTTGCCAGCTTATCAAACGACGGAAGCAGAAGTGTTGGGAGAGATATGTCTAGTCCATTGGTTGCCATACGTCACCTTCCCAAGTCTGGGCAAGGATCAAACATGTTTTTGGGTACCAGAACCCAACAGGTGTTCCCAGCGTTAACATAAAGGGCGTGTTATCTACCGACGCAATTGCAATTGCCGAGCACTTGGCTTAGTGCTGTGCTCCAGCCTCTGCATCGGAGAATTCCCCCCCACCCCCCACCCCCCCACACCCACACCCACACCTCCACCCCCCCAGCCTTTTGCACTCTCAAACGGCGGCTGGAAGGGAAAGTCCTCTCATTCACTACACACCTCAGTGAATCCTATAACGCCCCATTTATAGAGTGGGAGCACCTCAGTGCCCTTGCACATTGCCCTGACACTGCTCCTGGGCCAAATCAGATCCATAGTCAGATGATAAAACATCTCTCATCTGACTACTAGTGACATCTGCCCGTCATCTTCAACCGGATCTGGTGCGATGGCATCTTTCCATCGCAGTGGCTGGAGAGCACCATCATTCCGGTGCTCAAACCTGGTAAAAACCCACTTGATGTGGATAGCTATTGGCCCATCAGTCTCACAAACGTTCTTTGTAAGCTGCTGGAATGTATGGTGTGTCGGCGGTTGGGTTGGATCCTGGAGTCATGTGACCTACTGGCTCCGTGTCAGGGCAGCTTTCGCCAGGGTCGCTCTACCACTGATAATCTTGTGTCCCTCGAGTCTGCCATCTGGACAGCCTCTTCCAGTCGCCATCACCTGGTTGCCATCTTTTTTTATTTACGAAAAGCGTATGACACGACCTGGCGACATCATATCCTTGCCACATTATACGAGTTGGTTCTCTGAGGCCCGCTCCTGATTTTTATCCATAATTTTCAGTCGCTTCGTACTTTCCATGTCCAAGTTGGTGCCTCCCATAGTTCCCCCCATATCCAGGAGAATGGGGTAACACAGGGTTCAGTATTGAGGTCTCTCTATTTTTAGTGTCCATTGACGGTCTAGCAGCAGCTGTAGGGCCGGCCGTCTCACCTCCTCTGTATGCAGATGACTTCTGCATTTCGTACTGCTCCACCAGTACTGGTGTTGCTGAGCAGCACCTACAGGGATCCATCCACAAGGTGCAGTTGTGAGTTCTAGCCCACGGTTTCCAATTTTCAGCCACAAAGTCATGTGTTATGCAGTTCTGGCAGCATCGTACCGTTCATCTGGAACCAGAACTTTACCTTAATATCGATCCACTCACTGTAGTGGAGACATATCGATTCTTAGGACTGGTTTTTGATGCCCAATTGACTTGACTTCCTCACCTTCGTCAGCTTAAGTGGAAGTGCTGGCAGCACCTCAGTGCCCTCCGCTGCCTGAGCCACACCAGCTGGGGTACAGACCACTCTATGCTGCTGCAGCTCTACAGAGCCCTTGTTCAATCCCGCCTTGACTATGGGAGTCTGGTTTATGATTCGGTGGCACCCTCAGCGTTGCGTTTTCTCGACCCAGTGCACCACCGTGGCACTCGCACACATTTGTAGTTCTCCTGCACATCTGAATTACCGTCTCCTTTTCCCACCTGCAGCGGTTCATCTCCTGCATCAGCAGCCCGTGTCAGGGCTTCCAATCGCAGTTCGTGTCCGATCCCTTTTTTCCCAACTGGAATCCTTGCCTTTACCACCTATACTTGAGGTCCATTCACGTACATCTCCTTGATGTACACCTAGGCCGCGACTTCACCTGGACCTTTCACATGGCTCTCTGCTGCCACTTCCTCTCAATTCTTGAACTGTACCAACGCCATAAAGTGGTTTACACTGACAGCTCGATGACTGATGATCACGTCAGCTTTGCATATGTCCATGGAGGAGATATTGAACAGCATTCCTTGCCTGATGGCTGCAGTGTTTTCACTGCCGAGCTGGTGGCTATATCTCGTGTTCTTGAACACATCCGTTCATGCCCTGGGGAGTCGCATCTTCTGTGTACTGACACCTTGAGCACATACAAGCTATCGACCAGTGCTACCCTCGTCATCCTGTGGTAGCGACCATCCAGGAGTCCATCTATGCCTTGGAACGGTCCAGTCGTTCAGTGTTGTTTGTCTGGACTCCAGGTCAAATCGGAATCCCAGGCAATGAACTTGCCGACAGGCTGGCCAAACAGGCTACGCGGAAACTGCTTATGGAGATCAGCTTCTCTGCAACTGACCTGCATTCAGTACTACGCCACAAGGTTTTGCGGCTTTGGGAGACGGAATGGCATAACCTCAGTACGCACAACAAACTGTGTGCCATTAAGGAGACTATGAATGTGTGGAAGACCTCCATGCGGGCATCTCGCAGGGACTCTGTGGTTCTCTGTCGGCTCCGCATTGGCCACTCTTGGGTGACACAGCTATCTCCTGTGTTGTGATGACCCATGTCAGTGTTGGTGCAGGGCCCGGCTGACAGTGGCCTATATCTTGGTGAGCTGTCCTCCTCTGGCTGCCCTGCGACAGACTCTTGAGTTACCGGACTCATTGCCATTAATTTCAGCCGACAACACCTCATCGGCTAATTTAGTTTTACGTTTTATACGTGACGGTGGGTTTTATCATTCTATATAACTTTTCGCGCATGTCCTTTGCCCCTTTTTGTTCTCCACCTTAATTCATTTAGGCTGTATGTTTTAATGTGTCACAGAGTGGCTGGCTTTTCCTTTTTATTCTCGTTGTCGGCCAGCCACGATCATCTGCTCTCTTGTTTTTATCCCTTCTTTCTGTTTCTTGTTTCTCTCTGTGGTTTTCTTTTCCTGTTTTGTCCATAGTAGTGTTGGTTGTCCTTCCATCGTTCTTCTGGTTCTTCCATTCTCTTGTTATTGTGCTGTATGTCTCCTTTCTTTTCTTCTTTCCCATGTGTAATTATTTTACCGGGAACAAGGGACCGATGACCTCGCAGTTTGGTCCCCCCCTTTAAACAAACCAACCAACCAATAGGTTTGTGGACAGAACATATTTACAGGTATATTACAAGGAGACTAAATGAAAATTATGAAATCCCCTAATGAATCTGTTTGCATTTAATCTGATTCTTCTGAAATAAATGTCTGAGGTTTAGTATTGGTTTACTTTCGTTTCCCCACCCTTACCATTCTCATAACTTTGTCCCTGTTGTCCCCTTCCTCCCTGCCACCACCACCACCCTGACCTCAACCCTCCTCCCCTCCTCCGTCTCCCCTCCCCCTCCCTACTGTGTACAAATATATATATATAAAGGTACTACAAATTTGTTCATTTAGTTATTGCAAAATTGTAAAATCTTCTGAATGTTCTAGTTTAACTTCTAGTGTGACAACACATTTGAATCATTTTTAATCACTTTCTAAACTTTGATTTTTGTTTGTTTTAGGTGAGGGTACAGGAACACAAACTCCACCAGATTTTTTTCCTGTCAGTTTGCCACCACCAGTGATGAGAGATGAAGAATTGCCAAAAAATAAAGGATCTACACTAGTAAAAGAGACTTCTTCAATTACCACACACTCATCAGTTCAAACTCCATCTCATGGTCCAGGAATTATGAAAAAGTATCGTCAGAATGTTGCAATGCAGGCTATTCTCAAGAAAATGGACCAAGAATCTGTTAAAACAGCAGAAGCAAAGCAGGTAGGCACCTGAATATACAGGCTATCCCAAAACATGTTGAGTACAAATCGTATACACAAGAGAGGATCCTAAACAGAGTGCATTGAGAAAAGAAATCAGTTGTCGGAAGTGAATTTTTAGTTTTTTTATTGACTTACTTACACCATATGGAGGCAACGTTAACTTGTATCTGTTATTAAAAGTGAATACTGCCGGTCTTACTGCATGTGTTATAACAATATACAATATTTGTTTAAAAAATGGGGATTTTTGTTTGTTGGAAAGAATTTTATTTGTTTGGCTACATTAATGTTATACGTTCAAAATAGTCCCTGATAGATATTAAACACTTGGACCAGTGCTTTTTGGAAGCCCTCAAACACTTCTGGACCTTAATCTTTGGGTTAGCTTTTATCTCGCTTAATAATCTGTTTTAGTCTAACAGATATGTGTCAAGCAATGGCCTTTGAAGGTTTTATTTATTTTTAGGAACAGAAAAAAGTCATATGGGCTGTCTGAGGAATATGGAGGCTGGACCAGTATTGTTTTGTCACAAATTCAGGCTCCCTTTTTCTGCATTGCTTCACACAAATGTCATTGAATTTGTAAATAGTACTCATTGATCATTCAACCTTGTGGCAAGAACTCTGTGCGCTATGCCTTTAAAATCGAAGGACACAGATTGCATAACCTTCACATTTGACAGCACTTAGTGAGCTCGTTTCAATGTTGGCCATCCAGAATGCTTCCATTGGGATGATTGAGACTTACTCTAGGTGTCATACCCATAAATCCATGTTTCATCGAGAATTAAGTTCCATTTCAATGGTTCTGTATAGCTGTTGACTTCATCTAGCTACTTCTGAACAACTTAAAATCACTGCTGTTTTGTTCAGAATTCAACAATTTTGGAACACATTTTGCTGTCATACATCTTATACCAAAACATATGAAAAGTTTCCAGGGGTGATCTAGTTCATATGCCAACATCATCAGTCTTTTACTGACTTCAAAACTCATAGACTCTTGTTTTTCTTATAGGAAACTCACCAAAAATAATATTTAACATTTTTAAAATTTTATTGCTCTTCATTCTATTCATATAGCAAAATGTAATACAGATTCTCTGAGTCATTTTATACAAAATATTAGTTGCCAATATTATCAAAACACATGTGACCTTTTTGACAGCTAACAACAGACTGAGTATCTGATGTGGTTTACACTATACAGGTACTTTTGAAATGTTTACCAACACGATGACAACAAACTCTCACAAATTGGATGAATAAAACACACACAATTATTTCACATACTGTTATTTTTGGACACGTCTAGTGTACAATATTGCCTTACTTTTTCAAATATCCCTACTGTTTGTTTTACAATGAGACAGGCAACCATGACCAGTTCTTCCTTCTTTCTTGTAGGATTTTATACACACAAGAAATAATGTAACCACTATGGGGGTGGGGAGGGGACACTGTGAACATCTCTCAATCAGGATTTAGAATCCTCCACTGTGTGTGTGTATGATTTTCATCGTAAAGGTATAGTACACCATGTAAAACATATAAATATAAATGGTTTACAATGAAAAAATGTGTATAACCTGTGTGAATGTATTCTTTCCTGGGGTATCTGCATATTGAAGCTTTCGAGGTTCCAACAGGATAGTAGAGTTAAAACTGTATATATTTTTGGTTATAGTCATGTCCATCATTTGCTAGCAGTCAACAGAAGAGTATGATACAAATTTGCAAGTCACACAGTTTCAGTGTTGTTTCCATGTTTCTATTGAATCACTTTCATCATTTATATCTTGGCCTTCATGTCCAGCAGAACATTATGTAGCATAGCAACACTGCAGAAAGAGAAGGAATCTCATAATCATTTCAGTAAATAACTTTTCTGCAGTTACACTTTATTTCATCATAACTCAGTTAAACTTGAATAAAAACTGCTGCAGCTGTTATAAATCCTTTTATTAAAGCCACAACAGTTTTGAAATTTAAATTATATCGTCAAAGATATTGTCCTGGAATATGTTATTCCTAGAGATAATGGGCAGAAGTTTAAACAAGGGGAGAGGATGAAACGATAGCCCCATAAGTTGTCAGGGGTTTACATCACTGCCTATAATCACTGCCAGTTTGAGTATATTGACTAAACAGGAAGGTCCTTCAAGGTTAGGTTTAAGGAACATGTTTCTGGTTCGGGTCCTGGCCCTGGTTCTGCCTCAAGTTCACGTTTAACTGAATTGGGTCACTCAGTTTCTAGTATTACATCTGGTCTTGCAATTTTGCATACAGAACACAAGGGTAATTTTTTTGACAGTCTTTTTGTTGTGTCTGCCTGCAGCCCAAAAATCTGCACTGTGTGGTGAGTAGCAATCTGTCATTTTCATAATATTGTCTTTATTCCAGGATTTTCCATTGTCAGACTAAAATGTCCAATTTCTTTTGTTTTTTCTGTATGTAATAAATATCTTTCTTTGCAGGTCACTTTTAAAACACCTACACCAGTTGGGTCAGACTCAGAAAAGAAAACCCAGAATAAACAGATAAAAGGATCCCAGGAAAAGCAAATTGCACAGCAGACACCAAACAAAACCATAAGTATTGCAGTACATACTAGTAATGATAAGAATAAATCTGCAAATGCTTCAGATTCTGTAGGAAAAAATGTTACATTCACCCTTCATGGTAGTCAAGAAAATACACAGATACAGAAGGAGAAGCTAAATGTTCCCGATAAAGTTCATTCACCTGCCATCAACTTTCAGGATAAGAATGCAGCACCACTGATCAAAATGGGGCAGGATACAGTCGCTGGGAGTGCATTTTTGGGGTCAACCTCATTTGGTTCACCCACTCCACAAGAAAAGAGCTTTACAGTGCCTGCCCAAAATTCACAGAAGAAGAGTGTAACGTTCACTGATGAAAAAATTTTGTCATTTGCTGCCCAGGTGTTCCAGAATAGAGGTTTGGCGTATAAGGGCGCATTTTCTTCTCAGGTACAACAGGATAAAAACAGTCCATTGTCCTCTCCAGCTGTTCAGGAGAAGGCATCACCATATGTCACCCAGGGAACCGACAATAAAACTAGCAGCACATATCCTGTAGCTAACATAAAAGAGAAGCCTATTACATACTCTGCAGTAGTCCAGCAAGAAACAGCTAAACAACCTATTGCAGAAACGTCTACATGGATTTATAACAAAAATGCTATGCAGCCACCGCCACCTCGAGATGTGCGTGGCCCTGTGGCACCGACCTCCCAAACCAGAACAGAATTGCCGGGAACACAGGTCTTCGGAGGAGTCGGGAGCTTTTCACAAGATATATTGAAAACTCCATTATTTAAGTTGCCCGACATACAAGAATTACGCAATACATCAGACAGTAATGTGTCGAGCCCACAACTGTATTCGTCGGGAAATGCTCTCGGAACAGAAATGCAGAAAATACCACAATCACAGTACTCTATGGAAATTAATAAAAGTGTGTATACCGGGCCAGATGTGAATACGAAACCAGACTTCACAAATGTTTCCAGTGTCGATTCTAGTCAGCTCCACATTCCCGCAGCCATAGGAAGTGAGCATAGTGCATTTCAGTCTCCAAGTGTAAATTTTGCACATCCACATTCTGGCTCTAGAAATTTTCCTGATCAATTGGGGAAAGTACGGCCACCTCCAGGTTACACTCTGGCTCATGTTCCACAGACACCTGTAAACTGGTGGAAGGAAGATGTTACACCTGCTTCTCCATTGACAACTTGGTGGAAGATGGATACGGCCTCGGGAAACAGATCAGTCTCACATCCTCCTGGAGATGACAGTACAGCCATACAGTACAGTCCTCTCGGATACGGAAGGCCACCATCACAACAGTTACCACTAAATCTTGGAAATGAAGGTTCTGGGAAAACAGACACTGGATATGGCAGCCACTTATGGAGTATGAGCTCACCTAGTTCATCTGTGGAGGTAAATCTGCATCACAAACTGGTTGGTGGCACTGGGCAGCAACAAGCCAGCTACACTACCAGTGGCCATCAGCAACCAACCTACTCAGCTTCAGGCCAGCAGCAGACCACTTACACAAGGCCTGATAACTCCCTCACAGGAATGTTCACCTCTGACGTAAATATGCCAATGTTTGGCCCACGCGATACAACAGAACGAGGATTGTCGGAGGTAATTATTTAATAAATGCACTATTCATACTTAATTAATTTTATATTATTAGAGCACTTAACATTTATCCAATATTTTGTTTTATGCAAGATATCACTACAGTATTAAAAGTTTTGCTTGCTAAGTCTTTGCATCTGATGGCATGATAAACTGGGGAGAAACTGGCACAGAATAGTATATTATCTAAGACTTCTTTACCAGGTTATCTTCCAGTCGTTAGTTAGTTAGTTAGTTTTTTTCCCCCCCTCCAAAAGATAAAGCTGTTAATTAAACTGAGCATTCAACTCGATTCTGGCGGTATGCGAGAAAGGGAAGGCATCTGTGAGGCAGGGGGGGGGGGGGGGGGGGGTTAAATAGTAGAGGTAAACCAATTATCAGTTACAGTAAGCAGATTCAAATGGATGTACGTTGCAGTAGTTATGGAGAGATGGAGAGGCTTGCATAGGACAGACCAGCATGGAGAGTTGTATCAAATCGGACTGTAGACAATGATAAGAACAGTGTTGAAATTAGAATAACAGACTATTTGCTACAATTTCACAAGCCCTATTCTTCTGGTGCTGTTGGGTCCTTTGTTGTGACTTGGCAAGACAGCCAAGTCACAATGAGAGGAAGCCGAAGGGCACGCGTTGAGCTCACGCAGATTGGCGTGAGGTCTGGAACAGTTAAAGGAATTAATAGTAGCAAATAAAGTACGTAGTTGATGTAATACTTAACTTTAATCCACAATTGTAGAACATCTCTCTTGACGGTACATGTTATAACCACCATATAAAATAATATCAAATGCTATGGCGCCTTGCTAGGTCGTAGCAAAAGACATAGCTGAAGGCTATGCTAACTATCGTCTCGGCAAATGAGAGTGTAGTTGTCAATGAACCATTCCTAGCAACGTCGGCTGTACAACTGGGGCGAGTGCTAGTATGTCTCTCTAGACCTGCCGTATGGTGGCGCTCGGTCTGCAATCACTGACAGTGGCGACACGTGTGTCCGACGTATACTACCGGACCACAGCCGATTTAAAGGCTACCACCTAGCAAGTGTGGTGTCTGGCGGTGACACCACATCCTTGCGTGTATGCCACATCCCTACAATCCCAACTACTCTTTTTCTGATACATTGACAATTCTTTGAGTCTGGATTAATTTTGTATGTACTTACGGTATGGAGTACATTATTTAATTCGCATTAAATGAGATGCATGCGATGAGGTGCATGCGAAACTCCAGGGCTGAAATGCACATACGTGTGTGTGTGTGTGTGTGTGTGTGTGTGTGTGTGTGTGTGTGTGTGTCTGTGTGTGTGTGTGTGTGTGTGTGCGCGCGCGTGTGCCATTATTGCTTCAGCTAACACAGTGCTAAGTTGAGCTATCATACATGCAAGGGAGCAGCAGTGATATACAATAAACGACAAGCCGGGTGAGAAAAAATTTACAATATGTGTAAGAAAACGACCTATATCCCAAGCTAGTTCCACAATCCCACAATGACGAAGTTGCCTACAAGATAATTATCAATCAAAAAAGCAAATGGCTGGGATCTGATGCAGTTGCTCTGTTTAATGCTTCGAATGGGTCACTACTGTGGTGTAACACTTTTACATGGTAACAGAGTGATATAATGAAAGTTTAGTTTATTATAGTTTAATTAAACAGTGATTTAGCTCATATGATGTGAGTTTATTTTATCATTGTTTAATTAATTAAGATTAAACTGTGATTTTGCCCATATATACTTAGCTTGATAACATAAAGAAAGTTATTCTTTACATTTGTACAAAGTACTCGTGTTATAAAAAACACCACACCCACTTGAGAGTTAAAGTAGGCAAAAACTCCATGTCTGTTAACAATCCACAAGTGAACATCTTGTTGGGTTGGAAATGGCAATCAGATTGATTTTGAAAGCTAATGCCTCATTACAGTTTTCTATATTTACTAATGTAGGTCATACAACATTACTTGGTGCCCTTACATTTTGATTACCCTCCATTACTGGAGCTTTCGACAATTCCTGTAGCAATTTTAAATCGTCTGTTTGTACCTCATTGGTTGTTGTCAGGTTGGAATTGGTACATCACTCAGTTCCTCATAGGTCCAAGAACACATCACCCCACAGAGCTCTGTTCTGAGTCGTACACTCTTCACCACCACCAACGGGCTAGTGACTTCCATCTGACCACTCATCTCCCCTGCACTCTTATGTCAATGGCTTTTGCATTTGGTATAGCTGTACTTTGTAACAGGAATTTCTTAACGCCCTGTAGGAAAAACATCGGGGACTGGCTACTACTCTTCTCAACTACTGCTTCCCTTTAAAGTCCTTCAAAGCCTTGACCAAATGCCAGATCCAAGCTGTCATCGGAAGGGACTCTACCTGGACCCTCCCCCAGGGACTCCAGTTCTCACCCATGGAAACGTGAGTTGTGCATTTCCGTTGTTGTACAACTGTCCATCCTGATCCAGAACTCTACTTGAATACCCAGTGCTTGGACATTGCTGCTCAGTCCTGATTTTTGGGATTCCTGCTTGATAAAAAATTGATGTGCTTGCCTCCTATTCATTAACTAAGAACTAGGTGCATGTGAAAGCTTAATGCTCATTGCTTCCTTATTCACACCTCAAGGTGTGGGCTTGCACTACTCTGCTCCATATTTACTGGGCCCTGGTCTCATCCCGATTGGACAATGTTCACTAGATTAATGACTAGCAGTACTTCCAGCTTTGAAAATGTATGACTCCAGTCTATCATTGTACAATAAGACTGGCCACTGGCACTTTCTGAACTAGTCCCATAGACAGTTTTCTTGCCAAAATGCCATCTGACATTTTCCTAATCATCTACCGTAACATATTCTTTTAGCATACTAGAAGTATCAACACTCTCACCCTCAGGTGGGACTACCAGTTGTAATGTGCCTCTGCTGGGACTTCCGTCTAACTTACTTAGAATGTGCACCCTTGCGGCGTCTCCCTGCGCATGCTGGATCTGGGGTCCCTTGACCCTAACACTCTTGCCAGCTGTCTCTGTCATCGCTCTTTTCCTCCGTTTTAATTGCTTTTAGATGAAGTTTGCCACCTTTGTCTGGTGCACCATATTTTCTGTTTTAGGGGTAGCACTCTAATGAATAGTGGGTGCTGTTCCCCTCTGTAAAACTTTGACTACAACAGATCAGGGGTGGAGCAGTTGTGGGAGGGAGCTACTCCCCTGGCTTCACCCACTTACTGACCTGATTATTTCTCTCAATTTGTTTTATTATTGTCAGTCCAACTGATATTCGTTACATTTCTAGCCTCTCACTTTTACTATTAGAAATCATCCAGCTAGAAGTTACTTTTTAGTTTGTAACTGTGTTTATCCTTAATCAGGTTGGCAGAGGGTCAGTTGGAGGTGGAGTTTCTCTCCCTACAGGTGAGCCTTTGGGGACCATTTATCTGCTCTGACCCATATACTTTTAATTCTCCTTAAATTATTTCTCAGCTCTGGCATCAATATTGTTTTCAGTGCTTTGATTTTAGAACAGTTGTGGCGGATGTCACTAATGCTAGATGAAGTCGGTCTTGACCAGCTGATTGCCTCAGGATGTGCCTTATCAAACAATTCCTTCCTTAAGTTTGTGTCATTAAGTTCTTTTTCTCCATATTGAATCAGTACCTCAGTGTTATTTGATCTATACATGTAATCTGTAAACATTCTTCTGTAGTACCACATATTGTAAGCTTTTTGTTCTCTTGTTGTCTGAACTTATCTCTATTTCACTTCTGTACAAAGCTACCACCCTCCAGACTAACACTTGCAGAAACTGGTTGCTAACACATAAATTTATATTTGATGCCAACAAATTTCTCTTTTTGAGAAATATTTTTCTTGTTATTGGCACTCTGCATATTATATAGCCTTTTTACTTTTCTCATCTGTTATTTTGCTGCCCAAATAGCTAATCTCATTTACTACTTTCATTGTCTCTATTTCCTAATTTAATTCATTCAGTATTATATGATTTAATTCGACTGTACCTAATCAACATAAGAAAAGTGACTGACACTAGAGCATGACAGGAGTGATGATGCTGGTCCAGACTCATCTGCACACACATACTGCCCATCGTCATACGGCATTGGATTTCCTTAGCACTGTGATAATTGCCTTTGTTACTTTTTTGCACATGTTTGCAACTAATGTAGGACATTATGCCATGTAAAACAAATATGCCATTCACAGAATGTGAACAATAAAAACAAATCAGTTGTTATGTTACCAGCAGAAAGTGATGTCTGCAAGTAATTGTGGCAACTGGCACTTGAGATAGCAGAGCGATACGACAGCAGTGAACGATCCAGGTATACATTCCATTACCCTTGTTTTGCTTTGACTGGTATTCATCTTGTGTATCTTTCCAAGACACTATCCATTCTATTCAGCTGCTGTGTCTCTGACAGAATTATTATATCATCACCAAACCTCACTGGTTTAATTTCTCCTCCCTGAATTTTAAGCTCCTTCCAAACTTCTCCTTGGTTATCTTTACTGCTTGCTGAATGTGGGTATACGGGGTGTTTGGAAATTCCAATTACAAACTTCTATGATGTGTAGAGAGGAGTGAGTGCCCAATATTTTTTAATAGGATCCTATGTCCAGAAATCTCCGATTACCGTTCTACGGTGGTTTCAATTCGGATGTGTAACATGTCCACGTCTGCTTCCACTCAAGGTAACCGGTGCTGCATAATTGATCTTCCTACTAAACATATTGGACCCATTCTTGGCAGCTGAATGTCCATCAGGAAATGTTGTTTCAGCATGATGGTGCTCCACCTCACTTCTCATGTGCACTTCAGAGACATCTCAACTGACTACAAGATGAAAGATGGATAGGCCAACGTGGTGCAAGCGCATGGCCGCTGCTATCACCAAATTTAATTCCTGTGGACTGCTTCTTGTGAGGTCATACGCAATGTTTAATTTATGAGACTCCTGTAGAGACGCAGGAAGATCTGCTGTCACGAGTTCTGGACACTGCAATTGAAACTGAAGAGACTTCAGGTGGGATGGAGAGAGTGCAGCAGAACATGCTTCCTAGTTACAGTGTCTGCAACAGTGTTGGTGGTCGCCACATCAAGCCACTATCGTAATGGATCAGTACTATTCTGTACATATAGTATGCTAGGTACTTTTTTGTTTTGGGAATAATGTAAACACACAGTGTTTAAGAGTTAATACAAGCCAATGTGCTTAGGTGATAAATGGATGTTTTATTATCTTTCTTTTTGAATTGTTACATGATAATTATACTGCATCACGTCTAATTCAGTTGCTCAAGCCGAAGTGGATGAGTTAAACATATGAATTAAACTGTAGCAGAGCAGGAAAGGTGCATTTCTGGACATGGATTCCTATTCAAAATATTATGTACTCATTCCTCTCTACAAGTCCTAGAATTTTGTAACAGGAATTTCTTAACAACCTTTAGAAAAACGTCGGGGACTGGCTACTACCCTTCTCAACTACTGCTTCACTTTAAAGTCCTTCAAATCTGATAATTCCATCTTGTTTGTGCAGTTTGTAGGTTTTGGATGACTGTTTGCTCCCTATATTTTATCCCTGCTACCTTCAGGATTTCAAAGAGTGCATTCCAGTCGACATCGTTAGTAGCTTTCTCTAATCCTACAATTGCTATAAACATAGAGTTTGCCTCTCTTAAACCCATCTTCTAAGATATGTCATAGGGCCAGTATTGCCTAACATAGTCTGAAATTAATCCAGAATACAATTTGGGCTTTCCTCAAGGTATTCTTATACCATTTTTTCCATTCTTCTGTAAATAACTCATGTCAGTATTTTGCAACCATGACTTAACAAAATGATTGTTCTCTGTTATTCACACCGGCCAACGCCAGCCTTTTTTGGAATTGGAAGTATAAAATCATTCTTTTAGGCTGAGGTATTTTGGCTGTCTCATATATCTTGTACACCAAATAAAATAGTTTTGTCATGGCCGGCTCTTCTAAGGATCTCAGTAATTATGGAGGAATGTCACCTGCTTCAGGGCCCTTGATTTGACTTAAATCATTCAGTTCTCTGTCACATTCTTCCCACTGTGTCATGTCTCATACCTCATCTCCATTTACTTCCTCTTCTCTTTCTATAATATTGCCTTTAGTTCATTTCCCTTATAGAGCCTTTCTACATATTTCTTAGACCTTTCAGCTTTCCCTTCTTTGGTTAGTAATTGGTTTGCCATCTGAGCTGTTGATATTCATACAGCTGTTCTCTTTCCTCAAAAGGTCTCTTATAGTTTCTTGTATCTTTCCTATTGTCATCCATGCCTTTTAAAGCCTTTTATTTCTACATCTACATCCACATCCACATCCACATCCACATCCATACTCCGCAAGCCACCTGACGGTGTGTGGCGGAGGGTACCTTGAGTACCTCTATCGGTTCTCCCTTCTATTCCAGTCTCGTATTGTTTGTGGAAAGAAGGATTGTCGGTATGCTTCTGTGTGGGCTCTAATCTCTCTGATTTTATCCTCATGGTCTCTTCGCGAGATATATGTAGGAGGGAGCAATATACTGCTTGACTCTTCGGTGAAGGTATGTTCTCGAAACTTTGACAAAAGCCCGTACCGAGCTACTGAGCGTCTCTCCTACAGAGTCTTCCACTGGAGTTTATCTATCATCTCCGTAACGCTTTCGCGATTACTAAATGATCCTGTAACGAAGCGCGCTGCTCTCCGTTGGATCTTCTCTCTCTCTTCTATCAACCCTATCTGGTACGGATCCCACACTGCTGAGCAGTATTCAAGCAGTGGGCAAACAAGTGTACTGTAACCTACTTCCTTTGTTTTCGGATTGCATTTCCTTAGGATTCTTCCAATGAATCTCAGTCTGGCATCTGCTTTACCAACGATCAACTTTATATGATCATTCCATTTTAAATCACTCCTAATGCGTACTCCCAGATAATTTATGGAATTAACTGCTTCCAGTTGCCGACCTGCTATTTTGTAGCTAAATCATAAGGGATCTATCTTTCTATGTATTCACAGCACATTACACTTGTCTACATTGAGATTCAATTGCCATTCCCTGCACCATGTGTCAATTTGCTGCAGATCCTCCTGCATTTCAGTACAATTTTCGATTGTTACAACCTCTCGATACACCACAGCATCATCTACAAAAAGCCTCAGTGAACTTCCGATGTCATCCACAAGGTCATTTATGTATATTGTGAGTAGCAATGGTCCTATGACACTCCCCTGCGGCACACCTGAAATCACTCTTACTTCAGAAGACTTCTCTCCATTGAGAATGACATGCTGCGTTCTGTTATCTAGGAACTCTTCACTCCAATCACACAATTGGTCTGATAGTCCATATGCTCTTACTTTGTTCATTAAACGACTGTGGGGAACTGTATCGAACGCCTTGTGGTAGTCAAGAAACATGGCATCTACCTGTGAACCTGTGTCTATGGCCCTCTGAGTCTCGTGGACGAATAGCACGAGCTGGGCTTCACATGACCGTCTTTTTCGAAACCCATGCTGATTCCTACAGAGTAGATTTCTAGTCTCCAGAAAAGTCATTATACTCGAACATAATACGTGTTCCAAAATTCTACAACTGATCAACGTTAGAGATATAGGTCTCTGTTCGACGTCCCTTCTTGAAAACTGGGATGACCTATGCCCTTTTCCAATCCTTTGGAGTGCTACGCTGTTTTAGAGACCTACGGTACACCGCTGCAAGAAGGGGGGCAAGTTCCTTCGCGTACTCTGTGTAAAATCGAACTGGTATCCCATCAGGTCCAGCAGCCTTTCCTTATTTGAGCGATTTTAATTGTTTCTCCATCCCTCTGTTGTCTATTTCGATATCTACAATTTTGTCATCTGTACGACAATCTAGAGAAGGAACTACAGTGCAGTCTTCCTCTGTGAAACAGCTTTGGAAAAAGACATTTAGTATTTCGGCCTTTAGTCTGTCATCCTCTGTTTCAGTACCATTTTGGTCACAGTGCGTCTGGACATTTTGTTTTGACCCACCTACCGCTTTGACATAAGACCAAAATTTCTTAGGATTTTCTGCCAAATCAGTACATAGAACTTTACTTTCGAATTCATTGAACGCCTCTCGCATAGCCCTCCTCTCACTACATTTCGCTTCGCGTAATTTTTGTTTGTCTGCAAGGCTTTGGCTATGTTTATGTTTGCTGTGAAGTTCCCTTTGCTTCCGCAGCCGTTTTCTAACTCGGTTGTTGTACCACGGTGGTTCTTTTCCATCTCTTACGATCTTGCTTGGCACATACTCATCTAACGCATATTGTACGATGGATTTTAACTATGTCCACTGGTCCTCAACACTATCTGTACTTGAGACAAAACTTTTGTGTTGAGCTGTCAGGTACTCTGTAATCTGCTTTTTGTCACTTTTGCTAAACAGAAAATCTTCCTACCTTTTTTAATATCTCTATTTACGGCTGAAATCATCGATGCAGTAACCGCTTTATGATCGCTGATTCCCTGTTCTGCGTTAACTGTTTCAAATAGTTCGGGTCTGTTTGTCGCCAGAAGGTCTAATATGTTATCGCCACGAGTCGGTTCTCTGTTTAACTGCTCAAGGTAGTTTTCAGATAAAGCACTTAAAAAAATTTCACTGGATTCTTTGTCCCTGCCACCCGTTACGAACGTTTGGGTCTCCCAGTCTATATCTGGCAAATTAAAATCTCCACCCAGAACTATAATATGGTGGGGAAATCTACTCGAAAATATTTTCCAAATTATCCTTCAGGTGCTCAGCCACAGCAGCTGCTGAGCCAGGGGGCCTATAGAGACATCCAATTACCATGTCTGAACCTGCTTTAACCGTGACCTTCACCCAAATTATTTCACATTTCGGATCTCCGTCAATTTCCTTCGATACTATTGCACTTCTTATTGCTATAAGCACGCCTTCCCCTTCACTGTCCAGCCTGTCTCTGCAGTATACATTCCAATCTGAGTTTAGGATTTCATTACTGTTTACATCTGGTTTCAGCCAACTTTCTGTCCCTAGTACTATATGGGCATTGTGACCATTTATTAATGAGAGCAGTTCTGAGACCTTTCTATAGACGCTCCTGCAGTTTACTATTAGCAATCAAATCGTTTCTACTTAGCCATTTTGAACTTTCTAACTCATTTTTTAGACATCTATACTTCATATTCCTGCTTCATTTTCTGCATTTTTATATTTTCTCCTTTCATCAATTAAATTCAATACCTTTTCATGATAATCCTCTCATGGACCATGGCATTACTCTTGTCAGCTTCCACAGCAGTCAGCTGATATAATTAGGATGAAAACAGCTAGAATTTTATGTTCATGTAACCAACCTCACAGTAATTTGTCACATGCACAAAAGGGGGCCCTGGGGCATATCACTGCAGATAAAAACATTATCGCTCTGCAGACATGTGAGAACTATCATGAAAAAATCAATAATGTTTTGGATCTCACCAATTTTAAAAAAAAATCGGAAGGATCTGACTACAAAGATTGCATATTGTGAATGCTATAGAGTCTCCCATCCATGAGTTAGCTAGACACCTTGCCTCATTGCTGCAACTTTTCGTTGGGGAAACAGATAATCACATTAAAAATTTATATCATTTCATTGACAAATTAAAGGAAATGCATGTGGGACAAGGTGATAGCCTTGTTTGTTATGATGGTGTGTCATTATTTAACACAGTTCCAGTAAACAAAGCTATCTTATGTATAGATGATGATTTTCCAGCGGATATTGTGGAGTTATTCAGACACTGCCTCACCATGACCTATTTTCAATACAATAATGATATTTTACAGACAGATTGATAGGATGGCTGTGGGGAGTCCTCTTAGTCGAGCTGTTGCCAATTTGTTTATCGAGAACTTTGAACAACAGGCATTGCACACTGCCAGAAAAAGACCAGCCTGGTGGTAATGCTATGTCGATGATACTTTCACAGTATGGACATGTGGGTCAGAGGAATTTGCTGTCTTCCTAGTACATCTCAACAGTGTCAGTCCAAAAATACAATTTACTATGAAGACGAGAATAACGGCCATCTGAATTTCTTGGATGTGTCTGTTATCAACACGGGGATGGTCTGTTGAGCCATAGAGTATACAGAAAAGCCATGTGTACTGACCATTACCTGTATAAAGATTCTAACCACCACTCCAGACAAAAAAGAGGGGTGATTAAAACCTTGGTAGATAAGGTGCACAAAATTTGTGAACTGACTGACTTAGAAGATGAGCTTGAACATCTACAGCTGACATTCAAGAAGAATGGTTATTCTAACAAGGAGATAGATAGAATACTTTGCCCTAGGGAGAGAATCAGGACTGTTGAGGAATATAAAATTACTTGTAGTTGGTACTACAAAAAGAATTGTTAACACCCGTCTTGAACACATGAGAAATTGCTGCGTAGTACATACTGTAAATGTGCCATAACAGAACATCTTTACCAAGAGGGTGATCATGAAATAAAATTCACTGAGACGAATGTCATATCGAAAACATAGCATTATCATGTGCGTATTTCTATAGAGGTTATTGAGACTTATACACACCATAATAATTTTAACAGAAAAGAGGAGAGTGTTAAAGCAGACAAAATTTGGATGTCAACATTGCAACATAAGAATGATGATGGATTACTTCAATCGAGAATGTTGGCGATACCAGCGACAGTCTCATAGCCGATGCCACATGATAGACTCTGGTGGCCTGTACACTGCCTATATAATCAACACTCCCTTGAGTTCTAGTTGCAGTTCGCCATTTTACGTCCAAAGGTGTCTCCTGCAGTCAGAGAGGAAATGTTACGAGAATGTTTTATACATGGGCCACAGCCTAATAGCCCAGAAGTTTTAAATGATGGACTTATTGACAAATAGCAAACACGGATTCAGAAAATATTGTTCTTGTGAAACACAACTAGCTCATTATTGTCATTAAGTGGTGAGTGCTGTCAACAGTTGACATCCAAATGACTCCATATTTTTACATTTCCAGAAGATTTTTGACACAATTCCTGAGGTAACTTCTAACCAAATTGCATGCCTACAGAATATCAACTCAGTTTTGAGACTGGATTCGTGATATACTGTCAGAAAGGTCAAAGTTCATAGTAATTTACAGAAAGTCATTGAGTGAAACAGAAGTAATATCTGGTTTTCCCCAATGAAATGTTTAGGTGCTCTGCTGTTACTGATCAACATAAAAGATGTAGGAGGCAATCTGATCAGCCCTCTTAGATTGTTTACAAAACATTAAAAGACAGCCTCAGATGATCAAAATGGTTTAGAGAAGATATCTGTGTGGTGCAAAAAAAGTAGCAATTGTCTCTAAATAATGAAAATGGTAAAGTCATCTACATGAGTATTTAAAGGAATCCACTAAGTTTCGGTTACACAATAAATCACAGAAATCTAGAAGTTGTAAAGTTAACTAAGTACTTAGGGATTATAGTTATTCGTAACTTAAATTGGAATGATCACATAGATAATTTTGTGTGGAATGCAAACCAAAGACTGCAATTTATTGGCAGACACTTAGAGAATGTTACAGATCTACTAAAGGGATTGCTTACAATACACTTGTCAACCATCTTCTGGAGTACTGTTGTGTGGTGTGGGATCCACGTCAGATAGGATTTGATGGAGGAATCGAAAAAGTTCAAAGAAGGGCTCATTTTGTATTATCACGAAACAGGGGAGGGTGTGCCACAGATATGATACATGAATTGAGATGGCAGTCATTAAAACAAAGCCTCTTTTTTTAAAATAAATAAATAAGAGAATTCAGAGCTCGTGTGGAAAGATTTGAGTGTTCGTTTTAATATATGTATAAGGCACACACATTCTTTACATATATATGTGCCATACAAACACAAAAGGAAAAAATCTGTGCACAAACCACAACTAAGGTATCACCTACTTGGAAATGTACTACAATCCAAATGCCTGATAGGTGCAATGAACGGCTTGAAAATTCCATGTTAAGTCACAAAAAATAAGTATCTAATAATACATGAATGTAATGAAATTAAAGTGCATAAGTCCTCATTCATTCCTGTACTAAAGTACAAGAAGTCAAAACCAACCAAAAGCCTGAAGTAGTTCAGTACATAAGCCCTCCTTGACTCCTGTATTGAAGAAAGAGATGTCTTAAATCAGTATAAGAGTTAGAAGTGTATGCAAAATCACAGTCAATTGCCGGACAACAAAACAACATAAAGATATTCGTAATGTAATCATATAACAATTAAATTACTAATGTATAAAACACAAAGGGGGGGGGGGGGGGGGGGAGGAGAGATGTGCACAGGCAACCAGTACTAAAAATAATACTGAGAGTGATTGTGATTATATGCACAATATACCAACGTAATTTTTAAGCCTTCTGTATAATTGTGTGAACAGAATGTCCATTAATACAGATGTAGGAGGTCATATCAGTTGTGTGTGCAATCCAGAGATTGAGCTGTACAGAAGTTCCCCCTTCCTTGAAGTAAGAATAGCATGTAAGTACAAAGGGCATGGAGGGGGTTATAACATAGCTGTAAAATAATAAATGTTACAAAGTACCAAACAACAGTTGCTGAAGCCTAACAGATACCTTATATCTTATACACTATTTATTACACAGCTGCCGCCCCCCCCCCCCCCCCCCCCCCCCCACACACACACACACACACACACACTCACTTACTTACTTTAGCCCTTTATGCTAACATGTTATTCTTACTGAAGTAAGTTATTTTCTACAAGTATGAATTTGTGTGTGGCTAGATATCTAGTTGACACATACAACCGATATGACCTCCAGCATTAGTACTTGACTTTCTGTTCACACATTTGTACAATCATCCATGTTGCTCACATCTCATTTGAGTACACGCCTGGCCACCATGGGGCCCCAGCCATTGCAGCACTACTTCCTTTTCCATACTGCAAGTCTATCTTTCTATTGTGCTTTTCTCCTCCCTATTTTCCATTGGATGGCCTTCTTGGTGCTGATTGTGTGTGGTTTTTTTTTTTTTTTTTTTTTAAGGCTTTCTACACCTTTCCATTATCAATTATATGGTCCACTTGTTTGGTTTAACTTGATACTTCCTTTCTAAATTTTACAGAAGTGTGGATCATGCAGGGATGGTCACCCAGCCCAGCATATGTTCCAACTTTGTGCATTTCTCTCTTCGAACCCTTCTTTCTTGTAACAGTACTATGCACAAAACCCAGCATGGTAGCAATTCTGTTAGGGGGTGGGGGGTTGGTTATCTGCATGGTGGTTGACCCCTGACTGTTGGTGTCTCAGCTGGAAACTCCCCACGTATGTATGTGGCTGGAGCATGGGGATGCCGGGCAACAGTGTAATGGCCAGATAACCATTGCTGTGGATGGGTGATGTCCATGGGGAGAGTTTCCACTCGGAGTGGGTAGCACCGTGGCAAAAGATTTGGTCATAAGCGAATTAAACTTCCTTCTGCTGGTGGTCACATGGCCCCACCAATCTCTTCTGAATTTAAGCTGTATTACAATGCGGAGGGGTAGGACTCCAAAATATTAGCTTCCCTTTTCTGGCTAAGCCATGAGAGGAACATAGAGCTCAGAGGCAAAGCGAGAAATACTCCCCCTTCCCCCAAAACTTGGTTTGTTCTAGGACGGACGAGGATTCCTCTTTTGTTACAAAGCCATTGTTCTTTGTTGAACATACCGAGGACAGGTTTGGGCAAGTGGCAGCAATTTCAAAAATTAAAAGTGGCTTAGTTCTGCTTGTTACAAGCTGAGTGATATTCTGTCACTATACCTCCCCCCCCCCCCCCCCCCAATAAAAGTTTGAATATTGCACTGGGTATCATTTTCAACTGAGATGTGCATTAGGTCCATAATGTCCAGCGGAGACTAAAAGACAACAGAATGAGTACTGGTGTCTTCATCTTGGCCTTTGAAGGTGACTCATTGCTTGAGAAGGTCAAGCTGTATAGTTTATTGCTGTGATGTCAAGCTGTATATTCCTCCACCAATGCAGCACTACAAATGCATGCGATCGATTTGGACACTTGTGTTCGCGTTGCAACACCAGTGCCATCTGTAGGGATTCTGGCTGTCAGTTGCACCCGAATACTCCTTGTGCCCCCCACCCCCTCAAAAAAAAAAAAAAAAAAAAAAAAAAAAAAAAAAAAAAAAAAAAAAAAAAAAATCTATGTCAACTTTGGGGAGCACCATTCCTCCTGTTCACCAGGCTGCATCATTTTCAAATGCGAAAAGAAAAATCAAGCAATACAAGACCCTTGACAGCCTCACAGGTCACTATGCTAAGAAGAAATATGTTCACCTACATCTTACAGATATGATACTGGTGTGTGCTTCTGCTATGACGATGTCATCCACTTTAGTGACTGTGCCATCGCCCTTCGTGTCTTCTACATCTAGCCCTCGGGGCTGTCTGACAACACCAACTTCCGTGGTGGTTGGGGGTCCACATCCTGCTACTTTGCCCATATCCCCTTTGGGAGCACCAACTCCCTGTCCACTAGGGACATCAGTCCCCAACCCCTGGCTGGAGAACAACACTATCCTCCAGCAACCCTTAACATGAAGGGTTCCCTCGGGATGTTCCTTCAACAGGAGTCTCCTGTCCTGCAACTAGGTGCCAGTCAGTTGCTGAAGGAGCCACAGTTTACATTTCGTAGGGCTTTTTGTTCCTCGTCTGCCCCATAATTTAGGTCAGACAAGCCCTCGCAGAAGTCTAAATCGCCTAAGAACAAGAAGTAGTAGCCTTCCAAAAAGAGGGAAATTCTTATGGCCTCCATGCTGCTGTTCCGCCTCCGTTCCATCTCTGTATCCAAGGCAGCATTCTTGATGCTTCCTATAGCCCTGGACTCCCACCCCTCCATGCACCCTGATTCAGAACAAATGTGTATTGGTGGTGTATCTTTACAACCAGTGACAGCAGGTGGCACTGAGGCATAACCTGCCTCCTTGGTCCCTTTATGCCCCCAACCCCCTCCCCCAAGATATTGATAGCATGATCCTCTAGTGAAATTGCAACAGTTTTTTTCCCTGTCACTTGGCTAAGTTACATCATCTTTTGTGCACTTCCCTTGTTTATTTTCATCGACCTCTTGGAAACTTGTTTCCCAGCAATGTGGACCACTACCCTCTGCAGCTATGGGGGTTATTTTAAGAACCACACTGACTATGAAAGAGTATCTGATGGTGTTTGCACTTGCATTCTGGACTCTATCCACAGCAAACATGTCCCACTCAACACAACTATGGAGTCCGTGGTCGTTTGTGTGAAGACATCTCTGGAATTTACCATCTATTATGCGTATCTCCTTCCTGTTGATGAAGGGTCCCAAAACACATTGACTGTACCATTTTCTGAGGTCTCCCCCCTCCCCCCCCCCCCCCACCCCCACCCTTCCTAATATTGGGTGACTTCAGTGCCCGCAGCCCTTTCTGAGGTGGAGCTAAGACCACTGGCCACAGTAAAGCTGTCAAAAACTTGCTCGCAGAGCTCAATCTTTGCCTATTGAATACTGGTATTCTCATACTCAGGTCTTCCGTCCATCTATTGGAGAGGCCATGATAACCAGTGCGACAGTGATCATTTTCCAGTCGTTTTGACTCTGCCTTGGCATCAGTTGCCTGGATGTCCACCCAGATGGGGTCCCTCCCAAGCTGATTACGATACTTTCACTACTGCCATTGCCCTTCACATATTGCCACATGGAGGTATCGATGAGGTTGTCCAGAGTACGATTGAAGCCATTCGATTGGCAGCTGACTTGACAGTCCTTTACCTTGGTGGACTCCCAAAATCTCCATGGCCATTAGAGATCGCAGGCTGGCTCTCCAACGTCGTAAGCGAGATCTTTTGATGGAGCACCTCATTGCCTTTAAATGGTGTGGTGCCTTGTAAAACGACAGAAACGAGAATGCTGGGAGCAGGACGTTGCTACCATTGGATCACATACCACTCCTTCACAGGTTTGGGTGAAGATTTGACATATCTGTGGACACCATTACCCACAGGTGTAGCTGGTATCTCTATGAATGGTGATGTATTCATTGATCCAGATGCTCTTGCCAAACATTTTGCTCTTCATTATGTTTGAACTTCTGCATCTGAGAATTATCAGCCTGCATTTTGTGTCCTCAAACAGTGGATAGAGAGAATTCCTTTTACTGCACATCACCTGGAACCTTATAATGATCCGTTCAGTGAGTGGGAATTCCTCAGTGCCCTATCCCTTTGCCCTGACTTTTGCATCTACTGTTGCTCCTCAACTGTGGGTGTTGAACACTGACTGCGTGGTGCCATATGAAAGATGCAGTCCTTGGCCCTCGTGTTCAGCTTCCAGTTTTCCACTGCCAAGACATGAGTCATACACTTCTGTCATCATCGTACTGTCCATCCCCAACCTGAACTCTGCCTCGAGGACCAAATGCTCAATGTGGTGGAGTTATATAGTTTTTTGGGATTGGTCTTCGATCTCCAGTTGATGTGGTTTCCCCATCTTCACCACATTAACCAAATGTGCTAGTCACATCTTAATACTTTTGCTGTCTCAATAACACCAGCTGGGATGCAGACCACTGTACACTTCTGCACCTCTACAAAGCTCTAATCCTATCACATCTTGATTGTGGGAGCCTGACGTATGGCTTAGCATCACCCTCAGCATTATGGATTCTGGACCCAAATACACCATTTTGGTGTCCGACTTGTGACAGGTGGCTTTCGGACCAGCCCTGTGAACAGTGTACTCGTGGAGGTGGGTGTTCCTCTCCTACAGATCAGTTGCCCACAGCTGCTGCTCAGCTATGCAATACACATACACTGCTCCCCTGAGCATCCAAACTACCATGTCCTTTTTCCTGGTAGGGAGAGCTACCTCCCACAACAGAGGCCAGAGTCTGGAGTCATGATCAGAATTCACATGCGGAGGCTCTGCTCTGAAGCCCATCTATCTCCTGTCACCTCATGTCATGGAGAACAAGGAGAAATCACATGCACCCCCGTGGGGTGTATCCTGGTCTTAGATCTGCCTTGACCTCTTCTTTGGAATGAAAGACTCAGTAGAGCTATGGGTTTTCACCACCTGTCCCGGGACGTCCTTGATACATTTCCAGGCTCAGACATGGTATACACTGATGACTCCACAGACAAACCAGATTTGCCTACACACATGCAAGATGTAGCGACTATGCTCTCTGCCAGATGGATGCAGTGCAATCACTGCAGAATTAGTGACCATTGCTTGAGCCCTCAACTGCCTTCGTTCTTGCAGTGGCAAGTCATTCTTAATCAACAGTGACTCCTTGAGTATTCAGTCTCTCAATCAGTGTTTTCCATGACACCATTGGTTGTAACTACCCAGGATCTCCTGTATGACCTCCACTAACACTTGACAGTCATTTGTCTCAGGGGGAGCCTTGGTCACATTGGGATACCAGAAAATTAAGATGCTGACTGGTTGGGGAAGTTGGCTACCAAGATACCAACTTTGGAAATGGGGGTGCCAGGATAATTGTTGGAGGCTTGTAATATGGGTTGGTGTCCCTGGTTTCTTCGAATAAACTGCGAACCATAAAGGAGACCGCAACTGTGTGGCAGTCTTCCCTTTGTGGTTCTGGCAGGGAATCTGCGCCTTCTGATAGCTTCGCATTGGTCACACTTGGCTAACCCAGGGCCACATCCTCCAAAGCGAGGATCCTCCCCTCTGCCAGTGTTGTGCCTGTCTCACTGTGGCTCACATCCTATTGGACTGCCCTAATTTGGCCACCTTACAGCAAAACCTTAAACTTGCTGACATGCTACATCTGGTGGTAGCAGACAACACCAAAGCAGCTGATTTGGTTTTACATTTTACCCGTGACAGTGATTTTTACACATCCGTATGACGTAGGACACATTAGCTTTGTCGGCCAATTAAGGGGTTGGAGCCCCCCCTCCAAGCCCCCCCCCCCCCCCCCAGCAGTCTGGCTTCTGTCCTTCCCACCTTTTTTATTCTTGTTATTCTTTGGCATCTGTCGTTGGTTGATAGACACATCGTCAATGTTCTCTTTATCTTCTGCCTGTGGCTAGCTTTCTTGTAGTGTGGAGAGTGTGTCCCCAGTCACACGTGTCCCAGGAGCCTCCAGCTGCTTTCTTGGCAGGTATATCCCTACGTTCATCATGGCCATTTTTACTGATTTACTTTTATACCAACTTACAACATAGTATTAGGGGTAGGAATGGTTCTCTCTTAACTATGCACATGTAATGTCTTTGTCAGTATGATCTTTGGCTTATGTTTGTGACGTGTTGGATCATACTTGTATGCTGGACTGCCAGTGTTTTGGGTGCTGTTGGTCAAGCTATTGCTTTGGTACTATAACTCTAAATCAAATGTATTCACATTTTGACCATGACCATTTTATCCTTCATACATGAAGGCATGCATGTCATGGTGCCATTGTAAATTTTTTCTTAAGTATCTGAAGTTTAACTGGATACTTTTGTTGGATCTTGTATCCTCTGTTGGTGTTTCATTACTTTTTCTTCTGGTTTGCCATTTGTAGGGTCCTGGGTAGCACGAGGATGATAAGTGACCGAAACAGGCTGTAAACAAATTGACTTACAAGGATGAAGTGCATCTGCTGTTCTGAAATACACTGGTATCCAAAATTAAAGCAACAAACAGAAATTTTGCAAGGTTGCGTTATTTTGCTACAAAACATTATGAACGGGAGGTTGCCAAGTAGAAACACTGTAAAGAATACAGAAAGTAAACGATTGCAACATGCGTAATGGTAGACGAAAATGTCTTCCAACTTAACGGATTTGCACACGCATTCCAACAACTGGTTAATGTGTTCAATATAGGGTGTGACGACCTTTGGCAGCAATACAGGCTTGACAATAATGAGGCGTGCTGTGAATTATGTCATCAATCTCATGTTGGTGCCGTAACATCCGTTCTTTCAGCGGAGCTGCTCACAAGTCTTGGAGAGTGTATGGCAGATACTGACATGATGCAACCCATCTCCCTAGTACATCCCAGCCATGCTTTATGGGATTCAAATCAGGAGAGCGAGCAGGCCATGCCACATGTGCAGTATCTTCCATTTCCAAGAAAACTTCAACCACCCACGCTCCGTGAGGTCGAGTATTATCTCCCATCATTACGAAGTGTGGTCTCACAGTATCTTGCACTTGAGGTCCTAAGATCTTGTCACAATACCTGACAGCAGTTAAAACTTGACAATTTCACCCGTACAATTTCATAAAGAGGTGTTATAGTGGTCAATATAATATTTGCCCTCAGCATTAGGGATCCTCCTTGATATCAGTCTCTTTCCACAATGTTTGGGTGTCAAAATCGGATTCTAGTTCCCTCCAGATGCGAATCCATTGAGAATCACTATACAGACCAAATTGGGACTCATCTTTGAAAAGAACATTGATCCACTGTTCGACTGTTCAGATGGCATGTTGACAACTCCACTCTAGACATTCCCTTCTGTGAAGACGCATCAGATGTACACGTACAGAAGTTCTCTGACAATAAAGGTCACTCTGTCGAAGTCTTCTGTAAACTGTTTGCCTCGATACAAAACATCCAGTGGATGCTACGAGATCAGATGCCAGTTGCTGTGCAGTTCTAAGGCACTACCGTCATGCTCGTACAGCCAAATAATGGTCATCTCTTGCTGATGTCACACGTCAGCCGTACCCTGGTTTTCAGGATATAGTTTTGGTCCCTCTAAACTGTCACCACACCCGAGGAACAACAGAACAATTCACATTAAGCCATCGGGCCTTATCGGTTTGCAACTGCCCTGCTCCCATTATTCCTATGGCCCTCCACCACATAAAGTCTCGTAGGCATCTTCTCTGTGCCATACTACACTGTCTGTGACTGTGTACTGTGTACACAGTGATTGTGGATGTAGGACTACCCGGCAGACGCTACCCTGTTTGATAGGAGCCCTGACTTCATTACCATGGTTGTCCGTTGACCAGAATCTTCCATGCAGAACACGATCATACTGACATCTGTTGACAGCTTGTATCATTATGTTATGAATTAAAGACAGGATGGAGAAATAGTGCTTAGTTGCTTTAGTTTTGGACACCAGTGTAGTTCATCAGGGGTGTTAGATTAGACTCTGATAATTTTCACAAAACCAAATGTGATAAGTCTGTGTCACAACTAGGGGTGACTTGTTCTTAAGGGCCAGAAATTTTGTGATATAGTTTTATTCTGTGTATTTTTTCAGTATGGTATCAAACGATTTGAGTATGATTTGATTTAGGTGTAGCAAGAGTTATAGAGACCAGAAGTAATTGGGGCCCAGTTTCCACTGCTATGTTGCAGAGAGAAACAATGTTAACTCTGAACTGCCAGTAGTCAGGTCAAGTCTTGCCACTACTACTCACTCTCACCTTCCCTCAGCGTATCCTTCCACAGCGATGAATCAGATTTCCTGTCCCCACCCAATTCAGCGAATGCAGAGGGCCAGTGTTAGGTGACCCATACTCCCTCCTCTATGCAATATATAGTTATGTGAAAAGTTGTGGTTAACAGTGAGTGAGCAGAAACAAAAGTTATTTTATTTCTATTGCGTGTTATTTCATGGTGAAGGACTTTGGACAACAGTTGGCTGTAAGGATGTAAACCATTTAAGTGACTGAATTAAGAATAATGAGGAAAGTGCTTGTAAAAACAAAATGTTTAATACCGTTAACATTGCTGCATAGATTGATTCAGGGTATAAAATGTCAGTACAAAACCATAATTAATTAGTTACAGAGAACACACTCATTAAGCCTAGTAGTAGTGTGTGTAACATTTTGTGTAACTGGTGATTTAGTGATAAGTGCTTCTGTTGAATTCTCTATTATTGCTGTGTTAATGAACTATACTTATCACTATAGGTGAATGTTTTTTCTTGTGTGTGTTTTAAGATACTTTATCATCTGATTCCATCACATGTGAATCTGTAGTCACAATTATACTGTAAGGATGCTAATTAGAGTCCAAATTATGTTGCAGATTTCAAATATATGGTCTATAGCTTCAAAATTAACTTCACACACACTGAAGAAGGGCATTTCATTCTGTCTAGGTAGAGTTCTTGAAAGTATGATCAATGCCTTCTAGAGAGATTCACGTTCCATTGGGATATTATAATAAGAATAAAAACTTAAGTTATGTAATATTTCTCAAATTTACAGACAGTGGACATATATAATCATGTGACTAATAATATGTTTGCAAGTCATGATACTAATTAGTATAAAATAATCACCCAGTCGGTTTTGGCACATTATTACCATTGACAGGTGTAGAGTATTCACGAAAATGTTTTATCAAAAGCTATAGAAAATATTTCTCTGTACTTCAACATAAAAAACAACAAACTCAATCTTACCAAATTATAAGTACCTTTCATTGTAGAATGAGTTTACATATCGTGCAATTAAATGCATTGACATTTTGCTAAAGTTGGGTTTATTAGTGTTGAAATTTGTGTTTACAGAACTAGTGTCTATAGCTTTTCATGAAACATTTATATGAAAACTTATCTATTTGTGGCATAGAGCATGTGGCAAAGAGTCTGTCTCTTGGGCTACATGTTTCAAAATTGGTGTTATTTATTGGATAGTGGCACTTTCATGCATTTTATGTATAGCTCCAGGTTGTCTTTGTCTACAGGTATAAATTATAATCATTAACTCATTCCATTCTGAGTTGAAGATTAAATGTCAATTCTAACTGTTCGTGTTGTAAAGACAGTGAAAATACTAAACAAAATAAAAGTTTTAATGATTATGGTATTAATGAATTGTTCCATCTGTTGCAGGTAACAGCATGTAATATAGGTAGCTATGCTCCTGGTGGTTCATTATTCCCTATGCCTACCCGTCATTCTGGACCTGGTGGGGACAACACATATAGCCTGTTTAGTTCAACACAGTGGGCCACTCCATCAACAACTCAGTCATCGCAGCAGGGAATGAGCTTTGGTGGCCTGATGAGTGCTAGTGGATCAAGTGGACTTGGAACTCAGGTGTGTGACCCTTTTTTTCCACTTACTGTTTTGAGGAGGGGCAGCAAGATTAGGAAAATGTTATCTCATGGCAGTGGCTGAAAAAGTAAAATGAAATTTGCATCACAAGTGAATTATCAGTCACAAAATGGATGAATGAAGTGGGCAAGAGGAGGCATGGAGATTCTTGGTGGTTTGCGCAAGTTGATTCCCAGAGAGTCAGTACTGAATGCAGTTGTGAATCAGTAATTGAAGATTGATAATAGTAGGATAAGAAGGTAGAGATGTAATGTGTTGCATAAGTTTCCAGTCCAAATTTACTACATCAGTTTGTGGATCTTAGCATGTACCATAGAATTTCTGTCTTGATATGTAAATGAAGGTAGCCTTCTGCCTAGAGCTTTTTTAATGTCACACACACACACACACACACACACACACACACACACACACACACACACACACCCATGACCACTATCTCCAGCTAGAATGAAATGGTGTAGTGTGTTAACGGAAGCAGGAATACAGAGTTGGGTGGGTGGGTGGGTGGGTGGGGAGAGAAAGGGATAGTAGGATATGGGTGGGGGCAGAGAAGTCAGCATTGCCTGGCAGAGCATGCAGGGAATAGATGATGGCAGGACAAGGCTGGCTGTGGGGGAGGTAGGATGTTGACCTCTCTGATGGCTCCAGCCACACCTTTGTCCACATTAAATAAACGCACCAACAGCACCTGCATATTGACAATTTCCATCCCTTCCATGCCATAAAATCCCTCCCCTACAGCTTGGCTACCCTGGGACAGCATATTTGCAGTGACGAGAACTCCCTCGTCCAGTATGCTGAAGGTATCGCAAAGGCTTTCACAGACAGACACTATCCCCCAGACCTAGTCTGCAAACAGATTTCCCATGCCATGTCACTACACACTCTCACTCCACTCTCAAGAACCAGCTACAAAGAAGTGTGTCCCCCCCCCCCCCCACACCATACCCTGAAATGAAGGACATCCTACCAAAGATCCTTCCCACTCTTCCTAAACCAGTGTTCCATCACCCTCCCAACCTCCACAGCATCCTGGTCCATCCCTGTGCCACTCCCAATCCCAGCCTCTTGCCATAGACATAATATTCCAGTGGAAGACCCAGGTGCGAGACCTGCAGTATCCACCTACCCAGCGCTTCCTATTTCAGCTATGCCACAGGCTTGTCGTATCCAATCAGAGGCCAGGCCAACTATGAAAGCAGCCATGACATACAACAACTCAGCTGCAGTCATCATACAGCTTTGTATGTTGGTATGACTACCAACCAGCTGTCCACCAGGATGAATGGCCATTGTCAAACTGTGGCCAAGAACAAAGTGGAC
The DNA here is from genome assembly GCF_023864345.2 of Schistocerca serialis cubense. Taxonomy (NCBI): domain Eukaryota; kingdom Metazoa; phylum Arthropoda; class Insecta; order Orthoptera; family Acrididae; genus Schistocerca; species Schistocerca serialis. Next base: position 411,200,019 of record NC_064640.1, on the reverse strand, counting down.
CACCCTGTGGCACAACATGCAGCCAATCGTAACATGGTTGATTTTAGTGACTGCTTCACAACCCAGCCCATCTGGGCCCTCCCCTCACCAGCTTTCCGGAACTGTGAAGATGGGAGTTATCCTTAAATCACATTCTCTACTCCCAAAAACAGCAAAATGTTTTGACAATCAATATTATAGGTGATAGCTTCGCTTTTCTTGTGGTCATACTGTTTATATATTAATTTAAACCATGAACTTTTCCTAGTTGTGTGTTCGCACTACTTGACAGTAATGTTACTATGGGCTGACTACACCGCATGTCCTATGCTCTGAAAATCTGCTGTCATTGGCTTGCAAGATCACGTGACATAAGCTATGATTGTCTAATAAAAGCACGTTGCAATTTTGATTTCAGTGCTTTGGAGGCTACTGTGCTGTTAAGTACAGAAATTCGTGTTTATACTTTCGTAATACAAAAGTACACACTGTAAATGTTGCCGAGCGTCAAAGTTCTCTCCAAAACGCATTGTTTTTTACTGGAATGAGGTTTACAGCTTGGAGGGAACGTATATAGTCACTTAAGATGGAAAAAATTTATTTTCACTCAAGTAAAAGTGTATTTTTACCCAGGAAATCCAAGTCCTAAGACAGCTGCCCAGATTCTCCCAAATTATTTATATAGATAAGGAACAGCAAAGGGCCTATAACACTACCTTGGGGAATGCCAGAAATCACTTCTGTTTTATTCAATGACTTTCCGTCAATTACTACAAAATGTGACTTCTGTCAGAGAAGTCACAAATCCAGTCACATAACGGAGACGATATTCCATAAGCACGCAATTTCACTATAAGCTGCTTGTGTGATATAGTGTCAAAAGCCTTCTGGAAATCAAGAAATACAGAATCAATCTGAAATCTCTTGTCAACAGCACTCAACACTTCATGTGAATAAAGAGCTAGTTGTGTTTCCCAAGAACGATGTTTTCTAAACCCCTGTTGGCTGTGTGTGATTTTCTTCAAGGTAATTCATAATGTTCAAACACAAATTATGTTCCAGAATCCTGCTGCGTATCAATGTTAACAATATGGGCCTGTAATTTAGTGGATTACTTTTCTTGAATATTGGTGTGACCTGTGTAACTTTCCAGTCTTTGGGTCGGATCTTTCGTCGACCAAACAGTTGTACATGACTGTCGAGTATGGAGCTAATGCATCAGCATATTTTGAAAGGAACCTAATTGGTATACAGTCTGGTCCAGAAGACTTGTTTTTATTAAGTGATTTAAGTTGCTTCACTACTCTGAGGATATTTACTTCTGCGTTACCCATGTTGGCAGCTGTTCTTGATTTGAATTCTGGAATATTTACTTCATCTTCTTTTGTGAAGGTATTTCGGAAGGCTGTGTTTAGTAACTCTGCTTTGACAGCACTGTCTTCGATAGTATTTCCGTTGCTATTGGGCGTAGAAGGCATTGATTGTTTCTTGCTGCTAACATACTTCACATACAACCCGAATCTCTTTGGATTTTCTGCCACGTTTCGAGACAAAATTTCATTGGGGAAACTGTTACAGGCATCTCACATTGAAGTCCGCACTAAATTTCGAGCTTCTGTAAAAGATTGCCAGTCTTTGGTATTTTGCATCTGTTTAGATTTGGCATGTTTGTTCCATTGTTTTTGCAAGGGTGTTCTGACCCGTTTTGTGTACCAAGGAGGATCAGCTCCATCGTTTGTTAATTTATTTGTTATAAGTCTCTCAATTGCTGCCGATACTGTTTCTCTTAATTCAAGCCACATCTGGTCTATGCTTATATTATTAATTTGGAAGGAGTGGAGATTGTCTCTCAGGAAGGTGGTTTGATGAACCCTTTTCCAGGCACTTAAATGTGATTTGCAGAGTATCGATGTAGATGTAGATATACTTAAACTCCTGTATAATGTAAGTATTCTGAGGGGAAAGGTATTCTTAACACTCAATTGCCAATTTTGTGTTGCAGTCATTGTGGTCAGGACCAGGCCCATCCCCACTCGAGAGACTTCTGGAGCAACAAAAGCGACTTCGTGAAGGACCAGCTTCAAAAAAGGGAACTTGAAACACTAGCATAATTGTTTATTCAGGAATATAACAAATGTGGCATTAATCTTAACTACATATAATTGCCAGATTTTTGAAGCATGAAAATAATTGTGATGCCTGGTAAATGTAATGAAATGCTGTATCGCTGTGTTATTTAAAGTCAACAAAATGCAGTGATCCATACTTTATAATACAGTACCTAAAGTATAGCTATAAGTGTCAGGCAAGTATAGGTTTCATGTTTTGCACTTGGAGTCGATTAATATTGATCTTTTCTTCTGAGGCTAAGTACATTGTATGTAATGAGGTGAACATACTACATTCAAGCCATCCAAATGAAGAAAAGATGCTCGTGTGCAGCATGCACCCGGTAAGTTCATAGGGTAATGGTGCTGTAAGCTTTCAGTCTGAGAGTACCAGAAATACTTGATACAGTATTGTTGAACCACGTAAAAACAACTGAGGCACATATGAATTGACTGCTTTTTATGACAGATTGAATTTCAGTTGAGACTCCCTTGCTACCCAAGCTGGCACTAGATTTTTTCCTTATCAAAATTGTTTCTTGGGAAATGGGAGTTGTAAATACAAGATTGTTTACAGACATTGAATTGGGTGTCAGTAGATGTTGTCTTTCCTCATACAAGTTGGTAACAACTCAGTTTTAAGTATTACCTAGTGTATGACAAGTTTGTAATATGGCAAAGCTTAAAACAGATGAATTTTAGGTGTAACAGAGCTTCTGACAAACAAGTTTTAGTTGTGGAGAGTATGTGAAAAGAGATGTTCTATAAACAGTTGACAAACGAGGTACATTGTCAGAAAACAGTCAATGATTTAGTTAAGTTGCATTGAAGCATGCACCAAGTGTACAGATGGAAACAATTGTAACAGTTCTGTGCTTTTTGTGGTTAACATGGTGACCAAAAATTAAACTTTTGTCAGAATATTCGTTCAGTCAGTGGCAAACAGTAAGTAGCATTTTATTTTGTCCAGTACCAGTTGTTTTGGTGCTGTACCAAAACTCCTTTTGAAACATTCCTTTCAGTGTTTGTGTCAGTCTGTTATGAAGTACTGTGTGTTAAGATTTAAGACCACTGTGTTACTCAGTTTTGTTGTCTTGACTTCAAAAGAACTATGCTCTTCATAAGCTGAAATTTTTAATGTCTGATATTTTCTATGTAGTTTCATTGGCTAATATTTTAGTGTGCATGGGAAGTCACGTGACGGATATTATGTGGTTACTTATCAGGCTTTTGCTCTAACTTACGTAGAGAGTTCTCTAGCACCAATGAAAAGTTTTCTTAAATGTTGCTTGTAAAAAGAGGATTTTGTTAAATCTTAAATCCTTTTGTCTCATATTTTCTCAGTTCCAATAATGTAAAATGATTTATTTGCAGTAATTCAAATACTTAAAGATATGTATCTGAGCTAATGAAACATGTACACACTTTTCCATCTAAGCATATCTTTCACAATTGATGTGAACACTGTGGTGTAAAAAATGAAAATGTATACTATACCGCCCTACCAGTTGTTGTACTGATGTTTTAAAGGCTGATATAAATGTTGAACAATCATATAGTATGCTTTATAAATTTCTAAAGAGGAAAACAGAAAGCGAAAGATAAACATGAATGACATTGATAAAATAGCATGTACTTATCAAAAATGGACCACAATAAGAGGTAATGGAAACTTGACTCTCTGCATCAAAGAGTCCTTCTTTGCAGTCAAGTGCACAAAAAAGAATAATGGGGAGGAGAGTTGGGGGAAAGGGGGGGGGGGGTGTCAGAATAGCCTAGCACCTGGAAATTTTCAAAGGATTTGATGCAAATTCAGTAGGTCGCTGCAAATATCATGATCTTGAACTACTGAACCATATGTTCCTGCACTCAGTCCTGTTGCTCTGTGCCACATTTTTCTTTGTTGCTTTATCTTTTCCTAGTGAGAGAATAGGCACTGTGGTAAGACATTGGTTTTCCATAGTATCACTAATCTTTCTTCCTTTTCATCATCCTTCACTTCATTACTGTCTCTCTTCCTAATTTTATTCTGTTGTCTTCCCACACTCTTATTTTCTTAACGTTTTTGTTTTCCAGTTTCAGCTCTTCGCCATTTCTTTAGATAAATCAGTATGAAACAGCACTTGGCTCTTACGTTTCACCATTTCCCAGCTTTTGTATAAACATATTCTCAGCAAACTTCCTTAATGAGCCCTCAAATGCCGTCAGAAAAAGGTACATAGTACCATTAAGAAACTGTACTTGTTTGAATGTGTAGAGAGATAAAAAAAAGAATACTAATTATACCAAAAAAATTCTGTAAAATAACTTGTCAAAAACCTTGTTTAATTATCCAACCTCATAGGCAACAGGTCATTAAACTCTAATCTTCCTTTATAACTTAAGTATCATGAATGAATTATAGCATTATAGTGATTTCCTTTCACTCTCATAATTTGTGTTCATTACTGTTCTTCATAACAACTGTTGAAAGTGCTTGATGTAATTGATAAAATGGATCTTCTTGTCTCTTAAGGTTTTTACTGTATGTTAAGACAATTACCAATGTGAGGGTACAGCTATCCTTATCTATTTCATTCATGTTTGAGAAATTTGAATTGTGGCAGGGTGTCAGTATTAAAATTTCCTGATGTTAAAACTGTTACTTGTAGCACAAATGTTTGATAGATATATTTTAGTGATACAAATACTGAGGTTTGAAATTGGCATGATTGTTTTGTATTCACATCGTCAAAAATGTGTAGCTACATAAAAGCAATATTGTTGTTAGGATGTATGGATTGTTATGTCTTAGAGGACTATAAGATTGTCTTGCAAATATAAAATTTGTGTTAGCTTTTATTTGATAATAAAGCAAAATGAATAGTCAGTAAGTATAAGTGCAGGAGTTTACCATAGTTCTTATGTTCTAGAATTGTGATATTAGACAGGAAACACAGTGGTAAACAAGTATATACAACATAGAATATATCAGTTGAATTGTCTGCTCTGTACTAATTTTTGTTACTGTTTTACATTTAGGCTGTTTACTGCAGCACACCTGGGGGACAATATTGCAATTACTCAATTTAATTATTTTGAAAAAGTACAGAACTCAGCTCACAGTGAAACAATTCTTTTTTCCCCCCCTTTCTGAAATTTTTACCTGAAAATGTCGAGTTATGTTCAGTTCCTATCAAAGTCTAGCTTAAATGTTTTACGAAAACCTGTTACAACATAAAACTTTGTTATACTGTCAAAACTGTTTTATATTGCTGTACTATCCCAGTAAGGGAAATTACCACTCTCATGGAAGTAGTTTCAATTTCTGTGTTTGAAATGTCTTTAAAATTGTGTGTGTGTGTGTGTGTGTGTGTGTGTGTGTGTGTGTGTGAGAGAGAGAGAGAGAGAGTGCGAGAGATATACTGGTATTTTTAGTCTGGAATTGAATCCTACAGGAAGTATCTGTAACAAAGACATGTTGAACAGCTGCACCAAATAAAAAACTTTTTTATAATTTGTGTAAAGTTGTTCAGAGATTTATTTTATTGAAAGAACCCTTATTGTAATGTTTACAACAAAGTAATTTGATGTGAATGCAAAACAAATATTTACCACTAATGTTTTCTGGCATTATAAAAAATTTCCTTTCTATAGACAACTTTTCATGTGAAGTTTTGTTACTTTTTCATACGTCGGAGAGAAACTGGAAAAAATAAAGGACTCCTTGAATGGTTATTCCAAAAACTTAAACGGCTATGGAATTATCTCTTGTTTTTAACCCAATACATCTATTATGAAGTTCTGTTACCAGATGTCAACATGAACATGTGGGGGGGGGGGGGGGGAGGAAAAAAAAAAAACCTGAAGTTTCTGTCCAAAGTCTCATATGGTTGAGTACAGATTTAGTAAGAGTAATCTTGACAGTATTGCATAATAATTGTGTGCTGTGAAGCAACATCTAGTTTTAGAAATGAAGCTATAATTTCAGTTTGATCTGTTAAGTACATTTGCGTACTGCAGCGTATACAAATTATGTAAAAGTTCTCTTTGTGAATACAAATTGCAGTATATTGTTCCTCTGGGTAATTAGCTGAAATCTGTTGCATAAAAATGATGATAATATGGTTATTACATTTTAATGAATCATTAAACAGTATTTGAAATACAAAAAAAAAGTCTTTGGCCAGATGTGTATGAGTAGCGTAAGTGATTTCATGCCATGCTTGCCTACTACTCTTGATATTCACATTTCCTTTTAAAAGAAAACAGCAGTCAAAAGCAGCAATTTACAGCTACAAAAACAGTTGTAACTTCACTTCTCTTGCAAAAAGTATAATAGATTTTCTTTGCTTTGGTGTCAGTGAAATCCTGCATGACTTTGTTGAAATTCAAAAGCTGTCCCCACACCGGCCACACTGCATCAAGCCAAGCAAAACTGAGGAAATACGTTCAGTACAGTACAACATGTCCGGTGTAGACGTGGCTAAACATTCAACTACCTATGTTCGGTTGACACGGGTTGCCAGCCCACACAGTTGCACCTGGCCAAATGCTGTCATCAGCTACAGTTTAGGCTTCAAAAAACTTATTTTCGCACTTGCCACTGTCACCAGTTGTGTTAACAAAATTGTTAAGGCTAGATTTAATATTGGTGCAAAGCCATGCTCTTATGAGTTCCAAAGTACCGGACACAAGAATTGTGGCACGAGACTGTAGCAGCCAGCGTAGTTGAGTAAAAGGTACTGTTGGCTATATTTCACTGCATCTGCTGTTCAGAGTGGAAGGTGACAGTGAGTGATAAACATTGATGCTTTATTTGTTGAAAAAAATGTGTGGATCACCAGTGTGTTTAATGTGTCTGTAGCATGTAAAGGAAAAATTTCTATGGTCAGATATCGAGAAGGTGTTCTTTCCGACATGCAATGACAATGATTTACAGCTCAAAACAAGCAGTTTGGAAAGTTCTGTCATTTATTGCAGTGAAAAGTAAAAGTAAAATCCTCAATAAAGTTGTTCGAATGCATCAGTGTGAAATACACCAAAACTGTGTAAACTACTTGTATCTGTTGATCTTTTTTGCTTCAGCTCCAAAATAAGGTTTGATAGGTTTCTTCTGTATGATCTTGATATATTAATATGTACTGATTATGGCTACAATACCAAGGAAGACTTAGGAATGAGGAAAAACTCAAAAGAAGTTAAAGACAAGGCAGAAAAAATTAATTTAGAGGAGCATGGTGTGAAGAACAGTAACATAAATGGCAGATCCAAAGGTGAGGTAGTACTGGGAGAAGAATACCATGCATCTTTCAATGTGTAAATGCTGTTTAATCACAGTGCCTCACTCGAAAAGACTTTCTCATGTGACAGACACTGCATGTTTTACTCATTTATCTATTTATTACAAAGTGTTTTTCTCAGGGCAATACTGCTATAGGTCTTTCAGGTTGCTGTGTTAGCCCATCATACATTGAAATTTATCTTTATTTCTTTATTATGAAGCTTTTTGCTTCTGTAGGGGGCTTGACACAAGTTGTGTAGGTGCATGGTAGAAACTGAGCTGGAAACATTACATGTAGCAACTGTTGCCATTTTGAAAGATGGACATGCAACTCCAGCCCTTCATTTGTCATCTGTTTCACAATACCACAGATATTTCCCAGTAAGACACTACATTTAATGTATGATTTGTACTTCCAACTTATTCTCACACTTCTTCATTTTTTCAAAACTTCCATTGTCTTATTTGATTAATTCTTATGGAACCATTGTAACATTTAAGTTTCTGCCTGCTCCAAATACGTGCCACCCTGAGCAGTTGGACAGTTCACCCCCCTCCCCCCCCCCTCTCTCTCTCTCTCTCTCTCTCTCTCTCTCTCTCTCTCTCTCTCTTTGTCTAGAGCCAGCTCTGGTGCAAATCTAGGAATCAGTCAGCAGAGGATTTAATTTGCACGCAGTCCTACAGTTTTTTCTGTTACTTGCTACTTTTTTCACGTTGCAATGGTTTGTTAATGTGAAAAATGCAGAGTCCACATTAAGCTGTAGGTCCACTAGTAATTGTGTAGAGAAGTTTGAAGGCCAGAGGAAGACAGTGGCATACTACCTCCAATATGATCACACCCAGTAAATCACTGTGGTGTTGAGACCAGCCTTCAAATGGAGGAAGGCTTTTCTTACTGTATGGGCAATGCAAGGAAAATAAATTAAAACTTATTGTATCTTTTGATCTTTTTGGTCCTTATTTTATTGAACTGGGTAACATTTCACCAATATATTGTTTCTCATCAGCTTCATGTTTCACCTTTAATGTTATCATTGTGTAACAATCCCCCTCCGTCCTCCCCCCATCCCCCCCCCCCCCCCAAACCAATCTCCTCTCCCCCATGACACTATCTGGTGATGACATGAGGTCAGCCACACCAATTTTTGGCACACCATTAACTACGGTGAAATTTAGGAAACATAACTTTTTCTCCTTATTATAGTCTACATTTATGATATATTTATTCTGTCCCCAACCCCTTCCTTCTTTTCCTTCAAGAGAGAGAGAGAGAGAGAGAGAGAGAGAGAGAGAGAGAGTCAATAATGTTAGTTGCCTTATTATACAACCATGGGGAAAGTTCTGGGCTTCGGTCAAGTAAAATTGTGTGATCTTTCCCAAGACATGGTGTCAGTAAATTGGCAATAACATTGTAAGATTTACCCAGTTGTGTATATTTTATAATGACTTCTATTATGTCACACAAGAATCAAATAAAACAAGATAATAAACAAGGCTCCTTCTTTTTTACATAGTGTCAGAAAAACGATGAATGCAGAAAACCAGTAATCTCATTTACACACAGCTTTTTGTAGTGGATAAGAGCTTTGTGGAACTTATGTGGTCAACCAAGAGTTTCACCATGTTCAGCAGGTAGCTCAAGCTTCATATTGTCACTGAAAGGTAGCATGTAATATTAATTTCAGGGAACTCCAGATGCAAAAGATATTTCAAAGTGCAACATAACGTCCAGTGATAACCATTCCTATATTTTGCAGATGAGATTTGTCACAACATTTAAAAAACGGTACCATTTATTTCGAGTAATGTTCCCACTGCCCCAGATAATCTAAAATGTTTGAACAATTTTTTAATTGTGGGAGCAGGTTTAAATTTAATAATATTTACCGCCATGTAATTGTGAAGAAGCTGGTAGCTGAGACCACAGTGTCACTAATCGTAGTTTGAGGTACAGTAACAGCTGTTGAAGTATTTTCTGAGCAAAGATAATATAGGATACAACTGTCTAGGTGTGGACAAAACACTGTAAAGGCAATTGTGAGGGACTGCAAAATTCATTGATATTGGGTATTTTTGTTGGGTATAAATGAAATGCTATCATATATCCAAAAAGCAGGACTACTTCGTACAACTTTCACATTAGGGAAACTAGATTTTAGAGGTGAAAATGTCAAAAAGTTAACTAACTTGTCTTGTCTTCATTCACCAATGTCTTATGGCATCGTATTCTGTGGAAACTTGCTATTGAAGAAGAAAGTGTCTGTTGCATAGAAGTATGTAGCAAGGATAATATGTGGTATTCGCTTCATAAACTCTCATAGAAAATTGTTTAAAAAACTGGGTATAGTGACAACAGCCTCACAGTACATTCATATCCTTATGAAGCTTATCAACCAACAATCACAATTTGAAAATGGTAATTATATTCATAAGTATAATAGTAGAAGGAGAAATTACTTGACTATCCTCCACTAGCAGTTCGTGTAATACAGAGGGGAGTAAGGCCATCTAGAGAAATCTTTGATTATTTACCCAACCATGTAAAGAATTTAATAGATAGTAAAATTAACTTCAAGCATATAATACGTGTGTGTGTAAAACTGACCTGTTTCATATGATAGTCAGAGATTGACAAATAACTGAACTAAACATCTGAAAACCTTGGGAGAGAAATTCTACATTTTACATTTTAGATGACATACATAATTTGCATGGAGAACTGCACACTGCAAAACCCAATGTCCACTGGTTGCTGATGAACCAGGCAGATGACCACAAAGATGACAGTATTCCTCAGTCATTGAAACCATTACACAGCGACCTACCATACTTCACGGTGGGGACAATGACTGGTGGTAGATCCCTGGCATAACAGTGCATATCCAAATCAAAGCAGGCCACTTCTCTATCACAAAAAATTCAAAGTTATATGATCCGCAATAAAGGTCCATGTCATTATGTACTGGAACAGGCAGTTTTCTGGTAGCAAATCTCCATCTGTTAAAGCACGCCTTGGGTGAGCAATATAAAGTTCAGTGCTGATGTCACAGTTCGGACAATAGTGGTTAATGCCTTCTCACAGAACCCTAAGAACAGAAAATTTTTGAAACTCATGCACTGCTAGGAGCGATGTGTCCAGAGACTTAGTCCATATACTGAAAAGCAGGTCTAGTAATAGTGTAAACCTTTAACTTTTTTCAGTCCAGTTCATGTAAACTTTAACACACATTACCTTTTGATTCATACTTGTACTTACTGCAGGACATGTCAACATTGTTGGTGCTTCCTTCCTTTTCCATTCTCTGCGACAAAAGCCAAGTTGTTAATTATTGTTTGTATATTTGATTTGTAGAAAAATCATCAAAATAATCTGTGATTTGCATGTCTTTCATGACATGAAGAATTTGTCCTTAACTTCAGAATATACTTTTACTTTCTCATTAGACAACTGACAAGACAATGTAAACACACTTCTTTCTGGTTAGACATGGCTCTCAAATTCATTACTGAAACTACAAAATGGGAGGATAAATCAAAATTTTGCAAACAGAATCCTAATGTGATGAAATTACTTCAAATTAAATTCAGTCAGCACAAGATCATAATATTAAAAATGGAAGAAATTTTGTAATCACCATTTTTGAACATAGTAAAAATATCACTCTAATATTTTCTGTTGTCACTTAATTTTTAATTATTTTTCTCCTATGGAATTTCATAATCAATTGTGTTGAAACTCAAATGGATTAGATGGAAATCAGACTCCATCAGTATCATAACTGGCATGTTTAAATTTCCACAAAATTTGTTTTTTACTCTATTGGTCCATTAAGTAAGTACACAAATTAGACTGCATGCCCATATTGGTACCACGTTATATTAAGGGCTTATTATACAAATGACAGACTAATCTAGAAACAGATGAAACCAGTAGAGAACCACTATAACACCATCAGAGCATTCTTCACAAACTCTTATATTTGCAAGTAAAGTGGAGTGTAATTACTAAAACTATTCTCAACAAAATAATGTTGACAGTGTTCTGGTGCATAGTCTTCAACCACTGAGTACTCACGTTCACACTGCCCTCATATGTGAAATATGTCCTAATAAGGTATTAAAATGCAAAAGCGTGTGATCACTAGCACTTTTTCATACGTATGTCAAATACAGGGTGTTTCACATACGACACAAGAGTTTTGCCTACTGTCATGTGAGAACCAATACCAGGGAGGCCAATGAGTTAGGAGCTGGCTCAGAAGGAAGTTCAATAAAACCATTGCACCAGTTAGCACTTTAATTGGTATATCAGTAGGATTTGCTTACATAACTGTGCACAGACTCAACCTGAAACCTTGCAAAGTAATGGTTGTGTGACAAATTCCAATACTGCTGCTCAGTGTCAGTACAGCAACTGGCTATTGCAGTCTGTGTACAATGGACAGATTGATCATGAAATGCTCTTTTCTTCTGACGAAGCATTTATTGGGTACGTAAACACGCAGCAGAATTGACACTGCTGTTCTGAAATTCCTGATCATTTACATCAAAAGTCTCTGCATGATGTTAATCATGAGTGTGGTGTACAATTAGTGCAACACAAATCACTGGACCCGATCTGTTTCCATGAAACTGCAACTTCTGATAGGTATGTGAACAATAATTGCAACCTCTTTTTCACGGAACTAATGACCAATGAAAACACCTATGGTTATTTCATGCAGGACAATGCAACAGTACACACTACCAGTTAACCTATGTAAGTATTACGAGATGTTTCTGATGATGTGATAGTTGACTGTCCTCTTTCCCATCTATAAATCTACCAGACTTTTATCTTTGGCAGATGTTATAAGATGTGTAGACACGTAATCCCGGTACACACAACGAAAAAGATTGGTCCAGTTATTCATGTTCACATCACATGGAGGCTCTTTGTAATTCCACCATTGATTCTTTGGGAATTAATGTACCCATATAAATGCTGCCACATTACAAGAAAAAAAAAAGCAGCATTTCAGGATCAATGTCTCCATCATTCACAGACTGCAATAGCCAATTTCACTGCGAACATTGAGCAACAATATCTGAATGCATTGCCATTATTTTGTAAAGTGTCAGCTTGAGTTTGTGCAGAAGTTACTGACGCACCAGTCTGAACTGCCAAACAGTGCAATAATTTTCTTGAACTTTTTTCCAAGGCCACCCTTAAGTTGTCTATTTCAGCTACAACTGATATTACATCTGCCAGGGTCTGAGGAATGGCCCAGAGCATCACCATGATAGGCGCCCACTCCTCTGGTTTTGGTTCACACATAACACTGGACACAACATTTGCACTGCATGTGAAGCACTCTATATTTTATTAGTAACTTTGTTGGCACATTTTCTGTTAATGTTCTCACTTTCACTAGGAATTTCATCATGATTGACAAATTTAAAGATAATTTCAGAAGTACTCCAAGGGAGTGTTACAAGGCCATTAGTATTTTCAACTTATATCAGTGGTATAGTGGATAGTGTTGAAGATCCCATGAGGCTATTCATGGACAATGCTGTCGTCCATAAGAAGGTTACAATGCCAAAAGGCTGTGGTGAAATGTGGGAAGACCTGAAAAGGGTTGACGATTGTTGTAGGGAGAATCTTGACAAAATGTAACTCATCCACGAAAGAAGTGGGTTACAAAACACACGTTCAACCTATTCTTGAGTTCTACTGAGTACTGTCAACCCTGAATGTAAATAAATGTAATGCATCTTGCATATAAAGACAAACAGATCTAATACTGTTAGATTACGCTATTGACGACAAATCTCTAGGAACAATAACTGTCGAAAGATACATAAGAGTAACTGTCTGAAGCAACATAAAGTGGAATGACAACATAAAACAAATATCAAGAGAAGCAGATGCCACATGGAGATTCACTAGGAGAATCTTGACAAAATGTAACTCATCCATGAAAGAAGTCGCTTACAAAACACACATTTGACCTATTCTTGAGTACTGTTCATCTGTCTAGAAGACTTACTAAGTAGGATTAATAGGAGATAGAGAGAAAATTCAATAAAGGGAGGCATATTTCTTCATGGGAGCATTTACGAGTGGGTACCCAAAAAAATCAGAATAACATTGCCGTGGGCAGAGCTTGTGTAGTGCACATTTTTGTTGCTAGGTGTGTATAGCACAGCTCGTTGCCAATTCAGTGCCATCTGTGTTGTTGAACTGGCTTGTTCTGTTCATCTGCAGTGGTTGTTTTTACTAGCACTGTTTTGTTCGTGTTTCATTTTTTACTATGGCAAGTTTAAGTGAACAACATGCAGCTGTGAAATTTTGTTTTCTACTCAGTAAAAATGCTGCTGACACTGTTTTAATGTTGAAAACGTCTTACCAAAATCACACGATGGGAAAAACTCAAGTGTATGAGTGGTTTGTTCCAAAATGTTCAAATGTGTGTCAATTCCTAAGGTACCAAACTGCTGAGATCATCGGTCCCTAAACTTACACACTACTTAAACCACCTTAAACTAACTTGTGCTAAGGACAACACACGCACCCATGCCCGAGGGAACCTCTGGCATGGAGGCGCCGCCTGAGTCATGACATGGCGCCTCTAACCATACGGCCACTCCCCGTATGGCGACGGGTCGATTGAGGACAAACCTCATTCTAGACATCCGTCAACTGGTCAGATCAACGAAAACATTGAAAAAACTTGAGAGCTTGTGCTCACAGACCGTCAACAGACAATTAATCAACTGTCACAGAATAGTGGGTTATCTTGGAGCTCAAATCAGCAAATTTTAATGGAAGATTTGGAAATGAAAAGGGTTGCTGCCAAGTTTGTTCCTCGGGTTCTGACCGACAATCAAAAGGAACGTCAAGTTGAAACATGTTGTGCTTTGAAACAACAACTTGAAACTGATCCAGATTTTCTGTCAAAGGTCATTACTGGTGATGAGTCATTGTGCTACGGTTACAACCCAGAAACAAAGCAACAGTTAAGCCAATGCAAGATGTCATTGTCATCCTGCCCAGAAAAAAATGTGAAGTCAAATCAAACATCAAAATAATGTTGATTTGCTTTTTTGATGCCAAGGGTGTAGTTCATTTAGATCTTGCTCCCTCAGGTCAGACCGCCAACCAAATCTTTTATCTGGAAGTTTTCAGAACATTGCACAACAGTGTTCATCAAAAAAGATCTGATTTGTGGCACGCAGGAGACTGGTTCTTCCACCATGAAAATGCACCTGCGCACACAATTATCTCTGTTAGACAGTTTTTGGCCAACAGTGGCACGGTTCTGCTGCCCCATGCAGCTTGCTCACCTGATGTGGCTCCATGCGACTTTCTCTCATTTCCGCGCATGGAAAGGGGCATGAAAGGACACTGATTTGACAACATTGAAGAAGTCAAGAAAAAAATGAGGAGAGGAGCTGTCAGTCATTTCTAAAGATGACTACAAAAAAATTTTCGAACAATGGAAGCACTGGTTTGGAAACATATTGGTTGTAAACAATTTGAAAATATACAGCTTAAAAAAAAAGATAATTCCCCCTGTGGCAGATGCTACAGGAGGGGTGTTGTACTGTGCATCACATAAGGAGAGTTTTACAGTTGAGCTTTCGAGAGCTCACATTCCGAGAAGAGTCAGGCTACATAGTACATACCACTTGTGAAATGATCATGACAAGGAAATTAGAGAAACTGGATGTCATATGGTGCTTTACAGACAATCAGTTTTCCCATGCACCATTCATGAATGGAACAGGAAAGGGTGGGGGGGGGGGGGGGGGGGACACTGGTACCAGAAGTACCTTCCGCTACACACCATAAGCTGGGTTGTGGGCTGCAAATGTAGACGTGTTCTCTTTTATACAATCTGTTAAGTTGTCTTGAGACTGTTTGCTACTAATTTATTTGTTGCTGTTGTTGTTGTGGTGGTGGTCTTCAGTCTAAAGGTTGGTTTGATGCAGTTCTCCACACTAATCTATCCTGTGCAAGCCTTTTTGTGGTGTGCGTACAGTAAGACCTTCGGTACACACATCATCAGATTATTTGACTTGTCGCTCTAACTAAGTAGGCAAGTGTCAGCAATATGTCTTGTGGTCTTATCGTGGCGTGTTTATCTTCTGCCGTTAGGTCAGACGATAGAAATGCCACTTGCACACTTAGAGTAGCAGATTGACGGTGACCAACTTTAAACAGAACTTGATTAATTTTCACACACATTTATTAAAATAATAAAAAGGCATAGATATTACATAACTTTATTCTGGATGCTGTTTACAATTGACAATCTGAAGTTCCTTTGGTCTTGGTATGTTAATCTTATTCTCACATATCTCTGATACTTGACAAAGTGTCTATTCATTTCTCTTCATGGCTATGTACAGGAATATGATAATCTTACTAGGTGCAGACTGAAACTTCTAGTGCTACAATGATGAAAATTAATATTACGACGATGTCAAACCTTATTTTCATGATTTAAAGAAGTATTCATGATATTAAAAATGTAATTATAATTTTATTATTTTCATTTTTGTGCTCAGTGTATCAAAGACTTTCTAGTGCACGGAATAAATTAGCATTGTTTGTACCACGAAACTATATATGATTGTTAAGGGTTAAGCAGGTAATAATTCGATGCAAGACATTTTGTTGAGTCTGAATTTTGTTCTCGTACTGGTCAGTAGAGAAGGAAAAGTTCCTTAATCGATGTGAAGGTATACAGGCTGTAAAAAGGAGAGAGAGAGAAGGTAAATACAAGTTATTCAAAACAAATATCTCTTAAGTGTAACGTCTTGTGATTTCCTATAACTAAAAATTGCAAGGTCTAATCTGAGTCTGTCCTGAATAACAGCGAAGAACATTTATGTTATCATATATTTTCTTCGTTTGATCACAGTTGTGATTCGCATGTTTCTTTTTGTTACGCGACGTGTTATGAATATTTTCATTATACGCGCAAAAGTGCGCACAGATTTAATCGAACCTGCATCTTTCGGAAACGATAACTTTCAATTAGTACAATTATGCGAATAACGTCTAAATCGCAACCGTGATCGCAAAAGTGTTTCCTGGACCAAATAATTCTTATAAAATGTGTTTTCTCCAAAGCGAGCAGCATTGCACTATCGCTGACTCGCAACAATCAAAAGAGTAAAAACAGTGCTTAAATAAAATTTCCACCTTTTAATAATTATTATTATCCCATTAAATAAATAAATATCAATTCAGTGGCTATCAAATCAATAAACAGAGAGGGCAATTCAAACTTGACTATAGACTGGTACAGACAAATTCAGACTGGTGCAGACAAATGCAGACTAATGCAGACTGACTAACCGGAGGTCTGTACACTCGTTATAATACCTCGCGCGTTCAGGTATCACTGTGCGAGCATGATCCGCGAGGAGAAAAGGTTCTACGTTAGCAGCAATCTCATTGGCTGCGTTACATATTAATATGCGGATCGGCGGAAGCAGAATTTGGTCCGTCTCTATGACAGCGCCATCTCGTAGTGCGGAGACGGACGAGCGCTGTGCCTGCGCTGTTGTGCTTAGCGGGACGCAGGTGGGAAAGTTGTGTACGCGGTGACTACGTGGAACTATGTACACAACACTTTTCAACTGTGCATAGGTGTTGCAACCTACATCCATTCTGATCCTGTTTGCTCTTGTCAACCCACAGCACTCCTCTACAATTTTTATCTCCCACACTTCCCTCCATTACCAAACTGATGATATGTTGATGCTTCAGGATAATCAGAGTATATTATTGACTTATGTTGTAATAAATGTGCTACAAAGACAAATCTAACACAAAAATAATTTTTAAAAAGAGTGAAAGAGTATGTTTAAGGAGAAAAAGAAGAAGTGTGTAAAACACATCTAAAATTACAAATTACACTTAAGAAATGTGTGGCATTTTTGCAATTGTGCACTGACACTACAAATTTATATTCCTGAAGAAGACAGGACAACAATGAACAACCTATACCCACAAACAGCCTCAAGATTGTTCAGCTATAAGCCTGAACCACTAAGAGAGCATTTAAAATCAGCATACACAACTCTCAACTGTAGAGCCCCACAGGGAAGTATACTTGGGCCATTCTCATTTCTTGTATATATTAATGACATAACACAGCCACAAAACTCAAAACTATGGAACTATGCTGATGACACATCATTTATTAGCTGGGGCCATACTGAGCAGCTAGTATTCCAAAGCAATTAAGAGAACTTTGAAATGATGATAGAATATCTAACAATGAATAAACTTACACTGAATAAGGACAAGACTGTAGAAATAAAGTTCTTGTTGAATTATAATAATACTCATATTCAATTGCTCTCTACGTTTGAAACAGCTGATAAACATGAGTTTTTAGGTATTTTGATTGATGAACATCTCACATGGAGAGAACACATCACCTGCATCTGTAAAAAGGTTACTAGTAATATTTACTTACTGAAACATCTTGCAGATATAATATCCCTCCTGTCTTTAAAAAGTGTACTACAGTTGAATCCACTTACATTTGCAATATGGGAT
The DNA here is from genome assembly GCF_023864345.2 of Schistocerca serialis cubense. Taxonomy (NCBI): domain Eukaryota; kingdom Metazoa; phylum Arthropoda; class Insecta; order Orthoptera; family Acrididae; genus Schistocerca; species Schistocerca serialis. Next base: position 411,182,105 of record NC_064640.1, on the reverse strand, counting down.
TGAGATTTGGGGTGGGGAGCCCACAGTCTTATATGGATAGGATTTTCAGGCTTCAAAAGAGAGCAGTTAGGATAATTGCTAATATAAGCAAATACCAGCTCTGCAGGGACTACTTCGAAAATTATAATTTGCTGACCGTATTCATTGTATGTCCTTAAGACTATAATGATTGTGAAAGATAATGATGAAATACATGTAATGAACAGACACATCCACAATTACAATACAGAAACCAGATGTGACTATCATAAGATACTGGCTAATAAAAGAGCTACAGATTACAGGCCTCTTGAAACTGGGACACAGTTCTGAAGTAAGTTGCCAAATAATATAAAGCAATTCCATGGCAATCTTTTTATGGGCAAGTTGAAACAGTTGTTATGTGAAAGATGTTTATACCCACTTAAAGAAATCTGAGGTGCAATACAGATAGTTCTACTATTATATACTGCAGTATACTAGTGGGAGTAAATGTTTATATAACAGTATATAATGTGCTACTTGACATATGGTATCATTGTTATAAATGCACAAAAAACTGACACTGTCCAAGACTGTAAAGTTAATATGGACAAATATAGGTTATTATTATTACTATTATTATTATTTTAATCAGAAAGAGAAATTTAGTTCTCTGTGCGTACAATAAATACATCTTATTCAGATCGCAAAATCTATTTAAAAAAAAGTTGTTCAAAATGGTGTTTACTTAGACAAACATATTATAATCCCAGAATATAATATCACATCTCATGGCATATTGCTGTTGCCACTTCAGTAACACTGATATAACAGTAAACATAAATTTCCTGCAATCTGTGTATAAATTCGACACTCCCAATAAGTGTAACAAAATGAAAACATTAATCCAAGATTAATATGGCTCCATTTTTTCTTTTTAATTCCTATAGCATCTTCCTGAAACATTCCTGTGACGTAATTCTGCTTGGTGATTACTGATCTGATTATGTATTGTTATGATATATTTGAAATAACTGCAGCCTTCATACAGAAATACACTCTATCAATAGATCTGATGTATGTGTACAGACAAACAAATGATTACAATTTCAGAAAAATTGGATTATTTATTTGAGATAAAGAGCTTCACAAACTGAGCAAGTCAGTAATGCATCGGTCCACCTCTGGCACTTAAGCAAGCAGTTGTTTTGCTTGGCACTGACTGACAGTGTTGTTGGATGCCCTCCTGAGTGACATCATGCCAAATTCTGGCAAGTTGGTGCATTAGATCGTCAAAATCCTAAGCTCATTGGAGAACCCTGCCCCTAATGCTCCAAATGTTCTCAATTGGGGAGAGATCCAGCGTCCTTGCTGGCCAAAGCAGACAATGGTAAGCAAGAATAAAGCAGTAGAAAATCACGCTGTGTGCAGGTGAGCATTATCTTGCTGAAATTTAAGCCCAGGATGGCTTGCCAAGAAGGGCAACAAAACAGGGTGTAGAATATTGTCAGCATACAGCTGTGCTGTGAGGGGTCTTGCTATGAAAAGAAATGTCACCCCCAGAACATCATTCCAGGTTGTCTGGATGTATGGCAGGTGACAGTCAGGTTGGTATCCCACCACTGTCCAGAGAACCTCCAGACACGTCTTCATTGGTCAATAGCACTTATTTCGAAATGAGGCTCATCCCTGAAGACAATCCTACTCCTATAAGTGAGAGTCCAAGCTGAAGATATACGTGGAGATGCCCCAGACAACAGTGAGGTATCAACATGACTGACATCCACCATACGGCCCGACAGTCGGAAGTGATGGTCTGAGGTGCCATTTCTTTTCATCGAAGGAACCTTTGATTGTCATCAATGGTACACTTGTATCGCAGCAGAATGTTGATGTTCTACACCCCATTTTGTTATCCTTCTCAGCCAGCCTTCCTGGGCTTACATTTCAGCATGATAATGTCTTCCCACACAGAGTAAGAGCTTCTATTGCTTGTCTTTGTGCTTGCCAAATCCTACCTCGGCCAGCAAGGCCACTGGATCTCTCCCCAAATGAGAACATTTAGAGCATTAGGGTCAGGGCCCTCCAACAAGCTCAGGATTTTGAAGATCTAATACAGCAGTTGGATAGAATTTTTCGTGATATCCCTCAGGAAGGCTTTCAACAATACTATCAATCAGTGCCAAGCTGAATAACTGCTTGCTTAAGGGCCAGAGGGAGACCAATGCATTATTGACTTGCTTCATTTGTGAAGCTCTTTCTCTTAAATTTTTGTATAATTGTAATAATTTGTTTGTCTGTTCACACACATCACATCTATCAATTTCCATCCCATTTGGATAATTCCTTGATGGTGCTTCTCTTCTTTTTAATTAGGGTATAATAAAAATTTAACACCCTATTAAATGTGAGGGAATAGGATATAGTTGTAGGTAAACAACTAGAATTCTCTCAGATACAGATTTATTAGCACTTCGCTTCTACACAGATACAAGTCCGGAGGCTAACCCCCGTTAGTGACCAACGTCCGCCCAAAGTCCTCTCCTCAAAGATAGCACACTTATACACTGAACAAATATCGATATTTATGGCGCTCTACGCCACATAGCCCCCCCCCCCCCTTTCCCCCTGCGCAGTCTAGAGTACGTCTCTGTGAATGGGGGGGGGGGGGGGGGAGAAGTTAAGAACGTACAGTTCTTCTGCGTCAGGCGGAAGCGGTCGACTGGTAGGAGACCCGGGGGTGAAACCCGGTACGTCGACAGCGAAGTCAGCAAACGACGCCGGCGGCTGAAGATGACGTCCTGTCCTGGAGTGGACGTGTAGCACTTCGTCAGCAGACAGGCGGAGAATCACCTTGCCAGAAGGCCTAACAAAGGCACGTAAATTTAAAGCGGTGCACCACACGAGTTTCTGCACTTCCTCCCTCAACATTGTCACACATGAGTACCACATGAGTATCGCCATCTACAACAACAGATAATTTATGTATGTCATCAGGGTGTACATGTGTTGTGAATTCTTGGGTGGCACCTGTACAAGCAATGGTAGGGAGGTAGGGCGATGTGGGAATGCCATGGCAGGGGGAAGCATCTGCAAAGAGGGGGGTGGCAGGTGCACTGGACTGCGCAGGCGACAACCTCGGGTGATCAGCTGACAGACGAGGGAGCATGACCGAAGGCAACGAGAAGCCAGCGTGGATTGAACGGCGTGGCAAAGAGCTGTCACACGAAGATGGTAACACAATGGTAGAATCCGAGTGGTTGGCAGTTCGACTGCGAGGGCTGTGAGGAGTGAAACCTCGAAAAGATTGGCCACTTGAATTAGATGAATGCGGAGAAGAAGCAGTGCTTGGCAGAGAAGCATGCTGTGAAGAATCAATACCCGAATGTATGGTATGAGAAGATGGATGGCCACTCGAAGCAGGAGTGGGAGAAATAGGGACAGAATCAAGGAGGTTCACCTGAGGCTCAATGAAAGCTGGTTTCACTCGGTTGAGTGAGACCGTGGTTACAGAGTCTTTTATAAAGAGATCCATGTTATTCTCGGAGCGTTTGATGACCTTGTAAGGACCTGTGTAGGGCAACTGAAGCGGGGCTTTGATTGAGTCATCTCTGAGAAACACGTACTCACAAGAGTCTAGCGTGCGCAGTATGTACACGCGCGGAGGTGTATGAGTAGCTGGAGGTGGCGGCTGGATTTTGCTGCAGTGCAAGCGCACTCGCTCGAGAAGTGAAGGGAGTTCAGAGGGCTGTGGAAGTGGGGTGGGAGTGACTAATTCTCCAGGCAAAACCAGAGGTTGGCCATACACAAACTCGGCTATGGAACCCTTGAGGTCTTCCTTGAAAGTCGCACGAAGGCCAAGAAGCACAAAGGGCAGTGCTTCTGTCCATAGTGAGTCATGGCAAAGCAAGGCAGACTTTAAGGTGTGATGCCATCGCTCGACAAGCCCATTGCTTTGGGGGTGGTATGCGGAAGTATGAATTTTGACAATACCACACATTTTACATAAGTCGGAGAAAACTGAAGACTCGAATTGTTATCCCTGGTCAGTGGTGAGGTGAACAGGTGAGCCAAATCTAGAGATCCACGAATCTAAGAATGCTCGACTTACTGTCTCAGAGGTAATGTTCGGAATAGGTACAACCTCAGCCCACCGAGTCATCCTGTCAATAGCTGTAAACAAGTAACGGAAACCCTCGGAGGGGGGCAAAGGGCCTACGAGGTCCACATGAACATGGTGAAACCGGCCTGGCGGTTGGGCAAAACAGCCAAGGGGTGGGGAGGTGTGCCTGGAAACTTTGTTCTGTTGACACAACACGCATGCCCTGGCCCAAGACTGACAGTCTCTCCAGACAAACCGTTCAGATACCAGACAGGTGGAAGCTTTGACACCGGGGTGTGCTAATGTGTGTAATTTGTCAAAGACCTGGCATTAAAGGGGCTTAGGAATGAATGGCCGCAATGTAACAGTCGATTCATCACACCACACTAAGTCAGATATGCCAGGGAAATTAGAGCGTACCAGTTGGAGAGAGGAGCTGTGGTCCGAAATTAACTGCATGCTATCGGGGTCTGCCGATTGCAACTGAGGTAGGTCCGTTAAGTCAATTAAGGTTGTGACAGCACCAACGCACGAGAGAAAATCAGCAACCACATTGTCCGCTCCTCGGATGTAGCGAATGTCATTTGTAATTTGGCTTGTCGATGATGGCAAAAGCCGACATCATCACCTCAGCCACCCAATGTGTAGGACTGCAAATTCTTCTGGCGCCATACAACATAACAGAATCACTTCCTGACGCAAATATAGTGTAAAATAACCACTGCTGACACTAATGTTATATATCAGCTCCACTTCTTGACACTAATGTTAAGACCCAGTCTGGGGTTGTACTGCTATAAAGAGGTTGAGAAAGCACAGGGCTAAGTGATCCTGTGGGGTGCCTTGGCACTAATGAAACATCATTCAACTAACAATCACTTATTGGGCAGAGTTTTACAATCACTCCATCTTCTTCCCGGCACTACCTAGCGATGACGACGCTGAATCCGCACTGCTTGAAAGTGAGAGATCGCACATCAGTGCCTGGTGATGAACTCTCCAAACGCAGGTCCTGGTACTGCCAGTGGTCAGTGCCGTGGCCTGTGGGAGGGTGTGGCGGCTGTACGTCTCCGCAGCCCATATGGCTGTGGATGTCTGTTAGAGCCTCAGTGTTCTTGAGGAGTGAAGCTGTGCTGAGGCTTGATCCCAGAACACTGCATACCCATGTATCTGAATGCTGAGATGACGTGAATGTGGAAGATCCAGCAACAACACAAAGCACAGCCTGAGTGGCAGTCCCAGCATACAACCTGTGAGGCGGTACTTGTACAGGTGCCCTCCAAGTTGAACACCTTGCACACAGGCAGACTGGTTCTTTATCCATGGAAGATTGGCCCAACCCCCATCCTCAGTCCATCACCACTGCGACCAACAGGACTGTGGCTTGCAGATCAGAAGTCTCCTCCCCTCCGTGGCTGGATGGCTGTGGCAGTGGACTTCAAGTTAGCAGCAGCTTGTAGACACTCGCTGAATTCACCAGAAATTCTTGCATCTTAATAGAGCTGGTCCAAAACGGAGGGGTATCTGTTGAGAGGCCAGACAAACGTGTGGTTCCTGAAGAGGGGCAGCAGCCTTTTCAGTAGTTGCAAGGGCAACAGTCTGGATGATTGACTGATCTGGCCTTGTAACAATAACCAATACGGCCTTGCTGTGCTGGTACTGCGGACGGCTGAAAGCAAGGGGAAACTACAGCCGTAATTTTTCCCGAGGGCATGCAGCTTTACTGTATGATTACATGATGATGGCGTCCTCTTGGGTAAAATATTCCGGAGGTAAAATAGTCCCCCATTCGGATCTCCGGGCGGGGACTACTCAAGAGGACGTCGTTATCAGGAGAAAGAAAACTGGCGTTCTACGGATCGGAGCGTGGAATGTCAGATCCCTTAATCGGGCAGGTAGGTTAGAAAATTTAAAAAGGGAAATGGATAGGTTGAAGTTAGATATAGTGGGAATTAGTGAAGTTCGGTGGCAGGAGGAACAAGACTTCTGGTCAGGTGACTACAGGGTTATAAACACAAAATCAAATAGGGGGAATGCAGGAGTAGGTTTAATAATGAATAGGAAAATAGGAATGCGGGTAAGCTACTACAAACAGCATAGTGAACGCATTATTGTGGCGGGATGTAGGTTGCAGTAGGTACTGGGAGATGAAAAAGCTTGCACAGGATAGAGTAGCATGGAGAGCTGCATCAAACCAGTCTCAGGACTGAAGACCACAACAACAACAACAATAGAGCTGGTCTTCCATAGGTATACATAATGCAGATGGAATGACCTCATTCTAAGAATGAGCTTCAAGAGGGCTTAGGTTTCATAAAAAACGATGATTTGTTCCCCCTTACACTAGGGATCAAATGTGCTCTTGTTTTCTGAGCTTTTGAGTGCTCTTGACTGCTCTAGTGTTCAACTTCAGGGTTTCAGACCATTTGTTTGTGCGACGTTTGCACTCTATAAGATGTTCTTATGACATCTTTATCTGAAGTTACCAATTTAGTCTCGTTACAGTAGAGCATCCTGTCTGCTCTGTTGCCAAAGTGCTGAATCAGTTGTTCGTGGCTTTCCTCTCCCATAGTCTGATAAAATGAGCTACCAGCTTGTTTGCACTTCATGCCTCTTGTGTTAATATTCAGTCACAACATAGTTGCGTAGTTGGCAGATGCACCCCACTTAGCAATGTCTAAGTCAGCTTCTAAGAAATTTTATTCCTGCACTTTCTGTTCTACTGTGCAACACCACCTTTGGAAAACAATCCAAATCACTTTCCAATAATCACCTTCTGCAAATTTTTGCACGTGGCACAATGACTGACAGCATTAGTTTCACTCCATGCAGTTTCAAGAAGGAAGAAGTAACAGATACATGGTCTGTGATTGAAGTGCGAAGTGTCCATGCATGATGAAATTAAACCAGTAGCTGTAACTTTTTTTCACAGATATAATTGTTTCTAACTTCTTATTGGCTGGGGGAGGGAGGTGCATGTGGTTGGGCACCCTGACCTCTGCTCATCTCAGAAATTTGTTCTGCCTTCACCAAACACTTAGAACCAAAAACACGTTTTTGTGACATTACACTTGCTCTGTCAACTTCCAGTATTTTGTGATGAGTCAATCACAGAGCATGTATCTGTTACTTCTTCCTTCTTGAAACTGTATTTCAATGTGCAATGGCATATCTACCTCCACCTACAGGCAGAATTTGGAAGTGTTCATTATTTCTTCTACCTATACATGGAATTTAATTTGCAAGAGAGATTTATACACCCATGACAGCTCTTGTCACCTTACCTACTGAACTACCCTCATGTGTATTTGTGAATTTTAACCTTATCTGCAACTTTAACTAGGTTATTGAAAATTTGCATTGGGGTGGAAATCTCAAGTGTTAGAGTCTCAATACTAGTTACTAAATTTCTAGAGTACCTCAAAGCACCATGAAAGTAAATATAGTCTGCTCATATGAATATAAATGGGTACTGAGGAGAGGAGGGGGAGGGAAGGAAGCAAGCTCTGTCCATCTGTCCAAGTGTACAGGCTAGGCTAGCCAGGGGTGAGTGGGTGGGGGTGGGGACAGTACCCGGCAGGATAGATGTGAATATTAAAGTGCCACTTCCAGGATGGGGAGGTGTGCTGGTCTCAGATAAATCTGCCCAGCAGATAAACGAAGAGGGTTGGTGTGCTGGCCAGCCTGGATGTGGTTTTTTGGCATTTCCTATATTTGACTAGGTGAATACCAATCTGGTACCCAAGTCCAGCCTCAGTTACACAATTTGCGTACATTTAGAAAACTTCTGCACACTTTCACATGAAGATAGGTGGGATACACACATTCTGTTCAGGGTGTAACAGAAAGGGTGGCGAGAGGACGTGCACCCAACCACTCCATAAATTAACTATGCCAATCCTGCAGAGATGTGGGACACAAGAAAAAATGAGAAGAGGGGTGAGTGTCAGTACGGGGAACTAGTGACACTTATGCCACACAGTGCTGGCACTACACTTGCGTTAAAAGACCAATTTATACTCCGAGCAGGGTGTAACAAAAGCTTAAAAGATTTGAGAAATTGGAATTAGTATTTTTATGTTGAATGTTGGTGCTTATTGCTACTAATTCCGTATCAGTTTTCATGAACAATTCAAAATTAAAAGGAGCCAGCAGTATAACTCACATTGTGGGAATAACAATAATGATCAAAATTTTGAACACTTATTAACGTATGTAATGCTGAATTGTAAGCACACATAAATCACTCAGTATCAATCTCATTATATTCCTCTTCAGTATATAATGCATCATCACCATCACTATCACCATCACTGCTAATATCTGACTCAGCACAATCAATGACAATTTCGTTTACAGCGAGATTGATGACACTGTCACACCTCCAGTAATTTTCTTCCAGCTGTTGGACCTTCCAGGACTATCCCTCCCAGTCACCAGCAGTTACTAACAGAAGGGATTTGCTAGCAATATTAAACAGATTGTCACTGGACATGTCCCACAAAATGCCACACTCCCTAAACGACTTTTCCACTTTTGCCCATGCCAGTTCCACTGCACTTAAATCACAGTTATTGAGTGGCAAACAAACAACAATGTGGCCTCTATCTGTAGCCATTTTGTTGATCATATAGGACTTTTCAGCAAGTCTATGTTCTTAAATTAAAGAGAACAGAGCCTGCTTCCTCATTCTGTCATTGCAGCCAACACACTTCTTTTGCAGCCACTGCAACATCCTCACTTTGGTACCATACCATGTTTGGCCACCTGTCTGTTATGGTGTATCCATCACAACTAATTGAATATATATAGTGAACACAGTCATTTCAGTAAACTACAACCCTTTTATTCTGCTCACTGTAAAGCTCCTTGATTTCAACAGGACTCATACCTACTACCTTTAGCATACCAGCCAAATACCTTAACCACTAGCTATGGAGGAAGTTTGAAAGTTAATATTGTTATTCAAGGTTTAGTCATTTAGTGGGTCACAGGGAAATCATTTTTCTTGATTACTTGCAAATTATGGCCCATCCGGGTAAATGATTTCAGGGTGTGATATAATGCCTGGGACCCTAATACATGACCACGTGTGGTTTCAGAAAGTCGATCCCACCCCTGGGGAACTCTTCTTTTAAGGGAAACTGTACTGGGAGTGCCTAAATCAATAATGGTGCTTTTACACACACTAACAAAATAACGATTTGAAAGTAACTGAAAGGGGAAGGTAGTGTCCTATAACAGTTGAACTGAAAAATTTGAATTTCAATTTACCTCTTTCTGCCAAGAGTTTCTGGTGGTTTACCAGGATTGTCTTTGCAAAAATTCCAAATTCTTCTCATAAAACTGAAGCTTGCTCCTGTGTACATCACTCTTCATCTCATCAAGACCTGTATTAATTTGTGATATAATGGAATATGGCATGACAGTCACTTCACACTGACTACATACACATGGTCCTACGAGGTGAGTCAAATGAAAACCTTAAATTTGTAATAACAAATCGAAATTTCACACCGTTATCCTTTAAGTTGGTAAGCATGCTAAAAACAGCATGCAGAATGGCCTGTAGGTGGCAGCATAGTGCAGATGCACACATACCGTCACAGTATCAGTATAAAGATGGCTGCCCCACTTGCGACTTGCACCAGGGAAGAACAGAGTTCTGTTATTCGGTTTTTGCATAGTGAAGGTGTGAAACCTACTGAAATTCATCGATGAATGAAGGTTCAATACGGTGATGCATGTTTGTCACAGCAGCAAGTCTACGAATGGAGTAGGAAGTTCACAAATGGTGTGACTTCAGTGGAAGATGCTCCTTGTCCAGTTTAGGCACAACGAGTTGTGACTCAACAGAACATTGCAGCAGTTGAAGCCATAGTGAAGGAAAACCGCCGAGTGACACTGAATGACATTGCAGCATGTTTACAGATTAGTCATGGGTCAGCACACCACATTGTGCATGATGTGCTTTCACAAAGAGTCTGCAAGATGGGTGCCACGGCAACTGACACCTGAAATGAGAGAACAATGTGTTGATGCTTGTGAAGAACTTCTTCGGCACTTTGAACGAGAAGGTGATGGCTTCCTTGCAAGAATCGTTACTGGGGACAAAACCTGGGTTCACTTCCACCAACTGGAAATGAAGAGAGTGAGCAAGGAATGGCGCCATTCCTCGTGACCAAAACCAAAGAAGTTTCGAACAGAACCATCAGCAGGGAAGGTTATGCTGACTCTCTTTAGGGAGAAAAAAGGTGTCATTTTGGAGCATTACATGCCTAGAGGGACCACTGTCACCAGTGCATCATACACAGATCTCCTAAAAAATCATCTCCTGCCTACAATCAAATCAAAGTGACATGGTTTGTTGTCAGTAGGTGTCCTTCTGCAACATGTCAATGCAAGGCCCCACACTGCCCGTACAACAGCTACAACAATCACAGACCTGCATTTTGAGTGTCTTCCTCATCCACCATACTCACCAGACCTTGCCCCAAGGGACTTCCATATGTTTGGACCACTCAAAGACGAAATGGGAGGAAAGATGTTCCGTTCTGATGAAGAGGTACGCCACGCGGTGCATGAGTGGTTGCGCACACTACCAAAAGAATTTTTTTCTAAAGGAATTTATGCACTCTGTAAGTGCTGTCAGTCTTGCATTGAGCGTGGGGAAGATTATGTTGAAAAGTGATACAGCTTTGTACCACTTCTGCACAATAAATAATATTTAAAACAATATTTAAAGTTTTCATTTGACTCACCCTCCTATGTCAGATCATTGAGGTTGGCAGCTTCTGGACATACAACATGGAGTGGATGATATCGACAGAGTTTTTCCATTCCAGAACTAGGGTGCCCTCTTTTACCGAGGTGGGTACCGAGGAATTAGTGGGTGCTGAGATAGAAAGCAGAAATGATAAGCAGCATATGTAATCTAAATAGTACTGACTTTACTTTACTTCAAACACAGCACGTCTGAGAGAGTCCGTTATTACAGCCTAGTCACCATAACTGAATACAAGTAGACCAGGTGGCCTCATCGCGGCATCTTCTTATGCCAGCTTGATGGTGGCACTACATACGCACTGGCCAAAAAAGTGTGTACTCCATACAGTTGCAGACTGGCGTGGCTGTCACACGCTTTACAACCAGGATGCATTCTGCCTGGTATGGTGTCGATACTGTGTGACATAACACAAACTATATGGAGGTGAAACCATACTGATACAAGCAGTACCAGTTTTTTTTTTTTTTTTTTTTTTTAAGGCCATTTTCTACTGATACACCATGATATACGAAGGACACCTGCTTTGAACTTATGTCTCAAATTAACACAAACAAAACAAGTTACAGTAGAACTTTTAAAAAAAAAGAAAGCTAAGTTTTTATATACATAATACAGTAATAGTGATTTAATGACTACAAAACAATGTTGTTTAGATTTTGTACAGTATTGTACTCACACACAGTGTCAGTTTTTGAACACATCAGTCGGAATCAATTGTTTTGCTGTCTTCAGTAATTTTCACGCAGTATTGCATCCACTTGACAGTGAGCAGCTGTATATGGTCACACTCTTGCTGCCACTCTATCCATGATAGTGGAGTGTCAAGACACGGAAATGCCTCACCAGCTTACTGTCTTGCATCTGGTTCAGTGACATGTCACCCTCCTGGCCATCAGTTTCTTCAATCACACTTTGAATGATATCACCACCATAGAGAATTTGGAATCGAGGGTCCGAAGAATCACAAGCCAGCTACTCACTTATATCCTCTGCAATGCTATCAGAACACCCAGGAGTTTTCAAAAGGATTTTTATTATGTCCTCAAGTGATATTTTGTCCTTGGCTGCTTCTCTTTTCTCCTCTTCCTATTCACACTGCTTCTTTTCATCTTCATTTCTCTGTACCTCATCTTTGGTTGACATATCGTTCAATCAATTCCAAGCTCTCCTTAACATGGTTGTTTTCAGCAAATTCCATGCTTAGCCACCACTTAGTACAAGCAGTCTTTTAAATTAATTTTTTTGCAGTGAGCCGCAATGCCCTCTTCACTACCATTTTCTATCAAAAGCTTCCTCAACCATTGTCTTCTGTAATGTCGCTTCTACATCTACATCTACATCCATACTCCGCAAGCCACCTGATGGTGTGTGGCGGAGGGTACCTTGAGTACCTCTATCGGTTCTCCCTTCTATTCCAGTCTCGTATTGTTTGTGGAAAGAAGGATTGTCCGTATGCTTCTGTGTGGGCTAGAGCCCTCTGATTTTATCCTCATGGTCTCTTCGCGAGATATACTTAGGAGGGAGCAATATACTGCTTGACTCTTCAGTGAAGGTATGTTCTCGAAACTTTAACAAAAGCCCGTACCGAGCTACTGAGCGTCTCTCCTGCATACCGAGCTACTGAGCGTCTCTCCTGCAGAGTCTTCCACTGGAGTTTATCTATCATCTCCGTAATGCTTTCGCAATTACTAAATGATCCTGTAACGAAGCGCGCTGCTCTCCGTTGGATCTTCTCTCTCTCTTCTATCAACCCTATCTGGTACGGATCCCACACTGCTGAGCAGTATTCAAGCAGTGGGCAAACAAGTGTACTGTAACCTACTTCCTTTGTTTTCGGATTGCATTTCCTTAGGATTCTTCCAATGAATCTCAGTCTGGCATCTGCTTTACCAACGATCAACTTTATATGATCATTCCATTTTAAATCACTCCTAATGCGTACTCCCAGATAATTTATGGAATTAACTGTTTCCAGTTGCTGACGACCTATTTTGTAGCTAAATGATAAGGGATCTATCTTTCTATGTCTTCACACCACATTACACTTGTCTACATTGAGATTCAATTGCCATTCCCTGCACCACATGTCAATTCGCTGCAGATTCTCCTGTATTTCAGTACAATTTTCCATTATTACAACCTCTCGATATACCACAGCATCATCCGCAAAAAGCCTCAGTGAACTTCCGATGTCATCCACAAGGTCATTTAAGTATATTGTGAATAGCAACGGTCCTATGACACTCCCCTGCGGCACACCTGAAATCACTCTTCCTTCGGAAGACTTCTCTCCATTGAGAATGACATGCTGCGTTCTGTTATCTAGGAACTCTTCACTCCAATCACACAATTGGTCTGATAGTCCATATGCTCTTACTTTGTTCATTAAACGACTGTGGGGAACTGTATCGAACGCCTTGTGGAAGTCACGAAACATGGCATCTACCTGTGAACCTGTGTCTATGGCCCTCTGAGTCTCGTGGACGAATAGCGCGAGCTGGGCTTCACACGACCGTCTTTTTCGAAACCCATGCTGATTCCTATAGAGTAGATTTCTAGTCTCCAGAAAAGTCATTATACTCGAACATAATACGTGTTCCAAAATTCTACAACTGATCAACGTTAGAGATATAGGTCTATAGCTTTGCACATCTGTTCGACGTCCCTTCTTGAAAACGGGGATGACCTGTGCCCTTTTCCAATCCTTTGGAAGGCTAAGCTGTTTTAGAGACCTACGGTACACCGCTGCAAGAAGAGGGGCAAGTTCCTTCGCGTACTCTGTGTAAAATCGAACTGGTATCCCATCAGGTCCAGCGGCCTTTCCTCTTTTGAGCGATTTTAATTGTTTCTTTATCCCTCTGTCGTCTATTTCGCTATCTACCATTTTGTCATCCGTGCGACAATCTAGAGAAGGAACTACAGTGCAGTCTTCCTCTGTGAAACAGCTTTGGAAAAAGACATTTAGTATTTCAGCCTTTAGTCTGTCATCCTCTGTTTCAGTACCATTTTGGTCACAGTGTCTGGACATTTTGTTTTGATCCACCTACTGCTTTGACATAAGACCAAATTTCTTAGGATTTTCTGCCAGGTCAGTACATAGAACTTTACTTTCGAATTCATTGAACGCCTCTCGCATAGCCCTCCTCACACTACATACTCATCTAACGCATATTGTATGATGGTTTTGAACTTTGTCCACTGATCCTCAACACTATCTGTACTTGAGACAAAACTTTTGTGTTGAGCCGTCAGGTACTCTGTAATCTGCTTTTTGTCACTTTTGCTAAACAGAAAAATCTTCCTACCTTTTTTAATATCTCTATTTACGGCTGAAATCATCGATGCAGTAACCGCTTTATGATCGCTGATTCCCTGTTCTGCGTTAACTGTTTCAAATAGTTCGGGTCTGTTTGTCACCAGAAGGTCTAATATGTTATCGCCATGAGTCGGTTCTCTGTTTAACTGCTCAAGGTAGTTTTCATATAAAGCACTTAAAAAAGTTTCACTGGATTCTTTGTCCCTGCCACCCGTTATGAACGTTTGAGTCTCCCAGTCTATATCCGGCATGGTGGGGAAATCTACTCGAAATATTTTCCAAATTATCCTTCAGGTGCTCAGTCACAACAGCTGCTGAGCCAGGGGACCTATAGCGACATCCAATTACCATGTCTGAGCCTGCTTTAACCGTGACCTTCACCCAAATTATTTCACATTTCGGATCTCCATCAATTTCCTTCAATACTATTGCACTTCTTATTGCTATAAACATGCCTTCCCCTTCACTGTCCAGCCTGTCTCTGCAGTATACATTCCAATCTGAGTTTAGGATTTCATTACTGTTTACATCTGGTTTAAGCCACCTTTCTGTCCCTAGTACGATATGGGCATTGTGACCGTTTATTAATGAGAGCAGTTCTGGGACCTTTCTATAGACGCTCCTGCAGTTACTATTAGCAAATTAGTATTGTTATTTCCTGTTGCCTACTCCTACCTTGCTGCGTCTCAGGAGGCATCTTGTCGGGCCTAGGGAGAGAAATCTCTAACCTAAACAACCCACATGTGCACTCTACATGTACTCTGCTACCCTTGTAGCCGCTTCCGGCGTGTAGTGCACGCCTGACCTATTCAGGGGGACCCCACCTTTCTCCACCCGATAGCGGAGGTCGAGAAATTTGCACCCCAGATCTCCGCAGAATCGTCTGAGCCTCTGGTTTAAGCCTTCTACTCGGCTCCATACCAGAGGACCGCGATCGGTTCTGGGAACGATACTACAAATAGTTAGCTCAGATTCCACCCAGCGAGCCAGACTTTCCACCTTCACCAATTCCGCCTACCACCTGTAGGAACTGAGGATGACCTCTTAACCCAGACGGCAGGAGTCATTGGTGCCGACATGAGCAACAATTTGCAGTCGGGTGCACACAGTGCTCTCTATCGCCGCCGGCAGGGCTTCCTCCACATCTCGGATGAGACCCCCCAGCAAGCAGACAGAGTGAACACTGGCCTTCTTCCCCGACCTTTCCGCTATTTCCCTAAGGGGCTCCATCACCCGGCTAATGTTGGAGCTTCCAATAACTAATAAACCCCTCCCCCCGTGTGCCTGCTCGGACCTTGCTGAAGGAGCGGCCACATGTCCACTGACAGGCAGAGTGGGCGATGCCACACGGCCAGCCTCCACATTGACCCTCTGCTTCATAGTTTCCATAACCGATGGGTCCATTAGCTGCAGCAAATGCATTACATTTGGCAGCAGGAAGTGTTTTGAAACTTCCATCATCTCCATCAAGAAGGATTTCTGTGGAGTCACTGGGTGCATTGTCCAGAATTAACATTAACTTACCACTCCTTTCCCTATAGCCTGTTGGTATTTCTTTACTTCAGGTATAAAAACTGAATCATACTATTTGCAAAGCAAAGTAGCAGTCATCCAGTTATTTGGTTGATCCTTGGAAACAATGTGGAGCTTTTTAACATTTTTGAAAGCCCCTTTTTCCTCATTTTCCTACAACAGAAGGGGTATTTTGTTGTTTCCCATATAGTTAAGCACAGTTCTACACAGTAACATGATATTTGCCAACCTTATGGCCAGGTGCACTAGTTTCCTTTTTAGAAGCTAAGGTTGTTTCCAGACAAAGCTTTCCAAATAAAGCCTGTCTCATCTGTGTTGGATAAAAGCTCAGTGTCATAAGAATACGCTTCAATTTTCAGTGAAATTTTCTACTGCTTTTGTGTCCACTGATACTTTTTTGCCACATAAATCCAACTCACAAATTCTCTGCCTTGCCTTGAAATTCTGTAGCCATGAAGTCAAACTGCCAATTTTCTTGGCTAAAGGTTTTGCTTTTTTGCAAACAATCAGCTCTGAAAGCTCCAATGCTCACTGATCCAAAAACCACTTGAATACCGCTGCTTCAAGCTCTTTGTTTTCTGCTATTTTCAACACTTTTCGCAACGAACTCCTATCTTCATTCTCAAGGACATACACACAAAATTTAAAACTGAAGACTTTATGTCTGAAATTTTTGATGTTCCCATGCTAAACATCTCAGCTAGCTGCTTACTACCAACACCTTTGTCTAATTGTTAAAGGACTTTTATTTTGTCTGCCAACAATATGTTCCCTTTTAGAAGACATATGCCACACAAAAGACATAGAAGATGGAACATATAGTAGCAAGAATGAGATATTCACTCTGCAGCGGAGTGTGCGCTGATATGAAACTTCCTGGCAGATTAAAACTGTGTGCCCGACCGAGACTCAAACTCGGGACCTTTGCCTGTGTATGCATTAAGGTCATGACACAACTGATGTGGGCCACATTTAATGACGGGCACCATAAATACAACAATGTGCATATTGTACATACGACAATGTGCATACTGTAATCATTGTTCATTAGAAGATTCTGTGTTAATACATTCACTGCAGATTGATTTTAGAATGATAAAGGAACATATAGAGAGCTGTATAACAACTATCAAACAAATTGAACACTTTTAGTCACTAGAGTACAAGTTTCTTTTTCCTCAAAGTGATGCAATATAACTGGTGAGCTGGATAGTTGGAGTACAGATAATTGGAGTTCTACAATATTTAGAAAAAGCAAAATAAATAGTGTGTAATTCTCATTGAATAAAATTGTTTATCACTCTTCCTCTGAATCAGAGAATGATTTGTCTTGTAATTACAAATAGAATTTTTAGTCGAAAGATGACTACTTGATCCAGAATGAAACAAAGACCAACAGTACATAGTTTACATTAGATGTACTTCTCAATGAAATCAATGTAAGAACTTATTTTTCCCATAATATGAAGGACACAATTGTTATCTTTGCTACAATATTGCTGTTTATTTCCTAGGAATTTCATGAAGTGCCCTCAGGTTGACAATATCTCCTTGGTAGCCATTAAAGTGCATCAAATGTATTGTATTCAGTAACCACAAAATACCACGACTCCCAGCTTGGTGCAGATGTGAATTTTGTCTCTTTTGTATCAATTAGTCTGCTTATTTTACTTGAGCAACTTCTTGTTTGGTCTCACCAGGTTAGCTGGACACCATTCAAGAAATATCTACAGTGATCATTAGAAACTGGACCCAGCACCTCCACAACGGTGGCCAGCCATGCTCTGGAGGGGGGGGGGGGGGGGGGGGGGGGGAGATTTTCTGTTCATGTTAGTCGAATTATCAGGGTCAAATAAAATGGTGAAATTTTTCCTTGTGCATTGTATGATGTTGCACACTACTACAAAATGCAAACTGAAGACCAAATCAATGTTTTTCACTTGGATTATTGCCCCAATCAGTGAAATGCCAAAGTTTGTTGTCACTCTCAGAGAAGTTTGTCACTGATGAAGAAACAACATGGCCACTCTTAAAAACAACCTATGTATATTGTGACAAAATGCCACAAGCAATTTGTCTGCTACATATTGTGAGTGGCCATCAGCCTCAAGAGTTGCATAATTGTGGAAATTTCATGAACGAGAAGGTATTAAAACTAGTAGAAATTTAAGGAAAACCCTAAAACTAATAATCTTCATCATTAATGATGACAGAACTAATATGAGTGCCCGAAACTGCTGAAAAATCAAGTTCGCAGGTTACCTTCCATTAGGAAAGTAGGTGCACTCAGCAACTGATGTGATTTATAAATTATAGAGCGCAGCACTCAGTCGTCACTTTTTTGCAGGTTTTATTTGGCAAATCCAGACAATAGGGAACTGGCATGCATTGAGACTAGAAAATGGTGCATTGATAATGGCTAGGCACTAGCTGAAATCTGGGTTTGGAGAGAGAGAGAGAGAGAGAGAGAGAGAGAGAGAGAGAGAGAGAGAATAACTGATTGCTGTGCTGTGTAATTTATAAATCATATGTTGTCAAACATAGTTTGTACCAGATAAAATAATAATATTTCTATCACCTTTAGGTGAAGAACATCACAACCTACAAAATGCAATCTCATCATTTAATTCTGAAGGAAAGTAAATGAAGAAGATATGTGACTTAAAGGTACCTAGTCTAATACCTTCTATAATTTTCTCCACGTACAGTTTTACAAAAGAAGATAACATTATATTAAAATCTGGCTATATATTGTCATCTACATACCCTGCTTCAGTCTAATGTTAACAGCTGTTAAGATTATACTTACTGTAGAACACCATCAAGCAATAAAATAAGTACAACACACATTTTAACAGATTTTCTTGGTTGCTGTTATTTACAGCCCTAAGCTTTCTCCATCCATTACAAAACTGTTCCTTAATAAAAGTTGTGGTATAGCAACATGAAATAATGATTAGGATGCATAAGACTCTTCCTTGCTGCTTTTTTAGTAGCCTGGTGGCCTACAGATCATGTTTCAACACTAAGAAGTTGCCACTTCTTGTCCCTGTGTTTGTTAGCTGGTTGCAGGCCTAGTCAGGCACGTACACTTTGTAGATTGTTTAAATTACACACCAACCTGCAAAATAATAAAGTACTTTGCTGTATACCAATAAGAAAAATGATAGTTACCTGCTGTAGGAGTTTCAGTTCCAAACTTTAAATATTTTCAGAAATATTCAAAATTATCTAACAATTAAAATTTTGTAGCTTTCCATTAAAAACATCTTAGTATGCTACTGCATTTGTAAATATATCAGATGATGAACTAAATTCAATGCTCCATCACGAAGCAGTTAAACAATATTGTGTAGATAACAGTGTAAGTTATGTAAGGTTATCAGTTTTCAAATTGTAGTTATTAATGTCCGTGTTTGACATTTTTACTTTCACCTGTCATACTACTACAGTATGTGCAGGGGTGAATGCAGCATGTATGTAACACATAAATCTTGAGCGTTCTTAACGATTAATGAGTATGTGAATAATACAGTGCAATTGAGCAGTCACATGCATGGTACAATGTTGGTTGGTTTAAAAGAGAGGGGAGGGACCAAACTGCTAGATCATCAGTCCCTCGTTCCGATTAAAATAATTCCACAACGGAGGGAGTAAAATAATCGACACACAAAAAACATAGCTGAAAGAAAGGAGAAAACCACAAGAATGACTGAATGACAACAAACATTAAAATGGACAAAATCGGACAAGAAAACCACAGAGAGACACAAGGAACATGTAGAAGAGATCAAAACAAGAGAGCTGATTACCATGACCGGCAGACCATGAGAATAATAGTATAAGCCAGCCACTCTGCAATAGATTAAAACCTCCACCCCAAAAGCACTAGGGTGGAGGGCACATAGGGACAAAAGACATGCACTAAAACTTAGATCAAATGATAAAACTCACCCTCATGGATAAAATGTAAAACTAAAGCTGCTGTTGAGGTACTGTTGTCCAACACCGAAGGCAGGGTGCTGGGAAAGTTAAAAGTCTGCCACTCTGCGGCAGAAAGCAAGAAGTCCAGCAAGAGGTGGACGACCATCATTTGTGAGCCACGACGACACCGAGGTGTGTCCTCACGATGGAAGAAATAACCATGCATTAGCCATGTATGGCAAATGTGGAGCCGGCAGGGGACAACTGATTCCCTGCGAGAAGACCACATGGAAGACTTCCACACATTTGTAGTCTCCTTAATGACATGCAGTTTGTTGTGTATACTGTTATGGCATTCCGTCTCCCAAAGACCAGTAAAAAGAGAGAGACACTCAATATGGAGCCCTGCGGAATGCCATTCTCCTGAATATGAAGGGAACTATGGGAGGCACCAACTTGGACATGAAAAGTACGGAGCAGTAGGAAGTTCTGGATAAAAATCGGGAGTGGGCCCTGGAGACCACACTCATACAATGTGGCAAGGATATGATGTCGCCAGGTCATGTCGTATGCTTTAAGTAAGTCAAAACAGACACCAACCATATGTTGGAGTCTGGAAAAGGGTGGGTTACAAGATTATCAGTGGTAGAGCAACCCTGGCAGAAGCCGCCCTGACATGGAGCCAGTAGGCCACGTGACACCAGGACCCAACCCAACCACTGACACACCATACGTTCCAGCAGCTTGCAAAGAAAGTTGGTGAGGCTGATGGGCCGGTAGCTACCCCACATCAATCGGGTTTTGACTGGGTTCGAGCACTGGAATGCTGGTGCTCTCCCGCCATTGCGATGGAAAGACAACGTCACACCAGATCCAGTTGAAGATTATGAGGAGATAACACTTGTAGTCAGATGAGAGATGTTTAATCATCTGATTGAGGATACGATACGGCCCAGGAGCTGTGTCGGGGCAATGTGCAAGGGCGCTGAGGAGCTCCCACTCTGTAAATGGGGCGTTATAGGGTTTACTGTGGCATGTAGTGAACGAGAGGATTTTCCTTTCCATGGTACAATGTGCCTGATGTAAAGTAGCTAGTGTGATGATTCCAGATGCAAAACATTTATATCTGTCCTTAAGAAAAGTAAGGATGAAGAACTTATTCCATTCCTTTCTGGCTACCCGGCTCAGCAAATATTTTGAATTATTTCAGATTGAAAAACAATCTGGTTGAAAAAATTAATTTATTTCAATAATACGTTTCACCCTTTTAGGGCATCATCAGATTGGTTAAAAGTAACTGGATATACAACACATCTGTGAAAGTCATACACAATGAGAGGTGGGCCATACCAGCAAACTTCGTCATAGCAGCACAGTATAGGACACGCTTACAAAGTATAGATGTCATATCAACTGTGCATGTTACAACAGGTCCATTTCGCACTGACACAGACACGACTACAATCACAGACTGTTTTTCAATCTGAAGTAAAGATGATATTTTTAGTTGTGTTTTTTGAAAAAAAAAATGCTAAGCATGGAAAATTAATAAAGTATATTCAGAGTTGGTGATTGGTCAAGGAGGGAAATTACTGAGTAAAGCTATGAAGCTGATTGGCTGCAGCATGTTCCAGCCAATAATAGAGAATGTTTACATATCCTGGAGTGGAGGGGTGGTGTGGGGGAAATGGGAGAAATAAAGAGTGATCAGTTTTATACACGCCTCTCAAAGAGTCTTAATTCAGCTCTCTTTGTGTATGTGGGCCTATGTTTAGGTGTCCAAATAATTTTGTGGAAATTTAACTTGCTGTAGCTGAGAAGCACAGTGTTTCGAGAATTTTGGGAATTTGTGACTTTCTACCAATGGGCTAAAAAATGTGTGTGATATGGTATGCTGTCATAATTCCGAATTTCAGATTACTGAATATTTGTGAACTGTACAGTACTGAGGAAGCATACCAAAACTGATAACCATTTTGTAAAATTTACAACTGTTTATGGACTTTTATAAAAGTTTTATTTCTTTGGTCAGCAGGTTGAGAGTTCTATACTTATGCTGGCTACTATTGAGAGAATGTGGGAGCACAAACTGAACAAGTAGAGGTTTTTACGCCATGAACTGTGTGCTACAACAGATTTGGTACCAGCTTCTATATGATTAAAATGAGTATATGGAACAGGCATTTAGGCAATAACGGGCTTTATTTAGTAGCCTCAATTAGATATGTTATGAAGAACCATTCCTGCAGCAGGAAACAGACTGTTTTCTGAACCTTGCCGACACAAAGTGCAGCCCTTTTAAACAGTGTTTCCAGGTTGAACCACACTAAGTCACTTCAAGGCAGATCAGTATTCTAAGAAAACTCTAAGAAATAAGCGAGTACATTTCAATAGACAGCTGCATTGTCTTTATTTATAATTAAATTATGAAATGCTTATGTATGACAGTGACAGCTGAAGGTGAGTTACACAAAGAATTATCAACGCTTGTAAAATAAATGATTTTTTGAACATTTTATTAGAGTTTTAACTCCATTTTTTATTCATTTCAACAACATATAGACACTTAAAACTCACATCAAGACAGTTTTTGAAAATTCTGAATGGCTTATTTTCATTTACAACAGTCACACAAAAGACACCCAAGTTCAACATTTACAGTTGTTTTAGAAACATTATCCATGTTTTAAAAGGAATAAAAGAGAGCCATCACACAATTGTTTATAGAGTAAGTCAGATAAAAGGCAACACTTCGCCTGAAATTCTACAAGAGTAAACACTTTTGGTTGTACTATTTTTTAACAAATATCACAATACCGCACGCACGCGCACACACACACACACACACACACACACACACGCACACACGAGAGAGAGAGAGAGAGAGAGAGAGAGAGAGAGAGAGGGAGGAGGAGGAGGAGGAGGTGGTGGTGGTGGTGGTGGTGGTAGTAGTAGTAGTAGTAGTAGTAGTAGTAGTAGCAGCAGCAGCAGCAGCAGGAGTAGTAGTTGTTTCAACTAAATTTTCTTTTGTACACATTTATTCATTTATTATTCTATAACTATTCAGATATAGATATGCATGCACTTTATAAAATCTAAACATGAAAGTAAAAACTGAGAGCTATGAATTATATCAAGACAGATATGGCTACAGTTTTCAAATGTGATAAGTGGTGTTGGTTAACATCGAGAGAGGAAAGATAAAGGGAACTAGACTCCCTTTGTCATGTTTTACAACAAAGCCAAGATTAGTTTTGGAAGTGACCAATAATAACAACAACTGGTAGACAGCATACTGAAGTCAGATGAAAATCACACAGTGACAAGATAACAGAAGGAAAAAACAATTAGATCAAAATTTACACTTGGTGAACATACTAATTCTATCTTTAGTTACATGGAAAACTACTTTATGTCCCTAACAGCTTCCATCAATATTCTGTGTTTAATTAAGTATGGCCATTTTATCTGTCTTAGATCATTTCATTTCATAGCTTTCTATGTGGTTTTTAATCACAATTAGAGATCTCTTCCACTCAAATGATAGGGTTGAAAAGGATAGTAAACTTAGAATGGCGAAAAAAATTAACCGGAATGTATCAATGTCCATAACAGTTTTTCCCCTTAGTTAATTGTAAAAAAAATTATTAAAACAATTATTTGTTTTTCTCTTTTATCACATTAACATTCATGCAAGATAACACTTAATATTTCAAACACAAGCAGATAATATAAATTTTTTATCAATAAAAGAACAACTTTTATATCTAAATAAAAGGACAAGTGCAACACAAAACACTCAGTTTATGAACAAGTTTGCATTTAAACACCTTTCTCCATGAATTCTCAGTTGTTCTACACCATTTATTTGTACTGTCTAACATGAGATCACTGACCACTAAGAAAATGACAACTATCTCACTATAATAAACATTCGGATGTTATGAATGGAGCCATTACACAAAGAAATAACTACTGTAACATCTGGGATACATTGTGGAGTATCCTTACACTTTTTCCCCTTACAGTACAATATTTAATATTGTGCACACATATGGATTAAGTCTGGTTTTAAACCTAAAAACAACAGTTTTACAAACTGCAAGACACAGGAAAAATTTCTTCCATCCTTATTGTTCTATTTTGCTGTAATCATCATCAATGTTTAGAAAGAGAAGTGCCGCTAAATGTAATAAGAATCAGTACAAATCTGAACAAGTAGCAATGAAAAAAGTTTTCCTTTTTTCCCCCTATCCTCTGTATCCTGGTATAGGAACCCGGGAAATGCAAGAAGACTGCCTATTTTTAATTAGTCTGATACATTAAACTCCACATAGAAGGGGGTAATAACACACAGCTTTACAATTTTTTTCCAGTGTCTTAATACAACAGATAACAGAGAGACAAAGTATTACAGAGATATTTAAACTAATAGAGGAACAATTTAGAACTCAAACAGATCCACAGAAGAGACAAGATATACTGCACTACAGTCTAGCGCTTTCCATTGTTATATGTTACAGGGCGTGGAGGTGCTTTGAAAGTTGTTGCTACCTGCTGTTGTATCTGGTATGCAAGTGGGTGTATTTTGAATCCATATAGCCTGCAACATATTAACCTTTACATTACTTACAGAAATAGCATGAAATAAGTTTTTGAAGTCCAACAACTTCACTGGCTTCAAATGAAACATTTCCAGAGTTAATATAGTAATAAAATACTGGAAGGTCAGAAATCATTCAAAGTACTTATAAACTATATGTCTCTTTTAAAAAAGTTACAGAAATAATATTATGAGTCATGATTATCATGAATCTTTCTGCTTACAAAAATGATGGCAAACTATTTAAAAAGGCAGAGGTGGATCCACAATGAATTAGCAGAGTGTTATAAGTTGGGAGATACCACCACTGGGGTGCAACAACTATTAATGCTTTGTCAGATTTTGTCGCTGCTGTAAATATCACCTGCCATAAATTCAAAATGCTTCAGAAGTTCTCTTTGGTGATTGTGTGTGTGTGTGTGTGTGTGTGTGTGTGTGTGTGTGTGTGTGTGTAAAAATAAAAATTTTAATGGGTGACATTAAAATTTCTACAGCAGGAACACACGGGGCATGTGGGCAGTTGATCACCGGGCAAAAAAAAAGAGATGAACCAGCCACACACCAATATATAACATCGGGCATAAACACCTAAGCTGAATTGAAATATGTGACAAGTGACATACAGTCATTCCAATGCACCACAAACTGGGGAGTCCTACTGGACTAAGAAGTCATGAATAAAAAGTAAGTGCCCATCCATGACTGGATGAGTTTTTGAGTCACCTGTCAGATTACAGCATGTATGGCACGCTGATCATACTCCTTGCAGGAGTAATTGGCTGCAGTATCCACTTGCCCATTTCCCTGCATTTTTACATGCCTTAGTATTACGTAGAATGAGACAAGAAATACTTCCACTGTTATTGCTTATAATTCCACATATAATTTGACAATGCTTGATGCTTCAAAGCAGGAAGCCTATAGTTGCATGTGAGATAACACAGTTGCATGTTGTGGACCTAAAGCAGTGTCATTTTGTTTGTTGAAGTGGGCCCTGGCTAACCTGCCTGAAACTCAAACCGAGGAACTTTTGATATGAACATATAACATTGGAGGTCAGAATCATTAACTTCCCCATGACTGTGTCATATTTTTGGATTCTGATGTGTTTTCCTAATCTTAAAATAATCAACCATAATTTCTTATAGAAGGTGGTAGATGGTATCCTTGCTGTTACTGAATGAGCCAAAAGCAAACTGAGCTCAAATACCATAACTGTGAAACCTTGGGGTTGGCAACAGTTTGCTCAGTGATGCTGCTTCCAGGAACTAACTGAAGTACATGATGTGTAACTGGCATATAGCAAAGAATTTGGAAGTTTTTTCAAAGGAGCACCACCACCTTTAGTTAAATGGACAACCAAAAGTTTATCACCTAAAAATTAATTTTGTTCACCATATTAGATGTTTTGGGAAAGCCTGCAACTGTGGCATTTGTGATCTAAATAACAAAAACTGCACCAGTTACTTGGAGAATTACTTAAGATATAAATAAAACGACCAAAAAAATTATTTTGGTTAGCCAAGCCGTGCACCAACAAGTATGGGCACAGAATTTGGGTTGTGTGTTTTAGAAAACATTATTTGAGGGTGCATTACAAGAGATTGATGTACAATGGCGAACATGAGGGGCAGTATGGCATGAACTTACATGAACTATTGTCACACCCATGACTACAGAATAGTATAAAGATGTACGAGTACAAAAGCTACTAAGGTGGGTTGTTTTCACTATTTCTGCAAAAGTATTACACAGGCTATATCAACAAAAGCTGAGAATGACCCAGAAGGAACTGAACACAAAGATATTGCTAGATAATTATACAAGTGAACTCTACATTTACATATTTTTTGTCCTCTCTTTCAATTTATTAATGCATGGGTGCTGAATTGGTGCAGAAAAGTTTGTCATTGTCACATGTTTCAAAGTACCTATACTTTGGTTTCTAGATGCTAGCCACTACAGCTGAAATTGTTATTTTTGTTCTATTTACTTTAACTCTGCTCAGCAAATGATGTTTGTGACTGCATTTTTGGCAAGGAAACTTTAGTATCTCTTAATATATCCCCTGGTATATAATAAGTATAACTGCTTTTATGTCTTAATTTCAGTACCAATAATTCTGATATTTCCATTCATCTGTCATAGAATAAGCCTGTATAATAAACACATATAAGCATAAAAAGGAAAAGAAATTGATAGCAAACTACTGTAATATGCACCTTGACAATATCGAAAGTGTAAATAAAGAAGGTTTCAGAAATATACTTCTGAGAGGTAAAATATCAGAAGGTAAGCTTTGGCAAGCATACAGAAAGCAGTAGAATCTCACACTGTGTGTGCACAGACATTACCTTGTTCAAATGTAAGCCCAGGATGGCTTGCTACGAAAAGCAACAAAATAGGGTGTACAATGTGGTGTCACAGCCAGACACCACACTTGCTAGGTGGTAGCCTTTAAATAGACCGCGGTCTGTTAGTATACGTCGGACCCGCGTGTCGCCACTATCAGTGATTGCAGACCCAGCACCGCCACGCGACAGGTCTAGAGAGACTTCCTAGCACTCGCCCCAGTTGTACAACCGACTTTGCTAGCGATGGTTCACTGACAAATTACACTCTCATTTGCCGAGATGATAGTTAGCATAGCCTTCAGCTACGTCATTTGCTACGACCTAGCAAGGCGCCATTACCAGTTACTATTGAGATTATGAATAATGTACCCTCAAGAGCGATGTTCACCATTTATGGATTAAAGTTAAGTATTCCACCAGCTATGTCAGTTTTTTCTACAGTCTAATTTCCTTGACCTGTTCCAGACCTCACGCCAGCCTGCGTGAGCTAAAACGCGTGCCTTTCGGCTTCCTCTCAAAACCGGTGGGCTCTCCTGCCAACCCACAACATACAATACCATCATGTTCCGGTATGCTGTTAAGAGTGCCATGGATGTCAACCAAATGAGCCCTGCTGTGAAATGAAATGGCATCCCAGACCAGCATTTCTGGATGACAGGCCATATGGTGGGTGACAATCAGGTTGGAATCTGACCACTGTCTGGGGCGTCTCCAGACACGTCTTCACCCTGGAATCTCAGTGACTGGAGTGAAATTGTTTTCAGTGATGAGTCCCACTAAGAACTGAGCCCCAATGACAAGCAAAGATGCCCCAGACAGCAGACGGATACCAACCTGTTGCCCGATATATATGGCCTGACAACCAGGAGTGATGGTCTGGGATGTTATTTCGTTTCGTAGCAGGACCACTTGGGTTGTCATCTGTGGCACCCTTACAGCACAGTGGTACATACCTCTTTTTGTTGCCTTTTAAGGTAACACAACCTGGGCTTCCATTTCAGCAAGATAATGCCCACCCACACACGGCGAGAATTTCTACTACTTGTCGTCACACTTGCCAAAGCCTGTCTTGGCCAGCAAGATTGTCAGATCTCTCCCCAATTCAGAATATGTTAGGCATTATGGGCAGAGCCATCCAACCAGCTTGGATTCTAATGATCTGACATGCTGATTGGACAGAATCTGGCATGGAGGACATCCAATAACTATCAACTGATGCCAAGCCGAATAACTGCTTGCATAATGGCCAAAGGTGGACCAACATGTTACTGGTTTACTCGGTTTGAGAAGCTCTTTCTTTTGAATAAAACATCCAATTTATCTGAAATTCTAATCATGTGTTTGCCTGTACATGTACATCACATTTACTGTTTTCCGTCCCATTCTGGTAATTCCTTCATGGTGCTTTTTTTTTTATCTTAAGGGCCTATTAGGGTGTGCAGAGGTTTACCACAAACTCTGGAAGCAAAGGCATCAAGAATGAAGAACCGTGACAGTTTTTTACGGAAAATGAAAGCACCCCACCATATGCAAAGACAAACAAGATGTCATAATGATATCAACAATTCATGATGCATGTCTCAAATAACAGGAATGAAAAATAGAAAAATCAAAGTGGATATCCTGAAGCCCATTTTTGTAAATCAATACAATGCCCACACGAAAGGGATCGATAGTCTGGCTCAATACCTTATGTACTATCCTATTCTAAGCAAACTGATGAAATAGACAAAAAGTCACCTTTTATCAAATAAACTGTGGACTATTCTATTTGTTTAGAATTTACTGTGCATTGAATTCACAGGGAAAAAAGTACTAGTTTTTCCTTTCAGTGGCGACATACTGAATCATCAACAATGATAATGAAGGCCCTCTGGACCCAGACAGACAGCGAGAGAGAGAGAGAGAGAGAGAGAGAGAGAGAGAGAGAGAGAGAGAGAGAGAGAGAGAGAGAGGGGCCCAACCTCGTGGAACAGGAAGAGCACCACATGAAGATCCATCTGGTTGGCTATCTGTTGAAATGCAGCAGCTTGAACCTGCGTCCACTTCAAATAAAGGAATTTCCTACCAAAGCCTGTAGAGTTTGTACTCCCAGCAGAAAGAGACGTGAAACAAGGTACATTTGCAAATTTTGTACAGTTCACCTTCACTTCATAGAGAGAAATATTTTACACAGTACCATGCATTACAAAAGTACTAGGAACATATGTTTATATACAGGCTCTAAGTTAAATACAATATATGACATAAAAGTAACTGCAAAGAATTAGTTCTCAATAAATCAAACCTAGGGGCTCAGTGATAATATTTGCAAATAGTTTGTGTGTCTCAAAACAGTGCTACGTGTATAGAAACTAAGTTTTATAACAAAGGAATAGATCAACAATGCACATTGCAGAAATAAGTGTGAATTTTGTTTGTGTAATGTAACACGGTAATAGGGAGGATAATGATGATTATCTTTTAACGTAGTTTGCAATTCTATAACTATAATAGTTTATAAAAAGTGGATCTTTCCTGCATGCATTAAAAATTATTGATTTATAATGAGCAGACATGTTTTATGTTTAAATACTGCAAGTTTAAAATACAAACAATGCAAAGTTGATGAGATGTAAATTTGTTTATGGTTACAAGAAAAAAATAAAAACGGATAACTAAAAACATATTGTTTTCTACAGTCAAATGACTGTACGGAATGAAGATTAGAGAACCTGCAAGACAGGCACACTGTGTGAGCTGCATGCACATCAGAAAGCACACTCTCCCTGGCCACTGTGGTAAGTTGGAACAAAAATACCTGGTCCTTAAATGTTAAATGAACTATCACAGCACAATCCACTACAATAAATTACTAAAGGGTTTTGCTAAGTGTGAACTATGACATTTTCATGTAAATTTTAACTTTGTTTTGTGCCACATTTTAATAATTAACTTCACCACTGGACTGTGACTGTTAGATAGTGTAGGTGATCTGGTGCAGTGCACCCATATTTTTGTATTTAATAAACTGGTCACCATTATTGATCATCAAACTTTACAAGAAATAAATGAGTATGTTAATGTAATCTAAATGGTGGTATTATGTAATTATTTCAGTGAACACTATCCTTAACTTATCTGGATTTTCTGCTTCAAAGTGATCAAGAGTGGTGCTACTGAGGAGAGAGAATGAAAACCAGGTCAGTAACCCTACAAGGTGAAGCTGCCACAGATGAGAATCCTCCATGGATGTCAGTTGCCAAGCTGACAGGAAATCTCACTGACATCATTGACAGCCAATCAGCCAAGGTGCTAGTCAAATCAGGGGCTTCTTTTTCTGTAATGTCGAATGCTTATTGTCGCCAGCTAAAGAAGACTATATTTCATGATATGAAAGTGATTTTGCTGAAAGTTGCAAATGGGAATTCCATCCCATTGACAGGAATATGTACTGGAAGAATAACTATCAATGACAGAACACAGCCCTTTGAATCTGCCATTTTAACAGACTGTAGTCACAATGCTATTCTCAGATGAGACTTCTTGCAGGCACCACAAGCAGCTTTACACTGTGGAAGATCAGAGCTCCAGACTGAAGGAGCTATTCGAACATGTACACACAACAAAAGATTGCTCTGGGAGGTTGTATGCCACTTAAGACATTGTAATCTCATCACCAAAACCAGCTCCAGTTGTCAGTCAGGATGCTCTGTTAAACTGTGAAGTTCTTATTGATTCCAGAAAGCTACTCAGGCTCACAAAAGAAATCTACATGTCAGTGATGAGTCCAGGAGAACTTTTGATCACTAACTTTCATGACAAGCCCCAACTCATTCCTAAAAGTATGTGCAGCACAGGGACAGCTGAAGCAGCCCATGAAAGACAGACTGATGTGATCAATGAAGAATCCGGGCCTGCTACCACTAAAGACCTTGCACGGCCTCAGTTAGTATTGAAATGCCAACACAATCTGAATTGACCTCACAATAAAGTCAGTGACTGACAGTCATTCTGCATCAATTTTCGGATGCTTTCAAATTTGTAGTGGGCAAAAGACAGACCAAGTGATCCATGGTAACACACTGTATTAACACTGGAAATCACCCACCAATTATACAGATGTTGCCTGATAATCCAGGAGGAAGTTGAGAAGATGCTGCAAGATGACATCATTGAACCCGTGGAGCATTCTTTGTCCCACCTGTGGTGTTTATGAAGATGAAGGATACCACAGGGCATTTCTGTGTCTACTACCGACAACTGAACAAAATTGTGAAAGAAAGGTGTCTGCCTATTTCTGTGTACTGCTAACACCCCTGACTGCTTGACAGAAGCAAATATTTCTAAACTATGGACTTGCACACATGGCTTCCACCAAACCATGATTAACGAGGCTGACCAGAAAAAGACTGCCTTCGTAACTCATTGTAGCCTCTATGATCTCAAAGTTATGCCGAATGCTGAGGCAGAACTTCACACCAATGTTACCAGTTCTGGAATAGGGAAGTTCCAGTATGAATTCAAGAAGGTGTTTAATAAGAGATAGCTGATGCTTCCAAAGTACTCTCCAAGTCTGAGATGACATACTCTACAACTGAAAGAGATTGCCTTGCAGTTGTTTGGGCATCAAAAAGTTAAGGTCACATTTATCTGGCAAACCATTCACCACTGTGATGCACCACCACTCTCTACGCTGACTGACTAACTTGATGTTGCCTGATAATCCAGGAGGAAGTTGAGAAGATGCTGCAAGATGACATCATTGAACCCGTGGAGCATTCTTTGTCCCACCTGTGGTGTTTATGAAGATGAAGGATACCACAGGGCATTTCTGTGTCTACTACAGCTAAACGATGTCAAAGTTAGCGTAAGGAGGGCTATGCGTGAAGCGTTCATTGAATTCGAAAGTAAAATTCTATGTACCGACTTGACAGAAAATCCTAGGAAGTTCTGGTCTTACGTTAGATCAGTAAGTGGCTTCGGTCACACAGCTTGAGGCTGTTGCCAATGGGCATCACTGTGGGGGTCCGGATGGGGGTTTGTCGGGGACGGCCAGCTTGTGCCACGCATCCCCTGATCGGACTACGACTGTGGTTGCCCGGGATACTGCCTGCATTGAGGCTGATCCCTCACCTGTGGTAGAGTGGGAGGTCGTTTCAAGGTGTGGCAGGGGGCAAAAGACATTCCGGAGGGCTGAACGGAAAGCCTCTCCAGTTTGTCTGACGAACCGGTTTCAGGCTCTGTCTCAGGCTGATACTGATCTTCGGCCTGACATGGCTGCTTGTCCTGTTCCAGAGGTTGCCCCTCAGTCTGCAAGATCCGGGCAGTTGCAGAGGGTGGGCTTACTGGTAGTTGGGAGCTCCAATGTCAGGCGCGTAATGGGGCCCCTTAGGGAAATGGCAGCAAGAGAGGGGAAGAAAACCAATGTGCACTCCGTGTGCATACCGGGGGGAGTCATTCCAGATGTGGAAAGGGTCCTTCCGGATGCCATGAAGGGTACAGGGTGCACCCATCTGCAGGTGGTCGCTCATGTCGGCACCAATGATGTGTGTCGCTATGGATCGGAGGAAATCCTCTCTGGCTTCCGGCGGCTATCTGATTTGGTGAAGACTGCCAGTCTCACTAGCGGGATGAAAGCAGAGCTCACCATCTACAGCATCGTCGACAGGACTGACTGCGGACCTTTGGTACAGAGCCGAGTGGAGGGTCTGAATCAGAGGCTGAGACGGTTCTGCGACCGTGTGGGCTGCAGATTCCTCGACTTGCGCCAAAGGGTGGTGGGGTTTCGGGTTCCGCTGGATAGGTCAGGAGTCCACTACACACAACAAGCGGCTACACGGGTAGCAGGGGTTGTGTGGCGTGGTCTGGGCGGTTTTTTAGGTTAGATGGCCTTGGGCAAGTACAGAAAGGGCAGCAGCCTCAACGGGTGCGGGGCAAAGTCAGGACATGCGGGGACCAAGCAGCAATCGGTATTGTAATTGTCAACTGTCGAAGTTGCGTTGGTAAAGTACCGGAACTTCAAGCGCTGATAGAAAGCACCAAAGCTGAAATCGTTATAGGTACAGAAAGCTGGCTTAAGCCAGAGATAAATTCTGCCGAAATTTTTACAAAGGTACAGACGGTGTTTAGAAAGGATAGATTGCATGCAACCGATGGTGGAGTGTTCGTCGCTGTTAGTAGTAGTTTATCCTGTAGTGAAGTAGAAGTGGATAGTTCCTGTGAATTATTATGGGTGGAGGTTACACTAAACAACCGAACTAGGTTAATAATTGGCTCCTTTTACCGACCTCCCGACTCAGCAGCATTAGTGGCAGAACAACTGAGAGAAAATTTGGAATACATTTCACATAAATTTTCTCAGCATGTTATAGTCTTAGGTGGAGATTTCAATTTACCAGATATAGACTGGGACACTCAGATGTTTAGGACGGGTGGTAGGGACAGAGCATCGAGTGACATTATACTGAGTGCACTATCCGAAAATTACCTCGAGCAATTAAACAGAGAACCGACTCGTGGAGATAACATCTTGGACCTACTGATAACAAACAGACCCGAACTTTTCAACTCTGTATGTACAGAACAGGGAATCAGTGATCATAAGGCCGTTGCAGCATCCCTGAATATGGAAGTTAATAGGAATATAAAAAAAGGGAGGAAGGTTTATCTGTTTAGCAAGAGTAATAGAAGGCAGATTTCAGACTACCTAACAGATCAAAACGAAAATTTCTGTTCCGACACTGACAATGTTGAGTGTTTATGGAAAAAGTTCAAGGTAATCGTAAAATGCGTTTTAGACAGGTACGTGCCGAGTAAAACTGTGAGGGACGGGAAAAACCCACCGTGGTACAACAACAAAGTTAGGAAACTACTGCGAAAGCAAAGAGAGCTCCACTCCAAGTTTAAACGCAGCCAAAACCTCTCAGACAAACAGAAGCTAAACGATGTCAAAGTTAGCGTAAGGAGGGCTATGCGTGAAGCGTTCAGTGAATTCGAAAGTAAAATTCTATGTACCGACTTGACAGAAAATCCTAGGAAGTTCTGGTCTTACGTTAAATCAGTAAGTGGCTCGAAACAGCATATACAGACACTACGGGATGATGATGGCATTGAAACAGAGGATGACACGCGTAAAGCTGAAATACTAAACACCTTTTTCCAAAGCTGTTTCACAGAGGAAGACCGCACTGCAGTTCCTTCTCTAAATCCTCACACAAACGAAAAAATGGCTGACATCGAAATAAGTGTCCAAGGAATAGAAAAGCAACTGGAATCACTCAATAGAGGAAAGTCCACTGGACCTGACGGAATACCAATTCGATTCTACACAGAGTACGCGAAAGAACTTGCCCCCCTTCTAACAGCCGTGTACCGCAAGTCTGTAGAGGAACGGAGGGTTCCAAATGATTGGAAAAGAGCACAGGTAGTCCCAGTCTTCAAGAAGGGTCGTCGAGCAGATGCGCAAAACTATAGACCTATATCTCTGACGTCGATCTCTTGTAGAATTTTAGAACATGTTTTTTGCTCGCGTATCATGTCATTTTTGGAAACCCAGAATCTACTATGTAGGAATCAACATGGATTCCGGAAACAGCGATCGTGTGAGACCCAACTCGCTTTATTTGTTCATGAGACCCAGAAAATATTAGATACAGGCTCCCAGGTAGATGCTATTTTTCTTGACTTCCGGAAGGCGTTCGATACAGTTCCGCACTGTCGCCTGATAAACAAAGTAAGAGCCTACGGAATATCAGACCAACTGTGTGGCTGGATTGAAGAGTTTTTAGCAAACAGAACACAGCATGTTGTTATCAACGGAGAGACGTCTACAGACGTTAAAGTAACCTCTGGCGTGCCACAGGGGAGTGTTATGGGACCATTGCTTTTCACAATATATATAAATGACCTAGTAGATAGTGTCAGAAGTTCCATGCGGCTTTTCGCAGATGATGCTGTAATATACAGAGAAGTTGCAGCATTAGAAAATTGTAGCGAAATGCAGGAAGATCTGCAGCGGATAGGCACTTGATGCAGGGAGTGGCAACTGACCCTTAACATAGACAAATGTAATGTATTGCGAATACATAGAAAGAAGGATCCTTTATTGTATGATTATATGATAGCGGAACAAACACTGGTAGCAGTTACTTCTGTAAAATATCTGGGAGTATGCGTGCGGAACGATTTGAAGTGGAATGATCATATAAAATTAATTGTTGGTAAGGCGGGTACCAGGTTGAGAGATTCATTGGGAGAGTGCTTAGAAAATGTAGTCCATCAACAAAAGAGGTGGCTTACAAAACACTCGTTCGACCTATACTTGAGTATTGCTCATCAGTGTGGGATCCGTACCAGATCGGTCTGACGGAGGAGATAGAGAAGATCCAAAGAAGAGCGGCGCGTTTCGTCACAGGGTTATTTGGTAACCGTGATAGCGTTACGGAGATGTTTAATAAACTCAAGTGGCAGACTCTGCAAGAGAGGCGCTCTGCATCGCGGTGTAGCTTGCTCGCCAGGTTTTGAGAGGGTGCGTTTCTGGATGAGGTATCGAATATATTGCTTCCCCCTACTTATACCTCCCGAGGAGATCACGAATGTAAAATTAGAGAGATTAGAGCGCGCACGGAGGCTTTCAGACAGTCGTTCTTCCAGCGAACCATACGCGACTGGAACAGGAAAGGGAGGTAATGACAGTGGCACGTAAAGTGCCCTCCGCCACACACCGTTGGGTGGCTTGCGGAGTATCAATGTAGATGTAGATGTAGATGTAGAAGGATTCGTCATGATGAATGATGAGATGGGAACTGAGACTTCACAAGTACATTGTCACTGTGGTATACAAAAGCTGGCTTTGGTGGAACACAGCAGTGTGAATGAAGTCTCAGTCATTGCTGCATTAAATGACATTGCCGCTGAAGAGAGAGAAGATCCAGCTGTGTTAAAAAACACAGAAGCCTTGGAGGAGGAGAAAATGACCAAAGGAGAATTCCAATTAATTTACAGAGCATTACAGAAGAACTATGATCAAACTGAGCAGAAATGGTTGCTTGTGATCCCAGCTCATCCGCCATCAGCTGCCATGAAGTATTTCCGTACACTCCAATGTCTGGTCACCTGGGATTCATAAATACTAGACAGAATCAGGTGCAAGAATCAATGGCCAGGTCTATACTGATCCATTATACAGTATGTGAACCACTATAAGGAATGCCAGTGAAGGAAGCACGCGCTTCAGTTATACCCAGGGCATTTGGCACCAATAATGCCAGTGAAATTACAGTTCCACCAAGTTGGAGACAACCTCTTTGGGAGGTTCCTGAAGTCAACAAATGGTAATGGATGGTTAATAGTCTGCACTAACTACCTCAACTGCTCTGTTGTCACTAAAGCTGATGTGACTGCCAAAGCTCCAGAAACTGAGTTCCTTGTAGAAGACATCATTTTGAAGTGCAGTGCATCCCGTTTGATGATCTCAAATCACGGAAAAGTTTTCCAGTCGGTCCGGCCCCGTTAGCTGAGTGGTCAGCGTGACAGAATGTCAATGCTAAGGTCCCGGGTTCGATTCCCAGCTGGGTCGGAGATTTTCTCCGCTCAGGGACTGGGTGTTGTGTTGTCCTAATCATCACCATTTCATTCCCATCGACCCGCAGGTCGCCGAAGTGGCGTCAAATCGAAAGACCGGCACCAGGCGAACGGTCTACCCGACGGGGGGCCTTAGCCACACGACATTTCATTTTCACTGCAGCATCACACGTGAGATGACGATTGCCTACAATCCACAGTGAATGGCCTCACAAAACAGACATTTGCAGATATGATCTCTAACATATAGATTGGGATACAATGTTGTCCGCCATAACATTTGCATATAACACAGTGAAGCAGGACACTACAGGCTTGCTTCATGGTTATGAGGCCATAACAACAATGGGTACACTGATCCCACTCTAACCAGACGAGGCTCAGGGTGACTACATGAAACACAACACCAGGACCTAAGAAGAAAGACAGCTGGCTTGCATACCGAGTCTGAACACCCAGGAGAAGAACCAACAATGCCTCAATACCAAGCACTCACTTGGTAGATACAGCTTGGGAGGCTTAGTTTTGATTTCTATGTCTGTACGGAAAGTATTACTATCTGAAAATTATTCCTCATCTCAAGACTTTTTCAACGATTGTGTGTCTACTTTAACAATCACACTGGGCAAAATATTAGTAGCCCCCCGAAACGAGCACAAAACTTGCTTTTGATCTCTCGATGCTGATAATATGGAACTACTAAGATGTAGGCATATGACCGTGCACCACTGACATATGTCATGATAGTGAAGTTGTGTATGTGCCGATCGGTTCTATGGAGCCATTTCAGTAAGATGAGTTGACGAGGAAGCATGTCAGAACGACAGAAATGAGCTGTCATGTTTGTACTACACGGACAAAGGCAGTACCCGAAAACCCAGTTTGTTGGTGTACCAAGAGAAATTATCCAACGTGTCTACACGATGCAGTGTACCGTTCATAGTGAGGTGACGCACTGACAACAGTTCACGTAAAAAGACTCTTAACAGCGGGAACCAGAGACAAATGTCACACCTTCCCAATGACAATTCATTCCAAACCCAACAGAAATTTGTGCTGCCAGTGAACACACAATTTCCGAGAGAATAATGCAAGGGAACTACATACAACAGATATCTGGAACCGGGTCCCTCTCAAAAGGGCATTGCTCCCGGCGAAGCATAAAGCCTTAAATCTTGAATGGGCTACGCAGCACAGGAAATGTACAGTAGGTGCCTGGAGACGTGGCGTGGTCCGGAGAGTCACAACTGTAGCTTTCTCAAGTGATGGAAGACGTCAACTGCACTGACAGTCTAATGAAGTATTTACCCACAGCGTGTGGAGGGTGAAATTCGGCCACAGGTGGTTGCGTGACGTTTTGGGGATAGTTTTCATACCATGACTTGCACCAATCTATTAAAGCTATTGTAAACATGAGCTGGGACATTTATCTGAACATTGTTTTACCATGTGCTGCCATTGCCACAGAGGTGCACGGATACGATACACTAATTTTTGGTTGTGTCATATCCTTCACCGCTCGGACACCACATGTTAGGAAAAGGATTATGACCCTACATCAAAAAAACAGAAGTGCAGAGATATTGTCCATGTCATCCACATTAAACCCTCTACATTCCTGAGCTGCAGATTGATAATGGGAGATTGAAAGATTAAAGGAAACAAGATCCTCTTAACGATCACAAAGTTTCCACTGGAGGGGCTATCTTCAATGCTCATCACAGTGAAGATGATGTAACACAAATATACTGCGAGGATCCAGCTACAATGAAAACTTGTGAAATGGCAACTCACTGTTTCTCCAGGACAGGAAGCAATGTTGTGAGGTATGCTCCATGCAGTGTGGAGTAGTGGTTAGCATCACAGGCTGGCGTGGTGAAGATCACCAGTTCAAACCCAACCACCAGCAATTATTTTTTAGATAATCTACATCTACGTGATTACTCTGGTATTCACAATAAAGTGCCTGGCAGAGGGTTCAATGAACCATCTTCAAGCTGTCTCTCTACTGTTCCACTCTCTAACGGCACACGGGAAAAATGAGCACTAAATTTTTCTGTACGAGCCCTGATTTCTCTTATTTTATCGTGATGATCATTTCTCCCTATGTAGGTGGGTGCCAACAGAATGTTTTCGCAATAGGAGGAGAAAACTGGTGATTTAAATTTCATGAGAAGATCCCGTTGCAACGAAAAACACCTTTGTTTTAATGATTGCCACTCCAATTCACGTATCATCTCTGTGACACTATCTCCCCTACATCACTCTAATACAAAATGAGCTGCCCTTCTTTGTACTTTTTTGATGTCATCTGTCAGTCTCATCTGATGCAGATACCACAACGCACAGCAATACTCCAGAATAGGGCAGACAAGCGTGATGCAAGCAGTCTCTCTAGTAGACCTTTTGCACCTTCCAAGTGTTCTGCCAATCAATCGCAGTCTTTGGTTTGCTCTACCCACAATATTATCTATGTGATTGTTCCAATTTAGGTTATTTGTAATTGTAATCCCTAAGTATTTAGTTGAATTTACAGCCTTCAGATTTGTGTGACTTATCGCATAATCGAAATTTCTTTTAGTACTCGTGTGAATAACTTCACACTTTTCCTTATTCAGGGCCAATTGCCACTTTTCGCACCATACAGATATCTTATCTAAATCATATTGCAAGTCATTTTGATCATCTGATGACTTTACAAGACGGTAAATGACAGCATTATCTGCAAACAATCGAAGGCGGCTACTCAGATTGTCTCCAATGTCGTTAATACAGATCAGGAACAATAGAGGGCCTATAACACTTCCTTGGAGAAAGCCGGATTACTACTGTTTTACTTGATAACTTTCCGTCTATTACTACGAATTGTGACCTTTCTGACAGGAAGTCACAAATCCAGTCGCACAACTGAGCCGATAATCCATAGGCATGCAGCTAGGTTAGAAGACTGCTTGTGAGGAATGGTGTCTAAAGTCTTCTGGAAATCTAAAAACATGAAATCAATTTGACATCCCCCGTCGACAGCACTTATTACTTTTTGAGTATAAAGAACTAGTTGTGTTTCACATGAACGATATTTTCTGAAACCGTGCTGAGTATGTGTCAATAAATTGTTTTCTTCGAGGTACTTCATAATGTTCGAATACAGTATATGTTCCAAAACCCTACTGCAAATCGGGTTTAGTGATATAGGCCTGTAATTCATCGGATTACTCTTACTTCCCTTTTTGGGTATTGGTGTGACTTGAGCAATTTTCCAGTCTTTAGGTACGGATCTTTCTGTGAGCGAGTGGTTGTATGTAATTGCTAAATATGGAGCTATTTTATCAGCATACTGTGAGAGGAGCTTGACTGGTATACAATCTGGACCAGAGGCCTTGCCTTTATTAAGTAATTTAAGCTGCTTCGTTACACAGAGGATATCTACTTCTATGTTTCTCATCTTGGCAGTTGTTCTTGATTGGAATTCAGGAATATTTACTTCGTCGTCTTTGGTGAAGCAGTTTTGGAAAACCGTGTTTAATAACTCTGCTTTAGTGGCACTGTCATCAGTGACTTCACCATTGTTATCGCCCAGTGAAGGTATTGATTGCTTCTTGCCACTGGTGTGCTTTATGTATGACCAGAATCTCTTTGGGTTTTCTGCAGATTTCAAGACAGAATTTCGTTGTGGAAATTATTAAAAGCATCTCGCATTGAAGTACGTGCCATATTTCGAACTTCTGTAAAACTTTGCCGATCTTAGGGATTTTGCATTTTTTAAAATTTGGCATGCTGTTTTCGTTGCTTCTGCAACAACGATCTGACCAGTTTTGTGTACCATGCAGGATCAGTACCGTCACTTATTAATTTGTGTGGTATATATCTCTCAATTGCTGTCGATACTATCTCTCTGAAAACATTCCGCACCTTTTCTACACTTACATGATCAGATCAGAAGGAGTGAAGATTGTCTCTTAAAAAGACGTTAAGAGCATCTTTATCAGCTTTTTTAAATAGATTTACTTTGCGTTTCTTTTTGATGGTTGTAGGTGTTACAGTATTCAGCCTAGCAGCAACTGCCTTGTGGTTGCTAATCCCTGTATTCGTCACAATACTAACTATTTGTCCAGGATTATTTG
The DNA here is from genome assembly GCF_023864345.2 of Schistocerca serialis cubense. Classification (NCBI taxonomy): domain Eukaryota; kingdom Metazoa; phylum Arthropoda; class Insecta; order Orthoptera; family Acrididae; genus Schistocerca; species Schistocerca serialis. The sequence continues at coordinate 411,141,840 of NC_064640.1, read as the reverse complement.
TTGCTAAAAGGTCAAGTATGCTTTCGCAACCATTTATGCTTCGAGTGGGCTCATTAACTAACTGTTCAAAATAAATTTCTGTGAAAGTATTCAGAACAATTTCAGATGACTTTTATGCCTGCCGCCAGCTTTAAATGTATAATTTTTCCAGCATATCGAGGGTAGATTGAAGTCACCACCGACTATAATTGTATGAGTGGGATACTTAGTTCCAATGAGACTCAAGTTTTCTTTGAACTGTTCAGCAACTATATCTTCTGAGTCGGGGGGTCGGTAAAATGATCCAATTAACAGTTTAGTCCAATTGTAAGGTATAGCCTCTACCCATACTATTTCCGTCGAACTATACTTCAATTTCGCTACAAGGCAAATTACCACTGACAGCAATAAATACTCCACCACCAACTGTATTTAATCTATCCTTTCTGAACACTGTTAGATAGTTTGAAATAATTTCGGCTGAACTTATTTCCGGCTTTATCCAACTCTCTGTACCTACAACTACTTAAGCTTCAGTGCTTTCTATTAGGGCTTGGAGCTCTGGTTCTTTCCCAACACAGCTACGACAATTTACAACTACAATACCAATTGCAAATAAAATTTCCTCCACTGATATTTCGGCCGCCTATCGTCCGGCCATCCTCAGAGTAAGTCACAAGACTGATGACAAGATGCCAAGCACGACCGTATATGCTCCACTGCGGGGGTACTACGCATGCGGGTCACAGATGCTGGTCGGTGGCAGAGAAATACGTTTACACATGCGATGCCTGTGGCGAAGGCGTACAGACATTCGATTCGCTTATCGATGTATGATCAGTGGCAGTGACACCATGACGACTTCTCTGCAGTTTAATTACCCCAAGAGCCGGATTCCATGCTTTGTCCAAATTAAAACCATTATCTCTATTTATTAAATTATTAGCTAATCTAATCCCTATAGCTTCCTTGAAGACAGATTCCCAAAAGAAGAGGTGGATGTTAAAATCTTCACATCATTGTAATTCATGGAATGCCCTGTATCAATACAATGTTCGGCCGCAGCTGACTTGTCTGGATGTAATAAGCGTGTGTATCTTCGATGGTCCACACCCCTCACGAACAGTGCGCGTGTTGTTTGACCTATGTATGACTTCTCACAATTTCCGCAAGGAATCTGATACACACCAGCTTTACGAAGCTATAAATCATCCTTCACAGAGCCGAGTAAAGCTGCAATCTTCCCAGACAAGTTCCCCAAGTGAGGCGAATAAGAAGAGCAAGACAATACATATGCAGCACAGAGAGTTAAAGATGCTGCAAGGGCTGGGGACCCGTGGTAGCGAAGCACGAACCCGCCAAAGAACGGTGAGCCCGATGCAGGGTGGAGAGGTCCTATAAGCATATGCAGTCAGCCTGAAGTGTCAATTTTCAGATAAGAGGGCCTCACTGATTCATATACTGTGTAAGTTGCAACTGGTGAGTCGCTGTTGCAACACTGGAAGAGGAACAGAAAACTGCAAAATCATCCACAAATAAAGAGCACAGAACAGGACACCTTATCATACAAGTGATACTGCTTATGGTCATGGCAAAGAGGGTAACACTTGAAATACTGTCCTGAGGAACATCATTATCCTGCTCAAAATGATCTGACAGTGTGTCACCAACTCGGAACCCAAAAAACTACAGGAAAGACTATGAAGATGGGGAGGTGGCCAGGAAATCCTCAGTGATGGAGCTGCATGACAATATTATGTCTCCAAGTAGTGTTGTATGCCCTACTGTTGGCAAAGAATATTCCAAGACAGTGATGTTTACATATGAAAGCCCACTGAATAGCCACCTCTAGCAGCATCAGGCTGTCGACAGTGGACCGACATCTCCAGAACCCACACTGAGAGCAGCTAAGGACTTGCCTGGTCGCTAACAACTAGACCAGACCACAGTTAACCATTCGCTCCAGTGTCTTTCCTACACATTTCATTAAGATGACATTCCGGTAACTACTGGGACATGTGCAGACCTTTCCTGGTTTGAGGAGGGATATGAAAATTGCCCCTCTTTGTGAGTTGAAAAACTGGCCTGTCTTGCATACAAAGTTAAAATAGTCAAGGATGATTTCCTGTGACTGATGACAAATGTCTAAAATGTCTTAGGCATGCAGTACCAGATTCGGTAGTGATCGGGTGCAGTATCCCGAGTCTCAGACAGTGCCAAATCCAGTTCCCACTCTATAGTCACAATGTAGTCACAGAGTACCGGATCCTGGCTGGCATTGTCAGCTGTCATCGCAAAATGCTCTGCCTTTGTCTGGGTGCTGTTTGGAGACACCCCTGTTTCAGCATTGGGAAACGACTGTTTACAGGAAATCCTCCTGATGGCTTACCATACTTTCATAGAACAAGTGGAATGGGTGACGAGTCCAGGAACTCTTGCCATGACCTTTCCTTACTGTCCTTAATTACATGTCAAGTCTTGGCTCTCTAGACTCTAAAGGCTTCACGTTGTCTGCTGTTGGGTGGTATTTAAACCATATAAGAGCCACACACCCGTCTCTGATTGCTGAGCAGCATTCAACAGTCCACCAAGGTACAGGTTGCCTCGTAAGGTGACCTGAGGGTATTGGGATGGGTAAGTCAGTGGTAAGATGGATCGCCTGTGTGATGTGGTCCACTGATTCCTGGACACTGCACAGTGTTCAAAAACAGCTAGCTAGCTGAATAGTGTTCAATTAACCCAGCCGACCATCCACTTCGGTGGCTATGTTCAAGTAAAACTTCATCCAGTAGTGGATTCACAGTGTGAAGAGGTCATTGGAATGAAGTTTATCAGTTGCTTCCTACTGAGCAGGGTTTGCAAGGGCTTGCAAGGGCTGGAAAGCAGAAACGGAGGTCAATGGCTACACGGTGAGCCAGCAGTAGGTGAGAAATGAGTGGGACCATCTGTGTTGAGGATTCACAGCTTCTGAGACATCATGATTATCTTTAAGACATGATCTGTATGGCAAGTATTGTTAGAGCCCCATAATACATTATGGGCACTGAAATCACCCAGTGGGAGAAACAGACAGGGAGTCGTCCTACAAGGTCTGCAAGTGTCTCAGTGCCTATTGCATCCTGCAGAGTTAAGAATAGTGAGCAGATAATGATCTCCTGACCCCCGCAAACTGCAACAACTATGGCTTGCAGGTCAATAATCAAAGACATAATAGAGCAGTGATGTGCATTACTGACAAATGCAGAAACCCCTCATTTGGCCCTTTCCCCAGTCGGGTCATCCTTGTAATGACAGGTATAGTCCTGCAGTACAGGTGTATCAGGTACTTTAAAATGTGTTTCCTGCAAATACAAGTACAGGGGGCATTTCTACGCTATGAGTCTCAGTTCTTTCACATGGATCCTGAACTCAGTGTCCCGTAGTACAAGGGTCACTCCAAAAGAAATGCACAGTATTTTTGTAAAAATACAGTTTTCATTCTGCATGTGTGAAAGTTTTACAGTGTGTAGATACATCCTTCCCACTTGTTTTCAAACTTAGTTCAACCTTTTCCCATGAGTGGTGCCATTACAGCATGTCTTCACGATGGCTGCTACCACTTGACATTCGTCAGAAGCACGTGCTGTCGTAGAATTCCTGTGCTGTGAAAACGAGACAGTGGGAAACATCCACAAGAAGTTGAAAAAGGTGTATGGAGTCGCTGCTGTCTATCACAGTACAGTTAGTCAGTGTGCAAGCAGGTTATGTGATGAAAGTGGGCACGGCAATGTTGAGGATTGTCCTCGCAGCGGCAGGCCTCGTACTGCACACATTCCAGACAATGTGTAGAGAGTTGACGAATTGGTGACTGCTGACAGATGAATCACAGTGAACGTATTGTCACGCTACGTTGGGATAGGGGAACAAAGTGTTTGCAGAATACTGAAAGTGTTGGCATTAAAAAAGGTTTGTGCCATGTGGGTTCCCAGGATATTAACAGTGGTTCACAAAGAAACAAGAAAAACGGTGTGCAGTGAACTTTTGGAACAGTACGAGAATGGTGAAGATGAATTTCTTGGAAGAATTGTGACAGGTGATGAAACATGGCTCCATCATTTTTCACCAGACACGAAGAGGCAATCAATGGAGTGGCATCATGCAAATTCACCCAAGAAAAAAAAAAATTTGAAACCACACCACCTGCTGGAAAAGTTATGGCTATGGTGTTTTTTGATTCTGAAAGACTCTTGCTTGTGGACATCATGCCAAGTGGAACCACCATAAATTCTGATGCATATGTGACGACTCTGAAGAAACTTCAAGCTTGACTGAGTCGTGTTCGACCACATTGGCAAAATCAGGATGTTTTGCTGTTGCATGACACTGCACGGCCACGTCAGTCAAAAATCCATGGAAGTGATCACAAAACTCAGATGGACAACACTGAAACACCCACCTCACAGTCCTGACCTGGCTCCATGTGACTATCATCTCTTTGGGAAATTGAAAGACACTCTTCGTGGAACAAGGTTTGAAGACGATGACTCCCTTATGCACGCTGCCAAACAGTGGCTCCAACAGGTTAGTCCAGAATTTTACCGAGCGGGTATACAGGCACTGGTTCCAATATGGCATAAGGCACAGTTGAGAGGGATGGAAATTATGTGGAGAAATGAAAATATTGTTGCTAAAGGATGTATCAACTCACTGTAAAACTTTCAAACATGTAGAATAAAAGATGGATTAAAAAAAAGTGTGCATGTCTTTTGGAGTGACCCTTGTAGTATGGGATCCATCTATCATGGGGGTTGTGCTGTCACCCTGTCTTCCTGCCAGCAAGGGGAGCCCATAGTGGATGGTGGAGGATTGGCCTTGGGATGAGATGAGTGCCCTAGGCCTACATCAAGGTACATCACTTTTGAAGACGAATTGCAAGTGATGCCAGAGAAAGCAATGTAAACATTGTCAGGCTGCTTACTTATCGTCTCCATCAGTGGATGATTCTTTGTCTTTTACTTTTTGCTTTGCAAGGCTTCGGGCCCACAACTGCAGTGGTGATAGTGGCAGCACTGGACAGTCGACGAAACTGAAAGTTTGGATGAGCAAGGAGGTCCAGAATGTCTGCAACCATGTCCTTTTCTGATGTTCTGGGATGATGTAAGGGCTTGGAAGTAACTGCAGTAGCACAAGTGCATTGATATATGCAGGTATTAGTGCTGACACTAGCAACCTCTGTTTGTGTAGCAGCAACAGTCTTCTGAACTGGCTGTTCAAGGACAGAAGAAAAGAACACGAAGTGGGGGGCGGGGGTGGGGGGTGGGGGGGGGTGGGGGGGGGACCAAACTCTGAGGTCATCAGTCCCTTGTTCCCAGTTAATATATAAAAAACAAAAAAATAAAAAAGGGAGATGCACAGCACAATAACAGGAGAAAGGAAAAACCAGAACTACTATGAACGAAACAGGAAAAGAAAACCACAGAGAGAAGCGAGAAACAGGTCTAAGGCATAAAAACAAGAGATCAGATGACCATGGCTAGCTGCCCGGGAGTATAAAAAGGAAAAGCCAGCCACTCTGCAACACATTAAGACATCCGTCCTAAAAGCATTTGAGTGGAGAACACAAAGGGACAAAGGAAATGCACTAAAACTAATATAGAATGATAAAACCCACCATCATGTATAAAACTTAAAAATAAATTAGCCAATGAGGTGTTGTCAGTTAAAATTAATGGCAATGAGTCTGGTAACTGAAAAGTCTGTCGCAGAGCAGCCAAAGAAGGACAGCTCACCAAGATATGGGCCACTGTCAGCTGGGCGCCACACAGACATTGAGGTACATCAGGGACATGCTTCATGGTTGTAATTTCCTGTATCTTCCTCTCTTCAAGGAAGATACTTCAGTCCCTACTTCAGATGGGATGATCCCCAGAGCAATTTACACACTTGGAGGAAGGGAACAAATGACTCAGTCGTGGGTGGGCTGAGCACATTTGTCTTAAGTGGCTTCTTCCTTGCAACCAAGAGTAGTGTGCCTAAAGTGGTGGCATTTGAAACAGTGCACTTGGTTCTCAACATAAGGCCACATGCTTAGGTGATGAAAACCTGCCTTAATGTGATTTGCAAGTTTCATGCTGTTCAAAGTCCATATAAACAAGTCTGATTTGACTAGATCACCCTCCACCCTTTTCCATTACTTTTTCACATTGACAATGCTTTCTTGGATGCACTCAGCTTTCAGATCATCTCTGAGAATGTCAAAAAGATTTTTGAAAGTCACAACACTTTTGCTGTATTTCAAGGTGTTGCACAGTTCAGTTTCTACTACATACTCCTTGAGACAATGAGCTTTCTGGAGGTTCTTTACTTGTTGGGAACTAGACATATCTACCAACAGAGGCCCATTGCACTATAACTTGACAGATTTTAAATCTCCTGCAATCCCCTCTAAACTCCTTTGAATGAAAAAAGTGGAAACTTTCTCAAAGCTGCACTCCATCCTCTTAACTACTATAATCACATTCTGACCAGCAGTACGCATTCTGTTACTGTTAATGGAAGTACTATGAAAAATCCATGAGTCAGGAGGAATGGCTACAAGAGCCCCCTTGTTGGACTGGGTGTTGATACCAACCAGTGGCCCATGCATTCTGCTGCAAGTGGAAGAATTTAATTTCAAGGGTTCCATCTTGGTCCCACAAACAGCTATGGAAATACAAGTCCACTCAGCCAGAGCCCCATGTTGCTGAGTAAGCTTTTTACAACTGAGGTGCAGGAAGTTCCCCAGTGGTTGCTGGCTAATGACTGTTCCATCCCAGCAGCCACACATCTCATCAGTCTGTAGCGCAACTTGAGACTGAGGTTTGTTTTTAAGTTTCCTTTCATTCTCACAATCCGGATGGTCAACCCAAGATCCCCATTCCCTCTTAAATGTTTCAACAAGTCATCATACAGTGGTCACTAAAGCGTATCCAGAGGTTGCAGAGAGAGAACTGCCAATGCTAACCAATCCCCAGCTCAGGAACCCTGGGGTCACCAAGCCCGTACCCAGCAAACAAATGCTGAGCCCCTGAGGGTGGGGAATACACATTGCTGATGAATGGCATTGTACTGTGCTCAGTGACTAACTGTAGTTCTGCATCAACCCATATTACCAGTGTCGGGGAGTACAGCAGCGACCTGGGGAGAGGTTCCATTCTTCCAATGTTCTGGAGGGGCACAGCAGTGTTGCTCTTGGCAATCAGCGATCAGGTAAGACTCTGGTCATAACTGGTACTGACTGAGGGAACTGGTGGCACAACCGCATGTCAGAGACATCCTGCATCCTCATGTTAACTCAAGTGAAAGTATCGTGGTACTATTTTTCAACAGGACAATGCATGTCCGCACATGGAAAGTGTGTCTATGAACTGTCTGCATGATGTTAGGTACTCCTGTGGTCAGGAAGATCCCCAGATGTGTCCCCAATAGACCATGGATGGGACCAGCTCAGACACTGACTCCATCCCAAGTATCCGGGATATCAACAACCAGTTACAACAGTTGTTGACCTGCTTGCCTCAGGAGAGGATACAATGGCTTTATGAGACCCTTCCCAACTGTATGAGTTCATGCATCCAGGCCAGGAGGGATGCAACATCATACTGGTAAGTTGTCTCATACAGCCAAGTTCTTTGTTTATTTGACTAATTGGCAGTCACTGAATTAACATCACATACTGTCTCACACTGAAGATGCAAGAAAGATATACCGAAGGTTAAATAACGAACTGCGAAGAGAAACAGAGCAGGCTAGGAAAAAAATGGCTAAAAGAGGAATGTGATGAAATTGAAGAACTGGACAGGAAAGGAAGATACGACTTACTATACAACAGAGTAAAGACTATGACATGGGAACAAAACAGAGCAGGAAGTGCTACTATGGAAATTTTGAGTAAAGACGAAGAGGTAGTGTATAAAGATCGTGACGATGTCCTCCAGAGATGGGAAGAATATATAAAAGAGCTATATGACACAAATAGCAAACCAGAAACTCTGGAACTTGAATCAGACAACAGTGTAAGTGATGAAGAGAAAGGACCGACCATCATAATGGAAGAAGTAAAGTCTGCTATTGCTGCAATGAAAAATGGCAAAGCAGTAGGTACAGATACAATACCGGGAGAAATACTAAAATGCTTGAACCACAATGGAATAAGAGAAATATTGAGGTTATGTAATAAAATATATGACAGTGGTGAATGGCCTGAGGACTTTTTGACAACAGTAATGATTCCATTGCCGAAAAAACAAGGAACCAAGAAATGCAGCGAGCACAGGACAATCAGCCTCATTTCACATGCAGCCAAAGTGATGTTAAGAATAATTAATAAAAGACTTGAAAAAGTAATAGAGGAGAATCTCGGCAAGGAGCAGTTTGGCTTTAGACGGAATACGGGCACCAGAGATGCAATAGGGCTCCTACGAATCTTGGGAGAAAGGTTTATTGAAAAAGGAAGAGACCTATATATGTGCTTCATCGATTTAGAAAAGGCATTTGACAATGTGGTTTGGGACAAGCTGGCGACTATTATGAGGGAAAAGAGAGTGGACTGGTAAACCAGAAGACTTATAAACTCATTGTACCTTAATCAAAAAGTTTCAGTTAAAGTGAGAGGAGAAAGTACAAACTGGATCAGACTAGGGAAAGGAGTAAGACAAGGATGCTGTTTATCACCTACTCTTTTCAACCTGTACTTGGAAAATATGATTGACCAATGCTCATTAGATGACAAAGGAGTAGAAATTGGAGGAAGAAGAGTAGGGTGCTTGAGATTTGCTGATGACATGGTCCTTCTAGCCACAGGGGAAAAAGAATTACAGGATTTGGTGGACACCATTGCAACTAACAGAAAAAAATATGGAATGAAAATTAACACAAATAAAACAAAAGTATTGGCAATAGGAGGAAATAAGGAAATAAAAATTGTGCTGAATGGAGAAACACTAGAACAGGTGCAAAATTTTAAGTATCTTGGAAGCAGGATAGACACCGACTGGAAGTGCACCACAGAAATTAAAACAAGGATAGCAATGGCAAAAGAGGCGTTTTATAAGAAAAGGAGAATCTTCTGCAGCGGTATGGACAGAGAACTCAGAAAGAGACTCATAAAATGTCTTGTATGGAGTGTTCTTCTATATGGCGCTGAAACATGGACTATGAGGAAAAAAGACAGAGAAAGGCTAGAGGCTTTTGAGATCTGGACATGGCGGAAGATGGAAGGAATAAGTTGGATGGACAGAGTAAAAAATGAAGAGGTACTGAGAAGAGTGGGAGAGAAAAGGCAGTTACTAGATGTAATAAAGAGAAGAAAAAGAAATTGGATTGGGCATATATTAAGAAAGAATGACGGACTGATAAAAACAGTTTTAGAAGGTTATGTAGAAGGGAAAAGGAAGCAAGGAAGGAAGAGATTCCAGATACTGGATGACATGATGTACGGTACAACATACAGCAGCCTTAAGAAGGAAGCAATGGATCGCAGAAAATGGAGAGGCAAAGGACCTGCTAATATAGCAGATAACTGATGATGATGACTGTCTCAACCCACAAAATTTCATTTCATTTCATTCCCTTCTCTCCTTCTGCATGCTTCACCTTCTTTCTTCCGGCATTGCATTAGTGCATGTTCACTACACAACACATTCAGGCTAAACATTTAATCATCCTGTGAGCTTCTACTTTTGTCTGGGGACCTCGATCCTAGGCAAGAGTAGACCCTTTCAGAGGTAGAGGAAATAAGTACTCCCTCTCATGGGTCATCCCATTCACATGAAAATGTGTGTTGGATGGAACTAGTGGGACAAAATGGAGGCACTCACCCAACACAAAGAGTGACACTGAGGGGTGCACATTACATGGGATGACAGACTGAGCCTCAGGGATACCAGGTGACCTCACTGATCAAGTAGCTTCACACTGGTGTGAGGCCCCACTGGTGTGTACCAATGAAGGAAAGAAAAAAACACACACACTTGGCGTTCAAGATACCTCACATGCCCAGATATCGAGTGCTGAACCCATGGAATCTGTTTCTGCAACTGGCTTGGGGGAGGGACCAGTTCCACGAGTAGAAAACATTACTGGGAAGTTTGGCCAGATCGAGACTAAAGCCTAGGGGCACACTGAAGGCAACTTCTTGAAGAATAAAGAAAAAAGGAAGGAAAGGAATGGGTTTCTAAGAACAAATGGAGGGGCTTAAAAGGTCTTGAACCTAAGACCTCCAGAAATGACTGTCTCTAATTAAGGGGTCAGTACTCGTAGACTCCTGCTATTACAGGAAACAAGAGGCACTGTGATAAGACACAAAAGGGTTGGTTGGTTGGAGAAGGGACCAAACTACGCGTTCATCAGTCCCTCTGACCTTAGATTAACTAAAACCAATAAAATCCCACATTAGAAGAGGGAACTACAATGTCCATAAAATGATAAAATATTGACAGGGACGGAAGGAAATGGGCGGAAGAGGAGGTGAGGTAAAGAAAGTGACTAATGACGGGCATGAAGGAAGAAGCACAAGAGAGTCGCTCAAAACATAACAGACCCCATAAGGAAAGGAGTGGGAAGACAGAGGGCCAAGGTAAACCACCAAGCCCAGTTGAAGCCAATTCAGTCGGGGCGAAGGGGGGAGCAAGAGGGCCTGCCATCCCCTCCACTAATCAATAAAGTGGAAGGTCCCTCCCTTAAATAAAGCAATAAAAACCCCCATCACAAATAAAATGTAAAACGAGATTCGCCACTGAAGCATTGTCAGCCAACACCAGGGGGCAGTGAGTCTGGAAAGCAAGAAGTCCGTCGCAGGGTAGCTAAGTTGGGGCAGTCCAATAACATGTGAGCCACAGTCAACATCAATCCACAACGACAGAGAGAGGGTCCTCACGATGGAGGAGATAACCGTGAGTAAAAAAAAGTATGGCTGATGCAGAGCCGGCATAGGACAACAGAGGCCTTATGAGAGGCCCGTAAGGAGGACCGCCATGCAGTTGTAGAATCCTTAATTGCCCTGAGATTGTTCGGTGAAGAAAGAGAGTGTCATTCCGCATCCCAAAGGCCCGAAACCAGACAATGTAATGCAGAGTGAAGGTCTATTTGCGGAATGCCAATAGCAAGACGTGGCCTGGTAGTAGCTAATTTAGCCAGTCGATCAGCAAGTTCATTGCCAGGAATCCCAACATGGGCAGGGGTCCAAATGAAAACCACTGAGCATCTGCATTGAGCACGGAGAGAAAGGGAGTCCTGGATAGCGATGACCAACGGACAGCGAGGAAAGCACTGGCCAATAGCGTGCAAACCGCTCAACAAGCCACTGCAGATAGTGAAGGATAGTCCTGAGCAGGAGCAGATATGGTCCAGAATGCGCAAGATGGATACCAATTCTGCAGTAAAAACACTACAGCCATCTGGCAAGGAACGAAGTTCCGTGCGTCGCACATAGGTGTAAGCAAAACCAGTGTGGCCAGCAACCATGGAGCCATCAGTATAGATCACTTCTGAACCCTGAAAAGAACTGAGGAGACAGGAGAACTGGTGGTGAAGAACCATCGGAGGGACAGAATCCTTTGAATCGATTGAGAGATCAAGACAGAGCTGAGGCCGAGAGACGCACCATGGAGGGGTATGTGCGTGAGCGGAACAGAGAGGTGGTAAACGGAATTGCTGGAGCTCAGAAAAGAGCGACTGAATGCGGACAGCCACGGTAAGCCCACATCGTGGCAACTGCTGCGGCAGGGTGATCTCCATGTCTGGATAAAGGAGACCATAATTAGGGTGCTTTGGATTGCAGCAAATGCAGAGTGCATAGAATATCAGCTGTTGCTGGTGCAAAACTCCCAGTGGTGGAATCCCCACCTTGGCGAGAAGGCTAAGTACGGGGCTAGTCCGGAAGGCACCAGTTGCAAGTCGGACCCCACAGTGGTGGATGGGGTCTAGTATCTGCAGCGTCGAAGCCGACGCAGAACCATAGACAGGACTTGCATAGTCTGAACGAGACTGGACCAACGCTTGATACAATTGCAGGAGAACAGAGCGGTCTGCACCCCAGGTGGAATTGCTCAGACACCTAATAACATTGAGACGGGACCAGCACGTCCTCTTCAGCTGGCAAAGATGATGGAGCAATGTCAACTGGGCATCAAAGACAAGACCCAAGAAGCGATGAGTGTCCACCACCTCGAGGGCTGGCCATCGAAGAACAGTTTCAGATGGGGATGGACTGTACGGCAACGGTAGAAATGTATGACACGTCTTGGCCACCAAAAACTCAAAGCCATGGGAGAGAGCCCATGAGTGCGCCCGGCAGATTGCCCCTGTAGATGGTGTTCTGCAGCGCCAATTATGGAGGAAGTGAGGTAGATACAAAAATCATCTGCATACAAAGAGGGGGACACTGTCGGCCCAACAGCTGTCACCAGGCCATTAATGGCTATGAGAAAGAGAGGGAAACACTGCACGCAACCCTGTGGAACCCCATTTTCTTGCCAATGGGGAGTGCTGTAGGAGCAGCCAACTTGGACCCGAAAAGAGCAACAAGAAAGGAAATTACTGATAACAAAGGGCAGAGTGTCACGAAGGCCCGTGAGGATGTGGTGGCGCCACATGGTGTCATAGGCTTAGCGCAGATCAAAGAAGACTGCAAGGAGGTGTTGCCGATGGGCAAAAGCCGACCATATAGCAGACTCCAGGTGGACCAAGTTATCCACCGTAGAGCGGCCACACCAAAAACCACTAGTCGATGACAAAAGGTCGCAGGATTCAAGGATCCAAAACAGCCGCCAACACACCACGTGTTCAAGGAGCTTGCGGAGGGTGTTAGTAAGGCTAATTGGACGGTACCTATCCAACTGAAGAAGTGGCTTCCTTGGCTTCAACACCGGAGCAACAATGCTTTCCTGCCACTGGTAGGAAAGACTTCCTCATTCTACAGACGGATGAAGAGGGTCAGTACACGATGGTGGCCAGCCGCTGATAAGTGTTGGAGCATTTGGTTATGTATCCGATCCGGTCCAGGAGCCGTGTCAGGACAAAGGGCGAGGGCACTGGCAAATTCCCACTTGCTGAATGGGGCATTATATGGCTCCGAGCAGTGAGAAACAGAAGACAAAGGCAGTTGTTCTGAACGCTCTTTCAGGAGAAGGGACGTGAGTGGATACTGAGCCGATGCTGAAGCTTGAGCAAAGTGTTGAGTGAGATGTTCTGCTACAAAGTCCAGATTGGTAAGGACAACACCATGCACAGAAATTCCTGCAACCCCAGTGGGAGGACGGTGGCCAAAAATTCGCCTCAGCTTAGCCCAGATTTGTGAAGAGGGGGAGTGTTGTCCTATGGCAGCTACACACCTTTCCCAGCAAATCTTTTTCTGAAATCTGATTAGGTAGCAGGCCCGGGCGCAGAGTCATTTAAAGACCAGAAGAAGAGCAGTAGAAGGGTGCCGCTTGAAGTGTTGAAGAGCACGGCAGTGGTCTTTTATGGCTGCAGCAATTTCTGGAGTCCACCAAGGGACCATCTTCCAGCATGGGGAACCTGAGGAAGAGGGATTGCTGAAACAGCTGCTGAAAGGATGGCGGCAGTCAAAGTCTGAGTAGATTCATCAACACTGTCAAGGGGAATGGACATAATTGAAGCAAAAGTAGAAGTTATAGATACAGTATGGAGCCAGTCATATTTTTGACGAGCCTCAGTGTATGTGAGCCGATCTAAAGTTTTGTACTCTTGAATCCTTCTTTCTTTCTTTCACAAACACCAAACACGTAGGCGAGCGTGGCGAATTCTGTCCATGACAATTTACACACACTGGCGGAGGAGCACAGGCACTCCCTCATGGAGGGGGCACCCACAGTCACCGCAGAGGGGATCAGTTGTGCAGCAGGAAGACTTGTCCAAACTGTAAGCATTTAAAGAATCTCATCACTGGTGGAATATAAGGTTTTACCTCACACCGATACACCATTACCTTGACCTTCTCTGGGAGGACATCGTTCTCGAAAGCTAGGATAAAGGCACCCGTAGCAGTGCGATTGTTTGGAGGGCCTCGCTGTACACGGCGGATAATACTAACTCCTCGCCACTTGAGGTTAGCACGGAGCTCCTCATCAGTTTGCAGAAGAAGATCTCAGTGGAAAATAGTGCCCTGTACCAAGTTCAAAGATTGGTGGGGTGTGATGGAGACTGGGACGTCACCGAGATGGTCACAAGCATGCAGGGCGTCAGATTGGGCAGCAGAAGATGTCTCGATGGGCAAAGCACTGGACCGCATTTTACTCACCGATTCCACTTCGCCATACTTATCTTGAATCATCTCCACGACGAACAAAGGCTTGGTCGTGGCAAAGCTTCCGCCATCCGTCCTGGTACAAACCAGGTACCGAGAGAAAAGTTTCAACCCAAGCTGGTGAGCTTGACCCCCTCCCAGGGGGTGGCCAGGGAGGGGAAGGCTGAAGGATCAGAAGGAGTGTCACGTCTGCTATCACTCTTTGAGACAGCCAGAGAATGGCCAGGATGGTGAAGTTATTGTCGCTTCACACGCAAGGCGGCCACCCTAGTACTACCCACTCCTATCAGGGACTCGCCTGTGGGCACCATCCAGCCACAGCAAGGGCCGTCTGGCACGGCGGCCATTGCTGGGAGTTCTGGTGCCCCAAAGTGATGAGCATCGACTCCTGGGCATACACGATGTGTTAACAGCTCAGGTACTAGCAATGTGATCCCAATGGGTTTAGGTGGCTCAGCCAAGTGGGTACTTAGGGGAGGCGAGGGGGAGAGGGAGAGGAACCTGCACCATGGAAGTTAGATAGTTCATCCCTAGGTGGCTCACACTGAACGGAAAATTTTTGAAATGGAGGTCAATCTCCAAGGGGACCAACAATGCCGTAAAGGAGATGGAAACAGCAAACTAAACAATAGCACAGACCAAAACAAAGACGCGTGGACAGCCAGGTCGACATAAAGAAGTCCACTAAGAGGGAAAAGAGGGGGCAGGGACAAAGGAGCGAGGATAGGGAGGGAGAGGAACAGGGATGGTAATGTAGCCAGGAAAGGAAAGGAGACTGCAATAGCTCGGGGCCGTGTGCATGCCACACACATACCCACAAAAGGACTGTGGGTCCCCAGGGGGGGGGGGGGGGGGGAGACAAAAAAAGGGGGGGCTCCCTCAGGTGACTGTCATGGTGATCAAAAACATGAAAGGTGACAATGATACCAAGTTGGTAGGTCAAAGTGTTGCAGGTAAACATGCAGCACAATAACAGGGTTTTTTTTTTTTTGTTTTTTTTTTGTTTGTGGTTTTAGGGCGCAAAATTTCTATGGTCATTAGCGCCCAGCCCGTGATGTAGAAAACAGGAAAAAAACGAAATTTAAAATCAGCAGCAATGGGAACAAAGTCATAAAATTTGAGAAACTAAAGGCAGAAGGAATGCTTAAAAATCCACTATAGAAAGGGGTTGGTTGTCCCCCAAAAAAAGCTTCAAATGACTGACGTCATTTCACTGTCACTAATAAACTGTAGAACGCGGTCAGCTGAGCGCGTGTCATCTGCTAAAATCGACGATAGATCAGGCGATAGCTGTAGATGGGAGCGTAACGGATTAAAATAGGGGCATTCAATTAAAAGGTGTCTGACCGTCCACAGCTGAGAGCAGTGGGGACAGAGTGGGGGAGGATCACCGCTTAAAAGATGTCGATGACTAAAAAGACAGTGCCCTATCCGGAGTCGAGCTAAAATTACCTCCTCCCGACGACGCGTTCGGGAGGAAGAGGTCCAAGCGCAAGGAAGGGCTTTCACTTCCTGCAATTTATTGTGGGGAAGTGTTTACCAATGCGCATGCCATAAATGAGCAACTTGGCGACATAAACCGCTCCGTAGATCGGTAAACGGAAGAGACTGAATAGCTGCCCGAGGAAGAGAGACTGCAGCCTTGGCCGCTATATCGGCCGCCTCATTTCCACAGATACCAGCGTATCCCGGGAGCCAGAGGAACGCCACTGAGACGCCCCCCAGGTGGAGCAAGCGCAGACAGTCCTGAATCCGGTGGACCAGAGGGTGCACAGGGTAAAGAGCTTGGAGACTTAGGAGAGAGCTGAGAGAATCTGAGCAGATTACGTACTGTATCCGCTGATGGCGGCGGATGTAGTGGACAGCCTGGAGAACATCGTAAAGCTCCGCAGTATAAACCGAACACTGGTCGGGAAGCCGAAAGTGATTTGGGGTGTCGCCAACAATATAGGCACTCCCTACACCTAACGATGTTTTCGAGCCATCGGTGTAAATAAATGTGGCTTCCGTCATTTGTGCACATAGAGCAGCAAATGCCCGACGGTAAACAAGTGTTGGGGTACCATCCTTGGGAAATTGACATAGGTCTCTGAGCAAGTCGATCCGGGGACGGAGCCAAGGCGGTGCTGTACCCCAAGTTGTCAAGAAGGTTTTAGGAAAGCGGAAGGAAAGAGAATGGAGCAGTTGACGGAAGCGGACTCCCGGGGGTAGTAGGGAGGAGGAGCGGCCTGCATACCCGACATCAAAGGAGGCGTCGAAAAAAAGGTTATGGGCTGGATTAGCAGGCATGGAAGACAGATGGCTAGCATAACGACTCAGAAGGACTGCCCGCCGATTGGACAGCGGAGGTTCAGCAGTCTCAGCATAAAGGCTTTCCACAGGGCTGGTGTAAAAAGCTCCAGACACTAAACGTAATCCACGGTGGTGGATAGAGTCGAGACGCCGAAGAATAGACGGCCGAGCAGAGGAGTAGACTATGCTTCCATAATCCAATTTCGAGCGCACTAAGGCGCGATAGAGGCGGAGAAGGACCACTCGGTCCGCTCCCCAAGAGGTACCATTCAGGACACGGAGGGTGTTAATGGAACGCAGACAGCGAGCCGAAAGATAGGAAACGTGGGAGGACCAGCACAGTTTTCTGTCAAACATAAGACCCAAGAATTTAGCGACGTCGGAAAACGGAAGGTTGACAGGACCTAGATGTAAGGAGGGCGGAAGAAACTCCTTACGTCGCCAAAAATTAACACAAACGGTCTTACTGGGTGAGAAACGGAAGCCGGTTTCGATGCTCCACGAGTGGAGGCGATCGAGACATCCTTGAAGACGTCTTTCAAGAAGGCTGGTCCGTTGAGAGCTGTAGTAGATCGCAAAATCGTCCACAAAGAGGGAGCCCGAGACATCAGGAAGGAGACAATCCATAATTGGATTAATGGCGATGGCAAACAGTACAACACTCAGCACGGAGCCCTGGGGTACCCCGTTTTCTTGGGAGAAAGTACGGGAGAGAGTAGTGTTCACCCGCACCCTAAATGTGCGCTCTGCCATAAATTCGTGAAGAAAAAGGGGCAGCCGGCCTCTAAAGCCCCAAGAGAACAGTGTGCGGAGGATGCCTGTCCTCCAACAGGTATCGTATGCTCTCTCCAGATCAAAAAATATTGCTACCGTTTGGCGTTTCCGGAGAAAATTGTTCATGATATAAGTGGAGAGAGCAACAAGATGGTCAACGGCAGAACGATGCTTTCGGAATCCGCATTGGGCTGGTGTTAAAAGACTACGGGACTCCAGCCACCAAGCTAAACGGTAATTCACCATACGCTCCAAAACCTTACAGACACTACTCGTGAGAGAAATGGGGCGATAGCTAGAGGGGAGATGTTTGTCCTTTCCAGGTTTCGGAACGGGAACGACAATAGCTTCCCGCCATCGCCTGGGAAAGGTACTGTCGGTCCAAATTCGATTATAAAGGCGAAGGAGGTAACGCAGGCTATGGGTTGATAAATGCAGCAACATTTGGACATGGATACCATCCGGTCCTGGGGCGGAGGAGCGAGAAGAAGAGAGTGCATGTTGGAGTTCGCGCATGGAGAAAACAGTATTGTAGCTTTCGCGATTTTGAGAGGAGAAAGCAAGATGTCGCACTTCCGCTGCACGTTTCTTCGGGAGAAACGCTGGCGGGTAATTTGAAGAGCTCGAAATCTCAGCAAAGTGCTGACCCAATGAGTTAGAAATTGCGACGGGGTCCACTAAGGTATCATGCGCGACAGTGAGCCCAGAGACCGGGGAGAAACTAGGCGCGCCTGAGAACCGTCGAAGCCGACTCCAAACTTCCGAGGAGGGAGTGAAGGTGTTAAATGAGCTAATAAAGTATTTCCAGCTCGCCTTCTTGCTATCGCGGATGATGCGACGGCATCGCGCACGGAGCTGCTTATATCGGATACAGTTGGCCAAAGTTGGATGGTGACGGAAAATGCGAAGAGCACGTCGCCGCTCACGTATTGCGTCACGGCATGCCTCGTTCCAGCAAGGAACTGGAGGGCGCCGGGGCAATTCGGAGGTGCGTGGTATTGAACGTTCCACAGCTGTGAGAATAACGTCGGTAAAATGTGTGACCTCATCGTCGACGCTGGGAAAGCGACGGTCATCGAATGTCGCTAGAGACGAAAAAAGTGTCCAATCGGCTTGGGCAAACTTCCAGCGTCGCGAGCGCATATATGGCAGTTGAGGCTGCAGTCGAAGAACACATGGAAAGTGGTCACTCGAGTGTGTATCATCAAGGGCGAACCATTCGAAGCGCCGAACTAGCGGAACAGTACCGACCGCAAGGTCCAAATGGGATAAATTTGCCGTGGAGGCAGACAAAAATGTGGGGACCCCAGTGTTGAGGCAGACTAGATCCGCTTGGTGGAAGACGTCTAGCAATAGTGAGCCACGTGGACAAGGATGTGGAGATCCCCAAAGCGGGTGGTGGGCATTGAAGTCCCCAACCAGCAAATAGGGGGGGTGGAAGCTGATCAAGAAGATGAAGGAGATCAGCTCGTGCCATTGGTGTAGACGATGGAATGTATACCGTACAAAGAGAGAACGTGTATCCAGAAAGGGAAAGACGGACGGCGACAGCTTGGAAGGAAGTGTTTAAGGGGATTGGGTGATAATGGAGAGTATCATGGAGCAGAATCATGAGTCCTCCATGGGCTGGAGTGCCTTCAACAGAGGGGAGGTCATATCGGACGGACTGAAAATGAGGGAGAACAAAGCCGTCATGGGGACGCAGCTTTGTTTCCTGAAGACAGAAGATGACCGGCGAGTAGGATCGTAAGAGGATCGACAATTCCTCCCGATTGGCGCGAATGCCGCGGATATTCCAGTGGATAATGGACATAGGGTGAACAGAAAATGGAGGAACGTGACCAAGGGTGCTGTCAACTCAACGACTGCTCAGAGCTTGCGACCGACAGCATGGAATGGCATTCAGTCGAAGGCAGAAGATCCTGATCCATAGGTTGGTCAGGAGCAGCTCCTGCCACAAACGATCGGCCAGTTGACCGGCCACCAGCAGTGCGCCTCGGCGACACAGAAGATGGCCGAGGGCGATTTCCGCCAGGTGGTGCTGTAGATGGGACACGCCTTGGCGGAGAAGGAGAGGAACTGTGTTTCTTCGTAGCCTTCTTGGAGGTATGTTTAGATGAAGGAGGAACCGATGGTTGTGAAGTTGCAGTACGTAAAAACTCTTCACGAGAATGCTCTTTTTTCGAAGACTTGGCGTCTGACTTTTGGGCTCGAGATTTAGCAGAACCCGACGAAGGGTGAGCCATAGAGTGGGCAGGCGAAAGAGGTGAGGTTGAACGGGCGATCTTTGCGCTGGCCGATCTGACGACCGTGGTACTAAATGTGAGGTCGCAAGTCTGCGTGGCCGCCTCCTTTGTTGGCCGAGGAGAAGCAAGGACAGTGCTGTATTTTCCTTTCTGAGGCACGGTGGGCTGTCGACTGGCGAGTAACTTTCGAGCAGCGAAGGTCGACACCTTTTCCTTCACTCTTATTTCCTGGATCAGCTTTTCGTCCTTAAAAACGGGGCAATCTCGAGAGGAAGCAGCGTGGTCACCCATACAGTTGATGCAGCGAGGGGATGGAGGTGGACAAGCACCTTCATGGGCATCCTTGCCACACGTAACACATTTGGCCGGATTGGAACAGGACTGGCTGGTGTGATTGAACCGCTGACATCGATAGCAACGCGTAGGGTTTGGGACATAAGGGCGAACGGAAATTATCTCATAGCCTGCTTTGATTTTTGATGGGAGTTGAACTTTGTCAAATGTCAAGAAGACAGTGCGGGTTGGAATGATGTTCGAGTCAACCCTTTTCATAACCCGATGAACGGCCGTGACGCCCTGGTCAGACAGATAGTGCTGAATTTCTTCGTCAGACAATCCATCGAGGGAGCGTGTATAAACGACTCCACGCGAGGAATTTAAGGTACGGTGCGGTTCCACCCGGACAGGGAAGGTGTGGAGCAGAGAAGTACGCAGCAATTTTTGAGCCTGGAGGGCACTGTGTGTTTCTAACAACAGGGTGCCATTCCGTAATCTGGAACAAGACTTTGCAGGACCCGCAATTGCGTCGACACCTTTCTGAATAATGAAAGGGTTGACCGTGGAAAAGTCGTGACCTTCGTCAGACCGAGAAACAACAAGGAACTGTGGCAACGATGGAAGAACCGTCTGTAGCTGAGACTCAGTGAACTTACGTTTGTGAGCAGACATAGTGGAAGGTGAGGAAACCATTGCGGAAGAATCCCCCATGATTACCGGCGTCTCCGATGGCGCACTCCTCCCTTGTGGGGGCCCTCACCGAGGGCACACCCGCCTTAGGTGATTGTTCACACCTCAGGTCACACCTCCCGACAAACAGACGGAGGGACCAATCGGCACTTTCGGAAGGTATCAGCTCGGGTAATCACCCCTCCCTGGGCCTGGCCGTTACCAGGGGGTACGTACGTGTCCTACCTGTCTACCCGGGGCGGGGAATTACGCGTTACCCCGTCACCGGCTACGCATGGAAGTGCGTGGGTCGGCCTTCAGACACGCACAGGGAGGAAAAAAGAGAAAGGGAAAGCAAAGAAAAGGGGGTCTCAAACGCCGCAGCGGAGAAAAGGGCAAGGAGAAGAGGGAAGGAGAAGAGGGAAGGAAAAGAGAAGGACAGAGGAAGGACGAGGACTTGCAAGTGTAAAAGCAAGGAATTGGGAACAGTTTCGAGCATCCGTCTCCGGACGTAGGCACAAACCATACTCCCAGAGAGGGAGAAAGGGAAGGAAAGAGCCAGAGGTGAGGGGGGGGGGGGGGGGGGCGAAGATGGGGGACGGGGAGGGATGCGGAAAGGGAAGGGAAGGTATGCAGCCCGGAAAGGAAGGAGGGCCACATTAGCTCGGGGTCCCGTGCTCGCTACGCACGTGTCCACAAAAGAGTTGTGGACCCCCTGGGGGGACAATAACAGGGTAACTGCTACCTACAGTCTCCTTTTAGGAGACTGTAGGCCTTGATCCAAGAATCCTGCATAAAGGGGGTGTAACTGGCCTCAGAGGAACTGGAGCTAAGCTGATTTATGCGAGGAATCTGAAAACCCCCGGAACACGCATTTAAGTTAAAAATGGAATCTCATTAATGCTGATAGCGAACTTCTGTTCTAGGGACTTAATAGCCATCTGAATGAAACAGCTAAAGCACAGGAGTATGAGGGAAATGGTATTGGTCTCAGTATACCTTCCTTTACGAAGAGTGCTCCTCCATCCCAGAAAGTGAGGAGACTGGTAGACAGCTGCTTGCAGTTGAACAAACAACTGCTGGTTGGTTGTTATGCCAATGCTTGTAACTTGCTGTGGGGAGGTAGTAACAGAAGAGGTGAGTACCTACTTGAATAATGATTAGGGAGTAACAGACAGCTTTAATAGGGGGTAAGGAACCTACCTTCAGGAACAGTAGATGGGACAGTAGTAACTGATTTAACTCTTGGGACTGTCTTAATGAGTAGTTGCGTCAAACAACGCCATGTGGAAATGGGTGTACACAGACTAGAAGGATAGGAACCCTAAAACTGGGATTCATATAGGAAATTTCTGAACTGATATCTCTCTGAAGTTTAAATTTCAGTAAAAAGTCCAGTACATTTAAATGGAGTAACGGTTGTCATCATTACCTCTTATTTAGTAAACTGCTGAATCGTAATTAAGTGTACAAACAGGTATGTTCCTCAGTGGAACAATCTGGAACTGCAAAGAAAGCAGGAAAAAATACTGTTAATTTTTCCATACGGAAAGAGTAGGTAAAATATTGAGAGGCCCTTGCTAAACACAATCTTTCTGTTAACGAAGCGAAACAATCATCCTGGAATGTATTCTGCGAAGAAGTGAAAATTATAACTGCCACAACCAGACTTCACAAAATCCTCACTAGGGTAACAAACAAATTGATGAGGCACACTATGCAATATGATGAGTAGTCCAAGTCAGCACATGAGATAGAAGAAGTTCTACTCAAGGCTCAGTTCCCCAAATGCAATCTGCCAAATGATTCAGATTAAAACGGACCCTGTGAGGTACTGGTTTACAGGTAACCAATTTAAGAACTGAATCTGTCAAGGAATATATACATTTTAAAAAAAACACGCAGTAGTAACTTTTCAACCTTTCAAGTCATCTAGTCCAGATGGTAACTTTCTGGCTCTGCTGCAACAAGCAGCAAGAGTCATTCCTAATGCTTGGAGGACAATGAAGATTGCTTTCAATCCAAAGCCAATGAGAACTGATCCTATCAAGGCTCAGGATGTGAGATCAATCAGTCTGTTGCCTTGCTTCTATATCAGGGTGTACATGTGGACAAGAAAAACATTCCAGGATTTCCAGGTTACAAATATTCTTTTTTCCGGTTGAAAATACACATACAATTTCCATGTTAAGTGACAGTGAATTTTCCTCTCGGAACTGTGAAACCTGTCAATTCTATGAATATTAAATCTTTACACACTGGCATAGAACTTCCTGGCACTTTAGGAAATGAAACCTAGTTAAAAAAAGGAATTTTGGAAAGATATTTGATGCAAAATATATATATATATATATATATATATATATATATATATATATATATATATATATATATATGTACAGGACATTGTAACAAGGATTTATTGTATAGGAATGTATAGTCGCAGGTGACGCGGTGAGGCGTAAACAGGGGAAAGAGAAATGGAGTGATCGGTTGGTGTCACTGCCGGTAGAGGGCAGTAGATGAACATGATGTATCGCAGTAGGGACAAGCGCCATTCACAATTGTGCTGCCGTAGACGATGGGTGACTTTACGTATGCAGAAAAAGCAGACATGCATTACATGTACGGCCGTGCAAATGGTAACGCCAGAGCTGCGTTACGAATGTATCGCGCGGAGTATCCTAATCGACGAATGCCGGATCATAGAATTTTTCAACGGTTACATCGTCAACTTTGTGAAACAGGTACGTTCGACGTCAACAGACATGACGCTGGTCGATTAAGAGCTGTACGCACTCCAAGACTGGAAGAACGCATCTTGAACATAGTGGCTGATAGACCCGAGTCAAGCACAAGAACTGTTGCGCGTGACGTACATGTGAGTCATCAGACTGTATGCAGAGTGTTAAATGAAAATCGCTTACACCCCTTCCATTTTCAAAAAGTACAAGCATTGAATCCGGCAGATTATCCTCTTCGCGTGAACTTCTGCCAGTGGTTGTTGCAGCAATGTGCGTTGCAGCCGGATTTCGTAGGTCATGTGCTATTTACAGATGAAGCGACATTTTCACGCGAGGGTGTCTTTAATGCGCACAATTCCCATGTGTGGGCAACAGATAATCCACATGCAACGCGTCCACATGCGTATCAACAACGTTTCGGTATTAATGTGTGGGCTGGTATTGTGAACAACTTTTTGATTGGGCCATACTTACTACCCACGCGACTCTGTGGCGAAAGCTATCTTATTTTTCTGCAAGAAGTGTTACCAGAACTGCTGCAAGATGTTCCGCTCGCCATTCGTAACCGCATGTGGTTTCAGCACGATGGCGCGCCAGCACACTTCAGCACTGCTGTACGGAATTACCTGAATGCCACGTTTGGTGCTAGATGGATTGGGCGTGGTGGACCAGTCCCTTGGCCACCCCGATCTCCTGATTTCTCTTGCCTCGATTACTTTTTATGGGGACATCTTAAGAGTCTTGTTTATGAGACTCCAGTTGACTCAGATGAGGATCTCGTTGCTCGCATATCTGTAGCTGCTGCAGGTGTGCGTGAAATACCAGGCATCTTTGAACGTGTACGCCAATCGCTGCACCGACGCTGTCAAGCATGTATCGCTCATGGTGGACGCAATTTTGAACACTTACTGTAAACATGACACTTGTCAACAACGATTTCAATAAAATCTTTCGTTTTCCTTTCGGCCGTTATTTCCCCTGTTTACGCCTCACCGCGTCACCTGGGACTATACATTCCTATACAATATATCCTTGTTACAATGTCCTGCACCTACCATTAAAGTTTGTACCATGAATTCGGGACCACCCTGTATAAAAAAACAAAGATGATGTGACTTACCATACGAAAGCGCTGGCAGGTCGATAGAAACACAAACACACACATACATACACACAAAATTCAAGCTCTCGCAACAAACTGTTGCCTCATCAGGAAAGAGGGAAGGGGAGGGAAAGACGAAAGGAAGTGGGTTTTAAGGGAGAGGGTAAGGAGTCATTCCAATCCCGGGAACGGAAAGACTTACCTTAGGGGGAAAAAAGGACGGGTATACACTCGCACACACATACATACATATCCATCCACACATATACAGCTGCATGTGTGTGGATGGATATGTGTGTGTGCGCGCGCGCGAGTGTATACCCGTCCTTTTTTCCCCCTAAGGTAAGTCTTTCCGCTCCCGGGATTGGAATGACTTCTTACCCTCTCCCGTAAAACCCACTTCCTTTCGTCTTTCCCTCTCCTTCCCTCTTTCCTGATGAGGCAACAGTTTGTTGCAAGAGCTTGAATTTTGTGTGTATGTATGTGTCTGTTTGTGTTTCTATCGACCTGCCAGCGCTTTCGTATGGTAAGTCACATCATCTTTGTTTTTAAATATATTTTTCCCGCGTGGAATCTTTCCCTCATTATGAAAGTGCTGGCAGGTCGACAGACACACAAACAAACACAAACATACACACAAAATTCAAGCTTTCGCAACAAACTGTTGCCTCATCAGGAAAGAGGGAAGGAGAGGGAAAGACGAAAGGATGTGGGTTTTAAGGGAGAGGGTAAGGAGTCATTCCAATCCCGGGAGCGGAAAGACTTACCTTAGGGGGAAAAAAAGGACGGGTATAGACTCGCGCGCGCACACGCGCACGCACGCGCACGCGCACACGCGCACACGCGCACACGCGCACACGCGCACACGCGCACACGCGCACACGCGCACACGCGCACACACACACACACACACACACACACACAAGCAGACATATTTAAAGACAAAGAGTTTGGGCAGAGATGTCAGTCGAGGCAGAAGTGCAGGGGCAAAGATGTTGTTGAATGACAGGTGAGATATGAGTGGCAGCAACTTGAAATTAGCGGAGATTGAGGCCTGGTGGATAACGGGAAGAGAGGATATATTGAAGAGCAAGTTCCCATCTCCGGAGTTCGGATAGGTTGGTGTTAGTGGGAAGTATCCAGATAACCCGGACGGTGTAACACTGTGCCAAGATGTGCTGGCCGTGCACCAAGGCATGTTTAGCCACAGGGTGATCCTCATTACCAACAAACACTGTCTGCCTGTGTCCATTCATGCGAATGGACAGTTTGTTGCTGGTCATTCCCACATAGAATGCGTCACAGTGTAGGCAGGTCAGTTGGTAGATCACGTGGGTGCTTTCACACGTGGCTCTGCCTTTGATCGTGTACACCTTCCGGGTTACAGGACTGGAGTAGGTGGTGGTGGGAGGGTGCATGGGACAGGTTTTACACCGGGGGTGGTTACAAGGGTAGGAGCCAGAGGGTAGGGAAGGTGGTTTGGGGATTTCATAGGGATGAACTAAGAGGTTACGAAGCTTAGGTGGACAGCAGAAAGACACTCTTGGTGGAGTGGGGAGGATTTCATGAAGGATGGATCTCATTTCAGGGCAGGGTTTGAGGAAGTCGTATCCCTGCTGGAGAGCCACATTCAGAAGCTGATCTAGTCCTGGAAAGTATCCTGTCACAAGTGGGGCACTTTTGTGGTTCTTCTGTGGGAGGTTCTGGGTTTGAGAGGATGAGGAAGTGGCTCTGGTTATTTGCTTCTGTACCAGGTCGGGAGGGTAGTTGCGGGATGCGAAAGCTGTTGTCAGGTTGTTGGTGTAATGCTTCAGGGATTCCGGACTGGAGCAGATTCGTTTGCCACGAAGACCTAGGCTGTAGGGAAGGGACCATTTGATGTGGAATGGGTGGCAGCTGTCGTAATGGAGGTACTGTTGCTTGTTGGTGGGTTTGATGTGGACGGACGTGTGAAGCTGGCCATTGGACAGGTGGAGGTCAACGTCAAGGAAAGTGGCACGGGATTTGGAGTAGGACCAGGTGAATCTGATGGAACCAAAGGAGTTGAGGTTGGAGAGGAAATTCTGGAGTTCTTCTTCACTGTGAGTCCAGATCATGAAGATGTCATCAATAAATCTGTACCAAACTTTGGGTTTTCCGGAATCCCTGAAGCATTACACCAACAACAGCTTTCGCATCCCGCAACTACCCTCCCGACCTGGTACAGAAGCAAATAACCAGAGTCACTTCCTCATCCTCTCAAACCCAGAACCTCCCACAGAAGAACCACAAAAGTGCCCCACTTGTGACAGGATACTTTCCGGGACTGGATCAGATTCTGAATGTGGCTCTCCAGCAGGGATACGACTTCCTCAAATCCTGCCCTGAAATGGGATCCATCCTTCACGAAATCCTCCCCACTCCACCAAGAGTGTCTTTCCGCTGTCCACCTAACCTTCGTAACCTCTTAGTTCATCCCTATGAAATCCCCAAACCACCTTCCCTACCCTCTGGCTCCTACCCTTGTAACCACCCCCGGTGTAAAACCTGTCCCATGCACCCTCCCACCACCACCTACTCCAGTCCTGTAACCCGGAAGGTGTACACGATCAAAGGCAGAGCCACGTGTGAAAGCACCCACGTGATCTACCAACTGACCTGCCTACACTGTGACGCATTTTATGTGGGAATGACCAGCAACAAACTGTCCATTCGCATGAATGGACACAGGCAGACAGTGTTTGTTGGTAATGAGGATTACCCTGTGGCTAAACATGCCTTGGTGCACGGCCAGCACATCTTGGCACAGTGTTACACCGTCCGGGTTATCTGGATACTTCCCACTAACACCCCAACCTATCCGAACTCCGGAGATGGGAACTTGCTCTTCAATATATCCTCTCTTCCCGTTATCCACCAGGCCTCAATCTCCGCTAATTTCAAGTTGCCCCCACTCATACCTCACCTGTCATTCAACAACATCTTTGCCCCTGCACTTCTGCCTCGACTGACATCTCTGCCCAAACTCTTTGTCTTTAAATATGTCTGCTTGTGTCTGTATATGTGTGGATGGATATGTGTGTGTGTGTGTGTGTGTGTGTGTGTGTGTGTGTGCGCGCGCGCGAGTGTATACCCGTCCTTTTTTCCCCCTAAGGTAAGTCTTTCCGCTCCCGGGATTGGAATGACTCCTTACCCTTTCCCTTAAAACCCACATCCTTTCGTCTTTCCCTCTCCTTCCTTCTTTCCTGATGAGGCAACAGTTTGTTGCGAAAGCTTGAATTTTGTGTGTATGTTTGTGTTTGTTTGTGTGTCTGTCGACCTGCCAGCACTTTCATTTGGTAAGTCACATCATCTTTGTTTTTAGATATATGTTTCCTACGTGGAATGTTTCCCTCTATTATAACCATATATATATTTTGCACTGTACTGCATGGTCTTCATCCTGAAGCCTCTGACATTTTGCTGTTGGCAGACACTTGTGTGTGCACTGTGTTTTGCTGTTTTAAAGAGCACATTTTCTTTGCAACTTAAGTTTCACATTGGTGTTTTTCTCTCTTATGTTGTTTTATTGCTGGAGTATTATTCTACAGTAGTGGGCTAAAAAAAATTAATAATAATAATAATAATAATAATAATAATAATAATTAATTCAAAAGTAAAACAATGAAAACTCCCACAATTCCAAAAAAATTCCCACTTTTTCCGGCTCTCTCCTGGATGAAAAAATTCCCGGGTTTTCCCCAGATTTCCTGGGGCATATAACCCTGTAAACACACTTAAAAAGCCTAGTTCATGTGCATGTTACATGATGAACCAGGAAAATCATGCAAAATAGCACTTCGCAAACTTGTTGGGAAAGTAGTAAAAGTACTACTCTTCCAGGAAATGTCATTTTCCATCTTCCTTAATACTGAGGCGGCTTTTGGAAACACGACCTTCAAGTGAGCTCATAAAGGTGATAAGTGGTGAACATTATTTTTATCAGGGATACACAGACGATTCAGTCATAGCAATACTTGCCAAATTTGTAAGTACTGGTAGAACAGCAACACAATGCACTCTAAATATTGTACAAAACTGGTGTAGGAAACAGGATCTAAGGGTAGGTCCAAGTAAAATTGTTTTTGTAATGGTCATGAGGAAGCATGCTTTTCAGTAAAACTCGACCTGCAGAGGGGGTACTAAAGTATCTAGCGGTAAGCCTGCATGCAAAACTAACATGAACCCCTCACATACCGAATATATGTTCTAAGGGAAAACATACTCTCATGTGCACGAGAACAACCAGTGGGGGAAAAAAAAACTGGGGTCTTAGCCCTCACAGCATGGACTGGATCTACACCCCTGTAATAAGACCTATGATAATTTTTGGGGTTACAGTATGGAGGAATAAAGTAGAACTAAAGGTGGCTGCTAAGGACCACTAAAGGTGCAGCAATTGGCCAACTTTGAGACGTGTCGCAAGCAAAGGGTGACACACAAAATAATCAGTCTTCTTCAGAATAGACAACCACAACATAGAGATTCCTAACGAAGTGGCTAATGTTGACACTGCTATAGAAGTGGGTTCCAACAGTGGGGCGTGGCACTTGTGTCCTGTTCACCTAGGGGCC
Source organism: Schistocerca serialis cubense (assembly GCF_023864345.2). Lineage (NCBI taxonomy): Eukaryota > Metazoa > Arthropoda > Insecta > Orthoptera > Acrididae > Schistocerca > Schistocerca serialis. The sequence continues at coordinate 411,112,885 of NC_064640.1, read as the reverse complement.
GCTGCTGGCACATTGTTTTCCTTGTTCCTTGAGGGAGATCGGTCAGCGTGCAATTGGCAGAGCTCTTCTCACAGCTGGAGCTGACTTTACACCATAACATTCCCTCCCTCCTCCCCCCCTCCCAAAGCAGTAGACTGTCATTGTATACGGAAAACAACAATGGGAAAGGGGGGGGGGGGCAGGGCAAGAGCATAGAACCTCTGATGGACCAGAAGCTGTGGCTGCATGGGACGTGAGAGACACCCGGTCACACCCCGCCATCTGCCCTTCACTCTGGTGGAAATGCCCCGGAAAATGTCCAGAAGAGTACTCGTCCACATCCTGAGGTCCATACTAAGATGCAGAAGGTGTCAGACTCTGTGGCGTGGGCAGGTCCAGCTCCATCGGTAGGATGAGAGGTGGCGGAGGCTGCAAAGGCTCCGTCTCCATGGGGTTGTCCTGCAGTGTCGTGGTGACACACTCTGGCGGCTGCTATGGTCATGCTGTCCTCAGAACCCATGAATATGGGGGGAAGAGATACAGACGCATCACCGTGCACATGACCGTGGAGAATTTGACTGTGATGTCGGCGCTGCATTCTGTATGGGCCTGAAATGAGATACGTGCATGTGCCAAGTCGATGAAGGATCTCGCCTCATGCCCAATGTCTGCTGCTGCTGCTAAAAACCCTGAAAAGCACAATATCATGCAGCACAAAGCAATACTTGTGGCCTTCCTTCAGTGCCAGATGTTGAGGGGGGTAGAGCATTGTCCAATGGTGGCGGCTGTGAAGCAATTCAGCCAGCAATGGTGCAGTTGTCTGCAAGTAGTTGCTCACGGTGGCACCAATGATGCCTGTCGCTTGGGTTCTGAGGCAATCCTCAGTTCGTACAGGCGGCTGGCGGATTTGGTGAAGATCGCTGGCCTCGCACACAGGGTGCAAGCAGAGCGCTCTATTTACAGCATCGTTCCCAGGGTGGATCGGGATCCTTTGGTTTGGAGCCGGGAGGAGGGTCTCAACCAGAGGCTTCGTCGACTATGTGACGGTCTTTTTTGCAGATTTCTAGACTTGCGCTATTGGGTGGGGAATTTTAGGATGCCCCTAGATAGGTCAGGGGTGCACTACACAAAGGAGCGGCCACTTGGGTATCAGAATACTTGTGGTGTGCACATTCGGTTTTTTTTAGGCTAGGCAGTAGTGCGAGGTGTCCTGATGGACACTCACCAGTCGACGTGCAGACAGGGAAATCAGGACGAGCTCAGTGTAAACACACTTCAGTTATCAAGACATTAGCAGTAAATTGTCAGAGTGTTCGGAATAAAGTTCCTGAATTTATTGCCCTCCAGGAAGCATGTGGCATGCAAATTATTCTCGAGACTGAGACCTGGCTGAACCCTGAGATAGGAAGTTCTGAAATATTTAGTGAGGGTTGGAACATGTATCGGAAAGACAGATTAGACACTGTAGGAGGTGGTGTCTTCATTGCAGTTGACAAAAATATTGTGTCTACTGAGGTCAAAGTAGAGTGTGATTGTGAAGTTATCTGGACATGTTTAACAGGGCTAGGAGAAATAAAGTTAATTGTTGGGTGTTATCACCAGCCACCAGGTTCCACCGTGACAGTTCTAGAATCATTCAAAGGGAGTCTACACACTGTATCGCAGAAGTACCCGGATCATGCTATTTTAGTCGGAGGCAACTTCAACCTACCTAGTATAGACTGGGATGTCTATGGATTCATTATAGGTGGTACAGACAAGCCGTCGTGTGAATTACTTTTGAACACATTATCCGAAAACTGTCTTCAGCAGCTAAATCGACAGCCAACGCGTAATGTAAATATTTTAGATGTGGTAGCCACGAACAGACCAGACCTCATCGACGGTGTCAGTGTTGGGACAGGGATTAGTGATCATGAGGTTGTCATTACAACTACGGTTATAAAAGTTAAGAAGTCGGTCAAGAAGGCTACGAGAGTATTCTTACTAGAAAGAGCAGATAAACAGTTGTTAGCATCCCACTTAGTAAATGAATAGACTTCATTTAATTCCGGTACGATGGACGTGGAAGAATTATAGGCAAATTTTGAACACATTGTAAATCACGCATTGGACAAGTATGTGCCAAAAAAGTGGGTTATGGACAGAAAAGACCCAGAGCAATTCGGAGAATGCTCAGGAAGCAAAGACAGTTGCACTAGCGGTACAAGAAAAATCGGGAGAATGAGGACAGGCAAAAGTTCGTAGAGATTCGTGCTGCTGTAAAAAGAACGATGCGCGAAGCATACAACCACTACCACCGTCATACCTTAGCAAAAGATCTTTCTGAAAACCCAAGGAAATTCTGGTCTTACATAAAATCAGTAAGCAGGTCGAAGGCTTCCATCCAGTCACTCACTGATCAGTCTGGCATGGCAACGGAAAACAGCAAACCGAAAGCTGAAATTTTAAATTTAGCATTTGAGAAATCTTTCACGCATGAGGATCGTACAAACATACCGCCGTTTGAGTCTCGTACAGATTCCTGTATGGAGGACATAGTGATCGACATCCCTGGGGTTGTGAAGCAGCTGAATGGGTTGAAAATAAATAAATCGCCAGGTCCTGATGGGATTCCAATTTGGTTTTACAGAGTACTCTACTGCATTGGCTCCTTACTTAGCTTGCATTTATCGCGAATCTCTTGCCCAACACAAAGTCCCGAGCGACTGGAAAAAAGCACAGGTGACACCTGTATATAAGAAGGGTAGAAGGATGGATCCTCAAAATTACAGACCAATATCCTTAACATTGGTTTGTTGCAGGATTCTCGAACATATTCTCAATTCGAATATAATTTTTTTTTTATTTAATAAAATTGCAGCCAAATAGCCATATACAGTTACTTTGCTTAACATTTTACATTTACATTTTTGCATATTCATTTATCGATTTCACTCTTACTGCACAGTTCTATGTGATATCGTTCACAGGCTTCGTTACACAGTTCACATACACATGTTGTGGTTGGGTCGTAATAAGTTTTGTTTTTGCAGATTAGATGACGAAAGCCGTGAATAGAAAGTCTAGTTACGACATGTCGCTGTTCGAAGTTTGGTGCTGTCCATGAGTGGTTCGTCATTGCTTCAGTGCCATAGAACTCCGGTCATATTTTTTCTCGTTTGTCCTCCATGATCTTCAGTTGCTTTCTGGAAGCCCTGGTGTGTGGCATCATATATCGAAGTCTGATGTCTTAAATTAGGAATGTCTCTCTCGCTAGCAGGTACACTAGTCTAGATCTTGTTCTCTTTGAGAGACCTAGTGCTCTTTTTAGATAGATCGATTTTACCTTTTCTAGTGTTTCTAGATTTTTTCTGTCAGGTGGTCCCATATAACCTACATCCCATAGGCCAGGATTGGCAAGATTTTTGTGTTGAATTGTTTCATGGCTGTTTCTAGACTGAGTAGGCGGATGTTTTTGATGTCCTGTATTGCTATTATTGCTTGGGCTGCACAGTCTGTTGTATGTTTTGTGAAGCATTTGGCTGTAGGTTGCAATGTCACTCCTAGGCATTTAAAGTCTGATGAGATTTTTATTTTTTGTCCTCTGATGCTGATTTCCACATTCTTGGGTGTTTTGCCTCCTTTCCTGAAAATTACCATTTCTGTCTTTGTTATGCTTATGTGTAGTTTGTGTTCACTGCACCATTTGTCTATTTTCTCAATGATTGCAGCTTCTGTATATCTGTTGAACCTACAGCTATGTCGTCAGCGTATGCATATACATATACATCATCTTCATTTTCTCCAATTCGGAGTACTACTTCAGTGGCAAGAATGTAGAGCAAAGAGCTCATTGGGTCACCCTGTAAGACTCCGTTCGATTGCAGAATGGGGTTCGAAAAGGAGAGGTTGTCTGATATTGTGATTAAGTCGTATTTGAGAATTGACTTTATTATTCTTGCCCATACGCTATCTTCTCCCATTGTGTTTTCCAGTTTTCGGACTATGAGATCTCTTTCCAGTAGGTCAAAGGCTTTGGTAAAGTCTATGAACACTGTGTAGAACATTTGTTTCTTTTGTAGCGCTTCGTCGATGTTGTTTAGAAGAAGCCTGACTGCCGTAAGTGTTGATCTTCCAGATCTGAAACCCATTTGTCGTTCTGGGAGATGACTGTCCACAGAGGCTTGGATTTTTTGTGTTATCTTTGAAAACATCTTGAATTGAGTATTTTCCAGGCCTATGCCTCTGTACTTGTTTGGGTCCATTGAGTCTCCTCTACCTTTGTAGATAACTTTTATTGTCGAGTGTCTCCATTGTGTCCGAATTCTTCCAAGTTCCAGGCATTTGTTAAATAGTTTGTTCCATACATGTTGGAGGGCCTCTTTTGCATCTTTTATATGTTCATTATATATAGTATCGGGTCCTGCTGCTTTCTTGTTCTTCAGTGCTTTTATTACTTCTTCACATCTTCTTCTTCATTTAGAGGTTCCCATATATTGTCTTTTTACTTAGTTTGATGATGTTTCTGTTTCTTTGGGGGTGTTTTGATTCTTCGTTTGTTCAGTATCTTACTGAAGTGGTCTTCCCATTCCTTCAAGTCTGTATTTGGTGTATGAGCCACTTTTCTTGGTCTTGCTGCTATGTATGGGTCTTTCTCTGCTTCATCCACTTCTCTTTTTGCCTCTCTTTATATATATTCTTTTTTCTTCTCTTCTATTAGTTTTTTGTAGATTCTCCTCTCTTCTGCGTACAGCTTGTATGTTTCCTCGTCATGCTGGTTTCTTAATTTGTGGAGCATTCTTAGAACAGTGTTCCTTTTGCTGTAGCATTCAGCATCGAACCATCTTTTTGCCGTCCTTGTTTTTGGGTTTGTTTGTATCACTGAATTTTTTAAGGAGGTCTTCTATTTGCTCTGTTGCTTTTTCAAGGTCTCCTTCCTCTATTAAAGTTTCTATTTGTGTTAATTGTTCTTGCTGGTTTGTTAATTTTTCTATATCAATTTTTCTTTGTGTGATTTGGTGGGTCTTTCTTGCTGGCGGTGACGTGACTATATTTATTTTTATCTGGATTGGAATGTGCTTTCCTATAGGAGTAATGGAGTCATGCCATATTGGTTGAATATTTCCTTCTATTTCTCCTCTTGTTAATGCGATATCAATGGTGCTTTTCCCATTGTGGCATATGTATGTAGGTATCTGTCTATCGTTAAGTAGGGTGAAACCATCTTCTTTTAGGGTTTCAATGACTAGTTTTGTTTTATAGTTTTCTGTGTCTATTCTGCAGTTGAGATCGCCTGCAAAAATGGTGGGTTTGCTGTCACATTGTTTGATGAGTGTGACTATTTCGTCAATTATTTCTACAGCATTTGTGCGCGATTTAAAATAGGTTGCAATTATATTTATGTTTGCTGCTTCTACTAGCATACTATTTTCTTGTTTTATGATTTTTTTGGTGAGCATCATCCAGGGTTTCAGTAGGATAGATATTCCTCCCATGGGTCGTCCTCTTTCTCCCTTCTTTGCCATTAGGTGATAATTTTAGAAATCTTTATGTTGCCAGCTGTATCAGGAAGGTTTCTGTTAGAATTGCAAGATCCAAATTTTGCAGAATGTCTGTTGGTGTTAGGTTAAGAGCACTTTTTACTCCCTCTGTATTCCACAAGACTGCTTTTATTTCTTGCTCTTCTGGTTTTCTTCTTAGTTTAGTTGAGCTCTGCTCCCTCTTACATTGAACGTCTTGGGAAACGAAATCTACATACTTTTATCTTTTCTGGCCAGAAGTCTGGTTCTTGTGCGATTTGTAGCTTTTCAAACGAAATGCCTACTTTGAAAGCTTTTTTGTCGTCCAGTGTGTGCAGTTCTTCACATTCTAGTTGTCCCAGTATTCTGTTCTTGTTAACGTATTTCACTACTGTAGCAGTTGTGGTGGTTCTCTTTAAGTTACCGATGTATAGCCACGCTGTTGTTTCTGCTGCTTGCATTTCTTCGTCTTTTTTTTGTACCTATTATGGTTTTATTATTACTCTGGTTTCTTCTGTACCAGCTCCTCCCTAACACAGAACTCCAAGTTGGTTCCTCAAGTTCGTTAACCTGATTTAGGATTTTATTATGTTGCTCATGTGCACTGATTTGGACTTGTAGCTGATTTTGTTGCTGGAGCAGAGGATTTCTGTATATTGTCGTTCCCTCTGGTTTAACTTTGTTGTTGTATTTAGTTTGTATGTTGTTTCCATCAGTTTTGGTTTTCTCTGGGTCTAGGTGGCATCCCTTCTCTAGAGTTTTCTTTATTTGCTCCTGTATTAATATCCCTAGCTGGTTTCTTAGGAAATCAGTTATCTCCTCCACTTTATGCCTCAGTTCTCCAATTTCCGTCTTATTTCCATCTTTTTTTGCTTTTTCCAGAAAGCTACCCACAACGATGTCTCCATTGAAGTAGTTCTCAGATCCTGTAGGTGTCTCTTCTGTCTGCCTCTGTCCGCTATGTGCTGTTTCCTGCGTAATCAATATTTGTCGCTAGGTGCCCAGCAGGCACTGTCTGCTACGTGCTGTTTCTTGCGTTTCTCCAATAGATGTCGCTAGTTGTCTAGCAGTGCGGCTGTCTTCTACCCCGTTCGTCTCTTCTTGTTGAATGTTCCTAACCTCTCTTGTAGAATTCCTATTCTCCTCCTCCTCCGTTGCTTTTGTTTCTAAGCATTTTCTTATTTCACTCACTGCCTCTAGTAAGTCGTTCTTCATTTCCTTCTTCATATATCTTCCTCCTCCTGCCACTTTTCCGATCATCACAAGAGCATTCTCAATACAATGCACTGCACTGTCCACCATCTTACTATATATAATGAATTTCCTTGAGGCAGAGAAGTTGCTGTCCATGCATCAGCACAGCTTTAGAAAGCATCGCTCCTGCGAAACGCAACTCGCCCTTTTTTTATGATATCTTGCGAACCATGGATGAAGGGTATCAGACGGATGGCATATTCTTTGACTTCCAGAAAGTGTTTGACTCGGTGCCCCACTGCAGACTCCTAACTAAGGTACGAGCATATGGGATTGGTTCCCAAATATGTGAGTGGCTCGAGGACTTGTTAAGTAATAGAACACAGTACGTTGTCCTCGGTGGTGAGTGTCCATCAGAGGTGAGGGTATCATCTGGAGAGCCCCAGGGAAGTGTGGTAGGTCCGCTGTTGTTTTCTATCTACATAAATGATCTTTCAGATAGTGTGGATAGCAATGTGCGTCTGTTTGCTGATGATGATGTGGTGTACAGGTGGGTGCCGTCATTGAGCGACTGTAGGAGGATACAAGATGACTTGGGCAGGACTTGTGATTGGTGTAAAGAATGGCAGCTAACTCTAAATATAAATAAATGTAAATTAATGAAGATGAATAGGAAAAAGAATTCTGTAACGTTTGAATACTCCATTAGTAGTGTAGCGCTTGACATATTCACGTCGATTAAATATTTGGGCGTAACATTGCAGAGCGATATGAAGTGGGACAAGCATGTAATGGCAGTTGTGGGGAAGGCGGATAGTCGTCTTCGGTTCATTGGTAGAATTTTGGGAAGATGTGGTTCATCTGTAAAGGAGGCAGCTTATTAAACACTAATACGACCTATTATTGAGTACTGCTCGAGCATTTGGGATCAGGTCAGATTGACGGAGGACATAGAAGCAATTCAGAGGCGGGCTGCTAGATTTGTTACTGGTAGGTTTGATCACGCGAGTGTTACGGAAATGCTTCAGAAACTCGGGTGGGAGTCTCTAGAGGAAAGGAGGCGTTCTTTCCGTGAATCGCTGCTGAGGAAATTTAGAGATGCAGCATTTGAGGCTGACTGCAGTACAATTTTACTGCCGCCAACTTACATTTCGCGGAAAGACCACAAAGATAAGAGAAGAGAGATTAGGGCTCGTACAGAGGCATATAGGCAGTCATTTTTCCCTCGTACTGTTTGAGAGTGGAACAGGGAGAGAAGATGCTAGTTGTGGTACAAGGTACCCTCCGCCACGCACCGTATGGTGGTTGCGGAGTACGTATGTAGATGTAGATGTAGATGAACCTGTTGTAACCATCACTAGGCAGCTGGATCAGGAGGCAATGTGTTAAATAATGGACTAAAAGCCATAAATAAAAACACGACGGGCTAATAATGCCAAAATTATTTTTTAAGAGAACTTCTGCAACTTTGGGCTTAAACACAAGGCAGATTACACTCATGGTAGATGTAATGACTGCCTATGGGAACTTCAATTAGCACCCAGACACGACGCGCACAGAGGAAGAGTGCACACTGGGCTACAGGGGATCTTCCAATGCTACTCAACTCAGGCCAATTAGACACAAAATACTTGTGTCATTACTTCTTGAAGAAATTGGGGCTAATAGAAATGTAGTAGAGTGTACAGAGACTCCTTCCACACTCTAAAGCCCCCCCTCCCTCCCCCCAAAACACACACACACACACACACACACACACACACACACACACACACACACACACACACACAAATAATTTGTCAAACATCACTAGGTTTGTTTAATTGCTTAGTAAAGTTCTGGTAGAATGTCAGTGCTTGAGGAGTAAAGGAGACAGTGCTCTGAAAAGCAGAAGCACTGAGCCGTCGACAGGCTTTGTCAAATACTTGACTGTTTGTGAGTAACATGTTTGTCAAACAGATCGCGTTTGCCAGAAAATCTGAAGACACACTTATTTAATAAACAACAATTTGTTATTGCAATTTCTTTCTCTGTATTGCGAGTTTCCATGATTGTGGAAACTACAATCAAGGACAAAAACAAAAGAGCACTGACAGTTACCAAAATGGTGGAGGTGTTGCATCTTTCCCAACCATATATTACACAGGTATATATTAAGAACAAAATCAGTATTCTACACACAACATACAAACAGGAGTGCAATAAAATAAAATGAACATAACTGAAGCCCTCCAGTTCCTCCAAAGACAATGTGTGTTCCACATTGTGGTATTTTAATGAACTGTCGGAGGATCAAGAAGAGATTGAATCTGTGAATACTTTGGTCCTCTTTTTCAACATGAGTGCAAAGTAACAAGTTACTGACTGTCCATTTGGAAAACGTTGATGTAACTGTCAGGTTCTGTGTACACTATTTCCTTTAGCAGATTTTATTATAGATCATTATACTTTTGCAGATTTTTGTGGGTATATTTTTCTCAGTTTCAACTATTGCCTGGGCAATAATCTTGTTTGCTTTTTCTTATTTATACGCAGTGTCAAAGTCAACACAAGAAATGCTTGCTTTGCATTGGTAGTCATTTCTGCTAGTATCAAAATACTTCACAACATGAACAGCATCTGTTTCAAAAGTAAGTTTAAATTGATAAACTTTGTTCGGAAGTCTGTGGGCTTATTCAATAAAGCCAGGGATAGGAAAGAGCAAATTTGACAAACAAGTGTGATTGTTTATGGGAGCCTTAAAGGTACTAGTTGGCTTTTCTAGCATGACAGGGAGAGACCACACAAATTCAGTTTCAGTGTGGGCAGGAGGGGGATTAGACACTTATTTTCTCCCTCCGGATAAATTAAATCAAACATTTTATGTTCATAGTAATAATTTTTCAGTAATCAAATTGTGTTATGTGACTAATTCGTTACAGAAATTTTTTACCCAAGTGAAATCTTATCAATATTAGTGATCCCCTTGACAACCAGCTATTCACATTATTAAGAGTAAAAAAATTAAGGAATTCAAGATAATGATAATACTTAATTTGAGAACTTTATGTATGACATAAGCAGCAAATGCAGAAAAAATGCTATCAAACCATATTACTCCAGTAATACTAGAATTGGCTATTTTTTGGATTGGCCTCACCCATCAAATCAGAAATGAAATTGTAATCAGACATATCAGTGCCAACAAAGATCTCTATCACTTTCACATAATATGTCACCTGATATCCCTAAGAAAAATCAAAGATCAACTACAAGTTATTTCACCAAACTGATACTTCAGAATGTACAAGTGTAAACAAACTCAGTACAATAGTTAACGGATTGTTTTTACAGGGCAAAAACAATTCTGATCATTCAATTATTGAAAAATATAACATCTGAGAAGCATTGTATAAACGTTGACAAGTACAGCTCATCAATGACAGATCATCACAGATACACTGTCTGCAACAAGCCAGTTCTGCAGAATAATATGTTCAGCTGAAATGACATTCACAAATGGTGAACACACACGCGCATGCCCATGCATGCATGCGCACACGCACGCACGCACAGGTGAACTCAAAACTTATAGGGTCTTACCGAGGTACAAACTGGTTAGCTGGTCGCTTTGGACGGTATTCTGGATGCACCATAAACAACATCTGTGGAAAACCTGTACCAAAATATGCCCCATCAGTATGGTGGTGTCGTGAAGATTTTGGTGTATAAACATCCATACACTTTGGACAATATGTCTTCACCATGGATTCACCTGGGATGTCTGATAAACCTAAGGAACATTCACCACTATAATAAATTATAGGTTTAAAATTTTCATGCAATACATGACTGTTGAATGCTGAAGTCTTATATGTTCCAGCATTTCTTAATTTCACACAGAAATACAATGCCAACTGCAAAACTTGGAAAACTATGAAAAGTTAACATCCCTAAATTTGGGATGTAAAACAAAAGCAGGGGGCTGAAGTTTAAAGTCAGAGGCATCAATTCATCAACAGGCACATAAACATGACAAATCTCTCTAGCTTTTGAATGAATCTTTTCCCAAGCCATAGACAGTCTTTTTTTGATGCCTGTGGACAATTCAATACCTCTACAATTTGCTAAGTTGTTTGTTATTTTTGCCCCAAAATTATTTACACTCTACAAGGATTTTCCATTATTAAATTAACAATGAAATTAAAAATCTTTGATGCAATACTTTTTTTTCAAAGGGTAATAAAATGTCATTCATCCAAATGAGTCCTCCACCTTCAATCTCAGAGCATATCACTGACAATGAAAGTGACCATATCTGGAATGACAACACATCCACCATCCACTGAAATTATTGTTTATTTTCCACTATTGGCCCATTTCCACCACCCATTGTAATTATTGATTGTTTTCCACTAATGACCAATTTTGGCCATTTTCAAGCAGTAGTTGATGTGAGTAAGGACAAGTCACCAATGCATACGGTCACCAGCACATGGTGGGTAAACAGTTGGCTGGTTTCATGTTCCAAGGATCACTTTGCGTGATTAATCTTAATGATGTGGAATGGGCCATTTTCAATTCACATCTCAAATTAATTTGTAAATTGGCTACATGCTGAACATTGTTATTTGAAATATACAGACATGAGTTAGTAATTCCTACCCACCAGTTATCACAGATTACACTAATAGAAATTCTTCTACGGAACAGAAAGTTTTCAAGGAGAAACTTTCAGTTCGTTTTAAATTTTAATTTGCAGACTGACATTTTATGCCACTGGGTAAGAGATCAAAAATTTTTGTTGCAGCACTGTGCACCCTGTTTTGTGCTAAAGACAACCTTAATGTGGAGTAATGAATGTCTTTCTTCTGATATTGTTTTTATGTACGTCATTGTTCCTCTTTAACTATAGCGAATTATTTGCAACATATTTACAATTAAATATTAAAATAAGTGTACAACTAGTAAAAAATAGTTTAAAGAGTTTTTATGTTGACACAAATGAGACCAATGCCTCTATGTGCACTCAGTTGCTGACGTTATTACCTGTTCAACAATCACCAAACTATGAACATTTATTTGACTACAGTCGACTTGCAGCGGAAAGTTTTTTCATTTCTCCTGCTGTTCATAAACTGTTTTTGTAGTACACATGATACATTGTTGTAATTTACTGCTTGCCATATGCTGGTGCCTGGACAACTAGGGGGTTTGCCCTTGTGCAGAGCAACTACCACTTGAAAATGGCACAATAGCTGAAATTGCTCATTAGTAGAAAATAAATAAAAATTACAGTGAATGGCAGAAATATTGTCACCTTAGAAATTTTGTGCAACTGTAGTACCTGCCCAAAAGAAAGTAACTGAAAGACACAGTTTTCTCACAAAAAGCGGAATTGTAACCTGAATATTTGCCCCATTACTATAACAACATTCTGTACATTTTAGCTGTGAAGTATTTTAAGTTCACATGAAACACAAACTAAGTTTAAAGAAGTAAATATCTGTTATTGGTTGCCTTACAACTTTATGCTTAGTAACTAGGCTCTCCACACTACACTGCTACATGCCGAGCACAAAAAGTAGTTTTACCTATGTAACAAGGGCAAGTTTACCAATTACAAAAATGACTAACAGCTAGGCAGTTAATATTTAGGACTCCTGTGATAAAACTATTCCACGTAGCGAATTTGCAGTTATGTATGCCACACACAAGTGGGCCAACAGTACTCCATCTGCTCCACATATTGTATATACAGCACTTAGGTGTTCATTGCTTGGAGGAGTTTGTGGGGTTTTGATATCTTAAATGTGATACAACTGGTACTGAACATATGAACCAGAAAACTAGTAAACTTCTGCAACAGAGAATAGTATTACAAGGGAATTAAAAATATAATGACAGTGTGTCGTTTTGTGCTACAATGGGACTAAATACAAGACAAGTGTGCTAAATGCAATAGATAAGCTATTTCAGCTGTCTGTCAACTTCTTCCTTTTAAAGAAGAATGATAACCTTGCCACTGTGAGGTGAGAAAATTAGTGTTTAATGTCCCGTCGACAACAAGGTCATTAGAGACTGAGCACAAGCTCAGATCAGGGGAGAATGGGGACGAAAATGGGCCATGCCCTTTCAAAGGAACCATTCCAGCATTTGCCTGAAGCGATTTAGGGAAATCGTGGAAAACCGAAATCAGGATGGCCACAGACTGGTTTGAGCCGCCGATCTCCCGAATGTGAGTCCAGTGCGCTAACCACTGTGCACCTCACTCAGTCCCTTGCCACTGTGTGTGTGTGTGTGTGTGTGTGTGTGTGTGTGTGAGAGAGAGAGAGAGAGAGAGAGAGAGAGAGAGAGAGAGAGAGAGAGAGAAGATGAGTAGTAGTAGTAGTAGTAGTAGTAGTAGCAGCAGCAGCAGCAGCAGCACTACTAACAGGGTGCCCCTAATACGAGCAACATACTGTGAATAAATAGAGGGTAGTTACACTTACGACAGAACCTTTTCTAATACACATCTGTCTCCATACACAGCCATTCTAAATAGGAAAGGAAAGACTCGAGGAAGATATAATGAAAGATGTTATGCCTCCAAGTTCTATCATTAGCTTTCTCAATACAGAGGACAGTTACTGTGCAGATATCACATACAGGTTCAGATGATCAACAACTGAATGCAATCACTTGAACTTACAACAGAGCCAACTTGAAAAGCTTTTCAAATTCTAGCACTTACAATATGTGATGACTCATTAATTACCCAATAAGAAAACTAGTATGATAATTATTGAGGTCAATTATGGTTCTACTTCCCCTATGTTACTCCATACACGCAAAATGTGGCAACACCACAAAGTGAGACAACTTAACACAAAGCTTTTGAAACAACAGTTTTATTTGTTCAGAGTGGACAAAGTCTAACAAACCAAAGTGTGGACACTTTAGTAGAGTGTGTGTACTGGGAAAGAAAAACAGCAAAACAGCATGAAGTTTACACTAAAAAAGGAAAAGGAACATTTTTATCATTTATTCTTACTTTAGGAAAATTCTGCTATAACAGTAGTCTTAAATCTGCCAACTGGCTATTTACCTATTGGCAACATTGGCTGGCTTTCACAATAAACTCTTGGGCAATGGCCAAAGTCACCAGATTGGTATTTTTCTATCATTTGACCTATTCCTCGATTTGTAAGAATGTATCTAGCATGGATGAGACCGTACAACATTTCAGCTGCTTGCTCAATAAGATCAGATTGGTTTGGATTGTCCTCCAGTTCATCATCTGCAAGAAAAATGGAAAACCTATTAACAAAACACACAAGCATCAACAGACTGGTGCAAAGCATCAGTTTTACAAGTCAAATTCAGTTATTAAAAAAAAAAATTAAAAAACCACCAAATGTATGAAACAGCACTCACAAAATAATCACTGTGACCTAACCAGACTTCATTTGGATGATAGTTTATGAGCTTATTGAAAACATTGAGTAGTGGACAACCCCAGCAGCGAAACACCTCCACCAGCTGGAAAAGAAGTCTAGTTGCTTTTGGATCTTCATCCTCATGCTGTTACAAAATAACAAATATGTCATGAGACTACGTAACATTTCATTACTGTTTGAGATATTTAGATATCTGCAAGTTTTATTCTCTACACACAGTTTGTGCACAACTATGGTCGAGTTGGTAGTTTTCGCATTCCCCAAATTTGTTACCTCAGTAGCTTGGGATTCACAGAAATGTTTCATTACTCACTTCTTCTTCCTTGCATGCAGTTCATGCCAGTTCCTCTAATTTTTTATTCTTAGCAGTCCAAGTCAGTAATAACATTTCCGTAACACTCGCGTGATGATCAAACCTACCAGTAATGTTTTGTTTCCCATGTTTCCTTTCCCACATGCAGTTTATGTCCGGCTTGGATGAGTTGGTAGTATTTTTAAGACTCCAATTGCTTCCCCCATGATACATTTCTCATTCTAGTTTCTACTGTACAGGAAATTACTGGCTTTTCTATTGGTCACGATGTTGAATTGTTAGAAAGTTTCAAGAACTGACTGGAGAATTTACTTCTAATTTACAATATACTATTCAAATGTGCTCACAACAATGATAATGTAGTACATTTTCTCACTGCCTAGAGCAATCATGTAGTGGAAAATATGCAGACTGTGATTTTCTTCACAGAAGAGGCAAGAAATGATTAAATGTGACTTGTGTCAAGAAGCTTCCCAAGTCTTAGTAGTGTCAACAACAAATAATAAAAAACATTTATAAGTAACAACATTCAGTAATGAATACTTTGTAACAGGTACATGTCTCGACAATAACGAATATATACAATACAAAATATAGTCATTACTTTTACAGCCCTACTTCATCCCCCCCCCCTTTCTCTGGCATATTCAATTCATTCTTAGTGCACACACACTACAGTTGATGCAGCTGTGAAAAATCTGTCTAGTTTTGTATTTAATTACTCATGGGAAAGAAAATTAGTTTTGTATCTGTTCATCTATGTATGATAAAATTATCCACATTTTAATAAATTTACAAGATTCTCAAATTATCACTTGTCAGCTTAAGAACTTAAACAACCTTTAACAATGTGTCAGGATTAGATATTTCCCTGATACGGATTTATTTTTTACCTGAAGAAGATTATGTCACTGTTGCAAGGAGCAGTAACAAATGTTAAAGCAAGGAAGCTAATGCAAAAGTTTTGATCAATTGTCCTTTTTGTTATTTAACAGCCTTCCCTTCCATTTGCTTATTGTGGTCTTGCTGAATGATCATGATTACATGGTCTCTATACATTAGTAGAATTTAAATAATTTGGTACTGGTCCCTAACATAGCTTGTATTTATTGCAAATCTCTCAGAGTGCAAAATCCCAAGAGACTGGAAAAAAAGTACAGATGACTCCTGTATATAACAACAGTAAAAGAACTGACCCACAAAATTACAGACCAATACCCTTGATACTGGTTTGTTGCAGAATTATTAAGCATATTCCACGTCTCAATGTAATAAATTTCCTTGAGACAGAAAATCTACCCACAAATCGGCAAGGATTTAGGAAACATCACTTGTGCAAAACTCCATTTGTCATTTTCTCAGACAATATCCTGCAAAGCATATATGAGAGGCACACAAAGGACAATACAATTCATTCAGAAATTTGTTAGTGACAGACATGTGAGCTGGGCCATATTTACTTCCAGAAGCAACATCAACAAAAGCTAATAGAGACCTATGTCAATAAAGCATATCACAGCTTACAGAACCATGTGTTCGTCCAGTAGATAAGAGTACTGTCTGAGCAGGAGGGAGGTCATTCAGGATCTAGCTTATGGGATGCTCATGAAGTATGAGGAAGTACAAAGTCTTGAATTTATTATCAAGGACAAGTATCAGCAGAAGCCCCTCTGTACAAACTTACCAGGTTCAAGATCCAAAATCATGTCAAGTGCCTGACGATAGTGTGGAACTTGTTCATTCAATCCGGTAAGATTGAACTTATCCTGAATGTAGTCTTCATCAACCTACAAACATGTAATAAAAATAGTAATTAAACCACAAAAGGTGAAGTACAAGTGAAAGGGAAAGAAAAGTATTAAAGAGAGGAAAGAGGATAGTGTCTCATGGGGATGAGAGGGAAGGAAAATATTGAACCTGTCAATACCTGCTTATATGTGGAAAATATGTGCTAAAACAATAATTATACTTATTCTCATGAAATCACATTTGTTAGCTTTGACAATTTACCAATAAAATATCACTTTTCAACTGAGCCTCAAACCATATCCCAAAAAAATTATACAGAAGGAAAACAAATATTTTCATAGCCCTGTTGTATCTCTGTTTGCACATGCACACATCACACACTGCAATATCATTGTGTTACATACAGAAGCCAATATCCAGAATTTGTGGGTTCGACCTACACACAGGCAGAGAAGAAATGGGGATGTAAGAATACAAGGGAGACGTTGGCAGGTAAGGTGGTAAACGGACTGGTAACATTCTGGACATAGAGAAAGGGGAGAAAAGGTATAGGAGTAAGTTACAAAACTTCACATAGAATTACAGCAGCAAACATTTCCTGATGTAGCACTGTGACGCACTACACATGCAATATAGAACGACATGAAGGTTCAGAATTTTATGAACACAGTAGCCCTGCACAAAAATATCACATCCAAATCAATTGGGCTGGAATTTGCTTGTGTCATCTGCAACAAAGTAACTCAGGCCCAAAGGACAACATGATGCTGACTAAGAGCTGTGTCATATGCCATATACCATCATTTTGACAAAATACAAGAGATGAAGGGGTCACTCACTCAGCAGCTGCTAGCTTTTCAGACCCTAAGGGCTGCTATTTCCCATTCAAGAAGCACCTCAATTGGTCTTGCAAGGGTGAGTGCACCTTCAGTCCCCCAACCAAGGAAAAAATCAACTGTAGTAATGGGAATCGAACCCACTTCCTCCACAATGCAGTCTCACACACACAGTCTGCTCAGCTATGGAGGTGGACTGTGCCATTGTTTTTAGCAGAGAATTACAAGTTTGAGGGAAGGCTGTCAGCTGGTGCACTCAAGAGTTTATGAAAGTGGTAATTATGGAAGAGAAAAAAAATAAATAAGAAAAAATAAGCCATAACGTTATCATTCACAATAAGTCACAAGAGAGAGTGATTGCAGGAGGAACGATTTACACAGGACTGTAGGTCAATGAGTGCAATTCTCTTTACAGGTTAACTTGTAAAGTGACAACAGAGAGGCCTTGATTTTGACAGAAACCACAACTTTTTGTTACCCATTAAAAATCCATGTATTCTACAAGGTTTGGAGACTGCAGATAGATGGCAGTGACACCTCATCAAAATTTTCGACTGAAAACCATTCAGTCATCTTCAAGTTAGTTTTACACAGCAGATTGCTGGTGCACATCAACTTTATACAAAAAATTGTCACAGTGGCATATGCACAGGTTTTTGCTGTATGAACAGCTGTATGAGTTTATTTCCCTCTGTCAAATGTCGTTCCATATGAGGCATATGCATAACAGTGGTATTGCGCAAGTTCCCCCTCACTACCTGTGAGCCAACAGAATAAAAATTTGGGGGTCAAATTAATTGCCACTGCAAATAATATTTGGTGTAAGATTTTGTCTTTGTGAAGTAGTTAATGAAATCGCAGGGTCCCATGTCTTACCAAGTTGAGAGTTGCCAATAGCATTAACAGCATCTTTCACTAAGAGTATTTCCACAGATCCTTAATAACTGAATCCCAGAAGGATCCCATCGTGGGTCAGATTTATGTGGCAGAATAATCCTCAGTACTCCTGAAATACAATGCGAAGCTACGTCAGACTTACTTGCGTGCAAAGGGCAAGTGTGGAAATCATGTTTCACGCATCTTTCATGAACTGTGTGTGGTCTGACCAATGTTGGTTGGTTGGTTTAGAGGCGGGAGCAGGGACCAAACTACGAGGTCATCGGTCCCCTGGTCCAAATAAAACAATAACACAAGTGTGAGAATAAAATGAATGAAACATATAACACAAAACAGAGAGAAAGGAAAAGCCATAAGAACGAAGGAAAGACGACGAACGCTAAAAGGAACGCAGTAGAAACAGAAGAGAGTAAAACATGAAAGCAGATTACAGTGCCTGGCCAACCATGAGAATAAATAGGGAAAGCCAGCCACTCTGCAACACATTAAAACCTCCACCCTAGAAGAACTAGGGTGGAGGAAACAGAGGGACAAAGAACATGAACTAAAACCTAGATAGAAGTATAAAACCCACACTCACAGATAAAACTTAAAACTAAAGCTGCTGTGGAGGCATTGTTGCCCAACACCGAAGGCAGGGTACTGGGAAAGTTAACAGTCTGCCATAGAGCGGCTAAAAGTGAGCAGTCCAGCAAGAGGTGGACAACTGTCATTTGGCAGCCACAGCGACACTGAGGTGGGTCCTCGTGACAGAGTAGGTAACCGTGTACTAGCCACATATGGCCAATGTGGAGCCGGCACAGGACAACTGATTCCCTGCGAGAGGACCACATGGAAGACTTCCACACATTCATAGTCTCCTTAATGACACACAGTTTGTTGTGCGTGCTGTTATGCCATTCCATCTACCAAACCCGGAAAACCTTGCGGTGTAAGAAAGAACGCAGGTCAGCTTCAGATATGCCTATCTCCAGAAGCAGTTTCCGCGTCGCCTGTTTGGCCAGCCTGTTGGCAGGTTTGTTGCTGGGGATTCCGACATGTCCTGAGGTCCACACAAACACCACGGAACGGCGGGACTGTTCCAAGGTAAACATGGACTCCTGAATGGACACTACCAGAGGGTGGTGGGGTAGCACTGGTCAGTAGCTTGTAGGCCACTCAATGAGACCGTACACAGGAGAAATGACTCACCAGGGCATGAGCAGATGTACTCAGGAGCACGAGATATGGCCGCCAGCTCTGCAGTGAAAACACTGCAGCCAAATGGCAAGGACTGCTGCTCAGTATGTCCTCCATGAAAATATGCAAAGCCTACATGACCATCAGCCATTGAGCCATCGGTGTAAACCACTTCAGAGTGCTGGAAAATGTCGAGAATCGAAAGGAAGTGACAGCAGAGAGCGGCGGGGTTAAAAGAGTCCTTAGGGCCATGCAAAAGGTCCAGACAAAGCTGCGGCCGAGGCGTACACCATGGAGGCATACGTGAATGGACCAGAAGTAGAGGTAATAAAGGGAAGGACTCCAGTTCAGAGAGAAGGGACTGCACGCGAACCGCAATCGTTAGCCCCGATCTGGGCTGCTGATGCGGGAGATGGACTGCCCGGGCAGGAAAAGGAGACGGTAATTCGGATGCTCAGGGGAACTATGAATGTGTGTTGCGTAACTGGCATGCAGTTGTGCACATCTGATCTGCAGTGGAGGGACACCAGCCTCCATCAGTACGCTGGTCACCGCACTCATCCTTAAAGCTCCTGTCACTAATCCAACCCCACAATGATGCACAGGGTCGAGTAAATGCAATGCTGAAGGTGCCGCCGAACCATAAACAACACTCCCATAGTCAATTCGGGATTGGACAAGGGCTCTGTAGAGCTGCAGCAGGGTACAGCGATCTTCACCATTTATGGTAACACCGAGAACAGATGTTGGGGCCTGGTACCCGAAAAGATGTTTTATCTTTGCCCAGACTTGGGAAGGTGATGTGTGGCACCCAATTGTGGAGACATATCTCTCCCAACACTCCTTCTTCCGTTGTTTGATAAGGTAGCGAACACGGGCTCGGAGCCGTTTAAAGGCTATGAGGTGCTCCAGGGAAGGGCGCCACTTATGCCGCTAAATACAGCTCGCCAATGCTCCTTAATTGCTACAGTGACTTCCGGCGACCACCAAAGGACTGCCTTACACCTCTGGCACCCTAAAGAGTGAGGGATCGTGTTTTCTGCTGCGGAAACAATTGTGCTAGTCACCTGCTCAACCATCACATCGATGTTACTGTGTGGGGGAGATTCAATAGTGACAGCAGAGGTGAAAGTTCCCCAGGGTGCCTTGTTAAAAGCCCATCTGGGCAGTCGTTCGTGTGCCTGATTCTGGGGCAGTGACAGGAAGACGGGGAAGCAGTCACTACCACACAGGTCGTCAAGTGCTCTCTAGTGGATAAATCGGAGAAGTCCTGGGCTACAAATTGATAAATCAATGGCCAAGTAACTACCATGAGCCACACTGAAATGTGTGGCGGCCCAGTATTTAAGAGGCAGAGGTCAAATTGCAACAGTATTTCCCACTATAAGAAACCTGGGAAGGGAGTGACCCAAAGGACCCCTTCCTAGCGAGAGAAGCTGAAGAAGACTTACGCTTCTCTGGCTTAGAAGTGGGGATGGATGTCCCCAATGGTTTGGGGGGGGGGGGGGGGGGGGGGGAGGGGTGTTGCCCCCTAAGTAGGTGGTGCAGGAGCAACAGGGAGGGAAATGCCACCCACCGTCAAGGGGGCAGGTGTAGTCTTCCGGCTCTGGGAGGTGACCTGGGTTGGCGGAGCTGACGGTGCCAGAACTGTTCTAGCGGCGGTGTAAGACTATGTCATACTCACAGGATGCAGGCGTTCAAATTTTCTCTTAGCCTCAGTCTAGGTCAGTCTGTCCAGGGTCATGTAATCCATGATTTTCCTTTCTTTCTGTAGAATCCTGCAGTCAGGTGAGCAAGGTGAATGGTGCTCTCTGCAGTTGACACAGATGGGAGGCCAGGCACATGGAGTATTGGGATGTTATGGGTGTCCACAATCTCAGCATGTGACTCGAAGTACAGCAGGAAGACATATGGCCAAACTTCCAGCACTTAAAGCACCGCATCGGGCAAGGGATATAGGGCTTCACATCACACCGGTAGAACATCACCTTGACCTTCTCGGGCAATTTATCATCCTCAAATGCCAAGATGAAGGCACCGGTGACAACTTTATTGTCCTTCAGACTCCGATGGACACGCTGGACAAAATGTACACCTCGCCGCTCTAAATTAGCGAGCAGCTCATCGTCTGACTGCAAAAGGTCTCTGTGAAATATGATACCCTGGACCATATTTAAGCTCTTACGGGACGTGATGGTTACAGAAACATTCGCCAGCGAGTAACTCCCGTGACTAGGCAGAGGATGCTGTTTTGATCAAGACTGACCCAAATCTCATTTTGGACAAGCCCTCCACCTCCCCGAACTTGACCTCTAAAAGCTCAACAAAAAACTGAGGCTTCATCGTCAGGAAAGATTCCCCATCAGCTCTCAAACATACAAGGTACCAGGGCGAATAAGATCCGCTGCCATTCTTAGCCTGACGTTCCTCTCATGGTGCGGCCAGGGAGGGGAGCGATTTGGGGTCGTACTTCTGCATGTTGAATTGAGCTCGTCTTCGCTTAGAGACTGCTGGTGTTTCACCACCAGCAAGAGATGATGGACTACACTTCACTGCGTGTCATCCACCCTGATGCCACCCACTCCGACCAGGGGCCCCTCACCACCAGCCGCAGCAAAGGCCACCTGGCAAGATGGCCATTGCCGGGAGTCCCGATTCCCCAGGGCGATGGGCATCTACCCCTTGGCATACGTGGGGAGTTAACGGCGCAGGCATCAGCAGATAGATCCCTGTGTGGTCAGGGGGGCTACAACCGACAGGGTACATTGTGGCCCCACCACAACTGACTGTCTACCGTGCTGGATATCAGGTGCAAAGAAGTCCATTGTCATCGTTGGCGCAGAAAGTGACACTGCATCGTGCATGGTGGAAAACACACCCAGGAAGGTGTCCTCACCCAAGAGATGGAGAATGGGCAGGACTGCAATGCGACAAAGAGAAAGTGGGCTAAAGATCTCAATGCACAATGTACACAATGCACCTTTTAAGGCGTCCTTCACTATTTGGCTCGCTCTTTGGGAAAATTTTGAAGAATGGAAGTCAAACCCTACAGGGGACCATCACATAAAGGCTGAAATGTGTGAAACTCCTTTGTATCCTCACATTCTACAAACTTATTTTTGTAATGCCAAATATCTCCCTTATTGTGAGACGTGTTCCATCTGCTAGTGAGATCAACAGTGAGTTCCACCTGGCACTAAAGCTGTAATACTGTCTCACATCTCTGAAATATCAGCAGACCTGTTTTGGCAGCAGTCAACAATTTACAGTGACAGACATACAGGTTTCAACTGTACAACCCCTGTAAAGGGAGCTGAAAACATTACATGCTCAATACTAAGCTGCCTCTCAATACAGAATAACATTTCCAGAAGAGAATCCAACACCATATTTGGAACTCACTCAGGGAACACAATTCTTAAATATATTACTGATTCAAATGAAAGGCATCAACACTACTGGATTTTGTTTTATTACGGTGGTGGGATCACTACTCTGGCTTCAAGATAAAATGTGTTACTCACATAATTGGTGGTACAATATTGAATAGCATGTAATTTCGAACATTTTTGCCTGTTATCCATGGATTTCTTATTAACCTGTGTGACTCACAGACTCATAAAAGCCTTTCTAGCTGACAGACGTTACACACCAATAAATGTATGAGTGCATGCTGAAGAGTAATTTCTCCAATTTTTTTGTGAAAACTCTTAAGGCTTTTTAAATAAAACAAACAGAATTGACATTCTACACCCTTTTTCTTCATGTCCATATATTTATTCTCCACAGTTACCCTGGCAATAAATACATTTCTCCCAACGAGGTAACAGTTTCTTGATACCATCACTGAATAATGTTTAACTTTGTTGTGTTGCTTCATCACTACCAAAATGAAATCCTCAAAGGTGTTCTTTATGATTTGGAAACAGAAAAATACGGGACGGGGCCAAGCTGGGACTGTATGGAGGATGATCAACGACAATGAATGCAAGGTATCTGATTGTTGCAGCACTTTTGTGTGGTCTGGCATTTTCATGTTGAGAGGAGAGATTGCTCCATGTGTGTACGAACTTTCAAATTCAAAACATTAATACAGCATGCTGTTTCTCATGCACTGACACAGTTACATTACACAACACTGTTACATGCTACAATTCAGAGCCCTCTATTGGCAAAGGGATGCAAATATGTTGACGGGAAGAATACAGATATTGAAAGTTAATGTTTCTTTTATTTAAAAAGCTTTAAGAGTTTTCACATAAAAAATTCAGAGGCATTACTTTCCAGCACACCTTTGTATTTTCTGATTTAAAGTTTCCAGTTTTATTATATGTTAAGTGAATAATGCACTGCAGTGTCAATTTTTCTTTGTTCTGTAAACAGTCATTCCCAGTAAGCATCTGTTCACACAAGAACACATGAGTACTACATAATTAACCTGCCAAGTTACAGTATTTACCTCACAGAAGAACTCATTTCCTCTAAGCCCGCAAAACCATGATATCCAAGAAACCTCCTCCGAGCTGCTCATTGTCCTGAAAATGAATCAGTTACAATAAACAATTATGTATATCATAATTTCTCATAGTTGAGTAGAACATTGCAGTTGACTGAAGAAAAATGTAAATTCATCTATTGCCTATGTGAAGATTATTCTAAAAGCATGCTAGATGACTAAAGCACTTACTGTACAAATGAACAGTAAGGTGTTCATATGATCCAAGACCAACTAGGTATCTGCACTGAATAACAGCCAATCTACACAAGGGATAATAAATTCAAGAAGAGACTAGATATGTTTCTAATATACTGCATTAACTGAAATACAATAAGAAATAACCAAATAGTGTTTAAACAGGAACAACGAAGTTTTGAAAATGCAGGGGTAGATAATTAATTCCTTCTCCTGATATTTCAAACACAAAACATCTACAACTACATACACACGCCACAAACCACCATACAGTGCATTGCAGCAAGTACTTTGTACCAATACTAATCATTTCCTCTCCTATTCCACCTGAAAATAGAGTGAGGAAAAAATTAGACTGTCTAAAAGCCTCTATACAAACTCTAATTTCTCGCATATTAGCTTCAGGACCTTTCAATGAAATGTACATTGGCAGCAGTAGAATCGTTCTGCAATAATAATA
Organism: Schistocerca serialis cubense; assembly: GCF_023864345.2. Taxonomy (NCBI): domain Eukaryota; kingdom Metazoa; phylum Arthropoda; class Insecta; order Orthoptera; family Acrididae; genus Schistocerca; species Schistocerca serialis. The sequence goes on along the minus strand of NC_064640.1, from coordinate 411,088,666 downwards.
AATCTGTGCAATAGTGCCCTGCAGGAAGAGCATCATCTTTCCTCTAGAGATTCCCATCTGACTTCATGATGTATCTTCATAATACGTGTTTGCTGATCAACAGCAACAGAACTCAAGAATGAGCTGCACTAGCATTCTATACACTGTCTCCTTTATGAATGAGCTACACTTAACCAAAATTCTCCCAATAAAACGGAGTCAAGCATTCACCTTCTGTACCATCAAACTGATGTGCTCTTCCCATTTCATATCACTATGCAACATATTTATTCGCAATGACTGTGTCAAGCTGCACCCTATTAAGGCTGTATTCAAACGTTACAGGGTTGTCTTTTATACTCATCCACATTAACTTAGACTTTTCTGCATTTAGAGCAAGCTACCGTTAATCATACCAATTAGAAATTTTGTCCAAGTCGTCATGAGCATTGCTGGTCACTCAACGACACCTTCCCGTACACCACTGTGTCGTCAGCAAACAGCCATAAATTGCTACTCACCCTGTCTGTCAAGCCACTTATGTATATAGAGAGAAAAAATCCAGCTCACTTCACAGAAGGAAGGAACTGGTTAGAGGCCTTAGACTCAAAACTTTAATAATGAGATGAAAACTTAATGTAAAAATACAGTGTGTTAATGAAGGTATAGCAGACTATTTCAACAATACTTCAATCACCTTCCCAACTTAAGAACAGGCACAGTACCAGCACTATTTTTGAATGTTGTTGGCATCACCAGTGGCTAAGTTCACCTGGCTGCTTCAGTCAGGTTTCAAGCTGTGGCTCAGTGACCGACAGTGTGCGTACAACTTCCCAGTTTTAATTTTTAGTTTTATCACATTTTATATTTTGTGACATTAAAATTTTAAATTTTTATATATTATGAAAAGGATAAATCACTACTCACCATAGAAACGACATGTTGAGTTGCAGACGGGTTGTGCACACCTGTGTGACAGATGTGCTCGCTTGTGTGAATGTAGGTATGTGTTTCCTTTTCTCAAGATGGCTCTGGCAAAAAGCTCAATGTGTAACAGTCTTTTCGATGTGCCTGTCTGCAACTCAGTGTGTCACCTTCACGGTGAGTAGCAAACTACTCTTTACATAATATTGTTGATATTCCAACCTGGACTTTCCATTGTTACATTTTTATATATCATTTTATCAACATAGATCAACCTCTTGACAATAATTGATTGAAAATATATTCAAATTAAATATAAAAATTATTCCAACCAAAAACTGACATGAATTCTACAGTTTCAAACACAGGATCACTGAACCCTCCATTGTGACCATGTCACACTTTATCTATTTAGTGGCAAGATGAACCACCTGGACAGCTGAACACGTTAAAATGCCTGCTTCTGGGATGGTGAGAGGTGCAGTGGTCCAGTATTAAACTTGCCTCCCAGATTAATGACAATGGTTAGTGTGGTGGCCACCCTGAACATGATCTTTAGGTGATTTTCCACATCCACTGAGGTAAACATTGGAATGGTTCCCACCTCAGTCACACAATGTTACTTCAGCCATGCAAATGCACTGGATGAGCCAGAAGGGATACACATATTCCTCCCTGGAGGGTGGCTGGCAGTAGCTTTAAAACATCTTTGGGAGTGGCAACCTCCTCATAATAATAGTGTACGTACAGGTATGGTTAGTTCCCCGCAAAACTGGAAATGTGCTATATCAGTCCTGACATAGCATTGGCTGGATAAAGGGCACCAGCAAGAAAAGGAAAGGAAAGGAAAGGAAAGAAGGAAGGAAGGAAGGAAGGAAGGGTCAAGGTAAGGGCATAAGCGCCTTAGCGCCTAAGGCATCAAAGTCTATTGTCAAATCATTGTGGCACTTGTTTGTTACACCCCATAACTACCATGGCATAAGCATCACACTATTTTCAACAAACATTGAAAAACAGATGTTCCTGTACAATTTCAAAGTCAGGAGTCACATCTGAATTTTCATCAAAGCCCATGCTTGTACTCTGATTTTTTGTGGAAATTTTGCATTTTGAAATGTGGTTATAATGTCTACTTCAGGACGAGTATTGGTAAAGTAACAATGAACTCAGTCTTTAAAGAGATACAAATCTGTGGTCACGTGATGGGGAAAAAAATTAAGCATCCGGAACTGACAGGATACTGATTTTACTCTTGCGATAATAGACATCATGTTGATCATTAGAGAGAGGCTAAAACACAGTTTCTATTTGTCACAATCTCAGGATTTGTGAAGTCTGCATTTTTGGAGTGTGGTAAATTCTTGCAGGTATATTTGTACAGTGCTCTAAACATTATAAAATACGAGTACTTTGCCAAGAATTATACTTCAGATACATACCGAAGCACCATGTTCCAAAAGCTAATACTGTTGAAAGTATTTCAGCATACCAAGAACCACTGTTCCGTACACAATGTAACTTAGCACTTCCCACATGCTCGGAGCAAATGAAAAAGGATTCTGCCTATCTCTCCACTTCTAGCACACCACATGTGAAGTGCCAAGATATACAGCACATATACTAAGGGAAGTTTCATATGAGCATACACTTCGCTGCAGAGTGAAAATTTCATTCTGGAAACATCCCCCAGTCTGTGGCAAAGCCATGTCTTTGCAAATATCCTTTCTTCCAAGAGAGCGAGTTTTGCAAGGTTCGCAGGAAAGCTGTGAAGTTTGGAAGGTAGGAGATGAGGTACTGGCAGAATTAAAGCTGTGAGGACGGGGCGTGAGTCATGCTTGGGTAGCTCAGTTCGTAGAGCACTTGCCCGCAAAAGGCAAAGGTCCCGAGTTCGAGTCTTGGTCCGGCACACAGTTTTAATCTGCCAGGAAGTTTCATATCAGTGCACGCTCCGCAGAAGAGTGAAAATTTCATTCCAGCACATATACTGATGGACAAAAATTGTCGAGTCCAACTGGTGACTGAATGGACTAGTGTACATAAATGGCCATTTGAAAATAAATGATTATCATTTGCTGATGATAAATTGGTAAAAACTATCAGTGAATCCTTATCCCAGATTTTTGATGGTTTTTATATTTCTGGCAGTAATAACAGGATAAACTCGAAGCTTTGCACATAATAACTTACTAATACAAGGTCTCAGAACATAAAATTTCATACATCTACTGCTTTCCAACACTTTACAAATTGAGGCAAAAATGACAATTTTTTTCTTGGCCCTTGTGAGGCCAATTGGGGAACTCCTTGGTTGAGAAATAAAAGCTTTGATCAGGAAAACTGGCAGCAACCAAAAGATTGGTGTGCTCACCACATGTCCTTCCATATCTACATCCAGTTACAGCTGTTGGTTGAAGGTGACACTGTGGTCTGTCAGTAGCATTTCGCCTTCTGAAAACTCTTAAATCATTTTCATTGGAAAGAATATGTCCTAGACCACCCAAAAACTATATTTGGTTTTGCAATCTGAGTATATAAGGCCCTAAAAACGACAAGGTGGAGAGGCATTGAAAAGGGTCTGCCATTTCGTTGGTACTCAGTTAAATCTGACATCTTTTATTATGTTCTACAATTTTTTAGTACTCTGTGGAAGGCAAAATCAAAAGTCTTCATGGCTAGGAAGTGAGAAAGTGCGAATAACTCTAAAAACTTTTTTTAAAAAAGATGTCCTCTGCAATGACTAATGGTAACATATTTCAGTCTGTTTTCCTACTATAACCACAGAATTGAACTGGTTATAAACTTCATAAGTTAACTGTGCATTTCCAATGCAGTGGAGATCACAGTAGTAAAATTGCCGCACAACAGCTGCAGCACACATCATATAAATAGCCTGCATGTTTTACAACATTATCACATAGTGCAAATTTTTGTGAAGTTTACAGCAGTCTTCCTTACATGTTTTGGAGTGGATTCATGTTATGCAGAATGGTTAGTATCTCTTTTTTATAGTGTAATGCCGTTCATGCCATACTTTAATTCTGGTTTAAAGTATAGCATACTGTGTCTTAGCATAGTCTGCAGTTAATGTGGAACATTAGAGTACATATGAAAAGTTGTATACATGTATGTGTGTGTGCGCGAGATCGCGTGCGCCCTGTGGTGGCTTAACCAACGCTGGTTTCTTTTAAAGTGAGAAAGCCAGCATCCCTACCTGTGCAACAGCAGCCATGAGTGAGTTTCTTTACCACAGGTTCCCCAACTTGATAAGGGTTTCTTTACACAGGATCTCAAGCTGATGCTATAATTCTGTAAATGTCACAGGCGAAAGCTAGAAGATGTCACTTTTGGGATCCAAAGCTTATGCTTACTTCAAGCTACTTTAATTTCTTACATGTTTCATTAACTTGCTGTAGGAGGTCCTGAGGAAAACTGTACTGCTCATCAGATGATATCATTAATGTTACTGCTCCGGAAGAAATTTTGATAAGACAGAACCCAAAAAATTATGCTTAACAGATGTGTTTACCTCAGAGTACTAGAACCACAAAAAAGAGGAAACTATCCTTTATATTAGGTTACTTAATCCATACCCCGAAAATACTTCTGGAGGTATAAATAGGTGATTATTTTCAGGTGACTGCTTCAGATTTTTCCATATGTAAATCACTCAAGAATTTATTATTATTATTTCTTTCTTTTCTCAGACGTTATGTCTGGTCAAAAATGGAAAGTGACGCGGACCTTGATCAAGCGTCACTTCCTTTTAACTGAACGGTATATGTTATATTGCATTTAGGAACTTTCGGGTAATTGAACATGTATCAATAATTACGGATTTCTGTAGTTGTATATATAAGTTTGGATGTAGCTGTATTGCATTGATGTACTGGTGGATATTGTGTGGTATGACTCCTGTAGTTGATAGTATAATTGGTATAATGTCAACTTTATCCTGATGCCACATGTCCTTGACTTCCTCAGCCAGTTGGATGTATTTTTCAATTTTTTCTCCTGTTTTCTTTTGTATATTTGTTGTATTGGGTATGGATATTTCGATTAGCTGTGTTAATTTCTTCTTTTTATTGGTGAGTATGGTGTCAGGTTTGTTATGTGGTGGTGCTTTATCTGTTAAAATGGTTCTGTTCCAGTATAATTTGTATTCATCATTCTCCAGTACATTTTGTGGTGCATACTTGTATGTGGGAACATGTTGTTTTATAAGTTTATGTTGTAAGGCAAGCTGTTGATGTATTATTTTTGCTACATTGTCTTGTCTTCTGGGGTATTCTGTATTTGCTAGTATTGTACACCCGCTTGTGATGTGATCTACTGTTTCTATTTGTTGTTTGCAAAGTCTGCATTTATCTGTTGTAGTATTGGGATCTTTAATAATATGCTTGCTGTAATATCTGGTGTTTATTGTTTGATCCTGTATTGCAATCATGAATCGTTCCGTCTCACTGTATATATTGCCTTTTCTTAGCCATGCGTTGGATGCGTCTTGACCGATGTGTGGCTGTGTTAGATGATACGGGTGCTTGCCATGTAGTGTTTTCTTTTTCCAATTTACTTTCTTCGTATCTGTTGATGTTATGTGATCTAAAGGGTTTTAGAAGTGGTTATGAAATTGCAGTGGTGTAGCCGATGTATTTATATGAGTGATTGCTTTATGTATTTTGCTAGTTTCTGCTCGTTCTAGAAAGAATTTTCTTAAATTGTCTACCTGTCCATAATGTAGGTTTTTTATGTCAATAAATCCCCTTCCTCCTTCCTTTCTGCTTAATGTGAATCTTTCTGTTGCTGAATGTATGTGATGTATTCTATATTTGTGGCATTGTGATCGTGTAAGTGTATTGAGTGCTTCTAGGTCTGTGTTACTCCATTTCACTACTCCAAATGAGTAGGTCAATATTGGTATAGCATAAGTATTTATAGCTTTTGTCTTGTTTCTTGCTGTCAATTCTGTTTTCAGTATTTTTGTTAGTGTTTGTCTATATTTTTCTTTTAGTTCTTCTTTAATATTTGTATTATCTATTCCTATTTTTTGTCTGTATCCTAGATATTTATAGGCATCTGTTTTCTCCATCGCTTCTATGCAGTCGCTGTGGTTATCCAATATGTAATCATCTTGTTTAGTGTGTTTTCCCTTGACTATACTATTTTTCTTACATTTGTCTGTTCCAAAAGCCATATTTATATCATTGCTGAATACTTCTGTTATCTTTAGTAATTGGCTGAGTTGTTGGTTTGTTGCTGCCAGTCGTTTTAGATCATCCATGTATAGCAGATGTGTGATTTTGTGTGGGTATGTTCCAGTAATATTGTATCCATAATTTGTATTATTTAGCATGTTGGATAGTGGGTTCAGAGCAAGGCAGAACCAGAAAGGACTTAATGAGTCTCCTTGGTATATTCCACGCTTAATCTGTATTGGCTGTGATGTGATGTTATTTGAATTTGTTTGGATATTAAGTGTGATTTTCCAATTTTTCATTACTATGTTTAGGAACTGTATCAATTTAGGATCTACTTTGTATATTTCCAATATTTGTAGTAACCATGAGTGGGGTACACTATCAAAAGCTTCCTGGTAATCAATGTATGCATAGTGTAGCAACCTTTGTTTAGTTTCAGCTTGATATGTCACCTCTGCATCTATTATCAATTGCTCTTTACATCCTCGTGCTCCTTTGCAACAGCCTTTTTGTTCTTCATTTATAATTTTGTTCTCTGTTGTATGTGTCATTAATTTCTGTGTAATGACTGAAGTTAATACACTCCTGGAAATTGAAATAAGAACACCGTGAATTCATTGTCCCAGGAAGGGGAAACTTTATTGACACATTCCTGGGGTCAGATACATCACATGATCACACTGACCGAACCACAGGCACATAGACACAGGCAACAGAGCATGCACAATGTCGGCACTAGTACAGTGTATATCCACCTTTCGCAGCAATGCAGGCTGCTATTCTCCCATGGAGATGATCGTAGAGATGCTGGATGTAGTCCTGTGGAACGGCTTGCCATGCCATTTCCACCTGGCGCCTCAGTTGGACCAGCGTTCGTGCTGGATGTGCAGACCGCGTGAGGCGACGCTTCATCCAGTCCCAAACATGCTCAATGGGGGACAGATCCGGAGATCTTGCTGGCCAGGGAGTTGACTTACACCTTCTAGAGCTTGTTGGGTGGCACGGGATACATGCGGACGTGCATTGTCCTGTTGGAACAGCAAGTTCCCTTGCCGGTCTAGGAATGGTAGAACGATGGGTTCGATGACGGTTTGGATGTACCGTGCACTATTCAGTGTCCCCTCGACGATCACCAGTGGTGTACGGCCAGTGTAGGAGATCGCTCCCCACACCATGATGCCGGGTGTTGGCCCTGTGTGCCTTGGTCATATGCAGTCCTGATTGTGGCGCTCACCTGCACGTCGCCAAACACGCATACGACCATCATTGGCACCAAGGCAGAAGCGACTCTCATCGCTGAAGACGACACGTCTCCATTCGTCCCTCCATTCACGCCTGTCGCGACACCACTGGAGGCGGGCTGCACGATGTTGGGGCATGAGCGGAAGACGGCCTAACGGTGTGCGGGACCGTAGCCCAGCTTCATGGAGACGGTTGCGAATGGTCCTCGCCGATACCCCAGGAGCAACAGTGTCCCTAATTTGCTGGGAAGTGGCGGTGCGGACCCCTATGGCACTGCGTAGGATCCTACGGTCTTGGCATGCATCCGTGCGTCGCTGCGGTCCGGTCCCCGGTCGACGGGCACGTGCACCTTCCGCCGACCACTGGCGACAACATCGATGTACTGTGGAGACCTCACGCCCCACGTGTTGAGCAATTCGGTGGTACGTCCACCCGGCCTCCCGCATGCCCACTATACGCCCTCGCTCAAAGTCCGTCAACTGCACATACGGTTCACGTCCACGCTGTCGCGGCATGCTACCAGTGTTAAAGACTGCGATGGAGCTCCGTATGCCACGGCAAACTGGCTGACACTGACGGCGGCGGTGCACAAATGCTGCGCAGCTAGCACCATTCGACGGCCAACACCGCGGTTCCTGGTGTGTCCGCTGTGCCGTGCGTGTGATCATTGCTTGTACAGCCCTCTCGCAGTGCCCGGAGCAAGTATGGTGGGTCTGAGACACCGGTGTCAATGTGTTCTTTTTTCCATTTCCAGGAGTGTATTTTGTATATCGTTGGTAGGCATGTTATGGGGCAATATTTTGCTGGGTTTGCTGTGTCTGCTTGGTCTTTAGGTTTCAGATAAGTTATTCCATGTGTAAGTGTATCAGGGAATGTGTATGGGTCTGCAATGTAACTGTTAAATAATTAGTTAGATGTGAATGTGTTTAGGTGAATTTCTTTAGCCAGAAATTTGCTATTTTATCTTTTCCAGGGGCTTTCCAATTGTGAGTAGAATTAATTGCTTGGGTGACTTCATGTTGCAAAATTATCACTTCAGGCATTTGTGGTATCATCTTGTATGTATCTGTTTCTGCTTGTATCCACCGTGCATGCCTGTTATGTTGTACCTGGTTTGACCATATGTTGCTCCAGAAGTGTTCCATGTCTGTTATGTTTGGTGGATTGTCTATTTTAATGTGTGTGTTATCTATTGTCTGGTAAAATTTCTTTTGGTTTGTGTTGAATGTTTGGTTTTGTTTCCTTCTATTTTCACTTTTTTTGTATCTTCTAAGTCATTTGGCCAATGCTTGTAATTTCTGCTTCTTTTGATTTAGTGTAGTGAGTGCTCCTATATAAACCAGTAGTTGTAACTCTTCCATAGTTGTGTTTTCATTTATTTTGTTGTGTATGATTGTGTTTATAGTTTTTATTGTTGTTTCGACTTGTGGGTTATTTGGCGGTCTATGCAAGAATGGTCTAATGTCTGTATTTGTGTCTTTGTATTCTATATATGTCAGCTGAAATTTTTCTTCTATATCTAACATGTGTGTCACTTCGTATTCTATTTGTGCTTGTTCTGGTGGCTGTCTTAAGATTTCGTTTTCCTCTGACTGTTGAATTGATGCGTGTTGTTCTTTGTTTGTTTGCTCTGGGATGTTTGAGTCCATTACTGTATTGTCTTCTTCTTCTGATTGCACATTATTTTGTTCCAGTATTTGTTGTACTTGTTGTTTAATGTTTTCTAATTCTGACTGGGGTATCCTGTTATTTTTGATTATTACACGGATCTGATCAGCTAGTCGTTGTTCTGCTAAAAATTTTAATTCTGGGTATCTGGTAATAAATGTTGTGTATACTTGTGATCTGTATCCAGTTGTGTTGGTTCCTACGTTTGTTGCTTGGTAATAACAGAACATAAGGTGTCGATTAACTTCATCTGACCATCTCATCCTCTTGTCTTTGTTTTCCTTCTAGGGTGGTTGCAGGAAGCATATCCTGCAAAACACCTCTATTTGGATTTAAATCATTTTCCAGTTGGCTAGCAGTGTTGTTACCATTGTGGGCGTGCATAGGGTTCAAGCGTCGTCCCCGACCATGACGGCGCTTGTCCGAGGCTTCTTTAGTTCTGTCCTGAACCAACTAATCACACTAAAAGGGGGGTTAGCCCTATTAGTGGTTTGTTCTTTTTATCGCCTTTTACGACTGGCAGAACATACCGGAGGCCTATTCTTTTCCCGGGCCTCCACGGGTTTTATTATTATTATTATTATTATTATTTCACTGAAGACTGCAAAAACCTTTATACAATGATCACATTTTATTTTTTTCAAGAAAATATTGGCCAACATATTATGTCTCAAAGTTTCTGTAAACTCCAGAGTGCACTGTTGATACATTATGTGATCAAAAGGATCCATACACCCCCCCAAAACATATGTTTTTCATATTAGGTGTATTGTGCTGCCACCTATTGCCATGTACCCCATATCAGCGACCCCAGTAGTCATTAGATAATGTGACAGCAGAAAGGGGCACTCCGCGGAACTCACAGACTTCGAACATAGTCAGGTGGTTGGGTGTCACTTGCGTCATATGTCTGTAGACGAGATTTCCACGTCCCTGTTTCTGATGTGATAGTGAAATGAAAACATGAACCGACACATACAGCACAAAAGCGTACAGGCCGACCTTGTCTGTTGACTAACGGAGACCGCTGACAGTTGAAGAGGGTCGTAATACGTAATAGGCAGACATCTATCCAGACCGTCACACAGGAATTCCTAACTGTGTCAGGATCCACTGCAAGTACTATGACAGTCAGGTGGGAGGTGAGAAAACTTTTATTTCATGGCCTAGCACCTGCTCATTAGCCACACACCATGCTGGTAAATGCCAAAATATGCCTCGCTTGGTGTAAGGAGTATAAACATTGGACGATTGAACAATGGAAAACCATTGTGGAGTGATGAATCACGGTACACAATGTGGCGATCCGATGGCAGGGTGTGGGTATGCGAATGCCCAGTAAATGTCACCTGCCAGCGTGTGTAGTGCCAACAGTAAAATTTGGAGACAGTGGTGTTATGGCGTTTCATGGAGGGGGTTTGCACCCCTTGTTTTGCGTGGCACTATCACAGCACAGGCTACATTGATGTTTTAAGCACCTTCTTGCTTTCCACTGTTGAAGAGTAATTCAGGGATGGCGATTGCATCTTTCAACACGATCGAGCACCTATTCATAATGCATGGCCTGTGGCGGAGTAGTTACATGACAAAAACATCCCTGTAATAGACTGGCCTGCACGGAGTCCCGACCTGAATCCTATTGAACACCTTTGGGATGTTTTGGAATGCCAACTTCGTGCCTGGCCTCACTGATCAACATCAATACCTCTCCTCAATGCAGCACTCCTTGAATGGGCTGCCATTCCCAAGAAACCTTCCATCACCTGATTGAATATATGCTTGCGAGAGTGGAAGTTGCCATGAAGGCTAATGGGGGCCAACACCACATTGAATTCCAGCATTACAGATGGAGGGCGCCATGAACTTTTAAGTCATTTTAAGCCAGGCATCTGGACACTTTTGATCACATAGTGTAGCTACGCTATTGGGTCAAACAAATGACTATATCTCCGAAGTATTGAATTAATGATCATGAAACTATACCAATGTTCATTCGGAACATATGCAAATGTTCACACAAAATTTCAGTTAACTCCTTGATGATCACATTGGAACTTTTTCTGAAATTACAGCACTTGGCATTGGAACGGTAATGCTGTCATCTTAAAAATATGACAGGCTTTTGTATTGTATACCTTAACATGTACATCCATATTTCAAGCTATATACTTTCCTGCTCATGTCAAAAATCACTGAATAATTTACACCAGTACCAAAGAAACAAAAATTACTCAAGTATTATATCACCTGATTATGTATTCGTTTTCTGCAACAAAAAACCTATCCCAGAATGTCACTTTCACATTTTCATTATTTTTACAGTCTGGAAGTGAGATTTATTCTGTGGTCTTGTTATAGCAACTATCCCAGTATTCACATTGACTGATATTGGTAAACCACAGAAAACTTAAATCTAGATGATCAGACCATGATTCCCCTTGTCTTTTCACACTACTACTTGCTCAATGTTCTAATTATAGTAACACTATTTTCTAGATCTATTCATTCTGACCACAATCTATTCGTTATGAACTATAGATTAAAACTGAAGAAACTGCAAAAAGGTGGGAATTTCAGGAGATGGGACCTGGCTAAACTAAAAGAACCAGAGGTTGTACAGAGTTTCAAAGAGAGCATTAGAGAACGACTGACAAGAACGAGGGAAAGAAATACAATAGAAGAAGAATGGGTAGCTTTGAGAGATGAAATAGTGAAGGCATCAGAGAATCAAGTGAGTAAAAAGACCAGGGCTAGTAGAAATCCTTGGGTAACAGAAGAAATATCGAAATCAATTGATGAAAGGAGAAAATATAAAAATGCAGTAAATGAAGCAGGCAAAAAGGAATACAAATGTCTTGAAAACGATATTGACAGGAAGTGCAAAATGGCTAAGCAGGGATGGCTAGAGGTCAAATGTAAGGATGTAAAGGCTTATCTCACAAGGGTAAGATAGATATTGCCTACAGGAAAATTAAAGAGACATATGGAGAAAAGAGAGCCACTTGTATGAATATCAAGAGCTCAGATGGAAATCCAGTTCTAAGCAAAGAAGGGTAAGCAGAAAGGTGGAAGGAGTATATAGAGGGTCTATACAAGGGTGATGCACTTGAGGGCAATATTATGGAAATGAAAGAGGATGTAGATGAAGATGAAATAGGAGATATGATACTGCAAGAAGAGTTTGACAGAGCACTGAAAGACCTAAGCCGAAACAAGGTCCTGGGAGTAGACAACATTCCATTAGAGCTACTGATAGCCTTGGGACACCCAGCCCTGACAAAACTCTACCATCTGGTGAACAAGATGATTGAGACGAGCTAAATACCATCAGACTTCAAGAAGAATATAATAATTCCAATCCCAAAGAAAGCTGGTGTTGACAGGTGTGAAAATTACCGAACTATACGTTTAATAAGTCACAGATGTTATTCAATCTGTACATTCAGCAAGCAGTAAAGGAAACAAGAGAAAATTTTGCAGTAGGAATCAAAATCCATGGAGAAGAAATAAAAACTCTGAGGTTTGCCAACGATACTGTAAGTCTGCCAGACCAGCAAAGGACCTGGAAGAACAGCTGAACAAAATTGACAGTGTCTGGAAAGGATGATGTAAGATGAACAACAACAAAAGCAAAATAATGATAATGGAATGTAGTTGAATTAAATCAGGTGTTACTGAGGATATTAGGTTTGCTATTTGGGGAGCAAAATAACTAGTCATGGTCAAAGTAGAGAGGATATAAAATGTAGACTGGCTATGGCAAGAGAAATTTGTTAACATTCAGTATAGGTTTAAGTGTCAGAAGAGTGCTGAATATTAGATGGGTAGATCACATAACTAATGAGGAGGTACTGAATAGAATTGGGGAGAAGAGAAATATGTGGCACAATTTGACTAGAAGAAGGGATCGGTTGGTAGGACATGTTCTGGGGCATCAAGGTATCACCAATTTAGTATTCGAGGGCATCGTGGAAGATAAAAATCGTAGAGGGAGACCTAGAGATGAATACACTAAGCAGATTCAGAAAGATGTAGGTTGCAGTAGATACTGGGAGATGATGAAGTTCGCACAGGGCAGAGTAGCATGGAGAGCTGCATCAAACCAGTCTGTGGACTGACCACCACCACCACCACCACCACCACCACCACCACCACCATTCACTTTTCATAAATAGCTACCTATATCTGCAATGTTATCCAGCTACTGAAATGTACATGCACTTATGTTCTATGGATAAACAAAAATAGCTTTGCTTTTGTATTCTTTGAGGACAAAAAAAGACAAAACGAGAAATTTATCATGGGTAAAAATATCAACTTCCACACTATGGACACTATTCAGTCACACACAGTCTGTGGCATTCTGACATATGGTCCAGCTAAGTATGATGGAAGCTGAAATTTCATATCTAATCAACTGCCTAGCAAAGATTAATCAAGCACTCGGAGATGTCACCAAGAGGGGACCCTATGAAGTGGTGGTGGTGGTGGTGGTGGTGGTGGTGGTGGTGATGTTCGGTTTGTGGGGCATTCAACTGCACAGTCGTCAGTGCCCGTACACAGTCCAATTGTTTTTCACACAGTCCAATCTAGCCACTGTCACGAATGATGATGAAATGATGAGGACAACACAAACACCAAGTCTCTGGGCAGAGAAAATCCCCAACCCAGCCGGGAATCAAACTTGGAAACCCGTGATCCGGAGCGAGCAACGCTAGCCACTAGAGGTTAATGGAAATGTCCGATTCCACCCGTATGCTTTGACCAATAGTGTCACCAATATGACGGAAACAGCCATTCACAACAACTCCCATATCGCGACTATGATGTTATTACATAATCATGACAACAAACACAAAAATAGATCCAGTAAAACACATATTCCTTCAAAAATATAATAAAACTAATGGGACAAGTGGGGGAAATTGGGGGGTTTCTGGGTGGGGACAAACTAAAAATAAACACACACCACTAAACCAAACGACAAAATAAAACGACCACAACCTTCCCAAAATCAACTAAACACTATATCCACTGGAATCTAACACTTCCCTTGACCTATATAGGTCATCAGCAACTACCAATACCACACTTTCACCACCACCACCACACTTAATCCTACCACAAAAGAAAACATCTACTAAATCAAAATTTGAATATAACATCTCCCTTGACCTGTTATCCAAGCTGCCGGAACTTTAGTAAGCCTCATTTCTTCACGAGACACTGAACACATCATGACTTCAGCCAACAGGCCAAATAGCTTAAGAAATTTTATTAGAGACAACACACTGTCCTCCATCATCACCAACAACCAAAAAACTGTTGACCTTGTCAGTCATATCCATACCTACCAAAGACATAAACAAAGTGATTTACCAAAATTCACACACAACGAACAGGAAAAAAAACTACAATAATGCTGACATAACGAAACCAAAATTGTTAACTCATTGAAAAATATCCCACTGAAAGCACGGTCAACACCAATACCACACACGCGCAATGCTACCGCACAAATGAACCCCCTACACCACGTAACAAGCTAACCAGGATCCCAAATGAAATTTTCTAAGCTGCCACATCAGTCTGCAATGATTATTCGAAGTTCAGGTAGAATTTGCAGTTTCATCAACGATTTTGTAAGTTGTGAGATCCCCTCTCATGTGGAAATTTCTTTGTTACTGTCATCCATCACTGTGAGCTATGCCATACAGTAATCTCCAGCATATGAGAAACACTCACAAAAACACCATTTGACTTCTTTTTCAGGGGAATGTAAAATCAATAGACTGATAGCAAAGCTGCATTATGTTTCAAACTGGATACTGATTATGCACGACAAGTCAGTCAAGTACTTACTTCCATTGGAATTAGGGGGAAAAAAAATTACCCAAATATTCAACGCTGAGGGACCGGAATTCATATTTTTAAAAACTTCAACTGGTTGTGTGTGAAAGACGAATTGACAGCTGCCTGAAAAATTTCACAAACACGTTACACTCTGTCGCACTTACTATCGTGCAGTCGGAAATGCATCTGGAGCCAAAGAAACCTACATACAATAAATATTTCCTAGGTCGGCAAGTGTCTGATCAAGCAACAAACATTACACAATTTATTTAGAGGATGTTATTCTCTGTTTATGACAGTAGAAGCTGCAGCACAAGCTGAAATGTAGGTTTGGTTTGACGAAGACTGACTGGTTCAGAGTTGGCCAAGCCAATGAATGTGAAAGCAGGAAGTCTGGTTGTGACAAACTGACCAGTAGCGGAGGCTAACGTTTACACCTGCACCATACAGAAATATGAAAGGGGAACCCCAATGGACTTTGCTACAGATCTTTTACTGTAATCATTTCACACTCACACATGTTGGCTTCATTACCTCTCAACCAAAATGTCAACTTCCAACCTAACACAAACCTCATGCTGTGGTGCAGATCGGTGTGGCACCACAACCAAGATGCCAAGGCAATGGAGACTGGGCTGGTGGGGCCATTATGCATTACCACACTAATGAACGTATTACTCCCCAAAATTTATATAACATACAAAAACTACAGCGTAACACATTAATCATAGTATGTACATAAGCAGGTAACCTTTTTCCACATGCAACATATCCATTTTAGAGAATGGGAGACCAAACGATACTTTACTATACACTTTCCACAGTAAAAAAAAATTATATGTATAGTTATAGTTGGGAACAGCTCTCTAGAAGAAAGGTGAGGACACTATCAGCATTTTCATTAAAGTCTAAACTGAGGTTAATTATATACAAAATTATAATTACTCATCTGCAAATAAAGGGCATAATTCTAGTGTTACTATATCTATTAATGTAAAAACTTATTAACTGCACACAAATCAGAATGTCTAAAATACTGTAAGAGTAAAATGATGAAACAAAATTAAAAGCACAACTTCATAATTCACAAGATTCTTTTAACTTTGCAGAATGTGTGTGAACTGTCTTACCTTCCTGACGGATCTGTTGTACGACGTCCTATACACATAAATTACTTTTTTTTTAATTTCTTGCTCCTGTGACAATGGCCTGATAACGGGCAACAACTCAGATTCTTTGATCTGGTGAGTCGAATAGTACTGCACACTCCTGGTAACTGAGAAACCAATGTTCTCACATACTGAGCAACAAAAATCAGTTTGACTTATGACTTATAACAATCAAACTAAAAACAATTCTGAGACACGATTATCTGAGTGAAATCATCATTACTTCCAGCAATACTGGTGATGGAACTTAGGTTGATAATTAGATGACTGGTTGGGCCTACATTCTTTCACAAAAGTCTTCATAAATAAAGAAAGTGCTCATACCTAATAATTTAACAGAGTCAACTTCAAGAAATTCACTGTAGAGTGCCTTAACAGAATTCAGCTGATACCTCTAAAATAGTGATTGCGATTAAAATCTGACAAAAATAGACAGCTTATACTTCTGAAACCAGAATCAATTATTGCACACTGTATTACGGTAAATTTTAGACGCTCCTATATAGTTGACAATAGCGTCGGAAACTAATCCTATACAGAAACTATTTAAATTCTGTTAGCCTATAAACTAGTAGCAATACAATATTAGATTACAATTTATTGACAACCACGCCGCAGGACTTAGTACATACTACCTATTTTTACCACATACAGCGCTGCTAATGATTTTAAAAATTTATTTAACCAC
Source organism: Schistocerca serialis cubense (assembly GCF_023864345.2). NCBI lineage: Eukaryota > Metazoa > Arthropoda > Insecta > Orthoptera > Acrididae > Schistocerca > Schistocerca serialis. Next base: position 411,071,948 of record NC_064640.1, on the reverse strand, counting down.
AAAACGATAATTCTTATTCTGCACCTGTTAATACCATTACCAAACCATTTATCAAACCAAGACATAAGGCGCTTTACTAAGTTCAACGGCTGCGAGTTGGATTGACAAATTGGTGTTCCAACGAATGACTGATTCGTTTTAGTATTGGGAATGAGTCCAAAAAACGTAAATATATTTATCTTACTGAATACGATCACAAAATATAACTATAATTCCGATGTGTATCTTTTTCATAACACCGGCGTCTGCAAAGCCTCAATACACCCAATTCTTTGGCATGTTACTATATTTCAATTGCGAATAACTCACTATAACCGCCGTCCTAACAATAACAACTCCAAAGCACATTAACTGACTGCTATACGCAGCACTGGTGTCATCCACACAACTGAAACTTTACACAAACACCGTAAGGTCCAAACATAAAATGGTTCTGGCTACAAATTACTGGAATTCAACATAGCAATCAATTTTCCAGTATTATTTACACACAGATATTGAGTTTACCACATTTATTTTACACCATACCTAATTCGCGTACGTGTACTGCATTTTCTAACTTAACCAGCTTCACTACAAACTTGAAACTCCCAGTTCGTCCGTACGTCACGCAGACGCCAATACAGCTCGAACTTCTTCCCTCTCTGTCGATCTCTTAGCAGTTAGCACGTTTTCCGCACAGGCGTCTGGATAGTGAAATGAGGGATGTGGACCTACCGATAGATGGCTCTACCAGCTGATTACTGTCGTCTGTATTGTGCGCCATATTCGAATTTGACAAGAAGTTTCTCTCGGTCTGTACGGTGTATAAAGAATTAAGGATTATCGAAATGGTGATTTCTTGTTCCGCTTTCAATTGTACGAAGTGATGTAGTAAGGAAAGTGACTTACCATTTCACAGGTAATAGGGCTACCGATACAATACGATAAAAATACAGACTTAGTGCGTTTGATAATTCGATGTTTTTGAACAGGTTTCCTCTAAAGCACCCAGAGCTGCTAAAGAAGTGGATTACTTCCGTGAAGCGGAAAGGTGTTAATCCAATGTCTTGCAGTTTGCTTTGCGAAAACCATTTCCGACAAGATTATTACGTAGTGAGCCCTAGAACGTGGAAGAAACGTCTCAAACCCGAAGCAGTGCCATCATGTTTTGACTTTCCGACACATTTGATGCCACCAAATAAACAGCCACGATAACATGTTGTTAGGATTTTGAGTGACAACGATGCTTCTCCATTTGAAGTAGCTAATTAATTTCCTTGCTGTGTGTGTGCTTTTTTTACTTTTGTGAATTTATTTCGTACGGACACAAATAGGCAACGTAGGTCTAAGCAATGTTGTAATACAGGTCCATATTTGTGTTTTTAGCGTTCTGTCATGGAATCTGTGCTCGATTTGCCCACAGCAGAAGCTACTGATTGCGTGGAGAATGTTGTCAATGAGAATTCTTCCGTGAAAAGCATGTCCCATTTATCCAATGCAGAAGCTGCGAATTGTGTCGTAAACTTTAGATAAGGATGTTTTCACACCCCCCAAAGTTTTCTTATAATATTTTTTCATCAAGCCTTGAGTTCTTTCAGTCATATATAACGAAATTATTTCTTTATTTCAGAGTGCAGTTGGTTCTTCAGTAATTAATTGTGGTATACAGTCGAAAGTAGAAATGGAAAACAGGGCGCCCGAAACTTGCAACTTTTTCTCAGACATTGTGCACGAATTAAAACGTAAACGGAAGTGCGTCCGTGAAAAACTTCGAAGAAGAGAGAAGAAAGTGTTTTCCATGGGTGACATCATAAGTTCATTGAAGGAGAAGTTACATAACTTCCTCAATCATCAGAAAGGAACACAAGTGGAATAAGTGTGCAATTTAGTGAACTCTCTCTCGTCAAATGGGTGGCAAGTGTAGACTGTGAACCTGGATTCTTAAAAGGTGTTTTTAAGTACATTGATTTGAACCCAATTCTAAGGGATCAGTTCAGTGATTCATGTCTAATTGTAGACAGTATGGAAATTAGGAAGCAAGTAGTTTGGGACCAAGGAACTAAGCAATACACAGGTTTTTTAAACTTTGGTGGGGAAGTGCATCAGTCAAAAGAAGTAATAGAGGCATCTGAGGCTCTGGTTTTCATGCTTGTCTCTATTAAAGGCGGATTTAAGTGTCCAATTGCATATTTCTTTATCAACAGTTTACAGGCAAATAATCAGGCCACACTGATAAAATCTGCTTTAGAGAGGCCGCATAGTTCTGGCATTAGGGTTTGGTGTGTTACATGTGATAGCTCCAAGGTAAATATAAACACTTTAGGTCCACTTGGCTGTACTTTAAATTTTTCCAAGGGTGGTTTTAAAAGCCACTTTCCTCACCCTGTGGAAAAATGCAATGTTTATTGTATCTTGGACATGTGTCACATGATTAAGTTAGCCAGAAATGCTCTAGCATAAGTATCTGCTATTGAGTCTCCAACTGGGATTATTAAATGGCATTTCATTGAGCAATTGAACAAGGTACAACAAGAAGAAGGTATGACATTTGCCAACAAACTATCAGGACAACATATAAGTTATGTAAATAGAAAAATGAATGTTTCATTAGCTGCACAGACTTTGAGTTCTAGTGTGGCAGATAGTATCGAGTTTTTGAGGAGGGTTGGTGATCCAAATTTTAAAGGAAGTGAAGAAACAGTAGAATTTTTGTATTATATTGATAGGATTTTTCATATTCTGAACTCCAGAAATCCATTAGGTAAAGGGTATAAGAGCCCCCTGAGACTTGACAACCGATCTTATTGTCTTAGTATTTTCAGAGATACTGAAAATTATATCAAAAGCTTAAAAATGAATGGTGTTCCGTTGCTGCTCCATGCAAGAAATACTTCTGCTTTTGCGATAATTTTCAATACGCAATCTGTCAGGCACATAGCTCTGGCAAGTTTGCTTCGTGTTGAATCTCCTCTGAAGTATTTGCTAACACATAAACACAAGACCACACAGAGGTTTTTTTCCTGCATTTGGTCCAGAGGTGGTTGGAACAACAATCCAAATGCATACCAGTTCAAATGTGCCATGAGAAAGTTGCTCTTGGGTAGCAGTGTCACTGCAATGAATGGGAATTGTTCAAATTTTAATGTGTGTTGTTTGCCACCTGTTTATGATTTTCATGCAAGAAAGCATGTAGTAGAAAGTGATGAAAGTGCTGCAGAAAATGAAGTAGAGAAGTGGTGTGCACTTCTTGATGATAAGATTAAGTTCTCATTTTACAAGCAAAACATACTCTATTATATTGCAGGGTATGTGTCATTGCGCCTTTCAAGGCAGATCACATGCGAAGACTGTCTTCGCATACTGAAGCCACCAGTAGTTAAATCTGCATTAGAATGTGATGCTCTCTGTGCTTTTCCCAATATGACCAACAAAAATGCATTTGTGAATTTTGTTAACTTTGGGAAGTTCGTTAAAACAAGTGACTGTATGTACTCTGTTGTAGAATACTCAGAGAAACTGTTTCAGATGTTTGTGATTGCTGGGGATATGCGATAGAAGTATATACAGGCCAAGATTTTGCATTGTGTTAAAAATAAATTTGTAGATTACCCATTTCCTGCTCTTGGTCATGATTACCATAATGAAATTGGGATTGAGGACTTACATCAGACTCAACTTGTTTGCAAGATTGCATCCCTGTACTCCTGCATATGCTTAAAAACATATGTAAAAAAATGTCTGCAGATAAAATTTTAAACAACAAATCAAGTATAAGGCAGAAGTTAAATAAACTCATATTGTTTAATCATGTATAGTGCTCAAATTGGAAAAGATTGTGTAATGGGACATTCCATGCAGATGGGTGTGACATTTTGACAGATTTTTTTAAAACTATTTTGTCCATAGATTTGTCGTTGTGTAATGATGAACTTCAAAGGATGAATCACATTGAAGTAAAATTAACTCTTTACATCCTGTGTAGATATTGTAACGAAATTATAATTGTTTATTATATAAGCTTATTTTAAGATGTTTGGTGTTACAAAATATGCACTTGCATTAAAAACACGTAATTTGTGTGAAATTAATGAAAAAAAATGTTCTGGGACTTATTTGACAGATGGCTTTCAGTGAGAGAAAATATTTCACTCAATAACTATGTTAACTTGAATTTTTCACTTCAAGAAAAAGTTTAATCACAGGATGGATGTGATCTAATGGAGTATGCAGTGGACCTATGTTTCAAACAGTAATGTTTGTGGATACTCTGCAACATAAGAGCAATAAAATTGTTTTAATACTTTCTAGAATGAACACAATGTTCCAATTGATCGTAAGAATTCTTATTACTTTAGAACCATTCTAGAATAAGGGGGCCTGATTCAGGCAAAACCTAATTTTCTGAATTTTATCATTATTTTGCTAGGAGGTCTTTCTATTATATTTTCCTGTGTTGAGGAGGGGGGCAGAAGAATGCAAATAATCATATAGAATTATCTTTCTAGCACTACAAAGTACAGAATACAGTGATTACAGTTACACTTGGAAATCTGGGAAATTTCAGTATTCATGTTATATGCCTAATTTTCATCATTTACCTTGATTATATGGTTACACTTTTTGCTAATTTGAACTGTGTACTACATGTTAAAAAGATTTTGTTTGGGCATAGTAATAAAAGCATTTCATTTTGTTAGTTCATATGTCCCATACGGAACTGAAATTATCAAGTTATGAAGACAAAGGAAGGAATTAACATTAAGGAATCTTACTGCACAGAAATTATGTAACAATGGTTACACTTTTCGGTAGTTAACTTTAACATAAACCATTTAGTTTTCCATTAAGAGTGAAAGCAGTTGCACGAGTCACAGAAAGAACAAAGTTTCCCATAGGGAACTAAAGTATTTTACGTTTGAGTTATTGCAGATCCAAAGTATTGTGCTCTTCATATTTCTATTTAAAAAAGTTTGTAACTCAAATACACAGACATTTTGGAATCTGTACATACATGTGTGTAGCAAGGTGCTTTTCATGTGCCATGTGGAATTTTTAATTTTCTGGTTTAAATATAATTTATTTCATGAATTACCTTTAATACCAACAATGTCTGAATGCATTATTTACCATTTAGAAGAAGAAATATTAGTGTACAGAATAACAAACCTCATGAAAAATGCGAGAGATTGTTCTGTACAGAACTTGGAATGGCTCTTTATCAATAGCAGGTAAGAAGAAGGCTTCTATTAAATGTTCAAAGAAACGAGTCAGTACCTCTTGATTCACCATAGAGGTGATACAGTAATAAAACAATTTACTTTTTTCAGAATTTCTGCTAAGTATTAAAAGTGTGAAGACCCATTCAATTAGTATTTGCTTTACCAATAACCTGTAGTACAAGCACACATATAAGCAGGTAATTATGGGAGTGAAGAGTTACGTTAAAGTTAATGGTACTGACTGGTATTACTTGCTCACAAAACATTGTAATTGCTGTACAGTTTATTCTGTATGTGGTGTGCCCAATGTGATTCCTGGAGGACATAATATTCTGTTATCCTATGGGAGTGCACTGGTACCACACCTATTGAAAGAAAGTTTTGCTGTGAAGTAGTTGTATCAGACGTCTGTACCAGAAAACAAATCTCCACTGTGACACCCTCATGTTCTTGGTATGCTATTAGCTATTATTACAGTAATACTCTTCACATGGAGGAGGGAGAGAGAGAGAGAGAGAGAGAGAGAGAGAGAGAGAGAGAGAGAGAGATGGGAGAAAATCATGTTCTTAGGAGGAGCAAGCTTTACAGCAGCATATGCACTTTTATGATATCACATTTTTCCCTTGAGAATGGAAAAGAGGGGGGGAAAAAAATTAAGCGAGTTTTCATAAGAACTGAAAACCCTACTTGCGTCCTCTGTTATTTTCAAAATGTTACTCTCTTTCCAAATACTGTTCTATTTCTTCATACCAATTCTTAATTTCTCAGGTTATTACATATTATTTACTGTACATTGTCCAACCATACTTCTGTTGTTACTGGATAGTTTGTAATTTGGCACTACCTTTGTGCCACTGGTATTGACTAGTGTACTTTTGCAGATAAGAAAATGGCCTGAACTAGAATGTCCTGTCAGTATAGGACAAATTCACACAATATGGCACTTTTTACACTAAATTTGCAATATAATGTCACCCTTGTCTCACACAGATTGTAGCAGCCATTGAGGTGCCTGTCTGGCCAGCTTCTGCATCTTTCACTTTCAGGTTTGTTTTTTGCTTGGGCCCTATACTGACAACCAGTCATTTCAGTGATTGACACCATGTCAAAGACTGGAACCAAGATTCACAGAAATAAAATTCCATGGTTGTAACTCATAGTGTAATTAATTTTGCTTGACATGTTTTGAATTCAATTTTAAAATAAAACCATGGTGCCAGTCATTGTTTGGGTGTCAGAATGGAAAATTACGGTTTTAAGACACCCCAACCTAAAACTAACAGCTGTAATCGATGTTATTTTCAACAAGTTCCTTCACTTCCTACATCATCATGGATCAGTCCAATATAATGTTATAGGTTGGTTGGTTGGTTGGTTTGGGGGATTAAAGGGACCAGACTGCCATGGTCATCGGTCCCTATAATGTTATAACTAGACTTGACTTCCAAATGATACAAGTCATGCTTTTAAAAGCAGCCTTAACGTTGGCCTTTGTGTTTGTCTCATTTAAATGTATTTCTTGTCTCGTATAAAAGACTGAAGTACTGTCAAAAACTGGTGCTTCAATCATATCACTTAGATAAAATACACCATACCACGTACAGGCGTTAATAAAATCTTAGCATTTTAATTTCTGATCAGAGAGAGAGCCAAATTCTTAAGTGCATGTTGCAATTACAGTGTCAGCATATATGCAGATCGGTAATGCGTCACTTCAGGTAAAGAAAAATAACAATTTGTTCCGTTTATACGTAAGTAATACTTTAATAGTTCAGTTGTAATTTGTTGTCAGTAAAGATACCCCCTATGCAAACGATGTCAACTTTTTTTCAAGAGACGTTTTCCACACTTGATTTTCCGAATTATACCTGTTGTTAAAAGCTTTGGCAAGTAAGGTAATTTGTTGACCCCACTGAATCTTAAATAGTGTTTTAAAACGGGCAAATAAGTAAAGCACTCATAAAATTAATAGTAAACAATTTATAGGTCAGCTTGTCAAACTTCCACAACATACTCGAATTTAGTAATTTCATAGCAGAACTGTTACTGTTTTTTCTCGCTAGATTAAAAACATTATGTTGATGTGTAGATATCTAGAACATCTAATATAAAAGACTTATGAGGACTCAGAACGAAAAACATTTTCATCCGTGTTTTGACACTTCGTTTTTTGCCAAATTCAGACATGGCGGAAACCAGTGATCTCTGGCGGTCACTCATGATATGATCGTTGGCCAGCACCTGCTAGAGCCATCTATCTGTAGGTCTGGTAGTTGAGCATCCCTCATTTCGCTAGCTTTAGACGCCTGTTTTCCGCAGGCAACGAAAACTTGTACGTGCATTCCCCCACCATCACCATCGAAAGCGATCGGAATTTCTACTGGCACAGTTTTCAAGATCTACATCTTTGTCTATCTAATATCTGTCTATACTACTAGGCGATTATACCGGAGTAAGGAAGAAAAATTTAATTTCCAGTATTTCATATAAATAGATATCGAATTAAAAACTGTAAAATGCAGAAATAGTCTATTCATTAAGCGGTATAATGCGAAAGGTTTAACACAGTAAGAGAAATGTTACAGTGAACATGTTTTGAGGCAGTATATCTCATCCCTCACAAATACCCAGACTATTTTCATCCAGTATTTGAGAATCAGAGCACATAATGATTTGAAACAACCCTCACACATAATTTCAAATCTTTGTAAAACTTTATCTTGCTGACACCACCCACAAAAGTTGAAAGGAATAAAGTTTATATTTTACTACATTTTAGCTGTTCATGCAATACAACTGTCGCTTCATGCATGACGTTTTACTTCACTTCCTCTTTACTACTAATTGTATTCGCAAAGCCTTTTGCAGACAGTATCCATATATATAGCAGTGAATGTAACTGCAAAATTAAATCATTCTAAGATACACAGTATACGAGATATGACGTTATAAACATTGAGCTGCGTGAAAAACTAGTTTTCCTTACAGTTAGAAACTACTACACTCCTGGAAATGGAAAAAAGAACACATTGACACCGGTGTGTCAGACCCACCATACTTGCTCCGGACACTGCGAGAGGGCTGTACAAGCAATGATCACACGCACGGCACAGCGGACACACCAGGAACCGCGGTGTTGGCCGTCGAATGGCGCTAGCTGCGCAGCATTTGTGCACCGCCGCCGTCAGTGTCAGCCAGTTTGCCGTGGCATACGGAGCTCCATCGCAGTCTTTAACACTGGTAGCATGCCGCGACAGCGTGGACGTGAACCGTATGTGCAGTTGACGGACTTTGAGCGAGGGCGTATAGTGGGCATGCGGGAGGCCGGGTGGACGTACCGCCGAATTGCTCAACACGTGGGGCGTGAGGTCTCCACAGTACATCGATGTTGTCGCCAGTGGTCGGCGGAAGGTGCACGTGCCCGTCGACCTGGGACCGGACCGCAGAGACGCACGGATGCACGCCAAGACCGTAGGATCCTACGCAGTGCCGTAGGGGACCGCACCGCCACTTCCCAGCAAATTAGGGACACTGTTGCTCCTGGGGTATCGGCGAGGACCATTCGCAACCGTCTCCATGAAGCTGGGCTACGGTCCCGCACACCGTTAGGCCGTCTTCCGCTCACACCACAACGTCGTGCAGCCCGCCTCCAGTGGTGTCGCGACAGGCGTGAATGGAGGGACGAATGGAGACGTGTCGTCTTCAGCGATGAGAGTCGCTTCTGCCTTGGTGCCAATGATGGTCGTATGCGTGTTTGGCGCCGTGCAGGTGAGCGCCACAATCAGGACTGCATACGACCGAGGCACACAGGGCCAACACCCGGCATCATGGTGTGGGAAGCGATCTACTACACTGGCCGTACACCACTGGTGATCGTCGAGGGGACACTGAATAGTGCACGGTACATCCAAACCGTCATCGAACCCATCGTTCTACCATTCCTAGACCGGCAAGGGAACTTGCTGTTCCAACAGGACAATGCACGTCCGCATGTGTCCCGTGCCACCCAACGTGCTCTAGAAGGTGTAAGTCAACTACCCTGGCCAGCAAGATCTCCGGATCTGTCCCCCATTGAGCATGTTTGGGACTGGATGAAGCGTCGTCTCACGCGGTCTGCACGTCCAGCACGAACGCTGGTCCAACTGAGGCGCCAGGTGGAAATGGCATGGCAAGCCGTTCCACAGGACTACATCCAGCATCTCTACGATCGTCTCCATGGGAGAATAGCAGCCTGCATTGCTGCGAAAGGTGGATATACACTGTACTAGTGCCGACATTGTGCATGCTCTGTTGCCTGTGTCTATGTGCCTGTGGTTCGGTCAGTGTGATCATGTGATGTATCTGACCCCAGGAATGTGTCAATAAAGTTTCCCCTTCCTGGGACAATGAATTCACGGTGTTCTTATTTCAATTTCCAGGAGTGTATTATATATGTCTTGACGCAAACACCAAACTTATATTCATCCACAATTTGAGAATGAGAGCGTTTATTACCTTCCAGTAAAATTTACGCATAATTTCAAACCTTTAAGAAACGTTTCCTTGCCGATATCATCCACAAAATGAGAAAAGGAGCAAAAATTTATGGTGTACTACATTTTCGCTGTTCACGCAGTAAAACTGGCAACAAGTTTGAATATATTTCTCCTGCACTACTAATTGCATTTCCAACACATTTTCCTGACAGTGTGCACATGTAGCACTAAATATACCTACAAGACTATATAATTTTACATGGCTCAGGAGATATGATGTCATAAACATTGAGCTGTATGAAAAACTAGCTTTTGCCTAAAACAGAGAGCAAAATACACTCATCCCATGATTGATAATAAGAGCGATTTTCTACAAAATTTAAACATAATTTCAAACCTTTACTAAACATTTCCTCGGTTACATGTTTAACGTCATATATTTGACACATCATTTTGTAAAGTAATCAGAAGTCTGAAGCTGTTCTATACACAGGAGGTCGATTCTTTAAAGACTCAGCATCAACTGGTATTCTCTAAAGCCTAAACCACTGTGAAGTGCATGGCAGAAAACATGGTTTTCTCTTTACTGTTATTTCATTCCCATTTCACAGTTGAGTACTAAATTTGTTTACCTGAAAATGGAAATATAATTTTCCTGATATCAGTTGTGCTCATAATAAAACAAAGTCACAGCTGAAGCGAATATTTTTAATTTCACAATGCAGCACAGTTGCTGATTTTTCTGTAACCAAAATCCTATGGACTAGCATAGAACATGTGGAAATTCGTATTGTTAATAGTGACAAAAGATGGACAGTTAGATAGAAAGGACCCAATTACGCGGACATAGTTAACTGAAAGTACACAAATCTCAAGTTTGAAGAGGAGACCGGAATACCATATGTGCTCGTGTACTCCTTCAAGGTTAGAGGATAACAAAATTGCGGATTTCCTGTTTTTAAGTCGACGGGATAGGGGATGTGCGAAGTACAGGAGCTTGTCATCTTAGGAGAGGTTGAGACAGAAACCATACTGGTTCACAGAGAGGGGTAAACTTTGATCCAGATGTTTATGCATGCATTGGGAAGGATTGATTGGCTCTGAGAACTTAGAACTACTTAAACCTAACTAACCTAAGGACATCACACACACCCATGCCCGAGGCAGGATTCGAACCAGCGATCGTAGCGGTCGCGTGGTTCTAACCTTTAGCGCCTAGAACCGCTCGGCCACATGGCAGGCCAGAAGGATGGATTCAAAGACGTTTTAGGTAGCTGTCGCAAGCGGAAGTTGTACTTTGTTGGTGCAGTTCAACTTTCACAATTTTGATTGATATAAATTTACTCTGTAGTATTCATCTTCGGCATGCCAGTGTAGAAGTTTTCACAGAGTCAGCTAAGCGAAAAAACACGGCGCAGTTCGCACGACTATTTACATACATAAGTCGACTTATGAATTTACCTTTGTGTGAGTCCAAGTGTACCAGACATCTCCGATCCGCAATTCTAGAGTCTAACAATCTACTATTCGTGACGTTTCCACATCCTCTCACATTGATTGTATCAATACTCGTCTGTATTGTAATATACGGTGTATTTTCGAACATTTGCGAGTACCGCGACATACTTGTAACTTGTAGTCATTTTAGACTTTGGTTATGGTATCCACGTTCAAAACCAATTTTCCTTAGTTTCATTATATACTTACGAGAAAAAAGGTATATGATCAAGAATTTTACTGTCCTGTGAAATATTGCACCAAGTACAGTGCAGCCCAGTTTGTGTGCTGCTCTTGGGCACGCCACTGAACTAGTTGCTGTTCATAAGCAGATGGAAATCATTCTGACTACTGTCAAGCGATTGGAACCTGCTGCAGATGTTTTAGACAGTTACTGAGAGTCATGTGCCAGAGTTACCCTAAGTACCTCAACTACTATCCTCTCCAGGCGATACTGTATATTCTGCAGGAAATACAGAATCTGTCACTACTCGTTGATTTCACTGTAGGTGGTGTGTCAGTGGCAGGTCTAGACATCCTGTATAGGGCAGACAGGGACGAAGGAAAACGCAATACCCATCCTACTATGCAACAGGTTCAAGGTGCCATTTCACTGATAACTGAAACTGAGTTGGTGAGGCTCATGTCACCTGTTGGGAAACGTGCTGTGCCCTGTGTCAAGGGAGACTAACACAAAAGGGCTAATTGTTGGCAGTTCAAACATATTGCGAATAATGATACCCATTAGGTAAATGGAAGCAAGGGATGGGAAGAAATACCAGGGTGCATTCAGTACGTGTGCCTCGGATATTGATTCTACCTGTTGGAAAGGTTATTCGGGCAGTCACTGATGGAACAGTGCAACCAGCTACAGATTGTGGCATACATTGGTATAAACAATGTTTGTCATCTGGGCATGGAGTTCATGCTTGGACCTTTCCAGTGACTAGCAGAGAAGGTTGTAAATACCAGCATTTTCCCAGTGTTTCAACATTCCCAGTGTTTTAACATTGTCCCCTGAATAATTAGAGGCACCTTAGTTCTGAGTCGAGTGGAAGGCTTGAAATAGAGACTTCAAGGGTTCTTTGACAAGCTAGGTTATGAGTTTGTAGACTTGCATCATTGGGTTGAAAGCTGTAGGGTCCCCATAAACGGGTCAGGTCTGTACTGCATATCAGAGGCTGCTACCCAGATATCTGACTGTGTGTAGGGTGCACACAAGGCTACTCTACACCTCATCCAGGTAACAATAGCTGTAGGAAACTCAGACATATCAGTGTAAGATAAGAAAAGCACGCTACAGGTGAAAGTATTAAAATTTCCATAGCATCCAGAAAAAAATTGCTGGAATTTGAAGCGCTCCTAAAAAGCAGTGAAGCTCACACAATACAAGCTAAGGAAAGTTGGTTAAAACTGGAAGCTGACAGTAGTGAGATTTTTGGGAAAAATTTGAGTGTATATCGAATGGATGCTGTACAAAAGTTCCTCAGTAATACTCTAATCATCAGAGGAGACCTTCACCATACACAATTCAACTGTGATAACTTGTTAGTGGTGGGTGTCTTAACTGTGAAATGTTACTAAATTCCTTGTCTAAAAACTACTTAGAATAGATAGTTTGAAACTGCACTCATAATAGAAATATATTTGATCTGATGACAAAAAGTAGACCTGACCTCTTTGAGGGTGTCCACATCGAAAACGATATCAGTGACCTTTACAGCAATAATGTATTCCAAAGTATGAAGGACAAATAAAAGAACTATTTGGTCAGAAAATTAGACAAAGAAAGAGTTGCATCATATCTCAATGAGGAACTTGAAATTTTTAGCTCAGGACAGGACCATAAAGAGGAACTATGGCTCAAGTTTAAAAGAATATTTGGCCACATGCTGGATAGATATGCACCCATTGGAGCAGTGTTTGATGTGAGGGACCCTTTATGGTATACAGAGCTGTAGAGAAACATCTAAAAAAAACAGAGGCTGCTACATATTAGGTGTAAAACAAATAATAGGGCTATAGATAGGGAGAAACTGAATGAACCCCATTTGGCTATTAATAGAGCAATGCATGAAGCCTTCAATGATTATCTTTGCAGAAATCTTTCAAATGATCTATCACAAAACACAAAGAAATTCTGATTGTATGTAAAGGCTGTAAGTGGCACCAAAGTTAGTGTACAGACTCTCACACATGAGACAGGAACCGAAATTGTGGATAGCAAAACAAAAGCAGAAATACTTAACTACGTTTTCAAATGTTCCTTTGAAAGAAAAACCCAGGAACATCACCCCAATTTAATTATCTTTCCATTGAAAAGACAAATGAAATTGATATAAGTATCAGTGACATTGAGAAACAGCTGATATCGCTGAAACTGAACACAGCCCCAGGGCCCAATGAAATCCCTATTAGATAGTATATCCAATTTCCTTCTGAGTTAGCCCCTCTGGTAACTATAATCTATTGTACACCCCTCAAACAAAAAGCCATACCCAGTAGGTGGAAGCAATCACATGTCACACCGCCGGACAGGAAGGGTAGCAAAAGTGATTCACAGAACTACTGTCCAATATTCATGACATTCATTTATTGTAGAATCTTAAAATAAATTCTGCTCTCAAACAAGATTAGTTGTCTCTAGCAGAATGACCTCCTCCATGATAAACAGTATGGATTTCAAAAATATCGATAATGGGAAACCCAATACACTCTTTTCTCATTTGACATTTGACTCAGTAGTACATTCACACTTATTATCAAAAGTACTATCATATGGGGTATCAAGCGAAATTTGCCACTGGACTGAGGATTTGTTGGTAGGGAGGACACAGTAAGTTGTCTTCGATGGAGAGTTGTTGACAGATGTGGCAATAACTTCAGGTGCACCCCAAGGAAATGTGCTGAGTCCCTTGCCATTCATGTTATATCTTAATGACCTTACAGACAACATTAATAGAAGCCTTAGACTTTTTTGCTGATGATGCAACCATGACAGAGAGCAACGTTGCATTTTTTGCGTAATACTTGTTTTATGTCCTGTGTTGTGATGAGTGAATTCATTTCTGTCTGTCAAATATTGTTCCAGTATCAGAACCTTGGAGCAAGTGCTGGGACAGTGGTGTCTGTATGTTTACGGACTGTAGGGAAGAGAGTGGTCGAAAAGAGGGTCATCAGGAATTGTGAGGATTTCGGAAAGATAGTGATTAGCTTCCTTCAGGGCGATAGGTGGGGGTTCATTATTGTGAGGGAGTGGGTAATGAGGAATGGAGTTTCTACATATGAGTCGATGAGAAGCTTTCCAATCCTTGCATAGCCAGTGGCATGTAAGTGTATTCTGGCCACAAGTCTGGAAAGTATGGTATAAATGAGAAGACTCATGTAGGGAGTGGAGAGCCTGTGGGAGAAGGGTGTGGGGGCTAGGTTAAATGAGTTTGGTGGGGATGTGGGTGGATATGGCATCTAACATGGCCTGCTGAAGGAAGGAAATGATACCAGGTATATCATCAGGGTTTTTAAAGGTTGTGTCTGGTGTTTGATATAGATGCTTATGGATTCATGGTAGGCAGACTTGGATAAATTTGGGACAGGTACTAAAATAGGCCATGTGAGTATGAGTTAGGAGGTAGCTGATGGCGAGCAGGCTGAGTATGTGATAATTTGACTGAAACCAGAACTTCTGCAATGATACATCTGAAGAGTTAGGTGATGCTAGTATGATATTTGGGGTTGTGTTATTTTCAGGTCAGGTGTGTTGTGGGATGGGGGCTCGTCACCTTGGAGGGTGTAAGAAAACTGGTGGCACCACTGGAGGACTGCAAGGATCTACTATGGATGTTCAAATAAGAGGTAATAATTTGGATGGAAAAAGTACAGTTTATGTGTGTGAGGAAGTCATAGGGAATGGCAGGGAATATGTACGCTTCATGTTACAAGTCAGAAAGAATGATTGCTTAAATGACCCTGTGCACACTACTCTAATCTTGTCTTTGCAGTCTATGGAAGTGATATGTAGGATGTTATTGAATAGTCCTTGTTTCCTCACTTAAAGCTGATTCTTGAAACTTTATGACTAGGCTTTTATGGGCTAATTGGCATCTATCTTTGAGCATGTGGCTCAAACAAACCTGTGAACAGTCATGCTCAATTTATTTCAATGTGCTCAATATCCCCTGTCAGCCCTTTTTGGTATGTGTCCTACACACCTGAACAAATATTCTAGGCCATATTGCATAAGCGCTTTTTAATCAGGCATCTTTGTAGACTGATTTTACAAGTGTCCTACCAATGAACTGAAGTTAGCCACCTTCTTTACCTATGACTAAGATTGTCAGCCGAGGTAATTGGTGAAGTGAACAAATGTAATTGAGCAGTTTTTAACTCAATAGCCTAAAGAAACA
This sequence comes from Schistocerca serialis cubense, assembly GCF_023864345.2. Classification (NCBI taxonomy): domain Eukaryota; kingdom Metazoa; phylum Arthropoda; class Insecta; order Orthoptera; family Acrididae; genus Schistocerca; species Schistocerca serialis. The sequence continues at coordinate 411,056,372 of NC_064640.1, read as the reverse complement.
TTAACAAAGTGAAAAGAAACCCCCAAATAGTGGATATGAAACTAGATACATCCTAGAAAACGTATATCAGAGTCAAACATGCTAGTAAAAGAGTTATTGGCAGCGAACATAGGGATATTGAAATTCACCTTCGAACGTATGAAATTAATTTTTAGTTCATTTTGGACTGTGTTTCTTCCTCTATACAAAACTCAGACACAGATCTGAGTTCTGAGAGGTCACTGGTACTGTTGCTATAACTATTCCTACAACTAATTTTTTAAAAATCATCGTCCAAAACCAGTCATACAGTGATTGTATCAACAACAGTACTATTGTAGCTGCATAGGATTTTATTTCAGGTCAAGTGTGGCTTTAAATCTCTTTGGGCACGAGTAAATATCCATTTCACTGTAATGTTTACTTACTCTTTGTGACTGAATAAAAAGAAAATATCACTATTTGAGATTGAAAAATAAACAAACTGCATTTTCTTGGAGGCATTCTTGAATAAGTGCTTCACACGGCAAGAACTCCATGTAACATTTATTGAAATAGGCATTTTGTTTGTTTTTCAACCTTGAATATGGAATAGTTCTACCAACAAGTGACAGAACAATCTGCAAATAAGTAAAAATTCGCTATCATTTTGTACCATACATTCAAATTAGAATACCTCTAAAATATTGACATCCCTTCAGTCATGTGAGTCTCAGTGAGACCGCACTCTGAGCTACAATCCTTCTGAATACGTTCCATTATTGACAATTACACTAGTATTTATCTACATAGTTGAAAATAGATCTAATATTATGGCGATCACATCAACTGCTCACAGACACAAATGATTCACATCTGTGACTGAGTGAGGTACCGCAGTGGTTACCACTTTGGACTCGCATTCTGGATGATGATAGTTCAAATCTGTGTCTGGTCAACCAGACTTGGGTCTTCTATGATCTATGATTTCCCTAAATTAGGCCAGAGAAATTGTTTAAAAGGTCGTGGCTGATTTCCTCCCCCATAAGTGAAAAAAATCCGAGCTTGTGGGCTATCTATAGTGATCTCATTGTATACAGGATGTTAAACTTCAATCTCCCTTCAGTTTGCAGAATCGGAACAGCTCCACCTAGTGGTAACTGTTGAACATCTCAGGCAGTATTGGGGGAAGGTGCAAGTTGCCAGTGAGTCATACAGCTTTTACTTTTTCTGACAGTCATGCTAGCTGGCATAATAATTAGTCAGTGCTGCTTTCCCAGATGCCATCTGACTGGCAGGTACAGTGGTGAAGGAAGCACATACAAATTTCTGAAACCATAGATTAAAATGATGGTTTCAACTCTCCCAACCAATATGCATACGAGCAATTCTTAACGAGCTCTCAGAGGATTTATATTAATGTTTTAGAAAGCACTAATCCACTTTTGTAACATTATTAAATTTGTTCCATCATCATTACAATTGCTACATCAATGCTCAGTTGAGAGTGGATGGACTGCATTAGGATTACGTATAAATTACAATGAAGTGGGTACTATAACTACATTTAAAGTGTAATATTAAAGATGCTGATGCTTTATTAGCAGTACACTGCAGCCCAGTTAGTCGCAATTCCATCCCCAGAAAAAATGATTATACCACTCCACCTTAATGATTTATTGGTCCATTTTAATCCATTAATTTACATACTTTAGAAGTACATTGGATATAAGAGAAGTTAAGTTTGAGAAAGACAGAAAACAGAAAATTTAAAATCAAATTTAAATAGTTAAAATTCAAATATATACAACAAAATCACAAATTACATATGATAAACAACACTCTTCATTAAAAATAATTTAAATTTAAAAGTACATATGACAAATTTTATGTACTGTAACTCAAGAATACTTGTACTGGGTAAAAACAACGGTTTAGCAGAAAATATTTAAAGGAATTTTTATTTTGCTGTGGTGTTATATGGCAAGGTAGACACTGAATAATTTAATTGTTATGTGCAAGTTTTGAACTGGGTTATGTGTGTATTACACGTTTATCTTATCATGTATCTATAGATATCTTCATTTTGTAGCAGGTTCTCACATCTGTTGAAAGGTAATTCATTTGTAAAACAATACAACAGACTCGTAAATGATTCTTGAAGTTTTCCTGGCGGACATAATGTTCCATCATCTTTCGGGCGTGCACTCGGGACAGCGACAATTCTTCTTGCGATATTTCGGCTAGAAACCTCCCAGCCATCTTCAAGGCGAGTCAGAGACTGAGTTCGTAGCTCGCTCGCTCGCTCTAAAACTCTGGCTACATATGCCAGGTGTGGGGGCAGTTTAAGCAGCAAGAGATGATTACTCTCGCAGTAGGTCTGGCCAACGAGTCGTTGGTCTGTGGTGGACCTGGCGGCCCCGACCACGAATCAGGCGGCTGCCAGACTGTTCTGCATTGCTGTAGAACACTCTGGCGATTTGCCGAAAGCGATCCCGCGGGAAGGGGATGCCAGCTTCTTCATGGAGCAGCCTCGTCGGGTAGCGAGGCGGCTTGTGGGGCGCAAGTCGCAGCGCCCTATTTTGCACGCGTTGGAGCGTCGCAATGTGCGTCGCTGCCGCGTTACCCCACACCACGGCCGCGTATTCCGGTACCGGCTGGACAAGGGACAGATACATGGTGAGTCCATGGCGTGGAGGAAGTGTCGATGAAGGGTTGAGCAGTGGGTAAAGCGCACGAAGGCGCCCCAGTGCCTGCCCTCTGACGTCTTGGACGGGTGGCAGCCACGTCAGGTGCCTGTCCAACGTCACCCTGAGGTATTTGCTGGTCCGCAACCATGGGATGGGGCCCCCCATGATCGTGACCGGCGGTAGGTCCGGTGGCAGCCTCTTTCTGCTGAAGATGACAGCCTGACTCTTCGCAGCGTTGAACTTTAAGCGCCATTTCGGGGACCAGGCGCCCAGGACGTCGCATCCGAGCTGGAGGCGACGGCGCATCTTGGCCGCGTTCATGCTGCGGGTGAACAACGCCGTGTCGTCGGCATTAAGTGCCAACTCCACGCGTGCCACCCGCGGGGCGTCGGCGGTGTACAGGGAGTGCAGCAGGGGGCCAAGGACCGACCCCTGCGGCACTCCCGCTCGAACCTGCCGGTCGGTGGAAGTGCCTCCATCTGCTCGGACGTGGAAAGTGCGTCCCGAGATATACGAGCGCAGCAGGACCACGTGCGACGTCGGTACCCCGTGCGCAAAACGTTTGTACACAAGACCATCGTGCCACACGCAGTCGAAGGCCTTGGAGACGTCGAGAAGCACTGCCCCGCGTCTCCAGCGCTCGCATCGCCTGCTCCACGAGGCGCAACAGCTGCTGCGTGGTAGAGTGGCCGCACCAGAAACCAAACTGCTCCTCGGGAATGAGTTGCTGTTCCGTCACGTGGCGCAGCAGCCGCTCCGCGTACAACCTCTCAAACACTTTTGATAGGGACGAGAGCAGACTGATCGGCCGGTATTTCGCGGCCTGGCGTGGATCCTTGCCGCTCTTGGGGATGGCAATCACTTCCGCATGTTTCCACGCGGAAGGGAGGGTCCCAGAGCGGAGGATGCTGTTAAAGATGTCCGCCAGAGATTGGTGTACCTCCGGCGGAAGCATCATCAACAGGCAGTTGGTGACACCATCCGTGCCACCCGCCTTCTTCGGGTTGAGTCGACGGATCCGCAGGTCCACCTCCTCAGCTGTGATTTGCTCGATCGCGTCGTCTTCCTCCTGTGCAGCGAGGAAAACCGGCAGGCGGTCCGCCACCAGACGGACGTGGTCGGGATCGACCACACCATCAGCAGGTTGAAAATTTTCCGTGAACGTGTCCACGAGGATGCCGGCTTTCGCATCTGGCTCGCAGACAACGTTCGCACACGTATGGAGAGGCGGGACTCGCTGGCGACGACGAATCAAACGCTTGGCGGTCCGCCAAGCACTACCGTCTGTCGTTGTTAGGGTGGCCACAAGGCCCGCCCAGTCCCGATGTCGATGGTCGTCGATGGCGGCCCGAATCTCGCGCCGCGCCCTGTTGAGGCGGCGCTTCGTCTCTGGCAGCCGTGTGAGCTGCCACTCCCGGAAGGGGTGATTCTTGTTTGTGATCGCGTCTAGGATGTGCGGCGGGAGTTGGCGCGACATCTCTCGCGGCCGTCCTGGCCGCCTGGGGGTGGCCGCCTCCGCTGCAGCCAGTGTGTGTCGCGTGAAGAAGGCCAACACTTCGTCAGCCCCTTGCACAGCGGGATCGGGCGCGCCCTCGAGGCGGTCTAGGACCTCGACACGAAAGCGTGCCTCGTCTATGCCAAGGAAGTTGTGGCGGTCGGACGGCATAGATGCACCGATGACGTCCATGTAGAAGACCACCGGGAGATGATCGGACGACATGGCGCATCTAACGGTGGCAAATGTGAAGTGCCCAACACCTTTGAGCACGGCGATGTCGAGCACATCAGACTGGCCGCGATGGGGGAAGACGGTACTATCGCGCCATGCTGTTGTGTGGCGCGAAGGAGGCTGCGGCCGCTGGCATTGGTGATGCGGGAGTTCCATTGCGGGTGCTTGGCGTTCAAGTCACCCGCAATGAAGACTTTCCCGCGCAGTGCCAGCAGGGTGTCGACGTCAGCCTCCTGAAGCAGTCCCCTCGCCGGCCTGTAGGCCGCAACGAAGGTGATGACCCCCGCCGTCGTGGTGACAGCCACCCCAGTGGCGTCCATTGCAGCGAGGGGTGGAAGCTGAACTTCATGATGTTTGAGGGACGCCTTGATATAGATAGCCGTCCCGCCGCCGTGGGTCAACCTGTCGGTGCTACCGACACATGTATTCCCGGCTTCAGGAAGGTCTCGCACACGAGGCAGATGACAATTGTCTCGTCGCGCAAGAACTCCCTGAATTCCCCTTGTTGGGGGACCAAACTGTTTGCATTGAAAGCGCAAACGGTGAGGCCATGGATATGGCAATTATCCATGGCGCGGTGGTGTTGCAACGCCAGCCTGAAGGGCCGACGTGACCGCGGTGACGAGCACCGGGAGCTGCTCGAGCAGCTGGCTCAATGACCGCAAGAGCGATCGGAGCTCGGCTGCGTCGGTGGCCAAGGGGGCGGTGGGGGCCGCTGGGGCGGCCTCCGCCACTGGGGCGGCCGGTTGCGGCCGCTCCGTAGTAGGCGACTGCCGTGGAGCATCGGCAGCCGGTCGCGGTTGCGGCGCAGCACGAAGTGCCGTCCTCTGCAGCGGCAGAGTGTCGTTGGCAGTCCGTTGTGCAGCGGCAGGGGTGGCCCGACCCGCGCGCCGGCGACGCCTGCGCGGGGCGGCAACCCCCACGGGCGAAGCCGTGGACGGCGCGGTCGGTTGCTGCGTCTCGCCCTCCACCTGTGCCGAACTTCGGGTGGTGGAGCCTGATGGTCCTCCCTTGGTGGCGGCAGCAAAGCTGGTGCACCTTACAAGAAGGAGCAGCCCCTCTCCTCGGTTGATTTCGGCCCCTTTTGAAGGCCGAACAGCCTCTGTAGCTGGCAACGTGCGTGCCGCCACAGTTGCAGCACGTCGGTTTGTCTTCCCCGCCACTTGACGCAGCGGGGCAACATGGAGCAGTAGCGGGAGACGTGGTCGAGCCTCTGGCAGGAAAAGCACTGGGCCCTCTTGCCTTTGGCCCGGAGAGGTTCCACTGCGACCTTGACCCGGCCGACCCGCTGCATCAGGAAAATCTTCCGATTTTCCAGTTTGTCAACGAGGATAACCTGCTACAGCGGCATGTCACGGTGCGTGCGTGGAGACTTCATCCGTCCGGTGGACCGGACTCCGAAGCCCATGTCCTCGAGCTCCTCTCGAAGGTAGTCCGCACCAAACTTGAGGGGAAGCTGGCGGAGTACCACCTTCAGAAGTTTGAGTGGCTCGGAGGGGTGCGTGTAGCACGGGAGGCCATCTTTGCAGATGGCGTCCATCACCGCGCGGTACTCCTTGTGGACGACACTGTGACCTTGTAGAGGTCACGGCCAGCGTTCTTGACAGCGGCGGACGTGGCCATTCTGTCCAGTTTGTGCTGGAACTCCTTGTACTCGCCGGCCCATTGGATGACGATAGGCGGTGGCTTCTTTTGGGCCGGCGCCAGAGGCGCGGCGCCATCCTCCATCGCATCGATGCTGGCGCCCGCAAACGTGTTGCGGTCGGCAGCGGGGTTGGTTGCTGCAGCGCAGCAGCCCTGGCAGTGTGCCGCCGGAGTGGGGCGACAAAACCGTCCTCGTCCGGCTGCCGGGAAGCGGCAGGTAAACGAGTGGGCCGCCGCGTTGTCTTCGTCGATTTCTGCGCGGCGGTGATCCGGGAGGAGCCCGCGATAGTCATCCCAGACTCCGTGGTGGAGGTGTGGGAGGCCCTGGAGGCCTTCTTCCGCGGCCTCGCTGCTTCAGATGTCTGAGAGGGAGTGTCGGAATCGTCATGCGTCACAGCCCGGCGCTTTCTGGGCGCGCGGGCAGCGTCACGGCGCTCCGACTCGGCAATCGCCTCAGCCAGATTTGCGTCGGGCAGGTCGATGTCCTCCATCTCGGTGGCCGCAGCTAGCGCAGCCACGGGCTCTTCTCGTGTCTCTGGTGCCAGGGGGGCAACCGGGGACACATCGACCTCTTCAGTGGTCGAGGCCAGCGGCGCAACTCCCGCCGAAGCCGTGCGATGCGACCGGCGGGGCTCTCGGTGGCACACCCGAGACCTGCTGCCTCGTGTGCGGTAGAGCGGCAGCCTTCTGAATGTTACAGAAGGCGAGTATAGCCGCCTCGTCGTCCTCTCGACCAGGATAGGGGCCCCTGTGGGCGAGTTTGTTCATAAGAATGAACACTCGATCAAGAGATTGCGTGTCAGAATCCGAAGAGTCAAACCTGTCAGCGTCAGTTGTCGAAAGCCGGTTCGTCATAAGTGGGGGGCCGGATGGGGCCGCCACCGGGATCAACTCAGTCGCCTGAGCTGGCCCCGACGGACGGCGATCCGCCACACCCTTCGCAAGTAAAGCATCCTCTCTCATCGACATCTCGAACAGCACGTGTGCGTCGTGTGCATGCGTCGTCGTGTGCCGCGTGAGTTCGTAGCGTTTGCGCGTGCCTATTTATATGGAGAGTCACGTGATACAAAGCTGCTGAGGATTGAAAGTGCATGTGTCAAAGATATCAAAGTCGCCACTACTGCGCTAGTCATAGATAAGATGTATATAGCAAAGATAAACATATAATCGCGGAGTGCAAACAAAATAGTGCTGCTGCGAATCCACCGTGCTTGTATATAAATAATTAATCTTTAAAAGTGGTAACATCTGTCGGAAGTGAAGATGCAGAAATTCTTTCCAAACGAAGGTGTGAAATAAGCGGTTTCCAAGCATTGTCAAGATGAAATCCTTCGTCACGGTTTAGCAGGTTGTCAGCTAGTTGTATTTCTACAGCTTCCTTAACAACTGAGTCCCAGAAAGATGAAGCAGTAGTTAAAATCTTAACATCTTTATAATCCATGGCATGACCAGTAGAAATGCAATGTTCGGCAAATGCTGATTTGTTGAATTGAAGAAGACGTGTGTACCGCTGGTGTTCGACGCATCGTTCCTGTACAGTACGCGTGGTTTGCCCTATGTAACGTTTGCCACACTCACAAGGGATTTCATAAACTCCCGACTTTCGCAAGAGCAGATCATCGTTAACGGATCCCAACAAGGCTGCAGTCTTAGCTGGTGGGCGGAATATTACATCTACTTTAAGTTTCTTCAAGATTCTAGCGATTTTAGAAGAAACATTACCCACGTATGGGAGAAAGGCTGTAGATTTCACTTCCCTTTCCACTTCCTCATCCTTTTCCTGTGACTTTTCTGCAGTTTTTATTTGCAGGGCTTTCTTAATCTCCTGTTGCGAATAGCCACTTCTCCTAAAAACCTTCAAGAATTATACCATATAAATTATGTTGTTTTTATTTTTAATTTATGTGTATGATATATCTTTTTCGTGGAGGATACTGCAGCCAAATATTTATCGAATGACTGCAGGCCGTTTTCTACTTCGACTGTTATTTGTTTAATCTTTCTTTCGTTGCACAACTAGTTTCAGATCATGAAGCCACTGTATAGTGACAATCTTTAATTAAGACAATCATGTAAATTGGCAGTGTCTTCACAATCTGTGCCTCCATTCCTATTGGTTTACAAAGTTTTGACATGTGGTCTGTGTTTCTCACCTTATGTGCACAAAGCAAATTTCAGAACTGTTGAAACATTAAGAAAAGTTGGATTTTGTAAACCAGTAAGAATTGACAAACACATTGTGAAGATGCTGTAAGTCTAGGTATTTGGCAAATTTAAATATTATCACTAGAGAATGGCTTCATAAGCCAAAACGGGTTGTGGATAGGAAAAAGATTAAATAAATACTAGCCTAAGCAGAAAAAATGCTGCTTTTATTTGTAACTTATGCTAGCAAATTATAAACTGAAATTGTTGGTGTTTTAACTCGCTGTCTCTTCCCCAATCTCTCTGTCCTTTCCCTCCTGTCGGCCACTCCTCTCTCTCTCTCTCTCGCTCTCTCTCATACTGCATTAGACTTGTCAGACATACAGTGTTCTGTTAAAGTATGAGAGGGATCAAACTGGAACAACCAATGACAATTTTTTTGAAAACTCGATGTAATAATAGTCATCTATATCTACATCCACAAACAACCTGATGGTGTATGGTGGGGGTTACATCTGATGCCACTGAATGATGCCCTTTCTATATTCAATTCGCAATGGCGCGTGAGAAGAATGATTGTCGGTAAGCCACTGCATTAGCTCTGAATTCTCGAATTTTCTCGTTGTGGTTATTTCGCGAGACGTATTTGGCAGGAAGTAATATGGTATCCAACTCTTCCCAGAAAGTACTCTCTCGAAGTTTCAATAGTATATCTCCCTATCATGTACAACGCCTCTCTTGTAGTGTCTGCAACTGAATTTTTTTGAGCATCTCTGTAGTTCTCACGTGCCAACTAAACGATCCTATGACGAAAGGAGCTCCTCTTCGTAGGATCTGCTCCATCTCTTCTATGGGTAAGGGTCCCAGATTGATAGACAATAGTCAAGAATCGGTCGAACAAGCCACTTCTTTAGTGGATGATTTTCGTTTTCTTAAGATTCTTTCTCTGAATCTGTACTGCTTCTGATTTTCCTACTATTTGTTTTACGTGGTCATACCACTCAAGGTCGCTCCAGATAGATACTCCTAGATATTTTACGGTCGTTACTGTTTCCAGCAATTTGTCATCAACAGTGTAGTTGTACAGCAGTGGATTTCTTTCCCTACATACATGCAATACGTTATTTTATTTACATCGAAGTGTCTCACACTGATTCACTGAATATCTGCATAAAGCTGTTATTAAAATGCTAGTGTTACCTATAAATACTTTTTTCTTTACTATGATCATTTACATTGTTACAATAATGTAGGAACAATAGAGGTCTTAGGGCAGAGCCATGTGACACACCATACTTAATCAATGATTTACTGGACAGCTGGGTTGGTCTTATAATGAAATGTTCTTTCATCTCATCGTGCCTGAATATTACATTATCCTGACTGTCTACTCGATAACATTTCTTTTGTTTTGGGATACCTCCCACATTTTTGGGCTAGTTTTTTGACAGTGAATTCGGTTCAGTAATACACTAAACATTTTCTGGGTCACTATCAGGAAGTTACCGAGGCACTCTTAAATAAGAGGCTTGGGACTGGGGAACAACTTTAGAAGTCTTCCCTTGGTAATGCAAAAGACGAGCAAAGTAGGTCAGTATGCAATAGCTGGAATGTCAACAGGGAAGAACTGCTGATGTTACATACAATACAGTCACACTGTAAGGTCTGGGTGTCGAAAATGCCAATACAGCAGAATGACATCATAAAGAGAGGGAAATGCCATCAATGTGTCAACCACACAGGGTCAAATAACAGGGCATAAGTCAGAGGCAAGAATGATTATTTAGATCACTGATACTGCAGAATATATCCACCACTGCTTCTGAAAGGTGAAATTAAGACAGTTTTCAGCTACAGCCAAAGAGTCCACAAAGCTGACCAGTCATGAAAAGCAGACCAAGTGAAGTCATTTTTGTCTCACAATATCAACACAATTGATGCAGATCCTGTATGACTATTACTCCTGTGCAGTGGCTTGGTCTGCTTTTGCTCAGTTCACAGCCAGCCAGCCCAGAAGGATGTGTCAATCAATCCTCAGTTCAAGTCAAGACATTCATCATCATGCCTTCTGGAGGGCTACCCAGTGCGACCAGTCAACAATTGTTAATGGGCAAGGGTATGCGATAGCCACTGCCCACCTTCTTTCTTGTAGACATACTCCGATTCTGTTGGAGGCCTTCCTCCTGTCGAATGCTGCAGTGTGACCCAGGCCAATGTCGCACACACAGTGCAGGGCCAGTGAGTGCTTACTGGGATGCCGTCTATGATGTCAACGAGAACTCTCGTAACCAACTGCCACAAGGGGCTAACACCAGGTCAGCATAGGCAACATTGGCCAAGTTGAAGCCAAAGTGCCATGATGCCATAGGCCGCTGAGTACACGCGTTCACTGTTGCAGCAGCTGAGACAGTGTGGCAAATGAGGGTGTCAAAATGGCTCTAAGCACTATGTGACTTAACATCTGAGGTCATCAGTTCCTGAGGGTGTCAGTGGATGGTGATGTGGCTAGCGCCCTTCTGTCCACCACTACTGCTGGCACCTGTGAATGAAAACAACAGTTTATTTTGGAACAATGGAACAATAAATGTTTGTTTGTTAATGTTGTTTCATTGGCACCTTCAGGTGCTGAGTAAGCCATCTTCCACTGAGTTAAGTCTCACCAATGCTCAAGTGGTGACAATGTGGCCTGATTGTGATACTGAAGACTTAACACTGTCTCCTAATGTACTGCCCAGTCACCAGGCAATTACATCTAGCATCAGAGGTGTTGCTGTCTGGCACTGTTACATCTCGTATCATCAGTACTGTGACCACTGTAGTGTGTGATGGCATCAGACAGACCAGTAAATGGAATCGAAGCAATGTTACAGGAGAAGCTAATGAAATAACTGTACTAGTGGCAGTGTACCAGAACCCACAGATAAGTGCCTGGCAATTACACAGCGATTCTGGTATATCTGTAGGAATATTGTCACAATACTGCATCGTCATAAGTATTATCCGTACCACTTGTCACTGCAACAAGAAATTCATGGCACATGGTGTTTTGTGAATGGGCATGTCAAAAAATGCAAACAGCCTACATGTTCTTTGCTGAGGTACTGTTTTATAGTGAGTCTACATTCACAAACCATGGTAGCATTAATCAGCATAACATGCGTTACTGGAGTGAAGACAATCCACACTGCTTATGGTAAGCTGACCACCAACGTCCTTGGTTGGTTAATATATAGTGTGGCATAATAGGAACAAACTCATTGGTCTGTATTTTATCGACGGCTCGCTGAATGGACGCAAATATCGAACGTTTTTGGAATAGGAACTACCGGTACTACTGCAGGACGTTGCCCAGGACGTTCGACAATGTATGTGATTTCAGCATAACGGTTTTTTAGCGCATTACACTATTCAATCACACGAGGTATTAGAATGTGTTTAGACTGGTAGATGGAACAGGAGAGGTGACCCTATTAATTGACCTGCTAGGTCGCGGGATTTAATGTAGCTGGATTTCTTTCTGTGGGGATATTTAAAAGATAAGGTGTAGCAGCAAGTACCAACAGGCTCTGAAGACACAGTCGATCGCATCAAAAATGCCTGTGCTGACATTCCCAGAAATATTTGTAGGGTCCTTTGAAAAGAGGATCACTAAGTGTCCTGAAGTTGATTGTACTACATTTGAACACCTACTCTAATTGAAAAAACAGAATAGAGCTCCCCTTGAGCCATGACCACAGTGGCGCATTGAGTAGTCCCCTGTTTGATATGTCACAGGAATACAACGTTGCAAACGGGGTTCCCAATTAGAAGTTGTGAAATAATGACCTGTCCTACAGTTGCAGCATGGAGATGGGGTCCTATGTGTCACTGAGCAGCATCTCGTAAATTGCGATTGTGTGCCCATTTCTATTCCTCTGATTACAGCACCAAATGTGGCGAAATGAAGAAAATGCTTGAGACAAAAGTATATCAATTTTGCTGTAGAATCGTAATCTGCAATAAAAAATTCCATTGAAGATTTCGAAGTTGCTCTCACCATGCACACATATGGTTGGGTAGAGGGTTTAGTGTGGTGTCATTGGATATCCCCCTCTGAGACAAAAATATGGGAATTATAACATGTTTTGAGTCCATGTGTAGTTTTCTGATGAGAAATTATGGAATAAAACTCATTGAACATGGGGAATTTTGTACTTTTACTGTGACTGTTGAATTGCATGACACCTACTTCGGTCGCAACACTTTATCTAGAGTGGATTTCCTAGTTTCCGTGGAAAATAGCCATTTCCTCCAGTGCAGTATTTTTATCACAGTAATAAAATGGATTAGGCTTGCTCGGCTTATTATACATCAAAAGAGACGTCACTAGCTTATTAAAGGAACGCCATTAATCCTACAAACGAGATTTATTGAAAAGTGTTATTTATTTACTTTCCCCTGCTGAATAATTCCTCATACTTAGGCTACATTTGTTAAGTCATTTACTACCTCTACCAATATGAGGAAAATGAGCCGTGATAGCTACAAATAAATGTTTTAATCTGTATCATATACGTTTCTCTCTTGTTTAAAATCGGAATTTTTGGATTCGTTATTGTTCTAACTTTTAGGCTTAGTAGTTTTTGGCATCTGTTGATACCTACGAGGAAGACTGAAGCCAAATTGTGGATGTCTAGAGCTACATAAGTTTCACGGAAGTAGACAGAAGCAGTGATGTGAGGTAAAAAAAAAATTGTGCTCTGTGTACCAGAATGTGTTCAAACTTCGAGAGTTTGAAGAGAACCCTGAAGTTAAGTAATTATTATTTTGAGAATACAGCTATTTTAAATGACATGAAATATCGTTGAGGTGATATTTGTGATGTGAATATAAAAAGACCCATTCCACTTGATTATGATTTATCATACAAATGATCCATGGGACATGAAACTAACTAACCAACCTTATTTTCTTCTTGGCATAACATTACTGCATGACCTGCACGATGACATATGCTCACTCACACGATCTCAACAGACTGATGAGTATTTTTAAGGAATTAAGAATCATGACCCTACTATTTATATTTGAAATTATAGGCTTCCTTAAGAGCCATAGAGAGTTTTCAGAGGTGAACAGTGCGGTATTTTTAAGGAATTAGAAATCATGACCCCTTCAGCTGTGTTTATATTTGATAGTATAGCCATAGAGAATTTTCACTTTTGAACAGTGAGATCCACAGTTATCAAACAAGGAATAAGGATGAATACAAACAATCAATACATTGCGACAGTGTACTATACAAACAGAAAATCCTCTATAGTGAATTGCCAGATTACGTCAAAAAAACACCAAACATTAATATATTTAAAAAAAGAACTAAAAAAATCTACTAAAAACAACAGCTTCTGAAACATTTATGAATATCTGGAATATTGCTCAAATCTGTAGGTACTGCCTCATAATCTCACTAAACAATTATATATAATTGCCAAAGTATTCCTTGGTAAAACTAAACTTCTTTAATTAATGAACTCATATGTCTAATCATGTACCTATGTTATGTGCCATATATATTAATATGAAATTCTGCATGTAAAATCAACCAAGATGTTTCAGTAACTTTTCAGCAACATGTCTACTTTTGTCTATATGTATGTACAAAATTTTGTTATGCCTAATTAAACTGTTTATGTCGCTACAGTCATGAAGGTGTGTTGATAAAAAAAGGATCCAGACTTGATGAAATATTTCCAGTTATATACGACTTTATTTTGTGCATGAATGTAAACATGTAAAATTTTATACTGTTTTGTACTTTGACAAGTTCAATATCATGAATGTCATAAAATGGTGCTAAATAAATACAAAAGTTAAAAGAGGGCGTGGTTGACGACGTATTGAAAACTGCGCAACTGAAGTTTTGGTTGCAGCGTGTAGAAACCGTTGCTCATGGCGCCACTGCAGATTGGCGCGTCACTAGTTGCATTTGAGAACCCACCTTTTGTCGATCTAACATCGGTGTATTTACTACCAAAGATTACCATTGCTTAATGTGACTGTGACATTTAAATAGGCGTGTCTGTTGATACCTAGTTGTGAGTAACGTGACGTTTATGAAGTGTATATATTTATGCGTATTGATAGTTATGAAATAAATGTAGTGTGTTGTTGTAGCTGTAGTCAACGGTATTTGTATTTGCTATGTTATATTCTTTTGCTGTGTATGAATACAATATGAGTATGGCGTATTTATGAAAAAAATTAGTGTACCGAAAGTAAATCTGTAATAGCGTGAAACAAGCCTAATATGCTGAATGATTTATAGTCCTATGTAAATAACGCCTTTTTATCCTTTCGTCAGAGACGGGTTGCCTGTGTAGCCGGATTACTTTTCTGTGCTAATGTATTTCTGAAAGTATTCCATAAGCTGGCATACCACCAATGGAAAAGAGCACCGAAGAATCGCAGTCAGTTAAAGGGATACCCCTTAAAGTTGTTGACTTAGCTCGTGAATGTAAAAAAGGTGTCGTAGCCTCGACTCTGCAGGAATTAATAAGTCGAGGTATGTCTAATTATTTATGCATGTTAGCATGTGTGAAAAGGCGCTCATATGTCGTAGGTCGTAGTTATGAGAAATTATTTTGTGAACTATATTTCATTTGTGTTGCTGTTGGTCTTCAATTCAGAATATGGTGGCGTCATTCTCTAATTGTATGTTGAAGTTGTATGTAGCAAAGATGTTAAAAAATTGCGCAATAGTGAAAGACGAGTAAGTAGGGAAAATTCTTTTTTTAAAAAAATTGTTTGCGGTATGTCCTAGGAGTAGATAAGAGAGAAATATTTATGAATGCCAAATTTCCTCCTTTCGCTTGTGGTGTGATACAAACTTGAATTAAGAGTAATTTTGGATGTGTGTACCAATGCTGTTTTCAGATGGATTTGTCTCTGATGAGTAGCTTCAGGAGAGGATAATTTTTTCAGGCTTTGTAATTTATTTCTCTTAAACTATGTCCCTTTCTTTTTCCCCCCTAAAGGAATGTTCTGCAGTTCTAGTCATTCAGTTAAGATTTGTTATTGCTGTTGACTACACACAGTACACTTAACTTTCTAGTGATATCAAGTTAATTACAACCAAAGTATTAAAGTAATATTGATATTACATGTACAAATCAAGTAAATCATAGCCTATATCATTATAATAATCTTAAACATTAAAATAAACATTATCCATACTCTTTTACATTATGATTTTTTTTTTAAAGCAAGTCATAACTTATTTTTGAATGTTTTAAGTGGTCTGAGTTCTCTGACTTATGTGACAAAGTAATCATTTAATTCTCTTGGATCAAGGAGAATTTGACATACCTGGCTCGAAGAATTACCTTGTTACACTTATTTTGAGCACCTTTTATGCGCCTTTCAAATGGTGTGTGTGTGTGTGTGTGTGTGTGTGTGTGTGTGTGAGCGAGTGAGTTTGTTTTTTAATGTGTGTGAAATAAAGATTATAATCCAAATCCCTCTGTTCAGTCCCTTGATTTCTTCACTTTTTATATATTTGATGACATATGAGCAGTTTTCTAATTTCTGTCAGTTCTTTTGTATATCAGACTTTTTTTTTTTTTTTTTTTTTTTTATTTGAGGTGCAATCTTTTATTAATGGAAAACATTAAAACCAGAAGTCTGTACTTTTTTAAAATACACTTATGGTATATAATTAGCTAAATTACACAAAATTAAGTGACTTTTTGAAAAACAATAAATCCAGTGGCAATGCAAGTTTCTTTGCTTAACTTACCATATATCTAACTGGTAACAATACATCTAGCATCTTTGCCACCAATATACATATTGAGATAATATTTTTTAAAAGCTTAGAAACTTCTTGATTTCATCATGCCCTGCTTTAATGGTGAAAAAGGAATTACACAATCACACGTGGAACTAGAAACTATATGTTTTAGTGGGCTGCTCTCACACGTATCATAAATATTGCAAAAAGAAATTAAAGCCATATTTGTTTGACAATTCCTTTGACACCGTGGAATTACTGGAAAAAAAAGGGGGGAGGGGGTGATGCTAGGTATTACTTTAATCTTATTATACAATATTAACCCAGAATTAAGTTTCAGATCATCTGAGATCAGTGACTATCCATGCAATCATTTGAAAGGTTATCTAAAATGTTTCCAATATATTGACGTGATTCATACATTCGCACGTAGGGCCTAGTGTTTAAATTCAGGTTATTACCATCCTTGTAGATCTTTATATACAACGGTACAGGATTTGTCAGGGGTGTGGAACACATCAAATTGCACGTCAGTTGGCAGAAGCAGCCAAGCTAATTCTGAATAGTATAGTGACAGTCAAATTATGACTAGTGTTAATCTAGTCACATTCGTAATTATGGGAATTGTTTTACATATTAACAAACAGCAGCTATGTGGAAAAGGTCACTGCTCTTCACCATAAAATATGGGAGCTCTTTTTACCTAATATTTGCAACTAAAGTGTAAGTAGTTATACACCTTACCTGTTGTGTATATTCGAGTAAAATTTAAGTGCCTCGTTGCGAAAACTGTCGACCACAATTATGTCTGTCTATATAATGACAAATTTTATAGTTGTGGCTAATAAAGTACTACACACACACACACACACACACACACACACACACACACACACACACACACACTCGAAATGTTCAGAATAATGCATTCCTGCTTTGACCAATGTTTTAAATAGACTGCACATGGTCTAGTTATGCATATTGCTGTGGGATCACAATACACCAATAATTGAAAGATGTGCAATTCTATAATTTCAGTGTTGAGTAACGTTACCTTGTTGTCAGTATGATCCATCAAAGTCTTGGCTGGAAGTGTACAGAAAGAATGTAGATGTGAAATTTACTGTACATACAACAGAAAAATAAAACCAAAGAAACATACTTGCCAACCAAAGTCAGCTGAGACACAAATCTAGCGATAGCAAGAGTCAGCACAATCTCTCGGACAGCCAACCTAGACACCTCAAACCAGGAACTCCTCTGGATGGAACACTATACATGGTCCTGCTGACAACACATATACTGGTTCCTGGTCCAAAATACAGTAACTTTGGCCAGTCTCATACCTTCTCCACAAATTTAGACATTCACACACTCTTCAGGTAACACATTGACTGCCACAAAGTGGTGGGGAGTTGCAATTACTGCACTGCTCCATAACAATGGTGGTTGATCAGCTTGCCAAGGACCATCAGTGAGACCTGCTGTTGCAAGGCACAAAAGTCTGCCCTTCAGCGAAGGCAAGGATGAGGCGGCAGCAGCAGCTCTCGGCAGTAGAGTACTTTAGATTTAGTTAGTGGCGGCATTGTAACTAATAGTCATCTCAGTAGACTGCCAATACAGCATTGTAGGTTAGCTGCAACACTGAGATACAATTTGAGAGCGAAGCTGTGACAGTCAGGATATATGTATTTGTCAGGCAACATCAATGATGCTATTCTTTTGTGGGTATGACTGAATGTGCCCTAGTTTTCTGAGCTCATCAACACTTTTGGTTGCTTTGGGATGTCACAATTTTGCCTTTCAGGCACTCTTTCCTGCTATATCAGTAACTCAATAGAACTCTTGCGTTCGGTCAGGGCTTTCTTAGGACATTTCTGAAGTCACGATTATGATGATATCGATCTTATGTCATGATAACACATTGCTACATTGCTCACTTGAATATTTGCCATGAATATTATTCTGGGGTGCAACAATATTGTGGCAGTAAGGAAAATTTGTTGTTGAATTATCATAATACAATCATTGGTACAGTGCAGTTGTGGTTTTCTGTTTCTATAAAATAAGAAAAAGAATGGAAGTGCTGTAGTTACCATTACCACAAGACAGGAAATAGGTTGGATTCTGAAAATAATTATAGCATTCTTGTCTCGTGGGCTGATAAACATTTGTCTTACGCTGTAGTTGCTGTTTATAAACTATGCATACGAAATCGAAATGATGACACGTGCAGCAGTCTTAACAAATTTTTCTCTGCTACTGAATATGCAAAAAAAGAGACAACACAGTGTTGGTACAACATTCTCGGATAATGGCACTGTCTGGTTCATGCAGTGGCAATCCATTGCTTTTTCAGGAGGTAACAAAATACACACGTCATGTATTAGAATGATCTGTATATTTTTGCAAGTGCCTGTGTCTCTTTTAATGCTACTTCTAAGTTTGACAACAACAATGGTGATTATTATAGTTAACTGGAATGTAAATTTAAAGCAGCAGCTTTTTATAAGACTATGTTGGATTGGTGCTTTTGTAAATGCTGCTTTTGTATTATAATGTAAGAAAAATGTCAACTTTAGTGATGGAAAACCAACTTTGAAATTCAGTTACACACTGAAGCACCAAAAAAATTGGTATAGGCATGTGTATCTGATAATATTTTAATAACCAGACTACTTTCCTTTGCCTTTCATTGAAATAAAACATCGGGAGGTGTGATTAATAATCAAGTATGTATATACACTGAAGCACCAAAGAAACTGGTATAGGGATGCATATTCAAATACAGAGATATGTAAACAGGTAGAATACGGTGCTGTGGTCAGCAATGCCTGTGTAGAACAACAAGTGTCTGATGCAGTTGTTAGTTCAGTTACTGCTGTTACACTGGCAGGTTATCAAGATTTAAGTGAGTTTGAATGTGGTGTCATAGTTGGCGCACAAGCAGTGGGACACAGAATCTTTGAGGCAGCAGTGAAGCAGGAATTTTCCCATACTACCATTTCACGAATGTATCATGAATATCAGGAACCCCGTAAAACATCAAATCTCAGACATCGCTTCGGCTGGAAAAAGATCCTGCAAGAACGGGACCAACAATGATATGATAGAAGTTCAACCCTTCTGCAAATTGCTGCAGATTTCACTGCTGGACCATCAACAAGTGTCAGTGTGCAAATCATTCAACAAAACATCATCTATAAGGCTTTTGGAGCTGAAGGCCCACTTGTATACCCTTGATGACGCATGACACAAAGCTTTATGCCTCACCATGGTCCACGAAGACCGACATTGGACTGCTGATGACTAGAAACATATTGCCTGTTCAGACGAGTCTCATTTCAAATTGTATCGAGCAGATGGACATGTATGGGTATTGAGAGAACCTCATGAATCCATGGACCCTGCATGTCAGCGGGGGGCTGTTCATGCTGGTGGAGGCTGTGTAATGGTGTGGGGTGTAAGTAGTTGGAGTGATATGGGACCCCTGATGTGTCTAGATATGGCTCTGACAGGTGACACATATGTAAGCATTCTGTCTGATCACCTGCATCCATTCATGTCCATTATGCATTCCGATGGACTTTGGCAATTCCAGCAGGACAATACGACACCCCACATGTCCAGAATTACTCCAGGAACACACTTCTGAATTTAAACACTTCCACTGGTCACCAAAGTCATCAGACATGAACAGTATTGAGCGTATGTGTGATGATGACTCTTACTTTAGAAATAAATACAGTTTTCTGAACGATATACGTGCAGGATTTTTGGAATCCAAAGAATAATATGAAGGAAGAAATCAGTTTTCTCTCAAGTGTTGTAAAAAGAAGACAGAATAATGACTGAAACATGTTGATCTGCAAAAAGATTGGAGACACCTGTAACGTAATTGTTCAGTTCGTGTAGCTTATATTTGTATTAGCTTTGCCAGTACATTATGTCCACTTGGTGCTAGTTCCAATCAACAGAATGATTTTTGTAGAGTCAGAGCTTTCATGCCAATTCAGTCAGAGCTTTCATGCAAATTCAGTCAGAGCTTCAGATAGCTCCAATTTAATAATCAGTGAAAGTATTTCAAAAAGCCCTTCGTGGTCTCAGGGTTGTGTTGCTTTCTCAAATTCCACATGTGAGATGAGGCATCTGTGTTAGTTTTGATACTTTTCGATATGCTAAGAATATTGCTAATCTTTTTTTTATTTTGACAAATAGTCTTTATGGCCTCATAAACTACCATTTGCTGTGTTACTGTAACTCTGGTAATTACCAAGATGCAGATATCAAAATTATTTTTTCGAATGAAACTATGCAGTTTTTTGGTTCTGAAATAGTATTTCTAGATGATCTCTACTGCTCTTCATGCATACTTCATAACACAAAAATTTACTGATTGTAGAGCCGTGTCCTGTAAAATATCTATCACTGGATGAATGAAGATCGTGTTTCATCTGCAGTTGCAGTGGCCTTCCGTAGTCACCAGTAGACATGCAGGTTTTATTTATCCAATGCCCCTTTTTTATGATGCAACTTTACACCCAAAATGTTTTATTTCAAGTGACTGGCTGTGGAAACGTATGCACTTACTTTTTCTGTAAGTTAGTGCTAACTCGACTAATCCTTCATTACAAAAAAACATTGAAGGCTTCAAAACAGTTAGAGATTTATACTACTTTGACACTAAATGTCGTATCAGCAGCAAAAATTAAATGAAATTTGGTGCACTCTTATACACCAGACCAATGCAGACTTAGATACCATTTTACTTTATTCAAATCTTCATATGGGCAATATGCAACTTGTTTGGTCATCCGGGTGCTGGATGTCTAGCAGTTTGTTGTTTTTGAGACAGAGTAAAATAATTAGGTGTACACGTAGTTTTTGATAACTTATTTTACTTAACTTGAATAATAGCAAGTCCAGAGCACAATCCAAAGCAAGTCCTTGAGATAGACGTGTTGGTAACCACAATATCAACAGAGGCTGAATGACAGTTCCTCATTTAGACAGGGAGAACTTAAAGAACAGGTAGAATGGAGGTCAGTTTAGTGTTCTGTTAGGTCGAGTCAGTGGTGGTGTTGGCCACACAAGCTGATGAACATGTGTCTCGGAGCCAGCCATAGCGTGGCGGTGCAGTCACATGGACTACAGCCAACTTGGAATTGTGGACTGATGGGGCATGATATCACATTCCTCCCTTCTCCCCCAAAATTCCTCGCCATCATCATGAACTGGTACTGCCAGAAATGATTTGGGGGGGGGGGGGGCTGGTTTCAGGTGCCAGTGAGGAGGCAGAAGCCTGCAATTCAGCTGTTGACAAGCTCCTGTCTGTGCCCCACCATTCATCTCACAAACAGCTGGAAACATCAGCTGAAAAACCAGCCATAGAGTGTGCATTCAAACCCAGGGACTGAGCATTTTCATCTATCAGCTGGGGCATGATAACAACTTGAGGGTTCACGGTGGCCCACTGGAAGGCGGCAGGGTGAAGTGGCCCCATCTCCCATGGCTGGGGCTGCAGTGACCATGCTGTGTCACCATACTTCCGTGTCCAATGCAGGTGGCGTGGACCAAGGGAGCCGAAGGTGGCTGAGGCTGCAAGGTCATCCTTAGCACCAAATGTGTAAATGGAAAAACCCATGGCAGCTTCATGCAGCCCACGCAGACAAAACTGGTTTTCATAGTGCCTTCTCTACAGCTACACCTATACTCCACAAGCCACCTGACGGTGTGTGGCAGAGGGTCCCTTGAGTACCTCTATCAGTTTTCCGTTCTATTCCATCCTCGTATTGTTCGTGGAAAGGAAGATTGTCGGTATGCCTCTGTGTGGGCTCTAATCTCTCTGATTTTATCCTCATGGTCTCTTCACAAGATATACATAGGAGGGAGCAATATACTGCTTGATTCCTTGGTGAAGGTATGTTCTCGAAACTTCAACAAAAGCCCGTACCGAGCTACTGAGTGTCTCTCTTGCAGAGTCTTCCACTGGAGTTTATCTATCATCTCCGTAACACTTTCGCGATTACTAAATGATCGTGTAACTGCTTTCCGTTGGATCTTCTCTATCTCTTCTATCAACCCTATCTGGTATGGATCCCACACCGGTGAGCAGTATTCAAGCAGTGGGCGAACAAGCGTACTGTAACCTACTTCCTTTGTTTTTGGACTGTATTTCCTTAGGATTCTTCCAATGAGTCTGTCTGGCGTCTGCTTTACTGGTGATTAATTTTATATGGTCATTCCATTTTAGATCACTCCTAATGCCTACTCCCAGATAATTTATGGAATTAACTGCTTCCAGTTGCTGACCTGCTATTTTGTAGCTAAATGATAAAGGATATTTCTTTCTATTATTCGCAGCACACTACACTTGTCTGCATTGAGATTCAATCGCCGTTCCCTGCACCACACGTCAATTCGTTGCAGATCCTCCTGCATTTCAGTACAATTTTCCATTGTTACAACCTCTCGATATACTACAGCATTATCCGCAAAAAGCCTCAGTGAACTTCTGATGTTATCCACAAGGTCATTTATATATAATGTGAATAGCAACGGTCCTACGACACTCCCCTGTGGCACACTGAAAATCACTCTTACTTCGGAAGACTTCTCTCCATTGAGAATGACATGCTGCGTCCTGTTATCTAGGAACTCTTCAATCCAATCACACAATTGGTCTGATAGTCCATATGCTCTTACTTTGTTCATTAAACGACTGTGGGGAACTGTATCGAACGCCTTGTGGAAGTCAAGAAACACGGCATCTACCTGTGAACCGGTGTCTACGGCCCTCTGAGTCTCGTGGACGAATAGCGCTTGCTGGGTTTCACACGATCGTCTTTTTCGAACCCCATGCTGATTCCTACAGAGTAGATTTGTAGTCTCCAGAAAAGTCATTATACTCGAACATAATACGTGTTCCAAAATTCTACAACTGATCGGCGTTAGAGATATAGGTCTATAGTTCTGCTCATCTGTTCGATGTCCCTTCTTGAAAACGGGGGTGACCTGCGCCATTTCCCAGTCGTTTGGAACGCTGCGCTCTTCTAGAGACCTACAGTACACCGCTGCGAGAAGGAGGGCAAGTTCCTTTGTGTACTCTGTGCCTTGCAGCCTGGTCATACCCAGTACAACTTACAAAGGGCAGCCCGAGACTTAGGTGATAATACCCTACTCCCAGCGCCTGTGTCTGGCAAAAACTCTGAAAAAGACCAAATCATGCACATTACAGTTAGAACACTGTAGAGGATGAACTGACTGCTGCGGAGGGTGCAGCAGCTGAAGCAGTGTCCTATGTCAATGTCCATGCAAGAGCTGCACTGGTGATTTAACCATTGCGGGACTGGGAATTGTAGGATGAGAGGAAGAGAACTGAAGCATGCTCCTGTGTATGGGAAACACGTAACTTGTTCACCTCTTGCTTGAAAGCTCTGAGGAAGTGTCCTGCTTCATCATTGGGTTGAGAATGAAATGGTGTGGTTGTTACATACTTGATGCCGTTGACATCACAAAACTGCTGAAATTCTGACAATGTGAACTGTGGTTTGTTGTCCAAAACCAACACTTCAGGTAAACCTTTGATGCAAAAAGTTGCTTTCAGAGTCTTGCTAGTGATAGCTGTTATGGTGGATGCATGGATACTATGAATGGAAACTTGCTTGAAGGTGTCTAGCACAATTAGCCAATGTGACTTCCAACAGGGCCCTGAAACGTCGATATACAAACGTTACCAAGGGGCACTGGGCTTGGGACAGTTGAAAAATTTTTGTGGTGGAGCATCCTGGTGTCCCACACATTCTGGATATCCTGAAGTCAATTGTTCTGTTTGAGTGACCATGCTGACCCGTGTGCAGTGGTGTCGGGTGAGTTGCCCCAGTGGCCTTGATGGAGGAGGCAAAGAATTTCCTTCTGAAGCAGATGTTGACAACCACACAGGACTTATCGTTGTCTGCATTAAGAGGATGACACCCTGCTGGATTGATAAGCTGTGCCAAAGCGCAATATAATGGTGTTTGACCAGATCACTAATCTTTTTCATTGAATGTGGCCAAGCAGTGCAGAGGTACTGCAACAGAATCGCGAGACTCGGGTCTGCAGCTGTTGTCTGAACTATCCATATGTGGCTGATAGGAAAACAATCAAGTGTTTCCCTGTCACTGGACATCAAGAATCTTCTGAGGTGTTGAATGTGGAATCAGTGCCAACTGGTGGTTGACAAAGAGTGTCTGCATTCAAATGCTTAGCTATTGGCCTGTACACAATTTCATACAGGTAACTGGAGATGCACAGAGACCAATGCTGCAACTTTTGCACCATGCATGGGCGGACTGGCGTTGAACTGCTGAACAATGAGGTGAGAGGCTTATGATTGATCACCAAGTAGAATTTCCTGCCGTGTAAGTATTGATGAAACTTGGTCACCCCATATACGATAGCAACAGCATCCTTCTTAATCTGTGCGTAGTTGCATTGTGCTTTGTTGAAGGGTTTGAATGTGAAAGCATTTGCCCTGTCCAATGATTCAACTTTGTGTGAGAAAAGAGTGCCAATCCTGTAAGAGGGTGTGTCGACCGCAAGCATGACTCGATTGGCTGGATCAGAATCTACCAGAGAACACTTGCTCAATATGGCATCCTTCAGTTTCTGAAATGTGACTTGACACTCCCTATTCCACTCAAACGGAACATTCTTTCATTGAAAACAATGCAGTGGAGCTGCAATCTGTGCAGTGTTGGGAATGAACCAAATGTAATAAGTTAGCTTACCCAACACAGCTTGGAGTTCACCGATGTTCCTAGGAGCTGGGAGATTCTGTATGGTGGTTAAGTGTGACTGCAAAAGGTGGATGCCCTGACTGCCGATCACATGACCTAAATCTTCACTCTCAGTCTGGAAGAAGGAGTATGTGGTTTTATTACACCTTAACCCAGCATCTGAGAGCAACTTGAAACAGTTTTCTGAGAATGGGAAGATATTTGTTAAGATTGTGAGCCAAATTGACTATGTCATCAAAATAGTTCAAACAAGAAGGAACTGTAGTCGTCAGCTTTGATAGGTAATGTTGAAAAATTGCAGGTGCTGCCAAAGAGCAATCACAAAAATGTAAATAACCCCGTATGGGTGTTGATCACAAAAAAATCGTTGGGACTGTTCATCCAAGGCAAGCTGCAAGTAAGTGCTGTGAAGGTGGATTTTGGAAAAGAAATGACCTGCACCAATCTTGTCCGTAGTCTCTCAGGTGTTGGCAAAGGAAGAGAGTCAGTCACAATCTGTGGACTTACTGTTGTCCTGAAATCTGCACATAAGCACAATTTGCATGTAAGTTTCATTAGACTAGGCAAAGGGGATGCCCACTGTCTAGCTGCTACAGCGGAAATCATATCATTGGCATGCCAAGATAGAAATTCCTGTACCACTTGATCTGTGATAGTGTGCGGGATGGGTAATGTGCAGCAAAACCATTGTTATGCACTGTCTTTCGTGGTAATGTGAGCCTTGAAAGTACTAGTATTGCCTAGGCCATATCAAGAAATATCACTAAATTCATCACAAAGTTCAGCTACCTTATCTGTGGCACAGAGGAGTTCACACAGAGGACATTGCATTGAATTTTCAAACCAAACGGATCAAAAGAGTCAATGCCAAAAATATTTTTACTTTTACGTGAGCACAAAACTGTGTTAGTAATGTTACGAAATGTGGCAGATGGGCTGCAGATACATAATACAGGAATATCATGTCCCCCACAAGTGGAAAGAGTTGTGTGTGCCTTATGTAGAGAGGGTTTACCTAGCAGTTTGTGTGTGCTTCCATTGAAAAGCGTCACTGACACACGCAGGCCTAATTGCATATGTATCTTGTGACCAGCAATCTGCAGAGTGATGAACAACTTACAGGCGTGACACTGAAGGGAATAAATGTGTAACTTCTTCCCTGTTGCATTTGATTGCATTGTGTAGCCCAAAATTACTACTTGTCTTGGAAAAAAAAAAGAAAATAAATAAATAAAATAAAAAATAGACTGAGGCCTAGTTGGACTTCTGTTTCTGCAGACTGACAGATTGAACACGACCGTGCTTGCCACAATAACACCGCTTCAACCTCACGATGGACAGCCTGCCGCTTGTGAGCCATGAAACACTGAGGGCAGGATTTAATCCCACTAGCATGCTGCCTAGCATACTGGGTTTGTTTACATCACTGCCCTGGCTGAGGTTTTGTGTGCTGCAGTGCGTGAACTACTGGCACAACCTGTTTGCTGTTACTCTGTACTGCACAAATAGGAGCGAAATCAAAGTCTGCTGCTGCCTCATCATAGGAGTCATGATGCTCCACAAATTCCAAAACTATTGCAAGCTGAGTTTAGGATATTTAACAATCTGGCCCATTTTGAGTACTGGCTTCCCTAATCATGGCATCACTATAGTAACATCCACATTCTCACTTGAATTTGCAATAGCGTGTAAGTCATTGCAGGTCTGCCACCCACCGCTTATGTGTTTGATTAGGTTGTTTACACAAGGAAGGAATGTATAGCATGCAGCTGCCAAATTAATCTGTTCAAAATAGTACTTGTTTAGAATAGCAATTATTTCTTCATAAGGAACACTTTCTGTGTGGGTGGTGGGAAAAAGTTTGGCGGCTAACGGGTAAACAGACACTCTGACTGTTGCAAGAAAATGTGGTTGCCTGTGCCTATGTGCAGTGTGATGCACTGTGAAGTGTGAGTCAAGATGTGCGCACTACATGAACCATTCGTCTTGTGTAGAATCAAATACACACAATGGCAGTATGGAAACAGGTGCTGCTTGCTGTGGTGGTGGTGGTGGTGGTGGTGGTGGTGGTGGTGGTGTGTTTGCTTGTGCAATGAGCAGTCTGGTCATCATCTCCGTGAATTGCTACACTTGTAACTGAATGAGCTGAGTTACTGACAATTCTTGTGGGGACTGCCCATAATGGAACACACAAAAATAACACTTGAAAAGCGAGCACAACCACTACTATGCTACAGGAAGGTATAGATTAGAATCACGTGGAATAGCAGCCTGTGAAAAGCACAGAAACACAGTTAATTACAGGGCAAGCATGGCTAAGGACAACATTTCTGCAAGAAAGACACACAGTTAATATCAACACCAGTTATTGGTATGGTGAGAAGTAGAACAAAGTAGCAACCAAACCAAATTTTCCCGTGTTGTCAGATGTGTGGTTATCTTGGTGGTTAATGCCAAGGAGTTTGTGGGTTGGGACAA
Source organism: Schistocerca serialis cubense (assembly GCF_023864345.2). NCBI lineage: Eukaryota > Metazoa > Arthropoda > Insecta > Orthoptera > Acrididae > Schistocerca > Schistocerca serialis. The sequence continues at coordinate 411,029,177 of NC_064640.1, read as the reverse complement.
GGAACAAAATAATGAGATGCACATGTAGTGTTTGATTACTTCTTTTACTTAACTTGAATAACAGCAAGTCCAGAGCACAGTTAAAGGCAAGTCCTTGAGATAGTCTGGTTTGATATCCATATTAATAGAGATTGAATGGCATTGCTTCGACTAGACATACAGAACTAAATGAACAGGCAGATTGGAGGTCGGGACAGTGTTTAGCTGTGCTGGCTGAAGAGAGGGTGTCTCTTAGAGCCGGCCACAGATTGGAGGTGCAGTTACATGGGCTGCTGCCAACTTCCAAGTGTGGACTGGCATGGCATTGTATTGATAGCACACGATACCACACAACTAATGGAGTATTTTCCATCTTGACAAAGTGTTTTATTGTTGAGAGTAGCATAAAATTCTTAATGATGCAGCATTCAACCAGTCACAAAACCTCAGGAAAACCTAATATTAAATACGTTTTTACTGCATAAATCTCTCTCTCTCTCTCTCTCTCAACAAAGTTGATGCAGCTGTATTGAAAATTTTTTAATTGATTGTGGAGATTAAATGTACCCCCCAGCCCCCCCCCCCCCCCCCCCCCCCCCCCCATTGTGGCATAGGATTGCACACGCAGTCTACATGTAGCTTGTTCTCACATTTTAAAAATGCTACCTGATATACTATCTCCATTTTGACCTATCTAAAAATGTGTATTTTCCAATTCCAATTTTAATAATAATTTTAGGTAAAGCACTTTTGAAAGAAGAATTTGTGGATCTGTGTAAACTTAAACAAACCTGCTTTGTCTATATGACACGAAAAATATTTTAGATGTCACAGTCACTGAGTGAATGTCCATTTCCTGCAGCATGTCAACATTACATGCTGCAGGATACTTGGTGCTACCTGCTGGAACATCACAGTTTTCTCCATTCTCAGTTGCTTAATTCATCAACTATCTCCATGTTGTACCAAATGTATGATGGCATAGTCAACCAGTTAATAATGTAATGTCATATATGACCAAAAGAATGCAGAAAGGCATACTCATGTTTGTAAATGACATTCTGTTTAAGATACAACAAGCAGAGTTAGTTCTTTTTGCGGCTGACACTAGTATTGTAATGATTTGAAATGTACATAGAAAATGGTAAATAATGTTTTTAAAGGAATTATTGGATGTTTTTCTGAAATTTAAAAAATCAGTGGGCCCAACTTATTCAGTTTTGCACACCAATAATAAATGTAACACATTGTGAAGAAATAATAACTAGGGTGTAACATTAGGCCTTAAAAAAAATGATGATTGTATTATGAGAATTTAAACTGAATAAAAACATTTTTGAACTCTCAAAACAACACAGTTCAACCACATTTGCACATCAAATCATTGAAAATCTTGAAGACACGAATCAGTAATTTACAATATTTTGTGTATTTTTATTCAAGAATGTTGAAGCGATGTTTGTTTTTATTGTTCAGAAATGTCCTGGTAGAATAAAATTTTGTACACATCTGTTTAAGGGCTTAGGCATTTAGACTAGTGCTTTACAGTGTATTTATTCATTCGTGAAGTTTGTTGTAAGGAACCCTTACAATTCAAAAGGAATAATTATGTACCTAATTACAATATGAGAAGTAAAAATGATGTTAATTATTCCACAGAAATGGGTTCATAATCCTATCACTGAAATTTTTGATAACTTAGCTAACCATACAAAATGTGTGACAGACAAAAAATTTAAATTTGAAAACAGACTGAAAAAATTGCTGCTTGACAACTCCTTCTCTTCCATAGAATAATTTCTATTTCTCACTTTGACTGCCATGAGGCTATTGCCAGCCACTGCAGAACCTAACACCTGACTCCTTGTGCCTGTCGGCAGCCACAACAGGGCCTCAGACCTGATGGCCTGCTGGTGAAACAGCCATTATTACGCATGTGTCAGTCAACATGTTAAAAGGTGGTGGGTGAGAGTTACAAAGGTCAAAATGTATGTTGCATGTTGCTTTTTTGTCAATTCTGGAGAGATCAGGAAACAAAATTGGTTTTCTTCTGTCAGGCACAGTCAAAAGAAAACAATAATAAAGAAGATACACACATTTCCACATAATGAACACAAAAAGAACTTCAGTGTTTGCTTTTGCTTTGTAAAATAGCATTGACTTTTTTATTCAAGAAATTGTTGAGCACATAAATGAACCAAAGCTTGTAACAGGCTAAGAAAATTGCTATAAAACAGATTTTTAGAGTCATTTCACAATTTGTAGCCACTTAGTGGCAAACATTTTGTGTGTGGTACAGAATGTTAACAGTTTGGTTGAAGGCACAAGAGCTTCACACATAATATTGGATGTGGGATAGAAGTCATTTGCTTAATTATGCAACTGGTTAGTTGTTTGTGGGGAATGATGTGTGAATGTGTTAGCTGCAGCTTGACAATACTTTTGTGCAACTGCACAGATAAAAGGCATTGTCTGTGACTGATAAGTCAACTGAGCCAGCACAGCTTGCCTCATCTGTTAGACAGTTGTCATTCATCTGTCTGCATCTGGACTGACAAATACCTTTTATTAATTACTTTCAGTGCTTTGATGTTTGACTAAACCTTTAAGAAAATGTGTCACAAGGGGGGAGAGAAATCTGATGCTTTCCTTGTTTATGTGCCAAAAAGGGGTGTCATAATACAGATGAGGCATCAGTGAAATTTGTCAACTGGCTTCTGATGCTATCCTCAAGTTTTTTTCACCAATTGTTTGTAGTTTCTTTTGTGTTGGAGCTGTGACTGATTTTGATTGTTAAAATCAGCAACCCCATACCAAACATGTATAAAATTTGCAGACAACACAAACATTCTGATAAAAGGAAAGACTATAAATGAACAGGAGAATGGAATCAAAGTATGCATGTCATACATCACTTACTGGTTCTCCAGGAGCAGCCTTATCGTTAATGCAGAAAGGATACATCCTTTGAGCCATACCACAATGCTTTCTGGTAAACACTCATAAACTGTAAATGGCATTAAATTTCTTGGAATATGTAAGCTTCATCAATAAGAAATTAACAGTTTTTGTAAATCTAAAAGGTAAAAGGGTAAAGCTTTCATGAAACCAAAGATTTGTTTGAATACCACAGTGCTTTACTAGGCACAGTCCTATTAGAAGTGGTATTCCATTGCCTTCTTTTGATCTTTGAACTAACTTACCCAGCCTGTTATGAAGGGACCTACAATTTATTGTTGACTGCAAACCATGCTAAAACTCGGCATTTTTCACATGGACATAAAATTTCCAGAGGTGAAAGGTGTGGAAAGTGACAGATTAAAATCCTAGGACTGACTGGAGATTAAACCTGAGACCTGTGGATCCAGAGTCTGACACTTTACCACCAAGCCACAATCTACCCAGAATTAATTGTGGTCCTCTGGTTTGGGAATGCATGGAGGATGTCAACGAGAGATTTTTTCTACTTTGATGGGGATAACAACTTTTCTGATATGGTAAGTCAATCTCGAGGGATGCCAGAGTGAATCACACAAGGGAAGTGGCTATTTGGTTAAATGAACACATGTGGCATGTGCCTTTTTCAAGTTGTTTGCAGTAAGAGTTCCCGGTATTGTCGTGCAGCTATATCCTTAAATTATATAAGGAAAAAAACAGTTCTGCCTACACAGTTTGTCATACCAGAAGTGTGTACTGGCAAATTTGTCCACCCCCTTCCATTGCAAATGAGCATACACATGTTAAATAGAAAGCAGATAATGTGGCATGAAAAGTAAATAACAGGCACCAACTTCACAAAGAAATCTTTTACTAAACTTTATGTCAAGAGCTGCTGATTTTTAAGTATGTGGCAGAAAATAGGTTGAGTTGGTGGTTAATAGTGGTAAAAATACAGACTGATGTCAGAAGGTTCTTCATTCTGTAAAATGGAATAGGTGACAAGTTGTGTTGCAGTTTACTGTGGAGCACATTTTTGAAAAGAAGAGAGTTGTAGATCGTACCACTTATCATATGTTGTTGCAAATAAGGCTTTGCAACAAGAGCAATGGTAAGTGCCCCACTAATGACCCACTGATGTGATTATACTTTGAGGAGCATTCACTTGGGCATTCTTGGGGCCTCAGATTTTCACAGAAGGCATTGTGAGTGCTACAGACAAGTCCGCATTGTTGCTGACCACTTACATTCATTCATTGTTAATATTATTTCCATAGCACTGGACATTTTGCAGCAGAACATATGCCTTAAGACATTTACAAACTGTTTGCTCAGCAAACTGAAAATATATAGCTTTGAAGAAGAAATTACAGGGCTTCATTAACTTTAAATCCATATTTGTTACTGCGCACTCAGGCTGATTATTCATCAAGAAAGATCTGGAGGAATGGTAAAAATCTGTTGAACGTTTGCAACAAATTGTTATTAACCTGCTAAGAAAGATTTGAGAGTCGGAAGTTTCCACAATTTTGAGAGAAAAATTCTATCCGTATAGCTGTCAAAGAATCCCAAGATCTTTGCTCACTCAATTAACTGATTAAAGCTGTCTACTAAGACCAAAGCTGGTGTCAAAATGCATACTAAAAATAAAGTTCAGAAATTATATTTGGTGTTCAATGTTTATAGCTGCACACAGTTGCATGATGTTTTAGCAGGTCCCAGACAAGTTCAAAAGATTAATTTCAGGTAATCTGTTACGGTTAAACATCTGTTGAATCTGGCTTAAACAACAGTCTCACTCCTGACATCATTACATCGTCAACTGCCCCTGGGGAACAGAGTTTTTGGTAGGGCATGTGCAGTGATCCACATGGTTTTCTTGCAGCAGATTGGAATTTGGCCTCAGTGGCTGGTTCAGTTTCAGTACACAACCCAAGCATGCAGTGAAAATGTGCCCAAACTATAATAGAACCTCTTCAAGTGTTGCACAGTGGGGTGTTCATTACTGCGGTCTCACTGAGTTTTTATATTTTAAACATGTGGCTTGTTATCTGGAGGAGAACTGAGGAACAAATCTCTCTATGTCTTGTAGTTATTGTTATCTATACTTTGGTATTAAAAAGAAATGAAGTAGGCTTCATCTCTGGGATTGGTTTGAATAGCACAATATTTATTAGGTGTGAGGCTATTAAAAGTGGTATGCCTAAAGCTTACTCAGACTGAAAGTTGGGGTGGATGGCATGCAGTGTAACATAAAATCTAAAAATTAATGCAGTTTGTATTTTTCACTAATGAATAACAATGTCAGTGGTAAAAGTAGCAATGAAAGACAGAAGAGATACAGGCTCAACTGGGGACCAAAACTTAAAGCTTTGTATCTATAGTGAGAGCCTTACTCACTCAGCTATCAAACCACACCCTTTTAATATGAGTATTAATAACTTCATTGTTGAGTGCCCTAGTACAGAATCATGATCTTTTTCTTTGCAGTATTATCACTGATGTGCAGCATTTTGGTAATGTTGGAGAGTACGTTTACATGATACAAATAGTTATATCTCATACAGGATGCTTCATTCCAAAAATTTTAATTACTTGGATTGTGTGTCCTTGTAACAACATTCACCAACTAAGGCATGACCAACATGAAACGTAGTAGCTGAGGACTAATCTCAAGTACGTAGAATGAAGCTTTTCAAGATGTAAGTTAAAAAAGAGAGACAAAGAAAATGAAAGTGACTGTGAAAAGGCTGTAAAAATACAAGTGTGTATTAATCTTAATCAGCTAATGTGGATGGTTGCACTAATACTAAGAAACTGCACGTATGGACAGGTACACCAAGACTTTGAGCATCTGTGTTTATTGGCAACTTGAAATCTACTTCAGTATGACAGATTGGTTCACGTAAAGAAACAGATGGATGTGTAGGATCAAAGGGATTAGATCAGTAGATACTGTTTTTTTCTGTTACAATTTTTGAATTTTAAAATATTTTCAGTATGGCCATAAGTTCAGTGTGACAATGGGAATAATAAGTAGGAGTGTAATTATGTCATATTGTGAATAGTGGTTTATTCATCTCCTGACTTAACTTTAAAACCCATTTGGTTTGCGTGCAGAAGACATCAGAAATATGTGGTAGGTAAAAGTAAAATTGTGCGTTCTGGCTGTAGACGGGCCAGTTGGATCTGACTGCCCACCATGTCATCATCTAACAATGATGTTATTAGATGTGGTTTGGAGGGGCACGTGATAGGCACACTGCTTGACCTTGGAACCACTACTATCAGTTGAATAGCTCCTCAGTTTGCCTCAGAAGGCTGAGTGCTCCCCATACCAGTCCTCTCCCCAAGGAAGAGTCCCTGGCAGTACCGGGACCCGAACCCTGGCCCTCCACATGGCAGTCAGTTGCACTGACCACTCGGCTAGTGTGGTGGGCAGAAATATACATTACAGTTAAAATAATTTTTACAGAAATAAATAACAATATTCCACTGAAGTATTATTTCTACTTGTATTGTATTGTATGGAACTGAGGGCCTACAAACGACAGAGAGGCTTCGTCCCTGCCATAGCCTTCAGTGGTTCACAACTCCACAACAGGCTACAGCAGTCCACTCAACCTACTGCTGCTCCACACCAAACCCAGGGTTATTGTGTGGTTCCGCCCCCCAGTGAAACCCCCCCCCCCTCCCCCCATCCCCCTCCTGGGAATGTCTCATACCAGACGAGTGTAACCCCATTGTTTGCGTGGTGGAGTAATTACAGTATATGCGTATGTGGAGAATGTGTTTGTGCAGCAATCGCCAACATAGTGCAACTGAGGCAGAATAAGGGGAACCAGCCCGCATTCGCTGAGGCAAATGGAAAACCGCCTTAAAAACCATCCACAGACTGGCTAGCACACCAGACCTCGACACTAATCCTCCGGGAGGATTCGTGCCAGGGTTCAGCACGCCTTCCCGCACAGAAAGCAGTGGGTTAGACCGCACAGCTAACCGGGCGGGCTGCGTTATGTCTACTTAGTAGATATGTAACAAGTTCTAGCCAACTTAAATTAGCTGTTCATGCTGCATGATTTCATCTTCTAAGTAGTAGCACTTCAGCACAAGTGTGTCATGTACTTTTCTTTTCAGAGGACCATTCATCTGCATGAACGTGTCACCTTTTAATTTATTATAAATTTTCATTGTCATATGTTGAGGCGTCTAGGGAGACAATTTTGGGAAGCAGTTTTATTAGGTGCTTGTGTCATGTTTATGGGCAAAATGATTTTCTTAAATAATTCTTGTCTGGTATACAAAAAGATAATAATTTCATAACTATAGGAATTGGAGAGTTAATATTTTTAGGTTTCTAAATAATCTTATTTCTGGTAGAATGTAAATACTTTGGAGTAAAGGAGACCAATCACTAAAAAGCAGAAGTCTTGAGTTGTCGACAGGCGCATGCGCCCCCCCCCCTGCCCCCCCTCTGCCCCCTCCCCCGTCTCACACACACACACACACACACACACACACACACACACACAAAGAAAACTTTTCATCTTTCCGACTAATTCTTTTTGGCACACATGTGAACCTTCCCGTCTGTTGCCCCTACATGGCACTGGCCGGATGAACATTATTTTAAAAATAATGGGTGATGTGGCTCTTTCTGATGTATGGCACATGTATTCCAAATGAGTTCTCTCTGTATTTTTATTATCCACACATTGTTAGCCAAGTGTCCCCAAAAAGCAATACCATACCTAATAACAGGTTCAAAGTAATTTCTTTATGCTACATTTTGTGTATTAGTCACAGCTGTTTGATTTGTTAGCTGCCTGCTTGAATTTAAATTCAGTTGTAAGAATTTGACAAATTCAATTTCTTCTGTATTGTGGTGGCTGTGAATAATTTTAATCTGGTCACATTTTCACTGTATGGTTCACTTCTCACTAGGCACTGTTATGTCATGCTATCTTTGGAAATGAGTACCTGTTAATTATTTGCGGATGTACAGTTCATGAATTTCCATTTGTATTGCAAAAACTGTAGGGATATTTAAGGATTGAAGAGGCTGAACAGAGCAGAGTTAACCACATTTAAATTTTCTACATTTAACTGATGTCTTGATAAAAAATACACTATTAGAACTTAAGTTAGGAATTATGTTAAGAAAAGACAATCACGCAAGGCAGTGCACTAGAGTAGTATTGTTTCTGTTATGTTCATGAGTAGTGCACTGTATCATAACATTTTAGAAGCTGATCTTTATGAACAAATGTGCCACATTATTTGATGGTCCGAATAAATATACCAGATGTAAAGATATTGTAATATTTTACAGTTTCTTATTTTACATATTTTGGCAGTAAAACATTGGGTCATTTGTTATACCTTTGAAATTCTTGCATTGTGTAAAATACTTTACTTTTTATCCATGTTCTCAGTATATTTTGGATTAGATGGGATTGTAAATGAGAAATTTGAATATTATAAAAATTTTGAGTAGTGGTTATATAACCCATTTCACAACCATACACTGTTAAAAGGTTTTCAAAGGAAAGCATCGTCATAATTTCAAAACTCTGAGACGTTACGCTGCCAATCCATCAGCACTTCACTGTAGTGTGAAAATGGCAACCTGGAGTCTAAATTTGAACAAGGAAGACAAACTGCCTTCAGATAGCACAACACTTTTGACAGTGTTCTGATGAAATGATTGTATGTCATTATTGGGCAGAAGACCCCATCTGGGGTCGTTTGGCCACCTAGTGCAAGTCTTTTTATTTGACGCCACTTCAACGACTTGCGTGTTGCTCGTGATGAAAGCAACTAGTCCTCAAGTGGATAAAATCTCTGATATCCAGCTGGCAAGGAAGGTTGCTTTTCCACTAAATTATGAAGGGCTTTGTATCCCTTCAGAATATCTGACATGCTTGAGGCGTGGCATTCTAAGTACCTATAACAGGCTCTTTGCCATGTCAACAAAATAATAGTTTATGTGGCCCCACAAAAGTATGAAAAGCAACACTTTTTGGCAGATTGACAGTGTGGTGCATCAATTAAACCACATACTTTTGTAGTGCACAAGTATAAATACGAAAATCACCAAATACAACACTTCAGCTTCACAGACATACAAATCAACACAGTGCCCACTCGGTCAGCCCATCAGAGTATAGCATGTGATGTCATGCAAACATGTTCCTGTTGGTAGAACAGAACACTGAGAAAGTTTATTTCAATATTTATTCAATATTATTTCTTCTATTTTGGGAATTAAGTTTGTGGTGACAGTGTGATCTGTTGTGTAGACTGGGGCCTAAGTTAGCTTGAAAGGTGATCAGATGTCAAGTTAATTTATGTTTCTGCACAGCTAAAGTATCATATTTGGTGTTTTTCATGTTTATGCTTGTGTACTACAAAAACTTGTTGTTTAATTCATGCACCAACATTAAGATCTCTCTAAAACGAGTCAATTTTTTGTTCAGTACAATTTGCAAAAGTATCAAGAAATGGTGGCTAAAACTGTTATTGGAGTAGAGATAATTGGAAATTGTGTATTTTCATTTACTGCCACATCCTGAGCAATAGTTCTTTACGTGAGAAATCAGTTCTCAACATTGAAAAGAGGTCAAAATTCTGTTTTAGTATTGAGTAAATATCAGTTATCGATAATAGTATACTACATCCCTGAGATTTATGACATTCTTACTCTAGAATGGGAAAAAATGCCAAATTTAATAAAAATCTTCAATTTCATGTTATATCACTAAAAATATCAGATATCTTGTTATGTTTCGCGTTATCATTTCATGAAATTTTCCTGTCCCTGACTGCTGCTTCTTTCAGCTACATACCCCTTGTTAATTGAAATATAACAATACGGACAAGTTTCTAGAATACAACCTAGCAACTGAAATGTCTCCAGTTTATAACTTAACACTATGTTTTTATTTATACCTTTTTCACTTTCTGTGTCCTGTGTTCACCAAGAGTATTGCAATTTTTGTTAGCTCGTGGAAAACTTGGTGTCCCTGACAATGTTCCAGTCAAAATTGTGTTGGAACAAGATGGAACAGAAGTTGATGACGATGAGTACTTCAGTACAGTGGAAAAGAATACTGTTGTAATGCTACTGAAGAATGATGAAAAATGGTTACCACCTGGAAAATTCCACAGGTTTGTCTTCATTTGTTTTGTTCTACCGATCTTAGCTATAAGTCTTTCAGGATGTCTTAATGTCAAATTATTACAGATTTGTTCGTGTGGACTTGAAATTAAATCATCTTATTGAAACATATTGCAACTGAGAAATTTATTTAACAGTAATGGAAATTCCTGGTGGAGCAGTACATAAAATTAGGAAAAGGCAACCACTTACTTGTAGTAGATTGATGCACAGAGCACAGATACATGTAACAGAAAAAGAGCACTCACCATTTTTTGGAACACCGAAGATCCAAGCCTACATGTGTCTGGTTTTTACATGATTTTTCACACCCACACTCATTGAGATGTATGCTAGTTTTGTTCTTAATTCTGTTTCAGAAACAAAAAGCACAATGAGCTAAAAAGGAAAATACATTGGACTGATTGACAAACAAATGGCATACTCATGATTTCCCTTTCATCTGAGGTTCACAGTCTGCTAAGCTAATGAAAGGAACCAATTTAAGACCCCACACTTGGAATGATTACTTGGTGGACCAGAAAATCAGTTGCTGCCTTTTTAAAGGAGTCATCTTTATTTGCTTGATACAATTTAGGAAAATCTCCAGTAAATTTATATCTAGATGTCTGGGCAAGATTTTGTATACTCCTCCTGCTTAATGCTACCCCAGTGTCATAACCATTGTCCCTCCCATTGAAATGGAGGCAAATGGAAAAAGAGAAAAAAATATGGACATACATTCAAAAATGGTGCTGTGTATGGGTGAAGGAAGGTATATGGAGTAACTTGTGAAGCTTAGCTGGCAAGTAATGTAGACTAAATATTACAAAATAATGAATTATAGATGAGTCAGTGTTGAACTATTACGCAGTGGAGTTTTATGTTCTATAGAGAAACCCAGAAAATGGAGAGAAAATACAGAGTCTGCTTACGGACAGGATGGGATGATAGTATGTAAATGGATTTTTCAGTCTTAATTGTTATTGTTGCATTATCAAGAAACTTTTGGCTTCATAAAATTTTTCCCATTCATCATTTATGTTTGTGGCTATAAATGTAAAAGTATTCAGTTAACAACCAGAATCGACTGGAGCAAGTTAAGAAGAAAAGTTCATATGTCTATCTGAAGGAACCTTGAGACTGTGAAACAGATTTCTGGGTATTATCCTTGCCGTGTGTTACAATAATAAGAATTTTTAGCATTTGATACAAAACACAAATAGAAATGATCATATGTTACTGGAAGGGCTAAGTTTGTAATGCTATATGGTATTTGCCCATTATATCATATCAGTAATAAATTATGACAATGCATTGATTATTTATCTGTTTTTTCTTCCAGAGTAAGACGAATCTCAGATGAAACAGATGGACCAAGGTTTGGCCCTAAGGACAAGGAACTTAGTAGTTTGGTCGATAGACTGCAAGGAGATCTGACTCACATTTCGATGTTAGGTGGCAGAGAATTGGAGCTGTTGAGTAACATGGATCCTGAAAGTCTGATAGACATTTTTCCTGAAAGGTAACTAAAACATGCTTTCATTTCACCCTTTGGTCCATCTGATGTTGTGTGCAAACACTCCTCTGCCCGCCCCCCCCCCCCCTCCACACACACACACACACACACACACACAGACAGACATACTGCTGGAAGAAGGAAAAGAAGTGGCTTGACTAAAAAAACATTTTTCAAGCCACTGTTCAAGAAAGATGCCCTAGAGGTCAGGTTCATATGTGAACAAAGGAGATAATAATAGGCAACAGAGACTAAACAGTAACATGCAAATTTCTCAGCCTCATTTATTGTTGACTGTGTTTGTGTACTGCACCATTCTCAGGTTAGTCTTAGATTACATAGGTTTTTGGTACTTTAATGCCACTAGGAATAAGTAGTTGATCCATAAGCCTACAAGATTCGGTTTTTGTTTTTAAATGTACATCTAAATCCTTCTACAGTCTTGACTTGAATTCTAGTGAATACTGCAGTCTTTATCTGCCTTAAATTATGTTGCCTTTTCTTTGTACAGCTAGACTGTACAGAGAATATGTACACTGAAAATATGACAGATTAATTGAATGTAGAAAAACACCAGTAATGAAAGATTCAACTTTTTCATGTCAGGAACAGCCAACAGAAAAATAATTCTCTCTCTAGAGACAACTGTTATATTACGAACCCAGTACATTAAAAGAAATCTTTTATTAACCTGTAATATATAAAATGATAATGTAAACAACACCATTGTTTCTGAATGAAGAAGAATCATCTTAAAAATGACCGAGAGCACAGCGCTGAGCGCTAAGTGATGAGTGAGATGATGTACTGGTGCTCATATATTTTGAATAGTGTTTACAGATTTACTTTTTTTCATCTGTCAGTCATGATACCACATTCCTTTTTCCTTATTTGATGACAGTGTTCACTGCACTTCTGAGGAGAAGGTTGCTGGGGGGGGGGGGGGGGGGGGGGGAGAAGAAATATGATGGTTTCAAGTGTAGTGGTATATTGACATTGACACCTCAAATTTGTGGCTAGTGTTCCTCTAATTAGGTCTCTCATTCCTGATTTTCTAGTTTTAGAGGGCACTGTTTCAGACATGTCATGTGTATGTGGAAAAACTAACTTGATTGCCTTGTCTAAGTATAATGGACATGAAATAATGTACTGGACTTCACTATAGTTGTAATTTGCAGGAAGATGCACTTACATGGAAAATAGTGATTGCATCTGACCATAAGAGACTAAACATATCAATAGGCACTTACAGTGAAAGCCCTGTGTGCTGCACAAAATGCAGCTTTTCAGCTGTTAGGGGTATAATGTAGTGCTACAGACATTTGAAGTTTTTTGATCTGCAGTAGTCTTCATCCAGTTTTTGCTGTTTTGACTTTGGGAGCATTATCCTTATGGAATTGTTTTTAAAGTGGAGGACAGTGCTATCCTGCCAGCCTTTTCACTGAGTAAGGCAACATAGTGGTTAAGACAACTGACTCACATTCGAGAGGACTGTGTTTCAAACTCCCATCTGACCGTCGAGATTTAGATTTTCTTTGCTTTCCCTAAAATATGTAAGACATGTGCTGCAATGGTTCCTTTCCTAAAGGCAGCATTATTTTGTCCCCAATTCATACCCAATGTGAACTTGGTCTCTGTCTCCAAGGATCTTCTGCTTGGTAATATATGTTAAGCCCTAAACTCTCCTTTCATTTTTTAAGATGTAGTTTGGTAGCTGACAAAAATTATCATGTGCTTCAACTTGCATGTTGCTTTTGTTATGGTCTTCAGTCTCCAGCAACCCTCCATGCTATTCTGTGCTGTGTGAGGCTCGTCATCTCTTTCTAACTATTGCAGCCTTACATACCTTTGAACCTGCTTACTGCTTGCTTCAGTCATGTTTTAGTCACCCCCCCCCCCCCCCCCCCCCCACATACACACACACATACACACATTTCTCTCCATTGCCCAATTAACTATTCCATGATGGTTCAGTATATTCCTATCAGTGAATCTCCACAAGCCACCATACAATGTGTGGTGGGGTGTACCCTGTACCACTACTAGTCATTTCCTTCCCTGTTCCAGTAGAAAAGGACCAAGGGAAACCAACTGCCTATATGCCACACGAGCCCTAATTTATTTTACCTTATTTTCGTGGTACTAATGCAAAATGTACGTTGGTGACAATGAATCAGATTCCTTGTTTTGACTTAGGTCTTTCAGTGCTGAAACAGTGTGGCATATGTTGTACCAGCAAGAGCAGCTGAAGGCTTTGCAGAGATATCCTTTTGTTGAAATAATAAGGTCAAGAGATTGTGTTTGGCAGTCCAACAAAGCAGTTGACAGAGAGCAAATAAGACTTCTACTGTACCCCCCTGCGGGTTCGGGGGTAAGAATAGGCCCGTGGTATTCCTGCCTGTCGTAAGAGGCGACTAAAAGGAGTCTCAAATGTTTCGGCCTTCTGTGATGGTCCCCTCTTGGGTTTGACCTCCTTTTTTTTCCCAAATTTCCGTTGTTAGTGCATGCCATTTGGGGAAGGACACCTTACGTGGTGTTTTTCTATTGGTCCATCATGCACCACCATCTTGCATGCTACCTGTTGTCGTGCGGCGGGATTTACACCCAATGTCTTCTGGGTTGCCTCCTTCTCATCTTGTGCGCAATCTCCTTCTTAGCGCCCCCGACAACTGTGGACCCTTTCAACACCTAAAATCCAGCACCGTAGCCAGTCCGTTGTGGTGGGGTCGTCATGTACTCTCTTGGTGGTAGCCCCCTGACCACGCAGGGATCGCACTACAGATGCCAGAGCTGTTTCCTCCCCATGCATGCCAAGGAGTATGTGCCCATCTTGTCTGGGGCACGGGGACTCCGGGCAACGGGATATCGGCCAGGTACCTGTTGCTTTGGCTGGGTGGCGCCCTTGGGGAGAGCCCTCATTCGGAGTAGGTGGCATCTGGGCGGATGTGGCGCAATGAAGCGCAGTAAATCACACCAAGCTGGTGGTCGCACAGCCACCAGCGTCTCTAAGCGAGGCAGAGTAGACTTTGATGCTGCGCAATATGACCCTCAGTCGTTCCCCTCGTTGGCTGCGCCATGGGAGGGACGTAGATCTAGTACCAAGCGGGAGCCTTATGTACCACAATACCTTGTCTGCAGCAGGACTGATGGTCACTCCTTTCTTACGACGAAGCCTCTGTTTTTTGTGGAACACCTGGAGGATAAGTTTGGGGAAGTGGCGGGGTTGTCTAAAATGAGGAATGGGTCCATTCTCCTCAAGACGTCCTCCCCAGCCCAGTCACGAGCGTTGCTCTTGTGTGATAAGCTGGGTGACGTCCCTGTTACCGTCACTCCCCACAGTAGCTTAAATATGGTCCAAGGGATTATTTACCATCGTGACCTCTTGTTTCAATCCGATGACGAGCTGAGAGCCGACTTGGAACGACGTGGTGTCCATTTTGTCCGTCGTGTACATAGAGGACCCAAGACTAACAGGGTGGCCACCGGTGCCTTTATCTTGGCCTTCGAGGGTGATGTCTTGCCCGAGAAGGTCAAGGTAATGGTTTACCGTTGTGACATCAAGCCCTACGTCCCTCCCCCGATGCAGTGCTTCCAGTGCTGGAAGTTTGGGCACATGTCCTCCCGTTGCCCATCCAGCGCTACATGTTGAGATTGCGGACGCCCCTCTCATCCCGATTCTCCATGTGCGCCTCTGCCTGTATGTGTCAACTGTGGGGAGCACCACTCTCCATGCTCGCCGGATTGTCCCGTTCTTCATAAGGAGCGGAAGATAATGGAATTTAAGACCCTGGACCGGCTTACTTATCGAGAGGCAAAACTGAAATTTGAAAGGTTGTATCCTGCTTCCCTTCGATCATCTTATGCTGCAGCCACGTTATTGTCGCCCTCGCGAGCGGCGGTTGTCGCCTCCTCTGTGCCACCTTCAGTGGGCCCTCGGGGCCGTGCATCTGTCTCTGCCCCCCTCGTGTCTGGGGGCAAGCCTTCCTCTGTTGCCCCCTTAGCAGTTGGGGGCAAACCCTCTTCTGTCGCTCCCCCCACGCTTACTTCGGGAGTGACATCTGCTCCACAACTGGGGGGCTCGATCCCTCCCCCTCCTTCTCCGCCGACGTTGCCTCTGCCGGTTCCTCTCTCGCGGAAGGAGTCCGTCGGGGCTCTCCTTTCCTCCGTTTCTTCTCCTACCCAGCCGGATGTCAGCCAGTGGCTGAAGGGTCCGCCACCTGCTGATCATAGGGTTTCTGCGTCGTCGTCAGCCTCAGACGCTCCTTCAGAGAAGCTCTCCCAGACGTCTCACCTTAAGGGCAGACGCGAGAAGAAGGAACGGAACGTGTCCAAGAAGAAGGACGTTCCGGCGGTTTCAGTGCCGCCTGCTGTCCATAGTCCTGGCTCCGGGGATGAGGTGGAGATCCTTGCCTCTGCCGCGGATCTCGCCCTCACGGAACCCTCGGGGGCCTTTCCTATGGCCACAGCTGACTCTCCCTCGGTGGCGGCAGTTGGCTCTGAGGTGCCGTCTGCCTCTTGGTCGCCTTCACGCCCTCCCAGTCCCTTAATGCTTCCATTCTCCAGTGGAATTGCAGCAGTTATTTCCGCCACCTGGCTGAGCTCCGGATGCTTCTGAGTGTTTCCCCTGTTCTCTGCGTTGCTCTGCAGGAAACTTGGTTTCCAGCAATGCGGACCCCTGCCCTTCGCGGTTATCGGGGATACTATAAGAACCGTGCTGCCTGTCAATGAGCGTCCGGTGGAGTTTGCCTCTTTGTTCACCACTCTGTCTGTAGCTCGCCAGTACACCTTCTGACGCCTTTAGAGGCAGTCGCTGTCAGGGTTGAGCTCTCGCCGGCTATTACTGTTTGCTCTGTTTACATTCCTCCTGATGGGGAGCTCCCCCGACATGTCTTGGCTGCGCTGCTGGTTCAACTCCCGCCACCATTGCTGCTTCTGGGCGATTTCAATGTCCACAACCCTCTGTGGGGTGGGACTGTCTCCGATGACCACGGTCGTGCCGTGGAGCATGTGTTGGCACAGCTTGACCTTAGCCTCTTGAATACCGGTGCTCCCACGCATTTCAGTGTGGCCCATGGCTCGTTCTCGGCCGTCGATCTCTCTCTTTGCAGCCCCAGACTTGTCCCATCCCTCCACTGGAGAGAGCATCCTGACCTGTGTGGTAGTGACCATTTTCCCATCTATTTGTCACTGCCCCAGTGTCATTCTTCTGGGCGCCTGCCCCGCTGGGCTCTCCACAGGGCTGACTGGCCGGCTTTTACTTCCGCTGCAACCATTGCGTCTCCCCCACAGGGTGACATTGACGAGGTGGTCCGTGTCTTAACCACGTCCATCATTTCGGCGGCCGAGGCTGCCATCCCCCGCTCTTCTGGACTCCCTCAGAGGAAGGCTGTACCCTGGGTGGTCGCCGGAGATTGCTGAGGCTATTAGCGACCGTAGGCGGGCTCTCCAGCGTCATAGGCGGCACCCGTCTCTAGAGACCCTCATCGCCTTTAAGAGGCTCCGTGCCTTGGCCCGTCGTCTTATTGCACGGCGTAAGCAGGAGCGCTGGGAGAGGTATGTCTCCTCCTTGGGCTCCCGTGTCTCCCCCTCGCTTGTGTGGTCCCAGATCCGGTGGATTTATGGATACCAGACCCCTGTGGGTGTCCCTGGGATCTCCGTGGACGGCACGGACGCTGGCGCCATTGCTGAACACCTTGCCATGCACTTTGCTAAGAGCTCTGCGACTGCAACTTATCCCCCCGCCTTTCGCCCTCTAAAGGAGCGCGCCGAGCAGACGCCGTTATCATTCCACACGCGTCGTTCTGAAAAGTACAATGCTCCTTTCAGCGAGAGGGAGTTCCTCGCTGCCCTCGCCGATTGCCCTGATACAGCACCAGAACCAGACTGCATCCACGGGCAGATGCTGAAGCATCTCCCCAGGGACAGCCAGACACACATCCTCACCCTCTTTAACCGCATTTGGAGCAAGGGCGTGTTCCCGTCGCAATGGCGCGAGGGTCTTATTGTCCCCATCTTGAAGCCCGGTGCGGACCCACTGGCAGTGGACAGCTATCGTCCCATTACCCTCACCAACGTTTTGTGCAAATCGCTCGAACGTATGGTGGGGCGGCGTTTGTGTTGGGTCCTTGAGTCGCGCGGTCTCCTCGCTCCATCCCAGGGTGGCTTCCGTCGGGGACAGTCTGCAGTGGACAATTTGGTGCGGCTGGAATCTGCTATCCGTACGGCCTTTGCCCGACGTCAGCATCTCGTTGCTGTATTTTTTGATCTGCGGAAGGCGTATGACACCACATGGAGGTATCGCATCCTTGCTACGTTGCATGAGTGGGGTCTTCGTGGTTGGCTCCCGGCTTTTCTTCAAACCTTTCTATTGCACCGCTCTTTCTGGGTGCAAGTCGGTGCCACCTCTAGTTCCTCTTATACACAGGAAAATGGGGTCCCACAGGGCTCGGTGTTGAGCGTCTCCTTATTTCTAGTGGCCATTAATGGTCTGGCTGCAGCCGTGGGGTCATCGGTGTCTCCTTCTTTGTATGCCGACGACTTCTGCATCTCCTTTAGCTCCACGACTACGGGAGTCGCCGAACGCAGGCTGCAAGTAGCCGTTCGCAAGGCAGCATCATGGGCTCTGACTCATGGTTTTCAGTTCTCTGCAGCCAAGACTCGAGTTATGCACTTCTGCAGGTGTCGGACGGTCCACCCTCATCCTGAACTTTACCTCAACAGCCACCTGCTTGAAGTGGTGAACATTTGCCGCTTCTTAGGACTTGTCTTTGATGCCCGGCTCACATGGGTTCCTCATATTACTCAGCTGAAGCAAAAGTGCTGGCGGCACCTCAACGCCCTCCGCTGCCTGAGCCACACATCTTGGGGTGTGGATCGCTGCACGCTGTTGCGATTATACAGGGCCCTTGTGCAGTCCCGGCTTGATTATGGGAGTCAGGCCTATGGGTCTGCATCACCCTCAGTGTTGAAGTTGTTAGACCCCATACACCACCGTGGGGTTGGGCTTGTAACTGGCGCTTTTCGTACGAGCACCGTGGATAGTCTACTGGTGGAGGCCGGGGTTCCCCTGCTGCGGATTTGCCGCCATCGACTGCTCGCCGACTATGCTGTCCACGTGCATTCCTCGCCGGGCCATCCCAATCGTCACCTGCTTTTCCCTGCCTCCATCTGCCCGAACGGCGACCTAGGTCTGGGCTTTCCATAGCTGTCCGCGTCCAGTCCCTGCTGTCGGAACTGGGGTCATTCCCTCTTCTGCCTCCCTTCCGGGTCGGTGCACCTACGCCTCCCTGGTGTTGGCCCCGGCCGTCCGTCCGTCTGGACTTGGCACAGGGACCCAAGGACTCGGTTCCGCCTGTGGCCCTCCGTTGCCGTTTTCTTGCGCTCCTCACCTCCTTTTCGGGCTGTGAGACTGTCTACACTGATGGTTCCCTGGTTGATGGTCGCACTGCCTACGCTTTTGCTCATGCTGCCCATGTTGAACAGCACTCCTTGCCGGCTGGTTGCAGTATTTTTACTGCAGAGCTGGTGGCCATATTGCGCGCTCTTGAGCATATGCGTTCCTGCTCAGGTACGTCCATCGTCATCTGCAGTGACTCCCTGAGCAGCCTCCAGTCCATCGACTGCTGCTATACCTCTTCTCCTCTGGTGTCCTCTATTCAGGAGTCTGTTTTCGCCATTACCCGGTCTGGTCGTTCGGTGGTCTTTATTTGGACGCCAGGTCACGTTGGCATCCCGGGGAACGAACATGTCGACAGGCTGGCCAAAGGGGCGATCGACGCCCCAGCTTTGGAAATCGGCCTCACGGCTCGCGATCAGCAGCTGGTGTTGTGCCGTAAGGTGCTTGGGATGTGGACTGCTGAGTGGCGTGGCATGACATCCCCGAATAAACTGCGGGCTGTCAAGGAGACAACCAATGTGTGGCGCTCCTCCCTGCTGGCTTCTCGCAGGGGCTCTGTCATCCTGTGTCGGCTGCGAATAGGCCATACCTACGTGACGCACGGTCATCTTTTGCGTCAGGAGGATCCCCCCCTGTGTCGGTGTGGGTTCCGGCTGACGGTTGCCCACATTTTGCTGGAGTGTCCCCGACTGCGCACCCTCCGGCAGTCTTTTAATCTCCCGGGCACTTTGCCTTTGGTTTTATGTGACGATGCCTCCATGGCTGACAACGTTTTGAATTTTATCCGTGGCAGTCCTTTTTATGGTTCCATTTAGGGCGGTCCTGCACCTTTCCCTTTCTGTGTCTTTTGTCCTCACGTCTCTCAATATTTGTTGCTGTTTTGGTGTGTCGTCGGATGGTTGACTCTTTCCTTTTTTTTTTTTGTTCTTGTGGTCAGTCAACCAGTCTCCGGCCATCTTATTTTCTTCTGTTCCTTTCTGTCTGGTGCTCCTCTGTACTCTTCTTGTCTGTAGTGTTTGTTGCTGCATTTGTGTTCTTTTAGTGCCTGGGGGGCATCTCCTCCCCCCTTTGGTTTTTACCTGCTTCGCCGATTTTCGGCTCGCCTGTTTTTGGAATGGGGGACTGATGACCTTCGCTGTTTAGTCCCCCTTAAACATCCCAACAACCACCACCACCACCACTTCTACTGTACATGTTGTGCTACAGTATGCAAATATCTTTGTTATCAAGTTGGTCAGATGCCACTTAATTTCGTGTATTAGAGCAAAATAAATTTCGAACTGCCTCCCCCTGCCTCTCAACCTGTAGCATCTCATCCTGATGAAATGAAGGTCTCTTTGGAATTAATAAGGAAAAAATCTTACATTAAAATTATTGTTAAATGAAGAAGTTACTGAATGAATTGTCATCATCCCTAACATAAAATGAAAGAGATTAAATATGTTATGTTAAATATGTGCAGTATATGAAAGCTTGGCGTAAAAAGGAAAAAAAAAAAAAACAAACAATGCTAAATGGCATTGAAATCATTGCAGAGGAATAATTACAGTTGCAAGACACTTCATGGATTACCACATAGTGGTGAATGCATGTTAAATCCTTAAATATAATACCTTTGATCCATTCCTGAAGTTCATTTTGTGAAGCTCACCAAGAAAAACAAGATATTGCTAGCAGCTATTTTTGAGTGCAGAGTATGTATTACTAACTGCTTTTTACCTTGTTTATTTTCTTTTTGTTTTGAGGAGGAGCAAATACATAATGCATTGAATCATATGGCTAGAACTAATAATCATTATTGCCATCTGCCTTGCCTTAAGATAAAAAAGTGTTTTTTTGTAATTTTTATCTCTGTAAACTCTGTTTTCCATGAATCCATAATTGTTTTAATTGTTTGTTTAGGTATCACTTTATGTGGAATCCTTTTAAAGAACCACAAATCCAAAGTGATGTATTTATTAATTCATAATTTGAGTTTTACCAAATTTCTGTAGGAAAACCTTCTTCATTCTTTTTTTCCCGTCAAAATAGTGCTGTTTAAAAGTATTAACTTCCTTCTGTCACTTCAAATAATTAATTATACTGAAATTATAAATATAAATCTAGACACTTCAGACCTGTAAACTTAGCAATTATCTAGCTGAAAATTTTTTGCACAAAATTCATGAAACATTGACATTATTTCCACATCTTTATACTACAATAAAAAGCATTTCAAATGATAGATTTCTTCAGTTGGTACACTTTCATTGAGTGTTTTCTGATCTTTTTAAATCTCATCCTCTTTCTGTGATCTAAATTCTTGATTGCTCTCTGTGTACTTTCTGTATAATTAAAATTCATATTCATGTGAATGTTAACTTTTCTTGTAATAAAAGCATGAAATTGACTCTCTCTCTCTCACTCACTCACTCACTCACACACACACACACACACACACACACACACACACACACACACACACCATAAAGGCATGAGTAGGGCAACTGGAATCTGTACACTTGAGGAACAGAACACTGAAGAAAGTTTCATATGAATGGAGATTTGATTGCTGCTGGCTGAAAATTGTTATTTCTTTTTTTCACATTTGCTTTTATAAACAGTGTTGCATCAATCATAATATTAAGAAGTATGGCTACAGGTATTAGGTACAAAGTAACTGAGTTCCACTTTGTGCAATCCCAAAGTAAAGTTAACACGATCACAAAATTATCTAGATGTATTCATAATAAATATATATTTTTCTAGAATGCTTCATTATGCATAGCAGTAATGAGATGGAGTCTTAAAAGTGATTATAAATTTAAAACAGACATTAATGCTTCAGTACTATCACCGTTTAAAGATGCAAATTTTTTATAAAAGTATCGCTCATGAATTGGAGTTAATATTTTTCTTGAACAACCTTTGGTACTTCTGTACAAAATTTAGATACATAAAATATACACTTTGATATCTGTCATTGTTAAGTGGGGTCTCTCTCCACAATTCCACATTTTATTGTAAATATTCCTGACATAGAGTGTAAGCTGTATTATTTCCTTGTGTCGGGCAGTTGAACTCTGTCCATTTGTATTGGTAAATTATTTGCTGACAGTTTTCCCAAAATGCAAGTGTTGCAGAAACAGAAATAACAAGTGATACAAGTGAGGAAGAAACTAGTTTTGGTCACTTGGATCAAACACAAAAGGGAACACCTGCAATTGTTGATACAGTTGAAAGTGATAGTGAAGAAGATAGTATAGATATTAATGGCAGTAGTGGTGATTCTTCAGTAGATTACCTTGGATGGAATGAAGGTACATCAAGCCCCTTATAGGCAGAACATTTGAGGTGAGTCAGAAAATAAGTGTAGCAGATCAGGAAAGGTATTGTGCAGTATTTCTTGGAGGGTGGGAGTTTTTATTAGTTTTCATTACATTGTTCTTTGTGTTTGGCATGTGAGTTTTTTGTTTTGTGAACAGGGGTTATCACTTTTAGTTTAGATACTTGTTATGCACAGAAGTTTGACAAATAAAGTGTAGGTGTAAATAGTAGATTTTCTAACTCCTAATTGACTGCATAAAATTAGAGAACATTTAGGGGAAAGATTGTGTCTCACCTGTAATGAGTTGGTGAACCAGTATTTCTCCAAACACGGGTATCTGTATGCGGTGAGATGTTGTCCTGTGATCAACAGTCATTGGGAGTGTGGCATTTATTTCATCTCATTTTTTGAAATTTGAAAGGAATACCACTCCTCATCGTTACAGTGAAATGATAGCTAAAATTTCTCAGAATAGATGAGAAGCATAATTGGATTAATTGTCATTAGGTTTATTGAACCTATCTTTGCTTGGTAAAATATAGGAGATCGTTGCTGAGAACACCTTGTTTACTATTAAGCAGTGACCTGGCTGGTAGCTCTCTTTGTTGTAAACTCATATGTAGACCCAATCATAGGTAAATGTACTGTTATGTCACACCCAGAGTTACTATTGACATTGCAATACAGTCTGATGTAGTACCAAAATAAGGACTCATAAATTTCATTTATATTGGCTGCCAAACTCACGGAATATAAATATGAATGTTCACATAATGTAAGCAGGCAAATTAAAAACTAAAAGTTGCATTGTAAATTATTTACGGTAAGGAACCTGTTCCTTTCAGCTGAGGAAATATGTATACAGTCAACACAAATTAAACCTTGAAACTGTAGAACTGTGGATTCCTTCATCGAAGGATGAAGAGCAAAAGTCAAGATCCAATTTTAAAATAAGGAGGAGATAATTTTAAACCAAGATTCTGGCATATTCATCACATGCTGTGATACCAAAGAGTGCAGGAAATGAAATTGCAATGTAAGATATGTTAGTGCTGGATGAGTTGATTGTCTAATGACCTGACACTGGGTGCCAGCAAATGCCAAAGTCGTTGTGGGTTGGGGTGAGATAAAAAACTCATCAAAGATGATAAAATGTAATTCTTACATTTGTACTTGCTGTTATTCTTTTGGAGTTAAAACTCCTTATGTTCATTATAATGATGTAATTGATTGTGCAAATTGCATGTTAGGTTTAGTGTAGTGTTTGTCTTTTTACAAATTAGTCTCGGTATTTAAAATTGAGGAGATGATGACGATGATGATGATGATGATGATGATGATAACAATAATAATAATAATAATAATAAAGCCATAATGATGCTAATATCTCTGTAATAAATTTGAAACGGGATGGCAGAAAAGAAAAGGAGAAATTGGAAATTATACTTGAAACCAAAGCTGCATGTTTACTGTTTAATTCATATCCATCACTTTATGTTACCACTTCCCTTGTTTCCTTTCACCTCATTGCCTTGCATCGGATGAGTCTATTGATTGGGAGTTACAAATGGCTGACTGAGCAAGGTCACACAGTTGTTAACACACTGGAATCATATTGTCAGGCAACAATGTTCAAAAGTCATAATCAGCCATCCTGATTTAGGTCTTCCACAGTTGCTTTAAATCAGTTGAGGAAAATATTGAGATGGTTCCTTCTCCATTCTGAACATTTACTCTATCACTTGTGAGCTTGATAGGATATTAAAATGTTACTTATCTTTCAGAAGACCAATATCCCAACCCATGTCATTTCTCACATTCTATTCTACTTCTGCCTGTTTCTCCTGTGTGTCTGATGTCACACAACAGTGAAGACATGTTTAAAAAAGACCCTAATTTGGTACTTATTTGTGATGTCGTGTCATGATTTTAAACCTTATCCAGTAAATTTATGTCCAAGCATGTATAAATATGTTGTGGTGTCTAGAGACTAAGCAGAAGGAAAACTTCCAGGAATATGGAATGTTTTCGCACGTATCAACGCTGTGTATGATGCACTGCTTAGATATCACAAGTGTTGTAGAAACAGTCTGTACCCAGTAATTACTTCCACATATACATTTTAATGGGTATAAAAACATTGAGATTATTTTAAATGAGAACATTTTTGATTTGGTGTTACTGTGACTGCTAACTGATATCAAGTGAAACAACAAGTTTAAAGTTACCAGTTACAATTCATTTATTTCCACAGTATGTTTCACAGGATTAAACATCCATCACCATGTGGATGTATTTGAATTAAAATGGCATGTATGTGTTGTGTTATGACTATGGGTTAGCCTGTTGCACTGTCTTCAGTGGTAACAGGCTTCTTTCTCTTATCATATTACATCACATACACTGCCACACTTTGTAAATACTGAGAGACCGAAGATATTCACAAAGTGTGGTGGTGCATGAGATGTACCACAACAAAGATACTAAAGACTAATTAAGATAAGTGCTGTATTAGGAATGCGGTTAGATAAAGAACTAGAAATCGTTTCAACTTGTGTCAAAATGCCCTGATTTTGTTGTATTACATCATAATTTTCAGTCACTTAAGAATAAAATTACCACATCAGAAGTACTGCTTGAATATAATCTAAATGTAGACATAATTTTCATAACTAAACATTGACTACAAAATGACGAAGTAAAATTAACTTCAATAGCAGGATATACGGTATAAGGGGCAGTCAAATGAAAAAGAGTCAGAGGGAAAAAAGTAAATAAACTGTTTATTATTTCAAAAGTAAATACATTCTCCCCATTGTGAGACAAGATGGTCAATGACATCATTGAAAAATGTTTGCAATTTCCTATGGAACCATGATTGTATCCAGGCATGCACCCCTTTGTCCAAAGCAAATCAATGGCCACGAATGTCTTTCTTCAGGGCTTCAAAAATATGGAAATCGTATGGGGAGAGATTGAAACTGTATGGAGGTTATGTAAGGGCTCCCCAGTGAAACTTTTGCAGCATAGTCAAAATAAATCTTGGCAAAATGTAGGCAGGCCGTCGATTTGTTTTGGACAAAGATGTGCCTGCCTAGGTACAATCATGCTTCCATAGGCAACCACAAATTTTTCCATGAAGGCACTGACCATTTTGTCTCACAGTGGGATAAGTGTATTAACAGTTATGGTGGTTACTTTTGAAATAATAAGTAGTTTACTTACTTTTTTCCCATCTGTCTTGTTTTCATTTGACTGCCCTGTATACATTTGTGAGCCATTTTAATGGATAATTCTTCGTACGGGTGATACTGCTATCTTTGCGGAACAGAAGATAAATTACTGTTTTGTCAACAAACACTGTATTGACACAGTAAAAGAAAATTTAAAACTTTCAATTACTAAATTGTTAGAACTTATTTCATACGTACTAATGTATACAGAGCACCAGGTGGAAATCGGTCAGCCTTCATGCTCAAATTAGAGGTTCTACAGAACAGGATCAGTACATTAAATATGAAACTAGTGTGTTATAGTGATCACTACATTGATTTCTTAAAAGAAGATATACTGACAGTTTGTGAAAAAAAAAACCTCATAAAACAAAGTGAGATTCATATGCAGAGTTATAAAGAAAGTAATTTTTAACTTGGTACCAGAAACAAAGAATATATTGTTAACACTAGAGGGCTCAAAAGTCACAGGCCCAAAATCAGTAGTAAAAAATTCAGTGAATACTTCACTTCTCTAGCTGATCTCATTCAAATAAATTGCAAAAGAGCAGTCCCATGTTTCTCAAGTCATGTGGTGTCTTGGATGCCTCTGTGTATATCTGTGAAACAAACCCTGATGAAATTGTAACTAAAATTAAATCATATAGCAATAAATTGTCATGTGATCATAATGAAGTACCTCACTTCATTTTAAAAGCATATGCTCATCACATAGCAATATCATTGGCAAATTTTCATTCTATCTGTTGATGTTCCGAAAAAAGTTTCACCACTGCCAGAAAAGGTACTTCTGATAAAATTTCAAAATGATGACCTGTATCACAGTTAAGTTGCTTTTCAGAAATTCTAGGTAAACTTTATCATAGTTTCATAAGTTTCGTGCATAAATTACCATCCAACAACATGCCTGTAGGAAGACTGAAATTACGCAAACAGCAATTTTTGAGTTCTGGGACTGTACTTTAAAGGCATTTAATAAATCATCTGCAGGTATATTCCTAGGCATGTCTAAAGCCTGACATAGCTGTATTGACATCTTCAACTTTTATAGTCCCGTCTTCCTCAGTTGTGTGTAATATTAAAAACATTGCTTTAAAACAAGCGTTCAGTGCATAGTGTTGTGGAATGGGGAAAAAAACCGCAAATTGGCGTTCATAAGAAGAAGAAAAACACCAAAAATGCAACAGGAGCGTAATATGTAGGAAATTGTCCACGCAACCTGCCACTGATGATGCCTTGCAGAAAATAAAGGCGAAACGCGTATGGCACTAAAATTGTGTTTTATTCAGTTGCTGTCAGACGGTCCATAAGTAAAAATTATTAATATACCGTAATATGTCTAAAGCCATTTATGTCCTGGACCACATGAAGTATAAGACATGTAGCACATTGCTGGTTGTGTTCATACCTAAAAAATCATGGGCAGAAGGTATCACTTCAGTGTGTGAATCAAACAAGAAACAACTCTTTCGTTTCCAGTGAATTATCAATAAAGTATAGTATGCCTCAGGGGCCAATACAAGGACTGCTACTCTTCTTGATTTGTGTGGACACCTTTGTGATGAGCATATGCTTTTAAAATGAAGTGAGGTACTTCACTATGATCACATGACAATTTATTGCTATACGAGTCTGCAAAAAGCTATCCTATTTGCTGATGACATCAGCATAGTTCTAAGCTTATGCAGGCAGAAACCTTGCAGCTCTGTAAAAAGGCTTTCAGGGTGTTTCACCAAAAACAAATGTATTGTAAATACTGAGAAAATTATATTTGTCAACTTTTGTTTATTTTTCACTATTTAGCCAAGTGTCTGTGCAGGCAAGTGAAAAATAAATAAATAAATAAAATTAGCTTCTAGAAAATGTAAGTCTGACAAAAGTTTTGGGCCTGTGTGTTCAACAGGACTTAAAATGGGACCTGCATATAAATACTTTGTTGAAGAAACTCTCTACTGTGTGCAATGGTTTAAGGATATTAAAGTTTACAACAATCAAAACAACAGTACAGTAGGTGTACTGCATATAGTTCCACTCACTGCGCAGATATGGGATCATTTTATGGGAACACCAACTCGTAGCACAGATGATTTTAGAATGCAGAGTTCTAAGAATAATTTTTGGCCTTAAAAACAGATGGAGTCCTGTAAATCTCATTTTACTGAGCTTGGTGTTCTTAATATTCTATGCTTATTCATTTATGAAACTATCTTGTTCACTATGAACCACCTCTTGGAAACAGGCAGCTGCATAACAAGAATGTACACTACTACTGTACCAGAGGGAAATTAAATATACACCAAATATGTTCCAGACAATCATCCCATCAGAGGAGCATAATTAACATTGGTGTCATACTAAACAGTAAGATACCACAGGAAATAAAAATTGCTTTGTATCCAATATTTAAAATGAAACGAAAAGCATTTCTAATAAAGCACTGTCTCTATTCTGCAAAACATTCTCTGAATATGTAAAACAAATGTTACTTAAAAAATTAAATTTTAGGAATAGGTACCTAATTTAAATTTGCCTATTGTTTTGCTGGTACTATATATTACTATATCTTTATTTTGACTTTTCCTTAAACACATACTGATGAATTTAGATTACAAGAATAGCTACCTGCTTACTTGGACTTCGTTTTTGCTTATACCAAGTGTAACTATATCATCATTTTGGCCTGTCCAATCTATCAGTGGTAGAAAGGTTTAAACCTCTGGAATGCATTGTGGAAATAAATCAGGTGTGACTGGTAGCAATGAACTTGTTGCTTCACTTGACTGAGATTATTTCTAATGCACTATCTTCACCACTGCCTTAACCACGATTGATTTAATGGTTTTGGCTGTCTTTGGGAAACATCTGAATTTGTACAATATATCAGCAATTGATGAGAAAGATCTTTACAAATATTACGTACACTGTTTTGCTGACCACAACTGTGCATTCAGGAATTCTGAATCATTCATTTTTTTTCTCCTTGTTACCTTTGGTTACTTAGTACAGTATAAATACTGTGAAATAATTTGCAACATAGTTTTCTTTGGACTAAATAAAAGTGTGGTAGTGACTAATTGTTAGTAGCATACTATAGAAACAGGCAATATGTGAATTTAATATCTGTAAAATGTCAGTTAAACATGAGAATCAGATGCAATAATCACCTTTTAACACAGGAGCAGTGAGGTAGATTTATCTTATTACTGGGGACAAAATATTCAGGTCTGTAAGGATAAAATCGTGTTGTGCTTTGAAGTAGTGATTTGCGAAGTCGAGAGTCAAGCAATGATTAAGTACTTCGAAAAGAAAGGTATGAGAGTGAAGGACATTCGTGCCGATTTCCAGAATACACTGGGGGACTCTGCTCCTTCATATTCAACTGTTGCCAAACGACAAATGAATTTAAATTTGGTTGGGAGAGCGTAGATGATAATCCGTGCAGTGGTCGGCCAAGATATGTCACTACTCCAGAAATCATTGGAAAAGTGCACAAAATGGTCATGGAGGATCTTTGATTGAAAGTGTGTGACATTGCACTCACCCTTGCCAGAAGTCATCTGAAAGGGTATATCATATTTTAACTGAAGAATTAGAAATGAAAAAATTATCTGCATGATGGGTGCTGCGACTCTTGAAGCGCACCTGCACACATGTGCTGTCACCACGGCAAAACTACATGAACTAAGGTATGAATTGTTGCCACATCTGATATGGCTTCATCAGACTTCCATCTCTTCCCAAAACTGAAAATTTTTCATGGTGGACGAAGAGTCCTTTGAAACAAAGGATTGATAGCCGGAGTTGACAACTATTTTGCAGGCCTGGAGGAAACTCATTTTCAAGATGGGATCAAGGCTCTAGAATATTGTTGGACCAAGTGCATTAATCTACAAGGAGACTACATTGAAAATAAAAAAAAAGTTTCAGTGATGTAAGTACTTTTTTTCTGTTCCGAGAACTTTTCAAACCACCCTTGTACACTGTCCAGTCATGTTAATGTGATCACTTGTCAAAAGCTTGAATGTGATCCCTAAGGATAGATGCATACATTTGTTGATCCATTTTGCCTTCCGTAATGACAAGATCACCCAGGGAATGCCATGACCACATTACCCAGATCATAATGCTCCCTCCTCCGGTCTGGACCCTTCCGGCGATTGTTGCAGGTGTTTGCTTTCAGACATTTCACCCTGTGTGCACAAATTGTCATCTGTCTGATGGAGCATAAAACGTGATTGATCTGAAAAGGCCATTTGTTGCCACACAATGAATGTCAAGTTGTGCTATTGGCATATGCACGTTCCAACCTTTATCGCTGATGAACAGCAGTCAGCCTGGGTGCATGAACCATGGATGAAGATCCATATGCAGCAAAGTTTGCTGAATGGTCATTGAGGAGATACTGTTGGCAGCCCCTCGGTTTATCTCGGATGTCAGTTGCTCAACAGTTGCACATTTATTCCCCTGTACACATATTTGCAACCATTGTTTATTCTTGTTATCTATGGCCCATGGTGCACCACAGTTGCCTTGACAGAGGTTTTGGATAGCACCATTTTGCCACACATGGTGTAGTTTAACCATGGCAGCATGTGAACAATTGACAAACTTAGCCATTTCAGAAATGTCTTCACCCTTTTCCTGAAAGCCAGTGATCCTACCCTTTTGTACATCAGATAAATCGCTCCATTTCTGCATTAGAACAATGACTGCACTGTTTTCCGTGTCTCCTGGCCATGTTTTATATACCCTCCACTGCTAGTGCTGGCGCCAGCTGTTTGTGAATAGTTATTGCACATTTACATCATGGTGATCACATTAATATGACTAGACTGTGTATTAGTAGAGGAACATTTACTGTCTTACTACACAGTGTAATGAAATCTGTTGTGGATTCACAAAACAGGTGCCTTCAGAGTTAAATGTGCAGTCTTGAATGACTTAATATTTTATGTTGACAAGAAAAGCCTTTCCTGTGTTTCACGATGGAAAGACTGCTACCGTGTAAAATTTAGAAGTTGGAGTCTGTCCTTGTTAGCTCTGCCAAGAACCACCATTGCTACGAGTTATTGTTTTTTTAATTTCAGTAGTCATATGGAATTTATAAGGAAGAATGAGAAAATTGTTAAATGTACTTTGTTGTCCTCTCAGTGACTTGCAAGTAGTGTAGTGGATATACAACATTGGTAAAGCATTCAGCTTCACCAAACTCTGCCCAAGTTGAGGGCATTTCTACCTGGTAGCATTCACCCTGTAATCTTCTGTTGACATTTTGAAACTTTGTTTACTCGATACCAGTTTATTACCCAGCAAAGCAAACTGATGATACAGTTGGGGTGGCAGCACCAATATGTTTACATTCGAGAAACAATATTCAAGGGTGCCAACTTATAAAAAATATTGAGGTGGGGGCCCATACTGGGGGTCTTGCTCTGGGAAATTTTCTAAATTTTAGATGAAAAATGGTGAGTTTTAAAGTTATTTTTAAGAATTTTAGAATCATATGATCAACATTAGAACCCCGAAAACTGGACTCTCGAAAACTCGACACTCTGGGAAACTTGACAAGCCTGACACATTTTTTTGGCTTTGAAAAAAGAAACAAAACACAAACATGCACAGTATTTTTGTAAAAAGCTAATTTAATTTACAATAATAATCGTGCTTATAAACTATAACAGAGCAGTGAATATGTAGCTCTGAAAAGACTGAAATTATATTTAAATAAATCCTAAACTATCATTAAAAGAATAAAACATAAAATATTGCTGTTGCACAGTAATAACACTTTGATTAATAAGTGAAATAGCTAATTTAAGCTTACTTTGAATAAGGCTCAGGGTTCATTAAATAAAAACAATATCTCAAAGTTAATGCTTTTATACAGTTTCTAAAGTTAATATAGTATGCCTAATACTTTCAGTCAAAAAGTATGTGAATAGTGGATTTTAATTGGGTCTTACACCCTAAAAATATTTAAGTATTTGGAAATAACTAATACAGTACTAAACTAGTACTAATATTTTGAAACTGAAAATTTAACATTATGTATGTATTTAATTATCTATTTTATAAAGATTTTTAATATTGCTCTAAATGCCATTATTAGGGCTAGAGTGTCTTTAGAAAGGTGCAAATGTCGACCGTCTGAGTGGATTATTGAATATGCAGTTGTTGATGACTAGTTGGATATCTAATTCATCCAAAACATCTTGGTGGGCATGAAGAACAGATAAGTTGTTCAATGGTTTCTGTCCCATTGTTGATCGGAGATATGACTTCAGACGTCTAAGTGCGCTAAATGACCGTTCTGCTGTTGCTGTCATGATTGGAACTACTTGGAGAAGTTTAATGTGCTCTACTACTTCACATAACATTTCGCCAACTGAAGGCTCTTGTGTAATGTACTTTCTTACATCACGCATGTTTTTTAAGACCAGTTGTTTTTTACTAGCAATATCGCCTAACATATTCAAGTGTAAACACAGTCTCTCAATGTCTAGGTCATTTTTCAAAAACTCAGTTGATTTTTCCAAATTTGTTTCACCTCTGTTTACTGAAAGCAAGCACTCTTGTTCAACTGCAATGACCTGTGTGAGTCCAGTTGAAGCAAACTGCTCAGTAATGCAAGATTGCACCTTTTCACAAACTTCAATGTAAATAGCTTTGTAGTATTCCTTTGGGGCTTTAAAAGTGTGCAGTGAGCTGGCTTTTCATACTTCTTTGGTATACTTTGATTCCGAGGAAGTGAAGAATCATCAACTTGTGAAGGTTTTTCTTTTAAACACAATTCACAAAAGTGTTCAAAACTATCATGCCTTCCATTCAATATACAAATCAAGCCCTCATATAGTTTTTCCAGCTCAGCAACACTTAGATGAGGGCATTGAATTTTTTCATTGACATCCTCTACTGGGTTCATTGCATGGCACTAAAGATGTAAAAAGAAATAAGTCTTGAATTGTATCATTGACTCAAGGTAGCCTGCACATTTGTAACCTGCCTCTGTTTTGTCCTCTGCAGAAAATGTTTCAAAAAACTCTAGAAGTTCTTCAGAGTTTTTTCAATATGCTCAAGATACTAGAAGCTCACATAGTCCATCAAGTCAGGCAAAGGGGTCATAGACCACCTTGGTCGTTGGCACTCTCACAGCATATGCTTTTGAAAAGTTTCATCCTTTCGTTGCATTCCCTTTAGGTGTTTATTAAGTCCTTGGCTAAAGCCATAATATCCCTCATAGACGTAAGATGGTGGAGACTGTCTACAACTGCCAAGTCTAAACTGTGAACAGTGCAGTGCACATAACGTGCTTTTGGTTGTATATCCAAAACTAACTTTTTTAGTCCTTTGAACTTACCTCTCATATTCAAGGCACCATCGTAGCACTGTCCTTTTTAAGTTATCCATTGACAAATCAAGATGAGCAAAAAGTCTTTCAAAATACTAAACAGAGTTTGTGATTCAGTGTTGGGGGTCTCGTATAAGCCAGTAAAGTCTTCGCTGATGATTAAGGAATCATCGACAGTATGAATACAAAATGACACTTATTCGTGAATCGAAGAATCACTTGTTTCGTCAACCGTAATAGAAAAATGTTCAGTCTTCTTGATTGAAGCTCATACCTTTCTCAACACAGACTTTCCTAGTACATCAGTGATCTCATTGTGAATATTGTGGGACATCCACTTATACCCCGAACGCCCTAACCAATCTTTAAATTCGTGTATGTCATTCTTTTGGAGTTCCAACAATTGAAAAAAAAATTGAGTTTACATCTTCATGCCCTCTAATTGCTAGTCCTTGTCGACATAGAAATTGCATGGTAGTAAAAATTGTCTCAAGAGCTAAACGGCCTTTCTTCATATCACTATCTAACTGTTCATTCAATTGGGAGGCCACACTTCGGTTAGTGATAGAATTTAGTTTCAGAACGCCTTCTTTATGTGTAAATGTACTTTCATGAAGACTGAATTTTTCCAAAGCCTTTTTCCAGTTAGAAAACCCTACAGAAGTAAATGCATCTTCTTTTTTGAAGAAAATTGTAATAGTTTTTTAGCATCTGCCTCTTTGCAGGTTTTGCAAAAAACTTTTTCAGTAGATGCTTCATATTCTAGCCATGTATATTCGACCAACCAAGACTTCTGAAATGATCTTCCCTTTCCGGATTGTCCAGGTTTTGGCTGTGAATGGTACTCGCCTGAAGACACCGAAGCAATTGATGACACAATAATTGTTGGAGGTTGACTTGCAGTATCATCAACTTCCAAGCATGCCTTTTGGTAACAAATTTGTTATTGTTGTTGTGGTCTTCAGTCCAGAGACTGGTTTGATGCAGCTCTCCATGCTACTCTATCCTGTGCAAGCTTCTTCATCTCCCAGTACCTACTGCAATCTACATCCTTCTGAATCTGTTTAGTGTATTCATCTCTTGGTCTCCCTCTTTCGATTTTTACCCTCCACCCTGCCCTCCGATACTACATTGGTGATTCCTTGATGCCTCAGAATATGTCCTACCAACCGATCCCTTCTTCTAGTCAAGTTGTGCCACAAATTTCTCTTCTCCCCAATTCTATTCAATACCTCCTCATTAGTTATGTGATCTACCCATCTAATCTTCATTGCAAACTTAATTCACAATACACTAAGAGACTAAAGTAAACGAATAAGATATAGTCATATAAAAGAGTCTACTAGACACTAATGTTGGAACACTAAACACATCTGCAGCATGCACTGAACGAAACTATCTACACTGAATGACTGCGACAGCAGGGTGGGCTTTATATAGCTGCAACGTCGTAATGTCTCGAAGCGTCAAGGTGACGGGAGGCAGAGGGTTCCATGCGCTTCTGCTCCAGTCCTTTTGATGCTGCCGTGGCCGCAGCACTGGCCAGGTGGTGCCAGACTTTACCCGAAGGTTCGTGCACCAGAACAAATTCTAAGTGTGCCTGCAGCACCATAACACTATCATGATTCACACCACTCGTTTTCAGTTAATAATAATTATTTTTTTAACTCATTACTGAATGTATTTTAAAAGGTAACTATTGTCAAACAAGGAAGATAAATATTTCCAACATAATTTTCTGAGTTTACAAAGCATAATATAACTAATAACTAATTTTTGAGGGGGCTCGGGCCTCCTCAGGCCCCATGGAGTCAGCGCCCGTGCAAATATTATAGGGAGAATAATTTTTAGAAATATTTTATGGGGTGTTGTGACTCTTCAATGAATGTTACGAAATGCATTATAGAATACACAACAGTACCAGTGTATTTTATTGGGGAAGATTGATTTCGATCTAGGATCAGACAACCATTGGGTCCAAAAACCATTTCAGCTATTCATTTGCATAATTGCGCAATAACAGTTATCAGATGTACATTGTTCCATCACTGATAGTACTGTATATATGTAACATTATGTCAATTTAACCTCATACTTGTGGCAAACATAGTTGTATTAAATTGACATATGCTACGTATATACAGCTACTATCAGTGATGGAATAATATATATCTAATAACTGTTATTGCAATTATGAGATGGTTTTTGGTACCAATGGTGGTCTGATCCTAGACTGAAATTGATTATCTAAACTAAAATATACTGCTACATCTGTGTATTGGATAATTTTAACATAGAAAACTTTTCTCAGAGTTTGCCTGCTAGCCTTGAAATTCAGTGCTGTTCAAGAAAAGCTGTGAATTTTCACAAAGTTGGTGAAATTTCTGTCTAATAACACATTTATCCCTATTGTCAATGGGATATTTATTGTGTGCTCTTTGCTTTTAGATACTGCAATTACACTCTACTCAGCAGTGTGTCCCTCCTGCCATAATTTCTTCACTATCAATCAACCCAACTTCCAAATTTTGCTTGCACGCTCTATGAACTTCTCTCAGCATTGTCATTATTTGTCCTTCTCATTGTCAGTAAATTCAGTGATGTTAACTGCAAGTCATTACAGCTACCCATAAAGACATTTTCATGAGCACTTTCTGTGCTCATACTGTGTGGTAATGGCGTGCACTACTTTCAACTTTAGTGTGGCTGTACCTACAATGTGACCAAGTTATACTTCCCACTATGGCTGGGTCTGCAGTTCGCTTTGTCAGGCAATAAGTTTGCAGTTGTAGGAAAATAATGTGGTGTGAATGTTTTGCTATTTAAATAAATACTCAACTAAAAATTGCGGTACTACATGGAAGTGTCCATTTCTGTAAAAATCTCATAAAGCAGTCCAGACAACTAAAATGTATTCACAGATCAGATATGATACATTTAAGAATTAATATGCACTGCTCATATGATATGAATATAAGATATTGGTGTTACATATCAAAGAGTTCTGCAGTCACTGGATCCTTCCTTATATTTGTAGTTTAACTAGTACTTTATTTTGTGGACCAGGCTTTATCATTTGACATATCGTCTACTACGAGCACATAAATGAAATGAAAGAACTTTGTGCTGCTTAAGACTTATTTGTTGAGCAGTTCCTGGCGTGAACTTGACAAAAAGGCAACAGTGGTGGAGCTTCTGTGAAGCCTCGCTGGAATTGACATGTAGAAATGTTTTTGAGTTGTGGAAAGAATGAATACAGATGTGTGTGAATTCAAATTGGTCCTACTTGAAAGGGGATCCACACTATTTGATGTACCTGCTAATTACATAAATTTGCACCATTATTCTTCCGTCTTCTGTAAACTGAATTCTGCAACCTGCTTTACTCAGGACATCCTATGTGGTCATCCCATTTCATATCCCAACAAATTGTTACACCTAGGTATTTGTATGAGTTGATTTTTTCCAACTGTGACTCATTGATATAGTCATAGGATATTACATTTTTTTTTTCATTTTGTGAAGTGCACAATTTTATTTTTTTGGATATTTAAAGCAATATAATATTTTCCACCACTTTGGGATGATACGAAGATCTAACTGAATACTTACACAACTTCTTTCAGACAGTACTTATTTCTAGATAACCGCATCATTTTCAAGAGGTCTGAGGTTACTATTAACATTGTCTGCAAGGTCATTAACGTACAACATGAACAGCAAGGGTACCAACACATTTCTCTGGTGCACATCCGAAGTTACTTCTACTTCTGACGATGACTCTCCTTCCAAGATAACATGTGACATCCTCCCTACCAAAAAATCCTCAGTCCAGTCAAAAATTTCACTTGATACTCTCTATGATTGTATTTTTGACAATAAGTGTAGATGTAGCACTTAATCAAATGCTTTTTGGAAACCAAGAAATACTACTTCTACCTGACTGCTTTGATCCAAAGCTTTCAATATGACCTGTGTGAAAAGTGTGAGTTGGGTTTCACTTGATTGATGTTTTCATAATCTATGCTTTTTGGCATGGGTATGTGATTGTCAGCCCAATGTGATTCCTCTTCAGACAACTTGATGAGAATGCTTGAAACTGAAAGTACTTACACACTGTGCATAGGTTTGTGTTCAGTAGTGTATGATTAGTACATTATTCTAGTCGCAATCATTTGAAATAATCTTCACAACATGCAGCTACAGTGTCCCAAAGGTCTGTTAGAGAACAGTTGATGGAAGACTCTAATGCATTATAATAGAGTTTTTCTTCCTTTGATCTTTTACATTTGACTCTACTACAAAAGATATCCAGTAAGTAACCTATTAGCCAGTGAAAGTGTCTACAAAACAATAGAAATATGAGTGAGGGTTTGCAAAATTTGTTATTGCTTAACAATAATACTCAGATTGTCATAATTAGTATGTGGCCATACATTAAATGCCAAGAAATTGTTGCTGCTGCTGTTGTGGTGGTGGTGGTGGTCTTCAATTTGAAGACTGGTTTAATTGCTTGTTAACTGTTTTAAATCTAAATCAAATCATTTGAAGGGATATAGGTACTTATTCCCAAAGAGTAGGCAGAAACAGTACCTCCTGGTAGTGTACACGTCATGCATATAGACAAGATAGTGGTGACTACTGCTAAGAAAATAATTTTTTTTCCTTCTGTATTGATTGTTGAGATGATAAAAAATGTGCGCTGTGCAATTGCATGTAGCTCTATTGCTTTTCAGCTTCCATGTGTTGTACCAATGTGTCTACTGCTATAATCTTCTCCCATCACTCAGCGATATTCAGCATAACAAGAAACTTTTATGGCTCTGCACATTGCTATTATATGTTCAAAATGAAGCTTCTTGTAACTTTAAAAATGTACCTGCAATTAATTGTACTGATAAAAATGCATTGTTGTAATTCTGATCAGAACTGATAAGACATCCTACAGTCGCCTCTTCGAAAAAATTTCGTTTTTTTGTGTTCACTTTCCATTATAAGTAGTATTTGACATCATGGGAGAAAATAGTACTTGGTCTTGAGGAAAATGTTTGAGACTCTAATACCAATGCCTTGAAATCTTAAAACCTGAAAAAGTGCATGAAAGTGCAGAAATTTATGGTATTCATGATAAAGATGTAATTTAATGAGTTTTTTACATTTTCATCCTATATCCCTGAAGGTTGTGTCACAGTCTGACATATTTTTAATATGTTGAATTCATTGATAGGTGGCATCATATATCCATATATGCATGTATGTAGAAATATTTTATGACTGTGAGACCTACAAAGTATCAAAATAAAAATTTTGGTTTTAAAGTTCAGTAGCAAAGTAACGGGCAGTGCATGGTTGGCAGTTGGTTGAAAGTTATCATCTCACTTTAAGCCGTATGGACACTTGAGTAAGAAAAGGGACAATGTTCATATTGTGACTTGATAAGATCACACTATTCACTTTTCTGTGTATTTATTACAAATAACACAGATGAAAAACTTGGGTTTTTTTGTATTTGTTTAGACTATCGTTAAAAATAGAAAATATAGTTACAATGAAGTTTGCCTGCCAGTGCTTGCATTTGCTAAAAAAAAGTTCAATTCTTATTGCAGAGCAGCTATGATTTTGAGGGATACTGGTGCATGACCAAGGTATACATTTCCATTTAAGTTTACAAGCAGATACCTTAAATTTACAGCATATCCAAATGTTCAAGAAACCAAAGCATTTCCTTTGTTACAAGCACTGGAGCTGTTGGTATAGTCATCTTCATCTTCAGTGATTTATTTATCATATTCTTCTTTAACTCCATCCTGTGGTATTACATTAAGATAAAAGGCATTGTAGATCGGGGGGGGGGGGGGGGGGGAGGTTGTAAGGAAAAAGTTTGTCGAGGCCCTTTAGCTTTGTCTCAGAGATTATTTCCTCTTCTGGGTGCACCACATGAGTTGAGGAAGACCCACCTTGTGTCTAGCAAAGTCAACACTTGATTAATCTTCAATATCACCCATAGAGTAATGGAATTTTATTGCAATTTGGTGAGTTTGTTCTATTCAAAGCCTCTGAGTTTACAGCTATTGCACTTGCTGCTTTCTATTGGTGCCTCCTTTCTGTAAATAACAAGCTCTCTAATTCACTCAACAAGTGACAGTCATTATCTGCTGTCTCACCAACTCAGATTATACTTTTTGGATTTTGATGCTAGCTTTATCCTTTGTACAGGCATGTAAATACAGTTGAACCTGATTTATATGTGTGTCAAAGAGAAGAGAAAATATTACTTGTAAGTCTGAATTACTTAGTAGTCGGATGTAGATACATTAATAATATCATATTTTTCACTAAAAATAATAAATAAAATATAAAAACGTACAATGGGCCTTCATGTGTAAAGTTTACAAATGAATAAGATAGAGTACAGTATTAAAAGAAAAATATTATTTGGCCCTGCTTTAGAGAAATTAGATACTGTATTCTAATTAGTCGCTTTACATTGTACAAACAACAAAGATACAGTATTGAAGAGAAAATACATTATTTTGAACTTGATCCTGCTTTAAAGAAGTCGGACAATTTGGGTTGTTTCACTTTTCATGCATTGAGTTAATAAACCACATTTTGGAACATTAATAACGAATTCAGAGCTTTTTCACCACAACTTTTTGCTCTGATGTAGCACCTGCACACATGAATTGCACTTAACACTTCACGCAGTTTAGGTGTTTCAAGTTGTCATCTCCATCACTGTCACTTGAAGCTGGTACACCTTCTTGAGCATCATCACATTGCTGGCACAAATTAGCAATAATCTCGTCATTTTGTAGTTCTGCACACATGTTGAGATATCACCAGAATGTACAAAACTGTTGAAATCTGTTGCCTACAGCAGAGCTAGCTCATTACCAGACATGACTTCACCATCATCATCAGCGGCAGCCTCTCCTAGCAAGGCACCAGCTATAGGGAAACAACTGTTGTGGCTGTTGTGGATGATGACACCAGCCACCAGGCAGTCAAAATAAATTCCATAGCATGTAGTAAGTTTATGGAGAGATTTCCATTTCCTGCATCAGTCAGTGCTATCAAATGTTGAACAGTCAGTCCTATCAAATGTTGAACCAGTTTTTTCTGTAATGCAATATGAGATTTGCAATAATGCCCAAATGAAGTGGCTGTAGAACACTGGTACAGATTGGAGGGAAAAATTGCACTTGAACATTTTCCAAAATTACTTGGAGTGTTTGTGCTGCACATCGGTCCATAAGAAGAAGTATATTCTTTCTTTTTTTCTTTTCCTTTTTCACTCTAATTCCAGTTTTTTAAACCATTGTTCCATTATAACGATAGTCATCCAAGAATTTTTATTGTATTCTTCCATAGGTTTCGTCTTTACACCTTTGAAACACCTCGGATTCTTAGAGTTTACTCTCACAAGTGGGCGAACTTTGTCAGATTCATCGGCATTTGTGGTGAGAGGGACTGTCGCACAAATTTTACTTTTCTTCCCTCTGTAGCATGAGTCACCATTTTCAGCTAATGTTTTACTAGGAACCAGACTTAAGAATAGACCTGTTTCATCACATTTGTTGATGTTTTGAGATTGATAAACCCTTAAGATACCTGACAGAACCTTATCAATCCAGTGTTGCACCATGATGTCATCCACAGCTTTTCATTTGCCAGAAATTGTTCTCCCTACGTTTCCATGACAATCTTTAAATCCTTATAACTATCCTGATGAAGCCGTGAAATCAGCAGTGAAGTTCATACTTCTAGCTACATTTATGGTCTTTGCTTTTGCTGAAACCATGTAAAAAGTGCCTTGTCCATATCTGCATGTCTCGCTTTGTGCTGACAGCTGCATTTGGTTGATTTTGCACCCAATTTTTAAAACTCATTCAAAATATTTTTTCTTTTGCTGATGAACATACATAGTGTGGCATAGGCAATTTCTAAGTCGGAAGAAATTTCAGATTTTATTTTGTGTGGGTTAGCATCCACCTCTGATATGAATTTTACTTTCTGATCTAGTGTGTAACATTTCCTTTTTCTGTACTCCATGGGTGATCAAAAGTGACTGAAAGATAGAGCTGCTGTTCAACAATAAGTGTCAGCTGGCAACTTTTAATTTCTCGGTTGATACCATGAAATAAATTCTCATGTTGAAAACAACACTGTCAGGAGTGTATCTTTTTTTTTTTCCATGCTGCCCACTCTGGTTAACCATGTCTTTGTCCCTTGTGTCCACAGCGCTACCCGCTTGCTGTACCTGCACATGTCAACAAACTTAAGAAAAATATCACAGGGCTTCTATTCAAACAACAATGCTCATTACATATACACAAAACTCAATTTATTTCATTGGAATTTGTCACATATAACAGTGAATTACATAAAAATGTATTACATACATGTGAGGCTCGATTAACACTTTTTTCATAATATTTTGCTGGGACCAACAAAACTTTATGTATAAATAAGAATTATGCAGAACAGAGTTCCATATAAATCAGTTTCAACTGTCTCACAATTGTTGTGCATTTTCTCAATGACAGCAAAGTCCACTTCATTTGATTGAAAACTATGACATGTTCTCATACAGCGTTGCTAGAAACTACATACCCTTTTGTTAACAAGATAGCCTTGGACAGTAGCAACTGTCAAAGACTTGTTTTGTACACCACAACTGTTGGAATGTGTTACAATATTCTTCATGGGATCATTCAGTGTCTCACTACAATATTGAATTATACATGATCTAATTTCATCTGGTCCTCTTTAGAGGCAAGCCCTTTGTGCCAAATAACATTCCATAATGGGTTTCAACCCTCTTTTCTTGCAAAATGCAAAATTCATGTCATTTATATTTTTTATGTTTAATTTGGAAGTAATATATTTTGTTTAGTTTTCAACCATGTGCTGTCTTCTAAAGTAATGACTCAACTATGTGAGAAACAAAACTATACATCCTTTAGTAGTTGATCTATCAGTGTTCTTATAAAAGTTGTGTTTGCTAATCCCATTTAATTTTGCTATTCCATCAACCGAAGTTTTGAGAAGACCGTCTAGCTGACAGCTATTGATTTGTAACACTTGCATGAAGACTGACTTGCATGCCACATCATCACCTTCTTTTGA
This sequence comes from Schistocerca serialis cubense, assembly GCF_023864345.2. Lineage (NCBI taxonomy): Eukaryota > Metazoa > Arthropoda > Insecta > Orthoptera > Acrididae > Schistocerca > Schistocerca serialis. The sequence continues at coordinate 410,987,167 of NC_064640.1, read as the reverse complement.
ATGCATTGTGAGGATACATGTATGATTTGTTCACTCTAAGAAGAGTTCCTGTGTGGTGGCTGATTGCAATAGCTCCATTGAATTGTCTTGTAGTCCACTTATTGACTGTTGCCACTGTCTTTGTAGGTAGTGGAGAGGGCAGTGGTGGTGGCCACAGCTGCTGTAGATATGGTGATGCGTAAGATACCGTAATTACATTTTATAGACGAATAACAGTAATAACATGAGCCATTATTTTTTTAATTTCGGAACATTGTAATAACTACAACCACTAAAGGCAAGCTATGATATGAGACTGTAAGATGCAAAAGAATTGAAGTTTTTAACCAAGTAGTTAATTTATGGTCACTTGCTAAAAACTGTAAATCGAACATTATTCTTTTCATTTTTTTTAGTGCAGAGACTAAAGTGTTTACAAAGTGCTATCTTCAGCTGTAGATATAGTTTTGTCTTATTTGCACAAAAGTATTTTGAAAGTGGCTCAACCGAACATGCAAAAATCACTGCATATTTGGTGCTCCATCCCCTCCGTTCCTGCCTTGCGACCTGCGTTGCCTGGCTGCATCACCTGACAGGTTCTCCACAGAACAGGCACCAGGGCAAGCATGGGGAGCCCAAGAAACAACTGTGATTGGCTGACACCCAGCCCGTACTACTTCACTCACTGAAACATCAATCACAAAGTAATTTTAATCAAAGTATGTCAATGGCAGTTATAGTGGAGCACACACGAGACAGTGCCAGCCCAGAGAGTTCTGTGCAGAGAGAGACAGATAATACTTTGCAGTATTGCCAGTGTCCTCTCTGTCTCTATCCCACACTTAACATTCCAGCCATTGCCTACCACGGTAATTGGCAACATAGCTGCACGCAGCCACTATTTTTTCTTCTGACTGTGCCTAGCAGAATTTGTGTGCTAGGAAAACTATCACTGTCACTTCTTAACGTAATCCATGTTGTGTCTGCTTTATATTGCCCATAATGAATGCTCACTGTAGCTAAACCAACATGAAAATTGATGCTGAATATTCTACACACACCATGATGGACGTGCTGCAGGCACAAGGGAATGATGCTACGGCTGGAGCATAATGTGTTGCAGTGCTCCTTGCCCCTGCTCATTGTCCCAACACCCGCATTCTTGTGTGCGCACAGTTATAGCAGATGACAATGTGTTCGACTTGTCTACATATTTGTAAACAAAAGTGGACATAACACATTGAGCTAGAAATCACAGAAATGTTATATGTAAGTGAATGTGAAATGCTTTAAATTTGTTAATACCTTCAGTGAAGACCTCCTCACACACATTATTGAAAGCAAAGGTTGGTAGTGACTAGAAACAAATGAATATTGGTCTGAAGTTGTACACTTTTCATTGAAACAGCGGCTCAAGTCAGCTATAAATCTTGTAAGAGTGAGCGAGTAATAGTAGATTTTCCCTTTTTAAATTTTTATTTAGTCTCTCATATGAGCTCCTATGGCATGTCACTTCCCTTCTCTGAACAGAACAAAATTGTTCTGTGTATTCACTTTTCCCAAAGCTTAAAATCACCTGTGAGTTATATTTATGTCTTGAGCATCCACATTACTAGTACAGTCATTCCTGTATTTATGACTGGACAAGTCTGGATTTGAAACAGAAATAGCAAAATTATTCATGAAAGCATCAATTTCTCTACACTTCTAAAAACTGCATGATCCAGTAACATTTTATGTGACTACCACATATGTTCAACATCAACATGCAGTAACCACTCACAGACAACAGATGGCAGCACTAGCAGTGGAGGGTGTATGAAGCGTGTCTGGGGAATGTGAAAAACAGTGCAGCCATTGTCATAATACAGAAACAGAGTGATTTATCTGACATTCAAAAGAGAATGATCATTGGCTTTCAGCCAAGGGTGGAAACTGTTTGGGTGTCACCATGCTTAAAGTGTTCCATGCACGGCAAATGGCGCTATCCAAAACTGGCACCAATGCAGCTGTGATGCACCACGGGCCATAAATGACAAGTGTGAATGATGGCTGTGGAAATGTGTGTGGGCAAATAGGCATGCAACTGTTGAGCAACTGACTGCCCAGATGAATGAACCAAGGGCCTACCAACATTGTCTTCTCAATGACTTTCAGTGAATGTTGTTGCATATGGCCTACACAGCAGGTGCGTGGTTCATGCAACTGTGCTGACAACTGTTCATCACTGACAAAGGCTTTAATTTGCATGCATATACCACATGTGGACGTCCACTGAATGGTGACAGGTGGCATTTTTAAGATGACAGATTGCCGTTAGTGTGTACAGCGTGAAATGTCTGAAAGCAAACACTCTGTAACAATCGTCAGAAGGGTCCAGGCTGGAGGACGGAGAGTTACAGTCAGCCAAATGTTTTTGTGGCATTAGCTGGATGATCTTGTCATTCTGGAAGGCACAGTGGATTAACACTAATATGCATCTATCCTCGGAGACCATGTCCACCCTTACATGCAGTATGTTTTTCCTCGGCACAATGGCATATACCAGCAGGACAGTGCAACATGTCACACAGCTCACAGTGTTCGTGCATGGTTCAAAGAACACCTGGATGAGTTTACTGCCATCAATCTCCCTGGATTTAAACTCAATCAAAAACCTGTGGGACCACCCCGATCACGCTGTTCATGCCACGGATCCTCAACTGAGAATCCTAGTGTAGTTGGCCATGGCACATGGCTCCACATCCCTGTCAGTACCTTCCAGAACCTCATTGACTCTCTTCCTGCACATTTTGCAGTGACCCATGCTGCAAAAGGTGGATATTCAGGCTTTTGACAGGTGGTCACATCAATGTGACTGCACAGTGTAGATGAGAATTATTCATTGCTGCCCCTTGTCATTAACATAGTTTCAGATATCTTAGTATCACTGTGGCTTTTTGCTGGGCTGTACACTGTAACATTGTCCTTTCCATAGAAGCAGTACTGTTATATTGAAATTACCCCCATATAGCAGTACACATTAATTTTATCTTAAAACTCACAAATCTGTAACCACTGTTGTATTTTTTGATTTACTTTTATAGTCTCCAGAATCACTAGGTATGAAACTCCAAAATTACAGTCCAAAATGTGCAACATTCAATGGTCATGGCCCATTACGTATCTGAACAAAGAAATCTCACTTCTTAGACGTACCAGATAAGTCCAAAAGGAGGCAGAGAAAGAGACACCCCAGGAGACAGCTCGTTTCCTATGATATATCTTTATGTTGGCTACAAGAAGCAATGCAGAACTCAAAAATGGAAAAGAAATTGCATAGTCCATCTGTTACTCAAGTGCCTATATAAATTACTAAAATTATCCGAAGTTCACAAGGTTCCAAAGTTTCTTATCAGTACTCTCTAAAAGAAATTTTGTTGTGACATTGCATGCTTACAATTCATAATTATGATTTGTAATGGAAACACATCTTTAATGAGTATTTGAGGACAGATAGCTATTCACCAAACAGAAGAGATGCTAATCAGCACACAGCCACATTTAAAGGACTATAATTCAAGGTCTGAAAACTAATCAGTTCATCAATCTTTCTCTGTGCTTGTCCACTGATCAGCAGCTCTTCCGTTTAGTTAGCAGTGATCTGTCCTCATATGTGTATTATATTCCATTCTGGAGTTCCCATTGGTACAGTGAAAGAAATAAGATAACCAGTGCATTTTGCTACTTGTTTGGAACTCCTCTTAATTGGTCACCTGGTTCCAGTTTCAGGTTGCCCATGTAACAACTTCCATGGGGTAAGAATAATTTGATTTTCAGTATTTTATGTAATTATTGACCAAGTTTAAAAATGTAAAATGCTGTCACAACTACACATTAAGAGGTACAATCATGGCAGGGGTAGAGAACCACAAATCCATCACATTCTACTATTCCATCTTAACATATCAAAGTGCACTACTTCTTATAAAAATAAAATAATTGCTACATTTTTAATTTTTGGATATTATAAAACAACTATTTAACAATAAAAGTTTTACATTTTCACTATTTGTTCAAAGTGTAAGAATTTTATTTCATTATACTTTTCAACTATATTCTTATATTCTTAACAGAAGAATTATCTCACATTTAATGTGAAACTTGAGATAACAATGTCCTAACTATTTTGTGTATAACATTTTACACTTATTTGAATACAGTAGTTCAGGTGTTCATCAGCCAGCCATGTTTTGTGCTTATTTTTAATAAAATTCATATTTGGAAATAATGATACACAAAGGTAAGCAGAAGCAAATAAGGCATTTGTCATACATGCAGCATTAATTGATATGGAGTACTTATGGGGAAATAGGCCAACAGTTTTTGTGTTCTGCAACACTTTCAAGATAAAAGTCATTTTTTAAAGGTATTATTTCAAGTTCACCAGCTAACCTATCTACATCAAAAACATTTTCAATGGAAGAAGATTATCCAGAAGTTCAAGGCTAGCCCAAGGGAAAGATAGAAATTGGGTTATCACTGATATCTTTCTGAAATCTGAAAACCAGCCATTGAAATCGTCCGTAAATTGGATGTCATTGGTACATGACTTTGACTATCATTAGGTATCTCATTCTCTTATGTTTGCTTCTTCAGAGTTGGAAAGTGTGTTAATTAACCTCACTTGAGGCAGCACTTCCATAAACTCAATTTATCTGTAAAAGAAGTTATTTCAGATATCATATCAGCAATATGTTTGTCATTACCGTGAAATTTCAAGTTTAGTCCATTAAGTGTTCCTTTTAGGTCAGTTAAGAAAGCAGAGAGGATTATCAGTATAAGCAAACAAAATATTATCTTTAAACAATGGAAAATCCTGGAGGGAGCAGCAATCTTTGTGATACTGAAACAATTATCATCTAGTTTTTGAAAAACAATGTGATAGCTGGCAAAAGACAATGAGACCTAATTTTGTTGACCATATTCACAACAGTTTTCATAGTTTCATTCAAATTTAAAAACTTTCCACACAGAGACTGATGGTGTGATATACAGTGATATAAAAAAACTTTTATTTAGAAACTCTTATGACTAGAGCTCCATCTTTGGTGCTCTTACAAGTTAGTTGATAGATGTTTTGTCAGCTGGGATGAAATACTTAGAAAAACTGATAACTGAGCTGTGTATGTTGCATCATTGGGCTCGTATTATTGCATTGAAAAGTAGCAATACTCATCCAAATCTGTTTTCAGTTGAGGAAAAACATCCTTAGCCATTGTTTCGGCTTCTCTTGTGGTTGTTCTTGATTAAAGTTGGAGGGATTCGATAGCAGCCACTATTTCAGACTTGTTTTTGAAATTCTGAAACAATGCATCAGCTACTTCTCAAATTGCATCTTTTACGAATTCCCCTTCAGAGGGTTTCCTCCTCTTCTCCAATACATTTGAAACACAATAAGAAACAAGAGTGGCAGCAACACTTTTGTCTACTGATTTTGTGAACAGATTTTGCTTGATTTTTTTTTTCCCTCAGTTTACAGTAAAAAAGACACTCAACCTTCTCACTTAGGTATACAGTTTTGAAATGTCTCTCAGCGTTTGTATTTTTCAAGAAAGTGATAGTAATTTGATACATAAAACAAATACATGTGCCATTTCTCTCTGTTACAAAAAATACATGTTCCTGTTCCCAATGAAAATGACATACTTCACATTTTTTTTATACGCAACTCATTATGTGTAAAGTCATTGTACCATGTATTATTTTCTTGATACAAGATCACACTGAAAGATCTTTGTCACAAAATTAGCCTTATGACCAAACGTAATCTTTGAGATAACATTCACTTTGTTGTTGCAAATTGCGACAATGCTTTTGCAAAGTGTGTAAGCATTTATGTGTGCTCAGTCCTGACAGAACACACAAAGTATTAGCAGCCTTCTGTCTGTGTCCACTTAAAGATGAAACACAATAAGTCAAGTATTAAAGTTATAAACTGTACCTATGTCTCAATGCATGAACTCACAGCACTCAGACATTTGAAGCTGGTTTATACATGGGAGTTCGATTCTTTAAAGAATTGTGGATGTGATCCTACTATTTCATTAAAAATCTCATTTTTCTTTTTTACTTTGGTAGTGCATATATGTTCTTTCTGTTTTCTTTTTTTATTTTGATATGTCATATTAGGGTCATTGGCAGTACTTACATAGAATTTTACAGTGTGATTTTGCAATAGTAAGAAATACCGTGTAATGTTATGTTACTGTAACCTTTACAACAAATGTTTTAAAAATATGTTCTCATTACTGCTAAACACCCCTCTGCCTCACTTAGTGGTGAACAGTTTTTTGTTGTGTTGATTTTTTCTTCTCTGCTTTTTGTACAGCACCAGCAAAGTGAAGCATTGTAACAACCCTTACCTGACAAATCTGTCGATAAACATTTATAGCTTCATCACATGTAGCAATAATCAGTTAATAAAAGATAGAAAAATCATGTTCAAGTTAAGAACATTTTGAGTGATCTTCAGAATTTTTGTTTCTCGTGCCCATCCAGACAAACTGCAAACTCTGATCCAATGTTTGGCTTATCTACACGACTTGAAAACTGCTAAACAATTGATTCACATATGATTGCTAAGTTACGTTGATTCCAGTAAGGCCATCTGTTCTTCCTCCATTGAAACTGTTAATCAATTATGAGTCATGCTTTTTGTGTCAATAGAACCCTATAAGTTACACACACCTCTTGGATGTTGTCAGATGGTTAACATGTCCAGAAGATCAGCCAACCCTCGCTAGAGTCAGGCTTTATGGACAGAAATTTGTCCAGGCGGGAGCAAGCATCCAGAATTTCGATTTTTTTATGTTAGTCATTCAGAGAGTTTGATAATGCATTGTGCCCCAATAACCAAATGTGACAAAGCACACAAAACATATTGTATCACAATAATTGATAGGTATCCGCTCAGTGTTTCAAAGTATATTACTTAGTACATATACATCCACATACACTGCCTGACAGAAGAAGCACCCAGAAGGGGAGGAGAAAACAAAATGAAACTTCAAGTGTTGAGAGCATGTGTGATGTTATTTCAGTAATTACAAATTAAGTCAAAGTTACAAAGAATGTAGCAGTATGAGCCCATTTATCAGTATGGAGTTGCACCCCCTCTGGCCTGAATGCATGCACCGATTTTATCCTCTTCTGAAGCGTAAGTGTTGTAACTGTTCCTCGATATTCTGGATACTGGTGCTGGGACAGAGCTGATGCCTGAGCTGGTCCCACACATGTTCTGTCAGGAACACATCTGGGGATCTAATACTGTCACATGAGACTTAGCTCACGAGGATGCGGGATGTCCGTGACTCATCATTGTGCCCTCAGAGTTCCCTCAATCACTACCAGCCACGACCAGAAGTCATACCTGATGCCCCCCATACCATGACACCAGGAGTAATATCGCTGTGCCTCTCCATAACATTGGAAGAACGGGACCTCTCCACAGGTCTCCATCATACTTTCAAAACCTTGATTCATCACCGAACATAATGTGATGCCGTTCATCAGCAGTCCGTGCCTCCTGGTCACAGCATTACCCCAAATGCAGGTGTTTCTGTTGTGGTGTTATGGCAGTGTACACATGGGGCAGTAATTCCATAGTCCAGCTGCTGCTAGTCTCAAATCAGCGGTGCAGGCTGACACAGAATGTTGCAGGTAGTCCCGTATTTGTTCCTGGATGGCAGGTGCTGACGTGAAGCAGCTTGGTGCACAATATGGCACCACTTACTTGCCTTCCTTTTTGTTCTGTATATGTTGTGAAAGTAACTCTGTCTTGATATGTTGTAACAATGAAAATATGCCCCACCACATGTAATTGTGAAGCTCTGAGAATTTGCACAACCTGCTGTGCTGTACAGACCCTTATGGGCTTTTAAATATTTTAGTGTGTTATGTGAAGTTGCATTCTGGTTTATACTGACTCATACAACGTCTTAATGTTGATCTGTTTTTTTGTTAAGTATAAATGTTACCTGCTTGCTGAAACTATATAGCTATATTTATAATGAAATATTGACTTTTCTAGTGAAATATTTTTGGTGCAACTGAAGGAAGCAAGTGGAAGATTCTTATCAGAGAAACGGCAAGCTCAAGAGGCCCTAGAATTGCTCAAATTGTATCGTGGAGGGCAGCAGGAGGAAGTGGTACAAGTCAAGAAAGAAAAAGTGTAAGGTAACTATCAACGATATTTTGGTTGTCATATATAATAATAATAATAATAAATTGTAACTGTTTGTAATTGTTTGTTAATGCTATCATATATTTTGACCATGATAAATACTTTTTATCTAAGACAGAGATACCACTTATTGCCGTGTAGTTAATATTTTATGATGATGACAATAATTTACTTGATTCTTGACTACTTTGAAAATTCATTCTTACTGTAAACATGTTCAACAGAAGTTGCGAAAATTTACACTATTTACAATGTGGATGGTTTGTGTTGTATGAGTTAGTGGCAGTATTGTTTCACTCTTAAGAGTGTAATAGATGAAGCTGTTCTGGTCCTCTGGAACACAAGTACTTCTATAAATAAACAAAATTCACATGTTATTTCAGAATATTTTTCTCTTCACTCATTGTTTCTCGTCATCTATACCACAAGGGTGGTTTGAAAAGTTCTCGGAATCACCTCGAGAGATCAGCGCTAGCGCAATGAGCTGTTCACATGATACTCATTGGACTGTTGCCTGTAAATATGTGCCATGTCAGTGCTCTTGGAAGAGAGTTGTGGTGGTGACGTGGCTCTATTGTTGTACACGTATAGTGATTTGTGAAGATGGAAAAAATCGAGATTCGAGCTGTGATTAAGTACTTTGTAAAGAAAGGTATTAAAGAGAAGGACATTCATGCTGATTTCCAGAATATTCTGGGGGACTCTGCTCCTTCATAGTCAACTGTTGCTAAGTGGACAAATGAATTTAAATTTGGTCGGGAGAGCTTAGATGATGATACATGTAGCGGTCAGCCAAGATATGTCACTACTCCAGAAACCATTTCAAAAGTGCACAAAATGGTTGCGGGGGATTGCCGATTGAAAGAGCATGAAATTGCTCACACTTTCCAGATGTCATCTGAAGGGATATATCACATTTTAACAGCATAATTAAAAATGAAAAAATTATCTGGAAGATGGGTGCTGTGCCTCTTGACGCGCGCCTGCACGTGTGTGTCGTCAGCGTGGCAAAATTACACAAACTAAGGAATGAATTGTTGCCACACCTGCCTTATTCACCTGATATGGCTCTCTCAGGCTTCCATCTCTTCCCAAAACTGAAAATTTTTCTTGGTGGACAAAGATTCCTTTCAAACGAAGGATTGATAGCCGGAGTTGACAACTATTTTGCAGGCCTGGAGGAAACTCATTTTCAAGATGGGATCAAGGCACTGGAATATCGTTGGACCAAGTGCATTTATCAACAAGGAGACTACATTGAAAAATAAAAAAGTTTCAGTGATGTAAGTACTTTTTTTCTATTCTGATCCGAGAACTTTTCAAACTATCTTCTTACCATATAAAAACAAGTCGTCATTTAATGTTGTTACCAAAAATCTCGAAAAGTACTTGACTGATTTACTTCAGATTTTTGCATGATGCTCTAATAAACGTTCAAATGGACACGGGCTATATGTATTTTAATATGTGCAATATATAAAAGGGAAGTGTTGTTAGTGAAAATTTCAAAAGTTCTTTGCTGATTTGCTTCAGAATTTTCCACAGTACACTAATAAATATTCAGACGGACATTGGAAATATATTTATTTATTTTTAATGACAATGTACAGGTTTGCTATTAAAACTTACTGGTAGAAAGAAAATGCTATGCTGTGAAAATGTGCGATTTTGTTTTCTTTCTCGTAATTAGTTTTAACTGCAGTAGCAGGGCACGGAAAACCATTAGAAAAATTATTTCTCCCATATATATTCTTTCCCCTTGTACAATTTTATATAAAACTTGCACACACAACAATGAGATTTTTTTGTTCCCTTGTTTGACATTAATTTTGCAGAAAAAAAGGACAGTTATATTTATGGTTTATCAGTTAATGATTAGAGTACTACTAGGGAATTTGAATCGTCCGTAACTATGTAATCATACCAACTCACAGCTTAAAGCTATGCAAAATGCTATTACTGAAGCTACTATATTCACAGATCCAGCAGCTGGTGAGGTCTCTCTCATACCTCACATATAAATGATCCTAACTGATTTGCGTACTTATTTTAAGTGAATTCAGTTCCCATCACAATTTCGCAGTCTTGTTTACAATAACAGAAAACGTAGCTCGAGGTGAGACAGATGAGAGAAGAGAAGATGGATGGGGGGAGGGGGGGGGGGAGAGGAGGAGAAAGGAGGAGGAGTTTAGTACATATATCCAATTGCCTACATATTTAGCAATTGTGAAACATTGCCTGGTTTGCTAGTCCTTTATAATTACTTGAGCAAACTAATTTTTTCCAAATTGTCTTCTGTCAACAAGACACATTAGTCACTCCACACTTCAGCTCTTCATGTGGGTAAAATTGTTGTTCTTCCATTTGAGTCTGAAAATGTGAAAGCAAACACAGTTACAAGGGATTGGAATTGGGGATTAAGGCTTAGTGGACAATAATTTTGGAACTTACTAGTAGCTAAATTGTCAGTGCAGACTTAACGACAAGTATGCTGGAATATTATTGTAATGGAAGAATCTACTGTCAGATCTCAGTTTTGATTAGTGGTTCCTAGTGACTTGGAATTAAAACTGGTCATAAAGGCCTATGAAATTTGTGAATGACTTTTCCTCTTTATAACTTTACAAATGTTATTTAGTTAGTATCTGCTCTAGTTCAGTGGCTCAATTGAGTATACTTCTTTACACAAATTTCTCACAGTGTTGTAGGACAGTGATAAGTATTAGATTTTATTAATGAAGGGCGGTGATATCTCAGAATCTTTTCAGTTCATGAATATAACTTCCAGGACAGACATGACCTGTCTGTTGAGTTTCATTTCTGAAACCCTCACTCACATTCAGATGGTTTATTGTACAAGATAATGAGAGAATCAAATAGGAATGTCAGTTTAACATATTGTTTTAACCAAGTTTTTCCCTCAGAAATTTTAATACGAAATTGTACATCATTCTGCAAAGAGAGATTCAAATGGGAGAAAATTGACAATTATTTTTCTTGCTGTCTATGTGAGGATAAAGTAATAGGATGAAAATGGATGGTGTTACTTTCTAGTTATTCCTGCTCCAAATAGTACTACAATAATTTTCTCCATAATTGTGTTCACAGCCATCAAATACTGGTCAAATGAAGGTGTTTCTTCTGGGGCTGTAACATAAAGCAATAACCTCAGCAGAACCATGTCTTCATTTAATAGTACAATACGAGGGCTATCCACAAAGTACATTACGTTTTGGAATTAAAAATAAATAAAGTATTGGAAATTTGTTTTATTATATATAGATGAAAGCCTCACTTCAATACTACTTTTCTACATAGTTGCCATTTAAATTAGGGCACTTATTGTAGCGATAGACGAGCTTGGAAATTTCTTTGTCGTAAAATTCGGCCGCCTGCACCTTCAACCACGTGGTTACCTCTTCTTGAAGTTGTGCGTTGTCATCAAAATGCTGCATAGCCAACCACTTCTTCATTGCTGGGAATAAGTGGAAGTCGCTCGGTGCCAGGTCGGGACTGTACGGCTGATGAGGAAACAACTCCCACTTAAAAGATTCGAGAACTTCACGAGTGGCATTTGCCGTGTGGGCCCGGGCGTTGTTGTGAATCAGCAAGATCTTTGAGCCCAACTTTACCCTGCGCTTGTTTTGTATTGCTCTCCTGAGGTTGTGCAGAGTTTGGCAATGCCTTTGAGAGTTTATTGTAGTGCCTCTTTCCAGGAAATCCACAAAAATCGTATTTCTACCGGGTTACTGATTAACCACTTGGTTGAAGGCGCAGGCGGCTGAATTTTACGATGAAGGAATTTCCAAGCTCGTCCATCACTACGATAAGTGCCTTAATTTAAATGGCAACTATGTAGAAAAGTAGTATTTAAGTGTGGCTTTCATCTGTATATAAAAAAAAATTTCCAATACTTTATTTATTTTTAATTCCAAAACGTAATGTACTTTGTGGATAGCCCTTGTATATTGGAGTCTATGTGTATTACAAAACAGATGCATCATATGTTTGGAGCCAGAATGGCCAGACAGTGCTTACTTTTAGGAGATAAAATTCCAGTACTGTTAACAAACACATTTAAAACTAATCCTATTATTCAGAACTATCAGGTCCTTCCTCAGTTCTCAACTATTATTTTTGGAAGCAAGGAATAGTGTTTTCTTACTTGAACTTACTTTTTTGACTATAGTACTGGAATTCTGCCTCCTGAAGGTAAGTCCTAGAGATCAGAAATGGAGCGAGTACGAGTCTAATGTTGAGGGTTGCATACAGAGATCAAGATGCCGTTGTTCCGTCAGTGCTATAAAAGCTTCCTTCCTTCTTGCTGTAGTTCTGCAAATATGATGAGTGTGAGAGCAGTGTGCTGCAGTCACTCCCTACTCGTCAACTCTTCTCTCTCACTGAAGCGTGCCGGATTGAGGTTAGTAATGACTGCTTACAGAGGTTGAGTGCACAATCATGCTGTGCACTGACAAGGTGAAAGGACCAATTGTCAGGATCAGATGGCCTTTAACAAAGCTGCATTTTGTGAGTCTGTGGAGGTTGTAAGATGAATATTAAGTGATGAAATTGTAAATGTCCTCCATTAGAGGAAGAGTGATATCTGGAAGAATGTCAATGCTGTAGTCCACACTTCCAATGGAAAGTATACAAAGAATGTCCAGTTCAAACAAAATGGTTATATTCTAGTTCATTCCATCTTCAACATGAGAAAACTTACGTGCTCCGTCAACCAAAAACTGAGCACAAAGCAACATCAGTATTATGTTCCTGCGAACGAAAAGTGCTTTGTTTGTGTATCCTTTTGGTCATGGCAGCCAGTGTTTAGTAGCTAATAGCAAGTTGTGTAGCTTATCATTCATTTCTATAATTAATTCAAAGGCTATTGTAAATTTATTTTAATAATTAATCACCATTTAGAGCAGTGATCGTTAAACTTTTTTGCTCAAGAGCCAATACTGACACTGCAGGATGGAACCTCATACCACATATGGGCCATCCTTGTTATTAATTGGTAATCTACATAAATTAGTGTCTTCATGAGCCCCCATAGACTTGCTGTAGTACTGGTGCGAGAAGTACGCTGCCGGGCAAGTACCAATAGTTAAAAGTAGTCACCACTCGGAAACTTTGTGTTGATTGTTCTCTATTTCATATTGCTACCAACCTCAGTGATCTTACAGCTGTGTTGTCAAGTGTTGTTGGTTTTACTGTGGGTGCAATTGACATTCAATGTCAGTTTTCTCCTACACACTACATTGTATTAGAACAGCCGTAATTAATTTAATGTTCCTTGCTACAAATAAGACTGCATTTGAAGATGACCATCTCTCTAACGCGCATACATAAGTATGTAACATCTGTGTCAAAATTTATATCACAGCAGTTGATCAGTGTATGTCGTGCATGCCCGTGGGTTGTTGTAACTTGAAGACAAACAGTAAAACATTCGACCTCTCACATCCTCTAACACTGCAGTGGGCACACTACTTATGCCTCTGCCTCTGAGGTAAGCAGCTAACTTACTTAGCTCATGGCCATGTTAACCAACCAACCAAACATTTTAAAATATTACTGCATCTGTGAATATTTTTGTCAGTGAGAAGGAGAGCTACATGATCTTAATACTAGTTGCTAGATAAAATAATGCCATCTAACAGTACAGCCACCGGAACTCCAGACAGCAGCAAAGCTTAAGCAGAATCCGAGTTAGGTCTGGTGGTCTAGCGCATGTCTGAAAACTAGAAGGTCATGGAATTAAATTGCCAGAAGAAAAACTGTGGGTCACCTTTTCCAGGTTAGATAACTGGTAAGGGAGACATAAGAAGTCGCCATAGTGTAGTTTAGTTGAAAGACTTGCACCAGAACATAGGGCCACGTAAAATTATTATTATAACAAGAACTCTCTCTCTCTCTCTCTCTCTCTCTCTCTCTCTCTCTCTCTCTTTCACACACACACACACACACACACACACACACACACACACACACACACACACACACAGAGCAGACTGGTGCGACTGCCCTGCTCATTTTTAGCGGATTGCAGTCTGACAGTCCTCTGACTGCTTCGGCAGCTGCCTTATACTGGCAAATGGCATGAGTTGCTTCAATCATTTAATTTATATGAAATGAAATGTTGATGTTTAGTTACCTTATATCATTGTTCTCTGAATTTTAATCATAACTCTACACGACGCCCGTAAACAAAATTACTGCTTTGTCAGACAAGTTGCCTGGCCACACTTACTTCATGCTACCCATGCAGAGTTAGGGTGGGTCACTAGTATTATAATAAAATATGGATGAGAACTGTGGGCCACATGAGTACTTGATTTGGGCCACATGCGGCTTGTGGGCTGCAGTTTGATGACTGCTGATTTACAGAATACATTTCATCCTCATGTCCTGTTTTCTTGTACGGTTGTTACAAACTGGGTTACATGTAGAAAGTGTGTGTATGTTAACATAATTGTTAATCATTCTCTAAGTAGAGATTAAATATTAAAATAAATTTACAGCAATCATCAAAAAGTTCTGTATGTCTACAGATGTAGAAAAATTCAGACATTCATCCACATATACATATACCTTGGTACATGTGTACACTCTTAAGATAAAAAAAGGACACACCGCGTAGGAATTATCCAAATGGGATGGAAATCAGTAGATGCGATGTACATGTACAGACAAATAAATGATTACAATTCCAGAAAAATTGTATGATTTATTCAAGAGAAAGAGCTTCACAAATTGAACAAGTCAGTAATGCAATTCTGTCCAATTGTCATGTTAGATTGTCAAAATCCCGAGCTGGTTGGAGGGTCTTGTCCATAATGCTCTGAATGTTCTCAATTGGGAAGGGACCCAGTGACCACATTGGCCTTCAATCATGATGAAAAATGTTCCGTTGATTACAAAATACCACCAGTAACTAAACAGATTATTTTGTGTTCGTGTATGTAAACTGTATTTATGTCAAAAGTAATTGTTTTGGCTACATAAGAGTGCAGCAGTTACGTGAGCTTCTAACTTTTTTACTTATGAAATTCAATTTATATTTGGTAAGGATATAAAACATGCAAAGAAGTAACACTGAACGATGTGTGGTTCTAATTATGTGCAAAACAGACAAACAAACAAAAAAGACAAAGAGAAGTCATTGGCTCCCAGTTCCTCTATGTCATGTTTATTTGTGTTTCTTTCCCTATCAGTGCTTCCAATACCATCTGTAAACCTACCTTTTACCAGCCTCCCCCACCCTGTGCCCTTCCTCCCCCACTACCAAACCTTGGTTTTGTTAGAGTGCAATTCAACCCTTAACTGTTTAAGGTACTCTACAGGAAATGTGTACATCTACAGGCACAGATGCTGTCCTGTTCTTTGTTAGTGACAGTCATTATAAACTTTTGCAGCCTACTCACTTCTCATATAATTAATTTGCAGTTGCCCTCTGAAAGAGAAAAGGAATTCCTTCTAACACTCAGTAAGTGGTGCTCAACAAGTAGGTCGCTTGGTTAACAGTTAGAACACTACCCTGACTGCATTAGAGAATTAGAATTTATTTGTGTACCACTCCTTTTTTCTCAGTATCTTATATTTACTTTTGTCATAAAGACATTTGTTAACATTTACTGGTGTGTCAAAGGAAAGAAAATGATCGTCATTGATGTAAAAAGTACTTTTGGAAAAACAACATTTAATTTTACTTGCATATCCAGCCGCAATCCCCGAACAGAGATCCTTTCTGAGATGGGATGGCTTGGGTGCCTCAATGATACAAATAGCTGTACTGTAGGTGCAACCACAACAGAGAGATATCTGTGGAAAGGCCAAATTGAACTGTGGTTTCTGAAGAATGGCAACAACTTTTTCAGTAGGAGCAGGAGCAACAGTCTGAATGATTGACTGGTGGTGTCTTATAACATTTGTCAACAGGACCGTGTCATATTTGTGCTGCGAATGGCTGAAAGCAAGGGGGAACTACAGACATTATTTTTCACAAGCACATGCAGCCCTGAATCTTTTGGTTATTATACGCCGAATGTAAAATAGTAACAATATTAAGAAAAAGATAGTTATTACTCACCATATAACAGGGTCGCAGATAGGCACAGCAAAAAAGACTGTCAGAAAGTAAACTTTTGGCCAACAAGGCCTTTGTCAAAAACACACACACACACACACACACACACACACACACACACCTAACCACAGTCTCTGACAGCTGGAGCCAACATTCCAGCAAGGATTTTCCATTGTTTGAATGTAAAATAGTCTCCCATTTGTATCTCTGGATGGAGACTACTTGAGGATGTTGCCATCAGGAAGAACGAAACTGGTGTTCTACATGTCAGAGCATGGAACATTAGATCCCTTATTCATATAGGTACCGGGTGATAAGTCAGTATAAATTTGAAAACTGAATAAATCATGGAATAATGTAGATAGAGAGGTGCAAATTGACCCACATGCTTGGAATGACATGGGGTTTTATTAGAATAAAAAAAAATACAAACGTTCAAAAAATGTCCGACAGATGGTGCTCCATCTGATCAGAATAGCAATAATTACCATAACAAAGTAAGACAAAGCAAAGATGATGTTCTTTACAGGAAATGCTCAATATGTCCACCATTATTCCTCAACAATAGCTGTAGTCGAGGAATAATGTTGTGAACAGCACTGTAAAGCATGTCCAGAGTTATGGTGAGGCATTGGTGTCGGATGTTGTCTTTCAACCTCCCTAGTGATGTCGGTCGATCACGATACACTTGCAACTTCAGGTAACCCCAAAGCCAATAATCGCACGGACTGAGGTCTGGGGACCTGGGAGGCCAAGCATGACGAAAGTGGCGACTGAGCACACGATCATCACCAAATGAGAGCGCGCAAGAGATCTTTCACGCGTCTAGCAATATAGTGTGGGTTTTTTTTTTTTTTTTTTTTCCTAATAAAACGCCATGTCATTCCAAGCATGTGTGTCAATTTTTACCTCTCTATCTACATTATTCTGTAGTTTATTAAGTTTTCAAATTTATACTGATTTTTTGATCAACCAGTAGATTAGAAATTTTAAAATGGGAGCTGGATTGCTGATGTTAAATATAGTGGGATTTAGTAAAATGCAGTAGCCAGTAGAAAATAACTTCTAGTCAGCTGAGTACATGGTTCTAAATACAAGATCAAATAGGAATAGTTCAGGAGTAGATCTAATAACAATCAGACCCACCATAGTAGTGCAAGTTTATAAGGGGCAGTCGCATAAAAATGAGACAGATGGAAGAAAAGTAAGTAAACTGCTTATTGTTTCAAAAGTAATCATCATAACTGTCAATACATTTATTCCACTGTGAGACAAGATGGTCAATGCCTTCATGAAAAAATGTTTGTGGTTGTCTGCAGAACCACGATTGTACCCAGGTGTGCACTCTTCATATGAAGCAAACTGATGGCCACAAATTCCATTCTTCAGCACACCAAAAAATGTGGAAATCATGTAGGGAGAGGTCAGGATTGTATGGAGGACATGTAAAGATTTCATAGTGGAACATCTATAGCAATATTTGGGCAGGCATTATCCTGCAACACAATGATGATGGTGTTCATCAACTTTCCTGGGTGTTTGGACATGATGGCGTGCTTCAATTTTTGTGAAGTATCCTATGCATTAATTGTGGTGCCGTGTTCTGGAAAGTTAATGTACTCTGTCCGTTGCAGTCAAAGAGAAAGCTCATCATGACTTCCTTGGAATTGGTGTGTACTGTTTTGGATTGTTTCAGTTGGGTGAATCCATGTGCTTCCATTGTTGCTCTCAGCCTCAAAATGATGACACTGTGTTTCATCTCCTGCAACATTAG